>NW_027507696.1:21985537-23459287 GCF_037356315.1 Lithobates pipiens | reverse complement strand
CATCTTTACCCACTATAGACCCTCTAGGCCAATAATTATATCACACTCATATCCTTTATTTAAATTGTGGTGTTGGGTTTCTATTATATTACTTTTAATTAGTGGTACAGTATAATACGTATTTACAATGCACCTATTGTAATTAATTTCTAGAATTTGAACCCACACCTACCACCATTTGGGTTTTTAATCTTTGTTGGGATCATGGTATGCGCCCAGTCTTTTCAGTATCGGGTTCCGATCTCAGCTTCCGGGAATGATACCTTTGGCATCCCTTCCTGTCTAGATGCACAGACTCAGACTCTACAGGTTCCATAGGGATGAGTTTACATCTCTCTCCCTATATGTATATACTTCTCCCACATATGGTTTCAACCATGGTACATATTGTTTTATTCATGTTTTGTTGTAGACCCTGTGCACCTACCCTAAAGAGTGTTATTTTATATACACAAAACGTGTCAGTTACTGGATGCACCTATTCTGTAGATGCTTTATTGATTCTAATATACTGTATGTACTAGATTTCTGTGATCTTATTTTGTTTCTACATGGAAGATCTTACCATTTACTATACTATGGGCTTGCCATGCTGCAGTACTGTTTTCACCATACATGGTTTTTAACATGTGATTGTATATTTACTCATTGCATTTATGTAATGCTGTGATGCTTTTTGACAATAAAGGTATCCTTTTCAAAACCAACTTATCATTTAGCCACTCTCACCCACCTCATTCAAAGTCCCAAAATCCCCCCTCTTTGCTACTAAAGCGAGTCAGAGGACTGTGTCCCAAAGTGGAACGGAAGCAAACAACACATCGCTCGCCTCTATAATCGATGTGACCCCTGTCTCACTCTCAACAGTCTCTAATTGTTGCCCCTCATAAAGCCTGCTCTGCCTCCTCTCTGACCATATGATTCCTATACCAGTTGATGATGTAACCCCTAACCACAATCCCCCTCCATCGTAGAGGCCGCTCTCCCTCACGGCCTGTCCTGAACAGCGGCAGTGCCATCCAGCGCCACTCGCGTACACTACACAACAGTAGTGGAGCCTATTGGATCAGATTAGTAGGCGCTCCGGGCTTGGCAACAGCTGGAGCCTGGGCTGAAGGAGGCACCGAGGCAGGGTTTGAAATCCTCCGTTGCACTGGCAGGGTTGCATCGTCGGATGCAGAGTAGAGCCCCAGACCCGGTGAGTAAAATACTGTCACTGATATTGTATTACTGACTGTATATAGTGTAGATAGACTGATCTGTGTACTGAGCACATGGCCTGGATGTTTTCAAGAGCACTGATAAGCTGCATTTGATAGGCACTGGTGAGGCTGCATTTGATGGGCACTGATAAGCTGCATTTGAAGGTCACTGATAGGCTGCATTTGAAGGGCACTGCAAGTTGCATTTGATGGGCACTGGTGAGGCTGCATTGATGGGCGCTGATAGGTTCCATTTGATGGGCACTGGTGAGGCTGCATTGATGGGTGTTGATAAGCTGCATTTGGGCACTGATAGGCTGCATTTTATGAGCACTGATAAGCTGTATATGCTGGACACAGGTGGGGCTGTATTTGATGGGCACCGATAAGCTGCATTTAATAGGCACCAATAAGCTGCATTTGATGGGCATTGGTGAGGCTGCATTTGATGGGCAAGGATAAGCTGCATTTGATGGGCACTGGTGAGGCTGCATTTGAAGGGCACTGGTGAGGCTGAATTTGAAGGGCACTGAAAAGCTGCATTTGGGCACTGATAGGCTGCATTTGATGGGCACTGATGGGCTGCATATGATGGGCACTGGTAAGGCTGAATTTGGGGGAACCAATAAGCTGCATTTAATGGACATCGATAAGCTGCATTTGATGGATACTGATGAGGTTGCATTTGAAGGGCACTGGTGAAGCTGCAATTAAAGGGCACTGGTGAGGCTGAATTTGATTGGCACTGGTGAGGCTGTAATTAAAATTCACTGGTGAGGCTGCATTTGGTGGGCACTGATCAGCTGCATTTGATGGGCACTGATGAGGCTGCATTTGATGGGCACTGGTGAGGCTGTATTTGATGGGCTCTGATAGGCTGCATTTGATGGACACTGATGAGGCTGCATTTGATGGGCACTGATATGCTGCATTTGTAGGGCACTGATAGGCTGCATCTGAAGGGCATTGATAGGCTGCATTTGAAGGGCACTGGTAAGCTGCATTTGATGGGCACTGATAGGCTGCATTTGATGGGCGCTGATAGGCTGCATTGATGGGCGCTGATAGGCTGCATTTGATGGGCTCTGGTGAGGCTAAATTGATGGGCACTGATAAGCTGCATCTGGGCACTGATAAGCTGCATTTTATGGGCACTGATAAGCTACATATGATGGGCACTGGTGAGGCTGAATTTGAGGGGGCACTGATAAGCTGCATTTATTGGGCATCAATAATCTACATTTGCTGGGCACCGATAATCTGCATTTGATTGGCACTGGTGAGGCTGCATTTGAAGGGCACTGGTGAGGCTGCATTTGAAGGACACTGGCGAGGCTGAAATTAAAGTGGTTGTAAACCCTTACAACACACTTTGACCTACAGGTAAGCTTAGATTAAGGCTTACCCGTAGGTCCAAGAAATAGGTTTAGGAGATATTTGTCGAAAGACAGGCACCGCTGTCTACGGCGCATGCGCGGGAGTGACGTCATCGTGGCTTCGCCGAATGACAGCGGCGGAGCAGCGAGACCCACCAAGAAGATGAATGCGCCGGACTACAAGGGACAGAGGTGACATCGCTGGCTCCTGTGTCAGGTAAGTGACACATAATGGACTACTATGCGATGCATAGTAGTCCATTATGATTTACCTTTGCAGGGAATGAAAGAGGAAGTAAATTCATCAGGGTTTACTTCCTCTTTAAAGGGAACTGGTGAGGCTGTATTTGATGTGCACTGATGAGGCTGCATTTTAAGGGCACTGATAGGCTGCATTTGAAGGGAAATACATAGACGGGTTCCTACAGCCTCTAGTTAAACTTTTACCAGCTTATATTAAGGATACTCGTCATACTATTAACATCCTTAAAAATTGCCAATATCAGGAGGGTGTTTGGATGGTCACAGCGGATGTGACATCCTTATATACGGTGATCCCACATGACTGGGGCCTCTGGTCAGTAAAATATTTTTTGGATAAAAACTCAGGTTTGGTAGACAGACAGAAGGATTTTATTATGGAACTCCTAGAATATGCCACTACGCACAACTTTTTTTGGCACGCGGGAGGTTTCTTTCTCCAAAAGAGGGGAGTAGCCATGGGGGCTAAATTCGCCCCCAGTTTGGCGAATCTCTTTATGGGGAAATGGGAGGAGGACGTCATCTATTTGGATAAAAGACCGGAATTGGCCCTCTGGGCCAGGTATATAGATGACGTCCTCCTCCTATGGAATGGCTCTTTTGAGTCACTTGAGGAATTCATGATGGAACTCAATAGGAACGATAGAGGGATTGAATTTACATACGAAGCAAGTCAACATACCATTAACTTTCTGGATCTTAAAATCTGGAATGAGGGAGACACCCCACTGACAGCCACGTTTTTTAAAGATACTGATCGTAACGCATTTATCCCACGTGATAGTTGCCACCATAAAGCGTGGCTACAGTCCGTTCCGAAGAGCCAGTTCATCAGAATGAGGCGTAACTGCTCCCGGGAGGATGCCTTTGATGCGCAGGCCGGGGTTCTTGTAGAGAGATTACTGGCTAAAGGTTATGATGAACAAGATTTAAAAGAAAAATTGAGAGAAGTACGAGAGATTGACCATAGCCTCTTACTTAAAGAGAGAACAGAGGTGGAGGGGAATAATATTAACAGCAATTTTCAATGCCCATTTGTTACTAGATTCTCTCAACAACACTTTTCGGTCAAAAAGATTGTGCGTAAACACTGGCACATAATCAAAAATTACCAAATTCTGGGTTCATTCCTCCCGGAGAAACCACAGGTGGTGTTTAGGGGTGTACCATCTATTAGACAAAAAATTGCACCTAATGTGTGCGACCCCCCGACAATTAAACCTATGTTTTTTCAAAATCTGATAGGGTTTTTTAAATGTAACAAGTGTTGTGTATGTTCCATTAATAATATAAAGATAAAGAAAACAACAGAATTTTGTTCAGGAAACACTAAACAGATCTTTCCCATTAAATCATTTATAACCTGTTCCACAGAGGGAGTGGTATATCTCCTGACTTGCCCGTGTGGGCTCCACTATGTGGGTCGCACATTACGCCCTCTCCAGGTGAGGTTAGGGGAGCATTTGGGTAACATTAGAAGGGGATTCAAAGGACACCCGGTTTCGAAACATTATTTGGAAGTACATGATCGTGACCCTCGGGGAACATCCCTCTTGGGAATCGATAAATTACAGTTACCCTGGAGAGGAGGCCCTAAAAAGAGGGCAATTTCAAAACTCGAAATGAGTTGGATATATAAAATCAAGCGCCTTAAACATTTTGGACTCAACGTAGATATAGAAATTAATGCTTTTATAGATAACGCGTGAGGGGTTATGAATTACAGTTGATATATAATATAAATGTGTCTGTTTGGGGGAACGTTTTATTTATTTATTTTTGTTTGTTTATTTTTGTTCCTCTTTTTTTCATATGCTTTTTGTGTCTCCTCTTATTTTTTGAATTAAATGAGGACAGACCACTTCCTTCTATTTAGATTCTTGAAAAATGGTTTCCTAATGGGAATTGGACACCGTGGGTCATTCGAACGAGAGTAGTCACACACTTTTCGATATGTGCTTTCCACTCAGAGGTGTGCAGTTCAGATATAGGTTTAATCCATAAGAAAATGGAGCTCGTACTTGGGCGTTGTTCCAGACCCGGACCGCGTTTGGTCTCCAAGGAAATGGCGACCTGGGCGGGACCAATGGTTTGTGAGACGAGGGATTCGGTTCATTTCTATAACCTTCGGAAAAATGGTAACCGTACGGAAGTGAGGCTTGGTTCGGCCGAAATGCCGACCCTCACCTCTTTCGAACGCAATCGAGGCTTGGTTTAGTCGTAACGCTTTGTTTTAGACCTGGACCGCGTTTGGTCTCCATGAAAATGGCGACCTGGGCAGGACTAATGATGTGTGAGACGAGGGATTCGGTTCATTTCTATAACCTTCGAAAAAATGGTAGCCGTTCGGAAGTGAGGCTTGGTTCGGCCGGAATGCCGACCCTCACCTCTTTCGAACGCAATCGAGGCTTGGTTTAGTTGTAACGCTATTTAAACGTGATGGATCAGCATATCACCTGTGCCCCAGGAGGATGTAAGTTTTTACGAAAAATGTCGGGCTGTTTGTGCTGATACCACCACGCTTAGAATATTCCCTAGCACGGGTGTATATTTGTTCTTATTTTTAACCGGTTTTTTATGCATATTTTTATTTTCACTTGTTAGAATCGGACCGATTTGGTCATACCTTTGGTCTATTGTATATTAAAAAGTTTTCTAGAATCTGACCTATTCGGTCATATTTTTGGTCTGCTGTATGTTAGAAAAAAATTTTTTAATAAAATTGCCGACTGCCTAACGGTACGTTCACGATCGGAGTCCTTCTTTGTTTTCCCCTTCCCTTTACTCGTGGCCGAGAGGCCCGAGTATCTTGTGTTTTACTACAGATTTGCGTATTGAAAAACCTTGATATCGGACGATTCGCTGGGGAGCTATAAACAAACTCCAGACGTACAGAGAGATTGGATAGCCACTATCTACGGTGTTCGAGAAGGGAAGGAGGACGTACGGAATTGTTGTAATCTAGGCTGGTTACTTCCGAATGATCCGCATCTATCCATGCGTCTAGTAACACACCGGAACGGATTACACGCAAAAGAACCCTGCAGAGGGCTGTCTGCTCGCGCTAACGACTCCATTGACTGGGAGTCCACCCATTGTGGTAAGAGTCAAACTTTTTTCAGCTCTGGATTTGTAAGAAGATTACACTGAATTCGTAAAAAGGATCGATTTCCCTATTCATTGGTTTTTCTTGGAAACAGAGAGCCCCTTATTACAAAAGACTCCTTCTTTCTTGATTGAACTTTACACAGGATGTTTTTTGATTTGTAATCTCATCGATTTGTATTAGACTTCTCACTTTCATCTTTCATGTAATTTTAGCGCAACTTTATATATACAATTTTTTCGGAGTTTTTCCATATCTTGATATTAGATGGTTTTTAGTTGCAGCTTTTAGCGCGATATTTTTGTTTTTTGTTTTTTATGCATTTGAAGGGGCACTGGTAAGATGCATTTGATGGACACTGGCGAAGCTGCATTTGATGGCCACTGATGGGCTGTATTTAAAGGGCACTGATGAGGCTGCATTGATGGGCACTGATAGGCTGCATATGATGGGTGAGGCTGCATTTGGTGGGCACTGATAAGCTGCATTTAATGGACACTGATAAGCTGAATTTGATGGGCACCGATAAGCTGAATTTGATGGGCACTGCTGAGGCTGAAATTAAAGGGCACTGGTGAGGCTGCATTTGATGGCCACTGATAAGCTACATTTGATGGACACTGGTGAGGCTGCATTTGATGGGCACTGGTGAGCTAACATTTGATGGGGCCACTTATAGACTGCATTTGAAGGTCACTTATAGGCTGCATTTAATGGGCACTGGTGAGGCTGCAATTAAAGGGCACTGGTGAGGCTGCATTTGATGGGCACTGATAAGCTGCATGTGATGGGCACTGATAAGCTGCATGTGATGGGCACTGGTGAGGCTGAATTTGATGGGCACTGATAGGCTGCATTTGATGGGCACTGGCGAGGCTGCATTTGATGGGCACTGATAAAGGCAAATGGGGTGAAGTCAGGGGTGGAGCCAAAAGGGCGGCAAAATTAGGTATGACCTAAAATCTTGCACTAACCCTGATAGCATATTCTCTATAAGATTATTAGACCTCAGTAACAAAGTTCAGAACAGAAACAGCTATTTGCAGTCATCCTCAAAACATCCCTCTCATTGTTCCAGCTCTGGTAACACAGAAGGACAGCCGGAGGGATCCAAGGACCAAAGACAAAGGGCCACCACACGGGAACAGGAATAATCTGATAAGTAATTGGAGAGGGACTCTCCACAGTAGCTGGGTGTTCTGGTGAAGCTATGTGCTATTAAACTCCTGCCTGCATGTCGGTTCGGCATAGGTGACGTAAGGCCCTGGTAGTGAAGGAACTTGAATGCTTAGGCGCTTCCCCAGTGACCAGAACCCTAATACTGGGTTTGACTTGCAGCGCGGGGCATCCTAGGGACCCAGCCCGGAAGTCGCGGCAGATGGAGTAAGGATGAAATGAAATACAATAATAAACATGCAAAAAATAGACAATTTTATTTACTATAAAAACTGTTGAAGAAAGTGCATTACAGTTTATACGATTAGGTTTGAAATCAGGGTGTGCAGATCCCCAACAATTAATAGAAATGTGGCCTGCACGTTTCGCAGACAGTACCACTTCCACGGGGCCTTGAAGATAGCACAATATGGTGTTGTGTGAATTCTACAGCTGAAACATCAATTAGTACTGTATAGATTATATAATTGCATATATAAACATTAAATACACAATGTAAGACATTAATGCATGAATCTTTGCACTTTATGCCACAGGGATCCCTGTGGTACTTTATCGCAGGGCACCTTCCAGTGTGGCAACTGTGACTTTTGTTCATTATTAAGTTTATTATTGTATTTCATTTGTTCATACTCCTCAGAGGCACAATGAGAGTGCCATCCAGTTCTTATACATTTTTTTGACACATAGCTGCACATTCAAATAGAATAAATTTGACTTTTCAAATAGAATAAATTTGAATTTTAATAGAATAGAAAAGAATAGAATGTAATAGAAAAGAAAAGAACAGAATAGAAAATAAAAAAAATAGAAATTTCAAATAGAATAATTTGATTTGAAATGAAATTAGATTCAATTGCAATTCGAATAGCATTTGATTTGAATTCAAATGAGATGTGAAAAATTTTGATCGATTCGAATAAATGAAAAAGAAAATTGAGAACAAATTAAACAAATTTAACCAAGGAAATAAGGAATCGAAACAAAATTAAACAAAGCTAATTTTTCGCTCTACACATGTATATTAGCATACATGCAGACCTAGTTAAGATATCCAGAATCAAGCGTAGCATGACCGCTCAATTATCAGTTAAATTGACGCAGTACCGTATCGCAAAAAATGGCCTGGTCATTAAGGGGGTAAATCTTTCCAGGGCTGAAGTAGTTAAAAGCAAACTCCCAGTAAATAGTGACATCATTTCCACAAAAAGATGTCCTACACCAAGGACTTCAAATATGTTTTATTTAAAAAATCTCCTTTATTTTTTTTATCTTCCCAGGATGGTGCCTCTGTAGAAGTATTAGTATTCCACACTCACCCCACCCCTACATATAAAATTATTCTATTTGAAATTCAAATTTTTAGAAAATGGTTATATTGTTAACTTTTTCTGTTCTATTCTTTTTTCTATTGTTTATTCTATTCTATTATATTATTTTCTATTTTTTTTTGCTAGTCTATTCAAATGTATTCTATTCAAAATTTGAATTTAGGAAGATGGTTATAATCTTTCTATTCTATTCTATCCTATTTTTATTATCCTCTATTCCTTTATTTTCTATTTTATTTTTGTTTATGGTGTTCTTTTATTTTCTATTCTATTTTGTTCTGTTTTAAGGCCCGTACACATGATTGGACTTATTGACAACAAACATACAAATTAGCTGTTTTGGAGCAATATCCGACCATGTGTACGCTCCATCGGACAAACTTTTTCGGTTTTCATCTGACTTTTGTTGGCTGTGCGAACGGACAAACTTTTTGACAACATAAGTTCGATGGAGCAAAGTCCGATCGTGTGTACACAAAACCATCAGACTTTTGTACAAAGTACAAACACGCATGCTCAGAACCAATGCAAAAGATCAGACAACAATACAGAAGTTGACCAAAGGTGGCGCTGGAGTAATTGAACGTCCTCTGTTGAAGTGTCGTCAGTACATTCGTGTTTGTTGCCTAAAAAGTCCGATTGTGTGTATGCAATACAAACTTACGGCCAATGCCCTTTGTACAAAAGTCAGATCGTGTGTATGGGGCTTAACGCTATTCTTTTATTTTCGATTCTATCTCTTTTTTCTGTTCTTTTTTTTCTATTCTTTTATTTTCTATTTGGTTCTGATTTACTTTATTATAGTGCATGCTTTTATTTTCTGTTATATTCTTTTCTTTTATTTTCTATTATATTCCTTAAGCTTCTATTCTATTTTATTCTCTTTGGAAATTTGAATTTGCTTCAAATTTGATTCGAAAACGATTTGAATTTGAATTTTGTCTGAAATTTAGATTTGTTATTTCTGATTTGTTTAAATTCTTTACTGTTGTCATTTGGAAATTCAGATACATCCAAATTCCCAATTAATGAAAAATGTGTCTGAATTTTTATTTGTAACGAAACAAACCGCACATGTCTACATGCTAACCCTCCCCTTAGCTGTCATTTCCCCTCTACTTGAAAACTAGCTTTCAATACCATTAAGTATGCTTCCTAGAATACTGAAAGGTTATACACCATAGTAATTTTGATATTCTCTATCTCTGTCCTTTCAAAATGGGTTTTATGAAGGAAACTGTCCAATGGTTGGTATTAGTTTTTATGCCACACCCCAAACTCTATATCTGAAAAATAGCTCTTATTCCTTTTACTCCATGAATTTCAACATCTCTGATGACATTACATCATGCCCAAGAGCTTTTTGAAGGAGAATTCAGTCAATGGAGATGGGCTATCCCAGGAACATAAAACAAACGTGAAACAGATAGATTATAAACTGAATGTGCTCCTTTGTAAAAGACATAACAGAGATGGAACCACTTCTGGTCTGGGTATATGCATGCTTGGAATGTCCAAGGACAAGATACTCAGAATAACTTGGAAGGCATGATGTGCAGGAATCTAAGCAAGACCAAGCCGGAGACTGTAACGAAAACAAAACAGTAAAAAACAGTAGCCAGTTAAGTCCCATACACATGATCAGACTTTTTAGGCAAAAAAGATGAAACGTAGTGACGTTTCAACGTACTGATGACACTTCAAAAGAGGACGTTCAATTATTCCAGCACCACCTTTGGTCAACTTCTGTATTGTTGTCTGATCTTTTGCATTGGTTCTGAGCATGCGTGTTTGTACTTTGTACAAAAGTCTGATGGTTTTGTGTACACACTCTCTCTATCGGACTTATGTTGTCAAAAAGTTTGTCCGTTCGCACAGCCAACAAAAGTTTGATGAAAATCGAAAAAGTTTGTCCGATGGAGCGTACACAGTCGGATGTTGCCTCAAACCAGCTAATTTTCATGTTTGTTGTCAAAAAGTCAGATCGTGTGTACGGGCCTTTAGATCTACCATTGAACGAGCTAATGTGCACTGTGCAAACTCTCACCTCCACAAGGTACAAGTGGACAGAATATAGAAGTATTTATTTTATCTGATCAATTTTGATAAAACCTACTTTTTTAACTTATAAGACATCAATTAGATGTCTTAGCCCTTGTACACAACGGTCGGAACATTCCGACAACCAAATCCGTCAGATTTTGTCCGACGGATTTTGTCCGAAACTGGTGTTGCATACACACGGTTGGACAAAGTTGTCGGAAATTCCGATCGTTCAGAACGTGATGAGGTTATTTAGTTACAATGGGACTATGTTCAGGCTAGCAGCCAATAGCTTTTGTCTAGGAATTTGATCTGAGCATGCGTGGCACTTTGTCCAATCAGAATTCTCTACAAACGATCGGACGAAGTCAGATCGGATCATGTTGACAGAAAATTTTATAGCCCAGCTCTAAAACGTTGTCAGTCGGATATTCAGACGGAAACAGTCCGATGGAGCCCACACATGGTTGGATTATCCGACAACACGATCCGATCGGACATTTTCCGTCGGAATGTCCGACCATGTGTACAAGGGTTTATATGTTTATAAACACTATGAGATGCGCTGATTCTAGAGTGTCAAATCTTAACACATTTCGCTGAACTTTACAGGAGTAAATCAGAGGTATTGAGAGGTATCACAGCCATTCTGCAATATACATTTAGAAAAAAAGGATTACATTCATGAATTTTATACAAAAGGTTGCACTTGAGCACATATTCAGATCATATATTATTGCATCAAAGATATTACACCTTAATTGTTTAATAGTTACAAAATCAAAACAGGGAAACAAAACCAGCACATTCCCATTGACAGGACAGAGCTCTGTGTTGTTTAAGTAGATAAAGCTCTGTCCTGTCTTCCTCCTCACCAATCATCGGGTGTTGAGGTCATACATTGGCCAGCACCCGCTGATCAGCTTTTCTGACTGCTACGCTGTTGTTTCCCTTTTTTTTATTTTTTTTTTATTTAAGTTTTTAATTTTTTTTCTCAATTTAAATTGCACCAAACAGCACTTTTTAATTTGGATGATAAGCCCCCCTCCCATCATGTCTGGGAGGCCAACAAGGCAGATGTTCCCATGCCACTATGTGGGGGCCAGCAGTGTCTGTGTCCACAGGCGAAGGTGGAGGTGGTCCGTCAGGCAGGGAGCCTTGTCTCTGTTTAATAATGTCGTCTGTGCTATCCAGCCATAGCATGCAGAGGAACTGGTGGATAAATAACAAATTGTCAGTCATGTTCCCCCAGCCGCAGTGTATTGCCAAGTTGGCTCCAGTGATAATGAGGATTGGTGGGAGAAAATGATGATGAGGTCACTGACATGACTTGGGTGCTGGATAGAGCAGAGGGAGTGAGTGAGGGTGAGGCACAACCCTAACGAAGCAGGATGTCCTCCAGAGGCAGCCACATGGAACAATAGAGAGCAGCCACCCTATTCCATCAGATTGTGGAGCTGTTATCTCCTGGCCCACTTCCCACAGATCAGCTGTATGAGTCTTTCTTAGGACATATGCAGCAGATCACACTGTTGCAATTTGCAATCTCTGCCACAAGCAAATCAAGCATGACAAAAACATCAGCCATTTGTGTACCACATGCTTGCAAAGGCATTTAAACTCCCACCACTGCAAGAGCACCTGAAAGCCACACAAAAGGGACACAATTCTTCTCCTCCTCACTCTTCATCTTTTATGTCTACTGCTGCTATATCTCATGACCTCTCAGCAGCCTCCACTGACAGGGATGATTGCACAGGGGTAACTAGAACATTGACGGCCCTTATGCAAGAAACCACCTCCGAGACCGGGGCCTTTCCCACTAATTCTGGGGCTCTATACTTCTATCTGTCAGAAACCATGAAATTAGACAGAGACAGAAGTACAGTTAAATCACACTTGTTTAATAATAAAAGTAAAAAGAACAAACTTAGTCAAAACAAGCCAAAGTTCAGTAACCGGAATGGATAGTCAGCCAAGCCAGAAGTCAGGGATCAATGTAGTGGAACAGCAAGCAAGATCTGAAGCCAGAAGGAATGTCAGCCAAGCAAGTCTTTAAACAGGCAGATAGACTCTGTGATGTTGACCAAGGGGAAGGCAGAGATTCTCTGGGCTGGACGGTTTAAGTAGGCAGGACTGACGAGCAGGATATCATCAACAGCTGAGTAACTGTGGAGAGATAGGAGCTGGCAATTAGCTGACAGCTGAGTGGCCAGCTCAGAGAAGGAAGGACTGAGCCCAGCCCTGACAGTGCCCCTCCTCAACGACCCCTCTCCCTCGGAGGACCACCAGGCTTGAGGGGAAAATGTCTATCCAAATCATACAGGGGAATGTATGTCGAGGATGAGACCCAAGAGCGTTCCTCCGGACCATACCCTTTCCAATGCACCAGGTACTGTATGCACCCACGGAACCTATGGGATTTAACAATGGACTGTACTTCATACTCCTCATGGTTCTCAACCTGTACAGGGTGAGGACGTGGCACCAAGGTGGTAAAGCGGTTGCAGACCAAAGGTTTTATTAAGGAGACATGAAATACATTTGAAATATGCATATTAGAAGGAAGGTCTAATATGTAAGCCACTGGGTTAATCCTGCGAAGAATGTGGAAAGACCCAATAAACCGAGGTGCGAATTTCAGTGAGGGAACGCAAAGTCGGAGGTTGGAGATGACAGCCAGAACCTGTCCCCAACCTGGTAGGAAGGCGCAGGCAGGCGTCTGCGGTCAGCATGGAGTCTGTAACTATCATTAGCATTGTGACCATTGTGCCCAAGTGGAACGAAGACCACGGAGATGCTCCTCTAAAGCAGGAATACTCTGCAGTAAAAATGTGTCAGGCAACATGGAAGGTTGGAAACCATAAATTGCCATAAACTGGGACAATCGGGAAGCAGAATTCAAGGCACTGTTGTGAGCAAACGCTGCCCATAGTAATAGGTCTGACCAGTTTTATGATGGTCAGAAATGTAGCAATGTAAGAATTGCTCCAAGGACTTATTGGCTCGTTCTGCTGCCCCATTAGACTGCGGGTGATACGCAGAGGAGGAAGCAAGCTGAATTCCCAACTGTGCACAAAAGGCTCACCAGAACCGGGACACAAACTGACTACCCCTGTCCGAGACAATCGCCTTGGATAGCCCATGTAAGAAAAAGATCCCCCGAGCAAAAATGGAAGCCAGTTCCTTAGAAGTGAGCAACTTCTTAAAGAGGAGTTTCCCTTAAGAAAAAAAAATTAAAAGTCAGCAGCAACAAATACTGCAGCTGCTGACTTTTAATAATTGGACACTTACCTGTCCCAGGGTCCAGCGATGCGGGGGAACGAAGCCCCACTCGTTGCCCTCTCCTCTCGGCGGCGCCGGCATTGTAACTGTGGGCACCTGGTTGTGGCTTCACAGACAAGCACCCACTGCCCCAGATGACTGACAGGAGGGAGGGGGCAGAGTCCTTCCTGTGCCGAGGGGAAGTGACGTCAGGTACCTGGGCACTGAAGGAGACAGACTACGAGGGACCCCCTAGCAACAGCCATTTAGAGGTGAGTTACATTTTTTTTTTCAAATGTTTTTTTATTTTTTTTTAGGAATTTTAAGCTTTTTTTTGCTGTGTGGAACACCACTTTAAGTGGAATACAATGACACATGAGAACTGGTCAACTACCACAAGAATAACTGTGTTGCCCTGAGAGTTGGGTAACTCCACAATGAAATCCAAAGACAGGTGGGTCCAGGGCCTCTCTCCGTTGGGTATGGGTTGTAGCTCCACTGGAAGCTGTTGTGGAGTCTTACTCTGGGCACACATGAAACAGGCAGCTATGAAGACTGCACATAGACTAGGCCACCAGACTTGTTGGGAAATGGCCCAAAAGAGTTGATTCTTCCCAGGGTGGCCAGCAGCCTTGGGAGAATGGTAAGTCTGGGGCACGGCAGTACGGAGACTCGCTGGGACAAAGCAGCGGTCACAAGGTTTCTCAGGAGGAACCTGGACCTGAGCAGCAAAAATTTTGTCACCCAAAGGAGAAGTGAGGCTGGTGTGAACCGTAGCCAGAATATAATCAGGAGGAAACACAGGAACTGGAACCGACTCCATCTTGGAAGTGGAGGAAAATTGTCGTGACAAAGCATCAGCACTTACATTCTTAGTTCCGGGTAAGAATGAGACAATGTAATTGACGCTCAATAAGAAAAGAGCCCATTGCGCCCCCTTCTGGAAGAGAAGCATTTAGCCTCAGACAAGAATATGAGATTCTTATGGTCAGTAAGAATGAGAACCGGCACAGTGATACCTTCGAGGAGATGTCTCACTTTTTTCAGGGCTAAAATGATCGCAAACAGCTCTCTGTCACCAATCTCGTAATTGCACTCCGCAGGTGACAATTTCTTGGAAAAGTAGCCACAAGGATGCATAGCGCTCTCAGAGGTAGGACGTTGAGACAGAATGGCGCCAACACCAGTCTCTGAAGCATCAACCTCAAGAATAAAAGGTGACGTAGGATCAGGATGTGCCAATACAGGAGCAGAAACAAAGGCAACCTTGAGACTCTAAAGGCCTTAACCACTTCAATACCAGGCACTTATACACCTTCCTGCCCAAGCCAATTTTCAGCTTTCTGCACAGTCGATGTTTAAATGACAATTGTGCGGCCATGCTACACTGTACTCAAACATTATTTTTATCATTTTGTTCCCACAAATAGAGCTTTCTTTTGGTGGTATTTGATAACCTCTGCGGTTTTTATTTTTTGCTAAACAAATAAAAAAGACTGAAAATATTGAAAAAAATTAAAGTTTTGCTTTTGTTTCTGTTATAAAATTTTGTAAATAAGTATGTTTTCTCCTTCACTGATGGGCACTGATAAGGCGGCACTGACGGGCACTAATAAGGTGGCACCGATGAGGTGGCATCAATGAGTGGGCACTGACATGCACTGACAGGCACCGACGATGGGCACTGATAAGCAGCACTGATGGGCACTGGTAGGTGGCACTGATTGAGTGGCACTGATATGCAGCACTGATGGGAATTGATAGGGGACACTGATGGGCATTTATGGGTGGCACTGGTGGGCACTGATGGGCACTGACAGGCAACACTGTTGGGCACTGAAAGGCTGCAAAGATGGGTACTTATTGGTGGCACTGATAGGCGGCACTTCTGGGCATTGATAGGCGGCACTGCTGGGCACTGATGGGCATTGATACACAGCACTGATATGCAGCACTGATAGGCATCCCTGGTGGCACTGGCAGTGGTAGGCATTGTGAGTGGGCACTGATTGGCAGCTGCCTGGGCATTGATTGGCAGCTGCCTTGGCACTGATTGGCATTTCCCTGGTGGTCTAGGGGGGCATACCTCGTGGCCCAGTGTGTTGGCCATCCTGGTGGTCCTGGGTGGCATGATGGTGGTCCTGGGTGGGAACCCGAGGGGGGGCTGCACTAATAAACAATCAGCACAGACCCCCCCTGTCAGGAGAGCCGCCAATCGGCTCTCCTCTACTTGTGTCTGTCAGACGCGAGTGAGAAAAAGCCAATCAATGGCTCTTCCTGTTTAAATCATGATTAGCCATGATTGGACACGGTTGATCACGTGGTAAAGAGCCTCCGTCGGAGGTTCTTTACCAAGACCGGTGTATCAGCGTGTCAGACTGACACACCGCACCACCAATCGCCGCAATGCGCTCCCCATGGGCACGCTGCGGCTGTTATCCTGAAGGACGTCATGTGACACCCAGTCAGAATAACTGAACCACCACCCAGCCGCCATTCTGCTATAGGCCGGGCGGGAAGTGGTTAATGGACTCCGGAGACCAACTCTGTGGGTTACCATCCTTTCTGGTAATATCAGTCAGAGGCTTGACCAGAGACAAGAAGTTATGAATAAACTTCCGATAATAGTTGGCAAAGGCCAGGAAACACTGCAGAGGACGTAAACCCATGGATCAGGGCCACTGTAGGACTTCCAAAAGTTTCTCTGGGCCCATCGAAAAACCAGCAGTGGAAATGACACAAATGTCAGACAATCTTGATTCTACTGATCGTCTGGTGTAAGTATCGTAGCTTTGAAGTAGATCTGTATGTTAGCCGATTAGATATCACGGCAGTTTGCCGCGTCATTGTATTGTGTTTTTGGTTGCTATGGTTATTAGTTGTGTAAGCCGCTCAGTAACCCTTCTTGTAAGGTTTATCAAACCTATTCAAAGATGGCCACTAGCAAAGCCTGAGGAAGGAGCACGCATGCTCTGAACTCGAAGCACCGCCCGCTGACCCTGTACCCAGAAGTGACATCGTCACAGAGCACCGCCGATCATCGCTCCAGCTATCCGGAAGCGCTGTGAGCAAACAGTGTAGCCAGATTGTGTCAGGACAATGGATCACCATCATCAGCCAGTGACACCAGGCATCACCCCGGGACACCGTGGATGAACACACCTACTATACACCCATGCTGGATAAAGTCGCTCATTTGCGAGTGTCTCTGCTTATTTTTAACCATTAAATTAATTAAATTGCTGCATTTAGAGGGCACTGTTCTTTGTCTTCCCTGTTCTTTGTGCTGCTGGCTGGTCTCTTGATTGAAATTGAAATACTCTTGTCCCACCATACCCCAACCTTTCCTTCATCCATGCATCCTCTATGAATGGGGGGGGTGGGGGGGGCAGAAAGGGTGGGCATAATCTGAACTCTTGATGAGTACCTATGACAGGTCCAGCCAATCATATTTACCCCTGTAGCACCAGAAAATTACAGCTGCGGATGTACGGTAGGAGCAGTGGACTTCAGATTTCAACTAAAAGACCAGCTAGCAGAACAAGAGACACTTGAATGCAAGTACTATCTGTTGTGATTTCTTTAAAAAATTAACTACGTTTGGGTCTTAATTATTATGCCACTATATAATGATATAGCAGCAATCAGATTTTCTGATTGCCTTGTCATGTCATTGCCTACCTTTACGTTTCCAGAATATGAAATCATTTGATCTGTGTTATCTTGGTATACTTAACAAGATTCATTCTATATCTAGTTGTCTTTAGCACTTTACACTCCAGAGGGCAGTGTTAATCCTCAGAAATATTACTAGTAACTCATAAAAGTACATACTGTTCTTCAAAGCATGTTGAACATAATAGTCACTTCTATTATGTTCAACATGCTTTGAAGAACAGTACCCTTTTTTTAAGCTGTATTCAAGATTAAAAAAAAAGATCACTAAGGGAATTTGTTTCCAGGACAGGAAATCTTTCCCTATCAATCCCTACTGTAGTGGACTGGGAAAAAAAGCAGAAATGTGGATTGACAAATGCTAACAGAACATGAATTCTAATCTGTATCAGTTTTCACCAAATTCAGGGGCCTAAGAGCACATAATTATCAAACACAAATCTAAAAAAAAAAACAAAAAAAAAAACATAGGATTTTCCCAGGGCTGACTTGGCAAATTCATTCCAGCGCAATACCAAAATCTTCACGAAATCTTTATTGGTAATACTGAACAGTGTATGAACAGCAATATCAAGTATTATTATTATACAGGATTTATACAGCACCAACAGTTTGCACGGTGCTTTACAACATGAGGGCAGACAGTACAATTACAAAACAATTCAATACAGGAGGAATCAGAGGGCCCTGCTCGTTAGAGCTTACAATCTAGGTGGATGCATATAAGCATTAGGGAAACAGTGTCATCATAATAGTGGGGCGCACAATTTGTGGCATGAAGAAATTGACTATACAGATAAGGCACCAGGTGACAAAAGATATACACTATATTACCAAAAGTATTGGGATGCCTGCCTTTGCACACATCTCAGTCATCTCAGTCTTAGCCCTTGTACACACGGTCGGACATTCCGACGGAAAATGTCCAATCGGACCGTGTTGTCGGATAATCCGACCATGTGTGGGCTTCATCTGACTTTTTCCGTCGGAATGTCTGACCAACAAAGTTTGAGAGCTGGATATAAAAAATTTCCGACAACATGATCCGATCGGACTCTGTTTGTAGAGAATTCCGATCGGACAAAGTGCCATGCATGCTCAGATCAAATTCCTAGACCAAAGCTATTGGCTACTAGCCTGAACATAGCCCCGTCTTAACTAAATAACGTCATCACTTTATGAATGATCAGATTTTCTGACAATTTTGTCCGACCGTATGCATGAAACATCAGTTTCGGACAAAATCCGTCAGAAAAAATCTGACGGATTTTGTTGTCGGAATGTCTGACTGTGTGTTGTTTTTCAGGGGTTGGGTTTGGCCCCTTAGGCATCAGCATACCAAGACATTTTGGACAATTTCATGCTCCCAACTTTGTGGGAACAGTTTGGAGATGGCACCTTCCTGTTTCAACATGACTGCACACCAGTGCACAAGTAATGTCCATAAAGACATGGATGAGCGAGTTTGGGGTGGAGGAACTTGACTGGCCTGCACAGAGTCCAGTGGATAATCAAATACATATACTACGTAGGAGGAATCACTGATAATCAAAATGTGTATATATATATATATATATATATATATATATATATATATATATATATATATATATATATAATATCACTTATATAATAAGTATTGTTAAGAGATGAGGTGTTTAGAAAAATACTGCCCACGCATCTGAAATTTACTTATAGAAAAAATGGTTGATATAGAGTAAAATCTTTAGTAATATTGTAGATCCACCCATGAGGTCAAAAATGTTCTGAAACGTGAAAGGTTTTTATAGATGCAATAAATGTAAAGTCTGCAAAACAACAGTGAGGAGGAAAAAGAAGAAGATTGGAGTTCACTTCTTTTACAGATAATAGAATTTACGATATAAAAAATCAGTGATTCCTCCTACGTAGTATATGTATTAGAATGTCCATGTTGGATGCAATATGTTGGCAGGGCCATGAGGCAATTAAAAATAAGAATTAGTGAGTGAATACATAAAAAAACATAAAAAAAGGAGTAGAGACATATAGTCCAGGCATTTTAAAATAAAACATAATGAAGATCCTAGCCTGTTGGCTGTATATGGGATTGAACAAATAGAAGGAAATTGGAGAGGTATTGATAGATTAAATGACGTGTCGAGATATGAGACCCATTGGATCTATCTTATGAATACTTTATATCCAAATAGGTTAAATGTTGCCATAGACCTGAATTGTTTTCTGACTAATTTCTAGTTGGGATTCAGTTTTAGGTCAATATTTACTTATTCAATAGATATTTGTTGTTAATACGGCATTAAAATAAGAGGATTATACATTATAGTAGTGGGGAGTAGCCTTTTAGTGTACTATGTAGTTCCTTTAAGAGGCAAAGGATTGATTAATCTGAGTAGGCAGACGTATTGATACAATTATTAGATATTTTATATATGACATGAGAGAATATATATTATATGGAGTGTTTTAATGAAATGTTTTATAATGATGTATTTTATGTATAAACTTTTGGAGTACACACACACTAATACAAAAGCACACGCGGTCTACGATAGGTCCAGAGGCAAGCGGCTAATAATAGCAGAGCGTTTTACTCCCTAGTGGCGGGTAGGCATTCTTCAAATGTGAGTGGATTACAAGATTTTTTTTCTTCTGCTGCTGAGTGATGGTTGGGAAAATTACCTTTTTTAATATGGGAGTGGGAGACTGGTACTGGTAGTCGATGGGAGATTCAAAATTGGACAAAATAAGAATTTTTGTTAATTCCGATTATTCGTTATGATGAAGTTAAAAACCCAGGAAGTCAGCACAGCACAGGGATGGTGGGAGCCCCTTATAATGAGCACAGCACAGGGATGGTGGGAGCCCCTTATAATGAGCACAGCACAGGGATGGTGGGAGCCCCTCATAATGATAAATTCATCATAACGGACGATCATAATTGTTACGAAAAGTTAACAAACCTAATGAGAATTCATACGAATCCAAATTGAATTTTGGACATGAATTACCAAATAAGAATTAATGGCTAATACGAAATGGAATGGAACGAAATGAAACAAATTTATTGACTGCGCACATATCTATTGGTGACCGTGTGGAGATACCGGAAGCCTGCATTACATCAGAGGGGGGGCGGGGTCAGCCGCACGTCACTGGGGAAGCCAGGGTTTCCCCTTTCGTCAGAGGGGGCGGGGTCAGGTGATGAGTGGCCCCGTCCTCAGCTAAGAGACCTGTAGGCTGCCGGGATTACTGCGGTGTCTCCTGTGGAGACAGGATGCTCTGCACTGGACATCATCGTTGGAACCTGGACCTGGAGAGGAGAGATAATCCATCGCTGGAGCCCGGAGAGATGATCACCCATCGCAGGATACCGAGAGTGGATTACCACTGCTGGAATCTTTTTTTTATTTTTTTTATTTTTAATAAAGGACTTATCCCAACGGTGTGTGTGTTTTTTTACAATTTTTTACACTTTCTTTGTGAAATGGTAGGGGTACAATGTACCTGTTACCATTTCAAACAGGGGGGGGCGGGATCTGGGGGTCCCCTTGTTAAAGGGGGGCTTCCAGATTCCGATAAGCCCCCCGCCCGTAGACCCCCACAACCACCGGCAAGGGTTGTGGGGATGAGGCCCTTGTCCCCATCAACATGGGGACAAGGTGCTTTGGGGGGCTACCCCAAATGAAGTCCAAGCGGACAAAACCCGTTGGGATGATTCCACTACTGCCTATTTTATTGATAAGCGCTTGAATAACTACACAAATGTAAGTTTGCTACTATTTTTAATGAATCTTATTTTAAACGGTATCACGCTATTTTGGCCATATCTTTCTGCCCTATGTGGATTTCGGTTGTGTCGAAGATCTCTTTAAGTGGTAAAGATCAAGTATATTTAGGAATTGGAGGAAGGCAATTTCCATGGTGTGACTGACCGATTTGAGATCTGGGAGTCCGTTCTCCACAACCAGAGTGATAAGCACATATGACCCTTTGAATATAAGTTTATTCGGGTCAATAGCATCCAGTAAGCCTACATCTCTTAAGGTGGTGGTATCGGCACTTGGGTGACAGTTCGGTAGAATCATTCTTGGATTGCTTCCTCAAATCTTCACTTTATATTTGGGACTTCACTCTCACAAATGGACTTTCTGTGCTCAGAGAGTGTTTTCTTCCTTATTTTCTATATATATTGTTCACTTTATTTATTGTAGAACTCATATTAATAAGCACTAATACACAGTAATATTGGAGTGCACTTCACTGAAGTATTGGAAAACTGAAAGTATTTGTATTTTTTCTTGTCACTAATTTAATGTGTGCACAGATTCACACATTACTATATAGCGCTACACTTTATATATAATTTTCACTACGTTTGTGCTAAAATATCCATGTTTAGCGTGTTAGCTGCTCTGTTTGGATAGCGCAGTGTCA
Organism: Lithobates pipiens; assembly: GCF_037356315.1. NCBI lineage: Eukaryota > Metazoa > Chordata > Amphibia > Anura > Ranidae > Lithobates > Lithobates pipiens. The sequence continues at coordinate 23,437,416 of NW_027507696.1, read as the reverse complement.
CATTTTTTGTATATACTATACACACCTCCTAGGTATGAAATTTAAAGGAGTATTACACTTTTATTGTTTCACTTTAAGCATTTTTAAAATCACTGCTCCCGAAAAAACTGCAGTTTTTAAAACTTTTTTATGCATACATGTCCCCTGGGGCAGGACCCAGGTCCCCAAACATTTTTATGACAATAACTTCCATATAAGCCTTTAAAATGAGCACGTTCAATTTTCCATGTTCAAGTCCCATAGACTTTAACGGTGTTCGGATGTTCGAACAAATTTATTGCCTGTTCACATGTTCTGATGTGAACCGAACTGGGGGGTGTTCGGCCCATCCCTAACCACCACTCGGATCACTTTATATGATTTTTTATTGTACCCTGCAATAATTATGGTAGCAGCTGTCCATTAGGGCACATATCTGTGGCACTGTTATTTTTGGCATATCATTGCACAGACCTCAACCCAATAGAACTCCTTTGGGATGAATTAGAGCGGAGACTGCGAACCAGGCCTTCTTGTCCACATCAGTGCTTGACCTCACCAATGTGCTTCTGAAAGAATGGTCAGACATTCCCATAGACACACTCCTAAACCTTGTGGCCTTCCCAGAAGAGTTGAAGCTGTTATAGCTGCAAAGGGTGGGCCGATTCAATATTGAACCCTACGGACTAAGACTGGGATGCTATTAAAGTTCATGTGAGTGTAAAGGCAGATGTCCCAATACTTTTGGTAATATTATATATATATATATATATATATATATATATATATATATATATATATATATATATATATATATATATATATATATAATACACACACACACACATACTAGACATGTGCAGAGTAAAATATTTCGTTTCGGAATTTCGTTTTCGTCTGAAAACTTATTTAGTTACTCCCGAAATTCGTTTTTATTTATTTCGTTTTTCGTTCAAAAATTGCATTCGTCCGAAAATCCACATGAATCACGGTCGAATCTGTCTTTGAAGGCTTATGGTGTCTGTCGAATGTATAAAGAAGATTCGACGGAGCTAGTATATAGCATACTTTAGAACCCTATTAAAGTCTATGGGACTCCAACGTTCAAAATCTAAAGTGCTCATTTTAAAGGCTAATTTGCAAGTTACTGTCCTAAAAAGTGTTTGGGGACCTGGGTCCTGCCCCAGGGGACATGTATCAATGCAAAAAAAGTTTTAAAAACGGACGTTTTTTCGGGAGCAGTGATTTTCATAATGATTAAAGTGAAACAATAAAAGTGTAATATTCCTTTAAATTTCGTAGGGGGGGGGTTGTCTATAGTATGCCTGTGAAGGGGCGCATGTTTCCCGTGCTTAGAACTGTCCCTGCACAAAGTGTCATTTATGCAGGAAAAAAAATCCTTCAAAATCACTCGCAGCTATTATGAATTGTCAGCTCCCGTAATACAGAGAACACTCATTGAAAGTCATTGATAAAAAAATAAATAAATAAATAAATAAAAAAAGCGTGGGGGTCCCCCAAATTCAATTACCAGGCCCTTCAGGTCTGGTATGGATATTAAGGGGAACCCTGCCTCAAATTTAAGAAAAAATTTGACGTGGGGTTCCCCCTAAATATCCATAACCAGACCCTTCAGGTCTGGTATGGATATTAAGGGGAACCCCGCGTCAAATTTAAAAAAAAATTGACGTGGGGTTCCCCCTAAAAATCCATACCAGACCCTTTATCCGAGCACGCAACCTGGCAGGCCGCAGGAAAAGAGGGAGGGACGAGAGAGCGGCCCCCCCTCCCTCCTGAACCGTACCAGGCCACATGCCCTCAACATTGGGAGGATGCTTTGGGGGTCTGTGACCCCTCAAAGCACCTTGTCCCCATGTTGATGAGGACAAGGGCCTCATCCCCACAACCCTGGCTGGTGGTTGTGGAGGTCTGCGGGCGGGGGGCTTATCAGAATCTGGAAGCCCCCTTTAACAAGGGGACCCCCAGATCCCGTCCCCCCCCTGTTTGAAATGGTAAGGGGGTACAAAAGTACCCCTACCATTTCACAAAGAAAGTGTAAAAAATGGTTAAATAAAACAAACACACTTTTGAAAAATTCCTTTATTAAAAATAAAAAAATAAAAAAAAGATTCCAGCGGCGGTAATCCACTCTTGCTATCCAGCGACGGACGATCATCTCTCCAGCGATGTCTCATCTCATCCAGCGCAGCGATCCATCCTTCTTCTGTCTCCGTGGAGGAGACACTGCAAGGATTCCGGCGGCTGACGTTTCTTATATACGGAGGGCGGGGCCACCCGTCACCTGACCTCGCCCCCCTCTGACGCAAGGGGAAACCCGGGGTTCCCCGTGACATATAGGTGACCCCGCCCCCCTCTGATGTAACGGAAACCTGCCTGTGTTACATCAGAGGGGTGCGGGGTCACCCATACGTCACAGGGAACCCGGGTTTCCCCTTGCGTCAGAGGGGGGCAGGGTCAGGTGACGGGTGGCCCCGCCCTCCGTATATAAGAAACGTCAGCCGCCGGAATGCCTGCAGTGTCTCCTACACGGAGACAGAAGAAGGATGGATTCGCTGCGCTGGATGACATGAGACATCGCTGGAGAGATGACCGTCCGTCGCTGGATAGCAAGAGTGGATTACCGCCGCTGGAATCTTTTTTTTATTTTTAATAAAGGAATTTTTCAAAAGTGTGTTTGTTTTATTTAACCATTTTTTACACTTTCTTTGTGAAATGGTAGGGGTACTTTTGTACCCCCTTACCATTTCAAACAGGGGGGGGGCCGGGATCTGGGGGTCCCCTTGTTAAAGGGGGCTTCCAGATTCTGATAAGCCCCCCGCCCGCAGACCTCCACAACCACCAGCCAGGGTTGTGGGGATGAGGCCCTTGTCCTCATCAACATGGGGACAAGGTGCTTTGAGGGGTCACAGACCCCCAAAGCATCCTCCCAATGTTGAGGGCATGTGGCCTGGTACGGTTCAGGAGGGAGGGGGGGCCGCTCTCTCGTCCCTCCCTCTTTTCCTGCGGCCTGCCAGGTTGCGTGCTCGGATAAAGGGTCTGGTATGGATTTTTAGGGGGAACCCCACGTCAATTTTTTTTTAAATTTGACGCGGGGTTCCCCTTAATATCCATACCAGACCTGAAGGGTCTGGTTATGGATATTTAGGGGGAACCCCACGTCAAATTTTTTCTTAAATTTGAGGCAGGGTTCCCCTTAATATCCATACCAGACCTGAAGGGCCTGGTAATTGAATTTGGGGGACCCCCACGCTTTTTTTTATTTATTTATTTTTTTATCAATGACTTTCAATGAGTGTTCTCTGTATTACGGGAGCCGACAATTCATAATAGCCGCGAGTGATTTTAAAGGACTTTTTTTCCTGCATAAATGACACTTTGTGCAGGGACAGTTCTAAGCACGGGAAACATGCGCTCCTTCACAGGCATACTATAGACAACCCCCCCTACGAAATTTAAAGGAATATTACACTTTTATTGTTTCACTTTAATCATTATTAAAATCACTGCTCCCGAAAAAACGGCCGTTTTTAAAACTTTTTTTTGCATTGATCCATGTCCCCTGGGGCAGGACCCGGGTCCCCAAACACTTTTTAGGACAGTATCTTGCAGAATCTTTTCTCTCTGTCAAATCTTTTTTCTCTGTCGAATATTTTCTCTATATAATCTTGGACTAATAGAGGTAAGGTTAGGCACATTCGAACACAGGTTCTATAGACACAGATTGTTGTCAGAGTCATGTCGAATCTCCTATTCTATATCGAACTGTTGTAACAATGAAAACGAAAATAAAGCATTTATTTATGTCGGATCTTTCGTTTTTCGGATTTTGTGCTTTCGTTATCGTTTGTCAAAACGAAAACGAAAATAGCTGAAATTCGGACGAAAATGCATTCGGACGAAAACGAATGCACATGTCTAACACATACACACACACGCACACATATATGGCAAATGCACTAACTGCACATTTTCTCTTACCATAATTGGAGCCCTGGGTTATATCAGATATCGTGCTGTGCTCTTTCTTGTGAAAAAAAATGAAGTACCTTGAGTGCTAAAATTAGCCTTTTTAAGGCTACTTTCACACTGGGGAGGGCGGGCACCAGTGGTAAAGCATTTAGTGGTGCTATTCGGCCAATAGCGGGGCAATTTTAACCCCCGCTAGCAGCCGATAAGGCTTAAAACCTACGATTAGGTGGCGCTGCCCCATTGTTTTCAATGGGCATGGGAGCTTTAGGAGCAGTGTATACACCACTCCTAGAGCGCTCCAAAGATGCGGCTTGCAGGACTTTTTTGACCGTCCTGCGAGCTCACCGATCCAGTGTGAAAGTACTCGGGCTTTCACTCTGGAGAGAGAGGTGAGGCTCTTTACAGGCGCTATGCAGGCTCTATTTTTAGATTTTAAAGCGCCACAGTGTGTTAAAGACTTAAAGTGGAATTTTAGGATATTTCTTGTTCAATATTTTTATATATTGAATATTTTTATTATTTTCACTTATGCCGTGTACACACGATCAGCTTGTCCGGCGTACTTAGTCCGCCGAAACACATTTCAGCGGACAATTCGATTGTGTGTGGGCTTCAGCGTGAAGTCCGGCGGACTAAGAAAGTATTTTTGCACTCCAATCTTCCCGTCGGACTTGGGTTTCAGAGGTAAATCCGTTCGTCAGTATGCTAGTACGGTGGACTAAGAATGACGCATGCTCAGAAGCAAGTACCAAAAAAGGAAGCTATTGGCTACTGGCTATTGAACTTCCTTTTTCTAGTCCCGTCGTACGTGCTGGACGTCATCACGCTAGCAAACGCCGGACTTTCTGTGTGTCCGTGTGTGGCCAAGTCCGTTAGATAGAAAGTCCGCCGGATTATCCATCGGATTGTATGTCGGACTAGGTACGCCAGACAATTCGATCGTGTGTACGCGGCATTAGACCCCTTTCACACTGAGGCGCTTTTCAGGTGCTTTCACACTAAAAAAACGCCTGAAAAGATCATGAAAACCTATTTTCATTAACATCAATGAATGCTTTCACACTGGGGCAGTATGGTGGCAGGGTGGTGAAAAAAAATGCCCCTCTCCATTGAAATTAATTGAAAGCTCTTCAAAAGCACATGAAAAGCTCTTCAAAAGTGTTCTGCTGGCAGTTTACAAGCGCCTCAGTGTGAAAGTGTGATATTAAGTGTTAAAGAGAGTAAAAATAACTCAAAACAAGGGTAAATGGACATTAGAAGATTAACCACTTCGCTCCCGCGAAGACGGCTACAAAGCGGCGCTCAATTGTTTACTTCCCCAATGCGTGCAGCACCCTTTTAAGGGCAAAGGAGACATCTGGGGTCTAGTAGACCCCAGATGTCTCAGTAAAGAGAACCTGTCACTGCCCGTGCTATCACAAGGGATGTTGTTAATTCCTTGTGATAGCAATAAAAGTGATTAAAAAAATGTTAAGCGGCAGTCTAAAAATAAAATAATAAAATACAAAAAAAGTGTTAACATGCCCCTGCCCTACTTCCTCACACACAAAGGAAAATGCATACGTATGTCGTGCATATAAACAGTGTTCCCACCACATATGCAAACAGCTTGTAAAGGCTTTCAAAATGTTGCCTACAGAGATTTTTAAGTACCGTAGTTTCATTCCTCCGGGGTAAGCAATTTTAAAGCATGACATGTTAGGTATCTATTATTTAACAAAATCTTTTATATTTCACCAAACAAGTGGGTATTATATTGTGTTTTTGTGTATTGCTAAGTGTATTAAAAAAAAACAAAAAAAAAACAGCGCAAATACTATGTTACATAAAAAAATTGCAACACCCAACATTTTATTCTATAGGGCCTCTGTTTAAGTAATTTTCTAGCAAAAACATGCTGATTTTTACATGTGGGGAACGTCAGAGCTGGCCCGGTAGGGTCCCTCTAGTTTAACAAATTAAAGGGGGAAAAAATTTACTAAAAACTATAAACAGAATTCTATACCCACAGTTGATCCAGGGGAAGGTAAAAAAAACCCAGTAAAGCATGATCCAATTTGCTCTAGCAGGGGAAAAATATTAATTCCTGATCCCCTAAGAGGCAAACAGATATTCCCTGGATCAACTTTACCTATAAATGTTAGTATCCAGTTATATTATGTAAATTTAGGAAATACTGCAGGCCCTTTAAAGAAATCTACTGAGCTGGACAGAACTGGCTAGTGAATAAACTTTTCTGTATTTAGAGACCAAATCTCGTTTCCTCCAGACGTGATGAGTGCCCCCTTTTCCTCTTTTATGACCTTAAAGTGAATAACTCTAGTTCACTATATGGACTCTTTATGTATTTGTACATGTTGATCATATCCCCCCTTAATCTTCTCTTCTCAAGAGAGAATGAATTAATTTCCTCTAATCTTTCATCATAGCTGAGCTCCTATCAGTTTGGTTGCCTTTCTCTGCACTTTCTCCAGTTCCCCAATATCTTTTTCCAAAACTGAACTGCATATTCAAGATGAGGTCTTACTAATAATTTGCACAGGGGCAAAATAATCTCTCTCTCTCTCTCTCTCTCTCTCTCTCTGAAGTCTATACCTCTCATAATACAAGAAAGGGTTTTACTGGGGAAATGGCAGGTGTAGTACTGAAGGTAAGGTAATATTTAAAGCGTATGTTAACCCAAAAAAATGGATCCTGCACCCTTAAAAGCATGTTATATGACACAGTGCTTGTCCTGGGTCATTTGGACCCCAGTAACAATTGGCTGAGCCTGACAGTTCCTCCCCTCCCCTCTGTAAACTGACCACGGTAATAATGGCTGCTGAGACCTGACACCATGGTCAGTTTGTGTGCCTCTGTCATCTGCTGTCTCTCCTCTCTGCTCCTATGTCATCCGCCCTCCTCCCATCCCTGCCTTTTGGCTCCTGTGTCAGCCCCTCTGCCCCCCCTGCTGCTGCCTGAATAACACGTCTTATGTTCTACAATCTGTTCTGTCTTATAAGAATATGCCCCAATGTGTGTCTGCTGTATAAAAAAAAGCTGTATATACCTTATCTGTGACTGCTAATCAGCGGTCATGTGACATGCTGCATTTCTCCGGCTCTCTCCTCCTCTCCCCCTCCCCTCCAGAGTGATGTCAGTGGGGTCATCTCGACTGCTTCTGTCACATGGAGAGAGGAGAGATGAGGTGTGTCACTGATTAGCAGTCACAGATAGGGTATATACAGCTTTTTTTTTTTATACAACAGACACACGGAGGGACATATCCTTATTAGACAGAACAGGTTATAGAAAGTGAGACATTTGGGTTAACAAGTTGTACAGTTGTACTGCAACAAGGGTGGCAGGGCTGCGCGAATCGCCGTCATTGTACATTGGCTGCTTTAAGAAGCCATAGGGGGCCTGTGGAAGAATGCCGGAAACATAGCCGTGGACAGTGATGTCCGCCAGCCACCTGCTATTACTCCTCATTGAGCCAGAACAGAGATTTGTCAATGTTAACAGACAGATCCCTGTTCTGACAGGGGAGTAGAGAGAGATCTGCTGTTCCTAGTGATCAGCAATGGCAATCTCTCTCTTCCTCCAGTCAGTACACTGCCCCCACAGTTAGAAACACCTCCCTAGGGAACACTTAACCCCTTGATTGGCTCCTAGTGTTAACCCATTCCCTGCCAGTGTCATTTATACAGTAATCAGTGACTATTTTTAGCTCTGATCACTTTATAAATGTCACTGGGCCATAAATCTATACCCTATTTTGTATAACTTTTGCGCAAACCAATCAATATATGCTTATTGCGATTTTCTTTTACCAAAAATATGTAGAATACATATTGGCCTAAACTGATGAAGACATTTTTTTTTGGGGGGGGGGGGGGGGGGGCGGGGATATTTATTATAGCAAAAAGTAAAAAATATATATATATTTGTTTTCAAAATTGACGCTCTTTTTTTGTTTATAGCACAAAAAAATAAAACCGCAGAGGTGATCAAATACCACCAAAAGAAAGCTCTATTTGTGGTAAAAAAGGACATATATTGTATTGTATTTGTTAGGGTACAACGTCGCACAACCATGGCCTGGTCATTAAGGGGGCAAATCCTTTCCGGTCCTTAAGTGTTTAATTGCGGTTTGGATGTCTGCTCAATGGGAAGAGTGAGCGAAAAGGCAATTCTTTTTACCTACAAATAATTTTTTTGTGCAGATTTTGTATAAAACAGGTTAAGTTAACAGTTAACAGGTTAACTTATTAGTTGGAGTAGGATCAGCAAGAAAGGTTGCATGGCAAGTCTGGAAGCCAGCATCCAAGAGGGCATCTGTATGCATGAGCCACGTATTACAAAATTATGGGATTCCTAGCATATGTCTGGGGAAATGTCAGCTGTAGTGTTGAAGGTGAGGCCATCTTTATTTGTGATTTGGATGTCTGCTCAATGGGAAGGGTGAACCAAAAGGGAGTCGTTTAGACACCAAGGGGTATCTTGAGCTTTGGACAGCAGAGAGGATAGGAAGATAATATCCACTAAGTGGACAGACCATAGTATAAGGATAATTGAGGAGGAGAGTAACACTGAGACTGTACCTATGAGAACCAAAATGTGATCTATCCTACAGGTTATGGAGGTGAGAATAAAAAGTATATTGGCAATATTTAGGGGTTATATTCCCTTCAATTTTCTACCATTTTTTATTGTGAAGCAACCAACACATAGAACAAATAACAGAAAAAGTCAAAGTGCATAACTATTCACCCCCTAAATACTTTTATACAATACTTTGTAGAGCCACCTTTTGCAGCTATCACAGCTCCAAGTCTCTTTGGATAAGTCTCCATGAGGTTGCCACATCTTACCACTAAGATTTTTGCCAATTCCTCCTTGCAAAACTGCTTAAGCGCCTTCAAGATGGATGGTTTGCTCTTGTGAACAGCAATCTTTAAGTCTGACCATAGATTTTCTATTGGATTGAGGTCTGGGCTTTGACTAGGCCATTCCAACATATTTACATGTTTCCCCTTAAACCATTCAAGTGTTGCTTTAGCAGTGTGTTTGTGGTTATTGTCCTGCTGGAAGGTAAACCTCCATCCTAGCCTCAAATCACACACAGAGTGGTACAGGTTTTGCTCAAGAATATCCCTGTATTTAGCACCATCCATCATTCCCTTAACTCTGACCAGTTTGCCAGTCTCCACATGATGATGCTGCCACCATGTTTCACTGGTGTTCTTTGGGTGATGTATTGGGTTTGCGCCAGACATAGCGTTTTCTTTGATAGCCAAAAAGTAAAATTTTAGTCTCATCAGACCAGAGCACCTTTCTCCAAACATTTTGGGAGTCTCCCACATGCCTTTTTCAAACTCGAACGTTTTTTGCTGAAAGTAATGAGTTTCTTCTGGCCACTCTGCCATAAAGCCCAGATCTATGGAGTGTACGGCTTATTGTCGTCCTATGTACAGATACTCCAGTCTCTCCTGTGGAACTCTGCAGCTTCTGCAGTTTTATGTATATATTTTTCTAATTTTACTTCACCAACTTAGGCTATTGTGTTCTGAGGCATCACATATAATTCAGATTAAAAAAACATTGAATTAAAGGCTGTAATGTAACAAAATAGGTAAAAAGCCAAGGGGGTGAATACTTTTGCAAGACATGTCGAAGGTTTCTTGTAAGCAAACAATGTCTGCCTTAAGGGAGACTAAAAAAAAAAAAAAGGTTCTAAAAGCTCTAATGCCTTGTCTTGCAAACCCACGGTCACACAAAGTTGTCGGAAAATCTGATCGTTCAGAACGCGGTGACGTAGAATACGCAAGACGGGACTATAAAGAAGCCCATAGCCAATAGCTTTTGTCTCGTAATTTATTGTGAGCATGCGTGGCACTTTGTCCGTCAGAATTGTCTATACACGATTGGAATTTAAACAATCGGATTTTGTTGTCGGAAAATTTTAGATCCAGTTCTCAAACTTTGTGTGTCAGAAATCCCAACGGAAAAAGTCAGATGGAGCCCACACACGATCAGATTTTCCGACAACATGATCCGATCGCACATTTTCCGTCGGAAAGTCCGACCGTGTGTACAGGGCATTACTCTCTTATTAGGTGAGACCCTTGACATTAAGGGGTTTATTTATTAAAGCTGAAGAGAGCAAAATCAGGCTCAATTCTGCATAGAAACCAATCAGCTTTCAGGTGTTATTCCTAATGCTTATTGAACAAGCTGAGCTTAGAAGCTGATTGGTTCTATGCAGAAGTGAGCGTGAGTGATTTTTGCACTCACCAGCTTTAGTAAATAAATCCATAAGTGTCAGTTAATTAACAGGTGTTACGACGGGGCTGTTAGGAGTAAATCTGCAATATGCTACCACCAGTTATAAGCAAACCTCGGGAAGGGAGAGGGTAAATTTAAGGCATTAGAAAGAAAAACAAATAATCATTCCACATTTTCAGAGACCGATGGTGCAGCATAGCAAAACATGCATCCAACAGCCAACTCTAAGTTTAAAAGCAAAAAATAGTGTAGCGCTTCTATGGTGGTAAATGTGATCAACATATACTCAAAAGGATGGTCATATAACGAAAATCATATGAATAAAGCAAAGTCCAATTTAAATGGGTATAAGCTTCCGTAGTGTAGTTGGTACAAAGATGATTAGGCCGTTTCGAAGTAAGAGAGGGATCTTACTGAACGAATATGTCCATGTAAATCAGCTTGTCTGTAAACATTAAGGAGAGTAGATAAATACTTCTTACCAACTCTGTTGGACTCACACGGTCATATGACGGTTGAGTCTATAAGGCTTGAGGTCCCAATCTCGGACCAAGGAGTGGATCGATGAGGGTCCGTCGAACTGGTGGGGAAACTCCAAACGACTGTATGCCCAACGATGTATTTCACGGGTGGAACATCAGGATGGTTTCTAATCCAGCTCAGACGTGGCCCAGTAAACACCAATGCTCCAATCACCCCAAAGTGAAGTGGAAGATGTTAGGGGTTTAGACCAAAAAGGAAAAAAGAAAAGAGAAAAAAAGAGAGCTCCACATGGTGCGGGTCAGACGGTATGAAACGGAAATTTATTAAAAGTCAAAAAAATTATTTAATGACTTAGTGATCACAAAGAAATTGGATAAAAATAAGGATAAAAGCAATGTAGGGTGGGCCCTGGGCTAGCTGTTGGCACCCTACATTGCTTTTATCCTTATTTTTATCCAATTTCTTTGTGATCACTAAGTCATTAAATAATTTTTTTGACTTTTAATACATTTCCGTTTCATACCGTCTGACCCGCACCATGTGGAGCTCTCTTTTTTTCTCTTTTCTTTTTTCCTTTTTGGTCTAAACCCCTAACATCTTCCACTTCACTTTGGGGTGATTGGAGTATTGGTGTTTACTGGGCCACGTCTGAGCTGGATTAGAAACCATCCTGATGTTCCACCCGTGAAATACATCGTTGGGCATACAGTCGTTTGGAGTTTCCCCACCAGTTCGACAGACCCTCATCGATCCACTCCTTGGTCCGAGATTGGGACCTCAAGCCTTATAGACTCAACCGTCATATGACCGTGTGAGTCCAACAGAGTTGGTAAGAAGTATTTATCTACTCTCCTTAATGTTTACAGACAAGCTGATTTACATGGACATATTCGTTCAGTAAGATCCCTCTCTTACTTCGAAACGGCCTAATCATCTTTGTACCAGCTACACTACGGAAGCTTATACCCATTTAAATTGGACTTTGCTTTATTCATATGATTTTCGTTATATGACCATCCTTTTGAGTATATGTTGATCACATTTACCACCATAGAAGCGCTACACTATTTTTTGCTTTTTGTCTGTTGAACTTTGTTTGTTTCAGTGTTGGCTGCTATTTTTTGTTTATATTTGGCTATAGCGCAGTGTTTTCCCCCTATTTCTTCCCTTAACTCTAAGTTTAAGGCTAGTGGGAGGATGCACCCAACAAACAAAGGAATCTTAGAGACAGCAATTCAAATTATATAATCTTATGTCCATGAGGTCATAGTAGAAAGCAATCCAGTCTTATAAATACGAGGAGCAAAATATTGTGTTATGGTGTAAGACACAGCAAGAGTTACAATCATGTGTTGAGTGACAATGTGGTGGAACTTGTGGTGGAGGGGCACAGAGCCTTGCTAAGGGCAACTTAAGGTTGTACTGCTTGGTCAAGAAGACAGGGGTAATAAAAAGCAAAATAACTTATCTGCAGAAAGTAAATTCACAGACAGGGTGGTAGCCAGAAGACTTATGACTTACTGTCAGTCCATTGGAGTTGCTGAGAGAGAGGACATAGAGGTAAAGCGTCCATGTTTCAAGAGGTCATGGCATCCTCAGCCTAGTGAGTCCAAAAGCTTCAGTGGTGAGCAGGAAGTGGATAGCCTGCCGACACCCTCTGATGTTAAATCCCCTGAGACCAGATTGAGCTGCACAAGAGTATGTTGGAAATCTTCAGGGGGGCAAGTCTATTGTGTTCCCTAGTAAGAGAAGGAAGCACATTTCGGATAAATGTTTTTAATCTACAAATAAGCTATAAAATATGATTAAGGACAGTTTTGAAAACATGTAAGATTTTTGTAATTCTTTAAATTAGTAAATAAAGTTGAGCTTTTAAGGAGATACCTTTGGAGGCACTTTTGCTTTTCATCAAATATAGTGCATGTCTGGACAGTGAGCAGTTAACAATACTGGAGACTGTGGATTATATCTGGTGAGGGAGAGCCATCCTGATATATTCATTTACATATATATATATATATATATATATATATATATATATATATATATATATACTGTACAATACATTTCTAGACAATATGCTATGCTACAGTTACTACAGTGATTTAAAAATACCAAATTGTTTCCAAAGATTTGCTAGATACAGCAACATTTAGCAGGGCTTTGTAGATATCTTGGAAATAAAAACAAATTTGTAGAGAAAAGATATTCAGATTCAAACAAGTAAATTGTGAGCAAAGGAATACTTTTCCACTAAAGTTTAAAATGAAACCAGGTGCAAATTAGCATAAGTGTTTTGTCCTTCTTAAATGTTGCTATTGTATCATTTCTTTGAAATTCAGCTATAAGGAGGAGTAAATATGCAGGCATTGTAAGTGTTTGCAGCTTACAGGCCGTGAGTTTTAAGAGTTAATGTCCCAATCGGACCTACTTTGCAAATGAACCTCCAAATCCATCTATTCATATTATATCTTATACAATTTTGTAACCAATTTTGTTAAGAGTTTCAGCCTTTTAGGTGAAGTGCCTTGTACTGCAATATTCTCCCCTACAATTTCTAAAGCCAATGCTTTAACAGATTTTCTAATATACAAGAAAACCTCTATGGCCAGTAAAGTTTTTTTTTATCATTTCTACAAAAGAACTAAAAAATAATGCTTTCCCTTTGTGTAAAAGAGTTCAGGTGGTACCATGTTTATGGCATGGATTGGCAAATATTTCATTATAACTGATGAGCGATCTTCTTAGTATGCCAGCTTTTACATTGGTTACCTTGGTCACTAACACTGAAAAATGTATGTCAATGCCTGTTAATCTCTTTTGTCTCATAGCTCCTTGATGCTTCGTAGCTGATATTTATCAAAAAATCTGCCATGCTTTTATTTGCATCTGAGTACACTTTCCTGACAGCTGAACAGCATTCATTGAAGCAAATGGGCAGAGCATCGCTCATCAAAGGATGGAGCCAAACTGTAGCTTTCACTAGGAATGGGTGAATCTGTTTGTTAGCAGCACATCCAATTAAAATCCCATTTAAATCTTTAAGGTAGTGGAAAGAGTCTTAATCCCAAATTCTGGTCTTTTGCAAGTATAATAGGCAAATTACTGTCAAGAAAACAGCATGGAGATCTGGACACTGCTATAAGAGACATTTAACAAAGCAAAACAAATTTAAAAATGCTGAACAGTGAGAGGATCTTTTTTCTTCAAGGGTGATATGGAAAAAAACACCAATCATTTAAATCAAATTCCTGGAAGATGTATGTGGTGCTACAGAACAGTACAATTTTCACAATCAGTGTTGGCAACACCAGATTCTGTTACTTTGGATGTGTAATACATTTTTCATTTTTACATTTAGCTTTGCTTAAAAACTGCAGCGGGACCTGATCTGAATCATTAAAACTTTAAAAATGGCTTTTAGGCTGTTTTGACTGACACATGTAAAAGGCCTGAAATGACTGCTGGAATTAATGGACACAAGAGATCTTAAAGCTATTGAAAAGTTTATGGTAATTGATAGCAAAGAAAACACTGCTCCAGGTAAGTCCACTGTCATATGCTCCGATTAATGCCTGGGTGTAGGTACGGGTTGAAACCAAACCCCATGCAAAACAACAGAAATGGATTATGGGCGGCACACCAAAAAAGGAATAAAACTCCAGCTTCATTTTTAGAATAATTAAAACCTGTGGACAACAGCATAGCTTCACAGAGGAGCTAGGTTAGCAGGTTTTGTGACTGTGACAGACCTAGCCGGAGCAGAGGCTTTTGGAGGGTCTGGATGCTAGCCAGTCTAGGCCTACCAATCAGGGGCCCTGGCATTTGGGGGAATGATGCTCTTTGTGAGCTGTATGTCTGTGACCCTTGAGGTGGTGTTACTTTGGATTCAGGTCCATGCCCTCCCCCAAGACACACAGATTCTAGGAACCCTGTATATACCATATTATAAATAGTGACTGAGAAAATATATCTTGGATTACTTAAAATAGGACAGTAATATTTATCCACAATATCTCCCAGGATATATGTAAAGACTATTTTTGGTTTGTTTGATTCTGAACTCAACATGTTAGTTGAGATAGCTGATCACATTGGCACCTGTACAATGTAGGAGACGGGCTGACTCCTGCTGGACCTCCTGCTATTGTGTGAAGGTGTCCTGTGTTATACTTATGATAATGTATAATCTACTGTGTGAAGCTCGGTGACAACAAGTCTGACCTGTAGCGAAATCCTGATTAATCATAACAATGCTCAGGAGGGCATGGAGTCACATTGGCTGCTTTAAGGGATTAGTTGATTAGCTCATGTTAATTCTGTTTCCGGTTACAGTTGTATTGTCAGAGTAATATGAGCAGGAGATAGGAACCTCCTCCTCTTTAACTGTATATAAGACTTGTATTTTGGTTCTAATAAAAGAGTCCATGTTCAGCAATCAAACAAGTATCATCTTGATTTGTGCTTGTGAGGGGTTGGAATATCTGATATTTATATTCAGACTGGGAGGAAGTGGTATATAACAAAAGCACTCAAGCAGGGTGTATGGACGTTTCGTTACATAAAACAGTGGCTACGGCCTTCTTGAGAGAAGAGGTAGTCGGCCTTTCTCCAACAACACTGACAGGGACATGTGATTTTCTGCCAGCAGCATCTATGGAGTTACAACAAACTTCTCCAGCTGAAGATCTGCTAACTGAACAAAGGGCCCAAGACCTCTATCCCACACTTTTAGCAATTCCAGAGACTGGGGATTTAATAGACTTTTCTGTAGAGGAGGAACCCCCTAGCAAACCCCCAGCAGAGGTGCTGGCAACCGGACAGAGTGTCCAAAACCTCTGCCTCACACCTGCAGCAATTCTGGAGGACCAGGGTGAGGAGGTGGCAGTCTATCGCAAGCTGCAGATCAGGATCCAAGGAGAGAATGCAGTCGTCGCCTCACAACTGCAGCTTGATCTGGTGTCGGTGGATGGGCCTGTGGGTCCACTAACAGGAAACCAGCAGAAGTTCAAAGGGGCAGAGGACTACCAACCTCTGCCCAGGACCGGCAACAACTGCGGAGTTCCAGGGAGCTGGGGCAGTCGGCCTCTCTCCCCAACAGTTAGCTGGAGCAGATGATATAGGAAAGCTCCTACGCCCAGCTGAACTGCTGGCAGCAGAACAGAGCGCTGCTGGCCTCTGCCCTCCACTAACAAACAATGGATTTCCTGTAAAAATTAATGGGACTTCAGTCTAAATCTGTCTACCCCAGGGATTCTGGGCAATCGGCCCAGATGCCCAACAGCATGACAGAGTGAGCCCAGCAACAATGTATTCTCTTCAGCAGCTGAAGGGACTCCAGGGGGAAGGACCAGTCTGCACTTCCCCCAGCAGCAAGTATATTCTATGAAGGAAGCAGAGGTTGGCTGGGTGAGTAATGCTCTGTTTGGGGTACTGTGTGGGTACGGGCATTGGGGGACTGGAACTATGGACTAACTTTGGAGTCAACCCATCCGGGGTCTCCTCCTGTGTTAGTCTTCTACCAAAAGGGGAGAAATGTGACAGACTCACCCAGGACAGGGGCTTTTGGAGGGGACTGAATGCTAGCCTCTTGTCTACCGACTATAGGCCCTGGCATTTGAGGAAGCTACAAGTATTTAGGAAGATATTCTGTTATGTAATGCAAAAGGACATTATTAAGGAGGCCATGATGGTCACTGCATGCTTAGGACTCATAAAGCAGATGTATGTCTGCTTTATGAATGCTGATTAATGAGATCTGGAAAGCCCTGGGTCTCCTGTTGTCTACTTCTAATTCCGCATACACACGGCCAGTTTTCCCATCGGAATAAACTCTGAAGTTCCGCTGAAACTGTCGTGCATACACACGATCACACCAAAGTCCAATCGTTAAGAACGCTGTAACCTACAGCACGTACGACTGGACTAAAAGTTCAAGACCCAGTGTGCCACCCTTTGGGCTCCTTCTGCTGATCTCATGTTAGTAGAAGTTTGGTTAGAGACAATTTGTGCTTTTCAGACTCCAGCTTATTCCGATTATTTTATTGCTGTTCAGTTTGTGTTTGTGGGTTTGTATCTGGTTTTCAGTGCATGTAGTCAGTTCGTATCAGTTTTTCGGTGCGTTCTGGTCTGCTTGTTACTGATCTTCAGCTCACTCTTCACAGGCCTTGCTGTTCTTCAGTGCGTTCTGTTAAGTTCGTTCTGACAAGCTGACCATTTTGAAAACATGGTGCTGGTAC
This sequence comes from Lithobates pipiens, assembly GCF_037356315.1. NCBI lineage: Eukaryota > Metazoa > Chordata > Amphibia > Anura > Ranidae > Lithobates > Lithobates pipiens. The sequence continues at coordinate 23,420,458 of NW_027507696.1, read as the reverse complement.
ATACTCATTGTAGAGTTTGTGCTGTGTGCGAGCTTGGTGTTGGGGTTCATACTTTGACCCGGCCCAGTCCATGAACAGAGTGAGGAGGAGTCCATGGACCAAGAATTGGTTACTCCAGCGTGACCAATACTCGCACATGCCTCTGCTTCGTGAGATCCAGGAGAATAATGATTTCAGGAATTATCTCAGTATGACGGCCCCCGTTTTTCACCATGTGTTGGCTTTGCTCACCCCTTATATCAGCAGGCAGGATACCTACATGCAGCAAGCCATCAGTCCGGAGCAGAGGCTAGTCACCACACTGCAATACTTGGCGACAGGGAGAAGCCTACAGGACCTCAAGTTCTCAACAGACATCTCCCCCCAGGCTCTGGGGATAATTATTCCAGAGGTCTGTTCTGCCATCATTCAGGTCCTGCAGAAGGACTATATTAGGGTAAGTTTTATCCCTTAACATCACATTATATGTATTTAATGTTTGCTAATGTATTGTATTTATTTCATCATTCCCTAATTACCATGACTGGAATATGCTGTCAATGTCCCTTTTATCCTCATGCATGCTGGAAGCTGTTTTAATACTCCTTTTTTGGCCTACATGCATATGTAGGCCCCAACATGCTATCCTGGGCCCATATACACCTATAGCTTAGTCGCTTTAATAATGTATACTGTCAGCTCCATTGTACTGCTTTCCCTGAAACACCCCCTAAAATGTGTCCAAATGTAATGTGTGTCCTTAAATTAATTTATAACCCTCCCCCACCCCCTAAAATGTGTCCAAATGTAATGTGTGTCCTTAAATTCAGGCTTTTTTTTGGGGCTCCCAAGGTAACCTCAATCCCTCCCTCCCCATACAATTTTGTCAATGGGCCATCAGAGGCAGTGAGGAATCTGATAAGTGGGGGGCCTTATATTTTAGTCTTTTTAAATACTCTTTCAAGTAAATGTTATACTGATGTTGTGAAATAATGTTTTGGTGTAATCTGCTTGCAATGTTATATGTGCAAAAGTACTGATATTTTTTTTCTTGTTTGACTCCACAATTTCCTTCAATGCCACAGGAATGGCAGACTGTGGCCTCCCATTTTGCTGACTGTTGGGACTTTCCCAACTGTGGAGGGGCTATAGATGGGAAGCATGTTCACATTGTGCCACCACCCCATTCGGGGTCTTACTATTATAATTATAAGGGGTTTAATAGTGTAGTGTTAATGGCGGTGGTGTTCGAACACTATGAGGTCCTCTATGTGGACGTGGGGAAGAATGGCCGGATAGGCAGTCTTTGCCCAGACGGTGTTTTACCAGCGTCTCCAGACTGGTGGCCTGGCATTGCCACCTAAAGTGGATAACGTGGAAGGACTCCCCTTCGTCTTTATTGCACATGAAGCCTTCGGTCTGGGCAAGCACCTGATGAGGGAATTCCCCCAAAGGACCCTCAACCCGGAGAGGAGGGTTTTTAACTACCTGCTGGCCAGAGCGAGAAGAGTCGATGAGAATACCTTCGGGATAATGGCCAGCCAGTTCCGCCTGTTTCTGACAGCAATCCATATGGCGGACTAGAAATTCAACCATATCATCCTGTGCTGCTGCATCCTGCACAATTATTTAAGGAAAAATTCCCTGAATTATCAAGCCTCAGTTGGGCCTGAGGCCGGACTTATTACAGACAATTTCCTGAAGGGCCTGGATACTGGCCGTACTGGCTTGGCACCCCAAAGCGCCCGTGAATTTCGGGAGAAATATGTTAATTATTTTATGGGTAGGGGGGCCATTGCAATGCCAGAAAATGTATACAATTTTTAGTAACTAAAAATGTTTTTCAGATAAATTCTAGAATTTTCTTTATTGCTTGCTTTTCTTTTTGGCTGTCTCCTAGGTTCTCCTAGTGCACTTGTAGTGCCAAGTGGGTTTTACTTCAGTAAATAAGCCCCTTTATCACTGTAAACACAAAATTACTTAAGAAAGTGGTATTGAGTATTGAAAGAAGAACTAAAAAATATTAAAAAGTCACGTCACGTGTGATGCAACGCGTCGGGGGGTGAAGCCAGTTACGACATTGTATTCTAGTGTCAGAAGAGGATCTGCTGCATGTATAAGCGGTGTTGTGTCTGACCATTATTCAAAGCACTACTTCTCTTGGCTTACGTGAGTGGATACAATCCAGAGACTTTGCTTCATAGTATTACAGCATTGTGCAATGATATTTTTTTATCCTTTGTTTCTTATATGTGAATACCCATCTATGAGCACAGCAGCACGGCAACCTGTCAGAGTATTTACCTTGGATAACATTGTGTTGACCGCCCAACTTGCTCGGTAGTGGATATTTATTGTACACTTGCGTGTTAACCATTGAGATCGCTTGCATGACACCTACTAGGGAAAACCCACAGAGTTATGGATTAGACAATCGATGAGACTCTTGATTATTTATTTATTTTTATTTTCAAATGAGCTACAAATTCATCTTTTTCTCCTATATTTATTTATATATTGGCTATTAACTTATGTTATCCCCCTTTTTAATATTTATATTTATATATATTGTTCACCTATTTATGATATGTTGGACATATATATTTGATGCAATATTATATATTTAGCACTGCTTTTTGATATTATAATGGTGGAGTTTTTGGGGAATTTTTTTCCCTATTGGCACATTGGTTCACATAGCACACTGCACAGTTTGGCCCTGATGATAGGGCAACTTTTGCACATTGCACTTTAGTTATTGGTGGAATATTGATTTCAGCGTATCACTATTGTTTTATATTTATTGAAAGAAGAAGCCACACATTGTTGTATTTCAAAATGTTTACTCTGTGCACATTCACACATGTGCGTTTATGAAATGTGTTAAAAATTATTGTAATTTTTTTCACAAAATTTTTTTTTTATATATATTTTCCTTAATATAATTTTTGTTTAACAATATTTTTTTTCCTCAATATATTTCAGTATATAATTTTTTTTTTTTTACAAACAGGCAAGTTTTAAAACATAACATACACAACTCTGGAACTTACAAAGTTCAACGTATAAAAACTAATCTTTGGGGTCATTTAAAAAGAAAATGAAGAACATGATCGGATTTGTTTGAGGGGAAAAAGGGATTATATTCTCCCCAAAACATCGATCATGTTCTTAATTTCCTGTTGCATGATGTCAAGGCGATTGCACATTGCATCTATCTCCCCATTCCACGTCATGATTTGTTGAATGAGGGTTTGGGTGCTAGCCTTACTGAAATGTTCCACCGCTTCCCCTTTCACAACCAGAACATCACCTAAAATTGATGAAAAAAACATGTATTTAGAAATATGCAGGCATACATAGATTACCTGAAGCTGGGGTGCCAGACACTCACTTGGTGGGGTGCCCATCTCACCCACTTCCTCCACCTCTCCTTCCTCCAGATCCTTGAGGGGGCTCAGGCTAACTTCCCAATCAGGCTGGCGGGATTGAGGGTCCCTGGGATCCTCTGAATGTTATCTGAGTCTTTTCTCCCTTATGATAATGAAACAAAAGGTATACGTAGCACACAGATATTTGAGTCCAGAAATAGGAATATGAAGCATTGTTTACAATTGTCTGTTTGGGAAGAAATCCAAGTTGAAGACATGATTAAAATTCCCTTTTTACCAAGCTTGAATACTTAAGGTTTTTGGCCAAGTTTCACAGATGAAGACATCCCAAGCATCCACTGGAGCACCTGTATGGGTTACCTTAAAAAATGTGCTCTGGTGTCCCACACTAGTGCTCCTGAGTCCAGATGTGTAAACAGCTGCTGAGTGTCCTCTCCTTACATTCCACTGAATCAAGTTTGCAAATCATTCTAGTTTCAAAGACATCTAGACAACATGTCCTAAACTTTTTTTAATAGGACAAATTAGCATGACCAAAATGTAGGCATAACCCTGTACCAGCTAAGTACATCGCATTTATTGGCAAATGAAAGATGTTTCCTACGAACAATGTTTCCTATGAATGATTAGTTCATAAGTTAGTTATCATAATAGGCACATACAAGTACTTACTTTTGAAGCACCTTCTTTATTTTGCGATACTGATCTGGCTCCCTCAGTTTTATGTTGGACCATCACTTCCTTACTGGTCTTTGGACCGGCGTACCCCAAACTTCTGCTCCAGAGTGTTGACAACAGTCATCATGATCTCATCTTTTCGTAGATTGGGATAGGTATACGGACCATGTTTCCCATCATAATTCTCCCTCCTCAAAATCTGAACCATCTCGACCATTTCATCAAAGGCCATGTTGGTGGCCTTCAATCTCCTGCTCCGGGTGTTTGGGGCTCTGGGCTTTCCTCCTCGCTAGTTGAAAAATGTGTCTTCACCATGTTTAGCCTACTACTCCTACTACACACCGAAGAGAGAAGGGGCGGGGAATAGTCGTAAAAAAGAACATCAGGGGTGGATGGAGTTTGACACAAGCACAGTGTATATAAAGCTAGCATGCATCTGTCGTACATACGATCTGTGTGTGGGACGAACTAACAAAACTGGCAAGCGTCCTAAACTAAGGTAACATTTTAACTTGGCCCATCACAGTGGCCTATACTGCTTCAAGATTGGGGCCTATATTGGGATAAGAGTATGAGAGTTTAGACTGACATTAATGTTTTTGTCTTGTGTATTGTCTTACAGAAAAAATGAATCGGTTTAAGGACCCAGAATTTCTGTCCAGTTTTATTGATAAGTACAGGGAGATGAGGAATCTGTGGGAAGTCAAACACAGTTTATATTACAATAAAAAAGTAAGGAAGGCAACGCTGTAGAGACTTCTGGTATTTGTCAAGACTCAGGTCCTCAAAGCAAACATGACGTTTTTGGAAAATAAAATTGGGATCTTGAGGAACATGTATAAAAAGGAGCACAATAAGATCCAGGCTTCACTCAGATCAGGAGCATCAGCAGACAATGTTTATGTTCCCAGGCTGTGGTACTTCAACAAACTGAGGTTTCTGGACGACCAGACTGAAGCCAGGGAATCTCTTTTGACCCTTCCCTGCAGCCTTTCCTCCACCCTTCCTTCCACCCCAGCAGAGACTTCCCAGGAACAACCTGGGCCTTCCATCCTGGAAGAAGTGGATGCGCCCAGCTGGAGCCAGGTATATTATATATGTCCTAAAATTAGTGATGTTAACTAGATGTTATAATTGCTTACAAATAAATTATTTTATACCAAAAATTAGGTATACATATCATAGACAGTAGTGGCCAAAAATGTTGGTGACCAGCTTGAAAAATGCTGGGGTCAGAATGATAGCCTTTTCTATTTATTAACATTCAATTTGCAAGTCATGAGCTGAAAGTTGTGTGTGAATGATGAAGCAAAAACTAGAACTATGTCCCTTTTTTATACACAGGATGAGCTCAGCCAGGAGGAGAGTCTGGAATACGTCAGCCAGGAGGACGCTGAAAAGGCCTATGGCTGCTATCTAGCCACCAGGTTGCTGGAATTGGAGAAGGGCCAATGTCTCCTCTGTGAGGCATTTATTTCTGATGAGCTTCAGAAGGGGCCGAGGGGCCAGCTGATTGAGAACAGCCACATATGTAAACGTGCCCATCTTCCTTCTGCCACAAGTCCACCACCAGAGCCACAATCTCCAAGGAAGGCTGCAGGGAAGTCTGCAGGGAAGAGAAGAAAGTGATGACCTGAGTTCAGTCTGGTCTGACAGAAGACGCAGACTGTTGTAGTACCAAAAACTAGGGACAGATATGTCATCTGCTGCTGGTCCTGATCTCTGGGATTCCTGGACCAGATTGTGCTCCCTATTATATGGACTCCTGAAGCTACTCATTTTCTTTTCCACAGATGTGTTGATGTGTGCCCTGGGGGTCAAAAGGCTTTGCAAATTCCAAAAGTTTGTCCAGCATTGACTCTTTATTTTGTGACCCAGAATAAATGCATATTTTCTTTGCACAAAATACTTTCCTATGTGTTTTTTTTCAAAAAGGACAGTTTGCTTGTAAGCAGGCAGGTACATTTCAAAAAGACAATGTGAAATTAACAAGGGACACCAACCTCCTTGAAGTTAATAAAAAAATATAAGATAATAATGTTATTGTCGTAACTTGACACTCCAAAAAAACTAATTATATGGAGATCACTAAAAAATAATTTTTAAGTAATCGTAAAATAAATCTTGGTGGAATAAAAAATTATAAAAGATGAGTATAAAAAATAATTGTAAACATTATTATGGAGATGGGGCTTTTGAAAAATAGAATATTAGTCATGAGATGAGGATAAATAATGAAGAAAGAAGTTTGCGAGAACTCTGTGTGAATATGAGCAGCAAAGCAACTTCATTCTTCCAGCATTCTAAAGAAGAAAAGAATGCACTGCATTAAAAGATCACAAAATTAGCGGCATGATGAATGTGGTAGCTCCAATACATACAGTAGTTTTACCACACCGAGCACTTACTTCAGAGCATGCGTCGTTCTTGGTCCGCCGGAACAGCATACAGACGAACAGTTTTCCCGATAGGAATCGGGTTCCGTCTAAAACATGTTCTATTTCTGGGTCCGTCAGAATTTTCGTAAAAAAAAGTCAGATGAGGCATACACACGATCGGAATATACGATGGAAAGGTTCTGTCTGACTTTTTCTGTCGGACATTCCGCTCATGTGTACACAGCATAAGAGTATTTCACCCATTGTTGTTTGTGCTAATTTACCTTGCTATTGTATGAAGGAGTTCTGTGTTGATTTATGATAACGTTGATTGTGTCTTCTGAGCTAAAAGACAGAAGTCTGTCCTAAAGGTCATGTCTCTTAGTCATCTAGGCTGTCTAAAGGATTAGATAATTAGCTCATGTTAATTAGGTTTCTGGTTACAGCTCATATTGTCATCCTGCTGTATATATTTGTGTGAGATCTCAAATAAAAGGCTATTACTGATGTACTCCAAGTCTGGTTTTGTCTGGTTCTTGGGAGTTACTATAGCCAGATCCATTGGACTCATGTTCCAGGACTTAGGAAGCTATATACTGATGAAAGCACTCAAGGGGAGTGTGGGATGTTCCGTCACAATGACCACCAGCGTTTAATGAGAACAACAGCTGTACTGATGGCCAGCATTTTTAATCATTTGCATTAAGAAGCTAGAGTTTTATTCCTTTCTTAGTGTGCCGTAATCGATTTCTCTTTTACTTCCTATAGGAAAGTTTACTATTGTGCCTCTCTTCTGACCCTTTCTGCCTTCTTTGCCATTCACAAAACTCAATTACAAAAAAGACATTAGTCTTCTAGTTCAACCAATAGAAAAAAAAAAGGAAAACTTGTATTACTATTCTCCCACAATGCATCATGTTCTTTGAATAGTGGAGGAACAATCTCTCTCTAAATGGTGGAGAGGGCAGAAGGGGGTGAGAAAGCAGTGCAACTTTTCAGACTAGCAGGATAGGCTGTTAATTCTCACAGCAAAAGTTGATAGCCACTCATGGCATGGAAGTCACTGAAAGAAAGATTTTAACAAGAATCAGCAGCCTGGCATGCACACCATTGCACATAACTCATGCGTTTGATGTTGTATCCCCCATCTCCCACCAAAAAATTACTTAACTTCAACTTTAAAGGGTAACTTCACTTTCGTTCTTTTCTCAATAGTGGTGGCATGCACACCATTGCACATAACTCATGCGTTTGATGTTGTATCCCCCACCTCCCACCAAAAAATTACTTAACTTCAACTTTAAAGGGTAACTTCACTTTCGTTCTTTTCTCAAAAAAAGAGTTACACTTTGTTAGTATAGTTTGTAAGCTTTTATTTATTTTTTTGCATTGATTGCATGTTCTTAATAGTTTCATAAAATGTCAAAACAGAGTGCACAAAAATGCTTCAAACCATAAACCCACATTCCCAGAACCCCTCCCATGCCTATATCCCCCAACTATTCCTCAAATATTCAAAATATAATATGTATGTGTTTGCTGTAAATTAACTGGCACCAAGACAGTATACAGGCAGTTGAATAGGTACCAATATAAAGACACAAGACTGGTTTAATCTTGTAACACAAATCTGAGTATATTATTTCAGGGACAATAGCCACAAATATTGTTTAGTGGCTGGACAGTATAGAAGCAGCTTCACAAGGCTGCAATATAAGAGGAAGAGACAGGGCAGGTTTTATATTTAAATAAACATTAGAGAATATTATTTGACAGACAATAGCCACAAATGATGTACAGTGGCCGAGCAGTATGTAAACAGCCTGGTTGGGACTGCAATATAAAAGGGAAAGATGAGGTAGGGTTAATCTTAAAAGAGACATTAGAGATTATTAATAGAGAGAATATAGCCACGCATATTGTACAACAGCTTTAAAGTGCATCTCCAGATAGCAGCAGGCATGAGCTTCAAAAAAAGCTATACTATAATACCTCTAAGTTCAAAGGTCTGTGTTAGGATCAAGTTCGCATACTGGTGGCACTGTGGTGCTTTGGGCTGATTTCTGCAGTTCTAGTGTCCACCAGCAGGTGCCTCCCAGAGCCCAGCAGGCCCCAGTAATCGGTTGCAAACGGTCACAGCTGCTAGCAGGAGATATAATGCTGCTCCCATTAGCACATGGCACGTCAGTGTTTTGACTGCCATCCTCGGTGACAGATTATTTTGCCTGTGTACCCTTATCCTGCTTACTCTTGCTCCTTGTTCCTGTACCCAGTATATATTGTAACGTTAATTAGCTAGGTTTCTGTCACTTAGGCATTTTTGGTTGTGGGTCACATGTTGTTTATGTTCACTATTTACTGGTGTGTGTGATTGCCTTTTGTTTCACTGTAAATAAATATCACTTTAACTGCTTCCCGACCGCTGGCCGTCAACTGACGGCCAGGCAGCGCACCTATCTAAACAGGGAATGCATGCGATCGTGCGCGCGCATCCCTGTTTCTTCAGTGGCGGCGTGTCACGGAGACACTGCTCGCCACCGAAGGGGGTGAACAGTCATTGGTTATGGCTGTTTACCACGTGATTGGCCGTAATGAAGTCACGGCCAATCACAGATGGTCACACCCCCACTGTGCACGGCGCATGCACGCAATAACGAGCACGCGGCATGTGCACGTCGGTGGCGGCGTGTTCCCCCCGGGAACACTGCTCGTCACCGACACTGGTAAACAGCCATTGGCCGGCTGTTTACCCACATGATCGGCTGTGATCCTTTCACAGCCAATCACTAAAATGTAAACAAACTGCGGTAACAAGATGTTACCGGATTCTCCTCCTCACACACGATCGGTTTGCCTGTCATTCACAGTCCATCAGAGTACCTGTCACAGTCCATCAGAGTACCCGAATACCTGTCACAGTCCATCAGAGTACTTGAGTACCTGTCACAGTCCATCAGAGTACCCGGGTACCTGTCTCAGTCCATCAGAGTACCCGAGTACCTGTCACAGCCCATCAGAGTACCCGAGTACCTGTCACAGCCCATCAAAGTACCCGAGTACCTGTCACGGTCCATCAGAGTACTTGAGTACCTGTCACGGTCCATTAAAGTACACGAGTACCTGTCACAGCCCATTAAAGTACCCGAGTACCTGTCACAGCCCATCTGAGTACCCGAGTACCTGTCCCAGTCCATCTGAGTACCTGAGTACCTGTCACAGTTCATCTGAGTACCTGAGTACCTGTCCCAGTCCATCTGAGTACCCGAGTACCTGTCACAGTCCATATGAGTACCTGAGTACCTATCACCGCCCTTCAGAGTACCCAAATACCAGTCATCAGGCCATCAGAGAACCTGTCACCAGGCCATCAGAGTACCCAAGTACCTGTCACCAGGCCATCAGAGTACTCAAGTACCTGTCACCAGGCCATCAGAGTACCAGAGTACCTATCTGCAGCCCATCAGAGTACCAGAGTACCTATTTGCAGCCCATGCCTCATAGAATATACTTTGGGGTGTTTGCTTTCCAAAATGGGGTCATTTTGTGGGTAATTGCACTGTCCTGGTGCTCCAGGACCTTCAAAAGTGTGATAGATAGGAATGAAATGAGATGTGTCATTTATGCTCCTAGAAAGCCTGAAGGTACTACTTCAATGTTCGGCCTCTCTATGTGACCAGGCTGTATAAAAGTCCTACACATGTGATATCGCCATACTCGGGAGGAGTAGCAGAATGTTTTTTGGGGTGTAATTTTTGCTATATACATGCTATGTGTTAGAAATATCTTATAAATTCACAACTTTGTGTAAAAAAAATATATTCCAAAAACTTCTGGAAAAAAATTAACTGTTCAAAAGACTCATCATGCCTCACAGATTATACGTTGGGGTGTTTGCTTTCCAAAATGGGGTCATTTTATGGGAAATTCCATTGTCCTGGTACTCCAGGGACTTCAAAAGTGTAATAGGTGGTTGAGAAATGAGATGCGTCATTTTTGCTCATAGAACATCTGAAGGTACTGCTTCAATTTTGGTGTTCTGTATGTGGCCAGGCTGTGTAAAAGTCTCACACATGTGGTATTGTCATAATCGGGAAGAGTAGCAGAATGTACCGTATATACTCGAGTATAGGCCGACCCGAATATAAGCCGAGGCCCCCAATTTACCCCCAAAAAAACTGGCAAACTTATTGACTCGTGTATAAGCCGAGGGTAAGACATGCCTGTCCATCCCTGTGTGTGTGTCCGTCCATCCCTGTGTGTCCGTCCATCCCTGTGTGTCCGTCCATCCCTGTGTGTCCGTCCATCCATCCCTGTGTGTGTGTGTGTGTCCATCCATCCATCCATCCATCCATCCCTGTGTGTGTGTGTCTCCATCCATCCATCCATCCATCCCTGTGTGTGTGTGTCTCCATCCATCCATCCATCCCTGTGTGTGTGTGTGTGTGTGTGTGTGTGTGTGTGTGTGTGTGTGTGTGTGTGTGTGTGTGTGTGTGTCCAGCCTACCTGTGTCCTGAGCCTTTGTCCCGAGCCTCCGTCCCGTGCCGAGCCTCCTTGCCTCCGTGCCTCGCCGCCGTGCCTCGCCGCCATGCCTTGCCTCCGGTCCCGTCCCGTCCCGTCCCGTGCCGTGCCGTGCCGTCCTGTGCCTTGCCTCCGTCCCGTGCCCTCTTCGTTCGGCGGCCATTGTAAAATTCAAAAGCTGCGCCGCCGCCTTCGCCTGTGATAGGCGGAACACTGAATTTCCCAGCAGCCTGTGTTCCGCCTATCACGTACATCGTATCATCCTCGTCCGTAGTACGAGGATGATACGAAGTCCGTGATAGGCGGAACACAGGCTGCTGGGAAATTCAGTGTTCCGCCTATCACAGGCGAAGGGGGAGCCGGAGGCGCGGCTTTTGAATCAGAATGGCCGCTGTCTGTCTGCTCGACACGCTGATCGAGCGGGCAGACAGCGATGACTCGAGTATAAGCCGAGGGGGGCACTTTCAGCCTCAAAAAAGAGGCTGAAAATCTCGGCTTATACTCGAGTATATACGGTATTTTGGGGTGTAATTTGTTGTATGCATATGCTGTGTGTGAGAAATAACCTGATAATATGACAATGACATGACAATTTTGTAAAAAAAAATAATAATAAAAAAAATCTTAATTTTTCAAACAATTGTGGGAAAAAATGACAACTTAAAAAAACTCACCATGCTACTTACTTAATACCTTGGAATGTTTACTTTGTAAAAAGGGGTCATTTGGGGGGTATTTGTACTTTCCTGACTTGTTATGCCGGCCATACACTGTTCGAATTTCAAAAGAATTTTCTTTCGCAAATCGTATCTAAGAATTTTCGTATGAATTTCGCACCATTTGTGGGCTGCAACAACAGCCGATTTTCGTGCAGAAATCTAATTTGAGGAATCGGACATGATGGAAATTTTTGGAAAAACGAAAGATATTATAATCAATGATGAAAAAATCGTGCGAGAAATGTAATAAGAAAAGAAAATTTACGGAGAGAAAAGAAGATTCCCGGTCACGAAAATTCTTTTCTGTTGCAACATGAGGTGAAATTGAAGGCTTGGTCGGCCGAATTTTGAAAATCAATGGTGGTATCATCGAATCACAAAAAAAAAAACTTTCTGATTTTGAAAATAATTTTTTTTTCAAAATGTATGGCCTGCATTAGTGTCTCAAGAAATGAGATACACCTGATGTACTGAAGGTCTGATCAGATGTGATCAATTTTCAATGATTGGCACCATAGTTTGTAGACTCTATAACTTTCACAAAGACCAAATAATATACACTAATATGGGTTATTTTTACCAAAGATATGTAGCAGTATAAAATGTATGAAGAAAAATTACTAATTAGCAAAAATATATGACAGAAACAAAGAAAAAGGCATTTTTTTCACAAAATTTACGTTTTATTTTATTTATAGCACAAAAAATAAAAAACCCCCTAGTGATTAAATACCACTAAAAGAAAGCTCTATTTGTGTGGAAAAAAGGACGCAAGTTTCATATGAGTACAGTGTTGCATGACTGAGTATTGTCATTCAAACTGTGAGAGCGCTGAAAGCTGAAAATTGGTCTGGTCAGGAAGGGGGTGTAAGTGCACTGTATTGAGGTAGTTAACCACTTTCAGACCGGACCATTTTGCTGGTAAATGACCAGAGGTCTTTTTACACTTTGGCACTGCGCTGCTTTAACTGGTAATTGCGCGGTCATGCAATGTTGTACCCAAACAAAATTTGCGTCCTTTTCTTCCCACAAATAGAGCTTTCTTTTGATGGTATTTGATTGCCTCTGCGATTTTTATTTTTTGCGATATAAACGTAAAAAGACCGCAAATTTTGAAAAAAATTATATTTTCTACTTTTTGTTATTAGAAAAATCCAATAAACTCAATTTTAGTCATACATTTAGGCCAAAATGTATTCAGCCACATGTCTTTGGTAAAAAAAAAAGTCAATAATTGTATATTTATTGGTTTGCGCAAAAGTTGTCACATCTACAAACTACGGTACGTTTTCTGGAATTTACGCAGCTTTTAGTTTACGACTGCCTATCTCATTTCTTGAGGTGCTAAAATGGCAGGGCAGTACAAAACCCCCCCAAATGACCCCATTTTGGAAAGTAGACCCCCTAAGGAAATTGATAAGAGGCATGTTGAGCCCATTGAATATTTTATTTTTTTGCCTCAAGCGATTGAATAATGACAAAAAAATATATATTTTTTTTTTTACACAAAGTTGTCACTAAATGATATATTGCTCACACATGCTATGGGCATATGTGAAATGACACCTCAAAATAAATTCTGCTGCTTCTCCTGAGTACGGGAATACCACATATGTGGGACTTTTTGGGAGCCTAGCCGCGTACGGGGCCCCGAAATCCAAGCACCGCCTTCAGGCTTTCTAAGGGCGTAAATTTTTGAGTTCACTTCTCACTACCTATTACAGTTTTGAAGGCCATAAAATGCCAAGATGGCACAAAACCCCCACAAATGACCCCATTTTAGAAAGTAGACACCCCAAGCTATTTGCTGAGAGGCATGTTGAGTTCATGGAATATTTTATATTTTGCCACAAGTTGCGGGAAAATTACAAACTTTTTTTTTTTTTTCACAAAGTTGTCACTAAATGATATATTGCTCATGCATGCCATGGGCATATGTGAAATGACACCCCAAAATAAATTCTGCTGCTTCTCCTGAGTACGGGGATACCACATATGTGGGACTTTTTGGGAGCCTAGCCGCGTACGGGGCCCCGAAAACCAAGCACCGCCTTCAGGCTTTCTAAGGGCGTAAATTTTTGAGTTCACTTCTCACTACCTATTACAGTTTTGAAGGCCATAAAATGCCAAGATGGCACAAAACCCCCACAAATGACCCCATTTTAGAAAGTAGACACCCCAAGCTATTTGCTGAGAGCCATGTTGAGTCCATGGAATATTTTATATTTTGCCACAAGTTGCGGGAAAATTACAAACTTTTTTTTTTTTTCCCACAAAATTGTCACTAAATGATATATTGCTCACGCATGCCATGGGCATATGTGAAATGACACCCCAAAATAAATTCTGCTGCTTCTCCTGAGTACGGGGATACCACATATGTGGGACTTTTTGGGAGCCTAGCCGCGTACGGGGCCCCGAAAACCAAGCACCGCCTTCAGGCTTTCTAAGGGCGTTACAGTTTTGAAGGCCATAAAATGCCAAGATGGCACAAACCCCCCCCCCCCCCCCAAATGACCCCATTTTGGAAAGTAGACACCCCTAAATTTAGGGGTACACTAGTGAGACTAGGTAATAAATGGCGGGTGCCCTGAAACTATAAAAAAATAACTAACCAACCAGCGTCACCTGTAACCGTTATATGGTGATCACTGGTGAAAGGGTTAACTAGGGGGCAATCAGGGGGCTTTATGCGGTAGTATATGGGGGTCCCTGGCGCTATAAATAGCTGTGGCGAACCTAAATACCTACCTGCCTAACTAGCGTCACCTGTGACACTAATACAGCGATCAGAAAAACGATCGCTTATTAGGCTGGGTTCACACTGGAGCGATGCGGGAACGCCACGAATCCGTGGCGGGTTCCCGCATCGCATGCCTCCCGGGGGCAGTTCACACTGCCCTATGCGAACTGCTGGGAGTGTCAGTGAAATGTTAATGACACCCCCAGATCAGTTCGCATATCGCAGTGCGATCTGCAAACTTGGATCGCATGGTGTGAACACCCATGCGATCCGATTCTGCTGCGGACCAAAAAAAGGGTCCCGTGCGAGTTTGCGGCGGGTGCGGCGGGTGCGACACGAATTCAGCCATACTATCTGTATAGCTGAACTCGAATCGCACAGAGATCGGATGTGATTTGCACTGCAGTGCGGTGCGAATCACATTCGTTCTCATAAACCGCTGCAATGTGAACCCAGCCTTAGTGACACTGGCGACGGGGGGTGATCACGGGGTTAAACCTTTATTGGGGGGGTTAGGGGGTACCTTAGAACTAAAGGGGGCTAACCCTAACTGCCCTAACAGTTATTACAGTCACAAATGACACCCGCCGGGTGATCAGGGGGTTAAACCTTTATTAGGTAATAAATGGCGGGTGCCCTGAAACTATAAAAAAATAACTAACCAACCAGCGTCACCTGTAACAGTTATATGGTGATCACTGGTGAAAGGGTTAACTAGGGGGCAATCAGGGGGCTTTATGCGGTAGTATATGGGGGTCCCTGGCGCTATAAAAAGCTGCGGCGAACCTAAATACCTACCTGCCTAACTAGCGTCACCTGTGACACTAATACGGCGATCAGAAAAATGATCGCTTATTAGGCTGGGTTCACACTGGAGCGATGCGGGAACGCCACGAATCCGCGGCGGGTTCCCGCATCGCATGCCTCCCGGCGGAAGTTCACACTGCCCTATGCGAACTGCTGGGAGTGTCAGTGAAATGTTAATGACACCCCCAGATCAGTTCGCATATCGCAGTGCGATCTGCAAACTCGGATCGCATGGTGTGAACACCCATGCGATCCGATTCTGCTGCGGGCCAAAAAAAGGGTCCCGTGCAAATTTGCGGCGGGTGCGGCGGGTGCGGCGAATGGCTGAACTCGAATCGCACAGAGATCGGATGTGATTTGCACTGCAGTGCGGTGCGAATCACATTCGTTCTCATAAACCGCTGCAATGTGAACCCAGCCTTAGTGACACTGGCGACGGGGGGTGATCACGGGGTTAAACCTTTATTGGGGGGGTTAGGGGGGTACATTAGAACTAAAGGGGGCTAACCCTAACTGCCCTAACAGTTATTACAGTCACAAATGACACCAATGCAAAAAAAAAAAAAAAAAAATGACATTGGTGTCACTGTGACTGGGGGGCAGGGGTAATTGGGGGGGTGATCGGGGGGGTGTGAGTGTGCCTGGCATGTTCTACTGTGTAGTGACGTGTTGGTGCAACTCACCGATCCTCTCTCCTCGGTGTCGGAACGAAAAATACCGACACGGAGGAGAGAATACATCACTTCCTCTCCTCTGTTTACATTACAGGAGAGGAAGTGATGTCACGAACGATTCCTATTCGTCGGGAGCGATCGCGAGGGGGTGGCCATGAACGAATGGCCGCCCCCTCGTCCGGGATCGCTCCCGCACGAATACCGACCGCCGCAGGCACCGGGCGGGGGCCCGATCGGGCCCCCGACCCGCGGGAAGGCAGGGACGTACATGTACGCCCATATGCCTGCCCGTGCCATGCTGTCGACGTACATCGTCGTGCGGCGGTCGGGAAGTGGTTAAAGATATATATACATGGTCTGGACCCAGTTTCTGTGTGTAGCTATATACAGTATATATATATATATATATATATATATATATATATATATATATATATATATATGGTCTCCCAGAGCAGGCAGCAGCAAAAAGTAAGTTTAAAAACTCACCCACTGGGTGCAGGGTGGGGGAGGCCATGGCAGTGATGTACTTGTCACACACGGTCCTCAGGGGTTATACTGCAATGATTGCACCCAAGGCCTTAAAGGGCACACCCCACTCATAGCATCTTGGCATGCTGTGATTGACGCAAGACTGTTTCAGTCCTTATCCTTTTCCAATATTACTTCTAATGGTTGGCTGTGGCTTTTCGCTACATGGGCACAATCATTGTACTGGATTGCCATTGGTACAAATTAACCTTCACTCCCTCTCTCTGATGCTTTATTAATGGGAACCACTAATTTCCCAGCCTACATAGCCCCCTCTGGACTTTCAGGAATTTCTAACATAAACCCTTACTTTGGCATTTTCTGATAAATATACCTTTGTTTACTGCTATCTTTAAGTCCATACCATCTATATATATTTTGTAGTGGGACATTGGTTATTTCTGTGTCCTAATCTTCAATATTGGGGCTCTCCATAAATACTAGGGATACTAGGGATGAGCTTGGTGTTCGGGTTGAACGCATGAGGCGTTCAAGGGGCTACGCAAGTATGCAGGCAAAAAGATGCCATGCCATGCTTGCGCTGGTGTGTTTGGGGGATGGGAGCCACACTGGGGCAAATATTTTGTCAGCTCTGCAGGGGCAGGCCGAGAGGTGGTTGACACCACTCCAGCTTAAGCCAGGAATGGTGTTTTGAGACAATGGCATCAACCTCTTCTCTGCCCACCGACAGGGAAAACTGACCCATGTGCCCTGTGTGGCTCACGTCCTTAACCTGGTGGTGCAGTGGTTCTTGGGCAGGTACTCAGACTTACAGGATGTCCTGAGGCAGGCCAGGAAAGTCTGTGTGCATTTCCACCGATCATATAATGCCAGTGCTCGGCTGGCTGAGCTCCAAAAGGAGTTGAACCTGCCCAAGAACAGCCTTATCTGTGACATGCCCACCAGGTGGAACTCAACATTGGCCATGCTGCAGTGCCTGTACACACAGCAGAGGGCCATCAATGAGTACCTGTGCGACTACGGCACCAGGACAGGGTCAGGGGAGCTCGTTTTTTTTCACCACGCCAGTGGGGCATGATCAGGGATGCATGCACTGTCCTGTCACCATTTGAGGAGGCCATGAGGGTGATGAGCAGTGACAGGGCATGCATCAGTGACACTGTACCTCTTGTCCACTTGCTGGAGCATACGCTGCGTGGAATAATGGACAGGGCACTTGAGGCAGAACAGAGGTAGGAAGAGGAGGGCTTCCTTGCCTCTCAAGGCCCCCTTTATCCAGATAGTGTTCCTGCTGTCCCACCGATCACACAGGAAGAGGATGAGGAGGAGGAGGATTGTGTCAGCATGGAGGTGGAGCCTGGCACTCAGCATCAGCAGTCTTTTAGGGATGATTTACAGTCCCAAGAAACCTGTGGACTGGGAGGAGGTGGCTGCGGATCATGTCATCCTTAGTGACCCAGAGGACTCCGGACTGAATGCCTCAGCTAACCTACGCTGCATGGCCTCCCTGATCCTGCAAAGCCTGCGGAAGGATCCTCGTATTCTTCACATCAAGGAGAGGGATCATTACAGGCTGGCAACTCTCCTTGATCCACAGTACAAGGGTAAGGTTGCGGACCTTATCTTGCCCTCGCAGAGGGAGCAGAGGATGAGACATCTCCGGGAGGCCTTGCAGAAAGGTCTGTGCAACGCGTTTCCAGAGACTGGGAGGTTACAAACTCCTGGTCCTGGACAACGTGTTGCTGAGGCTTCGGTCAGCCACGGAAGGAGCGGTGGAGAAGGTGACCATCTGACCGATGCGTTCAGACAATTTTTTAGTTCGCAGCCCCAAGGTATGATCAGTTCCAGCAACCATCGCCAACATCTGATTTACATGGTGCAGGAATACCTAGGGGCAAGGTCAGACTTGGACATCTTTCCCACCGAAAATCCTCTGGCTTACTGGGTCTTGAGGATGGATCACTGGCCAGAGCTTGCAAAGTATGCAATTGAGCTACTGGCCTGTCCTGCATCCAGCGTTCTTTGCTGCTGGAGGCTTTGTAACCAATCACAGGGTGCACCTGTCCACCGACTCAGTTGATCGACTGACCTTCATAAAGACGAATCAGTCTTGGATCAATCACCACCAGCTACCAAGTACCTGAAGCTGATGTAACCAAATATTTTTTTTTGAAATGTCGCATCCCTTCGAGACTGCTTATGCTGATGCTGAGTGACTATCCTGTTATGTTGACTGACTATCCTCTTCCTCCTCAATGATCCTGCTGATAGCTTGGAAGAACATTTTTGGTTCTGGGCACCAGCACCAGTGCCTAAGGCCCAATTTTTCAGCCCCTGTTTAACAGGGGCATGTAATTATAATTTTTAATGCTCATTCCTGCTCTCCAACTAGAGTTTCTGTGAGGTGTTGCAGTGTTGTGGCACCAGTGTCTAAAGCCGCGTACACACGGGCGGACTGTCTGGCCAACTAAGTCCGTCAGACAATCCGTCCTACTTTTGAATGAACGGACTTGACCACACACGGTGAACAGACAGTCCGTTGAAAGCTTGCGCGATGACGTGTACAGCACGTACGACAGGACTAGAAATACGACGTCCAATACACTGCAATGCAACCTTCGGCCGTGTAAATCCTTTCTGAGCATGTGCCATACTTAGTCCGTCCAACTTGCCTACTCACGAGCGGACTGTCCGCTGAAACCAAAGTTGGACGGACAATATTACGGAAATTCCGAAATACTTAGTCCGCCAGACTGTCCGCTGAAAAAGTCCGCTGAAGCCCACACACGAGCGGACTGTCCGCTGAAATGTGTTTCAGCGGACTAAGTTGGACAGACAGTCCGCCCGTGTGTACGCGGCTTAAGGCCCAATTTTTCAGCCCCTGTTTAACAGGTGCATGTAATTACAATTCTTGATATAATATTTCACAGCAGGGCCCGTTCCTGCGCCCACCGAGAGTAACTGTGAGGACTTACAGTGTTGTGGCACCAGCACCACCACTACCATCAAAGGCCCAATATTTCTACCACTGTTCAACAATGGTATGTAATTACAATTCTTGATATAATAGTTCACAGCAAGGTGCTCCAGCTCACTTTGAGGGCTTACAGTGTTAACTTGTGGCAACACCAACACCTTAGGGCCAAATTTCTGCAGAGCATATAGGGCAGGCCCCTACTTTCAAACATCCAACTTACAAACATCTCCTACTTGCAAACGGAAGGAGACAACAGGAAGTGAGATGAAAAAAGATGGACGGAAAAAAAAATTATACAGGGTTGATAACCCTTCCCTATGTTTTCCATAAAGCTTAAAAATAGTTTTTTGACTGCAGCTACACTTTAAAAACGCACCACTTTAAAATTACAAACAGATTCTACTTAACACAACAAACCTACACAGTCCCTGTCTTGTTTGCACCGCCTGTATACTGCTGTTCTGAGTATATAGGGTCTGGGGGCCCCACGCCTTTGCTTTTTTTAATTTGGGTACGGGGTTCCCCTTAATATCTGTACAAGACCCAAGGGGGCTGGTAACGGGCAGGGGGGGGCTACCCATGCCCTTTTTCTCACTGATTTTCATCCATATTGCCGGAACCAGACATTACATTTAAACCGCAAGCAGTTTTAAATCACTTTTTTTTTCGTTAAATGTCATTTTGTGCAAGGACTGTTCTAAACATGGGAAACACATGTCACTTCATAGGCATACTATAGACACCCCCCATGCACAATATTTAAACGACTATTTCACTTTTTTTTCACTTTAAGCATCATTAAAATCAGTGCTTCCGTTTTAAAAAAAAAATGTTTGCATTGATCCATGTCCCCTGGGGCAGGAGGCGGGTCCCCAAACCCTTTTTAGGACAATAACTAGCATATTAGCCATTAAAATTAGCAATGTTGATTTCGAACATTCGAGTCCTATAGACTTTAATGGGGTTCTAAAGTTCGTACGAATTTTCGGTCCATTCAAAGTTTCTGGTGCATAGCCTTAGACTACCTGACCCCCAAGACTCACCCCCAAAAATCATCACTCTCTCAGTCTGTCTGTGGACAACACAATTTTACACATCTTTTGAACCTACTTAAAAGATGACCTACTGTCCATGTTTATTTATTAGGCGAGTATCAATGGAGGCCCAGTACAAGTGTGCTTTTGGTGCAATACCAATCCAAACACCAATCTCTAGATTATCAGGCCCATATCCCTTGAACTACCCACTGGCTTATGGTTACCTGGATATACCCTGGTGGTGTCTGGAGATACTTGATCTTCTGCTGATATTTGTAAATTATAGCTATCAAAATGTTATGTGTTTTATGTACTTTTTTATATACATCTTTCTTTTGTATTTTTTGTTATTTTATGTGGCTGTTATCCTCTTTACAGTACTTCTCTTCACCTCTGTCTATAAGAACCGCCTGAAGAAAACGTTATGAGCTGAAACACGTATGGATAATTTTTGGGCTATCATGCTCATGTGGCAGAGGTAAAGTTTAAACTGCCGTTTTTTTGTATAAATTATATATTTTTAACTATTTTGAATATTAATGTATGTTTAAATAAAAACTTTGCATTGTATTTAATTTGTGATGGTTATTGATGCCTTCAAAGTTCCCCCCATATCTTTGTTTCTTTGTACATTTAAATTTGAAATTGGAACCTATACATTCCAGATATCTAGGCATAAGTGGCATTTTTGAAAATCCTGCCCTTCCCTAAATTAGTACTATCTGGCATGGCAGAAATGGCAGACAAGCCTGGAAATAGAGGTAGAGGTGTTTTGATGCATTGAGGTAGTAGGTGGTGACCATTAATGATACCTTCTCCTCCTCCTACCAATTATCAAGCTCAAACCTCCTCAATCTCTCCCTCCCTCTCCTTCTCCTTTTATGTTCTTATAGACAAGGACAGGCTCTACAGTGTTTTTCCACCCACTAGTGGCTTATCATCCAGGATTCCTGCAGTATTTTGAAAAGGTGACCAAAATGGTGAGTGTTGATGAGGGAGGGATTAGTAAAACTATCCTCTATTAGGTACCTGATCAGAGCCCAAAGTGGTGAAGGTAGCCTGTCTTGCATCTCTAGCTCAAGTAAGCTTGGTATTGACAACAAGCACTAGAGGAGCATGAGTGCTGGGATGGCAGCGTCTTTTCTCATGGCAGGACAGAGTCACGTGGAGATATATGGGTAAATATTGACATCAGATGGTGCTATCACTGCAGGAGGCAGCAACAAGAGCAGAATCGACCAGCCAACAGGAACCAAATCCACCAGGGGCAATAACTGACAGGCAGGGAGGTAATAGTAGGGAAGGCAGAAGTGAGGTTCAGAGGTCAGTGTCAAGAGCAGGTATCAGAGCAGAAGCACAAGGACAATCTATAAGGGTGAGTCCAAAACAGAAGTCAGCCAATAAAACTGGATAATATTCACACAATAATCCACATAGCACACAGGTCACAAAACACTATCACACTGCAACTCCCCTCTTATGTAGCTCAAAGCTTTTGGCCTGGGCAGTCCCACATTACCATATTTCCACCCATGATATTTTTTAAAATTATCTTCATTATTCACATTTTTTTTCCCTCTAAGGCTATCCCTGCTCAGGTTAAGTAAACATTGGCGGGGACAGCAACATGGATATTTTAAAAAGACACAGCTTAAAGTGGTATTAAGCTTAAAGTAGAACTATAGGCAACACTTTTTTTTTCATTTTGGATAAAGTAAGGGAGGGTCATAACCCCTTTCAATGTATTTTTTTACTGCTGTATCCCATTGAGGGGATTTACCTACAGTTCCTGCTCAAAAGCCAAAACAGGAAGCGAGTAGAAATTATAAACGACCCCCAGGTGAGCAGAACTAGTATCCTCATTGGAAGATTTCAAATCTATTACTTTTCTGGGGACAACCCAAAATATGGGATTTTCTTTTACTTTCACTTTCAATGATAATGGTAAACAGGACAAATAGAGAGGGACAATCTCCTTTGCAGGGACACAGATAGCAGTGAAAACTGATAAGTGTTCTAATCCTGCTTCACTCTATCCAGAATGAAAAAAAAGATTTGTCTTTTTTATTTGTGGTAAAGGATAAGTTCACTTTAAGAAAAAAAAAAAAAAAATGCACATTTTTTTGCAGCTAAAAAAATGTACATTTATTATTTTGTGTTGCAGGAGCCTGTAAAGCATTGCACCAGTGATCAGCAGATCGATGATGACACGCATTTCTCCTGCACACTGTATATTCTGTATGGGTAAGTCGATACTCCCTAACAGGAACACTCAATGAACTATAAGCTGACAGCCGCTAAGGATGTTGGAGATTGTAGTTCATTCACATTCAGACACACTGGGCTGTGTGTCTGAATGATGCGGCAGTGTGGGCGGAGCACAGGTAGCTGCAGCGCTGGGAACATGTTACATAGATTAAAATGTGTGTGCTAAATGGACTTAAAGTAACATTAACCACTTGGGTACCGCGCTATTGCCGAATGACGGCATTAGCGCGGACCTAGATTTCCAGGACTACGTCTATTGACGTCGTCCTGGTTACGAGCGGCCTGCGCGCCCCCTGAGGGGCGCGCGCGGCGCGCTCTGTGATCGGCGAGTCCGTGAGACTCGCCTGATCACCGATCCGTGTAAGGGGTCGATCCCGACCCCTTATCACGTGATCAGCTGTCAGCCAATGACAGCTGATCATGTGATAGAACGGAGCCGGTAATCGGCTATTATTCCTCCTCGCGCTGACAGCGCGAGGAGAAAAAAAAAAAGCCGATCACCGGCGGCCGTGATCGGGACATCAGTCCCGATCACGGCCAGCAATGAAAGGCACCACATGCCACCTGCCAGTGCCCACCTGCCTCCCGCAGTGCCATCCTGAAATATAACAAAGTAAAAGTAAGTGCCCCCGTCTGTGCCCATAATGCCCACAGTGCCACCCCACAGTGCCACCCACAGTGCCACCCCACAGTGCCACCCCACAGTGCCACCCACAGTGCCACCCACAGTGCCACCCAATCTGCCTCAAAGGTGCTGCACCCCAGTGCCGCCCATCAGTGCCCAGCAGTGCCGCCCAGCAGTGCCCAGCAGTGCCGCCCATCAGTGCCCAGCAGTGCCACCTATCAGAGCCACCTATCAGTGCCACCTATCAGTGCCCATCAGTCCCATCTATCTGTGGTACCTATCAGTGCCCATCCGTGCCACCCATCCGTGCCACTTATCCGTGCCACCCATCCGTGCCATCTTATCTGTGCCCATCTTTGCCCATCAGTGCCGCCTTATCTGTGCCCATCGGTGCCGCCTTATCTGTGCCTATTAGTGCCGCCTTAACTATGCCTATCAGTGCCCACAAGTGCAGCCTATCAGTGCCCACCAATGCAGCCTATCAGTGCCCACCAATGCAGCCCATCAGTGCCCACCAATGCAGCCTATCAGTGCCGCCTTATCAGCGCACTTCAATGAAGGAGAAAAATGACCCGTTTGCAAAATTTTATAACAAACTATTAAAACATGATTTTTTTTTTTTTTTTTTTTTGCATCTTTTTTTGTTTGTTTAGCAAAAAATAAAACTCCGAGCTGTAACTAAATACCACCAAAAGAAAGCTCTATTTGTGGGAAAAAAATGATAGAAATTTCATTTGGGTACAGTGTTGTATGCCCGCGCAATTGTCATTCAAAGTGCATCAGCGCTGAAAGCTGAAAATTGGTCTGGGACTGAGGGGGGTTTAAGTGCCCAGTAAGCAAGTGGTTAAAGCCTAATTTTATTTTTAAATAAAAAAATAAATGTGTTATACCTACCTGCTCTGTGCAATTGTTTTGCACAGAACAGCAATCAGCCAAAATAGTTAAAGTGACACTACACCAGAAGTACTGTAACAGTGGTATAATAACAGAAAAGTAACGGAAAACAAAAGGCACCTGTTTACAACTCTCATGCTGGAGGTCTGTGCATACTAGCACAATATGGCCTAAAGCTGTAGGGGGCAGGATAAAAAAATGGATGCATTTGATTTTACTTTAACTTACACTGTGGTAATCAAAGGGAATAGTGTCCCTGAATGGTGAAGACTTGGTGAAAACAGCCCCCTTTCTCCAGGTCATTGCCTGGGTAGTCCCACATTAAGATATTTCTGCTTACCATCACAATTTCTTTTTGCATAGTCACAATATTGTTAAAAAATGTACAGGATTAATAAAACTTTTTTTTTTATTATTATTATTTTTCATCCTTAAGCCATACAAGCCATACATGCCCAAGTCAAGCACAAACACAGGCAGGTTTAACAATGTAAAAGCAACAGTACAGCGCATAAATTAATAATCTAAGTGAAATGAAAAAGTGACACTCTATTAGTGCATCAAAATACAAAAGTCCATAAATTTAAAGAACAATAAATGGAGATGTCAGAAAAAAAGATCCGCTGGTGCAATGTGCCTTCAATCGACAAAAATAAGTGATGATGTGATTCCTTCACCAATAATCAAGATGAACTCTCACCTCAAAATATGGACCCCTGATTTAACAGACAGGTCAGAAAACGCATGTTCCCATCATGGGTAACTCACAGCATTCAGTAGATATAGCGGTAGTGCTCAAAGATTGAATCCTTTTCAGTATCCTCAATTTAATATGATTCCATAAAAAACATAAAAAACTAAATCTAGTGCTCTCTGTTTCCACAAATTTATTTAAAACAGAAGTAAAAGAGATACACTCACATTCTGGTGCACTGATCTCCAGTGCTGAGTGCTGGGCATGAAAACAAATGTATCACAACGTCCATGCATGGATCAGTATAGCAGCCTGCGGGTGACGTCACGGCTTAGGTCACGTGGTCCGTACGCGTTGCGTCCCCGAAAGTAGGCGGGACTTCATCAGCGGCGACGGCGTGACGTCGGACGGCCGCTTTTAAGCTGGTATACTGATACTGAGCCAATGAAAAAGAAGATAGTGCGCAAGGCAATTTCACAGAGATAACACACATCGAGCGTGACTCCGGAAGCCAAATTAACACTTAGATAATTACCAGAGAGAGAGGAAGAGATATAAAAACTAATGAAACTAATAACACAGAGGAGTGCATATGAATTGAGCCACATCAATGGCAACTTACATACGCACCAACCTGGTGCCCTCAAATGGGGCTTATTAGATAACAAAAGGATTCCTAATTACCTTTAAAAGAGCAGTATTATAGCACAGATGCGGGGACACATAAATGTATCTCAAACCATCATTGCACCACTGCAAAACATAAAATAAAAAATAAATAAAACCACAATGCCGCCGACGCCATCAGCAAGCAATACTGATCCATGCATGGAAACAACAATTTAATACAAATAAGTTACATAATAAAAAGAAATGCCAAAATAAATGACAGAACATGAGATATAGATAGAAAATATAATAAATATAAAAATAAATATAAAAATAAAAATAAAAACAAAAATAAAAATAAATAAATAAAAAATTAAAATAAAAATGAAAATGAAAATAAAAATAATAATAAAAATAAATAAAAATAAAAATAAAAATAAAAATAAAAATAAAAATAAATAACACATACATAAGTGAAATTAGCAAAACTATCTATCCGAAATGAAGCAATTTAAATCAAAGTCAACGTTCAAGCCACTTGGGGCAAGAACCTTTGTTTCATGTATCCAATGCGACTCACGTCTGCTCAGTTGGCGTATGAAGTTGCCTCCACGCCAATGTTTCGTAACCTTCTCTATCCCCCAGAAACTCAAACTCTTGGGATTCTGAGCATGTACCAATTTAAAATGACGAGACACATTGTGTGTCCTCAGTCCCTTCTTAATATTATTCACATGCTCACCAAGCCTCACATGGAGAGGCCTAGATGTCCTGCCAATATATTGGAGGCCACATCCACATTGTAACATATATACCACCCCTACCGTGGAGCAAGTGATCAATTGATCAATCATGTACTCCCTGTTATTACTAGTAGCAACGAAGGATTTCCTCTTTTTTATATTACATCTGGAGTGTTTGCAAGCAGTACACCTACCACAAGCATAAAAACCAGACAAAAAAGAAAAAAGCCTGCTTTCAGTTTGTACGGGAGGATCAATGACACTGGGGGCTATCTGATCACGTAACGAGGGAGCCTTTTTATATATAAAAGAGGGACGTACGGGTAACAAAGGTCCTAATACCCGATCCGGTTTCAGTATAAACCAGTTTTTGGCAACTAATTTTTCGAATTTCTTGTACTGGACATTATAGTCCAGAACCATTCTAAAGTTAGCACCTCCATCTACTGGTTCTTTTATTTTATCTCCTAATAAGAGAGATCTATCTAACTGTTGGACTCGAGCTACTTCATGATCTAGACTAGATCTGTCATAGCCTTTTTCCTGAAATTTAGAGGATAGAATTTGAGCCTGAAGGGCAAAATCGTCCACTTGGGAACAATTACGTCTCAATCCTACATACTGTCCTCTGGGGATGTTGCACAGCCAAGACTTATGGTGGCAGCTCCCCAGAGGAATGTATGAATTACGATCGGTAGGTTTAAAATAATTCTTCAAAGACAACCCATCAACATCTTTACTGATCTCTTGAATTTTTCAATATAGTATATTATATGATCAATTGCCTCAAGGAGGCTTGTATACAGTGTGTACTTTGAAGATCAATAGATTCGTTGTGTGTGTTTCAATACAATGTATAATTAGTGAATGTGAAAATCCTGGTCATCTCATTGGAATACATGGTTTTGTCAAGTATTACAATTGCACCCCCTTTGTCCGCCGACCGAACTACTATGTCTTTCCTATTAAGCAATGAGTCTAGCCCTGCCTTGAATTCCCGTGTGGGTTGGGCTGGTCTCAATTTCAAACCATTAAGATCCTTTAATACCAGATCACGGAAAATATTAATGTTGGGTGCTGTATTACCAGGAGGGTTAAACAAGGAGGCGTTTGATAAGCCAGAGTGCATAATTGTTGAATCCCTGACTAGTTGACGGGAGGGGTTGCTCATGATATACCTCTTTATGTTCAACTTGCGTGTGAACTTTTGAATATCTATAAATGTCTGGAATTTATTTAAATTCTGAGGGGGCACAAACTTGAGACCCTTACCGAGAGTCTGCAATTCTTCATTAGATAACTTATAAGTAATAAAAAGTTATCTAATGAAGAATTGCAGACTCTCGGCCCAACCCACACGGGAATTCAAGGCAGGGCTAGACTCATTGCTTAATAGGAAAGACATAGTAGTTCGGTCGGCGGACAAAGGGGGTGCAATTGTAATACTTGACAAAACCATGTATTCCAATGAGATGACCAGGATTTTGTCAGATCCCGAGACCTACTCTCCATTACTCTTAGACCCCACTACCCAGTTCAAAGGTGAATTAAAAGAGTTGGTTGATAAAGGGTTTAATATGGGCATTTTGAATAAGAAAGAAAGGGACTTTCTGGTACCTTTGGCGCCACGCCTACCGGTTATGTATTCTTTACCTAAGATACATAAATCTTTAGAAAATCCACCAGGGCGGCCCATCATCAGTGGAATTGACTCTGTAACCTCGCGCATAGGGAAATACATTGACAAATATCTACAACCACTGGTGATGGGCACCCCATCCTTTTTGAGAGACACTAAGCATGTCATTAACATTCTGCAATTGATTGAATGGAAACCTACCTATCTCCTGATCACCGCGGATGTAGCTTCGCTGTACACCGCTATTTCCCATCAATTGGGCTATGAGGCAGTACATCACTTTCTGGCCCAGGATGGTAGTATTTCGGTGACTCAGCGTAACTATATTCTAGAATTACTTCTTTTCGCCATGACGCACAACCACTTTTGGCATGACGGGACCCATTTCTTGCAAGTGAAGGGGGTGGCCATGGGAGCTAAATTTGCTCCCAGCATGGCCAACCTCTTCATGGCAAAATGGGAGGAGGATATAGTCTTTAGTGACAAACCCCCTGAACTGGTGACCTGGAAAAGGTTTATCGATGACATCTTGTTTATCTGGGATGGTGACGGTTCATCAGCAGAACTCTTTCTGTCCCATTTAAACAACAATAATCGTGGGATAGTTCTCAGCCACGTTTTAAGCCCCACTAATATCCAATTCTTGGATTTGAATATTTCCATTAGGGATAATAACATAATCACCACAACGTTTTTTAAGAAAACTGATAGGAATAGCTATATTCCACTCGATTCCTGCCATCATAAGTCATGGCTCTCAGCGGTCCCTAAGGGCCAGTTTCTTCGCTTGAAACGCAATTGCACTTTCAATGACGATTTTCTCAAGGAGGCATTAATCTTAAAGGAGAGATTCTTAGCTAAGGGCTACAACAGTGAATCTCTTGATTCCACCATAATGGAGGTTAATAGTAGGGATCGTCAAACATTGCTAGCTGAGAGACCACCTAGGACTGACAACATGGATAATTATGGGGTTTCTTTAATCACGACTTTTTCGAGTCAACATTGGGCTGTGAAAAGAATCTTACAGAAACATTGGTCGGTTATTAAAAATGATCGAATCTTGGGCCCCGAGCTTCCCGATAGACCAAATGTGATTTTCAGGGGTGCAACCAGCTTGCGAAACATGATTGCTCCAAATGTCCCTGACCCCCCGACTAGACCCACATTTTTTGGTGATTTGAAGGGCTTCTTCCCCTGTGGGAAATGTAGAGCTTGTAAGCTAAATGCTCTACGGGGTAGGAGATTCACTGAGTTCACCTCGGTTGGTAATGGACTCACTTATCCTATACGAACATTTATCACTTGCACCACCAAGTGCGTTGTGTACCTACTTAGATGTCCATGTGGTTTGGAGTATGTGGGACGCACAGTACGCATGCTACATGTGCGCCTGGGGGAGCATATTACTAACATTTGCAAAGGATTCGACAAACATAATGTTAGTAAACACTACGATCTAAAACACAATCGTGACCCAAGAGGTACCACCTTTTTGGCTTTAGAAAAATACACCCCTCACTGGCGCGGCAGTAATGCCAAGCGCACTATCTCCAGGGCAGAAACAAATTGGATCCATAAATTAGGGACACACATTCCTGGGGGTCTTAACATCGAATGGGACATCAATTGTTTTATCAACAACGGTTGATTTAACATTCCCTTTTTCCTCTTTCAGTGCACGGATTTTGTATTCAGTTTGGGTTTTATATACCGTGATGATTAATCTTATCACCATTGTCTGTATTTCTGCAGTAATTTTTGCTATGTAACTTATACAAATTTTTTGTTGTTATGTAACCTATATATATTTTATGATAATAGAATGAATGTAATGTTCCTTCTAAACCCGATATATATGTTTCACCCATGAAGTTTTGTGATTGGACTATGGGTAATGGTGGGTAGTCAATGCTGTATAGGCCCCCATCATAATATCACGGTCACTTCTCTTTCTGTGGATGGTAACCTACACGTATGTATTATTTTTGTTTTTTTTGAACCAAGCCACCCAATTCTGGGACATACATGTAGTCAGAGAGCCATCATTAACGCATGTGGCCATTTGCAAAATAAAAGGGGGGATTTGCCACAGGATTTAATGTTTGTATTTTTTATCAGTCATTTTTATATATGAGTTTCATCATTATGTTATGATGGAACTCCAATTTTATTCTAACAAACTGGTCGTTGACCGTTTTGTCCTTCTTCATCCTTTCTATTATATGGTAATCAATCCGAAGGGACTGGTCATTTGTGGGTTAAATTGATTATGTACGGACGTTTTGGTCTGCACCTATGGCAGGGCTCCCTACCTCACCTATAGGCTATTTAAAGCTTTAGCACGAGGGTGTGGGCGTACCCCTGATGACGTCAATTTGTGACGAAACGATCGTCGGGTAGATACGTCTACACCTCGTGCTATTTTATCTGTTCGATTTTATTTACTTTTATACTTTTGCTAGCATTTCTCTTCTACGTTCAATTTTATGCGACTCGATCGAGTCATCTGTAGCTTCCAACGTCTATCTGGTTGAAAAATAAAGTTCACGTGTTTTAGACTTTATCACACGATTGGGCGTTTTTTCCTTTTTCATCCATTCGGTGACACGCCAACTTGAAATTTTCGAACTGACCGGAACGGACGACGTTCAAGGAACATCCGAAGGTGTGGGTCAGGTTTCACCTTCCCGCCCCCAAAGGCAATTCGAATCATCCATTCATATGAGGAGTGTCGGAGGAGCGATCTTGTCCGATCCTAATCGTTTGGGAGTTCGTATCTGCGCACACTAATGGTTGCTCTGGTAAGCCTTTAATACTTACTTAAGCTGTATAGTGAAAGAAATTACGTGGTCAAGCACCTGCACCAGTGATATCTGGGATCAACTTTAACGTTTTATTTACTCACGTTTCACTTAATGAACTTTTATCTTCACGTGTATGGGGCCTTGTAAATCACTTCACTCATCCAAGGCATGGGACTTGTTCTGATTTGTTTTTTATTTTTGTTGTTTATTTGTTTCACTTAATCATAATTTTGTGCCTCATAGCAATAAGTTGTAGATATATATTGTTACCTTAAAAGTCTCACCAACAGATTAGATCTTTTTATTTAACATTACTTATCAATATACATTTTTAATTGTCATAATTTTTTATTTTTTTTTACCTAGTAAGGCTGCCTTTATCAAGCAATACAAGGGCAGGGACAGCAAGGCTGTAAATAAAAAGTACTGGTTGTCAAGGATGATGGCCCAAAATGCGCTTGGGGTAAAAGCCTGCCCTGCTGCAAGTATCATGTCAGAAGACCTTCAGTGCAGTGGGAGAACTATGTGGATGTTAATTATAAGTTGAGTACATTTATTTTATATTCACAAAGAAAACATTTTTTTTACTCCTATTCTATTGCTGTTACAGATGCTGCTGCCAACATTTCCACTTCCTGGCACCGCTCTTTCTTGTTCTCATTCCCTTTGCCAAAAAAAAAAATATTATCATCCCTCTGATCTAAAAAATGGCTGAAGAACTCTCTGTGCCTTCTGTTCCAACATTTGGCCCTGTTCTTACTGTCATGTGCATCCAGCCTGGTGTCTGCTTGTGTTTGTTTTAATAATGTGATGCCAGAGTTACCAATTTTCCCAAGTCTGAATCGCAGAATTTGAGGAGTTGGATCATATTCACCAGTGCCCCCACAAAGAGTAATGGACTTTGCTGCAGAATGGATCCCTTGGGTACATTAAAGGGGTTATAAAGCTTCATGTTTTTTCACCTTAATGCATTCTATGCCGAGTCGGTCAGTGAAGATGAACCCATGCACTTGGGCTTCACGCGTCTCTCTGTGGATGAGAGAGCCTTTAGGAGGAGGGAGAGATTGTGCCTTTATTATGGCCAGGCAGGTCACTTTTTGAAGTCTTGTCCTACCTGTCCAGGGAATGCCTGAACCTTGAGGCCCTGTCATGGACAGACCTTAGGTGGTGTTGTTTCATCCCCAGTTATCCAGAAGGATAAGCCCCTGGTTTCGGTCACCCTTTCTTGGGCTGAGTCGTTCATCGAGATACAGGCTCTAATTGACTCTGGGGCTGCAGGCCTGTTCATTGATGCTGCCTTTGTATCGCAGCACTCAAATCCGCGGCAGCTGCGTGACACTCCACTTGCCATTGAGGCTCTTGACGGGAGACCTCTACAGCCTGCCCATGTGACCCATGAGACGGTTCCATTGTCCCTGACCGTAGGGGCTCTTCACCATGAGATAATCCAATCCAAGTTATTTCCTCACCCAGGTTTCGGCTGGGTTTTGGTTATCATTGGTTACAGAGGCACAACCCCTCTTTTGATTGGCTCCGTGCTGAGGTTCTCTCCTAGTCACCACAATGCAGTGAGATATGCTTCCTGAAGGTATCCAAGGTCTTATGCACCTCTTCACTCTCCTCCCTGCCAGAGGAGTACCGCGATTTTAGCTTTGTCTTTGACAAAGGTCAAGCCGGTAGTTTGCCTCCACACCAGTTTTATGATTGCGCAATTTACCTTCAACCTGGTGCCATACCCCCTCGTGGCCCGGGTTTACCCTTTGTCGGTCTTGGAGGATAAGGCCATGGATTAGTATGTTGCAGACGCACTTTCTCGAGGTTTCATCCGCAAATCCTCGTCTGCGGCTGGTGCTTGTTTCTTCTTTGTGAAGAAGAAGAGCGGTGAACTGAGACCTTGTATTGATTATAGGTGTCTCAATCGTGTCACAATTTAGAACGCTTACCCGATTCCGTTGATTACAGACTTATTTGACCGCCTCAATGGAGCAATGGTTTTCATGAAGCTTGATTTAAAAGGGGCATACAATCCTGTGTGGATTAAGAAGGGCGACGAGTGGAAAACTGTGTTTAATACCAGAACAGGCCATTATGAGTACCTGGTAATGCCTTTTGGAATTTGTAATACCCCGGCAGTTTTCCAGGAATTTATTAACAATGTCCTCCAAGATTTGTTGCAGTTATGTGTGGAGGTTTATCTCGATGATATCGATGATACCCGGCCTGACTTATTTGTTCCGCAGAGTATTCCTGCGTTAGAGGCCTTTGTTCCACTTGGGTACAAGTCCAGGAGGCTTCATGTCCTGCTAATGGTAGGTACAGACTCCATGCTGACCGCAGACGCTTGCCTGCACCTTCCTACCAGTTTGGGGACAGAGTCTGGCTGTCATTTTGCAACCTCCTACTTCATCTTCCCTCTCTGAGGTTTGCA
The DNA here is from genome assembly GCF_037356315.1 of Lithobates pipiens. Taxonomy (NCBI): domain Eukaryota; kingdom Metazoa; phylum Chordata; class Amphibia; order Anura; family Ranidae; genus Lithobates; species Lithobates pipiens. The sequence goes on along the minus strand of NW_027507696.1, from coordinate 23,387,357 downwards.
CCTCAGTTTATTGGGCCTTTCCGTATGCTTTGTAGGATTAACCCAGTGGCTTACGCGTTGGACCTTCCTCCTAGTATGCGCATCTCAAATGTGTTTCATGTCTCCTTATTGAAACCGTTGGTCTGCAACCGATTTACCACATCGGTGCCATGTCCTCACCCTATACAGCTTGAGAACCATGAGGAGTATGAGTTACAATCCATTGTTGACTCCCGTAGGTTCCGTGGGCGCATACAGTACCTGCTGCATTGGAAAGGGTACGGTCCTCCTCCACGATTTCCATAGACATTTTCCCCTCAAGCCTGGTGGCCCTCCAAGGGAGAGGGGTCATTGAGGAAGGGGTACTGTCAAGGCTAGCTTAGCCCTTCCTTCTCTGGGCTGGCTGCTCAGCTGTCGGCTAATTGCCAGCTCTCGTCTCTCTCCACATTTACCCAGCTGTTCCTGGTCCTGCTCGTCTGACCTGCCTACTTAAAGCTGTCCAGCTCATTTCATCTCTGCCTTCGCCTTGGTCACATCACAAGAAACCATCTCCTGTATTCCTGTTTAAAGACTTGGCTTGCTGACATAACTTTTGGCTCATCCTGCTTGCTGTTCCTCCACTTGGATCCCTGACTTCTAGCCTGGCTGATTACCCGATCTGGTTATTGAACTCTGGCCTAGCTGACTACTCAATCCGGTTACTGGACTCTGGCTATGCTTTGACTATGCTTACTCTATTTACCTTTTTTATTTTTTATTAATAAACAAGTGTGATTTAATTGTACTTCTGTCTCGGTCTGGTTCATCAGTTGACACAGCGGTTGGGGGGGAGGGTTCCAAATGAGTTTTGGCCCCCAAAAAAAGCATCTTGCACTCAGCTTGAATTTAAGGACAATAATAACATTTGGACACATTTTAGGGGGTGTTTAGGGTAAGCACTACAATGGAGCTGACAAAACACATTGTTAAGTGACTAGGCTAGGTGTGTATGGGCCCAGGATAGCATGCTGGGGAGGTTAGTGAAGGCAAATATGCATGCAGGACAAAAAAGGAGCAGTTAAAGCTTACAGCGTGCATGAAGACAAAGAGGACATTCACAGCATATTACAATCATGGTAATTATGGAATGATGAAATAAATACAATACATTAGCAAACATTAAATACATAGAATGTGATGTTAAAGGATAAAACTTACCTTAATTTAGTCCTTCTGCAGGACCTAAATGATGGCAGAACAGGTCTTCAAAATAATGATCCCCAGAGCCTGAGGGGAGCTGCCTGTTGAGAACTTGATGTCCTGCAGACTTCTCCCCATCGCCAAGTACCACAAGGTGGTGACTCTGCTCAGGAGTGATGGCTTGCCGCATGCAGGTGTCCTGCTTTGTAATATAAGGGAACAGCAAAACCAACAGACGGTGAAAAATGGTGTCCGTCACCCAGAGATAATTCCTGAAATCATCAGGATTATTCTCCTGGATCTCCCACAAAAAAGGCATGTGCAAGAATTGGTCACGCTGGAGCAATTAATTCTTCGTCCACAAACTCCTCCTCACCCTGTTCATGGACTGGGCTTGGGTTAAAGTAAGAACCCCAACACCAAGCCCCTGCACAGCAGGAACTCTACGATGAGTACGTACCTACAACATGGCTTCAAAATGGACCAGCTGGTCAGAACGAACTAACAGAATGCACTGAAAATCAGAAAGAACCTCAGAAGAACGATCTGAAAATCAGATATGAACTGACAACACACGCTGAAAAACATATACGAACCCACAAGCACAAACTGAAGAGCAGTAACGATCTGAAAAGCACAAGGCTGAAAAGCGTGAATCGTCTCTTACCAAACTTCTACTGACAAGAGATTAGCAAAAGGAGCCCAAATGGTGGCGCACTGGCTATTGAACTTGGGTCAAAGCAATAAATCCAACACGAAGCTCAACAACAGCACGAACTCTACAACAAGTATGTAACAGCAAAATGGCTAATAAACAAACGGCTGCTCAGAAGGAACTGACAGAACGCACTGAAAATCAGAAAGAACCTGAGAAGAACGAGCTGAAAATCAGAACCGACCGGACAAGAATGCACTGAAAATCAGAAGCAAACTATAAATAGAATGCACTGAAAGGCAGGAATGAACTGACAAGCATGCACTGAAGAACAGATACGAACCGACAAGCACAAACTGAAAAGCAGAAACGAACTGAAAAGCACAAGGCTGAAAAGCGCGCATTGTCTCTCACTACACTTCTACTAACACAAGCTAAAAATGAGATTAGCAGAAGGAGCCCAAAGCGTGGCACACTGGCTATTGAACTTCCTTTTTATCAGCCGTCATATGTCTTGTATGTCACTATGTTCGTAATTGTTGGCCAACATTTGTGTGACCGTGTGTATGCAAGACAAGTTGGAGCCAACATCCTTCGAACAAAAATTCACGGTGTTGTTGTCGGAAAGTCCGATCGTGTGTACGGGGCAGAAGTCACAATGAGGAATGCCTGATGATGGTGAGCCACTGCCAAGATGACTCCCTGGCACAACTAGGGTGCGCCCCATCAGTACTCCAATCACAAATGTGAGCTCTGTGGCACTGCTGGAGTTTAAACACAGCATAGAAAACACTGGGTGCTGTCAATTGCCAAATATTACTTACACTTACTGACATAGACACTTTCCATTAGCTGTCCAGTGGCAAGCTCCTCTCTAGATCCAGAAGATTGCAGAAGCATGATGATGATGATGTTACAAAAGAGGTGATCGGTTTTGTCTATTACAGACTGCAGAGCTGGATCCACCAGTCATCCCATCAGGAAAAGAACAGCAGATGTTTCTTTTTTAATAACTGCAAAATAAGTGAGAGGGCATGGAAGAGAAGGATGACATGGGGGAGCTTTGCCCAAAGATGGGCTTTAAGATATTGATAAAGAAATTATGAAAAAATTATTAGTATAAAGACAAGATGAGTCAAAAACTGGTAATTAAATAACTCCTTTCTCCTAATTCCCTTGAGAATTTCTGAATTGGAAGTTTTAGTTAGTATAAAGGAATGAGATGATTAACTCACAGTGTTATGTGGAAAACACAGTTTTTCTTTCTTATTAGTCCATCAATTATAGATTTATACTGGCCAAACCAGAATAAGAAAAAATTGATAATTTAGAGGAAGCTCTCCAAAGGACAAACAACAAAAAAATTTATTGGATATAGCAAAAACTCCACTGGGACAGTTATTACAGAAATTACAACTAAATTATCCATTGGAACATACAGTACACTAGTATTGTAGAAAAAATATAAATATTGCTTTTAAATATATATTTTTTAATGCAGTTCTGTTTCATATACTATATGCCCAATTATTTTGTGGATACCGGATTAAAACATTTATAATAGCCTGATGATCCATTGCAAAACATGAGCATTCATTTTGGTCATCCCCACCCCCCACCTTTTTACTTTAGAGTTTGTCTGTGGGAAGTTGTGCCTAATTAGCCAAAAGAACATTTGTGTAGTATTTAATTTCTTCCCTAAGCCCTTGTACACACGGTCGGATATTCCGACAACCAAATCCGTCGGATAAATTCCGACGGATTTAGTCCGGAAGTGGTCCGGAAGTGGTGTTGCATACACACGGTCGGACTAAGTTGTCGGAATTTCCAGTTGCCAAGAACACAGTGACGTAAGCCGCGTACAACTGGACTAGAAAAGGGAAGTTCAGCACCACGTCCGGCACCCTTTGGGCTCCTTCTGCTGATCTCGTGTTTATCGCGTGTTAGTAGAAGTTTGGTTAGAGACGATTTGCGCTTTTCAGATTTGTGCTTCAGATCGTTACTGCTCTTCAGTTAGTGCTTGTCGGTGCATATCTGCTTATCATTGCGTGTAGCCAGTTGCATTTGTTGCTCATTGTGGACTATATCTTGGTATAGTACGCTTTGATTTTCATTGATTATTGTCTGCTCGTTTCTGGTTTTCAGTTCGTTCTTTCAGGCCTTGCTGTTTATCGGTGCTTTCTGTTGTCCGTTCTGACCAGCCGACCGTTTTCAAGCCATGTTTCGTTTACGTACTCGTCGTAGAGTTCGTGCTGTGCAGGGGCTTGGTGTTGGGCTTTTAGCTTTGAGACAAGCCCGGTCCAAGAACAGGGTGAGGAGGAGTTCATGGACCAAGAATTGGTTGCGCTAGCGTGACCAGTTCTCGCACATGCCTTTGCTTCGTGAGATCCGGGAGAATAATAATAATGATTTCAAGAATTATCTCTGGATGACGGACCCCGTTTTTAACCGTCTGCTGGCTTTGAGTCCCCTGATATCAGCAGGCAGGATACCTGCATGCGGCAAGCCATCACTCCAGAGCAGAGGCTCATCGCCACGTAGCGCTACTTGGTGTCAGGGAGAAGTCTTTAGGACCTAAAGTTCTCAACAGGCATCTCCCCCCAGGCTCTGGGAATCATTATTCCAGAGACCTGTTCTGCCATCATTCAGGTCCTGCAGAAGGACTATATGAAGGTAAGTTTTCTCCTTTAACATCACATTCTATGTATTTAATGTTTGCTAATGTGTTGTATTTCTTTCCTGATTCCCTAATTACCATGATTGCAATATGCTCTAATTGATATGCTGTGCCCCTTTGTCCTCATGCATGTCGGAAGCTTTTCAAGTTCCTTTTTTGTCCTTCATGCATATTTGCCTTCACTAACTTCCCCAACATGCTCTTCTGGGGCCATAAACCTATAGTCTAGTCACTTAGCAATGTATTTTGTCAGCTCCATAGTATTGCTTTCCCCTAAACAACCCCTAAAATGTGCACAAATGTTATGTGTATGCTTAAATTCATGCAGAGTGCCAGCATTTTTTTTTTTGGTTGGGCCAAACTCATTAGGAACCCCCCTAGGAACCCCCCTCCCCCCAACCGCTAGGTCAGCTGATATCAATCCTCTATCTGCTGACTTTGCCAAACCCAAAACACACTATACCTACCTTTTTTTCTGGTCAGATTTATGGATGAATTCACCAAAGCGTGTAGTGCAAGGGCCTGCCTCAATACTTTCAAATGCTACAGTTTAAAGTTTTTTGTCTCCTATTATTATCTTGATAGGTAATAGCAGAATGTCAAAATGTGCTTCCATTTGTTCCTTTTTTTTTGTATTATGACACTTCTTACCTGTCTGGTGGGCTGCCAATAGTGTAAGTAAGGAGGGGCTGGCCAAAGTATTACACATTATTTATGCATTCAGCTATCAATGAAGTGGAGAGGGTTACCTGTCCAAAACATCCCCCCCCCTCATTTTTTGCAATGGCCCACCAGATGGGGGGGGGATGGGGGGTGATGAATCTGATAAGGGGACCTTATACTTTAGGCTTTAAATACTCATTTCCCAAAATGTTATACTGATATTGTCCAAAAATGTTTGTGTCTAATCTGCTTGCAATGTTGATGTGCAAAATTACAATTTTTTTTTCTTGTTTCACTCCACAGTTTCCTTCAACGCCACTGGAATGGCAGACTGTGGCCTCCCACTTTGCCAGCCGGCCATTATCCCATTATAGCCAGAACCAGCTGGCCATTATCCCATTTTGCCAGCCGGCCATTATCCCATTATAGCCGGAACCAGCTGGCCATTATCCCACTTTGCCAGCCGGCCATTATCCCATTATAGCCGGAACCAGCTGGCCATTATCCCATTATAGCCACACATTAAAGATCCTCTGATCCGGGGTGAGGGTGCTCATCGGGAAAAGCCGCGTTAAGGTGGTTTGCCAGAGCAAATGCCTCATCCGCAACGAAAATGAATGGGAGTTTTTCTACATTCTCCTCTGGAGGTGGCAAGCCCAGGCTGCCACTCTGGAGACACCAGTAGAATTCCGTCTCTGTGAACACTCCACCATCCAACATCCGCCCATTTTTCCCCATGTCCACATACAGGAAGTCATAGGTCGCTGACACCACCGCCAACATCATGATACTATTATACCCCTTGTAATTATAATAGTAGGACCCCGAGTTGGGGGGTGGGATGATGTGGACGTGTTTCCCATCAATTGCACCTCCACAATCGGGAAAGGGACTGCACAAGGGACTGCACAATTTTTTGAAAAAACATTCCATAAACGATGTGGCCTCAGTGGCCCTGATGCAGACTTGATGGAAAATGTGAACCTCACGGCCCTTGAAGCTGCTCATCCTGGCTTGCCCCCCAAAGCACCCACGAGGTCAGAAACCAATACATGGAGTATTTTGTTGGTAGGGGGGCCATTGATATGCCAGACAATGTCTGAGAGGCATTTTTTAAATAATTTTTTCTTTGAAACTGCAATAATCTTTGTTTTCATTTACTGCTTTGCTTTGTTTTTGGTGTCTCCTAGTTTTTTTTGTCCCTTTTTCTACAACAGTGCAAACCCAAGTTCTGAGTACGATGAGGTGACAGACTCTTCTTCAGATAATCTTATTATGTTGTGGGTCTGCTACACACACACCTTGTTTTTGTTGATAATGTATGTAGTACATTACTGACAAAAATATTGATAATTTTTAGCACCATGGCAGAAATATGTAGGGTCATGAAAATGGCGTGATTGTGGAAATGTAAACATCACTGTGGGTGTTATTTACTAAAGGCAAATCCACTATGCACTGCAGAAGTGCACCTGAAACTGCACTTGGAGTGCAAAGTGAAGTTGCCTTTAGTAAATAACACCCATTGCCACAGAAAACAACAACTTTACTACAAATACTGCTTTTGCACATTAAAAAAGGAAGCCACACATTGTTGATAATTTAACTTTTTACTCAAAGCACATTCACATGTGCGTTTAGAAAAGGGTTTTTACAACAAACCAACATATTTGGTGTATATAACATTATTTTGGGTAACATTTTTATAACTTGGCATTTTTGTATAAACAGGCATGTATCAAAGCATAACATACAGAACACAGGAACTTACAAAGTTCAACTTTGAAAAGTGAAGACAATATCAGACATGAGTATGTACAAACTGTGCTGATATTGCCTTCATCGGATGGGTTGTCACCCCTGGAAAAGCCAAATTTGGAAGATGCACACAAATTGAGAAGTGGCCAGTTTCCTCCTGTTCCCATGCCTAATGTCAACATATGCTATCTCCCATCATGGGGTATCAATGTACGTGTTTTGGGGGTGCAACCCCCTCATCTCAGTCACTTTAGTAGCAAGGAAGGGGTTGCACCCACAAAACACGTACATTGATCCCCCATGATGGGAGATAGCACATGTTGACACACTGTGTGCATCTTCCAAATTTGGCTTTTCTAAAAATTTTAAAGTGTTTTTGAAAATGTTAAAAGCTAGTTTGGGGTGTTTCAGACTCTCCCCAAAACATCAATGATGTTCTTCATTTTTTGTTGAACATCATTGATGTTTTTCTGTATATTCTCTAAATCGCGATTGCACCCCATTATCTCCCCAATGAGGATCTGGGCACTTTCACTGGTAAAATGTGATTCTTCGTCCACATCACCTAAAAAAAAAAACACCATGTATTATAAATATGCAGACATACATTGATTAGCTTACCTGAAGCTGTGGTCTCCGACACTCACCTGTTGTGGTGCCAATTTTGCCAATTTCAACAATCTCTCCTTCCTCCTCCTCTGCTTCTGGTGTTGGTATTTCCCCTTCTTTGGGAGGTGTGGGGTCCCTGGTGTCCTCAGACGTCCCGAGTCTTCTCTCCCCTATGAGAATGTAAAAAAGGAATACTTAGCATACAGAGGGCAGAAATAGCAATATGAAACATTGCTTGGAAGTGTCGTACAATTGTGTTTTTTGGAGTTCAAAGGTGAAAACATTATTTTTGACACTTTCTAAAGCTGGGATACTTACCTGTAGTGTGAACAAATGTAGTCAAGTGCAAGTTGGCAAAACATCATAACGAACAATGTTTATTACGAACGATTGAACCCATGACCATGAAAGTGGCCATTTTAAACTGTACAAAATTAAATCAAAGAAGCACATGGAGCAGTATGCAAGCAATAATAATAATATGAACACACGACAACTACTTACTTTTTTGAAGAACTCGCTTGATCCTTTTGTACTGTTCGTGCTCCCTCAGTTTCAGGTCTGACCAGCGTTTTCTCAGTTGACCCTTGGATCGCTGTACCCCAAAATTCTTATGAAGACTCTTCACAACTTTAGTCATGATCTTGGCCTTTCTGATATTTGGGTTTGGGTAAGTTCCATACTTCTCATCATAGTCGGTCCTCTTCAATATGCCCACCATCTCCAACATCTCTCCAAAAGACATATTTGAGGCCTTAAATCTTCTCCCCCGGGATCGGGACGTTTCTAGCTCCTGGCTTTCCTCGTCCTCTTCCTTGTTAGAGATGAGGCGGGGAATAGCCTAGAAAGAACGTCAGGGGCAGGAGGAGTTTCACGCATGCGCACTGTATATAAAACGCGCGTGTGTCGTACATATGATCTGTGAACAGAGGGAGAAGCTGACGCGCCCATCGTGCAAACGAAGGTACAATTTTTAACTTTGTACATCACTAGCCTATACTGCTTCTAGATTGAGGCCTGTATTGAGACAAGATTTAGTTGAGTTTAGCCTGACATTAGGGTTTGTCTTGTGTTGTGTCTTGCAGAGAATATGTATGGGTTTACCGACCATAGTTTCCTCCCTCTGCTCATCGATTAGTACAGGGAGCTGCCCTGTCTTCGGCAAGCTACACATCCACACTACAGTAACAAATTAAAGAGGCAGGCAGCGATGGAGAAACTGGTTGAGTTTGTGAAGCCGGTGATCCCAGGGCAGACATCAACTATTTAAGAGTAAAAATTGGTGGCCTCAGGAGTACATATCTGAGGGAGCGCAAGAAGGTGCTGCAGTCCATGCAAACTGGAGCTGCAGCAGATGAAGTTTATGTCCCCAGGCTGTGGTATTATGAGAGGATGCATTTTCTGTCAGACCAGGCTGATGTCAGGGAATCCCTCTCTACCTTTCCTTCCATGCGTCCTTCTATGCTACATTCCACCCCTTTCAATGCCCAGCCTGGGCCTTCCACTCAGGAAGAACTGGAGGAGCCCAGCTTGAGCCAGGTATAGTATTGTTCTACATATTTTGGGAGTAAAAATGAATGATGTTAACTTGATTTTTGCTCACTAATTGCTGATTTTAGAAAGTGTTTCACATATCAATAGACAGTAGTGGCCAAAACCTTTGGGCCAAGAATGAAAAATACTGGGCTCAGAATGATAGTCTTTTGTATTTGTTAACAATTTGCAACAGTCTTGAGCTGAAAATTGTGTGTGTTTGATGATCCAAAAACTAAAACTATGTCCCTTTTTCATACACAGGAAGACATCAGCCAGGAGAAGGGTGTGGAATGCAGCAGCCAGGAGGTGGCTGTGGAAAGTGGCAGCCAGGAGGAGGCAGGGGTAAGCGACAGCCAAGCAGTGGGCAGACGGAGGAGCCTGACTCAGTCATAGGTCCCTACCCTCCGCCTTCCACACAAAAGGGCCAGAAAGGGGAATGTGGAGGAGTCGGCTCTGAAGCTCATCGGGGAGGCTTCAGCGGCCCTCAAAGCCACCCCCACATATCAAGAGGCGTTTGCCGCCTTGGCGGCCTGCAAACTCCAGCAAATGGAGGAGGGGCAACACATCTTGTGTGAGGAGCTCATCATACACACCCTCAACAAGGGGTTGTTGGGCCAAATCACACAAGCAACACACTTGTGTGATTTGGACCATGCTCCTCCTCCTCCTTCTTCTGCCACACCTCCAGCACCACAGCCACAGCCTGGAAGGAAGTGTGGAAGGAAGACCAGAGAGTGATAACCTGGGTTCAGTCTGGTCTGACAGAAGATACAGCCTCTTGTAGAACCACAGCCTGGGAACATAGATGTCATCTCCTGCTGTTCCGGGTTTCTTGGACTTCAGGACCAGACTGCTCTCCCTCAGATATGTACTCCTCTGCCCACCAATTTTTGTGTTTAAATAGTTGATGTGTGCCCTGGGGGCTAAAGGCTTCGCTAATCTCCCCATGCCTCCCTCTTTATTTGTTACTGACACCTAAATAAAGGTTTTTTTTTTGAATGAAGAAATACTTGCCTATGTGTTTTACTTCAAAAAGGACAGTTTATTTGTGAGTAGGCAGGTACATTTCAAAAATACAAAGTCAAATGAATAACAAGGGGCACCAACACCAAACAACCTCCTCTAGATTAAAAAAGAAAATAAGAAAATAAAAAGATAATAATGGTGTTGTGGTAAGTTGACACACAAAACACAACAAAAAAACTGCGAAGATGAGCAAACTGTCAAAAAAGGAGACGTTGATTAAAAAAACCAACCACCAAATAAAAAAAAAAAAATGATTGGGAAGATGTGACGAATTCAAATATTGTATTCATGAAATGAGTAAAAAAGAATAAAAAAAAAAGTTTGGGAGAAGTATGTGTGAATATGAGCAGCAAAACAACTTCATTCTTGTAGCATTGTAAAGAAAAAGAGAATGCACTGCATTAAGAAGACAAGAATTTTTAACATTGCAGCGTGACGAATGTGCTATATCGATTACGAGCGGTAGTTTTACCTGACCGAGCGCTTCCGTCTCAGAATTTTATTGTGAGCATGCGTGGCACTTTGTCCGGCTACACACGATCGGAACTGATGCGATCGGATCATGTTGTTGGAAAGTTTTACAGCCAAGCTCTCAAACTTGGTCCGTCGGATATTCTGCCGGAAACAGTCTGATGGAGCCCACACACTGTCGGATTATCTGACAACATGGTCCGATCGGACATTCTCCATCGGAATATCCAACCGTGCGTACAAGGGCTAAGATGTTCAGAGGGATGAAGTCAGGGTTATGTACATCCCACTCAAGCTCCTCCACAACACTTATCAAACCATGTCTTTATATAGTTGGCTTTGTGCACCAATTTTGGCCATATTGTATATTTTGGTATATACTGTATATGTATGCATGTATATGTACTTTTGTGAATGGAAACAGCTATTGTATAGGTGGTTGGTATTAGCTGTGGCCTATTCTTACTGGCTTGTTAATTGGCATTTATAGTGGCTTGGCATGTATAACTACATACCCAGTTAAATTACTATAGAAACAAAACTGCCAAAAAAAGTTCCATATGAACCTATTTATTTCCTGTTCTAAGCAACTTCTCCTCTGCACACTGAGCACAGGGGTCACTCACTTGGCACTGCCTCAATTCATACTAATAAATTCAAGGTGTTTTCTGATTGAACAATGTGGGGATCATTATGTCACCAGCCCTCTACCTTGTGCAATCAAAGAATGTCTTGCATGGAATTGCAATGAATAATTAAAAAAAAGCTGCTCAGTACAGGACCCAGAAGATCATGGTTATTGTTGTAATAAAGTCAACTGCTACAATGAGTAATGCATACTTTACATTGGTCAAAGCTGGACCAATGAAAGCATGCAATAAAGATCATACTTGGAGTTCAGCTTTAAATTAGAATTAGTTTTATTTTTTTTATGGATTTTGTAACATGTACTGTACATGCTTTCTGTTGTAATCAGGCAATGCTGTACTCCAGTGTATGTGACTGAAACTCTAAGATGATTAGTGATCTTCATTCTGCTTTTCTTCTACATTTTAACACACTTTAGTTATTTTTAGCAACTGTATGGAAATGTAGGCTTCATAAAACAACACCTGCGGTTTCATTTTGGCTTGTGTGGCTGTGTGGCACCTGCAACTGGCACTACATGTATATTGTGTTTCTCCCTTTGGTTGCCTGATCCACCTGCAGATGGACTATATTGTTCAATTATTCATAAATGTTCCAAACACATCCAATTTGTGAAAGTGGCTAACAAATGGATCTGCACATTTTGAATAATTTCAGTGACATTGTCCGTCTACTCTGCACATTTTAAAATGCTGGTGTGCTAGAGGTGGCTTTCAATAAGGTGAAAAGGTCGTTGTCAGGCAAGCCGGTATTTACCAAGAGTGTTTTGCATTATCTTTTTAAGTAAGAAATATACAGCGGGCAAAATAATTATTGAACACGTCACCATTTTTCTAGGTAAATATATTTCTAAAGGTGCTATTGACATGACATTTTCACCATATGTCAGTAATAACCCATGCAATCCCTACATACAGAGAAACCAAAACAAATACGTTCAGAAATGAAGTTATGTGTAATAAAATGGCATAACACAGGGGAAAAGCATTGAACATGCTAACTGAAATGTATTTAAAGTGGAGTTCCACCCAAAAATGGAACTTCCGCTTTATGGGAAGGTGACTCCCTGACATGCCACATTTGGCATGTCATTTTTTTGGGGGGGAGCGGAAACCCTCTTTTTAGAGGGTTCCAGCTCCCAATTTCTCCCGGGGCTCCGCAGCATCGGAAAGGAAGACCACCTCTCCCTCCTCCATCTCATCACAACACACAGAGCGGGCACCCACAGTGACAATGCTGGCGAGGCAGAGAGGAGGGGGAGACAAGCGGGCTTCCTTCCCCAGGAAAGGTATTCCCCAGGTGTCCAATTATTAAAAGTCAGCAGCTGCAGTATTTGTAGCTGCTGACTTTTTTTTTTTAATTAGAACTCTGCTTTAATACTTCGTATTAAATCCTTTGTTGGTAATGACAGCTTCAAGATGCCTCCTGTATGGAGAAATTAGTCGCCTGCATTGCTCAGGTGTGATTTTTTTCCCATACTGTCACACAGACAGTCTTCAAATCTCGAAGGTTCCATGAGCATCTTCTATGAACTCTGATTTTTTGTTGTTTCTATAGATTTTCTATTGGATTCAAGTCAGGTGATTGGCTGGGCCATTCTAGCAGCTTTATTTTATTTCTTTAATACCAATTGAGAGTTTCCTTGGTTTGTGTTTGGGGTCATTGTCTTGCTGAAATGTCCATCTTTGTTTCATCTTCATCATCCTTGTAGATGGCAGCAGATTGTTATCAAGAATGACTTGGTACATTTTTCCATTCATTCTTCCTTCAACGACATGAAGTTTGCCAGTACCGTATGCTGAAAAATAGCCCCACGCATGATGTTCCCACCTTCAATTTTACTGTTGGTGTGGTGTTTTGGGTTGATGTGCAGTGCCATTTGACCTCCAAACATGGTTTGTATTATGGCATCCAAAGAGTTACATTTTGGTCTCATCTGACCAGACTATATTCTCGCAGTATTTAACAGGCTTGCCTAAATGTTGTGCAACAAACTTTAAACAAGCTGTAAACATGCTTTTTCTTCTTCAGTGGAGTCTTATGTGGCAAGCATGCATACAAGCCATGGCAGATGAGTGCATTAGTTATTGTTTTCTTTGAAACAATTGTACCTGCTAATTGCAGGTCTTTCTGAAGATCTCCACAAGTGGTCTTAGGCTCTTGAACAACTCTTCTGATAATTCTTTTCACTCCTCGACAAAAGTTTTAGGCAGGTGTGAAAAAATGCTGAAAATTAGGAATTCTTTCAGAAATAGAAGTGTTAATAGTTTATTTTCATCAATTAAATAATTGAAAATAAACAGAAGAGAAATCCAAATCAAATCAATATTTGGTATGACCACCTTTTGCCTTCAAAACAGCATCTTGGAGAACTAACCACAGATCTTCTGTGGATGTAAGCTGCCTCAAATCCTTCTGTCACTTTGTGTAATCCCAGACTTGATGATGTCGAGTAGGGGCTCTGTGAGGGGCCAAACCATCACTTCCAGGATTCCTTGTTCTTTTTTATGGTGAAAATAGTGCTTAATTGGCTGTATGTTTTGGCTCATTGTTAATTTGGGGCCAATCACATGTCTCCCTGATGGTATGGCACAATGGATAATGTTCTGCTTGTTTTCTCACCATTGAGGACACCATTGATGCTGACCAAACTTCAACTCCACTTTCAGAAATGCAGCTCCAAACTTGCAAGGAACCTCCACCATGCTTCACTGTTAACTGCAGAAACTCATTATTGTACCTCTCTCCAGATCTCTGGTGAACAAACTGCCTCCTGCAACAGCCAAATATTTCAGATTTTGACTCAGTCCAGAGCACCTTTTGCCATTGTTTTGCACCCCACTTCCAATGTTTTTTTGCATAGATGAGTCGCTTAGCCTTGTTTCCACGTTAAGGGTATAGCTAATTCTTCCATGAAGCCTACTTCTGGCCAGGCTTCTCCAGACAATAGAGGGGTGTACCTAGGTCCCAATGGTGTATGCCAATATGGGGCTAATGGCACTGCTGGACATCCTCTGATGCCAATTGCCAAAGGGAAATAATCATGATGTGTCTTTCTTTGGCTGCATTAAAGGCTAAGTTCACTTTTTTTTTCTAAATTCCAGCTCCCCTATGTATCAATATAGCATTCATTTACTTTTTTTGCAAAAATATCGAAGCTTTCCATAAAATCTACAGACATATACCTTACTTTCCTCCATCCGTGATGCCAAACGTATCTATTGCTACTGTCTTACGTCCTGATACGGGAAGTAGTTGACCAGCTGATCTCATTAGCACACACCCTACATCATCCACCTTCCCATTCCCAGGTGCACATTTTTTAAATGAAATGCAATCAATCAGTAATCACCCTTTCACTAAATATTCACAATATACAATAAGATTGCATAGTATGTGGCCATCTTTATACAAGTACATAGGAAGGAGTGGACAGAAACACTCAGCTGTCAAGCCCCGTTCACATCTCTGCATAGCAGGAACTTGCATTCCCACATGTGTTTTTAGCGGGGGAGGGAGGCGTTTTGGAGCAATGCAAGGAAATGCACAGATGTGAATAAAGCCTCATTGTTCTTGTGTTACTGCACCTATTTCACTTTCAGGACCCATTCACACCTATCATTGTGGGAGCATACATTTTGTGGCTCACTTTTTCGGTGACACGCATAGGGCAGCCTGCTGATTTCCATGTGGCTTATGGGACATGTTGGCATTTTGTGGGTTGCGTGTTTGGTTAGTGGTGCCTCTTGCTTAGGTGTTGCAGCCTCTGGGGCCTTTCAAAAAGGTATGTATATGTAATGACAGATCATGTGACACAGGTGGACATCATTTCACTAATTATGTGACATCTGAAGGTAATTGGTTGCACCAGAGCTTTTTTTGGGCTTCAAACAAAGGGGGCGAATACATATGCACATGCCAATTATCAGTTTTTTATTTCTGAAAAATAGTTTTATGTATATATTTTTCTAATTTTACTTTACCAAACGCACCAAGCTCCACTCAAAAAAGCTTGAAAACGCCTCCTCGCTAAAAAAAAAAAAACACATATGGGAATGTGAGTTCCCGATATGCAGAGATGTGAACGGGGCTTGACAGCTGAGTGTTTCTATTCACTCCCTTCTATGTACTTGTATAAAGATGCCCATACACTATGCAATCTGATTGTATATTGTGTATTTAGGGTGATCACTGATTGATTGCATTTCATTTAAAAAACGTGCACCTGGGAATGGGAGGATGGATGGTGCAGGGTATGTGCTAATGAGATCAGCTGGTCAACTCCTTACTATGTCATAACTTATAGTCTGTAAGGACATAAGACAGAAGCAATATATACGTTTGGAATCATGGATGGAGGACAGTAAGGTATGTGTCTGTAAATTTTATGGAAAGCTTTGATATTTTTGCAAAAAAAGTACATGAATACTATATTGGTAAATAGGGGAGCTGGAATTTAGAAGTAAAAAAAAAGGTGAGCTTAGCCTTTAAGTTTCCTTGGTAAACCACTGTGTCTAAGGTCATCAACATTGCCTGTTTCTTTGTGCTTCTTGAAAAGAGCTTGAACAGCACATCTTGAAACTCCAGTCTGCTTTTAAATCTTATGCCGTGTACACACGACCAAACTTTTCGACAGACTAGGTCCTAAAGTCTTCCCGACTGACTTTCGGTGGAGTTCCAGTGGACTTTCTGAATGAACGGACTTGGACACACACAATCACACCAAAGTCCGACGGATTTGAACGTGATGACGTACGACCGAACTAGAATAAGGAAGTACATAGCCAATAGCTGCCCTAGTGTCGTTTTTTGTCCGTCGGACTAGCATACACACAAATGGATTTCTCGGTCTGGCGGAGTTCGGGTGGGAACATTTAAAACATGTTCTATTTCTAAAGTCTGCTGGATTTTTGGCAAGCAAAGGTCCAATGGAGCCCACACACGATCAAATTGTCAGACGGACTCGTTCCGTCGGACCTTTGCTGTCAAAAAGTCCAGTCGTGTGTACGCGGCATTAGTCTGGGAGAGACCTTGCTGATTCAGTATTACTACTTTGTGTCTTGATGCTATGCCCAGTCTTGTTATGGTTTATGACCTGTGATATGAAACGGTCTCCCACAACTTCACCCTAGTAGCAGAGTTTGGCTGTTCCTCACCCAGTTTAAAATCCCACAAAGCTCTGATCTCAACATCATCAAGTCTGTCTGGGATTACATGAAGAAACAGAAGGATATGAGGCAGCCTACATCCACAGTTTGGCACATCCTACCTGCCGAGTTCCTTCAAAAACTGTGTACCTAGAACAATTGATGCACTTTTAAAGGAAAATGGTAGTCTCACCAAATATTGATTTGATTTGGACTTCTCTTCTTTTCATTTACTTTCCATTTCGTTAATTGATAAAAATAAACCATTAACACTTCTGTTTCTGAAAGCATTCTTGATTATAGCATTTTTTTACACTCACCTAATCTTGTTGAATTGTTCTGATCTTGTTAAATGAATCCTATCACATTGAACCTGTAATGGGATTGATTGCTTCTAGTTAGAGCACTTAGGGATTAAATAACTAAAACTGGAAAGTGCTAAATCTGGTGAAGCTGTGCACGGTAGCCAATCAACTTCTAACTTCAGCTTATTCAATAACTTGGAAGCTGATTGGTTTCTATGCAGAGCTGCACCAAATTTTGCAATCTTCATTTTTAGTAAATCTCCCTCATAGTTCAGTGATATCTGTATATGTACATTTTCAAGCTAATTCAGATTGATTTCCGCATATCAGAAAGTCCTCAAATTTTGAAATCTTCCGTTTTAGTAAATCCCCCCCATAGTTCAGTGATATCAGTATATGTACATTTTCAAGCTAATTCAGATTGATTTCAGCATACCAGAAAGTCCTCAAATTATTTTCTCATGGAACTTTATCAGACAGTTGTATCTCTTCTTGTTTAACATCAGAAAATAATCTACACAAAACACTATTGAATCTTCCGCTGAAGTCATTCTAGGTGAACACATCCCTTTAATAATGCCCATTATTGATATCCTGCAAGTTGTTAAGGCTGAGTCATTTAAGGTTATAAAATGCAACAAGTTTTTTAAACATTTCCAAACTCCAACGTAACAGAATAAATCACTAAATTGGACATAACTCTCACAATACACTGTCTTTGCCCATCAAACTAATATACAACTTCATTATATGCAATTAAATGAAATGAAAAGAATTCAAATATTTATAGCAGTGGCGTCACACTCATCGTATGTGTTTTCTCTATACTTTTCATTAACATGTACAAATAGAATGTCCCCACACATGTAAGTAATTATAAGATAATGATTTTCAGAAGGTTGTATAGCTGTGTATTAGATTCATTATATATTTTTGATGGGATCCTGAATCATTTCGTGGTAGACTGTGTATCTTAATCCTGTTCACATAATGTCATGACAGGCTAAGTCTTTGCTGTTCATATTTTCCTTGAACAAAAGGAAAAAAATGCCCCTGCTTGTTCATATTTTCCATTTATCACATTCGGCACATTTGACATCTCTCCAAATTTAGTAACTTGGCTAACTTGAGCCATATAGTAATATGAGAACTATGTCTGCAGAGTGCTCTATCAGGCAACATCAGACCTCATTATGATTTTAACATAGATTTAAGGGATTTGCAGATAATAAACACATGCATGAAGGTTTTATTTACTTAAAGAAAATTTTGTTTAAGTTTTCTTCTCAACTACCCTCATTATTTTCTCTTTTGTGTATTTCTTTCCCATAGTGTCATACTGTTTTCCCTGCTATTAAAATACCCCACCAATGGCTATTGTTTCAATTTATTCACTGATTCTTAAAGCCAAACTAAACTCTGCCAATCAAAATGAACTATTTTTTTTTATTCTTATGCTACTAACATTAGTAAATAGATAGTAAAGTATAATATATTTCATTTGCATTTTTATTCTTTCATCTGGAGGAGAGGAGGAGGGTTTTTTTCAGCTAAGCACACCGTCCTGCTTGCATGCCTGAGCTAGGGGCAAATAGATTCCAGGAAGTAAATGCTACAAGAATCACCTGCCCTTATTAATGATGGCCACAAATTGAAATGCTGGGGGGGGGGTTGCAAAGTAATTTCTCAATAAATAAAGCATAGAGCTGAAAGTAAAACAGACGTATATATGTACAAGCTTCTTTATAGTGCTGCAATATACTTATTCATCCATAAATTATAGGCTGAATTAGCAGTCGCATTATTGAGGGAAACCATGCTGCAGGAGAGGATCAGCATACACACAAAATTATTGGTTTCATTAAGGTCTAGAGGTGTATTTGCCTTTCATTTATAGATCCATTGACACTCACTGCAACAACAGCTTATCCATAATATGGCCCCTTGAGTTTATATGGATTCTATCAAGAACCTGGAATTTAATCCTAGAGGGTTTTATTGTGCTATTGTTGTGCTTAATTAGCAAGCCTGGCTATACATGAGTGCAAGTTTCCAGATGCTACGTCAGAAACATTATCTCCAGTTCTCACTTTTACTGCATGTTTAGATTTCTCTATGTACTGTAGTTGTTGCATTCACAACAGTAGATATATTACCCAGGGCTCAAGTCCTGCGGGAACTCATGGGAACGGAGTTCTTGTACTTTTTCCACAACAGGAACTCAGTTCCCATTAGCAGCCATGTCCTGCAAGACTTTGAAGTATAAGTGTGGCAGGTGCTACACCAGCAGCCGCCGACACAGCTCGCAATAGTAAGTGCCGCACACCTGACCATTCAGGCATTGCCAATAGGGGGCCCCATTACAGCTTCGGCTTCGATCTACCTGTCAATCACAGCTAGCTGACGGGTAGATCAGGTCCCTGCTGATAAGAGATTGTATTTAGTCAGACCTCTCGTGATGCGCTCCTCCCCACCGCCCCCTCCTGATTTTCTGTCTCCTCATCCTCTCCCCCTTGTCCTGCATACTTGCTCTGCGTGTCCCGCTGAATCCCCCCTCCTCTATCTTCAGTGCCATATGATGAGAGAACCCAGAGGAGGAGCACAGCTATTCTGCTCACAGGACATGCAGGGAGAGAGGTGAGCTGAGGGAGAAACATCAGTTTGGGGTGGTAAGCTGAGCACAATACCTGGCAAAGTTTAATGCCAGGAGAGAAGTTTATGTGGAAATAGCTTAGGTTGAAATAGCAGCAAGTGTGTGTTGGAGCCCTCCAGAGTTTGCAGCCCCCCAAGCTAACATACATCTCCTAAGCAGGAACACATCACTATCTCCCCAAGCATTCTGTCCAGATAATGTGCAGTTCATTTATGACCTTTCCATTTAACCCTGTGTTATCCAAGCTCTGTTCAATGAAAAGTGTAAACTCACCACATAAACACTCTATATACAAAATAAAATTCCCCAATAAAGATCAAAACACAATGTTCACATTTGCATGGAAGCACAATTGAATGAATGCTGATTATTCAGAGAATTACCGTATTTATATTTATTGAGAATTGTTTTTTTTTAATGTACTAACAGTTAAGCTTCATATACACAATACTAAAATTGGATGAAAAATACCACTTTTGAAGTGCTTGTGCATATGAGTGTATCATTTTTTTTTTTTGTGGGGGGAGTGGATCGTGGGTGGGAGTTCCCACACTTTTTTCCCCAGGACTTGACCCCTGATATTACCTCTAGAGTGTTGCAGTTCGGAAAATGAAGGGCTGGTTTATATTTATCATCAGGGTGTATTGCTGCTTGGCCTTCGTCTACATATTGACATATAGCTCAATTATTGCACTTAAATGTGCCTTTATATTTACAACAACCCTTTCTTGCGGAGAAACAACTTTTTTTAAACATTATCTGTGGTAAATGGGCTATAAATTTTGAAAGTTGTGAGTCTGATCGCAACCAGTGCCAGTGGTGTGTTAAACTCTGATGAACTTTATCACCTTAATGAGAAAAATTTGTAATAAAACGTGGAGAATTCTTAATAATGCAGTTGCTTTTAGTTTGATGATTCAGGCTATCTACTCCATTCTGTAGAACTCTTAAAATTGTCTTCTGTAAAATCCTACCTTTGTAGCCTCTTGCTTTCAGTCTTATGCATAGTGTATTTGCTTCCTTCTAAGGCCCCTTTCACAGGGGGAAAGCAGGGATCGATTCATTGATCTCCACTGAGCAGGTGGCTGACATGTCCGTCTCGGCTCACTGTGCAGAGAAGGACCCGTCAGAGCCCAGCTCTCCTCTAAGGCAGATCGTATGAAAACGGATTCGCCTGTCCATTTTCATCCAATTCCATACGATCCGCCAGATGGATGGAAAAATAGGGTTTCCATCCATCTGGAATTGGCAGATTGGATAGTGCCAGATGTCTGCGGACATGTCACTGCTGACTTCTGTAGCTCCATAGAGATTAATGGAGCATACGATCAGGTCCGCCTGAAAGACAAACAGGTGGACCTGATCAGACAGCATGTATAAAAGGGCCCTTAAAGTATTCATCCCACGTGCAAATAAGGGATTTTAGATAGCTAGAGCTTACATTCAGGATTGTGTTTTTTTTGTTAAATTCAAATAACAAACATATTTACTCATCTGCCCTGTGCAATGGTATTTCACAGAACAGCCTTTAACCTCCTCTTCTGGGGTTCCCTGCCAGCACTTTTGGTTCTTCTGTGTCTGTCCCCATAACAAGCGTATGCAAGCTTACTCCCAAGCCGGGCTCTGTGCGTCCATAGACATACAGAGCTCCCTCCTCACAGGATTTTATAGGCAGCAGGATCCAATGGCTCTTGCTACTACCTCTGCACATGTGAGGACACAGAAAGAGAGCAGCACTGGATCGAAAGAGGACCTAGGTAAGTATTTAAGAGAGAGCTGGGTGCAGCTGATAATGGAATATTTTTTACCCTAATGCATAGTATGCATTAAAGAGGAACTGCAGTCTGCTCACATAATTTGTAATAAAAACATCTTTGCCATTCTGAAGCTTCCCTCTAACCCAGTGATTTTCAACCAGGGTTCCTCCAAAGGTTGCTAGGGGTTCCTTCAGGATTGGGCAATTTCTGCTTCTCAGATAAGTTCCCACCGACACCATTGATCTTTTTAGCTATCTGTAAGGAGGTAATTCTTCCCAATGACCACAAGGACCAAGGTGTAAGGACCAATCTTCCAACTGACCATCACACTATTGTATCATGAGTTGTAGATTTCTACATTTTAGGAGGGGTTCCCCGAGACCGGAGAACTATTTCAAGGGTTCCTCTATGTTGGAAAGGTTGAGAAAGGCTGCTCTAACCACTTTGCATATTATTTTATAGATACTGTGATTCTGTACTTGCCAAATATGCTGCATAAATCTCCCTCCACTAAGTCTGGCTGCAATCATTTTAAATGTGGGCATCTAAAGCTGCTGTCTGTTCACTTTCTGGATTTACACAGACACACAGATGCAAACCTCCAGCTCTACAGCTCTCATTGGCCCTCTTAGAACTCACCCCCCCCTCCCCCTCCTGGCAAACTCTCAACTGAGAGAGAGAGAGAGCTGTGCATGATGTCATAAGCCTAGGCTAATTACCAGACAAGAAACAGGGAGTGGGCTGTATATGTTATTTACTGGCAGAAAAAAAAATTTTTACCATCCAAAGTAAAAACAACAAGGGCAGAAGATTTAATAAATGGAAAGAAGAAAACATTACTGAAGTTTCGCTTTAAGGTAAAAAAAAACAAACCTTAAGCCGTTAGAACCATTTTAATTTTGCATCTGTATTCTACTTAAGGCTAGGTTCATACTGCTACCATCAGATTTCGATTAAATTGTGATTGCGTAGTGCCACTTGGATGCTACTTGAATGTAGTTTGAATATTCTATGGGGCTAAAATCATGCTTGAATCGCACAAAAGCAATAAAGGAACCTTTACCAAAACTGTACTGCATTGAGTTGCATTGATGTAGATGAAGCACCATTGTAATGCAATTCTTTACAAAATGAAATCGTTCTAGTGCGAACAGAGCCCAATTCTACCATTAAGAAGGCTACAGCAGGCTATCATTGAATCAATGTACAACATGTACAAAAAAGTTTTAAATCTAAAGTAATTGGATAAAATCATTCAAGAGTAACTTGGTGGATAAAAAAGACTAAATGAGAAAAGTGGCAAAATACAAGAATTATGAATGTTTCAAGAAAATAAACTTTCCAAGAAACAAAATGGGTCAAAAAAACACTACTAAGAGTACAATATCACTATAGGGAAAGGTTTTCTGATACATACTTCTGGGACTGATTTATCAGACAGTTATCAAATTGTTACCAGCAACACAGATATATAGTAAGCGACACACTAGATCACAAAAAGGTCCACAGAAAGGAAGTCTTTTGCATTGAACACTCAGGCTAATTAGGTAAGTAACTTGTTAGGATGTGATTTTTGAGATTGATCCTCATCTGTTGGATCACAATTGAAGGATGCTCTCTAACACACGATCGGACATTCCATCAACAAAATCCTGGATTTATTTCTGACGCATGTTGGCTTGTCTTGCATACACACGGTCACACAAATGTTGTCGGAAATTCCGAACGTCAAGAACGCGGTGACGTACAACGCGTACGACGAGCTGAGAAAAATTAAGTTCAATAGCCAGTGCGGCTCTACTGCTTGATTCCGAGCATGCGTAGAATTTTGTTTGTCGGAATTGCGTACACACGATCGGAATTTCCGACGGCGTATTTTGTTGAACCAGCTCTCAAATTTTTGTTGTTGGAAATTCCGACAAAAAGTGTCCGATGGAGCGCCCATCGAACATTTGTTGTCGGAAATTCCGATCGTGTGTACGTGGCATTAAACGTTACACAACATGTCCCTCCCTAAAAAAAGTATTTTTTATGCAGAAGGAATACAGCTAAAAAATGTACTGATGTTTCCTTCAATGTGCTGTCTGAGTATTAGCTATGTTTACTTGAAAAGGGTTTGACATTTTGTCATGTAAAAAACATTGACAAATTTAAAACTATAAAAAAATGTTCAACGATTTGTAAGAAAGATTTTGTTCAGATTAATTAGTATGAGGAAAGAAGAAGCTTCGTTTGATGGCCTTGTTACTAACCGATCACAATTCAGTAGAAGTAACTACAACATTTTGAAAACATTTATGGAACTTTGAGAGAAAGGAACTATTCAGAAGGATGAGATGCCTGGGTAGGAACCTCGTATGGTTATGTGTGAAGAACAGGGACTTTTCTGAAAGGCTTCTACTACTTTTCCACCACTCAGTCGCCACAGATCTTTTCCACAAATCTTTTCCACCAATATCCATTACTTTTGCACCAATATCATGTTCATGAATCTTGTCAGTGAGGGCACTAAGGCCATCAACCTATTATTAGTTTATTTTCAAAGATCCAATTATTTAAATACTTAAAAATATTAAGCTTTTTTCTTCTTTTAAAGTGGTTGTAAAGTCAGAAGTTTTTTTTTTCTTAATGCATTCTGTGCAGTAGCCGCCCCAGTACCCCCTAATATATACCCGAGCCCCATCTCTCTACAGTGATGCCTCAGCCATCCGGGACTTTCCTCCTGAGACACAGCAGCGGCGCCATTGGCTCCCACTGCTTTCAATCAAAGTCAGTCAGCCAGGAGCGAGAGGAGGCGGGGCCGAACCAGGGCTCCGTGTCCGAATGGACACAGGCTGTTGGGAGTCGGCTTGGGTACCCCCATAGCAACCTGCTTGGAGGGAGGGAGGGGCCAGGAGCATTGAAAAAGGACCCGGGAAGAGGAGGATCGGGGCTGCCCTGTGCAAATCCACTGCACAGAGCAGCTAAGTTTAACATGGTTGTTATTTTTAGAGAAATAAACGAGACTTTACAATCACTTTAATTCCTCTGCACATGACTGAGTATTCAAAGTGAACAAAGCAATAATTTTGTTTTATTCACATCACACAGTAAATCAGGTCCAGTGAAATCACTTTTACACTTAAAATTCATGCCACTGCTACTGACTGGTCACTAGATTTAAACAAATGTTTTTAATATCTTCTACATAGATCAAAAACCACATAGCTAGACACCACAGTCAGCAGCTCACACTGTTGTACAGTACAATTTATTAAAAAATAATGAACAAAATATAACTCTTAGATTTGATATGTACACCTCATATTTATATGTAATAAAACCTTGCACTTGGTTAATTGTAGCTACAGGACTGCTGCAACTTAAAGAGGAAGTAAACCCTTTCAAACCACTTTGACCTACAGGTAAGCCTAGATTAAGGCTTACCTGTAGGTCCAAGCAATATCTCCTAAACCTATATGGTTTAGGAGATATTTGCCCGAAAATGGGCACCGCTGTCTACGGCGCATGCGCCGGAGACAGTGGCGTGCAGGCGCACTAAATGCGGCAAGTCCAAGAATGGATTTGCCTAATTTGTTGACTCCCGTGCGCATGCGCGGGAGTGACGTCACCGCGGCTTCGCCGAATGGCAGCGGCGGAGCTGCGAGACGCGACTCCCGTGCGCATGCGCGGGAGTGACGTCATCGCGGCTTCGCCGCTGTCTTTCGTCGGAGCTGCGAGACGCCACCAGCAAGATGGATGCGGCGGACTACAGGGGACAGCGGTGACTTCGCTGGCTCCTGTGTCAGGTAAGTGACACATAATGAGCTACTATGCGATGCATAGTAGTCCATTATGCTTTACCTTTGCAGGGAAAAAAAGAGGAAGTAAACCCATCAGGGTTTACTTCCTCTTTAATCCTGAATACTGGTCCCAATGAGAATCTAAAAATAAAAAAAGTGACTTTAAATGAAAATTTTTTTACAACTCAATACCCATGATTAGCCACTTCAATACAGGGCACTCTCACACCTTCCTGCCCAGGCCAATTTTCAGCTTTCAGTGCTGTCACTTTTTAAATGACAATTGCGAGGTCATACAACACTGTACTCAAACTAAATTGTTATCATTTTGTTCCCACAAATAGAGTTTTCTTTTGGAGGTATTTGATTACCTCTACAGTTTTTATTTTTTGCTAAACTAATAAAAAAAGACTGAAAATAAAAAGGTTTTTCTTTGTTTTTGTTATAAAATTTTGTAAATAAGTACGTTTTCTCCTTCACTGATTTGCACTGATAAGCTGCACTGATGGGCACTGATAAGGCCGCACTGATGAGGTGGCACCAATGAGATGGCACTGATGGGCACTGATGATGGGCACTGATAGGCAGCACTGATATGTGGCACTGATATGCAGCATTGATGAGCATTGATAGGCGGCACTGGGATGGACACTCATAGGTGGCACTGGTGGGCACTGATAGGCGACACTGATGGATACTTGTGGGTGGCACTGATAGATGGCATTGCCGGGCACTGCTGGGCCCTGATAGGCAGCACTGATGGGCACTGAAGGGTGGCACTGATAGGCATTGTTGGGCATTGATGGCTGGCACTGGATTTCACTGTTAGGCATCACTGGCAGGCATTTTTCTATGGCACTGATTGGCTGCTTCCTGTGCACTGATTGGCATTTCCCTGGTGGTCTAGGGTGGCATACCTGGTGGTCCAGTGTGGCGGTCATCCCTGGGGCTCTTGGCAGTATCCTGGTGATCCTGGGTGGGCATCTGAGGGGGGCTGCATTGATAAACAATCAGCATAGACCCCCCCCCCCATCAGGAGAGCAGCAGATCGGCTCTCCTCTACTTGCATCTGTCAGACGCGAGTGAGCAAAAGCCAATCAACGGCCCTTCCTGTTTACATCGTGATCAGCCGTGATTGGACACGGCTGATCATGTGGTAAACAGTCTCTGTCAGAGACTCTTTAACTAGATCAGAGTTATGGTGTGGCAGATTGACACACCGCAACAACGATCGCAGCGGGGCGTGCAGTGGCTTGATATCCTGGTGACGTCATATGACGTCCGGTCAGGATATCGCAAACACTTTGCCGACATCATATTGCTATATGGCGGGCGGCAAGTGGTTAAGAAAATACACATTAGTGCACATAATAATAAAAAAAGATAATAAATGAAACCATTTTCATACTCATATACCCATATAAATCAATACTTATGTTTAAAAAGGTGAA
The DNA here is from genome assembly GCF_037356315.1 of Lithobates pipiens. Taxonomy (NCBI): domain Eukaryota; kingdom Metazoa; phylum Chordata; class Amphibia; order Anura; family Ranidae; genus Lithobates; species Lithobates pipiens. The sequence goes on along the minus strand of NW_027507696.1, from coordinate 23,361,061 downwards.
AAATCAATAACCACTAAAAATAAAAAATGTATCAGCAAATCACATAGTCAAAGTTCATATCAGATAAATTCATAATCCATAATAAAGTGTCCATGTGTCTTCAAAGTGCTCTGTGCTCAAGAATATAGAACTGCATAAAGTGCTTCCCAAATAATGAGGTCTCTTACCAGACAGGAATGATTTCAATTACAGAAATCACATATGCTTTATCTCCCCATAGATGGCTGACGCTCTCACCATCAGACCTCCGGGTAGCTCCGTGACCCCCTGAGTAGGATACAGCAGTGGTGTCTCCACAGCAGGAACACACACCTTAGCCTTCACTCCAAACAAAACTCTCCAGCAACAATATTTAAAAGAAACAAACTTGTGGTATCCAAGACCTAAAGCACAGCTGCGGGACCGTCCAGTGTGCTCCTGCGTGATGACGTCACACTCTAGCTCTGCCCTGATGACAGTAAAAACATAGATCCTAATTTAATCTTAGGCCGCGTACACACGGGCGGACTGTTCGCCCAACCTTGTCCGCTGAACAGTGTTTGGGCGGACAGTCCGCTCGTGTGTGGGCTTTCAGCGGACAGTTTCAGCGGACAGTTGGACGGACAAAGTCTTTCGGAAATTCCGAAAAACTGTCCGCTGAAACTGTGTTTGAGCGAACAGTCCGCCCGTGTGTGGGCCTGTCCGCTGTACTTTCGAAATGAGCGGACTGTTCCCGCTCGGAAAGTCCGCCCATTTCGAGCGCGTGTACAGGTAGGCGGGGCCCGCGAAGGAGACATCGCGGGCTCCGCCGCCTGGAATGGGCTTAAAGGGGAACCCCAACGCCGAAAAAAATCGGCGTGGGGGTTCCCCCAAAGTCCACACCAGACCCTTGTCCGAGCACGCTACCCGGCCGGCCAGGAAAGGGGGGCGAGCGAGCGCGCCCCCCCTCCTGAGCCGTACCAGGCCGCGTGCCCTCAACATGGGGGGGTGCCTTGGGGAAGGGGGGCCGCGCGGCCCCCCCACCCCAAAGCACCTTGTCCCCATGTTGATGAGGACAAGGGCCTCTTCCCGACAACCCTGGCCGTTGGTTGTCGGGGTCTGCGGGCGGGGGGCTTATCGGAATCCGGGAGCCCCCTTTAAGAAGGGGGCCCCCGGATACCAGCCCCCCACCCTATGTGAATGAGTATGGGGTACAATGTACCCCTACCCATTCACCTGTGAAATAAAGTACAAAAAAAAACACAACACAGGGAAAAAATATTTTATTGCACAGCTCCGGGGGTCTTCCGTCTTCGGGGGTCTTCTCGCCGGACTCCTCCGCTATCTGTGTGTAGCTCTTTTACTAGCGGAGGAGTCCGGCTTTCTTCCTCCCCGCCGCCGGCCTCTTCTCCCGACTTCGGGGGTCTTGTCCCCCTCTTCGGTTCTTCTGCCGGGCCACCGCGCCTTCTTGTAGCTCTTTTACAGGCGGTGGCCCGGTCTTCTGTCGCCGCTGTCGTCGCCGCCGCCGCCGCCTTCCGTTCTTGTTCTTGTTCTTCTTCTTGTTCTTCTTCTTCTTCTCCTGGAGATGTTGACTCGACGAGCTCTCCGGCCGGAATGCCAGAGCCGCGCTGTGCGGTCACTTATATAGCGACAATGGGGCGGTGTCACATGGTATATGTCACATGGGTTGGTCACATGGTGACCCCGCCCCCTTACGATGTCATAGTCCCCATGTGACATCAACCCATGTGACCAACCCATGTGACATATACCATGTGACACCGCCCCATTGTCACTATATAAGTGACCGCACAGCGCGGCTCTGGCATTCCGGCCGGAGAGCTCGTCGAGTCAACATCTCCAGGAGAAGAAGAAGAAGAACAAGAAGAAGAAGAACGGAAGGCGGCGGCGACGACAGCGGCGACAGCGGCGACAGAAGACCGGGCCACCGCCTGTAAAAGAGCTACAAGAAGGCGCGGTGGCCCGGCAGAAGAACCGAAGGCGGCGACAGAAGAGCGGAAGGCAGCGGCGACAGAAGACCGGGCCACCGCCTGCAAAAGAGCTACAAGAAGGCGCGGTGGCCCGGCAGAAGAACCGAAGAGGGGGACAAGACCCCCGAAGTCGGGAGAAGAGGCCGGCGGCGGGGAGGAAGAAAGCCGGACTCCTCCGCTAGTAAAAGAGCTACACACAGATAGCGGAGGAGTCCGGCGAGAAGACCCCCGAAGACGGAAGACCCCCGGAGCTGTGCAATAAAATATTTTTTCCCTGTGTTGTGTTTTTTTTTGTACTTTATTTCACAGGTGAATGGGTAGGGGTACATTGTACCCCATACTCATTCACATAGGGTGGGGGGCCGGTATCCGGGGGCCCCCTTCTTAAAGGGGGCTCCCGGATTCCGATAAGCCCCCCGCCCGCAGACCCCGACAACCAACGGCCAGGGTTGTCGGGAAGAGGACCTTGTCCTCATCAACATGGGGACAAGGTGCTTTGGGGTGGGGGGGCCGCGCGGCCCCCCCTTCCCCAAGGCATCCCCCATGTTGAGGGCACGCGGCCTGGTACGGCTCAGGAGGGGGGGCGCGCTCGCTCGCCCCCCTTCCTGGCCGGCCGGGTAGCGTGCTCGGACAAGGGTCTGGTGTGGACTTTGGGGGAACCCCCACGCCGATTTTTTTCGGCGTTGGGGTTCCCCTTTAAGCCCATTCCAGGCGGCGGAGCCCGCGACGTCTCCTTCGCGGGCCCCGCCTACCTGTACACGCGCTCGAAATGGGCGGATTTGCCTCCTTACGTGGGCGAGTCCGTTCATTTCAAAAGTTGAGCGAACTGTTTGGCAAACAGTTTGCTGAAACAGTCCGCTCGTGTGTGGGCAAGTCCGCTCATGCAAATTTTGAGCGGACTGTTTGCCGAAACTGTTTGACGAACAAGGTTGGGCAAACAGTCCGCGCGTGTGTACGCGGCCTTAGGTGTGTAAATGGATTTTATGAATGCATATAAAAAAGTTACAAAATATGTCACCATGAAAACAATTTTAAACAGTAGTGTGAGAAATAATTGCTCAGATGAACTATGGTGCTATGATTCCAGTGGCATCCACCATTTAAATTGAGACAAATGCAAATGAAAAGATAGACCTTTATGTCTGCATGATAATGGTAATTTCATAGATGCAAAAAAAATACATAAAAACAATATAAATTCATTTTAATTAGATGTTGAACAAAATCTGACATACATAACTCTGCTGGAAACATCATGCCATAGTTATTTTCACTGGGAAAACTACCTATTTCTTTCAGTCAGATCCTTTCTGGTAGATCAGCTTAACTAAGCAGGTAGCCAAGCTTGCTTATGGTGTTTGCAGAAGCAGTTGTCCCATTAGCATAGTTAATTACAACATGTATGGTATATAAAAATCTTTTAATACATTAAACCCCACTGAAAGGATAGTAATATCGTTATGTTTTACTGGAAACAATAAAATACTTTTGTTTGCCTGGTAAGCAGGGCAGGACTTACAATTGGGCTTGACTGGGCTCAAGCCCATGGGCCCCGCCCAATAGGGGGCCCCGCAGAGATACATAGCCAAGTGTACTCGGCTCGGCTCCGCACACAGCCCCGCCCTATGATGGACATAACACAGGGACTGGGCGTGACTGTGAGCCGAGCCGAGTACTCTCTGCTACTCTCGGCTCCGCTCGGGACTGCGAGAGGACCCGAGAGCCACCAAGAGGACCCAAGAGCCATTAAGAGGACCCGAGAGCCGCCAAGAGGACCCAAGAGCCATCGAGAGGACCCGAGAGCTGCCAAGAGGACCCAAGAGCCATCAAGAGGACCCGAGAGCTGCCAAGAGGACCCAAGAGCCATCGAGAGGACCCAAGAGCCATCGAGAGGACCCAAGAGCCATCGAGAGGACCCAAGAGCCGCCAAGAGGACCCAAAACCCGCCAAGAGGACCCGAGAGCCATCGAGAGGACCCGAGAGCTGCCAAGAGGACCCGAGAGCCATCGAGAGGACCCAAGAGCCATCGAGAGGACCCGAGAGCCGCCAAGAGGACCCGAGAGCCGCCAAGAGGACCCAAGAGCCATCGAGAGGACACGAGAGCCGCCAAGAGGACCCAAGAGCCATTGAGAGGACCCGAGAGCCGCCAAGAGGACCCTAGAGCCATCGAGAGGACCCGAGAGCCGCCAAGAGGACCCGAGAGCCACCAAGATACTTAGGACTCTGTATCTCGGCAGCACCATTTTTAAACTTCAAGACTGCAATGACAAGGCTGCAGATGGATGGGCAAGGCTGCAGATGGACACTGATAAGGTTGCATTGATGGGCATTTAAATGTAAGTTTTTTTTTTCCCTTAAACTTTCCTCCTAAAAGTTTTTTTCCTTAAAATTCCCTCCTAAACCTGGGGTGCGTGTTATACGCTGGCGCGTGTTATACGCTGATAAATACGGTAATGTATAGACGGTAGGGCCCCAAAGTGACACAAGCCCAGGGGCCCCCACCACCCGAAGTCCTGCTCTGCTGGTAAGTAGTAATTAAAAGTTCAGTTTCTCTATAGCTGAATCGTAACAGCAACATCAGTATAAGGCAGCTTGTTTTTATGTCTACAGATATATTGTGGTAATCAAGCAAACTATTTCTGAGCTTGGTAAAATGATGGTTAAATAATCTAGCTTTGTTAAAGAGGAACCCTCCATTATGAGGGGAATTGTGGTATGTACTTCCTTTTTTCAGTTCCATCTTGTAAATCATCAAACCACAGAAAAGAACGCATGGTGGCACTCACAGAACATGTGATTTATCAGTAATCTCAGAAAAAATATAATGTGAAAGTAGATGTTTGTCCACAGTCTGTCAAAAAATAGAACATATATATTTTTTTATTTATAGTCTCTCAAAAAATAGAACATATATTTTAATATATTCTATTTTATATATATTAACTTTGCATGTATTGCTTAATCAACTGTAGTCAGATTTCACAATTTTATAATGTACCACCTCCTCCATTATTCATAGAGATTCAGGTAGTCCAGGTTTTTAATATGTGAGAACAGAAAATATCTTTATTTTTTTTATAATAGAACAGGCCCACTTGTATGTATATGGGAAGTCGGTATTCGAAGTCAAAATCTTAAGGCAGAACCCCTATTACCAGCTATGTTAGTTTTCTACAGTAAATTACTGATGATGAATTGTATGATAATGGTAGTGACAAACTGCTATTAAACCAACAAAAAAAAAATTGGGACTTTCTAGGCCTAGGGCATCCACAACTGACATAATCGGTAAAAAATATATTTATATTTGGAACAGATTAAAAGATAATTACATAAGCAGGATATACAAGCAGATGCAATTTACATGACAGAAAATTACCATTTTATTTTGTCTTCATCCAAGTTGTATGCTGACTGTTTCAACAGCTTTCTGTTGTGGGCCCTAGGCCTAGAAACTCCAAATTAGAGTTTTTTGGGGGTTTTTGCACTATACTGGGGATATGGGCATTCCACTTCTCCCCTTAGCAACAAATTGACAAACTGCTATTTAAAGTACTAGGTAACTTTAGAAGATGTTTTTAGGTTTTAGATATTCATATCACTAATCTTTAAAAGAGGATATCTAGATGTGTTTTTTTTTATTCTTTGCTGATCAGCTGTTTATTAGTGTTCCTGAAAAGCCTAAATGCTACCTCTACTTAACCACTTGCTTACTGGGCACTTAAACACCCTTCCTGACCAGACCAATTTTCAGCTTTTGGTGCTCTCACACTTTGAATGACAATTACTCAGTCATGCAACACTGTACCCAAATGAATTTTGTGTCCTTTTTTTCCCACAAATAGAGCTTTGTTTTGGTGGTATTTGATCACCTCTGGGGTTTTTATTTTTTGCGCTATAAATGAAAAAAGACCGAAAATTTAGAAAAAAAACGCATATTTCTTTGTTTCTGTGACAGAATTATGCAAATTATTAATTTTTCTTCATAAATTTTGGCCACAATTTATACTGCTACATATCTTTGGTAAAAATAACCCAAATTAGTGGATATTATTTGGTCTTTGTGAAAGTTATAGAGTCTACAAGCTGTGGTGCGAATCGCACAAAATTGATCACATCTGATGTAGTGGTGGCCTATCTCGCTTCTTGTGACCCGAACAAGTCAGAAAAGTACAAATACCCCCCAAATGACCCCTTTTTGGAAAGTAGACATTCCAAGGTATTTAGTAAGAGGCATGGTGAGCTTTTTGATGTTGGCATTTTTTTCCCACAATTCTTTGCAAAATTAAGATTTTTCATTTTTTTTATTTTTCTCCACAAAATTGTCATTGTAATAGGTTATTTCTCTCACATGGCATGTGTATACCACAAATGACACCCCCAAAAAAATTCTGCTACTCCTCCTGAGTATTACAATACCACATGCGTGGGACTTTTTCACAGCCTGGCCACATAGAGAGGCCCAACATGCAGGGAGCGCCATCACGTGTTCTAGGAGCATAAATTACACATCTAACTTGTTGACTACTTATTACACTTTTGAAATACCAGGACAATGACACGTGACACTGATGACAGATGGCACTGATACGTGGCAATGATGACACTTATACGTGGCACTGATGACACGTGGCACTGATGACAGATGGCACTAATATGTGGCACTGATGACAGATGACACTAATATGTGGCACTGATGACACGTGGCACTAATACGTGGCACTGATGACACGTGGCACTAATACGTGGCACTGATGACACGTGGCACTAATACGTGGCACTAATACGTGCCACCGATGACAGATGGCACTAATACGTGCCACCGATGATGCGTGCCACTGATGACAGATGGCACTGATAAGTGGCATTGATGACACGTGACACTGACAACAGATGGCACGTGACACTGACAGGTGGCACTGATGACAAATGGCACTGATACGTGGCACTGATGACAGATGGCACTAATACGTGGCACTGATGACAGATGGCACTATGTGGCACTGATGACAGATGCCACTTATATGTGGCACTGATGACAGATGGCACTGGGGACAAATGGCACTGACAACAGGTGGCACTGGGGACAGATAGCACTGGGGGCAGGTGGCACTGGGGTGGGGTGGATTGCACTGGGGTGGATTGCACTGGGGCGGATGGCACTGGGGCGGATGGCACTGGGGCAGGATGGCACTGGGGCAGGATTGCACTGGGGGAGGATTGCACTGGGGGAGGATGGCACTGGGGGAGGATGGCACTTTTTTTTACACTTTTTTTTTTTCTCTCTGTGCACTGAAGGCTGCTGCAGCCGTTCATCTCTCCCCTCTCACGCGCTGTCTGTGTGAGGAGGGAGAGCGGCGCTGAGAGATGATCTCATATGTTTACATATGAGATCATCTCCCATTGGACACGCCGATCACGCTGTAAACGGCCGCTGTGATTGGCCATTTACAGCGATCTGTGTTTGCCTGTCCCCGGGGGACACGGCGAACACAGAACTTCCACGATGCGCGCCCGCGGCAGCGCGCATTGCGGAAGTAAACAATAGGACGTCCAGGGATGGCCAATTGCAGGAAAGCGTTTGCTCTAAGGCCGTAAATCGGCTATAGGGCGGGCGCGAGGTGGTTAAAGATTCTAGACTTTTTTAAAGCTAAATATTTGAATTTTTTTAGGTCATAATGTTAGCTACAGTGTGATCCAGTTGCAGGGCATCCAGCCAGCCCCTGTAACTTTTATTTATTATGTTTGTTTTTTTTTTTCTAATATAAACCTGCAATAAATTTGCTGGAGGAATTTTGTAAGCTACGTATACATCCCAATTCATGACCACACAGAGTAACAGTATTTACGCAATCCAATCACTTTAATCAGTAGACTCTCTATTTTCGGAGAACTAGGGGTATTATTTAAGCAATGCTGATTAGCATATTTCTATCACATGCATCATATCAGGTGGTTTACCTTACTTCTTCAACTTCTGTGTTTTTTTTCCGCTCCAATGGTTGCATCATTTGATGAGTTATCAGAGTGTGACAGGCTCAAAGTTTAGACATCCTGAGCAATGTAAATGGTAATATAAATATATGAATCAACTTTAGCAAACAGAGGTTAGCCTGCATAACTAATTGTTCATTCATGCTTTAAAAGTGCATAAATTCAAAGAATGACACATAGACTCAACTGGAAAAAACATATAATTAGCTTCTTCTTTTATGTATTGCAATTTGTAAAATAGGATCAATGTAGTTGATCTTATAGTTGTAACACATTAGAGTAGGTTTAAGAGTTGTAATGTTTTTTTTACAAAATATAGAAATAAAATGTAGAGATTTTAGGAATGTAAAAGAGTCTTTCAAAAATGTCCATATAGATCCGCTGAGGTTAAAGACATAGAAGGCATCTATGGTGTGTGTGTGTATATATGTATATATATATATATTGTAATGTTCGGGGGACCAGGTAGATCGCAGGACACAGGCTTTTCATACAACAAAGGGTTTATTAACTTAAACAGCTTTACAGCAGCCAAAACAAAAAGGAAAAAGGGTTTGTAGTCTCACCGACTTGCAAAGTCCAGAATAGCTGTCTTTATCAAAACAGAGCTTGATCTTGATGGCAGGTAGCTTCCCCTGCCAGGAGCCTTCCAAACAGGACACTGCTGTCCACTTCAGTTGCTGCAGTCCAAAATGAACACCATCCACCATGTCTTCTCCACTCCTCCACTCCTCCACACCCTTAACAGGTGGGTTAATCAATTTTATTCATTTAAAAAGACCACAACCCAAACAGAGGGGAAATATAGCGTCCTTCCAGGACCCAGCCACGGCGTCCTGTACAATATATATATATATATATATATATATTCATAGATGTGAATGGGTTAATTATAGCCTCCCCTCATGCATAATCCCTGGGCCTCACCCTTTAAATAATGCATTGACCAATGCGGGCCACGCCCCTAATGGTAATGAAACACGCTGAGAGGAGCTTGTATACGTGACATCACTACGCACTTTATATTTATAAATATTGTGAGTATTGTGGAGTATTTTAATAAACATTGAAGTGCTTTTAAAATACCCCACCACGAGGTGGTTTTGTTCTCCCTCTTGATATGTATGTTTGGCAATCTGACTTCTGGAGGGATCATCTATTGCACAGAGCAGATAAGTATAATACGTTTATTACTTTAATTTAAAAAAATGTAGCTTTACAATCACTTTAATGGTATGCATTTGCATTAACTGCAGGCTAGTTCTTACATGGTATTCATACATAAATGCTAACAGTGGTTAGATAGACCCAAAAACATTAAATGATTCCTTTAATTACATATTTATTTACAAATCAGATTTTTATTTTACTCATATATTTATTTTGTGAATGATGGAGAGGGCATTCCATAGCAAAGAACATTTCTTAGGGAATTCTGTGTGTAGTAGCTGCAATCTATCCATGTATGCAGGCATTGCAAGTGCATAGTGAGTTCTGCGTAAGTTCTTTTATTTAGTGAGTATAATAGTTTAATGTTTTAAAGCAGTATCTTGCATTTCCATATTACTGAAGACCACAGTTCTTCATTAGAGATGGGCTGTCTGTTCGAGTCGAACTCATGTTCGACTCGAACATTGACTGTTCACCCGTTCGCGGAACAGCGAACAATTTGGGGTTTTCGCAGCAAATTCGAAAGCCTTGGAACACCCTTTAAAAGTCTATGGGAGAAATCAAAAGTGCTCATTTTAAAGACTAATATGCAAGGTGTTTGGGGACCTGGGTCCTGCCCCAGGGGACATGTATCAATGCAAAAAAAAAAGTTTTAAGAACTGAAGTTTTTTTCAGGAGCAGTGATTTTAATAATGCTTAAAGTGAAACAATAAAAGTGTAATATTCCTTGTACCTGGGGGTGTCTATAGTATGCCTGTAAAGGGGCGCATGTTTCCCATGTTTAGAACAATCTGACAGTAAAATTACATTTCTAAAGGAAAAAGACTAATTTAAAACTACTCGCGGCTATAATGAATTATCGGGTCGACAATACACATAACAGTTCATTGATAAAAACGGCATTGGGGATTTCCCCACAGGGGAACCCCAAACCAAAATTAAGAAAAAAAATGCGTGGGGGTCCCCCGAAATTCCATACCAGGCCCCTTAGGTCTGGTATGGATATTAATGGGAACCCCGCATCAAAATGTAAAAGCACGCAACCATACCAGGCCGCATGCCCTCAACATTGGGAGGGTACTTTGGGGTAGCCCCCCAAAGCACCTTGTCCCCATGTTGATGGGGACAAGGGCCTCATCCCCGCAACCTTTTGGCCGGTGGTTGTGGGGATCTGCGGGCGGGGGCTTATCTGGAAGCCTCCTTTAACAAGGGGACACCCAGATCCCTCCCCCGTGTGAAATAGTAAAGGGGTACAAAAGTACCCTTACCATTTCAAAAAAAAGTGTAACATTTTTTAAAAATAACAAGAGACCATTTTTGACAATTCCTTTATTTAAAGTCTTCTTCTTTCCACCTTCTTTGGGTCTTCTTCCATCCTTCGGTTTCTTCCTCCATCTTCTTCTTCCTCTGCTTCTTCCTCCAATCCTCTGCTTCTTGTTCCGGTGTTCTCTTCCAGCATCTTCCTCTGCGGCGTCTTCTTCCCCACTTAGTTCTTGGTCCACTCTGCATCCGTGGGAGGCTCCCGCTGTGTGTCGCTTCTCTTCTTTTGACACTTCTTATATAACGGAGGGCGGGTCACCTGGTGACCCCACCCCCTCAGATGCACGGGGACTTGACAAGGACTTCCCTATGGCTTTCCCCATGATGTCAGAGAGGGGCATGGTCACCCATTACGTTACGTGGGGCAGGACCCAGGTCCCCAAACACTTTTTATGACAATAACTTGCATATAAGCCTTTAAAATTAGCACTTTTGATTATTCCTGTTCGAGTCCCATAGACTGTAATGGTGTTTGCGTGTTCGAATCATTTTTTTGCCTGTTCCCATGTTCTGGTGCGAACCGAACAAGGGGATTTTCGGCTCATCCCTATTCTTCATTAATTAAACCATAGTTCTTTAACATACGGGAAGAGCCACATACATTTTTTTAGATGAATGTCTGCTAGTGAATAAAAAACAGATTTCTTAAAAGGATTATAATAAATGCTGCATATTATTAAAAGCGTGCAGACAAATATCCTTACTCATTTGTGGTTTAACTGTTGTTTGAATTTTTGTCTGGGCAAATGTCCAAAACAAGTTTCTTCCCGTTATAGCCTTATTTAATTCCAGCGCCATAGAGCACCAGGGATCAAAATTACATCAACCAACAAACAGCATGGAATTGATAAGCAGTTAAAATTAGGTCATCTCAAGCAGCTGTCTCTCATACTGTAGATGGAGAGGAACGTGGCCTCTGGGTTTTTCAGCAGAAATGTAATTTCTTCACTCACTATGTAAAAACCTACAGAGAAGCAGATCTTTGTTTGATACAGAATAATCTCAGTTTACATGTGTAAGTTTTGCAACTATTTCCACCATGTCATACATACCCTGTTTGTTATGTTTAATATATATTGGGCACTTGAAGAACTTCCATAGAGAAGCAATCATACTGCAACCTACAGAAGACCATATATATATATATATATATACACGTAAGGCTTTCCATCAAAGGAGCCACTGGATGTATTGGAACCCATGTTCCTGTGCCCAGGACTCTGCAAACAGCATCGCACACAAACACGCTGGCTAAGTGGGGAGGGTTAATTACAGGTAGCTGTATATACGCTTCAATGGCTCGTGGTACATAGATGTCAGGAATGACACAGCAACAGCATAGGTAATAGCAAAGAGTCACTGAACAAATGTTGCAGAGAAAAATGACAATGACAAATGACAATGATAATGGTTAAAACAGTAAGAAAACGATACTGCAATGATTAAGCAATAGGAGTAATATGCTGCAGAAACAATAATTGCTGTGAACACACAACCCCCTCCTGAATCCCGTACTGGGAAATCCTAACTAGGGTGAGATATACCACAGTAACAGTTTAACATTCTACTCTATTACTTCTGCTAGACAGCTCATTGGGGCCCAACTGGTATAGTGGAGAGCTCAAGGTAGTGTCCCCTTTAAGAACTAATGCTAATGAGACTAATGCACTGCAAATATAGTTCTTCCAGACAACTTTCCCCCACTCTAGCAAGGTTTAATGCAGGGTTTGCCAGTGGCCTCACCACTCTGTGTCCTTTTGATCATTGACACAGTGTAGTCCTGTCAGTATCCTCAGAATCCAGGAGTCCTCCAATACTCCAGAATGGCTAGCGTTTCTGTCTCGCTCTCTCTCACCCAGGTGCAGCAGATCTGCTCCCAGCATAAGTCTCCTTGCATGATGCCCCCTATTCCTTTTCGCAACCTGAAAAATACCTAAAACATTTCTCTTCCTCCCCACCACAGTGTAACTGAGAGTTGACGCCCAAAGACAATCTATAGTACAGGTTAAGTCTCCTTTTTACAATACATTTTCCTCAGAGTCGTCAGTGGTGCATGTCCCTAGATCGCCCCTCAGTGGAAGGAAGACAGCTTAACCACTTCACATCCCGGCTATCACATCCCATTTTGCTCCCAGTGTTGCCAACCTGTTTATGGCACACTGGGAGGAGGATGTCATCTTCAAAGACAGACCCCCAGAGCTCATCTGTTACTAACATTATATCGATGACATTATTATGATTTGGAATGGGGAGAAATGGAATCTTGAATTGTTTATGCAGAGATTAAATATTAATGATAGAAATATAGTTCTATTTTGGAATGTGAGTGCCGACCGGATAATCTTTTTAGATCTTGAAATTAGTAAAGAAGGTCATAAAATTAAAACGATGAACCATTTTAAACCAACGGATCGAAATGCGTCTCGGAAGTTATCACCACAAACAGTGGTTGCGCAACATTCCAAGGGGACAATTTGTACGCATTAGACAAAATTGTACGCATGAAACAGATTATCTTTCCCAATCCCAGGTTTTGTCTGCCCGCTTTCTACAAAAGGGGTATGACAAAACAGGTGTGGATAAAGATATTGAATTTGTTTGTCAACTTGATAGGACTGTATTAGTATCTGATGGCCCTAGAGACAAGCAGGATACTTCCATGAACATCAGAATGGTTTTAGATTATAAAGTACAACATAAACAATTTGAAAAGATTGTTCATAGGTATAGGCCCATTATCAAACAGGATATTGTACTTTGACCCGCACTCTCTGAATTTCCTAAATTTGTGTATAAGAAGAGATAAATTGGCCCCCGGGGTGGTTGATCCACCCATTTTTTTTGAAAATAGGATATTCAATTTTTTGACCGGATTTTATGCTTGTGGACAGTGTCCACCTTGTAAAAAAGCTAGAGGTAACATAAAGAAATGGAAAGAGTTTATCACGACTGCGATGAAAAAGGTGTATCAGATCAAGGATCTGATTACTTGCTCCATGTCAGGGATGTACATGATGGAATGTGAATGTGGCCTACAATATGTGGGAAGAACATCATGACGACTACACATAAGGATAGGAGAACATATAAATAACATCAAAAAGTGGTTGACGCTAGCTGTTCTTTGGCAGCAGTTGGCTCTAAGTTATTTACCCAATGATTAGCAAAAGTAGCATTGCATTCCCCTTGTATATATGCAATAGTGACAAAAACCAGCAAGTGGCAAGGCAAGAAACAATCAATACACAACTAGCAGGAGTGAGGCATAGCTGTCCTGACGAAGTTCTAGGAAGTAGGACAGTGAATGCACACTGCATTACATGACCGATTATATCGGCAGTTCACATGGCTTCATGTAGTGGCTGGATCGTATGTAACATTCAAATTTCTTATGTGACTTTGACTGTCTGGACTCCCTCTGCAGGGGCTGTTTTATGTCTCCCCACTTTGGCTGATATTGCACAGGATTATCAAGGATGCATTCCTATGTCATAGAGAGACTTCTTTCATCTCTCTATTATCAGCTCTATTATCATCCCTTGCTGTGGTCCTCCTGACAGGATCCTTGCCCTTAACACTTGTTCCTATGGGGCTGGGCACTGTCACATTTATAGTTATATTTATTTTTAGGTGGTCTCTTTCAGGTGTTCACCCAGCAGCCAGATACTTCCAGCTTTCCCTGTTTAGGTCAGGCTACTGCATTTGCCCATAGTTGTCTTAAGGTGCAGAGTACCCTATCCAGGGTGCTGGGAGCTGGCTGGCTTCACGATATCTCTGGGTATTCGCATACATGTGTTTTGGGTTATCGCCTTGCATCTTATGGGGGTGTATAAGGTTCTTGGTTCCAGCTCTGAAGGGGAGGTGAATAATGGTCACATTTAGTTTAGAGGGAGGTGGGGGCTGGGTTTGTGATAGGAGGGAGGGGTGTGTATTTTCTGGAGGGTGATGGAGTTTTGTAGGGGAGGATAGAACACATATAGAGACATTTTTTTGATGCTGTTTTATCATTTTCAATAAATTGTTATAAGGCGATTGTTAGAGTCCAGATGTGGAGCCCGACTTGTAGGAGGAGACCTCTCTTACAGCGCTGGTTCAGGAGCCGCTGGAATGGGAACAGCGGTCTCGAGAGCACAGTGGGTAGGAGGGCCTGCTGGATAGAGCCGCTGGAGCTGGTAGAAGAGCGGAGATCCCTCTGAAGGCTGAGTGGACTGCGGGTTGCTGGAAGCTGAGAAATGCAGGCAGTAGCTTCAGAGACCGAAGGTTGGAACTGGCAGCAGGCTGGAGAAGAGTCAGACGGTCCGGGTCAGAAGGTAAGCAGACTGATGGTAACGGAAGGCAGAAGAGGTGTCGGTAAGCAGGCAGAGGTCGGCAACGGAATCACAAGCAGAAGAGGTTTCGAGGTCAGGCAGGCCGGGTCGGGATTGGAGAAGGCAGAGAAGTCAAGCAAGCCGGGTCGATAACGGTAGCAGGTAATCAGGTTCAGGATCAGGTATTCAAAGGTAACCGGGTTCAGGATCAGATATTCAGACACACGGAAGCTGAGACGAAACAGCGCCGCACCGGCGCACTTGAGAGTCCTTTAAACGCTCAGTGGCGGGAAGGAGCGCACGCACGCCACGCACGACCACGTGGACGAGCGCGCGTACGAACGCCACTCGCGAACGTGCACACTAACGCGTAAACGAACGCGCACGCGAACGCGCAGAAGACACACGCCGACGCCTGTGTGCACGCAGCTGTACCTGTCTATTGCTGGTAAGTTCCTGACATTGCCCCCTCCCAAGGGGCAGCCTCCGGATGCCCAACAGGTTCCTCTTTTCTGGATGGGCAGACAAGTATGCGTGAATTAACCGCCTGGCATGGATATTGCTGTTTGGTTCCCAGGAATTGTTCTCTGGCCCAAATCCCTTCCATTTGATCAGAAATTGGATGCGTCCCTGTCTTCTTCTGCAATCGAGGATGGCCTCCACCTCGTACTCCTCGTTTCCATCCACTAAGATGGGTTCTGGAGGTCTAGTTCCTCTATCAGGAAAGGGATCAGGGGTGGCAGGTCTCAGCAGTGACACATGGAACACAGGATGAATCCTAAGCGACTCAGGCAGGGTTAGCTCGTAGGAAACTTCATTAATTTTCCTCTTAACCGGAAATGGTCCCATAAATTTAGGTGCAAGTTTCCTGGAGGGACAAGCCATTTTAATGTTATTGGTAGAAAGCCATACCTGGTCGCCAGGTTGTAGGATCAGTTCCCCTCTTCTTCTCCGGTCAAAGGCTCTCTTACTGTCTGCCTGGGCCTTGGCCACTGCTTCCTGCAACACCCGGTTATTGTGGCTGAGGAAATCCACTGTCTTCTGGACCGCTGGAACTGAGGTTTCTGGAAGAAAATCAGGCAAAAAGGTTAAATGAAAGCCATAATTGGCGAAAAAAGGGGACTGACCGGTGGCCGAATGACAAGCATTATTGTAGGCAAATTCTGCCAAAGGCAGCAGGGACACCCAATCATTCTGTACGAATGATGTGAAGCACCTAATGTACTGCTCAAGAGTCTGGTTGGTCCTTTCTGTCTGCCCATTAGTTTGGGGATGATAGGCCGAGGACAGTGCCAGCTCAATTTTCAGGATCTCGCACAGGGCCCTCCAGAAGCGTGAGGTGAACTGCACTCCTCTGTCGGAGACTATATTCGCTGGAATCCCGTGTAGCCTCACAATCTCCTTAATGAACACGTGGGCAGTCTCCACGGCAGATGGGGTGCCTTTTAAGGGTGAGAAGTGGGCCATTTTGGATAGCCGGTCTACAACCACAAAAATAGTTGAACATCCCTCAGAACATGGAAGCTCGACAATAAAGTCCATACTAATCATTCTCCAGGGTCTGTCGGGTACAGGTAGGGGTTTCAGCAGTCCCCAAGCCCGGTTCCTGGGTGTCTTGTTCTGGATACAGACGGGGCAAGAGCTGATGTACTTTTCGCAAAAGTCCTTCAAATTGGGCCACCAGAACGTGCGTTGTACCAGATCAAGGGTCTTACGGACCCCAAAGTGGCCTGCCAGTGGGTGGTCATGAAGAAGGGACAGCACCTTAACTCGGACATTCTTGGGGACAAAAATTTGACTTCCCCTCCAGAACAAGCCATCTCTGGACATTAAGGTGATTCCGGGGGGTCTTGAGGAATCAGAGGATGCTTCTCTGATCAGAGAGAGGAGGTCAGGCTGTAAAAGTAAAAAATTCCCGGCAGGTAAAATGGTGTCAGGAACAGATGAGTCCTTAGGATTGTCATACATCCGTGACAGCGCATCCGGTTTCACGTTCTTCGATCCGGGTCGGTACGTGATGTGAAAGGAGAAACGTGAAAAGAACAGGGCCCAGCGGGCTTGTCGGGGTCTCAGTCGCTTGGCAGACCGTAGATATTCTAGGTTCTTGTGGTCTGTGTATATTAGTACCGGGTGAGCAGCGCCCTCCAATAGGTATCTCCACTCCTCCAAGGCGGCCTTAATGGCGAGCAACTCTCGGTCGCCTACGTCGTAATTCTTCTCCGCGGAAGAGAGTTTCCTGGAGAAGAACCCCACGGGATGCATTAGGTCCTTGTTGCCTTGACGTTGGGAGATGACCGCTCCTACGGCCACTTCAGAGGCGTCTACCTCGAGGATGAAGGGTAGAGACGGGTCCGGATGGCTGAGAATTGGGGCGGACGTGAAGAGTTTTTTAAGTCTTTCGAAAGCACTCTGGGCCTCCTGAGTCCAGCAGAAGCGGAAGTTTTGTCTGGTCAGTTGCGTGATGGGCGCAATTATAGCTGAAAAGTCTCTTATGAACTTTCTATAAAAGTTCGCAAAACCGATGAAGCGTTGTACACCCTTCTTATCCAGAGGCGCTGGCCAATCTAGTACAGCAGACACCTTTTGGGGATCCATCCTGATACCCGTTGGAGAGATCACTAGTCCCAGGAATCGGATGCTCTGTAACTCAAATTCGCATTTCTCAGCCTTTGCGTAGAGTCGGTGCTGGCGAAGGCGGTCTAGGACTTTACGGACGTGTTCTCGATGCTGATCAAGAGAGTTGGAAAATATTAAAATGTCGTCCAGGTAGACAATCACGAACACGTCGAGGAAATCCTTAAACACGTCATTGATTAGGTGTTGAAATGTGGCCGGGGCGTTGCAGAGCCCAAAGGGCATCACTAAATATTCATAATGACCGAATCGGGTCCGGAAGGCTGTTTTCCATTCATGCCCGGCCTGGATGCGAACTAGGTTATACGCCCCCCTTAGATCCAACTTGGTGAATATTTTAGCGGATCTCAGTCTCTGAAAGAGTTCGGGTATCAAGGGTAAGGGGTAGCGGTTCTTAACCGTAATCTTGTTTAAGTCTCTATAGTCCACACATGGACGGAGGGACTGATCTTTTTTAGTGACAAAAAAGATTCCAGCTCCTGCTGGGGAAGTTGAAGGACGGATGAACCCCTTCTCTAGGTTCTCGTCCAAGTAGGTCTTCAGTGCCCCCTGCTCCTTTTCTGATAAAGGGAATATGCGTCCGAAAGGAATCTCGGCCCCAGGGAGTAGTTCGATCGGACAATCATAGGGACGATGAGGAGGCAGAGTGTCTGCTCCCTTTTTACTGAACACATCAATAAAGTCATGATAGTGCTTGGGCACAGTCTGCAGTAGGTCTTGATCAGAGTCTACACATAAAAGGGTGGCGGAAGGCTTGGTGGAATCTGTTAGGCAGTGTTTCAAGCAATAGGAAGATGGGAATGTGACTTCTCTGGTAACCCAATTGATGTAGGGGTTGTGGGCCTGGAGCCAGGGTATGCCCAGAATGATTGGGAACATTGGAGAGGAGATGACATCCAACGTCAGGAATTCCTTGTGTTGAGAGGAGATAATGACAGGTAGAGGGAGAGTCTCTTGAGTTACCTTTCCAGAACTGATGCTAGACCCATCGGCCAGAAAAACTGAGAGTTCATGAGCCTTGCCTCGTAACGGGATGCCCTGTCGGCCCGCAAAGGTGGAGTCTATGAAGCAGCGGCATGCCCCGGAGTCAATGATAGCGTTGACTGTCACCGTCCTTCCTTGGAGCTGTAGTGAGAGAGGAACAGCAAGGTGGGTGGAATTGGCAGTCAATGCAGAGAGACTGGTAGAAGCAGAAGGTAGACACTTACTTGTCTTGACAGGGCAATTAGAGACATAGTGACCCGAACCACCGCAGTAGAGGCAGAGATTCTGCTGCCGGCGACGTGCACGCTCTTCTGGAAGCAAAGCGGGGCGCAGTAGTCCTAATTGCATGGGCTCGGAGGTGTCAGGAGCCGTGCAGGGCGGAATAGGGCTGGACGGAGATACATAGCGAGAAGCAGGCATTGGGGCTCTCGCTGTCATCCAGACTGGACGGACTTGCTGAGCGGAGCGCTCTGATCTTCGCTCCCTGAGACGGCGATCAATCTGGATTGCCAAGGAGATTAGGGCCTCCAGGGTTTCTGGTATACCGACTCGAGCCAGTTCGTCCTTAAGTCCTTCAGATAACCCCATGCGAAACTGATGCCTTAAAGCCGCATCATTCCATTCCGTGTCTGCGCTCCAGCGTCGAAAGTCCGAGACATAATCCTCAGCCGGTCTGCGGCCCTGCTGGAGCGCAACCAGAGCAGATTCAGCCGTGGCAGTCTTTTGGGGGTCCTCGTAAAGCTGAGCCATGGCCTCAAAGAAGGATTGCAGAGAGAAGGTTGCGAGTGAATCTCCTTCAAGTAAACGGTGGGCCCAGGTCTGCGGTTCTCCTTGTAGGAGGGAGATTACAAATCCTACCTTCGTGGCTTCCAGGGAGAAAGTCCGTGGTTGTAGGGCAAAATAGAGTTGACAAGCGCTCCGAAAAGCCCGAAATTTGGTTCGATCCCCAGAAAACCTTTCCGGAATGGGTACCCTTGGTTCAGGTGGAAGCATGACAACGGATGGTGAGGCGACGGGCTGTGCCGATAAGGAGGCAGGAGCAGAGGCCATGTGACCAGTATCTGTAAGGTCCTGGACCTGTCCTTCAAGCCTGGCGTAGCTATCTTGAAGCGATTTTACCGCTTGGGTAAGGGCCGACAGGTGCGTGCAGATCTCCTTCATGGGAGAGGTCTCTCCTGCGGGCTCAGTCATGGCTGTTTCGTACTGTTAGAGTCCAGATGTGGAGCCCGACTTGTAGGAGGAGACCTCTCTTACAGCGCTGGTTCAGGAGCCGCTGGAATGGGAACAGCGGTCTCGAGAGCACAGTGGGTAGGAGGGCCTGCTGGATAGAGCCGCTGGAGCTGGTAGAAGAGCGGAGATCCCTCTGAAGGCTGAGTGGACTGCGGGTTGCTGGAAGCTGAGAAATGCAGGCAGTAGCTTCAGAGACCGAAGGTTGGAACTGGCAGCAGGCTGGAGAAGAGTCAGACGGTCCGGGTCAGAAGGTAAGCAGACTGATGGTAACGGAAGGCAGAAGAGGTGTCGGTAAGCAGGCAGAGGTCGGCAACGGAATCACAAGCAGAAGAGGTTTCGAGGTCAGGCAGGCCGGGTCGGGATTGGAGAAGGCAGAGAAGTCAAGCAAGCCGGGTCGATAACGGTAGCAGGTAATCAGGTTCAGGATCAGGTATTCAAAGGTAACCGGGTTCAGGATCAGATATTCAGACACACGGAAGCTGAGACGAAACAGCGCCGCACCGGCGCACTTGAGAGTCCTTTAAACGCTCAGTGGCGGGAAGGAGCGCACGCACGCCACGCACGACCACGTGGACGAGCGCGCGTACGAACGCCACTCGCGAACGTGCACACTAACGCGTAAACGAACGCGCACGCGAACGCGCAGAAGACACACGCCGACGCCTGTGTGCACGCAGCTGTACCTGTCTATTGCTGGTAAGTTCCTGACAGCGATAATCCCTGGGTGTGTACATCTTTTTTATTTTTTCTATTTTTGACGTTATGCCTGTTATGAACACACCCTACCATTACACATGGAGGTACCCTCAAGTTTAGTTACTAATCAGGCGCCTAGTTCGTTTTTCTTTTCCTCTTTTTCTTTTTTCTGTTCAATCGTTTTTATTGAAGATTTCGAAGTACAAGTAGAACAAGAGCAGAACAGAAAAACGATACTCATACACGGTTGACAGAAAACCATACAAATGTGATACATGAAAGTAGAAAGTCTGCTGGAGTTAAGACAAGTGTCAGCTGTCGAACTAAGGACTGATAACCCTATACATTTTCAGAATACTATGTTTTCAAACAATGATAACAGTTAAGGCATGTCGAGTAGACTTTTGCTTATGGCTAAAACATTACTAACATTCAATAACCTTAATGTCAGAAACCATGATGGGCACGTGTATCCCATGGTCTCTAGTATCAAACAACTGTTAACATTTGTTAGGTGTAAAGTTGTCTCCTCTGGGTGTAAGCGAGAATGTCAGCCAGAAAAGTCAAGGAGTTCTGGACCTTCATAGGTGCTACCCCAAAAAAAACAGTGTAGCTGGGCAGACCCTGAACTTGGGCCCGAGACAGTCACCCCACCCCTATGGGTGCTTGCTGTGGGATGGCAGATCCCAGGAGGCCCGTCCAGTGGCTCCCCCCTCCAGGGTGCTCGTGGCAAGGCTGGTTCCCGGCCTCAGCGACCCCCCCTGTTGGGCAAGAGGGTCTGCTCAGTCAAGGGTCATGCTAAGTTAGTCTGGCTATAGCCACGTGCCATTCCATGAGGGAAAATGGGATATTTCCTCTGACATATAAAGCCCATGTTATCTGTTGGGTATCTAAAGAAGAAGTAAAGAGAGAAATAGAGGGAGGAAGGACAGAGGGTAAGAGGTATAGGTAGAAGGGGAGGTCACATTGGAGAGTCCTTTAGGTGTGTAGGTGTCCTGGGTACAGTGAAGTCTTAATATATGTGGCCCAAGTTTCCCAGACCCTTTCAAATTGTTGGATCTTATCCAGTAATTTTGCCACCGTTTGTTCCTGTGACATGATCCAGGAAATTTTTCATTTGGCAGCCAAGATTGAAACCGTAGTTTTTTTCCAAGCCCTTGCAAGAGTAATCTTGGCTCCCAAACACATAAAATCAATAAGTCGTAGCGCATTCCTGGAGGTGTTTTCAACCCTGTGGTTCAGGAGAATGAGCATAGGGTCTTGCTGAATTTGAGACCCAGTAACCTTCCTGAGTAAATGGAGGAATTTGTTCCAACAGCTTCTTATACGGGGACAAGTCCACCATATGTGTAGCATAGTGCCTGTATGCCCACAACCTCTGTAGCATAGAGGAATCAGGAAAACATCCTGGAAAGCCTGTCAGGAACATAATACCATTTAGAGAGAACTTTAATGTTGGCTTCAACCAGAGCGTTGTTTAAGATACCTTTTGATGATCTAAGGAAGGCTTGGAACCACTTGTCAGGGTCCAGCTGGACGTCCACATCCATTTCCCAGGATCGAGCATATGCCGGGGCGTCAGGTCTGTCTTCCAGGGAAGCATAAATAATGGAAACCCCCCCTTTTTTGTGTGGCTAAGTTAGTGCACCAATGCTGATATATGGTTGCTCTGGGGGTGTGCGTCTTGATAGGCCAAAGCGTAAGAAGATAGTGCCTTATCTGAGAAAGCCTGAATTGTTCAGTTTCTGGCATGTCTAATGAGCTCAGGCAGTGGCCTATAGAGACAGGGCCATTCTGCAAAAAGAATTGGCCTATTCTGAATAGGCCTTTGTTCAGCCATCAGTGAAAGCATGAATATACATTCCCGGGGGAAAGTTGGGATTATGGAATAAGTGTGTGAGGGGTCTCGAGGGGGAAATCAGTTGTAGAAGTTTGTGTAACTGGTCACATAATGCCATAGAGTGAGACAATGTAGGAGCTAAAATGACCGGCCTGTGTTTCGCTGGTCTCCAGACTAAAAAATCAAGTGTGTAATGAGGGACTGCCTGCCTTTCTATGGAAACCCAGTCAGGCTTATGAGCCTTAGCATAGATCGTGGAGAATTGGGCCAATTGGGCTGCCTGATAATAGAGCCGCAGGTTCGAGAGTCCTAATCCACCCTATGTTTTGAGTTGGAGCAGAGTAGTTATTGAAAATCGGCGGCCCCTGTTTCCCCAAACAAAACTGATAATCTTGGATTTCAGTTTGGACAGGGAGGTTTTTGGGATGGGGAGGGAGCAAAAGAGGTATAATAGATGTGGTAATAAGGTAATTTTTATTGCATTCAGTCTGCCCAGCCAGGATAACCCTTCTTTCGACCATTTTGTTAGATCTGACACCAAGGAACGGAACATGTGAGGATAGTTGGAGGCGTATAGTTTATCTATGCAATTGGTCAGTTTAATTCCCAGGTAGGGTATTGCATCTACCGCCCATGGGAATTTAAAATGCTGTTTGAGTTGGTCTAATAGGTTAGTTGGGACCAAAATGTTAAGGGCGACTGATTTAGAAACATTGACCTGTAGACTAGATATGTTTCCGTAATCATTGAGTAATCTGGAAACACTGGGAGTTGAGATCAGGGGAGAGGTCAGAAATAGTAACAAATCCTCAGCGAAGAGGGCACACTTGTGTTCCCCTTGACCACATTGAATTCCTTTTATGTTTGTGTTAGCTCTTATAGCTATAGCTAAGGTTACAATCGCTATTGCAAATATCAAAGGTGAGAGGGGGCATCCCTGCCTGGTACCTTTGTACCATAATTTCCTCAACAGAGAATGGTTTGTCGAGAAGCTCTTGGTGTGTTCGCTCCAGGTGGGGTAGGGTAAGATCTCGGAGAAACGTGTCTCTGGCTCTAGAGTGCGAATGTGATGAATTTTTATACAAATCCGCGTAGAAATCATGAAAGGAGTACATGACTCTCGAGGGGTTCTGTGTTTATGTACCCATTTTGGAGCGGATTTTGGGGTAGACCAGGATACGTGTCCTCGGGCTTAATGTAGTTGCCAGTTTGGATCCTATCTTATCCTGTTATTAATAAAAGCGAGCTCCCATCCATCTGAGCTGTTTTTCAGCTGAGGTAGTGAGTGCAAGATTTAAATTAACTCTAGCTGAGTCGAGCCTCACCCGGTTGTCCAGTGTGGGGTGGCTTTTATGGCGTTTACTAACATACGGAAGTCGTCCGTCAGTTGCTGTAATTCTGCCTTTGTTTCCCGTCGAAGTCGGAATGAAAGCTGGATGAGTTTGCCTTTCATCACCACTTTATGAGCCGTCTACAGGGTACCTGGCGAAATCGTCTCCGTCTCGTTGTCCTGAAAGTATTCCATTAAAGCTGTAGTAGTGTGCAGTGAACCGGATTTCTGAGAAGTGCTTCACAGATTGATGCACCATTGGAAGGGACCCCTGTCTTCCACCCCTCCCCCTGATGGTATGTGACATGGAGTGATTTGAGAGAGGGGCATCATATATTTTAGAATTTTCTACCCTTGGGATCAAATGTGATGGGACAAAGATATGATCTATCCTTGAGTAAGTATTGTGTGGTGCTGTGTAGTGTGTATAGTCCTTGGTTTGAGGGTTAATTTCCCTCCAAATATCGACTAGGCCATATGTTTGAGTGGTCTGTACCACCTGTAGGCTACACTTGGGTGGTCGTTTGGATTTTGAATTGATGGGGTTGGATTTATCCAGGGAGAAATCAAATGGAGCATTGGAGTTGCCCCCTATTATAACCATGCCCAAAAAGTGAGGGTGCAGAGTCTTAAGAAGTTTTGTGAATAATTTATTCTGATGCATGTTGGGAGCATAGTATGAGATGAAAGTATACGTCCCCCCGTTAATTGTTGCAGTGACTAAAATGTATCGGCCTTCCAGGTCCACAATGGTTTTAGAGTGTGAGAAGTATACTCTGTTCGAAAAACAGATCGCCACTCCTCTCGTTTTGTTAGCTGCATTTGCTGTGTAGAAGTGTGAGAAGCTTTTGTGTAGGAATGTGGGTTGATATGAGGCAGGGAAGTATGTTTCTTGGAGCATAGCTACATCTGCTTTCAGCGAGTGTAAATGTTGCATAATTTTACGTCTCTTGACAGGGGAATTGAGACCCTGTATGTTGTATGAAAAGATTCTACGTTTCTACGAGTTGTGTGTGAGTCGGCCATTATGCGATTGGAAGTAACGTCCTGTGTGGGGTAAGATCTTACCTAATTCAGAAAATTTCCCTGGCAGACATGAGACGCCCTAGACCACATACCGCTCCAGACCTGTGGTCCCAGAATAAGGAGATCCAGTGTGACCTTGTAATTGAGGGGGGGGGGGGGGGGGTGAAGGGAGTGGGAGGGAGGAAAAGAGAGAAGAGAAAGCGTAGCAAGGAGGAAAAGAAAAGAAAAAAGGAAAAGATACGTTAAAGAATTCAATATGTAAATGCATCCCAATCCCACCCCGGCCAGACCGGGACCCATCCCCCTCTGCCCCGTCAGGAGGAAACCTGAGATGTCCCAAAAGGGACGTGAAAGACTGGCTCCGACAAGGGAAATTCAATGAATTTCTCCTATCGGGGTCAGAATGGGGCACACTGTAACCACCCCAGTTACCCCACCGAGAAGGCATCTGTGACAATGTAGAAGTCTTAAAGTTTGAGCCCTGTCGACCCAATATATAGAGCATTTTGCAGACATTTGGTCTTGCCCACCCCCACCCCCTAGACAACAAATTCTAGCTTGTTGATATAAAAAGTATATATGTGACTGGATGATGATAATCCCTGCCACCCACCAAGTGGAAGGGGGAGATTAACAACCACAGGAGAACAACTGACATTAAGGAGGATGATCCCACAAAGATAGGGATGGACCACTCCCCCCCCCCCCCCTGCAGAGTGATACTGTACCCTGGGCATAGTCCAGCCACTAGTGCCAAAAAAAGGGTAACCTCTCAATGGTATCTTGTTAGGGGTCAGAGCAGAAAACACAAGAAGGGTATAACCAGGGAAAGCAAGTAACTTATGAACCAATAAGAGAAGTTTAAGTGGAAGCACCATTAGTTAATAGTAGACCTCAGATGAGAGGCAAGACAAAGTCAGGTAACCCGGATAGCTGGGGAATTGTTGTTGGCAAGGGAAAACTCCCAGAGGAACTTAGGGCTGGTTCCAAGGAGAATTTGGGAAAAGTGAGGAACCATTTCAATGGCAGCTTGTAGGCCTCAACTTTGAATCTAAAGGGAGTCAGATGTGAAAAGAGAAGTGAACTTCTCGGCACATTGCACATTCTCATGGCAGTAAGGACTCTTGAGATCTCTTGAGTTGTTGTTTCTGCCATCCCTGGGACAGGGGGCTGGTAGGTGAAGGCCGTTTTGTAGGGGGTGCCCCCTGTTGGCGGATAGAGGCATCGACTCTTGGGAAATCAGCCCCAGTTGTAGCAGGAGTCGTTCACCCTCAGAAAACGTGGAGAAATTGTAAGGTTTGTTGCTGTAAGTGAAGTTGAGGCGGAGTGGGAAGGCCCATTTGTAGGTGATGTCTTTTCCAGCTAGGACAAGGAGAAGAGGTTTCAATGCACGTCGCTTCTGCACTGTATAAGGGGAAAGATCCACGAAGATTTGGATCTGATGACCCATGAATGACAGGTTCTCTGTCACTCTGGATATCTTCATCACTTCTTCCTTAACCGCATAATAGTGTGGTTTTACTATTATATCCCAAGGGAGCCCATCAGCCCGGGGAGGCTGTAACACTCGGTGAGCTCTGTCAAGCTCCTAACAGTGCACAGGGATTTTAGGTATAATGGTTTTAATAAAGTCCTGGACTGCTGAGTGTACCTCTTTTACAGATTCAGTGAGACCCCTGATTCGGAAATTGTATCGTCTGGACCTGTTCTCGAGGTCATCAATTTTGGAGGTGGCCATCTCGAGTTGGTCTTGGAGCTCCTGTATCCTGTCAGTGTTCTGGTTTACTCTCAGTATGGTTTGATCAAATTTTTGCTCTATCATGTGAATTATGGAGCCTAGCTGCTGGAGATCAGTGTTTATGGAGGCAGTTATTTGAGCAGCAGTCTGTGACAAGCCCTTAGACAACATTTGAGAGAAAGCTGCCATCATTGTGGGGAAGTCTGTGGGGGAGAGAATGGGCTCCCTGACATCTGTGTCCCATGGCGCTGGGCTGTGCTACAGGTCTTGTTGTGGAGTCAAGGCAAATCCCTCTAATGTCCTCCCCAGCAGGGATTCAGTGGAGGTAGGTGAAGGGGTCCCCTGCAGATGGGTACTCACTGTGGCTGTCGTTAGCGGTGAGGGGAGGAGTGCTGCCTGGTCCTGGTCCGCAATGGACACTGCCGCACTGTCTGTGTGGTGTAATGGGACAGCCGCCATTTTAGGATTGCTAGGCCATGCTGTAGATTGTGTAAAGTTGCCAGATAAATTTCTTCGGGCCGGATTTGCGCACATCGGGCTGTTGCCTGGAGTGCCCCGGTTGGCTGATGCAGTTGCCAGACAGAAACGAGGGCTCAAATGGCTGCAGTGGGGGTTTTAAACCAGAGTGGCGTGGAGCTCCTGGGCTATGCGGCCACCGTGGACGCTACCGCGCATGCGCCTCCCCTTTTTCTTTTTCCATTGCTGTAGCAACCCCTGACACTGAAAGGGACATAATGGAAGTGATCCAATAGGCTAGGCAGTAAGAAAAACAACAAATATAAACAGAGCAATTGCTAATGCAGGAGGAAGTAACAAAGATATAGGGTGCAAAAACAAAGTGGCTGAAGAGCAGGCATAGAGCTTACATTGGGACAAATTAATAAAAGCACGAAGTAAGGAGATTCTACTCAGGCACATTGTAATAGACCTACCACGTTAATATCCCCAGTGTAAATTAGGGGGGAAGATGCCCAATTTGGGCATTTTCACTTAGGGGTGTACTCACTTTTGTTGCCAGCGGTTTAGACATTAATGGCTGTGTGTTGAGTTATTTTGAGGGGACAGAAAATTTACACTGTTATACAAGCTGTACACTCACTACTTTACATTGTAGCAAAATTGAATTTCTTCAGTGTTGTCACATGAAAAGATATAATAAAATATTTACAAAAATGTGAGGGGTGTACTCACTTATGTGAGATACTGTATTATGCCAAAACTACACACATAGTAGTAATAAAGTAATACATTTATGCAACAGAGATGTCAAAATAAAAGATATCAAGGGTTAACCTTGGAGGAGAATAAGAGAGGTACATGGACTGTATGAAGCAGGATTAGGTGTTACATGTATTTATATTCACCTGCTTGTATGAATGCAGATAATCCTCTGGGTACAGGAGTCTGTAAAGGATGGCTTCAGCATCTCTTTTTATTTTTTTTATTTTTTTAATGACCAAGCTGTGTTTGTTATTGCCATGAGCTAATGGGGTTAAGTTAGCATAAAGACTCAGAAGTTGATGTTTAACCACTTGCTGCCTGCCATATAGCAGAATGACGGCGGCAAAGTGGTTTCAATATCCTGACTGGACCTCATAGGACTTGATCAGAATGTTAAGCCGCTGCCCGCCCCCAGGGGCGCGCATCGTGGCGATCGTTGTTCCGTGGTGTCAGTCTGAAACACCACAACTAGGAGGGAGGTAACCAAGAAGTGATGCTGTCTGTGAGTCACCAGCCTACTCTAAGCCATTCCCAGCCCAGACTGATCATAACAAACAGTCCTAGTCTCTAGCTAGAGCTGCCTAAATTTGATATGATGTGCCACTTAAAACATGCATCATGAATATTTGTAAACGTTCACAGTTTTTCCCACAAATGACAGCCTTCTGTGAAAACAACTAACTCAGCTACCTGAACTGAGAGCTCAACTGGAAGGTGGCCCACCTTTATTACAGACTGGCTATCAACAATTACATAGGCTGTGTAATGGGTGCCCACATTGCCGCAGAGTTAAGTTCAATCTACAAAAAACATCAGTTCAGCATCAGCTATAGTTTCCTCTGAGTCTCCTGTTAGAAGGCAAGACTGTGGCTGAATTCAAAACATTGCACCTGTAAAATACCATGCTGGGGGTAGTTAAAGGCAAGTTCATCCTTTGTTAGTCTGGATGCAGACAGGTACTTTGTGTTTGCTTTTACCAGCAATGTATACACAGGAGCAGGAGGACCATTAGATGATTTTCCAGGGTAATGTCTTCTACTTTTTCAACCATCATTGCAGTAGCTGCCAAGCTATGTCTATTAGGTCCAGTTGTGAGCTGAAGGGTTTCTACTTATCGCTATGTCAAAATAGCTGGGACATGTCCACCTGCTTCATGGCAATGGGGTGAGAGAGGTTTAGTGTAATTGGAGAGGAGGGGTGACAACTTCCTTTAAAATCATCACTGCTTCATCCCCCTCTCTTGTACATTCACATAGCTGTAAATGGCCTTAGTGATCTCATAAAGAGCTGTAGCAATAGATAATATGTTTGGAAACCACTGACAACAGTAACCCACTAGTCCAAAGAAACCACATAAAGCATTGAGATATTTGGGCAATGGAGCTCCAAGGATGGAAAAGAGTCAGCTGTCAAGTGCTTTTTCCCTTCAGAAATGTAGTGTCCCAAGAAAGTTATTATTTTTATCCTGACAATAGTGTAACTTTGAAGGAGGCCTTGCATCCTTTTTCAGAGAGATCTTGTATCAAGTCCCTGGTGGCTGCCCCTCAAACTATTTCTAAATTGCAAGCTAGCAGTAAATCATCAATGTACTGCAAAATTACACATTCCCCTGGTGCTGGCCATCTCTGCAAAACATTTACCAGTAGTGCCTGTTGTTAGCCCTCAAAGTAATTAAGCTATCTGATTTAAAAAAATTAAGACAAAGGGTTGGAAACAATTAGGGTCCAGGAGGGACAAGAAAAAACATTAGCCAGATCGATTTTCACTTTCTGCAGTCCTAGAAAGCAATGTGTGGGAATTAGGCAGTTCTGCACAAGTCGATTGTATCACCTAATTTATTGCTCCCAAAGCCTGCACAATCCGGTAAATATTTTCCTAGTTTTTTATTAGCAGGATGGGCATATTCACTCCTGAATGACAGTTTATAAATAACCCCTTAGTCAGGGGTCAAGTCCTGGGGAAAAACGTGTGGGAACTCCTACCCAAGATCCACTCCCCCACCAAAAAAAAAAAATGATACCCTCATATGCATGAACGCTTCAAAAGTGGTATTTTTCATCCAATTTTCGTATTGTGTGTATGAAGCTTAACTGTCAGTACATAAAAAAAAAACAATCCTCAATAAACATAAATACGGTAATTCTCTGAATAATCAGCATTCATTCAATTGTGCTTCCATGCAAATGTAAACATCATGTTCTGATCTTTATTGGGGAATTTTGTATATAGAGTGTTTATGTGGTGAGTTTACACTTTTCATTGAACAGAGGTTGGATAACATTATCTGGACAGAATGCTTGGGGAGATAGTGATGTGTTCCTGCTTAGGAGATGTATGTTAGCTTGGGGGGCTGCAAACTCTGCAGGGCTCCAACACACTCACTGCTATTCAAACCCTTCACATATTTCCACATAAACTTCCCTCCTGGCATTAAACTTTGCCAGGTATTGTGCTCAGTGGACTACCCCAAACTGATGTTCCTCCCTCAGCTCACCTCTCTCCTTGCATGTCCTGTGAGCAGAATAGCTGATCTACCCATGAGCTAGACCTAGACCTGATCTACCCGTGAGCTAGACCTTGACCTGATCTACCCGTGAGCTAGACCTAGACCTGATCTACCCATGAGCTAGACCTAGACCTGATCTACCCGTGAGCTAGACCTAGACCTGATCTATCCGTCAGCTATACCTAGACCTGATCTATCTGTCAGCTATACCTAGACCTGATCTATCCATCAGCTAGACCTAGACCTGATCTACCCGTCAGCTAGCTCTGATTGACAGGTAGATCGAAGCGGAAGCTGTCATGGGGCCGCCTACTGGCAATGCCTGAATGGTCAGGTGTGCGGCACTTACTATTGGGAGCTGTGTCGGCAGCTTCTGGTGTAGCACCTGTCACACAGCTCGCATACTTCAGTCTTGCAGGACATGGCTGCTAATGGGAACTGAGTTCCTGTTGTGGAAAAAGTACAGGAACTCCGTTCCCATGCATTCCCGCAGGACTTGAGCCCTGCCCTTAGCCAGAAGTTCTGGAATAAAGGGTTTGATTCCCATCTCATGTTGACTAAAGAGTGGGCATTGAGGTACCTCGAGTTTAGGTTTCAGAGTCATCTTCGCATAGCATATTCCTGGATGAACTCCAGGAAACCTTTGCTTGCGCTTTAATCTCTCTCTATATTGGTAGTCCTAATTACAAAGTTTTAGCAAATGTATTGGTCCTGTGGCCCAAAAACACTACTTTTGTACTGTCTGTGATGTTGCCTCAGAATTACTTACACTCCTTGTTTAGCACAGGGGTCTCAAACAGACGGCCCTCCAGCTGTTGCTAAACTACAAGTCCCATGAGGCATTGCAAGGCTGGCAGTTACAAACATGACTCCCATAGGCAGAAGCATGATGGGAATTGTAGTTTCGCAACAGCTGGAGGGCCGCCAGTTTGAGACCCCTGGTTTAGAAGAAGGGTTCTATCCTATGAAGACGTAATAACAAGAGTAGCCTCGCTGCTCAGTGGGAAGAAAGCAGCCATGACCAGTCATAACCAGAAATGGCTACACTGAAAGTTTGCATGCGCAAGTTTGAGATTAAATCCAAATATATGCAGCCCTACTGCTTAATGAATGTGTGTGCCAATACGTGCATGTTAACCAATAAAGTGCTTATCTGCCACACGTTTGATGCCTATCCAGTGCTAATACCTGTACACAAATAAATCTATTTATAACATCAACATTTTCTGTGTCCGTGAATCAATTCATATGAAAAATCATAAATAAATCCATAGATGGAGATTGCTGTGTGCCTGTAAACAAATCAATGCCAATTTTAATATTTCCTAGGTGCAATAAAGTCTATAAACATGTAAAGTCCAGAGCTGCAGATTTTTTGTTCATTCAGCGATGTGTGAAAACATTCTGTGCTCCCCTCCTTTGTCTCCACACTCACCAGATCATGATGATATAAGTGCTTTGTATGAAAAAAAGCTTTTCTGTAGCTATCCCCGCTGCTCTAATTTTGAATGGGCAAATATTCCTTTTGTGGTACGGGGAAAAATAAACCAAGTAATGCTCCATAGCGTAATACCTTTTTATTTAAATTCATAAAAACATATAAAATACTACTCACATAGTAATGGTGCTCGCATTACCAGAGCTACAAGTGTATACAATAATATTTCTGGCAAAAGACGATCATCTGCATTCCAAGAATCAGAATTAGGGAAGCGGAAGCGATGCCAAATAAGCCTCGCCCAATGTGTTTCGTCCCACTGATGTCATCAGAGGAAGTTGGCATTGATTGGTTTACAGGCACAGAGCACTTTCCATATATGAATTTATTTATGATTTTGCATATGAATTGATCCATGGACACGGAACACTTTGAAGTTCTGAATTGTATACAAGTATTAGCACTGGATAACTATCAAACGCATTGCAGATAAGCACTTTATTGGTTAATATGCTCATATTGCCACACACATTCATTAGGCAGTAGCACCGCATATATTTGGATTTGGTTGAAAGTATCCCCCTATCAGGGCTGATCATTGTGTAGGCAGCTACACTAAGCATTCAACCCACAGCGCTTAGTTTACCTCATATTTAGTAAAAGTTTTAGGTTGCTCCGCACAGGCAATATTGCAAGGCATTACTAAAAACACTAAAATGACCTATAGTGAGACTGAAGCCTGTCATTGGGAATATTTTTGGATTGGCTGTATTTCAGCTTTAAGCCCCTTCTCCCATCTGCGCGATTTGACCTGTCAAATCGCATGTCAAATCTGAGCCTATTGACGGTAATAGGAGCAACCCAAACGGTGCGAAGCCAACTTTGCGGTGCCGCAACGATTTCCAAAAGTAGTTCCTGCACTACTTTTGGGGTTTTAGGGGCAATTTTAATAGGTTCATGCACAGATGTCTTTTAATGCCGCGTACACACGTAGCCGTCTATCCGACGGACTTACTCTGGCGGACTTCCCGCCATACTGTCCGTCGGACTTTCCGAAGGGGCTACTTGCCCACACACGGCACTTTTTCAGCGGACTAATTCAGCGTACTAAGTCCGCCGTACTATCCACCCTACTTTTGAAATGAACGGACTCGCCCACACACACGGAGGAAAGTCCGCTCATTTCGAGCGGGTCTCCAGGTAGGCGGGGCCCACGAAGGAGACGTCGCTGGCCCCGCCACCTGGTATGGACTTAAAGGGGAACCCCAACGCCAAAAAAAATTGGCGTGGGGGTCCCCCCAAGGTCCACAACAGACCCTTGTCCGAGCAAGATATCCGGCCGGCCAGGAAAGGGGGATGAGTGAGCGGCCCCTCTCTCCTGAGCCATACCAGGCCCCCCCACCTCAAAGCACCTTGTCCCCATGTTGATGAGGACAAGGGCCTCTTCCCGACAACCCTGGCCGTTGGTTGTCGGGGTCTGCGGGCGGGGGGCTTATCGGAATCCGGGAGCCCCCTTTTATAAGGGGGCCCCTGGATACCGGCCCCCCACCCTATGTGAATGAGTATGGGGTACAATGTACCCCTACCCATTCACCTGTAAAATAAAGTACAAAAAAAAACACAACACACAAGATAAAATAGTTTATTGCACAGCTCCGGGGGTCTTCCGTCTTCGGGGGTCTTCTCGCCGGACTCCTCCGCTTTCTTCTTGTAGCTCTTTTACTAGCGGAGGAGCCCGGCTTTCTTCCTCGCCGCCGGCATCTTCTTCCGACTTCGGGGGTCTTGTCCCCCTCTTCGGTTCTTCCGCCGGGCCACCGCGCCTTCTTCTAGCTCTTTTACAGGCGGTGGCCCAGTCTTCTGTCGCCGCCACCACCGCCGCCACCTTCCGTTCTTCTTCTTCTTCTTCTCCTTCTTCTCCTGGAGATGTTGACGCTTGTTTGATCGTGTGTACGCGGCATAAGTCGCCCCCAAAGTCTGACTGAAATGTGACTTTGAAATCGAGTTCAGAAGAACTTGCACTATTTCAAAGCCCTTTTCAGGGTGAATGAGGGCTAAGGGGCAGCTAAAGAACATAATACAAGGGAAGAATTTTTTCTTACGGCACCCCAGAGTCTATCACCTATGCTCATGGTGAGAACAGGATAGATAGATAGATAGATAGATAGATAGATAGATAGATAGATAGATAGATAGATAGATAGATAGATAGATAGATAGATAGATAGAATTTAAATATATTTTAGATAAAAAAAAAAAAAATTTAGATAAAAATAAAATTACATAAATTAACAATTTTAGCATTGCTCTCAAATATGTTTAATATAACGTAATGGTCTTTCATCTCAGACACATCATGCATCACATTTCCCTCACAACAATTACTACGAATGATCTATTTCAACGGGCTAACAATAAAAAGCACCAGACAGCCTAGTACAGTTCCAGCAATGCTATTCATTCCCTTCTGAGTATCACTCCATCTCTTATACAGCTTCCATTCCTGCCTGTTCTGATCACAGTGTTTACCCCTATCATTAATTCAATCTTCAAAAGACTGATTGCTTTATCTGTACAGATAAAAGGATTTATATTAGAAAGCACCAGAGAAATGAAAAACAAGCCAAATTATTATCTTCACAGCAAGCTTATATTTACAGAACTCCAGATTGCTGTAAATCTCACTTTTATGTAAATAATTGGACAAACCTTGAAACTTGTAACAACTGAGGCTATTATTGACCAGAAATGCATCGATTCATGACTTAATGTTTTAACTCTTTTAATACCGCCATTAACAGTGGTAATGATAATGTTCAGCATGTTATCTTTGAACAGTATTTTAACAGTTTTCAGTATTAGTACAACTTTATGTATAGTACAAAAAAAACAACAGCATTTAATTAGGGTACCCCTAGACATTAGATCACAGGGTCATTAGCAGAGGCCACTGTCTAGGGAATTTGATTGGTGATCTGCACCTAAGGTCTCTCTAACCATGTACAAAAAATACTTTAATGATTGTTTTCATGATTTGTTTTACATTATATTGGGCAAGGTATATTAACTGCAAAAAAAAGGAGCCCAAAGGCCAATGTTGCGCTTGAAAAAATATAAAGAAAATGAATACATGTGAATAAAAATACACAGCTGCCAGCATCTTAAAGTCTAATACAAAAACTCAAACAAATAAAATATACAAAATAGATGCAGCACTAGTGAAACTATTGATCAATTAAACAAGTGATAAGAAAACGAAAGCAGAGTCCCACTGAAATTCAAGTCCATAAATAAAAAGGGGTTAACACCCATCCATGTGAGTAAAGATGATAGGTTGTAGTGGAGGAAATCGTGAAAAGATCCTTCATATTACATGCGTCCAACTCCACACACAGGTGAGTAAATAATCTGCTTACCAGATCGCCGTGACCACTAATCACATAGTCTCACCAAACTTGGGAAAAGAACGGTCTCCCCAGGACCTTTAAAAGGTTGTCTGGAACTGCAGCTGGACCCAGTGATACTCAATTTTTTTTTAAGTCAGCAGCTACAAATACTGCAGCTGATGACTTTTAAAATATGGACACTTACCTGTCCAGGGCAGTCAGCACCCGAAGCTAATTTGTCCCTCGGCTCTCGGGTGGAGGCGCCGCCATCATCAGTAAGGTAATCACAAAGTAAAGCCTTGCGGCTTTGCAGCCTTGTTCCCTACTGCGCATGCGCGAGTCACTCTGTGTGATCTCACTGGTCCCTGCTGTCTTCTGGGACCTGTGTGTGTCCCAGAAGACAGTGGGGGGGGGGGGGGTGTGATAGCGGGCAGGCTTGTGCCCGCAGGGCGGGCGTACTTGATGTACTTGATGTCCGCCAACAACCCACAATCGCCTAGTACAGAGACAAAACGGGAATCTGCCTGTGTAAACAAGCGGATCCCCGTTCTGACAGATGACATGTCAGAGATCTACTGTTCCCAGTGATCGTGAACAGTGATCTCTGTCATGTCCCTGCCAGTCCATCACCCCTACAGTTAGAACACACTTAACCCCTTGCTTGCCCCCTACTATTAACCCCTTCCCTGCCAGTGTAACTTTTACATTGATCAGTGCATTTTTATAGCACTGATCAATGTAATAATGTCACTGGTCCCCAAAAAGTGTCATTTGGGGTCAGATTTGTCCAGTGCAATGTCGCAGTCCCACAAAAAATCGCAGTTTGTCACTGTTACTAGTAAAAACAATAAAAAATAAATAAAAGTTCCCAAATCTATCCCATAGTTTGTAGAAGCGATAACTTTTGCGTAAACCAATCACTATACGCCTATTGCGATTTTTTTTTACCAAAAATACATAGAATAATACATATCGGCCTAAACTAATGAATACATTTATTTATTTATTTTTGGGATATGTATTATAGCAAACCTTAAAAAAAATAAAAAACATTTTCAATAAAAACCACAGAGGTGATCAAATACAACCAAAAGAAAGTTCTATTCGTGGGAAAAAAAGGATGTCAATTTTGTTTTGGTACAGCGGCGCACGCAATTGTCAGTTGAGGCAACACAGTGCCGTATCGCAAAAAATGGCCTGGTCATTAAGGGGGCAAATACTTCCGGGGCCGAAATGGTTAAAGGAATATTTAATTTTTATTGTTTCACTTTAAGCATAATTAAAATCACTGCTTTTTTCCCCACAAATAGAGCTTTCTTTTGGTGGTATTTGATCGCATCTGTGGTTTTTATTTTTTGCGCTATAAACAAAAAAAGAGTGACAATTTTGAAATACACATCCAAAAAATATCAAAATGTCTTCATCAGTTTAGGCCAGTATGTATTTTTCTACATACTTTTGTTTAAAAAAAATAGCAATAGGTGTATATTGATTGGTTTGATAGATTTAGGGACTTTTATTTTTTTCTTGTTTTTACTAGTAATGATGGTGATCTTTTTGATTTTTAGCAGGACTGCAACATTGCAGCGCACAAATCTGACCCTAAGTGACACTTTTTGAGGACCAGTAACACAATACCGTGATCAGCGCTAAAACAATGCACTGGTCAATGTATAAATGACACTGGCAGGGATGAGGTGTTCCCTGGGTGTGTTGTAACTGTGCGGGGGATGGGCTCACTGGGACAAAACAGAGATCGCTGTTCCTGATTACTAGGAGCAGTCAATCTCAGAATTGTACCCTGTCAGAACTGGAATCCGCCTTGTTTACTCTGTACTGCGATAGTGAGTGGCCAGCGGACATCGAATGCAGCGGGTGTGTACAAGCCCACACTATCTCATGCAGGTACATCAGTTTGCACAGCCGAGCTGCCTTGCCGCAGTATTTTTTTGCATTGATACATATCCCCTAGGGCTGTACCCGGGTTCCCATACACTTGACTTGCATATAAGCCTTTAAAATTAGGACTTTTGATTTTTCATTTTTGTATCCTATAGACTTTAATAGAGTTTGCATGTCCGCTAGAATTTTTTGCCTGTTCGAAATGTTCTGGTGCAAACCGAACTGGGTGATGTTCAGCTCATCCCTAATTGCCATCAATCGCCAGCATTTTCAATTTAGGAGTTTACCTTTTGGAATATCCACAGCTCCAAGAATCTCTAGGATAGTTCTGCTTCCAGTAACCACTCCCCTGAGAGAGAGGGGATTGAGAGTCCATCATTATCTAACTACATAACGACATTCCCCTGCTTGGCAGCAGCAGGGATGCAACATCGGAAACTCCTGATTCACACCCTTCAACACTTCAGATGGACGATAAACTGGAAAAAGAGCAATCTACTTTCTACACAAAGGATGGTTCTTCTGGGCGCATTACTGGAGACTCAAACCAACATGGTCCAACTTCCAAGGGAGAAAGTAGGCCCTCTAATCTACAGAGTAAAGAGGGCTTTTTTAGTAACGACATTGCATGTCAAACTCTGTCTCAGCATACTAGGGTCTATGATTTTCATGTTCCCAATGATTCAATGAGCTCAATGGCACACGAGAACATATCAGAGGTCATTCCTTGCGAAGTGGGATGGAGTATCCATTTGTCAATAGTCTTGGAAGCTTTATCTTACCCTCCTTATTATCTTCTTCATTATAGGACTTAACGCTAAAGGTGTGTTTTCTCATTGCCGTAACCTCAATAAAGAGGGTATCTGAAGTGCAAACACTGGTTGTTAAAAAAAACTCATGTTATATTCTATCCAGACAGACCATGCTTTCCACTTCAATTTAGGAGATTACTCTGCCATCTTTTCTTAAAGATCAAATAACACCACATCCATTAGACGTTGGGTTAAATATAAAGGCTTGCCTACTCTGGAGGGCAGCATACTGCAGAGTTTCTCCAGAAACAATCTTTATAGCGGAGATGTGGTTGTCCAGGAATACATTAATTTTGCATTACCATGTGGATTGGGTTCAGATTACGATAGTAGAGCTTGGAAAATGTGTTATCCAAGCTGGTCATGCCGGTTCTGGCTAATAAATGTGAGGCTTTTTTGAACCCATCCGCCTGGCCAGTTATTTCCCAGTGTATGCTGCCATTATGTGCAAGGAAAATGGAAAACAGTATACTCACCGTTCCGTAATTTTCCTTTCCTGGTGCATCTTCAAAGCAGCATTCAGATTACCACCTTTGGGGCCTATAGTTAACCAGACCTATAAGGTTGCAGGGATGGAGCCACAACCCAATGATAAACCATCAAAATAATGTTACGGAAAGGTGGGTATACAATGTACATTTTGAGCCCCCTGTAGGTCTTGTGATATATTATGCCACGTACACACGATCATACATTCCGACAACAAAATCCATGGGATTTTTTCCGACGGATGTTGGCTCAAACTTGTCTTGCAATGTTGTTGGAAATTCAAAACATCAAGAACGCGGTGACGTATGAGAAAACTGAAGTTTAATAGCCAGTGCAGCTCTTCTGCTTGATTCCGAGCATGCATAGAACTTTGTGTGTTGGAATTGTGTACACACGAACGGATTTTGTTGTCGGAAAATTTAAGATCCAGATCTCACATTTTGTGTGTCGGAAATTCCGATGGAAAATGTCCGATGGAGCCTACACACGGTCAGAATTTCTGACAAAAAGCTCCCATTGAACATTTTCCGGCGGAAAATCCGACTCTGTGTATGCGGCATTACACTTTTTCTGTGTCCTACAGTTCATTTAATTGTAAATAAATACACTTTGAGAAGCAGAAGATTTGCTGTGTGATTCTGTAACACAAAGTACAAATCTGAAGAAATTCTGGAGAATGCCTCGTTTGTGTTTACCCAGGAATATACAATTAACTGCTAATGCGAACGGTTTGTCTAACCCTCTTTAATGTAATTTTTTTTATTTTTTACATAATTCATAAAAAACAGCTGCAGTTCTTTTTCTCTTATGAACATATTACACAGCAACTTAAGAGACGTAACATGATTAACGCTACAATTGACAGATAATACCATTTGAGTTGGTGGAACATTCAGACCAAACAATCATGCCTTTTCCATGACCCTTCTTAATTTTTTTCTTCATGAAATATTTCAAACTTTTATTTTTATTGGGATGTTAAATATTTCCCATTAAAGCATACTTCAGTTGAGTCAAGAACTTCCTTTTTATAGGCACTTCTTTCTAAACAGCACGTCTCCACATTCCTAAAGTCCCTGAGAGTATCCCAAAATAGAGGAAGAAATGAGAATTTATCAGAAACAACAATTGCTGCCATAGACTGTCAGGATTACTCCTCTAGTTTATGTGTTCTTGGTTCATGAAGTGCATTTTGCTTAATGGTTTCTAATGCCTCTAAGGCCATATTCACTCATCTGCTTAAAAAGATTTGCTGTCCAATGAAGGGAACAGGTGTAGGAGAGAATATGACTGCTAAAAACTTTTCATCTTCTTTATAGAGCAGCAGGGGAGCATTTAAGCTTGTTAATACAATGGTTCATTTGCTGTGTTAAAGTTGCATAAAGTAAAAGAGTGAATTTAATGTGCTCATAAGACTGCAAAGTATAGCACTGTCATAATGTACAATGCATGCACTTTATTCTGTGGAAAATATGAGTAGTGTTCTTTGAAACTGAGTCTCGCTTATAAAAATGGGAAGTATATGTGATTACAAGCTAGTAAAAATCTGCTTAATGTTTTTAGCATTAGAAAACTACTGTGTGGCTCGTACCTGCTGAGTTGTTTCAGGTCAACCTAGACTGAATAAAGACCACTTCCCCAGTGGCTATCCATAAAGGGCACTTGCTTTCCCCACCCCACAATTCTAAGGGTTCCTCATGTGAAAGAGTGCTTGCTGTGCCCTTCAACCCTCATCTCCAACTACATTATGAACAGCAAAAAATGATTCTCAATTGCCTGATATTGTGCAGCAGACAGGAGGAACCAAAAGTCATGCTTCTTCCAAGATGGCTGCCTCCACACCGTACACACTGTACTGCAAAGGCAAACCAGTAATGGTGGGTAGAAATCAGCTGCAGAAAGAACACAGTCAATACTAATGACTAGACCTTTTCCCTCTGCCTTCCTCTTTCTTAGGAAGAGCCTATGCATGATTTGAGTACTCTTTCAAGAATTCACAACCTGTTAAGCTGGGTATACACATACATGATAAATCATCCGGTTCAGCAGGAACCAATTGAATTTCGGGTATGTGTCTAACAACTGGCCTCTGTCAAACAATCTTGCTGGAAAACCAGCCAATGGCTGCAGCGCTGTATTCTGACAGGGGGGAGCCCCCGCTGTAAATATACAAAGACACAGCAGGAGAGATCCCTGCATCAACATCGTTGAGAGTTTTTTTTTTCTTTCAACCCGCTGGTTGCATGAACAAACCTCAGTGTGCATACCCTGCTTTAGACTACTATTCTGACAATGCCATTGAGGAAGTGAAGGGGGGTGGTTACACACTGTAAAACCTCATCATACTTTAATTTCAACAGCCCTGGAATCTTAATAACAACCCCAAAACTGGGGTTGTCAGAGGGATTTTGATGTATGCAAAAACAATTAGGCAGTCAGTACTGAAGTCCATATGGGAAAGACTCTGACAAGAGGTCTGCAAAAGCTAGGTAGTCCCTACTGGAGTCTAAAGAGGGGTATATGCAGCTCAGCAGCTTAGTGTTTAGCACGTCTGCCCTCATTTCAAGTAGACATGTGCAATTCGTTTTGTTCCGAATTATTTTTTTAACAAATTTTGGCAAATTCATTCATTTGGAAACATCTGAATTAACGAAAACCCATTTAACTAATTTTTCTGAGTATTTTGTAAATTCAAAAATTCATAAATTCGAAATCCGAAAATGTGAAAATCTGAAATAATAACTATTAAATTATAGGTATTGGAATTTCCTTTCATATTTGGCTATTAGGGAATGTAACGAATACGAATTTATCCAAAGTTACGAATTACCCCTAATAACGAATGCCGTATTTAAACAAATGAAATGTAACGCATTAATAATAATAATAATAAATCACAATAAAAATAATAATAAAAACTTTTTATTATCATTATTTTTTTTTTTAAATATCTCTTTATTCGTTTTTTTACATATCCTTTATACATGTCACCATTTACATTCATCGCTCTCTTATGAGCTTCCATAAAATCCATTCATAGTCATGTCCTCAAATACTATAAAATTGTACATGTACATTTATACATTCATATCCCTCTTACTCCTTTTTTTTCTCCCCCTTTTGGTGTGGCTTGCCCTATCTCCATACTGTTTTATCCTGATGCCGTTATGGAATTTTCTATCCAACTTGCCCATACTCTTTCATATTTCTCTCCATGTCCTCTACTCCAATATGTTTCCCTATATACCGTATATACTCGAGTATAGGCCGACCCGAATATAAGCCGAGGCCCCCAATTTACCCCCAAAAAAACTGGCAAACTTATTGACTCGTGTATAAGCCGAGGGTGAGACATGCCTGTCCATCCCTGTGTGTGTGTCCGTCCATCCCTGTGTGTCCGTCCATCCCTGTGTGTCCGTCCATCCCTGTGTGTCCGTCCATCCATCCCTGTGTGTGTGTGTGTCCATCCATCCATCCATCCCTGTGTGTGTGTGTGTCCATCCATCCATCCATCCCTGTGTGTGTGTGTGTCCATCCATCCATCCATCCCTGTGTGTGTGTGTGTCTCCATCCATCCATCCATCCCTGTGTGTGTGTGTCTCCATCCATCCATCCCTGTGTGTGTGTGTCTCCATCCATCCATCCATCCCTGTGTGTGTGTGTATCCATCCATCCCTGTGTGTGTGTGTCTCCATCCATCCATCCCTGTGTGTCCATGTGTGTGTGTGTGTGTGTGTGTGTGTGTGTGTGTGTGTGTGTGTGTATGTGTGTCCAGCCTACCTGTGTCCCGAGCCTTTGTCCCGAGCCTCCGTCCCGTGCCTTGCCTCCTTGCCTCCGTCCCGTGCCGTGCCTTGCCTCCGTCCCGTGTCGTGCCTTGCCTCCGTCCCGTCCCGTGCCGTGCCTTGCCTCCGTCCCGTGCCTTGCCAGGATCGCCGCTCTTCGTCGGCGCCTCGGCGGCCATTGTAAAATTCAAAAGCCGCGCCTCCGCCTTCGCCTGTGATAGGCGGAACACTGAATTTCCCAGCAGCCTGTGTTCCGCCTATCACGGACATCGTCTCATCCTCGTCCGTAGTACGAGGATGAGACGATGTCCGTGATAGGCGGAACACAGGCTGCTGGGAAATTCAGTGTTCCGCCTATCACAGGCGAAGGCGGAGCCGGAGGCGCGGCTTTTGAATTATAGAATGGCCGCTGTCTGTCTGCTCGACACGCTAATCGAGCAGGCAGACAGCGATGACTCGAGTATAAGCCGAGGGGGGCACTTTCAGCCTCAAAAAAGAGGCTGAAAATCTCGGCTTATACTCGAGTATATACGGTAGTGGTAGATTACTATTTACTACATTTTTCCACTGTGTTAACGTTGGAGCTTCCGCCTTCTTCCAATTCAGCACTATTGTCTTTCTAGCATAAAAAAGCAACAGACCCACCTGTATTCTCCTTCCTATAGGGGTGATATTATTCCCTACTAGTCCTAATAGGCAGATCTCTGCCTCTTGATTTAAAGAGACTGATGTTACTATAGTAATTACTCTCAAAACCTCCCACCAGAATATCACTATCTTTGGACAAGACCAGAATATTTGGATGAAATTTCCTGGGGTACCTGCACATCTCCAGCAGTTTTGAGAGTTTGTTGGAAATATTTTGTATAATTTGTATGGCGCATAATATCTTCTATGTATTATTTTAAATTGTATTAATTTATCTCGCAGAGATACTAATATTTGGAGTGGAGATCTCCATATCTCCTCCCAGTTTTTATCTGCTAATGTTGGAATATCTCTTGTCCAGCTTTCACATAGCTTACTTATATCTGAAAATGTAGTTTTGGATAAGTAGCTATATAAAATTGAAATTAGCTTTTTTTGGTCTTTTTCCTTACCATTTGCTCTAATTCTGTTTTTATCAATTGTGGGATCCCTTCTGGGAACTGAGCCAATAAAGCATGGACCAACTGCATGTATCTAAAAGTGTAGTTCCCAGGTATATTCTAACATTTCCTTATTTCGGCAAATGAAATAATTCTCCCTTCGGGTACAACTTGTGATCGTTTTTTGATCCCAAATCTAGTCCATGTCCCTGGATCTTGGATGGAATCCAAATGTGGGAGCTCCATATTTTTCCATAATGGGTGTTTGGGGATAAATCCCCTCTCAAATGATCCTCTTTTGCCATGGCTGCTCTCTGTATTTTTACTGTCTTAATCATTGATGAAGTCAGATCTGACCTATATTTTATTCCGCGGAACGGCAATGACTGCAGTGCCTCCCGCGACTGGACCACTGTGGCCTCTACCATTGTGGAAGAGTCAAATCCATCCGGATTCAGCCATCTCCCTATCGTCACCAACTGTGTAGCCATATAATATTTATATTACATTTGAAAGAAAATGCCAATACCTATTTAATAGTCAGTTATAATTAGTTATTTTTTATAATTTTCGGATTTTCTTTCTTATTTTAGAATTTTCGAATTCACGAATTTACGAATTTGCAAAATTACGATTTTTTTTAATACAAACGTTTTTATTAGGGGTTTACAGATTCAACAGTGAAAATCAGTATCTAAGAAAAAATTTGCACATACGTATAAAAATATATTCAATATAAGACACAGTGATCTGTATACATAGTCCGTATAGATTATATGATTTGCATAAAGTAAATCCAGAGGTATTAGTATCCAACTGACTGTACGGTTATAATGTTCTAAAAACTAACATATGGATTTAGAGATAGTAGCTGTGCCTACTATCATAACATCACTTTTTCCTGGGATTTACAATACAATAATAACATCAACTAGGAATAAATCCAAACTATTATGGACCTAACAATAAAAACATTAATACAAAGTAAGCAGCCAAACAAAAAGAAAAAAGACAAAATAAATGCAGTTGACTGTACATAAATCTATATCTGGTGCCAGCTGGAATGTTAATATAGAATATATAATTTTGTCCCATGCAGATGTCATATGCTTTCCAGCTTTTGCAGTCAAAGATACGCATCGTATCGTGAATAGTATGCTGTACACGCTCCATTAATCTTATGGTTTCCATTCTTTGGAGCACCTGGGACCATGGCACAGTGGGGGAGTACCA
This sequence comes from Lithobates pipiens, assembly GCF_037356315.1. NCBI lineage: Eukaryota > Metazoa > Chordata > Amphibia > Anura > Ranidae > Lithobates > Lithobates pipiens. The sequence goes on along the minus strand of NW_027507696.1, from coordinate 23,316,989 downwards.
GTTTAAAGTGATAGCCCAGACAATAGCACAGAAACGTGTATATGCCAGTTTTTGGGTTGGGGCTGGGACCTCTAGGAGTGGTGTAAACAGCAGGCACATTGGCATGGTCAGTGTGATAAAAGAGCCTGTGATCTTTAAAGCTGCTTTACACCAGATCTGCTGGAGGCTGGGGCAGCTCCAAAATATATGTAGGAAGGGACCCTCCATTTGTCACCCACTAAAGCAGTTTTTCGAGACAGTTGGCTAAAACAAATGTACCTTATTAGAGGTCAGATACCATCTAGTGTGTAGTTTCACCACCGTTTCTTTAATGGACATGGAGCATGTACATTTATGCATGTTCAAAATAATATCCAACAATTCTTCTGTAGTGAACTCTTGTTCTATCTCCGTCTCCCACCGAACCGTGGCTGTAGATTTTTCAGGTAGGTTCATTCCATTGTGAAAACTGTATATCCGTGAAATTACCCCCCTGTCCCTATAGGAATTAAGACATATAGATTCAAACTCTGTGAATCTAGGACCTGTTTCAAAGAAGTATAATGATTCATAGAAGTGCCTGAACTGGAGATATTTTAAAAATTCTATCCTTGGGATATCGGATTTTTGTTGTAGATAGGAGTAGGCACAAAATTGAGTACCTTGTGTCAGTGAGTTTAGAGTAGTAAGACCATTTAACTCCCACCAAAGGAAATCCTTGGGTGACCCAAATGCCAATGGGAACCTTCTGTCTCCCAAAAATTAGGTTAGAGGAGGTCTAGGGGAGCATAGTTTATATTTTGGATGGTATAGAGACCATAAATTTAGTGTTTCGTAGATAATACTTTTCAACGTGCCAGTCTCTCTAGGTCTAACCATGGAGTGCCATAAAAGGCCTGGCAAGTGGAATGGGAGAGTTGATATATTTTCAAATAGAAGCCAGGAGTTCTGGTTCGACAAGGTATGCCATTGGGCCGTTTGAGCTAGTCTAGAGGTCAAATAATACTGCCATAAGTTGGGTAAGCCTAGGCCTCCTTGTAAGAGGGGTCTATGTGTTAACAATTTACCAAATCTAGGTTTCTTTCTTCTCCAAATAAATGTATTAATTTCCCTTTGTATCATTTTAATGGTCTGGCGGGAGACATAGACAGGCAAAGCTCTAAAATAATAAAGGAGCTTAGGTAAGATTGATATTTTTATTGCTGTGACTCTGCCCAATAGAAAGATAGGGAAGCAATACCACACTCTCAGCCATTGTTTAACCCTCGAGAAAGCTTACGGGTAGTTAGCATTATATATTGCCTGTAGTGAGGGAGCTAGGTATACCCTCAGATACTGCAGAGCACCCTCTGAGGTAGAAAAACCAAAGGATTCTTTGATGCTATCTATTATTTTACAAGGTATATTAATTGGTAGGACAGAACATTTGGTAAGTTTGACTCGCCCGATATTATATGAGATTTATGCAAAAGCAAGTCCAAGTTTGGGATAGATATCACCAGGTCAGTCAAAAACATAAGTACATCTTAGGAGCTTTGAGAAACATTTGGTTCATATACATTCGCTATAGTTATTGTTTTGCCCTGAATAGACCCCTGAAGGATCAAAAATCTACTCTCTGGGTCCTTATAGATATGCTGGATGTCCAATAATACTGTGTTTTTAACAAATATTGCCACTCCCCTAGACTTGGACTCAAAAGTGGTAAAATAGTGCTGCTTATATGATTTGTCAAAGTATTGAGGGTGATTAGAGGAGGAAAAATGTGTCTCCTTTAACAGGATAATATCGGCGCCTACATTTTTGTAGACCTTAAAACAGGCATGTCCCGCATGGCCAATTCGCAGGACGCATTCCGGTTTTGGACTGCCCGCCTCGTAATTTTGACATATATATCTTTTGTGGCCCCCAATGAATCCCCGAGCGCCGGGGGCCACAAAAGATATAAATGCCTTGGAGGGGACGGGACAAGTGCCGTACAGGATACAGGAGTATTTCCTGTTTACACGGCGTCCTGTGTAAAAGGAAGTCCAGTCTGCTGCGCTGCCATTGGACAACTGTTCTGTCCATCACAGGAGGCAGGACTTTCAATTAAAGAGGCAGCCAAGAAAACAGGAGTTTATCCTGTTTGTCTGTCAGCGCTCGTCCCGCCTCCTCCCTGTCTCCACAAGGCTGCAGATGGACATGAATCAGGTTGCACTGACGGCAATGGTGAGTCTGCATTCATGTCAATGTGGATCCTGCATTAATGACAATGTGGGTTCTGCATTAATGATAATGTGGGTGCTGCATTAATGCTAATGTGGGTGCTGCATTAATGATAATGTGGGTGCTGCATTCATGGCAATGGAGTGGGTTCTGCATTCATGGCAATGGAGTGGGTGCTGCATTCATGGCAATGGAGTGGGTGCTGCATTCATGGTAATACAGCGGGTGCTGCATTCATGGCGATACGGTGGGTGCTGTATTCATGGCAATATGGTGGGTGCTGCATTCATGTCAATATGGTGGGTGCTGCATTCATGGCAATATGATGGGTGCTGCATTCATGGCAATGGAGTGGGTGCTGCATTCATGGCAATGGGGTGGGTGCTGTATTCACAGCAATGGCGTGGCTACTGCATTCATGGCAATGGAGTGGGTGCTGCATTCATGGCAATATGGTGGGTGCTGCATTCATGGTAATGGAGTGGGTGCTGCATTCATGGCAATACGGTGGGTGCTGCATTCAGGGCAATACGGTGGGTGCTGAATTTATGGCAATATGGTGGGTGCTGAATTCATGGCAATACGGTGGGTGATTCATTCATGGCAATGGAGTGGGTGCTGCATTCATGACAATATGGTGGGTGCTGCATTCATGGTAATGGAGTGGGTGCTGCATTCATGGCAATACGGTGGGGGCTGCATTCATGGCAATGGAGTGGGGGCTGCATTCATGGCAATATGGTGGGTGCTGCATTCATGGCAATATTGTGGGTGCTGCATTCATGGTAATGGAGTGAGTGTTGTATTCATGGCAATACGGTGGGTGCTGCATTCATGGCAATATTGTGGGTGCTGCATTCATGGTAATGGAGTGAGTGTTGTATTCATGGCAATATGGTGGGTGCTGCATTCATGGCACTTGTGAGAGTGCAGATGGGCACTGATTAGGCTGCATTGATGGTCACTGACGGCAATGGTGAGTCTGCATTCATGTCAATGTGGATCCTGCGTTAATGACAATGTGGGTTCTGCATTAATGATAATGTGGGTGCTGCATTAATGATAATGTGGGTGCTGCATTAATGATAATGTGGGTGCTGCATTCATGGCAATGGAGTGGGTTCTGCATTCATGGCAATGGAGTGGGTGCTGCATTCATGGCAATATGGTGGGTGCTGCATTCATGGTAATGGAGTGGGTGCTGCATTCATGGCAATACGGTGGGTGCTGCATTCAGGGCAATACGATGGGTGCTGCATTTATGGCAATATGGTGGGTGCTGCATTCATGGCAATACGGTGGGTGCTGCATTAATGGCAATACGGTGGGTGCTGCATTCATGGCAATGGAGTGGGTGCTGCATTCATGACAATATGGTGGGTGCTGCATTCATAGCAATGGAGTGGGTGCTGCATTCATGGCAATATGGTGGGGGCTGCATTCATGGCAATACGGTGAGTGCTGCATTCATGGCAATGGAGTGGGTGCTGCATTCATGGCAATATGGTGGGTGCTGCATTCATGGCAATATTGTGGGTGCTGCATTCATGGTAATGGAGTGGGTGCTGCATTCATGGCAATACGGTGGGTGCTGCATTCATGGCACTTGTGAGAGTGCAGATGGGCACTGATTAGGGTGCATTGATGGTCACTGACCCCACTGACCCTAATTTTGCTTCACAGTTCTTTATTTAAAATGTAAGATTTCTTCCTGAAACTTACTTTTATAAAGTTAAGGTGCATGTTTTAAGCCGATAAATACGATGTATCCAAATAAAACACCCAAGCTCATCTGTTTACCACACACAGCCACAAAGGCAAGAGAATTATTGTTGGGCAGCGTATTAGTGCTTGAACAAACACACTTAGACCACATTTTAATAGTTTAAAGAATGTCAGGCAAAATGGTCAGCCCTCAAGCATGTTCACTTCATCAAATCTGGCCCTCTTTGAAAAAAGTTTAGACACCTCATGCCTTAAAAGCTTTTTTACGTTTCTATGTGGAGTTGTACCCCTCACATTATGGGAAATAATTCGGAGACCCCTTTTGGGGGTGTAGAAAAACTATGGGTATCTATATTATAGTAAGTAATCAATGGCCAGGTGAGTGGGAGGGTTATTACTGTGTGAACCATGAGACTCACAGGGACTGGAGCCCAAATCTACATTGCAAGAGATTAAATCTACCCGTGTGGCAAAGAAGTAAAAAAGGTGGCAAATTGTCATCTCATAGAGCATGTCATATATACATATACTTAGCATTCCTTGAGTGGTCACGTCAATTTGCATATCAACCTGAAAGTTAATATAGAAGAAAATAGAAAAAAATAACGTTAGAACTCGAATGAACAAAATGATAGGGGGCCAGGGGGGTGAGGCCCACCCTGCCAAGGTAATGTCTTTACGTGGACTAATCAGTCAAAAACTCAGTCGGTGCTCCTCTCCAACTCCGTCTGGGAGTGTGTCTGGAACGATAACAGGCTACCGTCCCCTTTCTCAAAAAGAACAGAGGGGGGTAGTATTAGCAACAAAGAAAAGCTACCGTGAGGAGGGGGGGCAATACAAACGGAAGGGAAGGAACTTAGCCATGGTGACTGAGATTGCAAGGTTACGCTAAGTGTATGAGCAACCTCCCAACTTTGGTGACCTTAAATGGATGATGTAAGAGACGCTTCCATCCAACATGGATGAATCTTCTCTGTCTCTGGATCTCCTTCGAATCCTCCGATCACATTGAGGCGATTGGCTGGCCCAAATTGGGGTCGGGCAAGGAGTTGAAGGATGTCTCCGGGCAGTATGCGGATCCAGTAGGCCCAGTTTGACAAGCAGATCTTTGCCCTCCTGGAGGTTGGTTACTGTATAGGTAGTGCTGTTGTGCGAGACCAAGAGTTTGAAAGGGAAACCCCATCTGCAGTGCATTCTGGCAGATTGTAGAACAGATGTGACCTCTTTTATCCACCTTATCTTGTCTCGCCCCCTCCAGTTGAATTAGAATAGTGTTGCGAGAGGCACTGAGGATATCCTCTTTTACCAGGAAGTCCTTCAGACACATCACTATATCCCTAGGGGGGTTTTCTGGTGGTGGTTTAGGGTGCAGGGCTCTGTGAATTCTATCCTATGTGAAGGAGGTGTCAGCATGATCAGGGAGCAAGAAGTGGAATATTTTCTTTACTACTGATTGAATATCCACAATAGTCTCAGGGACACCCCTTACTCTGATGTTGTTCCTCTTGTTATGGTTGTCTAAGTCCTCCAAATGATTTTCTAGCTGGAGGACTGTGTCAGAGAGTGTCTCATGATCTTTGTGAAAATCCAAATATGCCAAATGAAGCTCATTGTGCTTAGATTCCAACAAGTCTGTGCAGCTTTCTAGTGCTGCTATCTCCTGCGTCAGGGTTTTGGTTGATTTATGCAGCTCAGCCTGGAATTTGTGTTCCAGCTTATCATACATAGTCAAGAGGCTATCCTCCAAGTCCAGCTTAGCAAGGTGGGAAGTGTACTCACTGAGGTCTGATGTTGCCGAGGGTGAGGCCGGCTCTGGAGGATCCGGCTGTGTGTGTAACGGCTGAGCTCCATCTTGAGACATTGCCATTTGTTCCCACACATGGAGCAGGTATGTTGTCAGTGACCGCTGGACGGGCTTCTACTTACTTTTCTGGGAGGTCGGCATGCACTGTCGGTTCCCGCAATGACCCGTAAAACAGAAAAAAAACAAAAAATGAATGAAATGAAAAAGAACACATTTTTTGGCAGTGCACATTTCTAATTTCAAGCCCCAGTCAGGAAACCATCTGCATGGAGCATGTATGTTCTGCCTGTGCTTTCATGGGCTTCCTCCCACACACAAAAGATATGCTGGTAATTTGATTGACCCCAATCTAAAAGTGGCCCTAGTATGATATTCTACTGAGCACACTCAAGAAACCTGTCCCATTATCTGCCAGCAGCAAATAAAGTGCTTTGAGTCCCTACAAAGGAAAGTGCTATTTAAATTGACAATAAAAAAAAATGAGGGGTCTGATATAAGGTCTTCAAAAAGCACTACATACATTATTCCTTTTATTATATTTTATTAAAGAAAATAGGATTCTGATCTAAAGTCATGCACTGCTTAGAGGCCTGACCTGAAGTCTGAAAAACAATGTATGAGTTTTCATGTGGCTTGCCTTGGTAGTAGGTTTTTAACCACTTCAGCCTCGGAAGGCTTTGCCCCCTTAATGACCAGGCCAATTTTGGCGATATGGCACTGCGTCGTTTTAACTGACAATTGCGCAGTCGTGCGATGCTGTACCCAAACAAAATTGATGTCCTTTTTTTTCCAAATATTTTTCCAAATAGAGCTTCCTTTTGGTGGTATTTGATCACCTCTGCGGTTTTTATTTTTTGCGCTATAAACAAAAAAGTGTGCCAATTTTGAAAAAAAAGCAATATCTTTTAGTTTTTGCTATAATATATATCCCCCCGCAAAAAAAAATAAAAGAAAAATGTCTTCCTCAGTTTAGGCCGATATATATTCTTCTACATATTTTTGTAAAAAAAATAGCAATAAGCGTATATTGATTGGTTTGCGCAAAAGTTATAGGGTCTACAAAATAGGGAAAAGATTTATGGCATTTTTATTATTATTATTTTTACTAGTAATGGCGGCGATATGCTATTTTTAGCAGGACTGCGACATTGCAGTAGACCTATCGGACACTTTTGGCACATTTTTGGGACCATTGACATTTATATAGCGATCAGTGCTATAAAAAATGCACTAATTACTGTGTAAATGTCACTGGTAGGGAAGGGGTTAACACTAGGAGGGCGATCTAGGGGTACAATGTGTTCTCTCGTGTGTATTTCTAACTGTGGGAGGATGTGACTGACTGGAGGAGGAGACATATCGCTGTTCCTAACTAGTAGGAACAGAGAATATGTCTCTCCTCTCCTGTTAGAACAGGCATGTGTGTGCTTACACACACATCCCCGTTCTGGCTCTCGTGTCCGCGATTGCACGTGGCCAACGGACATCACGCCCTGCCAGCCACGTGTATCGGGTCCCCCGCATTGAAGCGCGCGCATGTGTGCATGCCTGCTAAAGCTGTTTAAAGGACCGACGTACGGCTACAGTGATTTGCACAGGAGAGCAGACCTGCCGCAGTATAATGACGATGGCTGGTCGGCTAGTGGTTAAGACAGTTGCCCTACCAAAACTACAACTGAAACTTTGCAGCAAGAAATGTAAATAAACTCTCCCTATTGTTCTGGCTTCTCAGGCCCCTTTGACATGGACGGACCATATGGGTCTGCCTGTCAGTTTATTAGGTGGACCCAATCAGACCATCCATTGCCCATTGTCCTCTATGGAGCAGCAGGTGTCAACAGACCTGTGTCGGTACTGAAATTCTGACCCCCTAAAAACAGATTGATGGGGATCTGTTCCCCATCAATCTAGGGGATCAGATGGGATAACCGTCGGGTGTAAAATGACAGGCGGTCCGTTTACATTTGACAACTCATAGAGGACAGTGGGCTGTGTCTGCATAACCAGAGCGAACACGGGCAAGCAATGTGCCACTGAGCAGGTGGACACCTGGCAGAGTCCACCCTATGTGAAATGGGCCATAGGCTATAGGCCTTGCCAGGAAACTCACACTTACTGCTCACAACATAGTTGTACAGGGCACCAGATTTTGTGGTTGCAAGCCAGGTCCATTGGGGGTCGCACCAAACACCCAGCTTATACAAATATATCTTTTAAACCCTGTCTCCCTGGAGTGTAATGTGTATACTACATCGACTTTTGTTGCAACACCTGTGGGAAACAACTGGTGGTGCAGGGGTCATAACTGTGAGGTGAGCAGCTAGTGTGCTCTGGTGGAGGACAGTGGCCCCTAATCTACATGCAGGGTGCTGGACGCATGGATTTCAATAGGGTTTTTTTTAAGCACATGATTAGAGCCCGAGGCTCTAATTTGCTTCAAAAAAGGGTGGGCTTTGGGGCGTAGAGCACTGCACCCTCAGCCCATTCAATTGTGTGACAATAGCAAATTAATATTCGCTATTGCTTTCCTGCCTCTCCTCCCGGCCAATCAGGAAGCGGGTCTTTGGACTGGATTGGCCGAAAGGAGAAGTGCCATATTGGCCACTGAGGAGGAGATGCAGGGAAAGCCACCGAGGAGGAGTCGCAGGGGGAAGCCCGTGACCTGGATGGGGTAAGTGCGGAGCTGGTGGGCGGATGGGCGTGAGGCGGGGATAGGGGTTGTGGCTGGTTTGCTGATCGACTGAGCCACTGGGGGGTGGGGGATTTTGACTGACGGACCGACTGACCAAATGGGGGGGTGGGGGGTTTGACTGACGGACCAACCTAACATTGGGGTGGCAGGTGATTTGTTTGCCCACCCCAAAAATGGAGCACCAGCCACCACTGGAGAAAGATAACATTGGCACTGTGTCATGGCAGTAATGATGGTTGTAAAGTATTAATATCAGAGGAAAAGCTTCAAGATATAAAGACGGAGCTTGCTGTGACCATTTGGAGCAGGGACACTTTATGTACAGTGCAGGGCTCAAGTCCTGCGGGAACGCATGGGAACGGAGTTCCTGTACTTTTTCCACAACAGGAACTCAGTTCCCGTTAGCAGGCATGTCCTGTAAGACTTTGAAGTATGCGAGCTGTGTGGCAGGTGCTACACCAACAGCAGCCATCACAGCTCGAAATAGTAAGTGCCGCACACCTGACCATTCAGGTATTGCCAGTAGGGGGCCCCATGACAGCTTCCGCTTCGATCTACCTGTCAATCACAGCTAGCTGATGGGTAGATCAGGTCCCTGCTGCTAAGAGATTGTATTTAGTCAGACCTCTCATGATGTGCTCCTCCCCGCTGGCACCTCCTGATTTTCTGTCTGCTCGTCTCCCCCCAGTCTCCTGCATACTTGCTCTGTGTGTCCCGCTGAATCCCCCCCCCTCCTCTATCTTCAGTGCCATATGATGAGAGAACCCAGAGAAGGAGCACAGCTATTCTGCTCACAGGACATGCAGGGAGAGAGGTGAGCTGAGGGAGGAACATCAGTTTGGGGTGGTAAGCTGAGCACAATACCTGGCAAAGTTTAATGCCAGGAGGGAAGTTTATGTGGAAATATGTGAAGGGTTGGAATAGCAGCGAGTGTGTGTTGGAGCCCTGCAGAGTTTGCAGCCCCCCTAGCTAACATACATCTCCTGAGCAGGAACACAATAAAAAAATTGGATGAAAAATACCACTTTTGAAGCGTTCATGCATATGAGCGTATCATTTTTCTTTTTTGTTTTGGTGGGGGAGTGGATCTTGGGTGGGAGTTCCCACACTTTTTTCCGCAGGACTTGACCACTGGTACAGTGCCTTGAAAAGGTATTCATGCCCATTGAAATTGTACACATTTTGTCATGTTACGACCAAAAACGTAAATGTATTTCATTGGGATTTTATGTGATAGACCAACACAAAGTGGCACATAATTGTGAAGTAGAAGGAAAATAATAAATATTTTTCCAAATGTTTTAAAAATAAATATCTGAAAAGTGTGGCATGCCTTTGTATTCAGCCCCCTTTACTCTGATACCCCTAGCTAAAATCTAGTGGAACCAATTGCCTTCAGAAGTCACCTAATTAGTAAATAGAGTCCACCTGTGTGTAATTTAATCTCAGCATAAATACAGCTGTTCTTTGAAGTCCTCAGAGGTGTGTTAGAAAACATTAGTGAACAAACAGCACAGCGAAGGCCAAGGGACACACCAGACAGGTCAGGAATAAAGTTGTGGAGAAGTTTAAAGCAGGGTTGGGTTATAAAAAAATATCCCAAGCTGTGAACATCTCACAGAGCACTGTTCAATCCATCATCCGAAAATGGAAAGAGTATGGCACAACTGCAAACCGACCAAGACATGGCCGTCCACCTAAACTGACAGGCCAGGCAAGGAGAGCATTAAACAATAATATACATTTATGTTTTTGGTTGTAACATGACGAAATGTGGAAAATTTCAAGGGGTGTGAATACTTTTTCAAGGCACTCTATATTGTGCTTGAGCACAGGTACCAAAGCACTTTATTTTGGATTGGTTTATATGGTTGTTAATCATTTTAAGCAAAGGAGACTTATGTGTAATATGTTGTAAGCACAGACAGTGATGCACTTAATTTCTAAATATAAATTAGTTCAGATAATATAAATACATTGTGATGTATAAGAAGATTTTTAAGTTTTGTGACATCAATCAAAAGGGTTTAATTGTTTTATTTAGTGTGGTGGATGCACTTTAGGGTTTCAGTGGCAATTTCACCTTAAATATTTTATTCAGAAGGGCTGTGCTGATTGAAGATTTTTTTATTTTGAGTATACAGATATAAAAGAATACTTCAATGACAATGGCTATCACATTTATGTTCTGTGAGCATAGCTTTTTATATGACAAAAGCAGGAAAAACTACCTTAGAAACAGCAGTGGTAATCTTCACAACAGCAACCTGGTATTGCTTGCAATTAACAGTCAGAAAACGAGAGCAAGTTATTGATGTCTTTGCCACAAACCACAATAACAGATGAATTGTTTCTCAATAGAACATCTAATAGTAAGTGATTACATTTTTCGTATTATTGTACTTTCAAGTAAGAGAATTGACCCTCAGTCACCTTAAGAAATTTGCCTTCACCTGTGATTGCCTACTACATAACAGCTCCACATGGAATGTAGTCTGTTGCTTTTGAAAGTACTGCCGAAGATTATAAACAGAGTTTATTCCCTTTTCTAACACTACAGATGTTTATTGAATAGGATTTAAGGCCCAGTCACCCCATCACATTGAAGTAAAGCATGGTAAAACATGCATGTTATCTCAATGCATGGTAAAGCACAAAGACTATCTTGAGGTACCATTTATTTTCATTGGCACCCCAATGCATTTACAAAACACACCATAGCAAAAAAAAAAAAAAGTGTGTAGTTCCGTGAAAAAAATAAAGCAATTTCTGTGCCTGTATAAAATGTATTTGTTGCAGTAATGTTTGGATCAGCAACGCACAATAAAAATTGTTGCACTGCATGCATTAGTGCAAAGCATGTATACAGACCTTCACTGTGAATATTTGCTACATAACAGTCCTTTACAGAATGTAATTCCTCACTCTTACTCCTCCTATAGTACTGTGTGTAAAAACTCTTCCCCCACAGCTTCTGTATAGGTTAATAGGCCACCTTTCCTAAGATTGCTGCACTACAGGTCTAAGCAGAGCAAAATCACTTCCCTTACAATTTTCATAGAGTTTAATGCACCACATTGTGCATTTCTGTGATTGCTTGCTGCTTGGCAGTCCCAAGCAGAGTTAGCCCCCCCTCCCCCCATCACACCAGTAAGACATGCAATTTACAGTAGCTGAAATAGCATCTAATGTGTTTCTATGGCAGTGTCTTAATCAGAGAAGGGCTCAGGCATGTTTGAGATCCTAGTCCAAACCCACCTGCCTGAACCTGTCAGGAAGCCGACACTGCACACTGCTAATCACAGGCAATGAGGCATTTCCAGTCCCCAGCTACACAGATCGGGAAATGTCTCAACGTCTGTGATTAGCAGTGTGCAGTGTTGGCTTCCTGGTGGGATCGGGCTAGAATGCCGAACACGTCTAAACCTATCTCTAGTCTTAATAGGTACAATTTCAAGTAGTGTGATTTAGACCCCTTTCACACTTATACGACTTGTCCCATGATTTTGTACTGCAAAATCGCATGACAAGTCATTCACCATGATTTTCAATGACTACCATTCATATTGACAGGACTTTAAAGTGGAAGTAAACCCTTCTATTGTTTTCCGTCAAGGAAGCTGCCACCTTGGCCTCTAATGATTCTTCAACTGCCATAATGCTGCACATGTGATCAGTTATGAAACCAGCCATTGGATGGTTTGGAAGTTTGGTTGAGAGCACAACCAATGTGAAAATTAGCATTTCCGGCATGCCAGGAATGTAACTGTTTTTTTAAACTGGGTTTACTACCGCTTTAAGTCATGCCGACTTCACAGTAGCGCTTGCACTTCTTTGGTCCAACTTCCATGCAAGTTGATGTCCATAGACCTCAATGTTAAACCCTCAATTTGCATGCAAATTGTACCTGAATAATATAGACACAATTTCAGTATGACTTCTTAAGCACAAGCAGCTTTTTGACTCTTGTCCCACCCAATCCTTTCAGCATAGTAGCCCCTCCCAAGCACATTTTTCTACCACACATTCACTTCCTGGTTATTCCCTCAGCAACAATGTGCTTCAAACAGCCCAAAAAAAGAGATGTCATTGACAATGAGCAAATCATTCGATTTATCTATGAGCGCCGTGCTATTTGTAGTTTGGGTCACACAAATCATAAAGACAAGGGGGCGTGGCCTGGCCTGGCCGGAAAATGGACGCTTGGTTCCATAGCTCCTGCCGACTCACGATAAGCTACCAGCCTAACGGAGATACTAGCCGCCCGAAGCTTACTTTCTCATGGGGACTGCTTCACGGAACTCGTCGGCATCACGTTCCCGTTCTCCCAGAAGGAATTCAGGGAACCTCGGCAACACAATCCCCGATTTGTTCCACGCTAATAGAGGGAACATGGCGACCGCAGCTAACAGGCATCCACAAGATCAGACGTCTGCCCCGCGGGGCCCACACTCATCTTCACCATCTCCCTCGGCATTAACTGTGGAGGACGTGAGTACACCACAAGCTCCTCCATCCTCACAGCCGCAATTAAGCATACACGATCTGAAGACAATTGCCGCAGATATTAAGGATACGCTTTCAGCGGCCATTTCAGGGCTACGTTTAGACATTCGCTCCCTGACTGACAGGGTGGGAGTAATGGAAGATGTAGTAGCTAAACAAGACTCGCAGCTCCGAAAAACAACCCATCATGTTGATACACACACCTTGCAATTGAGGGCAATGCAAATTCATTTGGAGGACCTCGATAACAGAGGACGACGTCATAATCTCCGAGTCAGAGGCCTTTCAGAAACCGTTGATGGAGAGCAGATCTTACATTCAGTGACTGAAATCTTCAATACCCTATTGAACAGGCCTCCTCGGACCCCCATACCTATGGACCGGATCCATCGAGCCCTGAAACCGAGAGGCAGAGACTCAGACCCTCCACGAGACATTGTCTGCTGTCTCCCGGATTTTAAATTGAAAGAAGAAATCCTCAAACAAGCCCGGGGGACACCCCAGATCACTCACGCGGGCTCCACCATCCAAATTTACCAGGATCTATCCAGTATTACCTTGCAACACCTGAGGGACCTGAAACCCTTACTGGAGGTGCTCCGTAACAACGGCATCACCTACAAGTGGAAATTTCCGTTTTGCCTTTCGGCAACGGCTCTGGGTCGCACAGCGCTCCTGAAGGTGCCTGAAGACTTACCGCAGTTCTGCCGCATCCTCAATATCCCGCTTGTGGAGGTGCCTAACTGGTTCGCTGATTTCCGCCGCTCGGCGGTGAAGAAGGACTCACCTCCAGTGTACCCCATGGAAGCCCAGGAAAGTGGCTTACGCCGGCGTAGATCGCCTTCTGTCTCAGACGCCCGTGACACACACGGGGGATCCCGTCGCAGCCATAGCCCATACTATACCCAGAACTCCCGGAGGGCCAGAAGGGATCGCTGAATGAGTCTCCGAATATTCCTTCCACTCCGAATATTCCTTCCCTGACTACAAGCAGCTTTATTCTCCTTGGATGACTCTCATCTAACAGCTGGGTTTCCTCCTTCATTTTCCAGTTTACCTTTTATTGTTCTCCCTTAAGCCTGACTGAGATTCATGACACACAGGCTCTAGTTTTTCTTTAAACTTTTTGTTCGTTTCTGGTGTACTGTTTCTTACAGTAATATCCTGCACTTCATACATAATACAGGTTGCATGGTTATTTACAACATTTTTACCCTGCACAACCCGTGTGTTACTGTTATCTTTTTACCATATTTGATTCGATATGATTTGATATCTGGCTCACTCTTCCTGGAACTCCGCTACTAATGTCCCATACTACGATCCCCAAAATCCTTTGCGATTGCACTTCCGCCCCATGCAGGATGTGGTCTATGGGCTTTATTTAGTGAATATCTGAGTTACTCTGGAAACACAACAGCCCCTAGGCTTTCCTCCTGGTACATATACATGGACAGGGTCCCGATCTTCTGCTATAGTTTTACACTAACGTATTAAGGTTTCGATCGATCAATACTTAGATACTTCGCTGCGCAACTACATTCACCTTACAGTGGATTGGTATCACCTATGATTGGACGCTCTGGAAAGTTGATGTTACCATGGATCCAGCCGTTACAAGTGGTGCAGTTTCTATAAACCAACAGGTACTTTGCTTCTAATGTCGCTCCTGCTCCCCCCATCTTCCTCTGTGATTCATCTTTAATCCTTTGCACCGGGAACGTTTGATATGAGCCTCTTTCCTGCCTAGCAACGATCCAAATACTGTCGAATGACGTTCTGATATTTGATCACAAACAATCTCCTCCATTATTCTGTTCTCGGGCTGGGGGAGAGAGTTTTTTTTTCAGACTGCTAGGACTGGTTGTTGCTCCCTTACAGCTTCTGATACCTATTTCTTGTGTTCCTACTGCATTTGCCTGGTTCTCTACTGGTAAGTTATCCATGATACTCATGACACCTCCACTCGAGTATCTAACCAAGTCTTTCTTGTTAGTTTACAACACCTATCTCGTTTGCAAAGTTCAATTGTTGATCTGTTAGTCGTTTATCGGCTCCGCATTCTCATTGAAATGTTCCTAAAAAATATGTACCCCGGACGAGTCGCCTGGACCCCCAATTTTGGGGGTTTGCGGGTCTCATCCGGAGATTGGTTCACCTCTCCTCATATTATATTTGTCCACTATCTTCTCAATGTTATTAGCTTACGCAGTACTTTTGTATGCAATTGTGACCTGTCTTGGCGTCCCTCCCCCCTGCACTCCCTTGTTCTCAGATTGCTTACAAGATGCTATTATCCCTGCTTACACCCCTCTAGGCTACACATCTCCTCCCTTCCGCATTCTGATGTCGTGAGTCGGCATGTTAGCAGCATCATATATTCTTTGTTTTGCACCACAGCTAGGTACCAACCCCCACACGGCGGCAGTGACTAGTAGGCCTGTCCGCTAATGGATAGGCTTGCAGTCCTTGCGCTGTACTTACACCGATTCCCCTTTTATTGAGACACCAGGACTCCACCCTCTCACTGTCTCTTCGGTTTTCTAGTAGTTCACTCTACAAATCACCCCCCCATATCCCTTGAGATATTAGACAAGTGCCTCTATCACTATACATAAACTTCCTCCCAAGTGATCACAATGTCCACTCCACCAACAATGCAACCCCTAGCTCCCCCTCAACAAACTCTTAAGCTATGCTCTATCAATATACGGGGTCTTAACACACCTGAGAAACGAAAGCATCTGCTATCCTCCTTACAACATTGCAAGTACGATATTGCTCTTATTCAAGAAACACACTTTAGAGCTGATTCCGTCCCGAAATTTTATAACAAACATTTCCCTACGGTCCATCATGCGCCCAATAGAGAAGCTAAATCCAAAGGTGTCTCTATACTAATTTCAAGACACTGTCCCATCCAAATTCTTGATACCCAATCAGACACGCAGGGGAGATTCCTATTTCTAAAAGGCATACTGTACAATAGGCCTATCACAATTGCCAACATTTATGCACCCAACACGCACCAGGTCACTTTCTTTCGAAACACTCTACAAAACCACACTGCGTTTCAATCTGGTACTCTAATAGTTGGTGGAGACTTTAATATCGCCCTCAATCCCTCTCTCGACACCTCTAATGGAGCCTCCACTTTGACATACAGGGCCCTTCGCGCAATAAAAATTCAGTTCCAAGACCTATTGTTACATGATTCGTGGCGCACATTACATCCTACCGAAAAAGACTTCACCTTTTTTTCCTCACCCCACAATAAATATTCCAGACTTGATTATCTTTTTTTGTCCCAAAATGACCTTTCTTTACTACTTAAAGCGACTATAGAACCACAGCTCCTATCAGATCATAACCCGATCTCCATAACCATGTCAATCCCAGATTCGGTTGCTCATCCCCACATTTGGCCTCTAGACAATTCTCTCCTCACTGACCTTGATAATGTCCAAAAAATATCCCAAAGTCTCTCTAATTACTTCTCAGAAAACTCTTCAGTGGATTCCCCTCCCATTATGCTTTGGGCAGCACACAAATGTGTTATCCGGGGGGACTTTATTTCCCTGGCCACAGCTCGACGCAGATTTAGACGGAAACGCATTACGGATTTAACCAATAAGATATATAATCTGGAAAAAGCTCATAAATCTTCCCTAGCTGCGGACGTTTTAGCAGATCTGACAAATGCACGAGAAGAACTTTTGGGTGAACTGCATAAACGAGTGAAACGTAACTTCACCCTCTCCCGGAAGTTCTTCTATGAATACAGCAACAAATCCGGGAAATTGCTAGCCAGAGCTCTTCAGGTCAAAAAAGCGTCCCATACTATTCATGCCATTAAAACTGCATCAGGAGAAACTTTGTCTAAAACGGAAGACATTATGAACAAATTTGTTCAATATTTTTCTGATCTTTATAACCTCCCCTCCGACCCCCACCAACCTAAGCCGATCGATCGGAAGGCAGCTATTCAGTCTTTCCTTAGTGAATACTCCCCTGACCCCCTCACTAGCGAAGATATCACTGGTCTTGATGCACCACTATCAGTGGAAGAAACCCTAACTGCCTTAAAACAGATGAAGCCTGGGAAAAGCCCAGGCCCAGATGGCCTCACAGTAAGCTACTACAAGTCCTTCCCAGAAATTTTACTTCCCCACTTGGTTAATGCCTTTAACGACGTCACGTCTTCCCCTGGCGCCCCAAGAGACATCCTAGAAGCCCATATTACTCTCATCACTAAACCCGAAAAAGACCCCACACTGATCACTAACTATCGTCCCATTTCACTTCTCAACGTAGATGTGAAAATATTTGCCAAAACTTTAGCGAACCGAATCTCGCCCCTCCTTCCACGTTTGGTTGACCTGGACCAAGTTGGCTTTGTCCCTGGTAGGGAAGCCAGGGAGAATACCACCAAAGCTCTTAATATACATCACTAGCTGACTACCACATCTACCCCTGGCTTCTTTTTATCCCTCGACGCGGAGAAGGCGTTGGACCGTGTGGCCTGGGATTATATGGAGCCTGCGCTCCAGATGATGGGATTGCCTCATCGCCTGTTACAAATGATCATGGTTCTATACTCGTCCCCTTCAGCCAAACTTAGAATAAATGGTCGCCTGTCGAACGCCTTCTCCGTCGCCAATGGTACTCGTCAGGGTTGTCCCCTTTCTCCTTTGCTCTTCATTCTTACCATGGAACCCTTCCTCCGAAAGCTTAGGGATAACCCGGACATTAAAGGTCTCTCAATTAATTGCAAAACCTATAAGATAGCAGCTTATGCTGACGACATTCTACTTTTCCTATCAGATCCCATTATTACTATCCCCAACCTTCTTAAAGACTTTGAACTCTTCCAAGACCTATCTAATTTAAAAATTAACTTCTCCAAATCTAAAGCACTCAATATCTCCCTTGCACCTTCCATAGTTAATCAATGTAAACAAAATGTTCCCTTTGGTTGGGAATCAGAAGCCATTAAATATCTGGGCATACACATTCCTGTCAACCTTACAAATTTATACGCAAAAAACTTCCAGCCAATTCTTCGCACTATTCAAACTGACTTGCACAAATGGCAAACTGGTCCCTTTTCTTGGTTTGGCAGACTGGCTATCTTGAAAATGAACATACTCCCTCGGATCCTGTACTTGCTTCAAACAATCCCTATATCTCTCCCACAGTCCTTCTTTGGTACATACAAGAGCCTTTGCAGACACTTTATATGGCTGTCTAAAGCACCTAGACTTAGTTGGGACAAGTTAACGCTACCTAAAAATGTTGGAGGCCTAGGGGTGCCTGATATCTATAGATATCATTTGGCGTGTCACTTGAACAGGATAGTCGACTGGCACTCCCAGGCGCTTCACAAGGACTGGATCCGACTGGAGCAGACATTTACTCGGCTCCCTCTTGCTCACCTGCCATGGATATCTAAATCACTCATCCCAAAAGACTCACTAACTAACCCGTTCATATATGCCACTATAAATAGATTTAGAGAGGCTTGCAAATTTCTACAGTTGACGCCTACCCCGGGCCCACTAACTCCTCTGGATCAAAATCCAGCATTTCCAGCGGGTATATCCCGATGTCTACCACATACAGACTCTTCTACACCCAAACCAACCGCACACTGTTTCTTCCAGAATGGGGAACTCCTATCACATTCCCTTATGTCCTCAAAATTCTCGGAGTACCACATCCCCTTCTTCAAATATCTACAAATTTGGCACTTTCTCCGAGACCCAAATAATAGTGGGAACTGGCATAGAGACCTTACACCCTTCGAAACCCTATGCAACAGCCAAGAACCCCAAAGACATGTTATATCAACGGTTTACTCACTTCTTTTTTCCTCACATGATATTAAACAGGATGCATTAGTAAAACATTGGGAATCCGACCTCAACATAGACTTTACCATTGCCGACTGGGAAAACATTTTCCACAATATCCACAAAGCCTCGGTAAATGCTACAATCCAAGAAAACAGATATAAAATATTCTCACGCTGGTACAGAACCCCAGACAAAATTCATAAATTTCATCCCTCCACTCCCCCCAACTGCTGGAGATGCAACGGACCCGTTGGGACATTTCTTCACATTTGGTGGGATTGCCCACTCATTCGTTCATTCTGGACAGAAATACATAAACTAATTTCTCAAATCACAACATACACCCCAGACTTCTCTCCTGCCCAATTCTTGCTACATCACACCCGTACTCCCAAACGAGCTTACACTAAATCCCTGACCGTACACCTCTTTAATGCAGCCAATCAATGTATTCCTGCACACTGGAGAAGCACCACACCTCCTTCTATAGCTGAATGGATGAAACGAGTAGACACTATAGCCGAAATAGAATAACTCATACACCAGGCGCATGACAAGCCGACCGCTTATGGGTCAACATGGGCGTGTTGGACACATTTCCGTAACTCCACATTACCTACCTACCCTAGGAACTTAGGGTTGGTCAACTCACTGAACATTCCGCCTCCACCACCCCAGTAAGTTAATTAGTTTTCGGTGTTCATTTGCAGTATTGCGGACGATGCCCTTCTGCTACCACTTATACTGCCTATTCTGTACATCCTTGTATGTTTCTCATTGCACGTCCTCCGGTCACAGTCAGATCCCTCTAGGGGTGACCGGAGATAGATATATATTCAATCATACTCTCCCACAATAACCAATTCTCCCTTCGCTACCCTTCCCCCTTCCTTCCATTACCATTACTTTGGCTCCTATACCCCCTAATATGGACATGTCTCCTTACCAGCTTCGCATATGTTCACTATTTTCACTGTTTATTTTCACCTATATCGATGCATCAGTACTTTATTCGATGTTTCTCTCGTTCAGATCCAATTCTGATAACTGTCATTATTCTGTTTTTGGAACTTTGGCTTATGTATGCATTCTTCTGTATTTTGTGAAAACTCAATAAAATATTTTGGGAAAAAAAATAAAATAAAGACAAGATAAAGAGAGAAAGAGCATGGGTGGAAGCAGCAAGACTATATTTTGAAAACTGGAATTACTTTTCATGCAGAGAGCAGTTATCACACAGTAATTAGTATGCCTATTGTGTTGTATTTACTTCATAGGTCACTCATAGTACGACAAAGTCATACAAAGTGGTACTGATCCCAAATAATGGCCCTGAAATTGTGCAAATTTGAAGTGTGAAAGGGGCCTTAAGAAGTAGTTCATGAATTACTTTTTCAGGACTTCAACACGATTTAACTGCCATAGACTATAATGTAAATCATGCTGCAAATCGTACCTGTGTCTATATCAACACTACTTGAGCCTGAAGGAAGTTAAATACTAACCCTTTGCTAGTTAAACTTTTGTTCACAACATCACTGTTCCTCCTTGTGACATGGACAGCTCTCACTGAAGTAGCACTGAAGTCATATCAAATTGTTGCACATCTCACAGAAGTAGTGCTGAAGTAGCGCTGGAGTCATATCATATTGTTACAAATCTCACTGAAGTAGTGTTGAAGTAGTGTTTGAAGTCTGGGTTTTAAATTACACTACTTTAAATTGTACCCAGTGTAACCGCAGGCTAAGAGTTGTCCTTTTTTCTGTAGAGGTTAATGGGCCACTTTTTTTCTCAACTTAAAAACAGGTAATAATCCCTTAATGCCCATGTTACCAAGTAAAAATCACAGCAGCCAGGGTGAAATTTTGAGTGGGGGTTTATACATTCAGAAATGACATATTTATCACTTTTGTTGACAATTATAGAATGTGAGCAGATATCATAATAGTGCTCCTGATTTTAAAAAAAGTTGTAGAATTAAAAGAAATTTCCTCTTTCCTTAAAAAAAAAAACAACAGCATAGAAATATTGAATTTAAGCAGACATATCAAGGGATTGGGCGTGGCTCTTCCAAATCAGAAATATTAAACTGAATCCAGCTGCCTCATCGCCCTCAGGATGGGATGATTTTTCAAAAAGTTGCCACAAGAGCTTCAGAAAGTTTGCTAACTATACTTCATTTGAATAATTTCAATAGTCTTAACCCCTGAATGACAGACATATTCCAGTATACTGTAGATTTTCAGTTCAGAAATGTTGATTTTTATAATTAATTGCCCCTTTTTGCTATTATTATGAGCAGATCTGGCATCTTTGCCAATCAGCTAAAAAATTTAAGAGATGTATGCTTAACTTGTAAGTTGTAAAACACACAGCCAAAAACAGAGCCCCAAATACGCAGAACTATTCCTAATGAAGTACACGACAGCAACTGTCTACCAAACTTTAATAAGCTGGAAAACACCTAATAAGTATGGAAATGTTATTCATGCATTAAGATCTCCTCCAAGATAAAGAGGAGGCAAATTCCTTTCCACTTTGTGCAAACATAATAATCTTTATTCTTCTAATCACAAATATAAAAATGCAAAGCAAACAGCAACATTAAAGAGCGTGTATTTCATTTAAGTGGGATTGTCATAATGTTTTGTTACAAAAGTCTTTTTAGCAAGATAATTATTCTCTTTTATATTTAATTGAAGAGCTTCACATTTGCTTAATGTAAAAATGAATTAAGTGATTTTCTTTAAATGTAGGCTTTAAAAACCAATTAACATTTCTTCTCAATAAAGATTTTATTTTGCCTTTTCTAGTAATCTAAATGCAAAGTTTAAGGCATTAGTCTGGACATTCCAATTACAGCAGCTGTCACTGATTCATTAATTATCTATGTCTCTGTCCCATTATCTCTAGCTGTTTTTACATTTCTTGATATTTCATTTTGGAATGATGCCACCAAGTGGTAATACCAACAGTATGTAGAACACGAACCAAGGAAGGAGAGTTTCTCTTGCGGATCAGTGTCGAGAGCTATAATTGCACCCATATAAATAAGATGCCTATTGTACAATTCTTGCTATTTTGGCAGAATTATGGTAAGTTCAGTTGGGAAACAGACTTTAGGCCCCCTGACCATAACTGGTGATTGACAATGATGAAAAAAAGAGAAATGCTAATGGCTTCAGAGATCGCCACACCAACAGGGTAGTTGCAAAAAGACCTTAAAGTCATGAAAGGATTTTCCATTGAAAAAAGGCCACGATCATTCAATCAAGTTGGATAAAGTTTGGATAATAATGAGCACTTCCAAATCTCGTGTTAGCTTGTTATTTTTACAACCCTGTGCTACAAGATTAATGTTGCAAATGTGCCCCCCATATTATGAAATGCTAAATAAAAGCAAAGGATATGAAAGGATTAGAAGCAAAAAAGTAAAAGCTACTCACCCTACTCCCTGGCTTCTGATGGGTTCTCTTTTAGGGGGACTTGTTGCAACTGGGTCTCTCCGACACTGTGCAGGAGCAACTTCTTACAAGATTTGGGCATCCCAACTTTCTCAGGGTCCCTCTAGAAGGTCTAGGTATGTCACCCTCAATTATGGGAGATTTCTGGGGGGGTTCTTACACTTGGTGTTTCTTATTGGACAGGATGGGGGCTTCAAATAAGCAGTGGAACAAAATTTTGCACTACTCCCCCCTCCCCAACCGAAAATCCACTGCTGATAATTTTGCTGCTCCTTTTCCCAGTTTGGTCATCTTGATTGGTCTTCAGCCATTTTGATTTGCCAGCACAGGATGATATAAATCCTGTTAACTCCTCCATCCCAGAGCTCAAGGTATGAGAAGAATTTACACTACGCTGCACATATGGTAG
Organism: Lithobates pipiens; assembly: GCF_037356315.1. Classification (NCBI taxonomy): domain Eukaryota; kingdom Metazoa; phylum Chordata; class Amphibia; order Anura; family Ranidae; genus Lithobates; species Lithobates pipiens. Next base: position 23,294,347 of record NW_027507696.1, on the reverse strand, counting down.
AAGAAGAGCTTTTACTGCAGAAGAGACTAATAAGATTTTCTGCAATATAAGCCTGTTAACAGCATTTACAACGCATTATGCCGCATACACATGACCTGCCTTTCCACCAGACTAGGTCCGGCGGTCTTCCCGATGGACTTTCGGCAAAGTTCCAACAGACTTTCCGAACTAACGGACTTGGCCACACACGAACAGACTAAGTGCGTTCATTTCGAACGTGATGACATAAACAGGACTAAATAAGGAAGTTCAATAGCCAGTAGCCAACTGCTTCCCTTGCATTTTATTCGGTCGGTCGGACCAGCACACAGACGAATGGTTTTCCCGATTTTTAGTCCGTTGGAATTGAGTCAGTCAGATAGATTTGAAACATGTTCTATTTCTAGGTCCGTCGGATTTATTTTTTGAAAAACGATTGGATTAGCCCACACACGATTGGATTATCCGACGGACTAATCCCTTCGGACCTAGTCTGCCGGAAAGTCCGGTCGTGTGTACACGGCATAAGTTTGACCTTATGCTTTCCCATAGAAAATTACATTCCTTTACTGCACCTGTATCAAAATGTAAAAAATGTATAAATAATGGTATTAAGTGTATGCAATAGATAGCTCAGCTCTCCTATTCATTATGAAAATGATGACAAGCTACTAATCTATGTCAGATATATGACTAGTTTAAATACATTTGAACTAATGTTACATTCTCAAACTAGTCAAGATATTGAAATTGCACTGAAGTGCACTTGGAAGGGCAGTCGCTGTGAATCTGAAGGGTAATCTGAAATGAGGGGAAGCTCTGCTGATTTTATTATCCAAACATGTACAAGCTAAAATGCTGTTTTCTTTTATTTTCCTTGCATCCCATCGGATCTACAGCAACTGCACTTCCAAATGCACTTTAAGTGCAATTTCAAGTGCACTTTGCACTTGTAGTGCAAAGTGGATTTGCCTTTAGTAAATAATCCCCATGCTCTCTTGAACCAGTTGCAGTTTACAATGTGAATGCAGAATGTTCGCACAATACATTTGTTTTAAGAAACCCCAAATGCGGTATTTATTTTGATAACATTTTGCAAGAAAGCAACTGACCACATAGTGTAATCATGCTGTGTGAGGCGTAGCGTTTGGATTGCTGTATTATTCTGGGAAATATACATTACACAACATTTACTTTGGTCTGTGTTGCCTTTTGTTTTCAAGGAACTGCTGTTTATGCAAGAAAATACTGTAATGTGTGGTAAATTCACACAATTTGTGGAGGAGGGGGAACCACAAAAAATCAGAAGGGTTCCTAGAAGAGGCCGTGAGCAAAAACCAAGAAGAAAGGGTTTGATGTATTGTTGCCATGTTTGTTGGTATTGCCATATTGGGTATGCTGTTTTTGTATTTGAAAACAGATGTCAGACTTTTGTTTTTCTCCTCCACAGAGTATTTAGTTATTGTGTAGTAATGCTATTGTAAAATCCTTTTGACAACTGTAAATCAACTACCTAGGTCTAATCTTCCAAATGGAGCATTACATCTAATTGACATCTTTGGCCTCACTTTTGCTCCAGATTTTCTTTTAAATTCAATGTTTGGTGATTTTGTGTATGTTTTCCTATTTTTTTTTTATATGTTCAGTACTCTAACTTTTCTATCTCCTTTTAAACCATGAAAATATAAATTGTCGCATATGAATACTGTGAATTCTCATTTTCAGTCAGCAGGTGGAGCTTTTGATATGTTTTCCTTTTCACATGTTTTACTGACTAAGGTTAGCTACATTTCTGAAAAAGCCTGTTTGCAAAGCCTAAAAGCTTAAAGTGTTTGTTTGTTACCCCAGCATTTCGAAAATTCCTAATATATGCCTGAGGATCCATGTACTTGTATGAACAAGTATCCTTTTTTTATTTTCTTGCTTCCTTTGTGTGAAAGTGTCCTGATTATTTTATTTGGTAGCGTTTTATATTTAAATCCTGAAGGCGGTGCTTGGTTTTCCGGGTCCCGTATGTGGCTAGGCTCCCAAAAAGTCCCCCACATGTGGTATCCCCATACTCGGGAGAAGCAGAAGAATTTATTTTGGGGTGTAATTTCACTTATGCCCCTAGCATGTGTGAGCAATATATCAATTAGTGACAACTTTGTGCAAAAAAAAAGTTTGTAATATTCCCGCAACTTGTGGCAAAATATAAAATATTTCATGGACTCAACATGCCTCTCAGTAAATAGCTTGGGGTGTCTACTTTCCAAAATGGGGTCATTTTGGGTGGTTTTGTGCTATTTTGGCATTTTATGGCCTTCGAAACTGTGATAGGTAGTGAGGAGTGAAATCAAAAATTTGCACCCTTAGAAATCCTGAAGGTGGTGATTGGTTTTCGGGGTGCCGTGCACGACTAGACTCCCAAAAAGTCCCACACATGTGGTATTCCCATACTTGGGAGAAGTAGCGGAATATATTTTGGGGTGCAATTCCACATATAACCATGTAATAGGTAGTGAGGAGTGAAATCAAAAATGTGCACCCTTAGAAATCCTGAAGGCAGTGATTGGTTTTCGGGGAGCCGTACGTGGCTAGGCTCCCAAAAAGTCCCACATATGTGGTATCCCTGTACTCAGGAGAAGCAGCAGAATATATTTTGGGGTGCAATTCCACATATAACTATGGCATGTGTGAGCAATATATCATTTAGTGACAACTTTTTGTAAACTTTTTTTTTTTGTGTCATTATTCAATCACTTGGGACAAAAAAAAAATATTCAATGGGCTCAACATGCCCCTCAGCAATTTCCTTGGGGTGTCTACTTTCCAAAATGGGGTCATTTGGGGGGGGGGGTTGTAATGCCCTGGCATTTTAGCACCTCAAGAAATTAGATAGGCAGTCATAAATTAAAAGCTGTGTAAATTCCAGAAAATGTACTCTAGTTTGTAGACGCTATAACTTTTGCGCAAACCAATAAATATACGCTTATTGACATTTTTTTTACTAAAGACATGTGGCTGAATACATTTTGGCCTAAATGTATGACTAAAATTTAGTTTATTCGATTTTTCTTATAACAAAAAGTAGAAAATATATTTTTTTTCAAAATTTTCAGTCTTTTTCCTTTTATATCGTAAAAAATTAAAATCGCAGAGGCAATCAAATACCATCAAAAGAAAGCTCTATTTGTGGGAAGAAAAGGACGCAAATTTAGTTTGGGTACAATATTGCATGATCGCGCAATTACCAGTTAAAGCAGTGCAGTGCGAAATTGTAAAAATACCTCTGGTCCTTAGGCTGACAATTGGTCTGGGGCTTAAGTGGTTAATCAACCCCATAGTGTGTTCTGCTGTATATTCCAACAGTGTAACAGAATTTAAACAAGCACACTACATAATGCATATGAAGCAAAATGTATAATATATAAGAGAAATTAAAAAGGACAAACAGACAAAAATTGGGGTTATTGTGTGTATACACAGCTTATCAAGTGTAAAAAAAAGACAGCTAGCAGTACATAATCTTGCAAAGGGGGGCAGCATGTAACTTAATGCTCAGCATTGATTTCAGATACATAAGATATGAAATGCAGAGATCAGGTAGTATCCCAATAAGCAATCTTACAGCAGTAGGGTAGCAAAGATAACCCTGGTGCATCGGATTGTGAGAGAGTCTCACATTTTAGGGGACAGGGCACTTCCCAAGTTACTACTTATGACCCAAAACATACTGACAAGACAACAGACATCTAATCAAACTGGCCCTATTGTGTTTGTGCTTGTATTTTGATAAGGATGTTAAATTGTAAGCATCTTCAGGGGCACAACTTGTTTTGAGTGGTTCTATGTGATCTGAAAATCAATGAATAATAAAATACTCTATAATATACAAACATCAAATTACAAACTCTGAAAAATGTTTAACATATTAGCTGAACGTATATGATACAACTCTCTAGTGAAAAAAAAAAGTGATTGTTAAATCATAATTTTCAGATTACATTGTACTTTACAGCACTTAATAATCAAAACAATGAAACTGGTTATCTACCAGCAGACAGTTCAATACTACTTTATAAAACTGACTGTCAGCCACAAAAAAAAAGAAATATATTGTAGAGAATATAAAGCTGCTTACATTCCCACCGAACATCAAATTAATGTTTCTATCATAGTTGTGCTAGCAGTAAATAGCCCAGACATTGCTCTATACTGGGCTCTTGTTCTGTTCTGATGAAGCAGCAGAGCCTGTGTCAATTATAACTGAAGAAACAAGCCCTAAGTAATTAGCCTGATATAGTGTTTATACTGTTTATAAAAGTCAAGGTAGCAAGCTGGTGCCCACATAAACTTGTGAAGCATATTTGTAATCCTGACACTTTAATCATGAGAGGTTCTTAGTTTGCTCCGATCCTCCTTACAGCACCATCTCAAAAGACACTCAGTTTTCAAGTAGCTGGACATCTTTTGCACTGAAAAGCCTTCTTGAAGCAGATCTGTGCTTTTGCCTGCATAGACCAAATCAGAATGGTCACTTTAACCCCACCTCCCTAGCAGAGCATTCCTTTGTCCCCCTACCACTAAAATTAGCCATTGGGAGCAAACTGGTCCCTTAATGTATGGAGGAGCATGTGACTCACTCTTCTTTCTATTATATGACAGAGCTTGTATGTGGTGACTGGCCCAGTACCAAAGGGGCGAGGAGAAGGTCCTTGGCCCTCTGTAGGCTTTAATCAGAGCAAACTAGAAAAAGGCTTCCTTTACACACTGCATGACTCTGACCAGGGTGTCTGGAGAATGAAGGGCTGCATTCTGTAAAGCTGGAGAGAAAGCCATGCATTCATACCAGCATGCAGCAGCACTGGAATGAATATATTTCCAGCACACAGGCTAGCCTTTCTGCTCGTACAGGCAGGCCATACTCATATATGGTTTGGTGCAGTCCTTCTACCCTTAATTGTTTCTGTACATGAAAAAAGCCATATTAAACAATTAGGTCAGGTTCACACTGGCGTGCTGTTTGGTCACAGTTTGGGTGTATGCAGTGTTTTCTTAAAGCCCACCAAAGGCCTGCATGGCGCATCTTTAGTGCATTTTCAGAAAATGCTGCAAAAAACACATGACCTAATAGAAGTCAATGGGACTGTAGCTAAAACCTTGGGTAAAATATGCAGAATTTGTGCATATGTGTCAGGGCTGGCTTAGCCCTTCCTTCTCTGGGCTGGCTGCTCAGCTGTCGGCTAATTGCCAGCTCTCGTCTCTCTCCACAGTTACCAGCTGTTCCTTATCTAGCTCATCTTACCTGCCTACTTAAAGCTGTCCAGCTCACTTCATGTCGGCCTTTGCCTTGGTCACATCACAAGAAACCATCTCCTGTGGTTCTGTTTAAAGACTGGATTGCTGACATCCCTTCTGGCTCCTTATCCTGCTTGCTGTTGCTCCACTTGGATCCCTGACTTCTGGCCTGGCTAATTACCTGATCTGGTTATTGAACTCTGGCCTGGCTGACTACTCGATACGGTTACTGGACTCTGGCTATGCTTTGAATATGCTTACTCTATTTACCTTTTTATTTTTATTAATAAACAAGTGTGATTTAATTGTACTTCTGTCTCGGTCTGATTCATGGTTTCTGACAATATGTCCTTACTATTTATATAAAAAGTGAAACCAGGCCTACAACCACTACCCTGGCGCTATGGAGCCTTAAAACTTAATACATATAGATATTTCTAAAGATTTCCAAAGATAGCAGCTGTTTAAATTGGTAAACTGTATAAACCCAAAATAGTAGAATGTCCACAGGTATCTCAATAGGTACCTATATATACACTATAGCAGCACTACTGTCAATTATTATGACCAGCTTTCAAATGGTATCTGCATATTAGAAAAGATGTATGACAGAGGGTGATAGCCAGTCCAAAAGACACAAGTGGTGATATAAATGTGAAATTTATAAATCTGAAATTGTTGAATTGCACCTTACACCAGAGATCCTCAAACCATGTGTCACACTCCCAAGAGAGTTAAAAATATCAAGCATTGGAATGTTTTTAAATGACGATCAACCTCCTTCCTGGACAGTTTCAGCGCTGCAAATCGTCTTCACCTTGAATGTGACTCAGAGGGGCAGAGGGGTAATTTTAGCCACTTACTCCTTCTCTGGAACTGCTGCCTAAAGTTGTCCAAATCTGGCAGCATTGCCCATTTATTAGTAAATATATGTGCTGGCACTGTATTGAATGCAAAACAAGGATCTGTGTCTAGTAATGGGTGGGCGAGTATTAGAGGAAATGTATAGTGGTTTTGTATATATTTTTTTATTTATTGTGTTCAGGACCTTTAGGAAGCATATTACAAATTTAGAAATCATTTGTTAATTTTTAAGTTCAGTAAATATAAATTAGTATATATCTTATTTCTCCGTGCAGCCAACTGGTGATGCTTTAGACTCCTTTTTTGTATTTGCTTATCTTTTTATCCTTGCCTACTTTGAAAGATGAAAAACTGTTGTTTAGAGAGCTCACTAGCTTAAGCTAAAATTCATACACACAAGTTAATGTGAGAATGAGTGTAAAGGTGAGCAGCTTCTGCTGTGAACCCTCTTTAGAAATTCATATTGATCTCTCAATCCAACCTGATGGGTAAATCCTGAATCAAATGTTTATTTGCAAAACAAAAATAATATAAAATGACAGTTCAATACGACTGCAAATTTGGTCCTCAAAGGTGTCATAAAAAGAGAAGTCAGCTTTAAAAAAATAGCTACTTAATATAAATTATGATTTATAATAAAACTCAAAGCTAGTCTTTATTTTTTTTGTGGATAAAGTGGAAGAGAATTTTAGCGTTACCTGTGCCCTTTCTTTTTTGGGAAATGTTTCCTCTGTTCCTGTGTGAACACAGATTCAAAAAGTGAATAGAATCTCAAATAGCAGCACAACAGCAATACACATATATACATTTTCAATAAGGTTGTGAAGTTATAAGCTCTGCGAAACCTTATTACTGCCTGTGTCCTGTTGGATTAGAGGTCTTCACTTCCTGTGTGATCAATAAGGGAGGACGTGAAAGGAAATCTGCACAGCTAAAACACAGATATAATTAAAATATGACAAATGTTCTAAAACTTTCCAATGTTACCCATACTAAATCTTACTTTGGGAATAGACATTAAATAAATGTTCTGCTTTGCGAAATACGTTATTTCTAAAGTTCAACTAGTTTCACTTAGGATAATTTTTTTTTTTTGCAATCTTTACCCTGCACTTACAGTAGGTTTCGTTGGAAGCTGTCAATCTGACAGTTGCTAACTCAGAAAAAAATACCAAGTGTATCCACAAATTAGTTGACAAGTGGTGCCTCTTAATAAAGGCGACTACTAAAGATGTTTCTTCTTCCCACAGGCCGCCTGAGGCATTTCATTTTCTTAACCTATCTATAGCTATTAACAGGAAGTTTTTTTTTTAAGTTCCTAAAAATGAAATTTAACTTGTATAAGTCTTATTGCAAAGAGAAACCACAGCTCTGTTATTTCTTTTGTTTTTAGTGCTACCAAATGATGTGCCTGTAGCATTTTCTTTTGTAACTACTGAATAAACTGAAACTTCCTTCTCAATGCATAGTTATCAGTTCTTTTATGGGAATCTTGGGCATTTATATGCAATAAGAGCATACCTAGCCCTGCATAAGAGGAGAGTAGCCTCAACACATTGGGGTTGATTTTCTAAAGGCAAATATACTGTTCACTTTGCAAAGTGAAGTTGCACGCTGTAACAGTAGTTGCTACAGAGCTTATTAAATGAGCAGAAGCTCTGCTGACTTCCATTATACAATCATTTTTTTTTCCTTGCACGTGATTGGGTATTCTTTGCAAAGTGAAGCTTTGCCTCATTTACTAAGCTCTGGAGTAACTGCCCTTGCAGACTGAAATTGCACTTTGCAAAGTGCACAGTCTATTTACCTTTAGTAAATTAACCCCTTAGTGAGCAGGAACCCAGCAAAGCACTCATTTCTAAAAGCAGAAATAATATTCAACACGGCTATTCACTGAAACATAAAGATACCTTAGATACCAGAGGACACTTCTACAAGTAGGCTTACAAGCTTAACAGTTAAATGGAAAGAATGTTATCACACAATATATATGTACAAATTCCCTTTTGGAACTAACAAAACTTCTGTACTAAAAGGCCACTGATGTATTGATGCATCTTATCATTAAACTCTAAGTATGATCAAATCCTACATTTAAAATTTACATAGAGCAGCACACTGGCGCTGGCCTCCACTGACACCTGACAGATGATCACATCCCTTGTTGATCCCCAGACTATGCTGCTGAGGACCATCCTACCCAGTGCCATGAGCTACATACTTGTTTTTATGTTACATTTGTGAGTAGTTCTTATTTCATATTTAAATAAATACTGTCTAACAACTACACTTAGAAGGTGCCTGTGCTTCTCCCTGTACCTCAATTTAAAAATCCCTTTGTCTTTATTTCTGTTTTTAAGGGTGGTTCTGTTCCCTTGCAGGGTCCTCTAGAGTCACCCTTACAAAATGTGCATCTGCCTGGCACAGCAGCCCTATGTGCTTACACTATGGGGGTTATTTACTAAAGGCAACTCCACTTTGCACTACAAGTGCAAAGTGTACTTGAAATTGCACTGAAAGTGAACTTGGAAGTGCAGTCAGTCTGAGGGGTGGATCTGAAATGAGGGGAAGCTCTGCTGATTTTATTATCCTATCATGTGCAAGCTAAAATGCTGTTTTTTATTTTCCTTGCATGTCCCCCTCAGATCTACAGCGACTGCACTTCCAAGTGCATTTTCAGTGCAATTTCAAGTGTAGTTTGCACTTGTAGTGCAAAGTGGATTTGCCTTTAGTAAATAACCCACATTGCGTGCCAAACCACACCAGTAGCTCAGAATCCCACAAATGGCTTACTGGGGTAAAAAAAAAAAATGTGGTATACTTTTGCTAGATGGACTAAATATTTTAATGTTAAAAATGAGGACAGTTGTATGCTTGCCTATATTAACGCCCTATATACCAACCCTTCTGCAAGGGTGAGAGCCAACGGCCTCCTGTCAAGCGCCTTCTCCATACCTAACGGCACTCGGCAGGGCTGCCCTCTTTCCCCCCTGATATTTGTCCTAACGTTAGAACCTTTTCTCAATAGATTACGAGCCAACACAGACGTCCAAGGGGTCGTTATTGGACGCACAGAATACAAAGTAGCCGCATTCGCGGTTGACATTTTACTGTCTCTGCAGTCGCTCGGACATCTTTACCTAACCTCTTAAAGGATATTAAGGACTTTGGTCTTCTATCCAATCTTAAAATCAATTATTCCAAATCCCACGCCCTCAACATTTCCTTACCCCCTTGGGAGGTATCCCACTGCCAAGCATCCTTCCCCTTTCAGTGGAAGAGAGATGCGATCACTTATCTTGGCGTTCAAATAACCAAGGAAACGGCGGGTCTTTATGCCCACAACTTCCTGACAACCCTAGCTAGAATCCAAACAGACCTGGAAAATTGGACCAACCTTAATGTATCCTGGTTTGGCCGTTCTGCCTTAATAAAAATGATAGTCCTTCCGTGCATTTTGTACCTCCTGCAGACGATCCCAATCCATATCCCTCCGTCCTTCTTTCTGACATACAAGAAGCTATGCACTGCTTTTAATTGGAAAGGCAATGCCCCACGTATTAAATATTCTCGCCTGACGTGTCCTAAAACCATGGCGGCATAGCCCTACCTGATCTCTACCATTATTACTTAGCATGCCATCTGTTGGACTGGAAATTTCATAGGAAGGGGAAGACCTGGGTGGCCTTGGAGAGTTCCTTCTCGACTTACCCCTTACATACCCTCCCTTGGCTCGCGTAGACGCACTGGCCCCCTCTCCGTCAAGTCGCACCCGCTCATCCACACCTCCCTGCTAGCATTCAAGAAAGCAGTAGCCTCTCATCAGATAACCTCACATCTAGGCCCATTGACACCTCTGAGGGGGAACCCAGACTTCCTACCTGGAGAATCGACAACATTTCTTTCACGTGAATGGCCACATGATGATATCCTAGCACAGCACTTTTTTCATAAAGGACGACTACGATCCTATGACGCCCTTAAATCCATGTCTCGCACAAAGGAGTTTCCTTTCTGGACCTACAGACACGCCTAGACCACGCCACAAAGACACCTCATATCCCTGCTCTACTCTATCCTACAAGACAAAACACACTCCTCACAGACAGAGTCCTCAAGAGCATCATGGGGTAGGGACCTGCATATACCATTTACAGATGAGGACTGGAGTACCATCACCACGTATGCACACAAAGGGTCACTGAACGTTGCCATTCAGGAAAATGGCTACAAGATAATTACAAAATGGTACAGGACCCCATCCCACCTACACAAATTTTCTCCCTCAGTCCCAAACGTCTGTTGGAGGTGTAACAATGGAGAGGGCTCTATGCTCCACATATGGTGGGATTGCGCCATGCTCCAACCATTCTGGAAGGAGGTACATTCCGTAATAGCACAAGTCACCACTTACACACTAGATTTCAACGCTGGTCAGTATCTCCTCCACCACACCTCTCTGCCCAAACGAGCATATCACAAATCCCTGGCCATGCACATGGTTAATGCAGCAAGATTGTGCATCTCTGCGCTTTGGCGCTCCACCCAGATCCCTTCTATCAGAGATTGGCTGATAAGAGTCGCTAAAATTGAGGAGATAGAAGAGCTGATTTATACTTCTCAGGACCGCACGCAGAAATTCTCCGCCACGTGGGCCTGCTGGACGAATTTTAAATCCACGGACAGATACAAGTCTTACTTCCCACATTAACCACCCGGGTTGGACCCTGGTGTATCCTGTGTGATGAGTTGGGGCTGGGGAGAGGAGCGGCCCCCGTTATTCCCTCAATTCCCCCTCTATTCTTCCACCAATCCCCCTCATAGCCCTACTATGGCCCCTCTTGGCCCTCCCTTCCCCTCTGTATCCCCCCCCCTCCACCTTCACCCTTTTTCTACTCCTTCTTTATACTCCTCATAGGTACACCCTATCCCATTGGCACACTACCCAACAAACATGCCCCTCACCTCCGTAAACAACGATACCGGGAGGCATTTAACATTTAACATGTACTATTCCTGCGGGCAAGTCCCTTGACCCTTTCCAGTTCATGAGAGGACCTGTTGAGGGTGGTCCCCATGGTCATTGTTTATTATACATTTGCTGCTACTACACCAAAACCTCTCAAGAATACGTAACTGTTGGTAGTACATATACTAGTTTTCTCTGTTTACTGACTACTTAGGCTCAGTACATTCTGTATTCTATTTGTTCTTGCCTAATCAGTTGCGTATAATTGTCTGTATACTTTATCATTGTGCCACACAGTCATGGTTGCTGCTTTTGTGTACCCATGTACTATGATGTGTATCTGTTTATCTTATTTAAGAATAAAAACCTTTTTGTGGAAAAAAAAGAGGTCAGTTAATTCAAACCATTTATTACAGGATATACATACAAAGCTGATCACAATACCATCAAGTGACCAAGGAATTTCAGTTATTGGGAACCAGTTTATAGAGGTGAGGCCATATTTACCACAAGAAACATGTAGGCCTATTACTAGGGCATTGGTGTAAGAGGCGGCAGCACCATGATACATTATTAACCATTATCTCACTTGTATACCCTACGGACCAGAGCAATTTGTACAATTCTGCATTGAGCCTTTTTATTCAGTAATAGCTTGAGCTCATTCGGCTGGGCTTCTCCTATGGATCACAGGAGTACAATTGATTTTGCACTCCTGTAACCAGTTTTCAGCAGAGAACAGTCTGAAGATCGCTCTCTGCTGATTTCACCAAGATCAGTTCAGGCACCGCATTATCCCAACTTCAGAAAGTCTGGATCTGTCAGATGCCTGGATTGATAGGCATCTCAGCCTCTCAGCAAGCCACTGAGAGGCTGAGACGGCCGCTCCCCACCCCTCCACAGCTCAGCGTTCCAATGAGCGTGGAGGAGGAGAGCAGGAGAGCTTCTGACTGACAGGCAGCAGCTCTGCGTTCAGGGAGGTGAGAGAACCAAGCCATTGACGGGGTTCGGTGGCTCGGTTCTCAGTGAAGAGGCGGCAGGGGACAGATGCAACATCAGACTGATGCTGCATCCACCTAGGCCAATATAATTATGGGATAAAAAAAAACTATACTTTTAAGTACTCTCCAAAAATAATCCATACAAACCCACTACATAATGGCCCTGTAATCTGTTTTACAGGAAGCGTTAGTTGCGGTCATGCGTGCTACTCCATGCACACTACAGGTCATAGTCCATCTCAAGAGCAAGCAAGAGAAGGTCTATTTTCCTACATACTGTGGGACCACGGAGAACAAATGTAGCCACCTTCTGATGGAAAGTTGTATCAAAGCAACAAAAAATAAATAAAAAATTCGGAGATTTGGAGAAAACTGAGAGGCTAAGAGCTATAGAAGAGCTATACTTTGAGTTAAGAATACCTACTTGAATAGATTTTTTTTAAACCAGAGTTTAATTTCACTTTCAAATAACAAAGTAATCCATACTTTTTTTTTGGACAAAGAAGGCTTTCTTTTGGCGGTATTGACTTGCAAAATTGATTTGTTTATGCTATTAATAGACGAGTAACAGAACTAAAAAATGCTAATTTTTTTTTAAATCATTGTTAGTATAAAAAATTCTTGTTACTTTGGATAGAAAGTATAAATCTTTTTTGATTATTTGTCCTGTTCAAACCATGAGTTTGGTAAAAAAAAAAAATAAAAAAAAAATGCAAAGTTATTTACAAATGAAATACAGGCTTACCATTAAAGTAAAAGGATACTTTAAAAAAAAAAAAATTTTAGGGTAACAAATGCTTTAACCACTTGAGGATCGCCTCAATATATATATATATATATATATATATATATATATATATATATATATATATATATATATATTAAATATTGAAATAAACATAAAAATCATCAGGATAAAAATAAACTTTGGGGAGAAGGGAAAGAAAGAGTTAAGTCTGACTGATTGGGATAAAATAAGGGTCATTGAGGGGTTAAATATGATTTATTTTTTTACTCGTCAGCTTGCTTAAGCCCCGCACAAATTTGCAGCCAAAGGACCAAGCCCCTTCTTGCGATTCGGCACTGCGTTGCTTTAACTGACAATTGAGCGGTCGTGCAATGTGGCTTCCAAACAAAATTGGCGTCCTTTTTTCCACAAATAGAGCTTTCTTTTGGTGGTATTTGATCACCTCTGCGGTTTTTATTTTTTGCGCTATAAACAAAAATAGAGTGGCAATTTTGAAAAAAATGCAATATTTTTTACTTTTTGCTATAATAAATATCCCCAAAAAATACATAAAAAAATATTTTTTTTTCCTCAGTTTAGGTCGATACATATTCTTCTACATATTTTTGGTAAAAAAAAAATCGCAATTAGCGATTATTGATTGGTTTGCGCAAAAGTTATAGCGTTTACAAAATAGGGGATAGTTTTATAGCATTTTTATATTTTTTCTTACTAGTAATGGCGGCGATCAGCGATTTTTATTGTGACTGCAACATTATGGCGGACACATTGGACATTTTTGACACATTTTTGGAACCATTGTCATTTATACAGCAATCAGTGCTATTTAAATGCACGGATTCCTGTGTAAATGACACTGGCAGTGAAGGAGTTAACCACTAGGGGGCAGTGTAGGTGTTATGTATGACCTTAGATGTTTTTTTTATTGTAGGGGGTGTGGCCTGGCATGTGACATCACTGATCATCCTTCCCTATAAAAGGGAACAGACGATCGGTGACAGCCACACAGGGAAGCATGGGGAGAGGTTTGTTTACACAGACCTCTCCTCGTTCTTCAGCTCTGTGACCCGATCGTGGGACACCAGCGGCGATTGGGTCCGCTGGTCCCGCGGCCATGGTCACGGAGCTCTGGACCGGGTCGGGAGCGTGCCGCTGGTGGCGCTCTCCCAACCACGGCTGGGCACTTAAAAAGCTTGTGCTCGTGCTTGTGCCCAGCCGTGCCATTCTGCTGACGTATATCGGCGTGAGGCGATCCTCAAGTGGTTAAAGCATTTGTTACCCTAAAAAATTTTTTTTTTTTTAAAGTATCCTTTTACTTTAATGCATGAAAAGCAGTGCAGTGCTTGTGCTGTGTAATTTGGCCCTTTGTATCATCTAAAATACCTGTTTGATCCTGCCTGGTGCTGCCCTCCCCTCTGTAAACTGACCACAGTTATGATGGCTGCTGAGCCCCTGATACTGTGGTCTCCATGCCTCCATCATCCTCCTGTCTCTCCTCTCTCCTCCTCTCCTGTCAGCTCATGTCAGTACCCATCACTCCCCTCTTGCTGTTAAAATAAGTTTGTAAATTTCAGGCAATCCCCAGTGTTCAATAATGTGCCCAGTGTATGTGCTTCGTTAAAAAAAAAAACACCTTATTTGAGAGCGCAGCTTGGCGCTCATGTGACCACCCACTGTTCTCCTCCCTTCCTCCCGTCTAACCTCAGTGGAGGATACTCAGCCCCTCCTGCTCTAGAGAATGGAAGGCAGCCACATGAGCGCCAATAGGTGCTCTAAAATAAAGTATAGAAAGGCATTGTTTTAATAAAGCACATACACTGGGCACATAGCAAAATCCAACACTAGGGATTGCCTGAAAATTACAAAGTGGGTTTACAACCACTTTAGCTGGCACCATATGCAGATTGAAGCTGATCCTGTTGATCTGTAGATGAATCAGAGTAAATACAACTGTAACAATATTATTTCTATCTTACATCTGAGCAATGTTTATAAACACTCTTTAAGAAGTTCTGTTTTTTTTTCAAATATAAATGTGGCACTCGCGCTATCACTTTAAATGGTGTAGCTTAACTACTGCAAACACCGATTAGTGGATCCGTGACTAAAGAAATATACAATGAGCGATAGAGTGATGATGTTGTGCTGTTAAGTACCAATGTATCAAATGAATGAGTGAAATAAGTATAAATATAAATAACCATCCAATAGCCTATAATCAAAAAATAAAATAAAAATAAATATTGGTAAAATAAACAAGTGGTCAAACTCGTGCCCAACAGGGATGTGCAGCTTCACAGGTTACCACTGGAATCCTCTTTCACTCCTCCATGACGACATCAGGGAGCTGGTGGATGTTAGAGACCTTGCGCTCCTCCACTTTACATTTGAGGATGCCCCACAGATGCTCAATAGGGTTTAGGTCTGGAGCTATGCTTGGAGGTGTGTTTTGGGTCGTTATGTTGGAATACTGAATTTTGGTATAGGAGATAACTGCGCCAACACCAAATTAATATCGGTGACAATAGATACTGTGTGCTTTATTGTGTATATAAAAGCATAGATTAATGTGCACTGACATGGCAAGTCTATCCAGCATTCTGGCTGAAAACTCTGCTCTTCGTTCCGTCTCAAGGAACCGCCGTGTGGTGCAAGTTCCGTCTCCAGGAACTGCAAGTCAGGTGAAGGAAGTGACGTTGATGCTGTTCACTGGCCTCTACACATTCCGCATCATTCTTGCGTCACCAGGAAGCACGAATGATGCCAAATGCGTCACAACTTTATAGGCACAATACCATGTGATTGCACATTAATCTATGCTTTTAAATACTCAATAAAGTAAGGCATGTTGTGCAATGATGGCCTTTTGTTTTCTGTGAGATTTTAAGATCACTGGAAGGTGGAGATACATGGATGGAATAATGTTATAACTACTGGTCAATTTGTGGTATATTTCTATGGAAGGAAGATCAATCCAGGCTTAAATTGAAACAAAACAAAAGTGAAATATTCCTTTAAATTTCATATCTGAGGGGTGTCTATAGTATGCCTGTAAAGTGACACATGTTTCCCGTGTTTAGAACAGTCCGTTAGCAAATTGACATTTCTAAAGGAAAAAAAGTCTATAATGAATTGAATACACATAAAAGTCATTGAAAAAAAGGCATGGGATTCCCCAAAGTCAATTACCAGACCCTTTGGGTCTGGTATGAATATTAAGGGGGAACCCAGAACCAAAATGTAAAATAAAAATTGTGTGGGGGTACCCCCAAATTCCATACCAGGCCCTTCAGGTCTGGTATGGATTTTAATGGGAACCCTGCGCCAAAATTTAGAAAAATGGCGTGGAGACCCCCCAAAAATCCATACCAGACTCTTATCCAAACACACAACCTGGCAGGCTGCAGGAAAAGAGGGAGGGACGAGAGAGCATCAGGCTAACCCCTTGTCCTTAGTCTGCTTGCCTTCAGCAAACTGTAGGCTTTCATGTGCATCATCTTTAGAAGGACGACAGCCATGCAGACCAATTTGATGTAGTCTGAGTACTGACAGGCTGACCCCCCACCCTTTAACTGCTGCAGTAATGCTGGCAGCACTCATACGTCTATTTCCCAAAGACAACCTCTGTATATGATGCTGAGCACGTGCACTCAACTTCTTTGGTCGACCATGGCAAGGCCTTTTCTGAGTGGAACCTGTCCTGGTTAACTGCTGTATGGTCTTGGCCACCGTGCTGCAGCTCAGTTTCAGGGTCTTGGCAATCTTCTTATAGCCTAGGCCAGTGATTCTCAACCAGGGTTCCATGGAACCCTGGGGTTCCTCCAGAGGTTGCTAGGGGTTCCTTCAGCATTGGTTCATTTCTGCCTCTCAGATAAGTTCCCACTGATATAATTGACCTTTTAACTATCTGTAAGGAGGTAATTCTTCCCAATGACCACAAGTGTAAGGACCATTCTTCCCACTGACCATCACACTAATGTATCATGAGTTGTAGATTTCAAATTTTTAGCAGGGGTTCCCTGAGACCGGAGAACTATTTCAAGGGTTCCTCTGTGTTGAAAAGGTTGAGAAAGGCTGGCCTAGGCCATCTTTATGTAGAGCAACAATTCTTTTTTTCCAGATCCTCAGAGAGTTCTTTGCCATGATGTGCCATGTTGAACTTCCAGTGACCAGTATGAGAGAATGAAAGCGATAACACCAAATTTAACACACCTGCTTCCCATTCACACCTGCGACCTTGTAACACTAACAAGTCACATGATGCCGGGGAGGAAAAATGGCTAATTGGGTCCAATTTGGACATTTTCACTTAGGGGTGTACTCACTTTAGTTGCCAGCGGTTTAGACATTAATACTGTGTTTGAGTTATTTTGAGGAGACAGCAAATTTACACTGTTATACTATACAAGCTGTGCACTCACTACTTTACATTGTAGCAAAGTGTTATTTCTTCAGTTTTGTCACATAAAAAGATATAATAAAATATTTACAAAAATGTGAGGGGTATACTCACTTTTGTGAGATACTGTATATGCCAAGGGATTTGTATGTCTGAGTTACAAAGCCCTGACAGACAGCTTGGTGACCTGACTTCTCCCAGTTGAAATCAAATGGCAATTTTAGCCCCCTTTAGTTTAGTCCCCTTTAGGTTCCACCTTCCCCTTGGTGTTGCCATCTTTGTTACTCTGGCACATGCTCAGAGGACCTTCAGGCCCCAGCAGAGCCCTGCAGCACATCTGTGCCTGTGCGGAGGAAGTTTCTGTTCATGCGCAAACACGACAACGTTTGGGACTTCAAAACCACTCCATCCTCATACTTGCGTGGGAAAGCTGTCAGTGCACAGATGTTCCACATGGCTATGCTGGGTCTTAAGCCATGTGGCCCATCTTCACATGAGTAGAATCTGGGTGGAGTGGGATGGGGGCCCACATTATTCTTACCTAGATGAGAAAGACAGAAGTACTGTGTTGCATAAAAACACTGTCAGGGGAATTCAATAAAGCACTACTGACAGTTTTCTGGGGGTTATTTAAGAAAGGCAAATCCACTTTGCACTACAAGTGCAAAGTGCACTTGAAATTGCACTGAAAGTGCACTTGGAAGTGCAGTCGCTGTAAATCTGAGGGGTATATCTGAAATTAGGGAAATTTCTACCGATTTTATTATCCAATCATGTGCAAGCTAAAATGCTGTTTTTTTATTTTCCTTGCATGTCCCCTTCGGATCTACAATGACTGCACTTCCAAGTGCACTTGTAGTGCAATTTCAAGTGCACTTTGCACTTGTAGTTTGCACCTGTAGTGCAAAGTGGATTTGCATTTAGTAAATAACCCCCCATGCCCCTTAAAAGTAGCATGCACCAAGAAAGGATTAAGAAATCCCTAACATTAATTTCAGTAATTTCACGTGCAGCAGATTTAGGCAAGTCTTAAAAATGACACTGTCCCTTTACCCAGCATATCATGGAGGAATATATTACCCTATCCCTGTCTCTGGTTGTCTCCCATTCTGAGTGTTTCCACATAAGAAATAGATGAAAATAAATACATACCAAGTCAAAATAGTTAATAGCTAATTAATTAGTTATGTTGGTTGAATTTGAATGCAGTGTGACTATTTACTTGATGATCACTTCTAGGAAAGTTTCCAGACCTTGTATATAAATGATCACGGGTAGATGTATACAGACATATATTTAATAGAAGGCTTTACAGCCCATAAGATTTCTATGGCTGCTGGGTTTGGAAATAGCATTACAGTTTCTGAAATCCAGATCTCTGAACATGTAGTGCAGTATAATGTGTATTTAATTACAGTGAATCACATTTAATTTCACCCTTAAAACTTTGTGTAAATGCCATCAGAGCACAATGTGATTTTCAAATGCTACATTCAGTGTAGAAGTGGCAATTCATAGGTATGGAGAAGCATAATTGCTGCAAAATATTGAGCAGACTGCAGAGCTCATCTAATTTGATAAATAGCATTTCTACAACAACAGATGGCAATTTGTTGACACTTAAATCTTTAAGCATACTCAATTAAACAAGCCCTTAAAAGCTTTCCTAAAAGAATCACATGTGTACCTATAGTTCAACCCAAGGAAAATGCTGACAGATTTGTTTTTCACCACGCTGAGTAAAAAAGAAAAAGCTGACAACATATTTCTGCGGGGCATGATGTCTTTTGGTCTATTTTAGGGATTTATTACATCTGTTTTAAACAAAAATAGTATTGGGCTTTAAAAATTACCATATGTTTGTTGAAAACACACAGTGTGGTTTCAGATGAAGCAGACATCACAGATTTTTTTAAATGTATATAATTACTGGTTACTATTTCCTCTTAAAGTTCCTCTGTTCCTTAGTGAACTGTTCAGTTAACTAACCTTTTTGAAGTACTGTACTAAAGAAAGTAGAAAAATATTGTTATATTTGCAGTGGCGGCCTAGACCATAGAGGGCGCATGGGCATCGCCTTCCCTATCTATGCGTCCGGCCCCCTGATCTACATATAAGTGGTGCCGGACCATGGATTCCAATGCGGCGGGGTTTTTTTTTTGAAGCACTTGATTAGAGCCAGAGGCTCCAATAGGCTTCAAAAAAGAGTCGGCTCGGAGCGCAGAGAATTGTGACGATAAGCAAATTAATTATCACACTAAAGTTCCTCCCCACCAATCAAAAGGCAGGCCTGTTTCCCAATTGGCCAAAACGTCAGGCGATCCTAGCTTTCTGGCAGTAGAGGAGAAACCACGGAGGAAGCTGGAGGAGCGGACACTGGAGCCGTTGCCCGCACTCCAAGAGAGGACACCACAGCCCCGGACAAATGGGTAAGTGCTGGACCCCTGGGGGCGTTTGTTTCATTGCCGCTGGGGGGGTTGTTGTTTGTTTGCCGCCACCCCCCCCCCCCCCCAAGAAGATCCCACCAGCCGCCACTGTTTATTTGCTTTTTTGAGATTGTGACTCCAAGCACATTTATATATCCAACACCTTACCTACAGTAAATGTCCCCATTGCTACAAAGTGTCTCAGCCTAAATTCTTAACACTTAATTCAATCACTAATATAATATTTTAAACATTCTCCCCCCTTTATCTCCTCTATCCAAACCCACCTTTTTTGCATTTTGGATAGCATAGGGAATGGTAAAAAACCTTTGACAGCTTTCTTTAGTTGATGTCTGTGTCTAGTTCAGGATATTCCATTTCATGTCCTGGAGAAACAACAAAAAGCAATTGGAAGGTAAATTGCCTCTGACAGAGTTTCCACCACATGGGCATCCTCTCCGGAAGATTCACCCACACTTCTTGTACTAGTGATTGAACTGGAAACCTTTGGATTTCCCACCATGTGGTGTTCTGCTAACAATGACACACTTAATCCGTCCATAGACATATCATGATTGAAGGAAAGAAAATTGCTCCAGCTGTTTGCAGACCTCCCACCAGTCACCATTGCAAGGCATCGGAGCCTTAAACCCTATCTGAGTCCTGCAGACACAAGGGATGAAATACAGATGGGGATTCCCCTTCAAACTTTTGTTTTCCCATCAGGGCCAACAGTTCTATGCCTCCTCTTCTTCTGACCTGAGACTCACTTTCAGGATCTACAGTTCAACCTGCCTTCTTCCCAAGAGGACACCGCATCTACATCCTCCTGGCCAAGATCTTCTCAGCCTTCTTGCCCCCTCTCTCAATCTTTGCAAAAGTCTCAACCCAACTCTCAGGCCCTGCGAGATCTCCAGGCCCAGCAGTTCATGAAGTTCCCTATGGGCTGTCATTCAACTGGCGTCAAAGCGCAAGAGGGAACGCTTATTGACTCAGCGAACCCTGGAGACACTCTTGGACTCATTATTGATGACTTTTAAGCAATCCCCAACTCCTGCTAATCGCAAACCAGCAGATGAGGCGGAACGTACACTCTGCTGGGCTTGTCATAAGTGGTACACCAAGGAGAATAAACCTAACAAACACTTTACAATAGGTTGCATGTCTTCTCTCCAGGCCATAATCCCATTACCTTATGCACCCGCCATAACATCCTCACAGGTAACCCCATTTGGATCCTGGATGACTTCCGACATTGCCTTACCACGCTATACTCGCCCCCTAGCCAATCCTCCACCCAGGGCTTTGACACCTTTCTGGATAGTCTGACACTACCCTCCTTATCTGAAACCCACACGTCATTAATGGACCGAGACATACAGGTCTCCGAAGTTTTACAATGTATTAAAGGATTGAAAGTGGGCAAAAGACTGGGCCCCAGATGGCTTTACGGCACTTTTCTATAGGAAAATGGCCGGCATCATAGCCCCCCACCTAACGACAATGTTTAACTCTGTTAAAGATGGCCAAACCTTTACTTCAACCCGCCTCATCACCAATATAGTGATGATCCCTAAACCCAACCGGGACCATTCCTCTTAGGCCAATTTTAGGCCAATATCCCTTATAAATATAGACATAAAAATTTTAACAAAAATTTGGGCCAACCGCTTGAACTCCTTTTTACCACGTCTGATTAAAAAGGACCAGGTGGGCTTTTCTGGAGAAGACAGGCAGGAGACGCCATTAGATGGCTTCTCCAAATCCAACATATAGTATATAGTAGATCCCTGGCGACGATGTTCTTGTCCCTTGACGTGACTAAAGTCTTTGACATCCTATCTTAGCTTAGCTGACTATACTCCTCCACTATGGCTTTGGCACCTCATTTTTGAGCTGGATCTCGACATTATATGACTCTCCCCAGGCCAAAGTCAAATACTACAATTTTGAATCGCCTCTTTTTCCCATCGGGAGAGGGACCAGACAAGGCTGCCCACTCTCCCCACTTCTATTTATCATAGCATTAGTACCCTTAGTGGAGGCGATACACTCTCACCCAGACATAACAGTAGTAGATGTAGCGGGTACTTCTCATATGATATAGTTATTTGCGGATGATATCTTGATTTCTCTAACTAGCCCCCGCATCGCCTTGCCTAGTCTGTTCTCCCTCCTGGATACCTTTGCGTTATTTTCAGGACTATCTGTTAACCCTACTAAATCGAAAGCTATGTCTCTTAATATTTCATCTTTGGAGCTGGCAACCCTAAAAAAAAAGCTTTTTAATTTCAATGGCTCACTTCTCTACCTTACCAGGGGATTAGGCTCACTCTGACATAAGAAGAACTCTACCAGGCCAACTTCCCCCCTCTGTTCAGCAAGCTCAGAAATGCTGTCCTCCTGGTCCCATTTCCCTTTGTCCTAGTTCGGCAGGATTGTGGCGGTCGGTATGACTTATATCCCAACATTGATTTATCTTTTTTTCGCGTTTTGCCAGTCCCGGTTCCTACACATATTCTGTGCATTAATTAACGTAAAATCCTGAAATTTGTCTGGGGGTTCCACCAGACCCAGAAACAACAAACAGGTTCTATAGGCCCATAAGATCAATGGGGGCCTCTCGGTTCCCAACCTTCAAGCTTACTACACAGCAGCGAACATCTCACCTCCATGAGCAACATCAAATGCTGTTATGGGCCACAATGGACTTAGTTGACTCATATCGATTCCGGTAGCCTCCCTGCCCTAGCTCCCTCACTAACACCGTCCTGACATGCTTGGGCCTTGCCTGGCACATTCTCTCCGCATGTGGGACTCGATTAAATACTCGGGGGGTCTGATTTCTCCTCATCTTCCCTCCTCCGTTGCCCTTTGTTTCCACCAGGCCGTGATAGCCCACAACAGTTCTCTTGGTGGACTAACAATGGTTTTGTTGATATTTATTCTTTATTCACCCCCACTAGGATAATTGCCTTTGATGTGCTGCACTCCTCACACGATATCCCACTCCGGGAACACTACAGCTACCTACAGCTTCGCCACTTTCTACAACAGCTCCTCAAGTCCCAACCTACTCCATACATCTTGACCCCTTTTTAAAGCCTTTGTAGATCCCGGCCTAAATCTTCAAGCTCAATTTCCTTAGTCTATGCAGAAATCATTTCCTCTAAAAAAAAACGCTGATTAAACCTTACCACCTCCAATGGGAGGCCGCTCTGGGGAGGCAGCTGGATCCGGAGGACTGGCAGATCATGACTATCGCTCTTTCCAAATGCTCCAAAAATGTCCTCATCTTGGAAAATGCATATAAATTACATATAAATTACTATACAGATGGTATTATACCAGATTGGCTCGTTTCATTCCAACTTATTCTCCTCTCTGCTTCCGGGATGCTCTCAAGTCGGTACCATGTCACACATGTCCAAAAGCATGCGGATTATAGATGCCCTTCTCCACACCTTATTTCATACCAAAATGAAGGGGGCCCCTTATGAGGCTCTCCTATGTAAACCAATTATAGAATTACTACATCCGGAAAGCCAGCTGGTGCCGCATCTGTTTACTGCAACTGAACTGACCATGGCAAGAGCCTGGAAGGCACCCATAATTAGCTTTGAGGCTGTTAAACATCGTATGAATGACATTATGGTAAATCAAAAGCTGACGGCCATACTTTCAGATACTCATGATAAACTCCTTAGGATCTGGCAGCCTTGGGTCACCTGTATACAATCTACCAGATTCAATTCTACGCTCCTATCGATCTAATATCTGATTGCCCCCCACCTCGCGGATCCTCCCCTTCCTTTTTACTCCTACTCTCAATCGTTCTCCTGCTCTGTCATCCTTCTCCTTCCGTTTCCCCCTTTTTCCCCTTGCTCTTTTTACATATACTTCTATCTCATCAGACCACCAGGCTTGAGCCTGGGTGACATGGTCACATGTTAATTTTCAGCATTATTATATTATATACCCTCGATATTATATCCATAGAATAGGTGGTTTGATAAAACGCTGCATGTAAATACCCATCTGGGCGTTTTCTATCTACATTCTAAGCAGCTTGTTCCAGGATACTGTAGCTTTAGGGGGGGACACTCCCCCCCCCCCAATTGTTCTATCTTATGGACCTGAACATATCAATGCACTCCTTTTTAATTAGTCTTTCTTTAGGATACCTTATGTTTATGTGACCATAGATGTGATGTGTTTCTCTTCTGAACTGATTAATAATAAAAATCTTTGTACAAGAAGGAAAGAAAATTGTTTAAGGGGAGAAATTTCTGGTGAGTGCATAGACATAGGGGAACACGGAGTTTAGCACCTGCACTTTCAATATGTTTACAGGCATGGATAAGAGGCACCAGTCACTTTGATTTAGGCTGCATTCACACCTCAGCGTAGCGTTTCTGAGCGCTTTTACCTTCGTTTTGTTGCGCGTAATCGCGCGTTTGCATACAGCGTTTTACGGCATTTTTTAACTTCTGCGTTTTTTTTCAGCCAATAGGAAAAATATTCATCTCTTTTTTCATCTGCTGCCTTTTCTGCTTCTGCTTTTCATCTGTCATTTCCTTATGTAAATTATATTTTCTCTTGAGCAGCTACAGCGACAAAACGCCCATAGAAACGCTTGTTGTCACGCTAAACGCTTGAATCGAGCGTTTCCATTAGTTTCTATGGGAATAAAAACGCCCAAATCAGCCCGATTCGACAAAAAAGGGTCCGGAACTTGTTTGAGCTTCAGGCGTAGGGCTTCAGGCGACTTGGAGTGGAGATGTGAACCATCTCCATTGAGAATAATGGATTTTTTCCCCTCCAGCGTTTTGTAGCTTCAGGCGTCAAGCTACAAAACGCTCAGGTGTGAATTGGGTCTTAGAGGTTGCTTCATATTATTTCAACGCATGAAAAGGACTGTACATTATCACTAGGACTCGCTCATTCAAATATTGATTTGAAACACTGGGGTTACTAGGTATTTACTGACTTATTTATTTGGTTCACCTGCCATTTTGCACACTACCCAGCACTTGTTACTTTATTTGGAGATATATTTCATTTGTTACTAACATAATAAAGGACTGAGTATTAGTACAAGAACTTGATTTTTCATACACTGATTTAAGACACTGGGATTTCTCCAGTCATCAAAAAAGAAAAAAATTAAAACATTTATTTCAGCTTATTTTATGTTGATGGTATATATACTTCATTTGCTTTCAGCTTAATTTATAATTAATGGCTTATATGTTTATTTGCACATTAACTAGCACCTGTCACTTTATTTGGAGAATTCTGTTTGGATGTCAGACATATTTTTATAGCACTTGATACATCTAAACTGCATGTTTACGTCTAGTTTTTGGTATATGGTGTCAGTCAATTTATTAGCACTTTTCAATCTATAGAGCATCTGCACACCTACTATATTCTCTTCTACTTTCATATTGGGTCCTACACATAGGTGTCTCAGTGGAGGAAGCAGCTCTCATTACAGAAAACACATCACCATCTGCGTGGAACACCCCCACTTTTATCTAAACGCTTACTCAGAGCTGCAACTTTACAAACAATGTCTAATGTGCACTAATTTTATTTGGACAGAATAAGGTTGATTTACTAAAACTGAAGAGTACAAAATCTGGTGCAGCTCTGCATGGTAGCCAATCAATTTCTAACTTCAGCTTGTTCAAATAAGCTTTGATAAAATAAAAAGCCTAGAAGCTTATTGGTTTCTATGCAGAGCATCATCGGATTTTGCACTCTCCAGTTTCAATAAATCAACCCCAATGCATTGTGTCGGCAAGTTATTTTAGTTTCCAACATCAATTTTAATCCTGGGACTAAACACTTTATCAGCTTGTGAGAACCTGACCAGAAGCTGCAATACGTAACTCCAAGTACACTCCATTTCAAAAAACATTAAACTAGGCATCAATCATTTCTAGTGCTCTTCTAACTGTCTCCTTTTGTTACCTTCAACATCACTGACTGTGCTGGCTCAACTCCTGCAGAGCCTTCTTGGCAATAGCGATCCAAATGGTCAATCAATCTTCACTTCCAAGGCAGGACAACATGGAAAGGTTCCTGTTTAAAACGTCCTACTCGACTGTACTTTACCACATGTTCATATGTAGGGGACAGCTGCCACTTTGCCTCCCCTAGGCCAGTGATGGCGAACCTTGGCACCCCAGATGTTTTGGAACTACATTTCCCATGATGCTCATGCACACTGCAGTGTAGTTCAGTTCGCCATCACTGCCTAGGCCTTACACTTTTTTCTCCCCAGCAGCCAACACCTTTAGAGATTCCTCCTAGGAGGAGAGAGCTCTACATCTTTCCATGTGCTTAGGCCCAAGGGTTGACTGAGACTGTCCTCATAAGCTGACATCCTCACACAGCAAAAGTCCAAGGGAGAAGAGACAGAACAAGAATTGGTTCAGATATATAATAAATCTCTCAGCATACCTCAACAGGTTTCTCAGATCTACCGATTGGCCAAGCTATTAAATTCCCAGAACACAGAATTGTATCCCTCTAGCACAGCTTGGTAGCACAAGCTTACCTCATATGTAGCAGACAGCATACACTCCATGCTTAAGGAGTTACTCCTTGTTAAGATACAATTAGGCTAACTACAGCCCACTGCTGCCTACATAATATAATTCTAAATACCTACATACAAGCAGCACCCCCCCAAAGCACCTTGTCCCCATGTTGATGAGGACAAGGGTCTCTTCCCGACAACCCTGGCCGTTGGTTGTCGGGGTCTGCGGACGGGGGGCTTATCTGAATCCGGGAGCCCCCTTTAATAAGGAGGCCCCCAGATCCCGGCCCCCCACAATATGTGAATGGGTAAGGGGTACATCATACCCCTACCCATTCACCTGGGGAAAAAGTGTCAATAAAAAACACAACACAAGTTTTCCGATGTACTGGCTTGTGCGACGAGCGCGGCGACTTATATAGGTATAGGGCGTGGTCACCGGGTGATGTCACATGGCGAACCTGCCCCTTTATGACATCACGCCCCGGTGCATGATGGGACTGTGACATCATAAAGGGGTGGGGTCACCGCGTGACATCACCCAGTGACCACGCCCTATACCTATATAAGTCGCCGCACACGTCGCACAAGCCAGTACAGTGGAAGACAGCGCCGGGTCAACATCAGAAGAAGAAAGAAGAGAAAAGAGGGAAGAAAGAAGAGGGAAGAAGGAAGGAGGACGGAGGAGACCGGGCTCCTCCGCTAGTAAAAGAGCTCCAAGAAGACCAGGAGAAGACGCCGGAGAGTGGGACAAGAGGCCGGACACTGGGAGAAGAGGCCAAACAGAGGGAAGAAGTCGTCAGAAGACCCCCCGTCATCAGAAGAAGACCCCCGGAGCTGATTAATAAATTACTTTTAAAACGTGTTGTGTTTTTTATTGTACCCCTTACTCATTCACATAGAGTGGGGGGGCCGGGATATGGGGGCCCCCTTATTAAAAGGGTCTGGTATGGATCTGGGGGGGACCCCATGCCGTTTTTTCGGCGTAGGGGGTTCCCCTTAAAATCCATACCAGACCTAAGGGCCTGGTATGCCACCGAAGGGGGAACCCACGCTGGATTTTTTTTATAAATTTGCCATGGAGTTCCCTCTCGAGAGCTGATTATTCTGCGAGAGTCGCCTCAATATAGACGGCGATCCGACTTGGAGGCGACTTCCATTGAAATCAATGGGTACCAGTCTCCTACAAGTTGCATACAAGTAGTACAGGAACCTTTTCTGAAGTCGGAGCGACTTCAGTAGTGTGCATTAAGACGGCTCTCATTCACTTACATTGATTTTTACATGTAGCGTGACTTGAGGCGACTAGGGGCGACCTGAAGTCGGATCTGAGTTGCCCCTGTGTGAACCGGCTCTAATTGAACAAGCTGAAGTTAAAAGCTAATTGGTTACTATGCACAGCTGCAGCAGATTCTATGTGCACCAGATTTAGTAAAGCTCCCCCATAGAGACTAGAAAACAGTAGCCATTATAACATTGCTTTTGTTTGTCTTTAAAAGTAGTGGCTTCCTTGTTGTTAAATTTTCTTTTCATTTTTTCTATATTGTTGTATTATTAAAAAGATTTATAAAAAAAAAAAAAAAAACGAATGTCATTTGAAGGTTATCTGAAGAGCTTTGTTCTAATGTGAGCATTTAAGCAGAATGTGTACATAGGAAAATGTGATCTATGCAACTTGTTAAAATATACTGTTCCTCTCTGTACGGTACATGGTGTAATGTAAATATTTTCATGACCTGGTATCCTACATTTATCAATAATGTGACGGTAGCATGTGCTTGTTTGTCCAGTGAGTAATAGAATGATATGGTGTTTTTCTATAGGGGAAAAGCTTGAAGATTGTTCAACAACAGAAGATAGCAAAACATTTTAGTAGTTTGTAGTATGGTGTGAATTTGCAGGAACTTGTAGCTTAATGTAGTAGTAGTAAATTATTATTGATATCACACGAAACCATTGCTACTGCTTCCTTGTTGTTGATACCCTAGCGTAAAGTGGATGGCTCATAAAAAGCTTGCATACTTGTAGGCAGGATTTTAGGGACCTCTATAAAAGCTCTTTATGAGCCACCCACTTTATTATAGCACTGGAGTTAGCCTGAACTTTAGAAAGGTATCCATAACAAAGAAACAGAAGCAGTGACCCCTGAAAATTAAAGTGTTACTAAACCCACTACAGTAAAATCCGTCTGTATATGCATTAAAACATGCTTGTTATACTCACTTTGGAACCTAAGAGGTTAATCCTCCACATTGTGTAAAAAGGCTGTTTGATCCTGTCTTCCCTGATCCTCCCCTTCTTCCACTGTCCCCTAATAATTTCCTGATAACACAGAGTCCATAGAGGCACTGTGCACTCAGTTTGGTATGTATTGCTAGAGAGGTGTTTTTTGATTGTTTTTTTCTTGGGAGGATGCATGTGATCAGCACAGGGTCAATCAGCACTGTCCAGACAGAGGGTCAGGGGTCGTGCTGTCTCATAGGACAGACAGAAAACTCCCCCTACAAGCTTTAACCAGACTTTGATAGAAGTCACAAGACTCTATACTGCTGATGAGAAAAGGTATTTAGCTGTTTATATTTACTAAAATAATTGCATTTCTATGTCCTGTGTACTGTGGGAGACCAGATAGTATGAATGCAGGGCCCTGGATTTAGTAACTCTTTAAGATTTATGTGTACATGATTTTGAGAAGCACATCCACAGTAAATAGACAAGAGTAGTGGCTTCCTTAATTATTTTTAAGTTTTATTTTCACCACAATTGTGTGGATTTCCTCAAAAAATATTTCATTGGAGGTTTAGTGTTTTAGCACACTAAAATGTTACTAGGTACTTCCCCTGTTAGTAATAAAGTCACATGGTTGTGTGAGCTACAAAAAAAAATTAGAAATGAAGGATATGTTTTAGTATTTGAAATAAAAGGTATGGCTTAAGGCCCAGTAGGTCAAATGGGTGGATAGAAGAGTGCAACACCCCAGGGCCGCTGATAAGGCAGTAGAGCCAGTCCTCCTGTACTGGGCCCAGACCCCATCAGTTCAAAAGGAGGGCCCAGGCACCTGCTGAGTAGAGAAGTCTGACTGTATTGTCTTATTGCGGACACCAATCCTCTTCTGCCTCCCCTTGCAGTGCTGCCAGCTTCTCCTCTTTTTTCTCCCCATGGTTGCACTGCAGGGGGACTGGTTCTAGCACATGCGCCCCTTCCATCTGCTTTTTAGGCCCCCCTGTGTGTCCCTTTCCCCCGCAGCAGCTTCCAACAGAAGAGGAGAGGAGGGAAGCTGATAGCGCTGTGGGGGAAAGGGGCACACAGGGGGATGTTTCAGAATGGAGAGCGGTGGAAGGGGCCGGTAAATATGTAATTTACTGGCCCCTTCCATTCCTGAATGCACACAGTGAGAAATCGGTACCAATCACTCCTGTGTGTATGAGTCACTGAAGCATAGCAGACTGTGTTTCCTATGCTTCAGTTTGGGAATGAGCAAGAAGCCTCAGCGCGTTTCCTATTCCTTCATCTGTGCAGCTGAGGCTACAGAGAAAAGGACTGATAAATGTCACTTTCGGCTGGGGAAAAGGGGCCCAGTCCAGTAGGCTGCATGGGGCCCTGTGATTTCTAACAGCAGCCCTGCATCACCCTAAATATTTTTTGTTGCAGTTAGTTCCCACATGGTGGCCAAAATATGTACAATATATATTTGTAGAATCAACAGGCTTTTTTCAGTTATATATACACAAGTATTATTGCCTATAGCAGCCAATAAGAATTTGATTACTATTTTTTATATTGTAGTGTGCTTGAAAAAAAAATATTGCATGCCTCATTTAGAGTTCCATTTCAATCAATACAGTTCTTTCAAAAATATGATGTGCTACAATGCATCAAAATGGTCCACTTGACACTTGTTAAAATATGCATTTTGTTGCAAAGTCTTAAATGTTTCCTATAGCAAAGTCAAGCATATCTTCCAAATATCCCATATCACTCACAGTTCTCCCACTCTCCTCCCTGACTTCTGCTCCCTCAATTTTTATTTTATTTTTTTAATTCCCCAGTTACCTACTACCAGGTGCCTTTATGTGACTTGTTCTTTATCTTCTGCTTTAGGCCAGTTGTGTGATGTCACTGATAACAGTGCCTTCCTTCTCCAACTTACCACCAAATCAAGGTTTTCATCATTCCACTGATCACCGATGCTTGCCATTTTTTTACCTCCCACTGACCCTCGATTGTCAGAGAATTTTTACCCCCCAGACAGGCATTTTTTTCCATCCATTGACTCCACGGGATGTTTTCCTCTGATGGACCACTGATGCCCAACATCTTTTACTCCCACTGATAGGGCCAATGAAACCAAGGCTTTTTTTCTCCCATTGACCACCAAAGCTGAGATGTTCCTTTTTTTACTGATGCTGGAACATTTTTTATTTACTCCCACTGACCATCAGTGTAAAGAAACCTATGATACATACTCCTAACCTCTCTGTTGTACATTGCACAGTTCTCCATATTCTCCTTTTTTTTTAAGAACCTAGGTACTGTATATTTATGTGTGTCTTTACCCATTGATCATAGCACAGTGAATAAGATGTATATTGTGGGTACAAGGACTGCAAACTGTGCACAGTTTATACTATATAAGCTCAGACTCTATTTAACCATGCCCCCATAACTCATGTTTAATACTTATCTGAGTGTAGCCATACCCATTTTTGCTGTGGCTCAGTACATGTGCCTTGTGCTTTTTTTTCCATTTTGCAAATGTGCTTCTTTCCCAGAATGTATAGATTGCAGGATTCTGATGACGGGTGGTATGATTAAGATAATTTCCAAATTTACAAGATATAATTCTTTATGACGCTTTAAACTTTACAAAGTGATTGATAAATCTGATCTGCAGAGTTATTATTTTAAATCATAATTCATCTTTTATCAAGATATATAAAATATACTTTGCATAATCATTAATAGAACTCGCTGTTTCAGTGCCAACATCTCAAAAATAGGCAGGAAGTGAATCTGGTTATGGAAAATGAAATAATAGTGGAAGTTCCTGAAAGATAAAAAGTCCCTTAAAATCTTGGGCTCTGTGTTGCAATAAGCTCTGCTTTTTCCAGTATGCATTTATAGATTCGGGTAAAATGTAACTCTTTCATATGAATAAGTAGCTTGATATTATTTATTTTAAACTATCAAATAATATATTTATTATGAGTAGGTAGGGAAGACCCTCACCATGCCAACATCCAAAATATATGTATAAGGATTGATCAAGTCAAAAAATTGGCAGACTTTGTGGGCACACAATGAGAGGGAAAAGTCAATAAAAAATTATTTTATTACATTATAATTAATATTAAAAAAACATATAACCAACATACTGGCAACACCCTGTATGGACACAGTTACCAGTTACCTAATAACTGCCACACACAGCGTGGAAAGCCATACACAGGGGTGCAGTGTCAAAGGGGGCACATTTTCCCCTGCTTATGCGGCAACACTGACCTGAGCTCTAACAAAAGGTCTCCCCGATGGGATAAGTGCAGTATTTATGTATTCAGACATGCTATCGGGCTCTATACTTAAAGTGGTTGTACACCTGTACAACCACTTTTCCCATACAGGTAAGCCTATATTAAGGCTTACAGTGGGGACGGAAAGTATTCAGACCCCCTTCAATTTTTCACTCTTTGTTATATTGCAGCCATTTGCTAAAATCATTTAAGTTCATTTTTTTCCCTCATTAATGTACACAGAGCACCCCATATTGACAGAAAAACACAGAATTGTTGACATTTTTGCAGATTTATAAAAATAAAAAAAATAAAAAAAAACTGAAATATCACATGGTCCTAAGTATTCAGACCCTTTGCTCAGTATTTAGTAGAAGCACCCTTTTGATCTAATACAGCCATGAGTCTTTTTGGATGATGCAACAAGTTTTTCACACCTGGATTTGGGGATCCTCTGCCATTTCTTCTTGTAGATCCTCTCCAGTTCTGTCAGGTTGGATGGTAAACATTGGTGGACAGCCATTTTTAGGTCTCTCCATAGATACTCAATTGGGTTTAAGTCAGGGCTCTGGCTGGGCCATTCAAGAACAGTCCCGGAGTTGTTGTGAAGCCACTCCTTAATTTTTTTAGCTGTGTGCTTAGGGTCATTGTCTTGTTGGAAGGTAAACCTTCAGCCCAGTGTGAGGTCCTGAGCACTCTGGAGAAGGTTTTCATCTAGGATATCCGTGTACTTGGCCACCTTCATCTTTCCCTCAAGTGCAATCAGTCATCCTGTCCCTGCAGCTGAAAAACACCCCCACAGCATGATGCTGCCACCACCATGCTTTACTGTTGGGACTGTATTGGACAGGTAATGAGCAGTGCCTGGTTTTCTCCACACATACCGCTTAGAATTAAGACCAACAAGTTCTATCTTGGTCTCATCAGACCAGAGAATCTTATTTCTCACCATCTTGGTGTCCTTCAGGTGTTTTTGAGCAAACTCCATGTGGGCTTTCATGTGTCTTGCACTGAGGAAAGGCTTCTGTCGGGCCACTCTGCCATAAAGCCCCGACTGGTGGAGGGCTGTAGTTATGGTTGACTTTCTACAACTTTCTCCCATCTCCCGACTGCATCTCTGGTGCTCAGCCACAGTGATCTTTGGGTTCTTCTTTACCTCTCTCACCAAGGCTCTTCTCCCCCGATAGCTCAGTTTGGCTGGACGGCCAGCTCTAGGAAGGGTTCTGGTCATCCCAAACATCTTCCATTTAAGGATTATGGAGGCCACTGTGCTCTTAGAAACCTTAAGTGCAGGAGAGATTTTTTTAGTAACCTTGGCCAGATCTGTGCATTGCCATAATTCTGTCTCTGAACTCTTCAGGCAGTTCCTTTGACCTCATGATTCTCATTTGCTCTGACATGCACTGTGAGCTGTAAGGTCTTATATAGACAGGTGTGTGGCTTTCATAATCAAGTCCAATCAGTATAATCAAACACAGCTGGACTCAAATGAAGGTGTAGAACCATCTCAGGGATAATCAGTAGAAATGGACAGCACCTGAGTTAAATATATGAGTGTCACAGCAAAGGGTCTGAATACTTAGGACCATGTGATATTTCAGTTTTTATTTTTTAATAAATATGCAAAAATGTCAACAATTCTTTGTTTTTTCTGTCAATATGGGGTGCTGTGTGCACATTAATAAGGAAAAAAATGAACTTAAATGATTTTAGCAAATGGCTGCAATATAACAAAGAGTGAAAAATGTAAGGGGATCTGAATACTTTCTGTCCCCACTGTACCTGTAGGTGCTTAAAATATCTCCTAAACCTCCACAGTTTAGGTGATATTTTCCTAAAAAGACGATCTCTAATGTCATCAGCACATGTGCCCTTTAGAAACTGTGGACAAAGGCGACAGTGCGGGCTTCGGTGTCAGGTAAGTGACACATAATGGGCTACTAAGCAATGCATAGTACCCCATTATGCTTTACCTTTCACAAAGTTCACCAATTTTTTGACTTGGTCTATCCTTATACATTTATTATGAGTAAAAAAAATAAAAAATGCACTTGAAACTTAGGAACCAGTTGCTTATACACTACATGGAAAATTGATGCCTTGTTCATAAACCGCAATGCCTAATCACATTTTAAGTTAAATTATTTGCTGGCCACATTTTCTACCTATTAGCCTGATAATGTAGCATGTAGAATGAAAATATTGACCAATCAAAATTTATAGGAGTATACAAGAAGATGAAAACTTTGAGGCTGATTTACTAAAGGCAAATAGATGGCATATTTAGCTAGCTCAGTAACTCAGTAAAAATGAAACTGTATTCAATTCAATCCTGTTCTGCCCAATTTTTTTTTCTTAATGCCCTTTACAAGATTGAGAATTCAAAATGAACCCAGGTGCACCTTATTTTTGGTATACTAGTTTACAAAATTATTGTTTACTTTACAAAGTGAACATTCACTATGCTACGTAATCTGCCTCTACTTCCTTAGCACATGAATCCCTATGTTTTGAAGATGACTAAAAATAGTGCTGATAGCCTGTATGGTAAATCTTTTGATTTTGTTGCATTTTTCAGGTTTCAGAAGAAAGATACAGTAATGGCATTATTTGCACAATACATTACCATCAATGTTCAAAGTGGACGTTCTTCCCCTGCTTATCAAAACAAAGAAAAGGTGTTTCCTATCTGCAGTTTAGACGGTACTAAATTTCAGTTACTGGGTATAATTATTCAAGGTGTTTATGAAAAATACAGAGTTTTGGAAGATACGTATAACACTCAATTTTGCATGCTTGGGGAAAAATGTGCCTATGGTAACAACAGAGCTGTAAGCCCATCACCAGCCCCCTGCACCCGAGTCCTCTCACCTTCCTCCCTGACCCCCATCCCCTGCGCATATTTTTTATTTAATTCCCCAAATACATACTACCAAGTGCCTTTCTGGGCAGTTCCTTCATCTTCTGCTGTGGAGCAGCATTGGGTGGTCCACTCCGCAGCACAGAACATTATAAACTATAAGAAAAACTCTTTACTCCTTCAATACAGGGCACTTTCACCCCCTTCCTGCCCAGACGAATTTTCAGCTTTCAGCGCTGTCACACTTTGAATGACAATTGCGTGGTTATGCAAGGCTGTATCCAAAATGAAATTTTTATCATTTTCTTCTCACAAATATAGTTTTCTTTTGGTGGTATTTAATCACTGGTGGGTTTTTTCTATTTTGCTAAAAAAAAAGTGAGAAAATACGAAAATTTAAAACATAAAAAAAATGTTTTTCTTAGTTTCTGTCAGTAAATTTTTTATATAAGTAATTTTTCTCCTTCACTGATGTGCACTGATGAGGCAGCACCGATGAGGCGGCACTGATGAGGAGGCACTAATATGCCGCACAGATTGGTGACACTGATATGCAGTACTGATGAGCACTGATAGGCGGCACTAATGGGCACTGATAGGTGGCACTGACGGGCACTCATAGGCGGCATTGATGGGCACTGCTGGGCAGCACTGATGAGCAGGCACTGATGGGCACTACTGACTGGCTTCACTGATGAGTATTGATTGGTGTCACTGATGGGCATGGTTTGATCTCACTGATGGGCACTGCTGGGGCTACATTGATGATCAGTGCTCTAATTACCTGTAAAATCTCTGCTATGAAGAGATGCCACTCTGTCAGTGTGAGGCGAGAAGAGTCGAAAAAATGATGATTGGACACAGCCGATCACATGATTAAAGAACCGCGTCATTGACTCTTTACCTAGATCAGAGTCGCACTGTGTGATAGAAACACAGTGCAAATGTAATCGCCATGCTGTGCGCCCCCGCAGGTGCGTGAGAGCTGTGAAACTGGGGCGACCCAGAACAAGAGGGGACCCCGCTCACCATCATTTTACAATACGCCGAGCAGGAGGTAGTTAAAGGTATTATATACATTTCTACCTACACCTTGAGTTTTTCTCCTGCATAAGAAGTGCATTGATCACGTAGATTCATGGTGTCATTTGTTGGCCTGTACACATAGAGTATAGTACAGTAAATCTTCACACACGAGCCCATCATTACAATCTAAGGCAAACAAATTATACAAGGAATATAACTACACTAATGCCTAGGTAAAACAACAAAAACATTTGAAAGCATACAATGCCTTTAGGTACAATTTTGTTGCAAAATTAAATGGATCATGACTGGAACAAAAAAACAACGTTTTTCAAATATTTTCTACTTGGTAATATCCACTCAAAAGCCCAAATGTGTTTCACATTTTAGAACTATTCAAAAACGATTTTT
This sequence comes from Lithobates pipiens, assembly GCF_037356315.1. Taxonomy (NCBI): domain Eukaryota; kingdom Metazoa; phylum Chordata; class Amphibia; order Anura; family Ranidae; genus Lithobates; species Lithobates pipiens. The sequence continues at coordinate 23,258,324 of NW_027507696.1, read as the reverse complement.
TTATAAAATGTTGAGGTTTCTACAAAGGTCGATTGCACAAGAAATCCCAAAACCACAAAGCTGAGTAACTTCAATGATTAAGCAACGTTCCCATGTTCACACAGACAAACATTACAAGTTGCTCATTTCTGAACCTGACCTAAATGTCTTAATTAGTGTTTCTTGTGCATTACTCCTTAAAATCTAGTTCACATGGGCCACAGCTTATATAAGAGTAGTGCGAACAGCGAGTTTTAACAAAACATTTGCAGAGCTTTCAGTAAGCTGTGCCAAAGCTTTAAGGCCTGGGGGAGGGGGTGGTGGCAGTTGCACAAAAATGTGATTGAGCTGATGCTTTATAAATAAGTAGAAAAAATGTGATGCGCTAATCTCAAGACTTTCGATAATCGCAGTGAACCACTAATGTGCAATTATAAAAGGTGCAACCATGCATAAATAAATCAGAGGATACCTCTGTGCATATAATAAAGTGCTAACTAGTGCATAGACCATAAGGTGACTCAATGTGCAAAAAAATGCAAATTTAACATATAGACCAAAATACAAATATAGGATGTGGAAACGTATTACAATGTGTATATAATGGAGCAAAAACAGGTATAAATAAAAAGGAAAAAAATTATAAAATATTAAATCCAAGTGACCAGCGTGATTGAAGATATAAATGTCCCATACACAATCCAATCAAATCGTGCAATTCGGTAAACACACTAAATTAAACGTGCAACGTGCTGGGCAGTCAATCCATCCGTGATGATCCGTGCAGATAGTGTAAATACTATGCAATTACCTCACTGCTGTGGGTACACAGCAAAATTAGTAATGGACATCAAGATGATTGCAGGGACGGCTGTATAACACAATCTTTAGGAGACTTCTCTAACTTCCTCATGGATGGTAGGTAAACTCAGGGGAATGGATTAGAGAGAACCGCCATAGTGTAGTAGTTTTTTAAAATGTATCAATTTTATTAAAAGATTAAGACTACTCACAAGTGAAGTAGAGATAGGCACATTTGACAGACAGCATAAAGCAAACCGGATATGGACGTCACTTCCGGGTTCCTACGCGTTACGTCGTGGAGACTTCAACTGGGATGTTTTCACAGGGTACAGGAAGTGACTTATAGGTGTACTGGGCGGGACTACGCCGCCTATTTCATTAGTATACCGCTGCGCCGCTGTATCGACCCAGTAATGCTAATGGGGGCGGGCCAATTCAAAATAGATGCACTAGATAACCTCCCATCTAAAAGTATATAATATTAGTGGACAGCAGCGCAAGGAGGGAGACAGATAAAGAGGCGGGAGGGACGGAACGAGCGCTGTACTAGATTTAACTTACTAGGGAAATTATGATAGCTTAATGTTAAGTTATATCAGCTGCAAATAGCGCCGTGTAATAATCTAGAGCGTGCTATCTATCACTCTGGTAATATAAGGCGATAGAGCACGCCCGGCGGCCATTTTGTTGAAGTTAATTTCAAAGTATGCAGGTGGCCATATTTTAGGTGGTCTAACAACCTATAAGGCAATAGTTTTGTTTCAATTATGACTAAAAACAAAGTTTTATAAAGAAGAGATTTGAGACCACACCAAACACAAAACCACAATAAGTACTGTTATATCCTAATAGATCAGGAAGGATAGTAGCTAATAGGAAAAATTATAAAAATATCCACCTTGTATCTATAAATACAAGTACAAGAAGGTGTGCATAGACAGCTGTATTTGTGAGACGGAGAACAATTTTTGAAAATAAAATAAAATAATGTCCAAAAAAAGGGGTACTAGGCAAAATATATATACACAAAAGTGTATAATTTTATGGAAACACGGAAATGACGTACATATTCTGGATAATATCAAAACATAGCACATTGATTTAAAAACTTTAAGTAACTCTAAAATGCATAAAATCGCATACAGAATTTAGACCATAAATCTTAAAGCCATGGAAACTTGTTTTAAAAACACATGAGATTAAGATAAAAGTATATAAATGAGTCGCTTTAAAAGATATATAGATAGTAAAATTAAAAATAACAAAACAGAACCTAAAAGACCGTGGCGCAAAATCGCATGTAAAAATATCATTGGGGGGCTAAAAATCGCTAATAAAGCAGTTCAAATCGAACTCTATATTCAATCCCCTGGGGGCAAAGGTATCAAGGGTATATATCCATTTGGACTCTATCTGACTCAGGGTCCTCACCTTGTGCCCTCCCCTCCAATGTTTGACATAGGGGACAATGCCCCAGAATTTTAAATGCTTGGGGTCTCTATTATGATGAATAGCGAAATGTTTAGAAACATTATGTTTATCGTACCCCTTCTGCATATTTTGTATGTGCTCTTTAAGTCGAGTTTTTAAAGGCCTTTTTGTGCGGCCTACGTATTGTAAGCCGCAGCTGCACTCTAAGACATAAACAGCGCCTACTGTGTTGCAGCAAATAAAATCTTTAACCTTGTGGGTATTGCCGGTACTTGTCGATAAAAATTTGAAGACTTTATTTGGTTTACTCGCTCTCGTGCACGCCAAGCACCTTTTGCAGGGGTAGAAACCTTTCCCCGTGAAAAACGTGAAGTTATTCACGGGAGGATCGGGTATGTTTTTGACTAACATGTCTCTGAGGCTCGGGGCGCGTCTGTAAATAAACTTCGGTTTAGGGGGTAGAACTTCGTGTAAATCTTTGTCATTCAAGAGGATGTGCCAGTGTTTTTTGATTATTCTTTCTATATTTTTATATTGGTTGTTATAATCCAAAATTATTGCTCCTTCTACACCTTTTTTATCTTTACGTTGTGTTTTCGTGTCTTTAAGGAGATATTGGCGGTCCATCTTTTCCACTTCTGATATTTTTTCTTGGATTACACACTTATCGTAGCCTTTCTCCTGAAATCTCTGTCCCATGGGCTCGGCTTGTTCAAGGAACACTTCTTTTTTGCTGCAATTTCTCCGTAGGCGCATGAATTGCCCTTTAGGGATATTGAAGAGCCAGTTTTGGTGATGGCAGCTTGTCAACGGGAGATAGCTATTTTTATCTACACTTTTAAAGTGTGTCTTGGTTTCTATTCTCCCGTCCCTTTGTGAAATTAGTAAATCCAAAAAGACTATTTCCTTCTCATCCGAATTCCAGGTCAGTATTATATTCAAATTATTCTCATTTAGTTTTTGTTGGAACAAATTAAGGCTGGCACTACTCCCTTTCCAAAGTATTAAAATATTGTCAATATAACGCCTATATAACACTAGTTCTTTAGGTGGGTTTGAAAATACTGCGTTCTCTTCTAGCCATAAATAAACCGGCAACGCTTGGGGCAAATTTAGCCCCCATGGCAACGCCTGTGGTTTGGTGATAGAACGTCCGGTTAAACCAAAAATAATTGTTTTTTAGACAAAAGTCGAGACATTTGACTAGGTATTTTCGTTGAGAGCAAATGAGGTCAGAGTAATTTCTCAAACCCCACTTAACGGCCTCGCATGCTTCATGATGGGGGATTATGGTATAGAGAGAAGTTACGTCTGCCGTAACCAAAATAAAAGGGCCATCATGTGTAAACTCTTCTAAAATCTGCAAAACGTGCTTGGTATCGCGAAGATAAGCCTTCGTCTTCTGTACTGTCGGCTGTAGAAAGTTATCTATATAGGATCCCATCCTTGAAGTAAGGGAGTCTATCCCGTTTACTATGGGCCTGGGTGGAGGATTGGTCTTGTCCTTATGGATTTTAGGTAAATAATAGATAATTGGTGTTCTTGCTGCTTCTGGCATCAGGTATTGAGCTTCTTTTTTACTCAGAATTGCTTTTTTCAAACCCAGGTGTACTACAAGCTCAAGCTCCTTTCTTCCTCTAAAGATGGGATTTTTTGGTAAAATGGTGTAAGTCTTAGTGTCACTCAGCAATTTTGCCATATTGTCGTTGTATTGCGTTTTGGACAAGACTACAATACCTCCGCCTTTATCGGCTGGACGGATCACTATATCTTTCCGCTCACTGAGGCGTTTCATGCCACATCTCATATAGTTAGGTTCTGTATGTTTCTTAGTGTCAAGGTTTTTTAAATCTTCTACAACAATTTTCTTAAAAACGTCTACAAATTTATTATTGCCTATTTGGGGGTTAAAAACAGATTTATTCTTAAAAGTGCTATGTTTGATGTCATCAGGTAGGGGGGCATGAGTAGTTCTAGGATTGCTCAAGAAATATTTTTTCATATTTAAGCCCCTTATGTACTTCTGAATGTTTACATAGGTCTCGAATTTGTTCAGATTCTTTTTAGGTGCAAACTTGAGGCCTTTGTCTAGTACTGCCAATTCTTCCGTTGTTAACGAGATACCACTCAAGTTGAATACTCCTTCTCCTTTTATTCTCTTTTTCGCTTGAGTTCTCGCTCCTGCTCTTCTTCCTCTCTTCTTTTTGGACTTAGTTCTCTGTCTCCCTGCACATCCCTCACCCTCGGAGGATGATGATCCGGGCCTCTTCCTAAAAAAGCCCTATTTGTATTTGGATCGGGGTAGTAAGTTTGATAATACTGGTCTTCCCTTTCATCCTCTCGATAGTCCCTTAAGCTTTACCACCCACCGACATGCAGCAACACAGGGCTGTACATATGCTGTGGAAAAAATTAAACCCTCTATTCAACCTATTCAAATGGGGCCACAATGCAACCATATGCAATGCGACACATCACCTCCCAGCAGCCTGTCAACCTCCCTCTGAAAAAGTGTTCCACTACAGATCGTTTTCCTGAAGAGCGGGAAAGGTTGCTGCACGTCAAAACAAGCCTTTAAAATAACATTCATCTCCAGTTCACCAGTGTTAAACAGATTGCGATGGAAGTGCTGATAGACACTTTAAACAAGCTGCTAGCAGGCTTCAGCAGTGTTTCAACAAGCTTTAAAGCGGAAGTAAACCCATCCATAAAACAGTTTAATTTCCGGGGCATGCCGGAAATGTAACACTCCCATTGGTTGTGCTCTCAATCAAACAGTTAAACCATCCAATGGCTGGTGTCATGACTGATCACATGTGCAGCATCATGGTAGTTTTATATTAAACAGAGGCAAAGATGGCAGCTTCCTTGGCTGAAAACGATAGGGGGGTTTACTTACACTTTAAGTAGTGCTTAGGCCTTCTAGCAGATTGTTTAAGGAGACAGTTCTCCCATTATGATCTGTGTTTAACATTCCCAAACAGGAGCTTAATGATACTTTAAGGGTCATTTGAAATTGTGCTGCTCTCTAAAAAGGTATCTGTGTTGGTAGTGTCTGCCAAACACAACATGGAATATAATTTTTGCATCAATCCACCACATCCAACCACCATCGTAGCGTAAAGTGGGTGGTAAGGAAACAATAAAACTGCATCGCAGCCACCTACTTTTTCCGCCCTCTGACCGCAAATGTATCAATGCTTAAAAGCATCAAAAAGCTTGCCAAAAACTCTGCAAATGCTTTAGCTTGCTGTCCACACTGCTCTTATACAAGCTGAAATCTGTGTGAACTAAGCCTTACTGCTGTCATGGTCAGCTCGACTTGTTGTGGCATCTGACTGAATTGAACTTCTTGCATTTGTCTGAGGATAACCATAAGCAATTCATTTTTTATAAGCAATGACAACATTTTGAGAAATGATTTTTAGTAATCTGGCAATATAGGCTGTCCTTAGAGGAAATAATGAGCATATGCATGTGTTGGAAATACCTATAATTTTAAATTTGTTGTAATTTTACTGTAGCACACTCTAGTGTGATAGTTTAATATTTTTTTGTACAGAGTATGCAACGCTTTAGACTTGGCTGGTAGCCAAACCTTTGCTGTTTTATCTGGGTCAAGGGAGTGACTCAGGGAGGCTGTTATGACTTACAGGCAGCATCTCTAAGACCTCCCCCTACTTCTAGAAACTGGTAGAAGATTCTAGAAGAATTGGAGTGGAGGTGAGGAGGAGCTGCCTGGAGTATTCATGAGGGCCCTGACCAATCCCCAACAGATAGGTTGGCAGGGGGCAGGCACTCTCAAATACTCAGTGTCAGCCCAGCTGGGGCAGTGGCGTTTGGGCGGAAGGTGGAGATGGCGTGTTAGGCTGTCAGTAGCCCTTGTAGGTGCCCCCTAGTTTGGGGGGGTGACCTTGGGTGTGAAAGGAATTCTCTTCATGACACAAAAAGGTGTCCTGACCAGGAAGCACGGGAGCAAGCTTGAGGAAAGCAGGAGAACACTGCAGAGCAAATCTCCAGGAAGGAAGACAGCCAGGTGGGCTGAGAGACATGCTTGAGAGGACTGGGTGCAAGCAGTCTGGGATGGATGCAGAGTCAGTCTGGGAGGACTGTGGAGTCTTAGCCAGAAGGGCTAGTGAAATGGGCAGCTGCAGCCAGGTGGGCTTGCAGTACCTAAAAGGGTGGTGCTGAGATCAGTAGCCACAGGAGTAGGACAGCTGAGCACTGGGACTTTATTTGCTTCACTACCAAAGGCGCCCGTGGTCACTGCCTGTAATGGCGCGTACACACGATTGGAATTTTGGTCGGAAAAAGCTCTGATGGTTTTCCCCGACGGAATTTCCGACAGGATTTCGCTCGAGCTGTCTTGCATACACACGGTCACACCAAATTCCGACTGTCAACACGTATGACGGGACTATAAAAAGGAAGTTCAATGCCCAGTAGCCAATAGCTTCCATCTCCTAGTTGAATATGAGCATGAGTGAGTTTTTGCGCGTCGGAATTGCATACATACGATCAGAATTCTGCTGGAGCATACACACGGTTGCATTTTCCTATGAAAAGCTCTAATCGGTCTTTTGCTGGCCAAAATTCCAATTGTGTGTACACGGCATAAGGGGCAGTTGCTATGGTCTGATTGCACTCTTATAAGACCATCCTTACAGTGCTAGTTGGTTCTGGGGGTTGTTGTTCTACAAGCAAGATTGTGCTGGAGGTAGAAGATGAAGTGAATATACAGGCCCTCGAGGGCATAGCCACGCAGCTTCCTCACGAGACGGACGTGTGTCACTCTATCCTTCCCAGGGAACACCGTGCGAGCAGTGTAAGGTTAGACACGATCACACGTCTGATGATATTGTGATACGCTTTAACAGATATTGTGTTTGTGAGTGTTTTATTTGGCAAATTACTTTTAATAATAAAATGCAAGTTGGACGGGATAATGCTATGTTGCATTTTTATTTCTGATATTGAGGACACTGTGTTATGTGAGGAGGTATACCTGTTTATATGATAAGTGCCCCAAACCAGTGGAGTCTGGTAAGTGCAATATCCACAGGAACCTGCACAGGAGGTGTGGTGAAGGATTGAGTTCCATATGTGAATCGTCTTTCAACACTGGTTGCATGAGTTTCTGGCACAATCAACTTCACTCAATAATGAACTGCACTGTGATCTGTTGCAGGAATTCATGAACTGTTTATTGCTAATCTGGTTCAGGAATAAATGAACTGTTTATCGCTAATCTCTGCGATTTGTTTTAGGGCCGGTTCACACAGGGGGCGATGCGAGGCGACACCGACTTGCCTCGCCGCGACCTGCCGCGACCTCAGCGGCGATTTGCAAATGACTTCTGTATAGAAGTCAATGCAAGTCGCCCCGAGGTCGCCCAAAAGTAGTACAGGAACCTTTTTTCTGAGTCGGAGTGACTCGAGTCGCTTCTCTCAGAACGGTTCCATTGTACAGAACGGGGGCGACTTGTCAGATCGCGGCGAGGCAAGTCGTGTCGCCTCGCATCGCCCGCAGTGTGAACCGGCCCTTAGGCTACAGCATTTTTATTCATTTATATTATATATTTTTTTATTTCACTTATACTGTTCTATGTTTAACCTTTACTCATAGTGTGATTTACAGATACTTGTTACAAGTGTCAGTCAAGGGTAGTTTCTTAAGCGCTGCTAGGAGATCAAAAAATGTTTTTTTCTTCCCTGCGACATGTTTATGGTTTAAATTTGGAAGATAGTAGCTGCTTTTTTGTGTTATTTATAAATAACAATTTTACCGCGGGCGCTGAGGGAGTGTATTTTAGATATAATCTGGTTGACGCTCTTTTTTTGTTTGAAATATAATCATATTTCTGAAATCAAAGACTGTGTGTGTTATTAGAGTAGCATTTTGAATAAATGCTGTTTTTTGTTAAGCCACAGGGGATTTAAAGAGTCATTGGGGGGTTATTTACTAAAGGAAAATCCACTTTGCACTGCAAGTGCACTTGGGAATTGCAGTCTCTGTAGATCCAAGGGGGACATGCAAGGAAAATAAAAAACAGCATTTTAGCTTGCACATGATTGGATGATAAAATCAGCAGAGCTTCCACTCATTTCAGATCTACCCCTTAGATTTAGCCCCCGTACACACGGTCGGACATTCTGCCAACCAAATCCGTCGGATTGTGTCCGACGGATTGTGTCCGAAACTGTTGTATACACACGGTCGGGCCAAGTTGTCTGATTTAGCGGTTGCCAAGAACACGGTGACATAAGCCTAGAAGACTAGAAAAGGGAAGTTCAGCTCCACGTCCGGCACCCTTTGGGCTCCTTCTGTTGATCTCGTGTCTATCACGTGTTTTAGTAGAAGTTTGGTGAGAGACGATTCGCGCTTTTCAAATTAGTGATTCAGATCGCTACCGCTCTTCAGTTTGTGCTTGTCTTTGCGTATCTGATAATCAGTGCGTGCAGTCATTAAGTATTTGCTTCTCATTGTGGACTATATCTTGGTATAGTACGCTTTGAAAGGCATTTTTTATTGTCTGCTTGCTTCTGCTATTCAGGTCGTTCTTTCAGGCCTTGCTGTTTATCGGTGCTTTCTGGTGTCCGTTCTGACCAGCCGACCGTTTTCAAAACATGTTTCGTCTACTCGTACTCGTCGTACAGTTTGTGCTGTGCAGGGGCTTCATGTTGGGGTTCTTACTTTGACTTTGACACAAGCCCGGTCCATGAACAGGGAGGGGAGGCATTTGTGGACCAAGAATTGGTTGCGCCAGCGTCACCAGTTCTCCACATGCTTTTGCTCCGTGAGATCCGCGAGAATAATCCTGATCATTTCTGGATTTTTCTCAGGATGACGGACCCCGTTTTTCACCGTCTGCTGGCTTTGCTGTCCCCTTATATCACCAGGCAGGATACCTGCATGTGGCAAGCCATCACTCCAGAGCAGAGGCTCATTGCCACGTTGCGCTACTTGGAGACAGGGAGAAGTCTTCAGGACCTCAAGTTCTCTACAGGCATCTCCCCCCAGGCTCTGGGGATCATTATTCCAGAGACCTGTTCTGCTATCATTCAGCTCCTGCAGAAGGACTATATTATGCTAAGTTTTATCCTTAAACATCACATTCTATGTATTTCATGATTGCTAATGTCTTGCATTTCTTTACTCATTCCCTAATTACCATCATTGCAATATGCTCTAATTCATATACTCTGCCCCTTTGTCCTCATGCATATTTGCCTCACTAACTTCCCCACCATGCTCTTCTTGGCCCATAAAACTATAATCTAGTCACTTACCAATGTCTTTTGGCAGCTCCATAGTATTGCTTTCCCCTAAACACCCCCTAAAATGTCTACAAATGTGATGTGTGTGCTTCAATTCATGCAAAGTGACCTTTTTTTTATTTTTGGAGTTGTGCCAAACTCATTAGTAACCCCCCTCTCCCCAACTGCTACCTCAGCTGATAGCAATCCTCTATCTGATGACTTGACCCAACCCAATACACACTATACCTACCTTTTTCATGATGACATTTATGGATGAATTCACCAAAGCATGTAGTGTAAGGGCCTGCCTCAATACTTTCAAATGTTCTTTTTATTTTTTTAACACATTAATTTTCTTGCTATGTACTAGCAGAATGTCAAAATGTGCTTCCATTTAGTTATTATGGCACTTCTTACCTGTCCGGTGGGCTGCCAATAGTGTAACTAAGGAGGGGCTTCCCAAAGTATCACACATTATTTAGGCATTCAGCTCTCAATCAATTGGAGAGGGTTACCTGTCCTAAACATCCCCCCTCATTTTTTAGCAAGGGCCCATCAGATGGGGGGGGGGGGGGGTTATGACTCTCATAAGGGGACCTTATACTTTAGGCTTTAAATACTCAGTTAAAAAAATGTTATACTAATTTTGACCAAAAATGTGGGTGTCTAATCTGCTTGCAATGTTGATTTGTCAAATTACTAGTTTTTGTTCTTGTTTCACTACACAGTGTCCTTCAACGCCACAGGAATGGCAGACTGTGGCCTCCCACTTTGCCTGTTTTTTTAAAGTTGTACCTTTTTCACCAACAGTGCAAACCCAAGTTCAGAGCAAGATGAGGGGACAGTCTCTTCTTCAGATAATCTTATTATGTTGTGGGTCTGCTACACACACACCTTCTTTTTGTTAACGAATTTATGTAGTGCATTACTGACGAAAATCATGCTCATTTTCAGCACCATGGCAGGAAAATGGCATGATTGTCCAAATTTACACCTCACTCTGGGTGTTTTTTTTACTAAAGGCACATCCACTATGCACTACAAGTGCACTGCAAAAGTACACCTGAAACTGCACTTGGAGTGCAAAGTGGAGTCGCCTTTAGTAAATCGCACTCCTTCTCAGCACAAACTCAAATTTGACTACAAATACATTTTATGCCCAATGAAAAAGGAAGCCACACATTGTTGAGAATTCAACTTTTTAATACAAGCACATTCATATGTGCGTTTAGTAAAGGTTTTTACAACAAACCAAGAGATTTTGTGTATCCAAAACAGAATTTAATCAGATTTTCTTTTCCTTGTTGTTTTTGTGTAAACAGGCATGTATCAAACCGTGAAATACAGAACAAAGGAACTTACAAAGTTCAACTTTGAAAAGTGAAGACAATATCAGACATGAGTATGTACAAACTGGGCTGATATTGCCTTCATCACAAACAAATTTGGAAGATGCACACAGTGTGTCAACATGTGCTATCTCCTATCATGAGGGATCAATGTACATGCTTTGGGGCTGCAACCCCTTCATCTCAGACACTTTCCACAAAACATGTACATTGATCCCCCATGATGGGAGATAGCGCATGTTTGCATCTTCCAAATTTTTAATTTTGCAAAATACAACATTTTTTTTTTTCAAAAGCAAAAATAAAACCCTATCTAGTTTTTTTGGTTTCGCACTCTCCCCAAAACATCAATGATGTTCTTCACTTTATTTTTAACATCATTGACGTTTTGTTGGACAATTTCCAAATCCCGATTGCACCCCATTATCTCCTCGATCAAGATCTGGGCACTTTCACTGGTAAAACAGGAATCTTCTTCCACATCACCTACAAAACAAAGCAAACAAACACACCATGTAATCCAAATATGGTGATATACATTGATGAGCTTACCGGAAGCTGTGTTCTCCGACACTCACCTGTTGTGGTGACAATTTGTCCAATCTCCACAATCTCTCCTTCCTCCTCCTCCTCCTGCTCCTGCTCCTGCTCCTCTGTTTCTGCTTTTGGAAGTTGCCCTTCTTTGGGAGGGGTGTGGTCCCTGGTGTCCTCATACTTGCCGAGTCTTCACTCCCCTATGAGAATGTAAACAAAGATTAATTAGCACACAGAGGGCAGAAATAGGAATCTGAAACATTGCTTGGAAGTGTTGTACAATTGTGTTTTTGGGCCGAGTTACAAGGTGAGAACATTATTGGGGACACTTTGTTAAGCTGGAATACTTCCCTGCAGAACGATATTTCATACGAACGAACAAAACCATGACCTTGAAAGTGGCCATTTTAAAATGCACAACATGAAATCAAAGCACATGGAGCATGTATGCAAGCAAGAATAATCATATGAACACACGACAACTACTTACTTTTTTTAAGAACACGCTTGATCCTTAGGTACTGCTCGTGCTCCCTCAGTTTCAGGTCTGACCAGCGTTTTCTCAGTTGATCCTTGGATCGGTGTACCCCAAAATTCTTCAGAAGACTCTTCACAACTTTATTCATGATCTTGGCCTTTCTGATATTTGGGTTTGGGTAAGGTCCATACTTCCCATCATAATCGGTCCTGTTCAATATGTCGACCATCTCCAACATCTCTCCAAAAGTCATATTTGAGGCCTTAAATCTTGTTTTCCTGGATCGGGACATTTCAGGCTCAGGGCTTTCCTCACCCTCCTCCTCGTTAGTGGAACTATTATTAGTGCGCACCTGCATTCTCTCCGCCATGTGCTCTCCCCACTGTGCGGGAAGCGAAGGGGCAGGGAATAGTCTGGAAAGACCGTCAGGGGCGGGCGGAGTTTCACGCATGCGCACTGTATATAAAACGCAACACGTGTGTATCGTCCGTACGATCTGGGAGGAGAGTGTGAGGCGCGGACGCAACGAATGTGGAAACGAAGGTAACATTTTTAACTTAGTGCTTCACTAGACTAGACTGCTTCTATCCAAGCCGATGTTGGGACAAGATTAGGAGGGATTTTAATTGCATTATTAGTATTTGAGGGTTTGTCTTGTGTTGTGTCTTGCAGACAATATGGATCCATTCACAAATGCAAACTTTATGGGGCTATTCATAGAACTGTACATGGAGATGCCCTGCCTGTGGCAGTTCCACAACAAGTTTTATACTGACAGAACAAAGAGGAACGCAGCACTGGAGAAACTGCTTGCTTTGTTGCGGATCATGGTCCCCACGGCAGACATGGCCTATCTGAATGGTAAAATTGGGGACATGAAGCTAACATATCTCAGGGAGAGAAAACAGCACCTGGAGTCCTTGAGAGCAGGAGATCCAGATGCTGTTTATTACCCCAGTATGGTTCACTTTGACAGGCTGCATTTTCTGGTAGACCAAGGGGTACCCAGACCACCACTCAGGCCACCACTCTCCAGGCTTCCTTCAAGGCATCCTTCACCCCCAGCTGAGGCTTCTGATGTACAACCTGGGCCTTCCAGGCAGCACCATGTGGTGGGGCCCAGCTTGAGACAGGTATTGCATTGTTGAACATATTTCTTGTGTTACATTTAATGATGTTAACTAGATGTTCTTATTGATCAGTAAGTTGTGATTTCTCAAAGTGGTTTACATCTCAATAGACAGTAGTGACCAAAAATGTTTGGGACAGGAAAGAAAAATTCTGGTGTCAGAATGATAGTCTGTTCTATTTGGTAACATTCAATTAGCAAAAGCTAGGAGCACAAAATGGTGTGATTGATGATCAACAAACTAAAACTATGTCCCCTTTTCATACACAGGATGACCTCAGTCGGGGGAAGGCTGTGGCAAGTGGCAGCCAGGAGGTTGACCAACGCCCTCCTTCTCCTGCCCCAGCTACAGGAGCCCAGCCACAGCCTGGAAGGATGCCTGGTGTGAAGTGCCCTTGGAAGACAAGAGAGTGATGGCCTGGGTTGAGTCTGGTCTGCCAGAAGATGCAGCCTCTTCAAGATCACCATCCTGGGGACAGAAATGGCATCTGAATTTCCTGCTCTCTAGGACTTCGGGACCAGACTTCTCTCCCTGAGATATCTACTCCTCGGGCCACCAATGTTTTCAATTATAATTTGTTCATGTCTGCCCTGGGGGCCAAAGGCTGCACCAAAGTTAAGAAGTTTCTCCAGTGCTGAGTTCCTATTTTTAGTTTCTAGCGAACAAAATACATTTTTTTTTTGTTTGATGAAATACTTGTGTAATGTGTTTTCCTTCCAAAAGTACAGTTTATTTGTGAGCAGGCAGGTACATTTCAAAAATACAAAGTGAAATAAATAACAAGGGGTAACAACACTAAACAACCTCCTGTTGATTAAAAAAGAAAAACAAAAAAAAACAAAAATAGAATAATATTGTTTTTGTAAGTTTACACACAAAAAACTAAAATAAATAAATGTGCAAAGTGTCTTTAAAGGAGATTTTCAGTGAATCCCCCAATTAAAAAATCCAAAAAATTAAAAAATAAATCAAAAATTGTGTAGATGTGACGCCAACTAAAATTGTATTGCTGAAATGGTTAAAAAAGAGTAATAAAATCCGTTCGGGAGAAGTGTGTGTGACTATGAGCATCAAAAGAAGTTCCTTCTTGCAGCATTGTAAAGAACAAGACAATGCGCTTGATGAAAGAATTTTTAACATTGTAGCGTGACGAATGTGCTATATCGCTTACGAGCAGTAGTTTTACCTGAACGAGCACTTTCGTGTCGGAATTTGAATGTGAGCATGCGTGGCACTTGGTCTGATCAAAATTCTCTACACATGATCGGAGTATGTCTGACTGGCCAAGTTGGTCAGGAAATATTTCCAACATGTTGGAAAATTGGGTCCGACGGATATTCGGACGGAATCAGTCCGATGCATACCACACACAGTCGGATTATCCGACGACACGGTCCGATAGGACACATTCCGACGGATTCTCCGACCGTGTGTACAAGGGCTAAGAGTGACTGCACTTCCAAGTGCACTTGCAGTGCAAAGTGGAGTTGCCTTTCGTAAATAACCCCCAATGCAATCATTTGGCGAAGGTATTTCTCTTGTTTGTTCACCTTGCCGCATTTTAATTTAAAAAAAATATATCATTTTCATTTCGACCGATTTGAAATTTATCGATTTAAACATTTCAAATCGAAAAAAATTGGTAAATTTCTAATAAAATTAGAAAAATTCAGAATACGAATTCCGAATACGAATCCCAAATACCAGTTGAATGAATCAACCAAATTTAACCAAACTAAATAACTAGACTAACAAATCTAAACGAAACAAAACTATTTTTTTTCGTCATGCACATGTCTAGATTAGGAGGAGAGAGGAGGTGATTTGCACAGACTGCAGTGATTCAGCATGTGAAAGGCTTCTTTCCTGGTGCCTCCATGGCAGCATACCAATGGTTGGTTGCTCCACCCCCAACCAACCCACAGTACCACTTTAACTCTATAAATAAAAGAGTTGTTCCTCCCTTCCGGTATCCTTCAACACTTTCATGTCGCACTATAGTGTAGACCCAGCGGTTCTTACTTCCCTAGAATTTGGGGAGAGGACCTTGCAGTTATCTGTGCTGTAGTTTTAAATTTCTTATTGCAGTACCCTTCTTGTAAGCTAGGTATTTACCATTGGTATGCTGCCATGGAGGCACCAGGAAAACAGAAAATGTAATACTTACCTTTCCATAATTTTCCTTTCCTGGTGCCTACCCATGGCAACATACACCCTCCCTTCAATAATCTTTAATGTTCTGAGGTCTAGTTACAAGAATACTGGCAGGGAGGAACAACTCTTTTATTTATGGAGTTACAGTGGTCCTGTGGGTTGGTCGGGGGTGGAGCAACCAACCATTGGTATGCTGCCATGGGTAGGCACCAGGAAAGGAAAATTACGGAAAGGTAAGTAATCAATTTTCTGTTTTTAATCAAACTCTTCAACAATCTAACCTCTTTACAGCTGTCATTGAAACACCCATAAACCAAAAGAGAGGTATGTAATGGTATGAAAGATGGAGCTTAAAGAATAACTAAAGGCAAAACTTGCACCTATCAAATTGTTATTGTTGTCTGTGCCCCCATTAGGGAAATTCACCCTATTCATTTGTCTTGTTTACTGTTATCACTGAGAGTGAAAGTAAAAAAGAATCCCAAATTTTAGGTTGTTACCAGAACAGTAATAGAGAGGATATCTTCCAATGGGGACACTAGTTCTGACCTGGCTACACACTGGAATTTCCCTTCCCTTCCTGTTTTGTCTGTAGGACAGGAAGTGAATGGAAATCTCCCCAATGAAAAAATGCAAAGAAAAAAAAGTTTTGCCATTAGTTCTATTTTAAATAGAATAGAAGGGGACTGACATATTCCAAGCAAGATTCCAAAATACTCTAAAACCTTTATTAGTGAAAACCACAAGGACACAAAGAAGTTGATTTACTAAAACAATTGAGAATTTTCACTCATTATGTTGTAGCAGTGTTCACATTAAATACCCAATCATGTGAAAGTTACATAAATAATTAGCTTTTCACCTGATTTAAAGGGATTCCACCTAAAAAAAAAATATTAAAAGCCAGCAGCTATAAATACTACAGCTGCTGACTTTTAATAAATGGACACTCACCTGTCCCGGGTTCCAGCGATGCCGGCAGCCGAGGCCGATCGATCGCTCGGCTCTTGGCTGCTGCCGTCACCATTCTAGGTGAGGGAAACAGGAAGTGAAGCGAATCGGCTTTACTTCCCGGTTCCCTACTGCGCATGCGCGAGTCGCGCAGCGCAATAGAAATTCTCTGCACTGTCACTGGGACCCGTGTGTGTCCCAGCAGACAGCGCGGCAGGACAGGATATGACATAGACTCCCACGGGAGTCTATGCCCGGAAGTGGGTGTAAATACCTGTCTTTGACAGGTATCTCCACCCCCCTCCCCCCTGTAAGGTGCCAATTGTGACACCGGAGGGGGGGAGGGTTCCGATTAGCGGAGGTTCCACTTTAGGGTGGAACCCCACTTTAAATTAGAAGTGAAACCTTAATCCCCTTAGTAAATCAGCCACTTTGCCTACTTTTAGGCTGGATTCACACTGGAACCAGACGCGGATCGCACAGGAGCGCTGTGCGTCCCTGTTCCCCATTTAAGGGACGATTTAGGGCAGAATTTTTGCCTGAATTCGGCCCTGAAATGGAGCCAAAGACACACAGCAGCTGCAACGGAGATATATGAACCAGCTCCATAGGGAGCCAGTCATATTCTCCTGCTATGCGAATTGGATGCGGGGAAAACCCACATCTAATTCGCATAGGTGTGAACCCAGCCTTATGCCCCATACACACGGTCGGACATTCCGACGACAAAATCCGTCTGATTTTTTCAGACGGATTTTGGTCCAAACTTGTCTTGCATACACACGGTCGCACAAAGTTGTCAGAAAATCAGATCGTAGCACACGTACGACGTGACTATAAAGAGGGCAGTAGCCAATAGCTTTCATCTCATAATTTATTCTGAGCATGCGTGCCACTTTGTCCATCTAAATTATCTACACACAATCGGAATTTAAACGATCGGATTTTGTTGTCTGAAAATTTTAGATCCAGCTCCCAAACTTTGTGCGGCAGAAATTCAGATGGAAAAAGTCCGATGGAGCCCACAAACAATCGGATTTTCCGTCAACAAGATCCGATCGCACATTTTCCTCAGAAAGTCCAATTGTGTGTACAGGGCTTAAGTCTCCTGTTTGCAGCCTAAATTTTCAACCAAATTCACTAGCATGCGTACTGCAAAATATTACACATTTCTTTGCACAACCTTATATTGTGGAAATGTTGTTTGTCTGATTTACAGTACATAATCTGACATAATACTGTTACAACATCAGCAATTATTAAATATTGCCTGAAATTCTGTTTAAATCATGCAATCTATTGCAATAGCTTATTACAGGCTAATAGTAGACAAAATAAATGGCATGATTTCTTAAGTTTTTTATTTTCCTAAAACCAGACCAATCAAGTTCCTTATTTTAATGAGAAAAAAAAAAAACTATATTTGCTTGGAAGTTTTGAGATAAATGCACTGCATAACTGCATTTCTCCACTGGAGGGAGAAAGTGAGCAATAGTTTGGCTGCACAAACAAATGATCAGTTTATTTACAAAGCCTTTTGTTACACTTTGTCAAAAGACTGACTGATTTTTTTGTTTATTTTCATATTTTATTTACACCTGTTAATATTGCAATAAAGTTATGTGGTCAGGCCACTTAAATGGATAATATCTGTATAATAAGGCGATCAGATTTTTTAAATTAAATCTGGGGACATATATATTTTTTAATCATTGGCAAATGGTAAAACTATTTTATAAGCATATTTTCCTTTTTTTCGTTTTTTCATGTTATATCTCACAATTTGTCTATGATATAAAAAAAAGATGCTTCTTAGAATTGTTTGGGATATGACTACCAAATGTTAAGAAGATAAGATAGAGAATTTTTTTTATAAATATTAGAAGGGTGCAGATGGTATAGAGGTGGTTAGTATGTGCAGAAGAGAGGTGCAGACGGATGATATAAAATTATATGGTGTGAATGAGTCCTAATTTATTGCTCCAGCACTGCAGAGGCCACTTGTCAGTGGCATGCATGGCACAATTGAAGTTTGCTGAACAGCATTAGTGCTGGCCTTCTACCCTGCTGCAGACACCGCTGTCACTGCCCCACCACTCATCTCAAACCCCTTGCAAAACCTGCCAACCTAGCTTCCTCCACACATCCCGCAGAACAAACTCCTGCAGGCATCCTTCTATCGGGATCATTAGCGTGGCCTCCACCACTATAGTGTTTCTGCAAGCGGAGGACACTGAGCGGGGGCATTGGGGAGTGCCGAGAGAGGCAGAGGGGGGAGACTTCCAGATGGTGCTGTAGTTACATAGCAGTGCTGTATTCATATGGCTGATATTTACTTGGGGAGAGGGAAACGGTCAGGGCCAGACTGGGGATAAAATCCATCAGCTAGACCGGCATTCCATGTTAGCATAATATTACTAGAGAGCAGGAGTCCAGTTGCGGACAATAGCCATTAGGCTGACTCCCTATGTCTACTATGACTGTCCCTGAAATATGTATTTTCCTGATGTTCATCATGTTTTCTGTAAAATTTTCAATAAAATATTTTCAACACTAAAATCCATCAGCTCAGCCTGACCAGTGCCCATCAGCTCAACCTGTTCAGTGCCTATCATTGCAGCCTGACCAGTGTCCATCAATGCAGCCTGACCAGTGCCCATCAGCTCGGCCTGACCAGTGCCCATCAGCTCAGCCTGACCAGCTCCCATCTGCTCAGCCTGACCAGTGCCCATCAATGAAGCCTGTTCAGTGCCCATCAATGCAGCCTGTTCAGTGCCCATCAGCTCAGCCTGCTCAGTGCCCTTCAATGCAGTCTGATCAGTGCCCATCAATGCAGCCTCACCAGTGCCCATAAATGCAGCCTCGCCAGTGCCATCAGCTTAGCCTCACCAGTGCCCATCAATGCTGCCTGTTCAGTGCCCATCGATGCAGCCTGACCAGTGCCCATCAATGCAGCCTGATCAGTGCCCATCAATGCAGCCTGACCAGTATCCATTAATGCAGCCTGACCAGTATCCATTAATGCAGCCTGACCAGTACCCATCAATGCAGCCTGACCAGTACCCATCAATGCAGCCTGACCAGTGTCCATCAATGCAGCCTGACCAGTGCTCATCAGCTCAGCCTGACCAGTGCCCATCAGCTCAGCCTAAACAGTGCCCTTTAATGCAGCTTAAACAGTGCCCATCAATGCAGCCTAAACAGTGCCCATCAGCTCAGCCTGTCCAGTACCATCAATGCAGCCGGTTCAGTGCACATAAGCTCAGCCTGTTCAGTACCACCATCAATGCAGTCTGTTCAGTGCCCATCAGCTCATCCTAATCAGTGCCCATCAGCCCAGCCTGACCAGTGCACATTAGCTTAGCCTGACCAGTGCCCATCAATGCAGCCTGTTCTGCACCCATCTGCTCAGCCTGTTCAGTGCCCATCAATGCAGTCTGTTCAGTGCCCATCAGCTCAGCCTGGTCAGTGCCCATCAATGCAGCTTGTTCAGTGCCCATCAGCTCAGCCTGTTCAGAGCCCATTAATGCAGCCCATTCAGTGCCCATTAACCCCCCTAGTGGTAATCGGTCTGGCTCGGGGTAGGAATATACTGATAGGAGCGGTAACCCCGAGCCAGACTCGGGATGGCTTCGCTCGATGCAGGGGAGGACACAGGGAGAGTTACTTACCTTGTCCCCTGGATCCAGCGATGTCCGCCGCGCTGTGTGATCGAGCCGTCCTCCGCTCGATTCCTGCGGCGTTATGGCGCACGGGAGCGGAGAACGGCGGCAAATTTCAAAATGTAAAAAGACACAAAACACACACAGTACTGTAATCTTACAGATTACAGTGCTGTATTAAAAAATACACACCCCCTTTGTCCCTAGTGGTCTGTGCAATGCCCTGCATGCACTTTTATATTATAAATACTGTTTTTTACTGCCTGGAATTTGGAGATTGTCCATAGCAACCAAAAAGTGTCAGTTTTTCAGTGTTTTTGGATTTGATTACATTATTGAATAATTTTTATTATTCTTTATTATATTATAAACTTTATCATACCCGGGATGTCCGCTAGACTCTGGTTTGAACAGATTTAAGAGCGTTATTCCTAAGAATTACAGGACTACAAAATAAAAACCAGATTTCTGTGCAAAATAATTGTACCGCTTTCAGCACCTAATTCCAGACTGAATCACACCGCCAGGGAGGTTAATGTAGCCTATTCAGTGACCATCAGCTCAGCCTGTTCAATGCCCATCAGCTCAGCCTTACCTCTGTCCATCAGTGCAGTCTGACCAGTGCATAGGTGAGCAGCCAGATTACACAGAACGGGGATCTCCTGTTTATCCAGGGTGACTGCTATCATCAAATGAGATCCTGCCTCCTATGATATATATCACCAGTGTGCTGCCTATCATAGGATGCGGCCCAGGAGGCAGGACCTCGTCTGACAGCCGGGTAAGTGGGAGATCCCCACTATGTATAATCCAGCGGCTCTCACCCCCCTCTCCGAGATAGCCCTATGGTAGGGCCAGCCCAGGGTGCTCCCTCCTCTGCCTCAGCTTGTAGTGCACCCGCCCAGGATTGGCCTGCCAAGTGAGGGAACAAAACCGGGGACATATTTGGTCCAGGGACAGTGTCCTCAGTCCAGGGACTGTCTGCAGGAACCGGGGATGTCTGGTCACCCTGCTGAACAAGTAAGTGGTACAAATAAGGATATTGATTGCAACCTTGCAATGGTGACATGATGACTACTGACTACTTATATAATGACAGCATACAATTAAGGCCTAAGTGCAGCAAAAATAAAAAGCACAAAAATCATGATAAAGCAGGTGGACCCCATCAATTAACTGCTCCTCCTCCATTCATAGATCGCTTTCCATTCATAGAAGCTGAAGTTTGGCTTCCAGGAATAGATCAGCTGAGAGGAAAGGGTAGGCATAGTTTGACCTTTTTCTTGATGAGAGTTCTTGATGAGAGCCAGTGACAGGCCCTTAGTTTTACTGACGTCAACTGAATTTAACATAACACAAAGGCATCAGCACAAGGAACAAAATCATACTGACTGTAAATTGTGTCCTTTGTGCTGATTTTTTATTTATTTTTATATTGGCTGTATTTATGCTTTAAAAAGAAACCAGCGAGTACAGAAATGTGAAAGTTCCAATGCTGACATGTTTTAATGAAGTATGGCAGTCATTCTGAACCTGGGCCTACTAACAAGTAAGTAATTGATTTGGAACATGTTGCAACATGGGTGTTCAGACTTTATAGACTCCCTTATCTGTATGTATTGTTGTTCAGTCAGTGACTCACTAGCTGCCAGAATGATATCATTGGGGCCTGCACTTTTAATAATATTTCCCATTTTTAGCAATACTTTGGTTCAAAAACTATATATATATATATATATATATATATATATATATATATATATATATATATATATATATATATAGTGTCTTTTTTTAGGGGACAGCAAATTTACACTGTTATACAAGCTGTACACTCACTACTTTACATTGTAGTAAAGTGTAATTTCCTCAGTGTTGTCACATGAAAATATATAATAAAATATTTACAAAAATGTGAGCAGTGTACATATATATCCACAAATAAAGTGAGTCACTCCTCTTTTGTATCCGTGTAACTTCAAGGAGAGGTTTTACAGTGGGCTCTCAATCGTCCACCAATTTCAATAGAAAGAAGAGAAGGGACATGGTCTCCAATGCATACCATACTCTTTATTAAGCTGTGATGAAGAGCAATGGTTTTCTCAAAACTTTACAGTTGCTTCTTATTTCACGTATTGTATGGAGAAATTTACTCAGTAAACCTTTTGCATTGGAGATCCTGTCCCTTCTCTGTCTCTGTCGCTATATAGAGAACTATTCTCCCGATAAAATGTCCAGTAAAAACAAGTCAGCAACAACAGCTCCCACTGTACTTCTTTTAAGGCATGGCCTAATGGCCTATAAACCTACAGAAATTACAATAATTATAAGAAAAATCTTATTCTATATATAATCCCATAAAAACTGTATTTTTTATAGAATTTATAAAAATACAAATCTCTACCCTCAGATGTTTGGTGTGCAAGGAAGCTAAGTGACTGGCAAGCTTTCCACCCCAATAGTTTTAATAAGGCATTGTGCTGCCTGCCCTATGCCTTAAAACCCTTTCTGTGCCTTTCTAACACACTCTGAATAAGCAGAAATGTTTAGAGGAAGCTGTACTTAACACTAAACTTGTTTACAAAAAAAAAACCATTATATTCAAGAATGTATTCTTAGCTCAAAAAAGTACCTTCTACTGTTCTTAGCCTTCTCCAAATCTCTAAATTCCTTTTTTTGGTGCTGTGATCTGACTTCCTTTTAGAGGGTGATTTGCATGTGTCCTCCATGGCCCCAACTGTGTGTAGAAACCCTCTCTTGCCTGCTCACAAGATGAACGAGAGATTATGGAATATGAAATTTGTAGTGAGCATAGAGCAGTGCACATGACCGCAACTAAGGTCCTGGGAGGGCTTGTGTCCCATTGTTAGTATCATTGAGAGGAGTTGTGCCCCATTGTTAATGTCATTGGGAGGAATTGTGCCCCATCATTTGTATAATTGGGCAAAATGATGCCCCATCATTGGTGTCACTGGGAGGAATTGTGCCCCATTGTTAGTATCATTGAGAGGAGTTTGCCCCATTGTTGGTATCATTGGGAGGAATTGTGCCCTATTGTTGGTCTCATTGGGAGGAATTGTGCCTCAAAATTAGTATCATTGGGAGGAACTGTGCCCCATCATTGGTGTCATTGGGAGGAACTGTGCAACTTCTTAGGGGGTAATGAAGGAAATAGTGCCCCAAGGGCCAGATAAAAGAAAGCTAAGGGTCGCATCCTGCCCCTGAGCTGCAGTTTGGAGACCACTGCTGTAGATCTTTGGCCTTTTGAACTTTACAGTTGCGGTATTACTGACTGTACTGTGACTCCTCAGCTGCGTCTGAATTGCTTTATCCGTGTTACGGTGTCTTTATACGCAGTCCGTCTAACCAATGCCTTTTGCTACATAAAGAATAAAAAAAAAAAAAAAACAGGAGTGAAGGTGGGTAATAAGTACATGCTGGTCAGCAAACCAGGCTTCACTAAAATTTTCCCGCACACGTGCATGTAACAAGTGTATTTGGATATGAAATTCAATAAGGCACATACATTGGACAATATATACCAACATGGGTCCCAGTTGCACCCTCCAAATATATTTAAATTGCTATCATATCTGTGTGTTTGTGAGTCAAATATAAATATTTTATTCTGTAAAACGTATGTTTTCTAAGAACATGGAAACAGCAAAGAAAAACATTCAAGGAAGCTCAGAGTAGGTGGCATTCTAGTGTAAAAACAAAGTTGTAATTATTTTGCTAATATAAAAAAAGTGACCTGCCTATATGGAGATGGATAAGTAAAAAGCTAATTAATGTTACTCCACTAATAAATCTGCCATTGCCAGTTCACTTGTATATATCTACGGCACATGTAAGTAGTGAGCAGTGGTCCAGCTAACAGCTATATCAGCAGCTTCCTCTTTTATCCTTTCAACGTGCAATGTTTATTCAGCTAAAGCAATTGATTACATAACAATATGGCTCAATGTGTTTCCCTAGCTTTTCTCTGAACTGTACCTCTCATTTATGACTTGCAGTGCAATCTATTCCTTGTATCACATGTCTAATAAAACAGACTTACCATATTTGGTATCAGGCAAGAGGATCCTTCTGTGCTTACAAAAAAAGTCTTTTAAATTTGTATGCATTACCAAAAGGTTAGAAATTCATAAAAGATCACAAAAATAAGGATATTTTAACTGGGGGTGTCAATGCCAGTCAGAATGAAAATGTTAATTGTTTGGTTGTCAAAAGTCATTATTTGATCCTTGTTTAAGATAAGCAATTCAAAGTATGGAGCAAAAGCATGAGCATTGCAGCAAGTCAGCTAGCATTTAAGAAGGCAGGTTAGCAGTTTTCAGAGTTGATATCTTAGCAATAGAATCTTTCAGTACAAAGCTGCCAGGTCATGTGGGAGCCCTCAACAAACCCCAAGGTGAATATGTAAAACAAGGGGTTATATGAGTGTTAGTGCTCAGTGTGAGTTTTGTCAGGGCAGTCGTATTCAAGTCAGGGATTGAGGATATTACATTTCAAGTTAAAGGTTAGGTTTTGGGGAGAAGGTGAAATATTGGAGGGCATATTAATTAGAGGACATTTAATGTCATATAATGCCGCTCTACTCCATTTAGCAGGGGATCCATGAGCAAATCCCTTGCTGAATCAAAGCTATGCTGAACGGATGTCAGTTTTTTTACACCCATGACTGTTCAATTTATGTCCGCCGTGGACATTGGTAGACCTGTGATGGCTCTGTGGGTGGCCAGGTGTAAACAGACGTGTGTCCATTTATATCAGGCTACCTCCGATCCATCACATTTAGCTCCAGAGAAATTTAAGAAGATGCAATCCTTTTCCATTTTTTTTTTTTTTTTTATGGACCTGGATGGACTTGGAGGTGGGTGAGTGTAAACGGACACAAGACCATTTATATCCGCCTGTCCATAGAGCTGCATGAAGCTTCCTGATCAAAAAGACTGTGGGAAAGGGCCCTTAATACAAAACAAATGTCAATATTGAGATGTTTCCCACAGCTTTCAATCATATTTAAATCTGTCTTGGAAACAACTGGTGATACAGGAAGTTACAAAGCCTAGGCTTCAGTAAGTACACTCCCCAATGAACATACGCTGATCTGTAGAGAAGCCAGGGAATTACAAAGAGTACAGAATCATTCTGTGTGTTAGTACAAGTGCAAAGTCTGTTGTATAGTATTTGTAGTATTAGTAGTTTCATAGTATCATAGTAAGTAAGGTTGAATAAAGACACCAGTCCATCCAGTTCAACCTGAGTGAGTGTCTACAATTGTCCCTATCCCTGTACATTGCACACTCACATCAGTCCCTACCCTCAAGGAGCCCACAATCCAAGGTCCCCATTCATATACTAGGGACAACCAGTAGTCCACTGGTTGTTTTTTTTTTTTCTGTGTGGAATTGTTTTTTAAAGCGGTAGTAAACTCTGACCCTCCCCACCTGAATGTCAAAGAAGGAATTCTATTAAACACTTCAATACAGGGCACTTTTACCCCCTTCCTGCCCAGGCCAATTTTCAGCTTTCAGTGCTCTCACATTTTGAATGACAATTACTCAGGCATTTAACACTGTACCCAAACAAGATTTTTATATTTTTTTCCACACAAATGGAACTTTCTTTTGATGGTCTTTAATTACCACTGGGTTTTTTATTTTTTGTGATGTAAGCGAAAAACTTTTTTTTCTAGTTTCTATTATAAAATTTTGCAAATAAGTAATTTTTCTTCATAAACTTGGCCCAACATTTTTTAATGCTACATATCTTTTGTAAAATAACCCAAATTAATGTATATTATTGTGTCTGTGTGAAAGTTATAGAGTCTACAAGGTATGGTAAATCATTTCAAATTGATCACATCTGATTTACTGATGGCCTATCTCATTACTTGAGGCCAGCAAAAATACCCCCCAAATGACCCCTTTTTGGAAGTAGACACTCCAAGGTAAGAGGTATTGTGAGTTTTTTAAGTTTTTTCCCACGATTCTTTGAAAAATGACACCCCAAAATACATTCTGCTACTACTTCTGAGTATGGTGATAACACGTGTGAGACTTTTTCACAGTCTGGTCACATAGAAATGTCCAAAATGCAAAAAACATAAAACATAAATTACACATCTAAATTCCTGACAACCTATCCTTTTTGAAGTATATTTCTAACACATAGCATGTACATATTAAAAAAAATATAAAGGATGGCGCTAATTCATAAAAAATATATGAAAAATATAATTACATCAAACATGAATAATTATAAATTCCTGGAAGTAAAAGTAAACACACCAAAAAAGAAAAAATGTGTAATAGGTGATCTTAATTGTCCGTGCTGCACCAATACTCATGTGGGAAGAAACAAACTCACTAAATAGGTAGATTGAAAACTTGCATGGATTCGTATGCAGGCAAAGGCTAAAAAAAAAAACAGAGTACATCACACAGCGTAATATAGCCTGTACAGGTTTAGCCATAAACAGCCAGAATGTGCACTTACATTCGTCTGTGCTATAGGCTAGCACTGGCATGTACAGCTCAATAGCGGGGAAAAGATGCCGTTCCTCTGACTCTCTGTGTGCTTGCAAGACTCCAGAGACTGGAACCAGGCATACCAGAAGGGACCCAGTGCCAGAGGAACAATGTCTTTCCCTGCTATTGAGCTGTACAATGTACATACCAGTGCAAGCCTATAGCACCAACGAACATAAGAGCACATTCCGGCTGTTTATAGTTAAACCTGTACAGGCTATATTGCGCTATGTGATGTACTCCTGTTTTTTTTTAGATTTTGCCTGCATATGAATCAAAAGATCTATCAGTTGATGCCAAATAAGCTAAGGATTATCTCCCATTTGGTGTTGCTCATCCTTCTACGGGTGGTTGCTTTGGGGCGGGGGGGCTCTGCCGGCCAGAGAACCAGCTGTGGTTCGGGGGTAAAGGGGAAGCTGTCGCCACTAAGGTACCATCCACCTTGCTTCCTGGAGACCACTGTTAGTAGCTGAAGCAAGTACCTGAGCAGTATTCTCACGAGCCAGGGATGGTGAAGAACTGGGAAACTTCAGCAGGTGCCAAGCCAGGGACCCAGCCAGTGGAGGTGACGCTTGTAGAGCATAATTGTGTGCCAAGCCACAGACCAAGCAGGTCAGTGGGGTGAAGCTTGAGGAGTATCTGTGAGTGCCAAGCTAGGGACCCAGCAGGAATGCGAGGGTGACGCTTGAAGAAGAAACTGAATGGGAAGACTGGAAGAGTTCAGGAGATCCAGTGGTGAATGGATCTGTTAGTCTAGTGAAAGACTGGGAGCTCAGCAGAGGGAAGTTCTACAATAGGAGATTGTAGAAGAAAAGAGTTCATTGCAACCTTTGTTAGAAGCTGTTACAAGATTGTTGCCATAGGAGACAGCAGCCCCACACATGCAGACGTGGTGTCTAGCTGGATGCCTTTCCCTCTTTTCCCCCAGGTGAATGGGTAGGTGTACATTGTACCCCATACTCATTCACATAGGGTGGGGGGATTGAAATCTTGGGGCCCCCTTATTAAAGGGTGCTCCCGGATTCTGATAAGCCCCCCCACCCACAGACCCCGACAACCAACGGCCAGGGTTGTCGGGAAGAGGCCCTGGTCCTCATCAACATGGGGACAAGGTGCCTTCCCCAAAGCAACCCCCATGTTGAGGGCCTGCGCCCTGGTACGGTTTGGGGGGGGCTCGCTCATCCCCACCCCCTTTCCTGACTGGCCGGGCTGCGTGCTCGGATAAGGGTCTGGTGTGGACTTTGGGGGATCCCACGCCATTTTTTCGGCGTAGGGGTTCCCCTTTAAATCCATACCAGGTAACGGGGCTTGCGAGGTGTCAATTTTGCCGATGGAGGCGGTGACATTGACTTGCTAGCTCCATCTACCTGGAGCCACGTTCAAAATTAACAGACTTTACTTTGTGTGTGGGCAAGTTCGTTCATTTCAAAAGTTCGGCGGAGCCCCGCCATAGTCTAGCGGATTGTCCGGTCGTGTGTGGGCAAGTCCGCTCGTTCAGAAAGTCCAGTGGGTTGTCGTCGGATAGTCTAATCATGCGTACGCAGCATTACTCATCCAATCAGGAGAGGTTGTGTGATAATACAAGCATTTCTGAAAGAATCACCTTGAAAAAACAGTCAGATAATGCTTACTTGACCAATATAATAACTAGCTAATCTTACAGAAAGAAATGAGCCAATATGCTTGTTTAAAAATTTTGTGCAGCAATAGACAAGCTATAGCACCTCTTAAATCATACTATTTTGTACATGTGAAATGCCTTATACAGTATGATTGCATCCTTATAACTGTGGTAAGTTTTGGTCTTTTTTATTGTTTGAAAATATTTTTCATTACCTAGCCAGGAGATGCATGGGGTCTGCATTAACCTATGATTTCGTTTTTTGGAGTAGCTCCACTGTGGGCAAACATACCAGTAAACTAAAATATATTTCCGTAAAAATAAAAATAAAGTAACCACTGTAGTGGCTATACTGATTGGTAAATACCAGGAAGAATCACCTTATTACTGCAAAATAGCATTTCTGTAAATTTGGTTAAACAAGCCAGAAAGCCATTTTCTTTGAAATATTTCGATAACAAAAGGTGTGATAGATGTGCAGGGTAAAACAAAGTGCAACCAGGAAACAGCATTACAATGAAGTGGACAGGAAGAGTGACTAATGTCAGGGTGATATGAGTAAACATCTATAAACGAAGTTATTGAAATGTATTTGCAGTATATAAGACACTATTCTAGGGAGCTGAACACTGCACCAGTTCAAAATAATTATGGCCATGTAGTTTATAATTTGTAAAGTGATATACTGCAAAATTAAAATAATACATTATGTTAAATACAAATAGGAAAATATCAGGGGTCAAGTCCTGGGGAAAAAAGTGTTGAGAACTCCCACCCACGATCCACTCCCCCCACAAAAAAAAATGATACACTCATATGCACAAGCACTTCAAAAGTGGTATTTTTCATCCAATTTTAGTATTGTGTATATGAAGCTTAACTGTTAGTACATTAAAAAAAACAATTCTCAATAAATATAAATACGGTAATTCTCTGAATAATCAGCATTCGTTCAATTGTGCTTCCATGCAAATGTGAACATTGTGTTCTGATCTTTATTGGGGAATTTTATTTTGTATATAGAGTGTTTATGTGGTGAGTTTACACTTTTCATTGAACAGAGCTTGGATAACACAGGGTTAAATGGAAAGGTCATAAATGAACTGCACATTATCTGGACAGAATGCTTGGGGAGATAGTGATGTGTTCCTGCTTAGGAGATGTATGTTAGCTTGGGGGGCTGCAAACTCTGGAGGGCTCCAACACACACTTGCTGCTATTTCAACCTAAGCTATTTCCACATAAACTTCTCTCCTGGCATTAAACTTTGCCATGTATTGTGCTCAGCTTACCACCCCAAACTGATGTTTCTTCCTCAGCTCACCTCTCTCCCTGCATGTCCTGTGAGCAGAATAGCTGTGCTCCTCCTCTGGGTTCTCTCATCATATGGCACTGAAGATAGAGGAGGGGGGATTCAGCGGGACACGCAGAGCAAGTATGCAGGACAAGGGGGGGAGGATGAGGAGACAGAAAATCAGGAGGGGGTGGTGGGGAGGAGCGCATCACGAGAGGTCTGACTAAATACAATCTCTTATCAGCAGGGACCTGATCTACCCGTCAGCTAGCTGTGATTGACAGGTAGATCGAAGCCGAAGCTGTAATGGGGCCCCCTATTGGCAATGCCTGAATGGTCAGGTGTGCAGCACTTACTATTGCGAGCTGTGTCGGCGGCTGCTGGTGTAGCACCTGCCATACAGCTCGCATACTTCAAAGTCTTGCAGGACATGGCTGCTAATGGGAACTGAGTTCCTGTTGTGGAAAAAGTACAGGAACTCCGTTCCCATGAGTTCCCGCAGGACTTGAGCCCTGGAAAATATATACAAAATGTAAAACGCTTCTAACAGCTGCTCACCTCATGTAGACTGCCACATTGTCCTACCCAGTTCTCCCAATGCCTTTCTTATCCAGGTGAACTTGCTGGCCAACATTCAGATATTCAGACAGCAGTGTGGGCATCCTGCAGCACACAGCTGAATTCATCTGGCCCTCAATTTGTCCCAGTGCCTTTTAAAGTTTTCTATTAAATAAATTAACATTTACATAGCATAACCTTTGCATGGTATTAAGAAGAAATTAAGATACTGGGGTAGATAAACAAAGAATGGTGGTTGTTGAGTAATGCAAACTGTCATGCATGACATCTTATTTTGACACATCACATGTCAAATACTGTATATGACACGCATACAACATATCATTTCTTTGGTGCATAGTTCAACTTGTAACTGTATTACACCAGTATTCTTTAGGGGCACTACCGCAAACCTCTATTTCACCAAATATTGACAATCTAATTTTCTGGACCAATATAGTTCAGTGCAGATTGTGACACTTTATATGTGAAGTCACACTTTTTAAACCCTTCAAAAGGGACTATTATTTAGTGCTTCCAAAACAGCCAATTTCCATGCAGAAAATATCTGATACACAAACAATAGTTTATCTTACACATGGTTGGATGATTGAAATAGACCTTCACTTTCTTTTCTAAGCTTTGTGAACATTCTTTCTTCCTCTAAGCCCTTGTACATGCGGTCAGACATTCCGACATCAAAATCCGTCAGATTTTTTCTGACGGATTTTGTCCGAAAGTGGTGTTGCATACACACTGTCGGACAAAGTTGGCGGAAAATCCGATAGTTCGGAACATGATGGCATTCGTGCCTTGCAATGGGACTACGTTGCGGCTAGTAGCCAATAGCTTTGGTGTCCTAATTTGATCTGAGCATGCGTGGCGCTTTGTCCGATCGGAATTGTCTACAAACGATTGGACAAAGTCCGATCGGATCATGTTGTCGGAAAATTTTATAGCCCAGCTCTCAAACTTTGTCGGTCGGATATTCCGACGGAAACAGTCTGATGGAGCCCACACACGGTCAGATTATCCGACAACACGGTGTGCACAAGGGCTAATAAATAAACCATTGCCTGAACAAACTATCCTCATAACCCAGGTTGTTATCTGGTATATTCTTCTGTTCGGTTACACAGCTTGGGATTTTGGTTACTCCTGACTGCCAGCTGCTGGCACTCACAAAAGTGTTGATATACGTGTCACTTAAAAAAATGTTCCATGTTTCTGTTGGATAGGTTTTGTTGTTAAAGTGATTTTAAACATGATCCTATATTGGATTTCACCTCCACCAATCTCAACTAGGGGCATCAGCAATATCTAGGACAATTTCAAACTTTCTAGAGTACTCTTATCAAAAAACCCTTATGCCGCGTTCACACGATCGGACATTCCGACAACAAAATCCCATGTTTTTTTCTGCCGGATGTTGGCTCAAACTTGTCTTGCATACACACGGTCACACAAAGTTGGTCAGAAATTCTGAACGTCAAGAACGCAGTGACGTACAACACCTACGACGAGATGAGAAAAATAGCCAGTGCTTCTCTTTTGCTTAATTCCGAGCATGTGTGGCACTTTGTGCGTCGGAATTGTGTACACATGATCGAAATATGCACAAACGGATTTTGTTGTCGCAAAATTTGAGAACCAGATCTCAAATTTTGTGAGACGGAAATTCCGATGGAAACTGTCTGATGGAGCCTACACACAGTCGGAATTTCCGACAAAAGGCTCCCATCGAACATCTTCCATCGGAAAATCCGACCGAAGTGTACGAGGCATTAGATGCAGAACATGATCAACAACAACTTCACATGGCTAGAATGAAGAAAAAGGGAGGTATGAATTCACCGTGCTTTATTGCACACTGCAGCCCTCTAGATCCTAAAAGGACCCAGCTGGTTGACAGCCAATAGGAAGTGTCCTTGTCCACCTGACAATGTGGCCACTCAGAAAGGATCCTCCCCACCCTGCACATCATGTGACCACAGATTTAGATAAGTCTTTTGGCCATTTCATTTTTTTTTTGCTTTGGCTACAGCAATTCATTTGAGTGGGTGGGGGTATTGTTGGTATGGATGAAGATAACTAAGGGGAGAAACCAGGAAGCGCCACCTGAGTGTAGTATTAAAAGCTGCTTTAATGGCAAGGTATCATAATGCACTTACAAGAAGCAAGTACATAAAAAGCTCATCTGTATGGATGTGTGGAGTCCATCTGGAGGTCCCTGGGTCTGGATCCAGTCACTGTGTATGGCTGTAGGGTGTTTTCCGGTGGCTCTGCGTGTCCTGTGGCCACCAGGAGGAAACCGGAAATCAGAGTCGGACACTCGTGGATGACGTCACAGGTCACAGGTATCACAGGAGTATATTCGGAGGAACGTCCACAGAGACATTAAAGCAGCTTTTAATACCATACTCAGATGGCACTTCCTGGTTTCTCCCCTTTCTCTATACAGAATCACCTCTCTGAGGATAGCAGCCGCCAATGCCCTGCCATTATTTTATAGTTTTTTTATCCTTCTATCTGAAACTTTTAACACCCAAATCCCTGACCGCTATGGACCTATGATACATGAAATGTGATTTTATTTTTCCCTGTTTATATTCACCTGTATTCGCGCTGTTAGTTATTGTTACCTTTGGGATGAAGATAACTGACTGCAGCAGAATTTTATACTTTAGAAGAAAATGTACAGTTTATTTACTTTTGGAATAATGTATTACTAATATTACTAATCATTTCTGTTTTTCCTTTAGCATTAATGATCTATTTGATTTTTAATTTTAGTTATGTTAAATCATTAGCATTCATTGGAGAAATAGTTTCAGTACCTAGAATACTTGTGAATTACAAACTTAAAACAAGTAGGGAGTGGCCTACCAGTGATGACATCACGCACGCCTGAATGCTTACCAGCAGTAGTGTTTGAAGCCGACAGCCTGCTGCTCTTCTGTTATACAAAACAAATGCCTTTTATGTTTTCTATAAAGGTAATTGTAGCCATCTTTTAAAATAAATTGTTTGTATATCATGATGGGCTTCACTATTGGAGTGTTTCTTTTTTTATCATTGTGAGTCTTCCTTATACGATCTGTGATCCATATAGCGGTTACCCTCCCGGATAAACTTTCACTGCCTGTTTGACCATTATAATTTATGGTCCTGGACATCTGGTAAAAAGCCTGAGTATGAGGGTGCTGCTGGTGATGGTTCACTCTGCACGGATCATTCCTTCATTGGATTGTTTTGCACTTATGGACTGTTTTAGAATTTTTGCATTGCATTTTTAAGATTGGGTTTTATTTTGCACATGGACACCTTTTCCCTTTTTATGTACAGCTGAATGTTACATATAGTTGCATTACTTTACCCTTTTAAAACAAGCATGCAGATATAGACCTCTGACTTTCCTCATGCATGCTTGTTCCTGAGTCAGGGACTCAAAAGGCATTGAGGCCAGCAGGCCAACATAATCGTGACTTTTGAAGGAGGTCAGAAGTGTTTCTCATGATCCTTCTTGATGCTAAGCCCACAAGCATGCTGGAAGACAGGATAAGACAAATGTTTTTACTTTTTCCTCCAAATTATTTATTTATTTATTTTAGATTTAAAGGGTAACTCCACTTTCGTGGGAAAAAAAGTTTGCAAATAAAGAAAAAATAATATAGCGCATATAATTGCTACACTAATCATATTGTAATTGAATGTTATTAAAAATTACCTTGCCTGCATTGTAATATGGCTGCCTGGAGTGGTTCTGTACACAAAATGTGTACTGACCACTCCCCAGAAATATAAGATCCTGCTTGTGTGATTGGCTCACCAATTTTCCCAGAAGTCTGCCTAAGATACAAGTCATATTTCAGGCATCCCTTGCAACAAAAATGCCATTTTTGGAGAGATACTTTGAATAAGAAGGGAAAAGGGGTGCAGGCCCAGCAGATTTACCCATTTGTGTTCTGCATCTGCACACCTGACAGTTAATTATGAAACCACTCCCTTTAGACCCACTCAAAACAGAGGCACAGACAAACACACATGGTTTTCTTCAGAATAACAAAAGGTAGGTATCTACAACAAAGTTTGTTATAATCCTTGCAATGTACATAGATCACATAGAGGGAAAAAAAAAATTCCTGACAAAAGTTGAGTTACGCTTTAATGTATCCGTTTTTATTTAGAGGATGGAGGCTATCAAATACCTTGGATTATCATGCTGGGTTTTCTTTAAATAATTTGGTCCCCATTGCCCTTTTAATATAGTGCTGTTTTAAAATGGCACCAGGAATCAGTGGGTCCTGGCAGAGATTCAGGCTGAAACCGCAGAATGTCTGTGACAGCTGGCACCCAGCACTAGGCCAAGAAGCTAAAATGATCCTGATGTAAACACTATCCAGATGTAAACACTAAGCTTCTGCATAGTGTTTACTTATGGAGTGCAAGTATGATATTGCAGCTATGTTTATTTGTCAGACTGTTGCCATCTACTGTGGACTGAGAACATGATTCCGTGCTTGAGGGATCTGTTCTCCTAAAATTGCAGCTCATCTTTTCAACAGTACTATCTGGTTGTTGATGCCCTGGAGAATGTACTTCTCCAGAACTCTACGTTTACCCTACTTTCTGTGCATAGATAAAAAACTTGTGATTTACCCTGGGTTCACACTAGTGCGATGTGGGAACCATCGTGATTCCAGCATCAGTTGCTGCATTGCAGGCAGTTCACACTGCCTTGTGCAAACCGCTGTGGGTGTCATTAACAAAGTTAATGACACCCCCAGTTTAGTTCACAGATCTCAGTGCGAACTGTGAATTCGTACAGGAATCGGAATCGCACCCATGTGATACGATTTTAGTGGGGGGAAAAACATATCCCTGCAGTATTTTCTGTGTGAATCCAATGCAAGTTCAGCCATACAACTGTAAGCCCTTGTACACATGGTCGGAAATTCCGACAACAAAATTGAAACTGGTGTTGAATACACACAAAGTTGTCGGAAAATCCGATTGTTCTGAATGTGATGCCGTTTTTTCGTTACGACGGGACTACGTTCAGGCTAGTAGCCAATAGCTTTGGTCTAGGAATATGATCTGAGCATGCGTGGCACTTTGTCTAATCGGAATTCTCTACAAACGATCGGACAAAGTCTGATTGGATCATGTTGTCGGAAAATTTTATAGCCCAGCTCTAAAACTTTGTCGGTCGGATATTCCGATGGAAACAGTCTGATGGAGCCCACACATGGTCAGATTATCCGACAACACGGTCTGATCGGACATTTTCCGTCGGAATGTCCGATCGTGTGTACAAGGGCTAAGGCTGAACACACATTGTTCAGAGATCGCATGTGATCAGCACCTGCAGTGCGTGTGCGAATCACATGCGATCCCTGGGATAGCGCTAGTGTGAACCCAAGCTAAAGGCTTGGTTTGCTGAGCCTGCTTGTAAAATATATATTTTATGATGTTGAATCGTGTTTGGTGAATTATTTGAAACATTTATAAGGAAGTCACTGGGGGGAAGTAATTCTACCCCACAAAAACAACTTGATTCTATTACTTCTGCCCCTACTACTCATTCTCATCACCAGTGAGGGTCCTTTGGCTCCTCCTAGGCATCCTCTAAGTCAAAGGTGAGTCCTTCCTTTTGTCTTTATGCCTTGGAGCCTGAAACCTTTTGAATCTAACCAGAATCTTTCTTTACAGTGAAGGGTGCCCTCACTCTCTAGAGTGGGGGTATGTCTGTTGGCATTTCTACCAGTCTTGATCAGAGATGTTTCAGACCTTTGGGTCCAATCTGTCCTTTTCAGATTCAACAAAATAGAATTTCTGTCCCTGCATCTTCCTTGATTCCTACTATGCAACCTTCCAACTTCACCTCAAATACAGTTAAACCTGAATCATTTTCAGACACGAGTGGTAATTCTAGTTCCTGCAGAAGAAAGGTTCAAAGGGTTTACTGCAAACCTATTCACAGTCTCAAAACCAAATGGAGGCATTCGCCCTATTTTAGACCTAAAATCTCTAAGAATATACAGTAATACCTTGGATTACGAGCATAATTTGTTCAAGAAGCATTCTTGTAATCCAAAGCACTAGTATATCAAAGCAAGCTTCCCCATAAGAAACAATGGAAACTCAGATGATTCATTCCACAACCACTGCTGGTGTATGCAGTACTATATGTGGCTAGAGGTGCAGGGGCACTGGTGGTTTCCAGCACTTCCCAGAGAACTCGTAGATGCTCAGAACTGTTGATACCTTGAGGTGCTCTGACACATGTTACGCCACCCCACCCAGCTGGGAGTGTCCCCGAGCGCAGTACTGCACACACCAGCGGCTTTACTACATGGATTATACTGCTCGTATATCAAGTCAAAATGTAAAAAAATATGTTGCTCATCTTTCAAAATGCTCATATACTGCGTTACTTGCAAACCAAGGTATTACTGTACATGCATTTCCCCAAATTCCTCACTAGGCTCACAAGATTAACCCTGCCTTAGGATCAGGGAAATTTCTGCCATCAGTAGATGCCTATGTTTGTATTGCTATCTTTTTTACACACTAAAGATTTTTACGCTGTTGGAGACCAACACTCCAGCCTTTTGACGTTTCTTCTTAAATAGTCTTCACAAAGGTGCATGCTCCACTTCTGGCATGGCTAGGATCTCAGGTTATCCATGTCAGGGGATGCCTTGACAACCTCCTGCTGAAAGATTGCTTAGTCACGGGTTGTCTTTTAACACAAATGATGATCCAGCTCCTTCAAAATTTTGTATGGGTGATCAACTTTAAGAAGTCTGTACTTCCCAATGCCTGAAGTATTTGGGATTGATTCTAGACATGACCCAGGCAAATTTTTCTTCCCTAGTAAAATATTGCTTCTCTGGGGTCCATCTGAAAGACTCTCAGATCATCTAGACAACCTTTGACTCACATTTATATGAGGGTTATGGACCTTATGTTGGCCTCCTTTGAGATGGACCTCTTTGCTTGGTTTCACTCCAATCCTTTGAAGCTCAACATCCTCACAATGTGGGAAAAAAACAGATACATTCTATGGATCACACACTACGTTTGACCAGCCAGACAAAACTCTTCCTGGCTTTTCAATACAGCCCTATAATCGGGGGGAGCCTTTTCTCCCCTCTCCCTGAGAGGTGATAGCAACAGACTCTAGCCTGTTAGGTTGTGTCTGGATCTACAGTTCCCTAACTGTTAAGGACAATGGTCCCTGCCAACCAGACTGATGCTTCCCATCAATATTCTTGAGCTGAGAGCCATATGACTGATTATCCGGCACTGGAACTCTCTCCTACATTGGCATTGAAGTAAAGGCACAGTAGAGTAGTACCACAGCATAAATCATAAAGAAGTCAGATAGCCATGAAGGAAGCAAGTCATTCTGATTCTCTCCTGGGCAGACAACTTCATTTCTACTCTTGCAGCTATCTACATACTGGGATTGAAAAAATGGCAAGCAAACTTCTTGAGTAATCAATGCCTGGACTCAGGGTAGTGGTCCCTCCATTCCAAGATCCTCCTGATACTCTGTAAGAGGTGGGGGAAACCAGATGTGAACCTCATGGCCTCCAGATTCAACAAGAAACTTATCAGGCTTGTGGCCAGATCCAGGGATTCCCTCACATTTGTGGTAGATGGCTTGGTGATTCCTTGATCCCCATTCAACTCCCTCCATTGAAACTCCTCTCTCAAAATGACTAAACTACTACAAGATAGGGGGAAAGCAGATTCCAGCCATCCATTAAATTGGGGAACCTTCCCACTACTAAAACTACGTGGTTAGTGTTGAAAACCAAACAATTCCTATTAATCAACAATAATACATAAATATATTCTGATGTTTTTATGAAAAGGTTCAATATATCAAATCTTCATGATTGTGAAATAAAGTTATACATCGTGCAAAAAGTGCCTAGGTGCTGTAGGATTCAAATAAAGCGCAGATCATGCTCCCTTTCAGTGTGCCCATTCACTCACCAGCTGCTATGGACTCCCGATGACAGAAGTCAAATACGCTTTATAAATACAAGTAAACGTGGACTGCATAGAAATATTTGTAAAATAATAAACTTTTTCACCTTAGATGTAATAAATATTGATGTGGCAAGATTTTATAAATCCATAATCACTGTCCTTGAAGAAGGAAGGAAGGTTACGCAGATTGTTATAGTGAGCATAGTGTTTATCACAAGTAAAGAGTTCCTATGAACATGACTATACTTCTTCAGAGTATGATTATTAATAAGAATTACCGTAGCATTATATATAAATACAATATATATATAAAACAAATAATGTAGCTGCTGACTTTTAATATAGGGACACCTACATGTCCAGGGATCCTGCGACATCAGCCACCCAAAGCTGATTCGTCCATCAACCCAGATCCCAGATGCAGGCACTGCCATTGCAACTAAGGCCGCGTACACACGCGGGGACTGTTCGCCCAACTTTGTCCGCTGAACAGTGTTTCGGCAAACAGTCCGCTCGTGTGTGGGCTTTCAGCGGACAGTTTCAGCGAACAGTCCGCTGAACAAGGTTTTTCGGAAATTCCGAAAAACTGTCCGCTGAAACTTTGTTTCAGCGAACAGTCCCCTTGTGTGTAGGCTTGTTCGTCAAACTAAGTTCCGCGCATGCTCAGAAAGGATTTACACGCCGAAAGTTATAATGCAGTGTATAGGACGTCGTATTTTTCGTCCCGTCGTACGTGCCGTTCACGTCATCGCGCACGGTTTCAGCAAACTGTTCGTTCGTCGTGTGTGGCCATGTCCGTCCATGCTAATTTTGAGCGGACTGTTTGCCGAAACTGTTTGACAGACAAAGTTGGGCGAACAGTCCCCGCGTGTGTACGCGGCCTTAGGGAAGCCGGTTTCCTACTGCGCATGCACGAGTCATCCTGCACTTTCTGTATAGCTCTGTCATATTCTGGGACACACCTAGGTCCAAGAATGCAGTGGGGGGGAGGGGGCAGGAGAAGGAGAGGCGATGCAGATGCATAAATTATGAACAGGACGGAAGTACGCCTTAAAAGAATGAGAAAAGGTACAAAACAAATAGAAAAAAAATTATATCCAAAAATGAGGGTGAGGTGTGGTGGTCTATTGTGCAAGACCTGGTTGTATTTTTGCTGGGAACTCTGTTTTAACCAATTAAGCCCCAGACCATTTGGCTGGCCAAAGACCAGACCACTTTTTGCGATTCTGCACTGTGTTGTTTTAACTATCAATTGCACAGTCGTGCGACGTGGCTCCCAAACAAAATTGACATCCTTTTTTCCCACAAATAGAGCTTTCATTTGGTAGTATTTTATCACTTTTTATTTTTTGCGCTATAAACAAATAAAATGGCAATTTTGAAAAAAACACATTTTTTTTTACTTTTTGCTGTAATAAATATCCCCCAAAAATATATAAAAAAAAATATTTTCCTCAGTTTAGGCCGATATGTATTCTTCTACATATTTTTGATTAACAAAAAATCCCAATAAGCGTTTATTGATTGGTTTACGCAAAAGTTAGAGTGTCTACAAGATAGGGGATAGATTTATGGCATTTTTATTAATATTTTTTTTACTAGTAATCGCAGTGATCAGCAATTTTTATCATGACCGCAACATTATGGCAGACACGTCGGACAATTTTGACACATTTTTGGGACCA
Source organism: Lithobates pipiens (assembly GCF_037356315.1). Lineage (NCBI taxonomy): Eukaryota > Metazoa > Chordata > Amphibia > Anura > Ranidae > Lithobates > Lithobates pipiens. Next base: position 23,218,892 of record NW_027507696.1, on the reverse strand, counting down.
TTGGCATTAGTACAGCGATCAGTGCGATTAAAATTGCATTGATTACTGTAAAAATGTTACTGGCAGTGAAGGGGTTAACACTAGGCTGCAGGGGAGGGGTTCATGTGTATCCTGTTCTAACTGAAGGGGGGTGGGACTGTGCAGGGAAACTAACAGATCGCTGTCCATACTCTGTATGGATAGATGATCTGTCAGTTCCCTGCTCAGAGAACCAGAAACTGTGTGTTTACACACACAGCTGCTGGTTCTCCGTGTGCCCCGAGCCATCTTGGGAGCCCGATCATGACCGCCGGGCACTCGATTCAGCTCAGGGAGCAAGTGCGCCCCCTAGTGGTTGTTTATGTTACTGATGTAACATAATGGCGATTCGTGCAGCCGAGCCATGCTGCCGCAGTACAACTGCTGCAGCTGGTCGGCATGCGGTCAACATTACATCAGGGGCAAACCTCTATATGGAAGCTGACAGAGTTTAATGTTTGTTAAAAAAAAAATAGTTGCCAATATTTCTCTTCTTAATCTTTCAAGGTCATTTTAAGATTTTACATTTGTTGGATCTCTGTAATCCAACATGTGAAGGTTTGTTTTCACAACACTGGAATACAGGCCTTTGCTGCATTGAGGAGATGTTTCAGCAATTCATTTGTATTTCTTAAGCCCTGGTTCACATTGTGCTGCTTTGAAATTGCTATACCTCATCGCGATTTCAAAGCCGTACATCAGTGCGATTTGCAGTGACGATTTAATTGCGGCTTGCAAGTCGCAATAAAATCAGTAAAAAGTAGTGAGGTGATATGAATGGTTCCATTGCTGGCAATGTTGTGTGACTTGTCATGCAATTTGGAACTGTTAAATCACATGACAAGTCGCACCTGTGTGAACGGGGGCTTATAGATACTGGGGTATCATGTAATAAATAAGCTGCCAGATTCCTGCTTAGAGACAGGCCCATACGGGTCTTTACCATTTATTCTTTTGAATCCCAGAACTCCCCGAATTTAGAGCATTCCCAGTACTGGAAGATGTGCAAGAAGGTCCCTTCAATCTATGAGCATCTCCAGCAGCAGTTAGATACTTGCGAGAAAACATGTGGGGAAAGACCAATAGTATCTTTCTTTTGTGTTTGAGAGAACTTCCCCTAATGCTGCGTACACACGATTGGACTATCTGGCGTCAAACCGCCGGACTTTGCAGCAGAGGTCCGTCGGACTTTCCGAACGAGCGGACCTGCCCACACACGACCGGACTTTTCCTGTGGACCATGGTGGGAGTCCGCCAGACTTTTGAAATGAACGAACTTGCCCACACATGGAGAAAAGTCTGTTCATTTTGAACGCGGCTCCAGGTAGACGAGTCAATGTGCCGCCTCCATCAGCGAGATTGACACCGCTCGAGCCCCGTCACCTGGTATGGACTTAAAGGGGAAGCCCTACACCAAAAATGGCGTGGGGGTCCCCCCCAAAATCCATGGGATTGTGACATCATAAGGGGGTGGGGGTCACCATGTGACATCACCCAGTGACCCCGCCCCTTGTCCCTATATAAGTCGCCGCACATTGCGCCCCTGCCATTGCGGCCAGAGAGAGCGTTGTGTCAACATTGCAAGGAAGAAGAGAAAAGAAGAAGAGAAGAAAAGAGAAGAAGGCGGCGGTGACAGAAGACCTGGCCAACGCTAGTAAAAGAGCTGGAAGAAGAAAGCGGAGGCCCGGCAGAAGAACCGAAGAGGGGGACAAGACCCCCGAAGAGCGGGACAAGACCCCAAAGTCAGAAGAAGACCCCGCCGGCAGCGGCGACGACGAAGAAGAAAGCTGGGCTCCTCCACTAGTAAAAGAGCTAGCAAAAGAACAGAAGATAGTGGAGGAGTCCGGCGAGAAGACGCCCCCAAGACGGAAGACCACCGGAGCTGTCTAATAAATTATTTTAAAAACTTGTGTTGTTTTTTTATTTACACTTTTTTCACCAGGTGAATGGGTACCCCATATCGTACCCCATACTCATTCACATAGGGTGGGGGGCCGGTATCTGGGGGCCCCCCTTATTAAAGGGGGCTCCTGGATTCTGATAAGCCCCCCGCCCACAAACCCCGACAACCAATGGCCTAGGTTGTCGGGAAGAGGCCCTTGTCCTCATCAACATGGGGACAAGGTGCTTTGGGGTGGGGGGGCCCAGTCTTCGAATGGAGGGGCTCATGCTCTGCTTCATTATGTCACAGTACATGTTGGCATTCATGGTTCCCTCAATGAACTGTAGCTCCCCAGTGCCGGTGTTCTGCCAAGAACCGCCCCCCCCCCCCCCCACCGGATAGTGTCCGCCTCGTACTGCGCAGGCGCATCGCTTGCACAGTACGAAGGACAAGGAGACGCCGAAAGTCTCCGAAGATGAGCGGCGCCTGCGCACTTAATAGTACCTTTTGCCCTGAGTCCAGGTTCAAGCCCCCTCATGCAAGTGAACATACGGTATGCATTTAGTAACAGGGCCCCTCACGGGCTCCCTTCGCTCGCCACGCTTCGGGCAAGGCCTCGCTTCGCTCGGAAATTTTTTATTCTAGCTCTGCGTCCACTTGGATGGTGGGGCTTGAACCTGGTGCAGAGGCACCGTTCATCTTCAGAGACTTTCGGCATCTCCTTGTCCTCCGCACTGTGCAAAAGCATTACAGGGTGGATACTATCCGACGGGGGACAGTATTCAACAAGACACCGGCAGTACACATGCAACCCCAGACCATGACACACCCACCACAATGCTTGGCTGTAGGCAAGATACACTTGTCTTTTTACTCCTACACACGCTTGACATCATCTGAACCAAATAAGTTTTATCTTGGTCTTATCTGACCATAGGACATGGTTTCAGTAATGCATTTCCTTAGTCTGTTTGTCTTCAGGAAACAGTTTGCAGGCTTTTTTTGTGCATCATCTTTAAAAGAGGCTTCCTTCTAGGACAACAGCCATGCAGACCAATGTTATGCTATGACGCTGAGCACATGCACTCAACTTCTTTGATCGACCATGGCGAGGCCTGTTTTGAGTGGAACCTGTCCTGTTAAACCACTGTATGGTCTTGGTCATCATGCTGCAGCTCAGTTTCAGGGTCTTGGCAGTCTTGTTATAGCCTAGGACATCTTTATGTAGAGCGACAATTCTTTTTTTCAGATCCTCAGAGTTCTTTGCCATAAGGTGTCATGTAGAACTTCCAATGGCCAGTAAGAGAGAGTGAGAGCGATAACACCAAATTTAACACACCTGCTCCCCATTCACACCTGAGACTTTGTAACACTAATGAGTCACATGACACAGAGGAGGGAAAATTGCTAATTCGGCCCAATTTGGACATTTTCACTTAGGGGTGTACTCACTTTTCTGGCCAGCGGTTTAGACATTAATGGCTGTGTGTTGAGCTATTTTGAGGGAACAACACATTTACACTGCTATGCAAGCTGTACACTCACTACTTTACATTGTAGTAAAGTGTTATATCTTTAGTGTAGTCACATGAAAAGATAAAAGAAAATATTTACAAAAATGAGATACTGTATACATGATCACAAAACGGACATAGCGTAACTCCATTTTGTCCTTTTTTATCATCTTTCCTTTCATGATCTGGAGCACACAAGAGGATTCACAAGCCATCGGTGGATATACATCTATTCCAATGCCTTGTTGACCCACCTCAGCATAAGTCCAGGGGGTCCACACCTGTGGATGAGTGCGCACTCTGGTAGAAGTGTGCATGCTGGGTGTTGTAGTATTCACACAAGCACGGAGCACTTTACAACTTTATACTGGATAAACTTTGCATGTATTTATATTGATAAACTTTTATGCACTTTTTTTCACTGGCAACATGCTTATTTTTTTAAATCATGTACTGCACATAAATAATTTTCTTTTTTAAAATTTTACGTTGATTAATTCCGGTTCTTTGATTCCAAATTGATTAATTATTTTGATTGATTCTTGGACAATGATGATTTTTTTCACATGGTTTATGAATTTATGCACAGATTTATCCATGTAATAGTAAGAGCATAGCACTTCAACACTTTATTTCACATATATAAGTATGAAGAGTGGCAGTTAACTACTTCAACCTGCATCTACCAGCCCAGCAATACCTGTCACCTCAATCCTAGTGAATGTCCACAGTTACTAATAGATACAGGAAATGAACCTCACTCTGTAACTATGAGTTCACTCTCTCTCTTCCAGGGGCCCCTCTACATCTCTCCTGTGACTCCCAGGCTAAGTCCCCAAGCACTCTGTTCTGCAGGTCCTGGCCCAAAAATGAAGGGAGCTGGCTGATATTGAAGAGGACGCTCACAACACCCCTTCACTACCAGAGTAATTCTCACCCTACGTCAAGTCACCCATTTCCTGGCTGGCTGGCTTTAAGCTATGATGCATGCATGGTTGTCCCTAGCAATGGCAATATGGCCCAGACTAGACAGCAAACTACCCCCTGGACTAAAGTGCAATGTATCTACTCTAACCTACAGTTAGAGACCAGGCATTAAACAGGTAATGATAACTTTCCAAAAGAAAGGCAACATACAGGAACCCTTCTTATCAGGCAGCTTCTCACATGAATTCATGTACAAGGTGATTTAGTGCACATAGGTAAATCATACCTGAATAGCAGTAGAGAGTCCTTAGAGTCCATTAGAGGCAGAGTTCATGATTGGTAAATAACCCACCTGATGTAGTACAGAGAACTTATAGTCCATATTTGGCAAAGATCCTTAAAAGGCTATCAGTCTATCCTTGGTAGTTAAGAGTCCTCAGGTTCCAAGTCCCTTAGTGAACCCCCAAATGGCCACCCATCTGGGGGGTGCAGCCCAGCAGCATAACGGCCTTCATCTTGTCTGTATTTCCATAAGCTCTCTCTTGGGGCACTGGCGAGCCCCCTTTTATGCGGATCTGTGGAAAATTGATGGAAAAATCTAGAAAATAAATCCCTCAGATCCACCATACATTAAAATTAAACAGTTGCACGGGAAAGATAGAAGTCTTGACCCAGATAACTGCAGAACAAGAGTCAGCTCAGAAAAAAAAAAACATTAACCCTTCTGTAGGCACCTGCCTACACAGAGCCTAGGCAGATTCGCCCATCATGCACACTCTACTGTTCAAGTGTTCTGCATTAAATCCATAAAAGGACATCCTCTTGACTAAGCCTATATTTGTTGGTGTGCTTGGAACTGTGTCTGGGTCTGGCGACCTCTGTCCTAGAAGGGGGAAACCTGGGTCAATTCACATTGAGCCCTTCCGGGGAGAGCACTCTCACTGAATAAGTGGTCTGCTACTCTTTGAAAATTACACGGGCTCACCTAAATATATTATTATAAAAGTAAGCACAGCACAGTTTTGCATTCTTCCAACATTGACTTCCTTTGTAGCATTCAGGATTTGGTTGCATAACACCTCAGGAAAAGGAAAGGAAGTCAGTACTGGAAGACTTCCTTTTGCCAAGTTATGTGATCGCAGTTCTGGGAGCAAGTAGTTTCATAATTTGTTAATGACTGCAGGTCATGCTCTGATTGATGTCTGAATGGGGGAGAAGCTTTGTAGCACTAATCCTGCAGGAGCTACTTGGTATTTTGGGTTCTCTGTTCTGTGCCTTGACTCCAAGAACAACCTCAGCCCCCCCTGACACACCTGGCTGAGTGTAAGTTACTGCAAGCACTTATAAGAACATGAGTATACATACTGTTAACTCAGAGGTGAATTAGTACCATGAAGTAAACACAAGACCATTTGGTGGTAAATTAACTCAGTGTATAAACGGTGGTTTGAGCATAAATAAACACACAGAAGGTAAGTTCAGACACAGTCGGATAGACAGTACAAATACTATGCCAAGGTAATTTAGGTTAGAGTTCTGTACCTTTAGACTAGGATTAATTCATGAATCAGTAAAATCAACAATAAACAGTGCATATACACATTAACTAAAAGGTGAACAATAATACTATAATTAGTAATGAATGCACGCTAGGAGATTGGCTAGGATATGGTGCAATGTTCCCTGAAAGCAGGGCTGGTGGTGGCCTAAGGCTGTTTAGGCAGTCACCTGAGGGCACTATGATAGGCGGATGGTAAAATCCAAAACTCCAGCCACTTGCTGGCAATTTGGGTTTTTAAAATACCTGTCTTCTGTTCCCCTACCTTCCAAATGTTCTGGATTCAACAGGATTTGATAAAAGTCTCAGACTCCCAGCAAATCAAGGCTAAAACCCAGAGCGCCAGTGACTTGCCCAGCAGGGGCGTGTTAGCGCGGGCACGAGTGACACCTGCCCTGCAGTAAACATGTGCAATTTGCTTCATCTTTCGTTAGAATTCAGCATATTCATTTATTTTGAAACATTAGAATTAACGAAAGACCGTTTAGCAAATTTTTCAGAAAACATTTTCTAAAAGAACGAAAATTTGAAAGAATGAAAATCCGAAAATTAAAAAATCAGAAAAGCTGAAAATAAGGACGAAAGAACAAAAATCCAAAATAAGAACAAAAATTTGAAAGAACGAAAATCTGAAAGAACAAAAAACATTATATTATAATTAACCCCTTGAGCCCCAGAAGGATTTACCCCCTTAATGACCAGGCCATTTTTTGCGTTATTTTAACTGGCAATTGCGCAGTGGTGCAATGCTGTACCCAAACAAAATTGATGTCCTTTTTTCCATCAAATAGAGCTTTTTTTGGTGGTATTTGATCACCTCTGCTGTTATTTCGAACAATAAACAATATTTTTTACTTTCTGCTATAAAACATATCCAATAAAAATATGTAAAAAATCTAATTTCTTCATCAATTTAGTCCAATTTGTATTCCCCTACATATTTATGGCAAAAGAAAATGCCAATTAGCGTATATTGATTGGTTTGCGCAAAAGTCATCATGTCTATAAACTATGGGATAGATTTAAGTACTTTTTATTTTATTTTTTTACTAGTAATGGCGGTAATCAGCGATTTTTAGCGGGACTGCAACATTGCGGTGGACAAATTAGACACAGAGTGACACTTTTTGGGGACCAGTGACACCAATACCAATCAGTGCTAAAAAAATGCACTGACACTGTATAAATGACACTGGCTCGGAAGGGGTTAACATCAGAGGCAATCAAAGGGTTAAATGTGTTCCCTTCCCTATGTGTGCTTTCTAACGGTGTAGGGGATGCTGACACTAAACAAGAGAGAGAGCGGTGTTCTTGATTAGTAGGAATCACAGAGCTCTCTCTTCCTCTGTGACAGAACGACAGTCTGCCTTGTTTACATAGGCCAACCCCCGTTCTGTCATTCCCCCGAACGATCGTGGCTGCCAAATCCACTGATTGGCTCCTGCTTTGTCCAATTACAGAGGGAGTGGGTCGCCAGCGGCGCACGCCCGAGACCAGGAAGTGCAAACAACTTACAGGTATGTTGTTTCACGCAGCTGGGCCGCCCTGCCATTGAATATGTGCAGTGGACGGTCCAGAAGTATTTAAAATATTACATTTATGAATTATTATTATCATTTTATTATTATTATTATTTTATTATTTATGAATAATAAATAATAATAATATTACAAACTATAATAATAGTTACAAACTATTCAATTATAGGTATTGGAATTTCCTTTCAGATCTGGCTGTTAGTGGACGTAACGAATACAAATTTATTCAAATGTACGAATTATTTAAATAAAGAATACCGCATCTATAAGAATGGAACATAATGAATTAGAATTTTTCTGTATTTACGAATTATCAAAATAACGAATACTGCATCTATATGAATGGAACGTAAAGAAATCAAATTTTTCCAAATTTGCCAATTTATTCAAAATAACGAATATCAATCATAATGAATGAAACGAAAACAAAAAAAACATATTTTACGCCAGTGCACATGTCAACCCTGCAGCTTGTGACACATGCTGCAATTGCATTTCTGCATGGCAGCCAGAATCTCCCCTCACTGGCTGCCTCTCACACTAGCACACTGCAGAGCAGACTGAAGCTCCCTCCTCCTCCTCGGCTCTGATGTTTTTCTGTACACAGACAGGAGGAGTAACATTGCTTTGCATGTGCTGCACTGATCTGAGGTATGTGTTAAATACAATATACATGAGACTTGTAGGGGAGGGGGACAAAGGGAAGGAGGGCGAGGGGAAGCAAGTTGACAAAGATGTATCCTGCAGTGATTTTTTTTTGGGGGGGGGGGGAGGGGGTGATACTGTACATGCTAAGGGATGCTTTGAGAGGACTTGTGCACTACTTTATAAAAAGCATAGAAACCGGATTCCAAGATACTACTATACCATGCAATCCAGTGCATGCAAATGCACTGCGTCTGTAACCTACGTCTGGGGTGTCATTGAGTTAACATTGAAACCCGCTGCAAATCACACCTGCAGTGCGTTTTGAAATGTGTCAGTCTTTTACAAGAAATTGATTCTTTTTCATGTCTTGTGGGGGAAATAAAATGGTTCCTTTAATTCCAAGATGCTTTGGTGCCTGACTCTCACTTCTTCAGTGTGTTTTGAATGCGGTGTGGGAAACGCACACGGAACAAGGGTTTCCTGCAACACTTTCTGGTGTGAACAAGCTTTTAGTCCAAATTTGCATGAACTTGTTTGTATCTCAGAAAGGTCCCACCAAAACCAGGACAAATGGGAAGTATAGATTTGTATTAGAAGGGGGTGAGGATTTGCATTTGGGTTGGAGGGTTTAGACTGGGAAGGGGGATTTGGGTAGGAGAATTTGTGACAGAACTGGGGAGAGCACTTGTGCTGGCATAGGGGATTTAGGCAAAAAAGGATTTGTGCTGGGGAGGATGGAGAGAAGAGGATTTGACCCAGGATGGGGGGTTGGTTGTGCTGGAAGGGCGGACTTGAGAAAGAGGATCTGTGCTTAAAGCAGGGAGAGGCTTTTTGCTGGGAGAGGGGTTGTTCTGGGGGGTTTTGAAGAAGGGAAGAAGGGATTGTGCTGGAATTGGGGGAGGGTGGGGTGTATTTGTTCTAGAAGTGGGATTAGGTATTGTGCTGGGATGAGTATTTGTGCCAGGAGGGGTGATTTGGGGGATGGAAAAAGATTTGTACTGGAAAGGGGAATTTGGGGTAGAGGATTTGTGATAGAGGTCGGGAATAGATTTACGCTGGTAGGACAATCTGTGCTGGAAGGGGGATTGATGCGGGGGAGGGGGGGGGGTTGGTGAGAAGGAATTGGGGGAAGGAGGATTTATGCTGGGAGGGGAAGATAATTTGTATTGGCCGGGGGAATTGAGGGGTATGCGAATAAGTGCTAGGATGGAGAAGAAAGGGGGATTGTGCTGGGACTTGGGATTCTGGAAGGGTGGAGGAGGACTTCTGCTGAGGAAAGGGGAAGGGGGATTTGTTCTGGGAGGGAGAGAGAGGATTTGTGCTGGGGGGGGCTGCAAATTAGTGCTGGATTTAAAAAAAACATTTTTTGGAGGTGGAGAAGTGGGGATTTTTGCTCAAAGGGTAAAGTGGGGGAGAGGGGGAATGTTCCACTCTGCTTACTCCTACATTTTGCATTAAAAACCCCTGACTCCTGCACGCTTTCTGTTTGGAGACTGCTGCTGCCTTTGACTTTAATAATCATTAGGGAGTTGTGGGAGAGACAGACTAGTTTTTAACTTTCTCAGAGAAAATCTAAATTTGCATGTCACAAGGCTGTGGTGTGTAGAGTTCCATGCAAGCTTGTGATAATGATTAAAGGCATCAGGTACCTGAGGATCAGGGTGGGGACAAGGGGCGAGCAGGAGGGATGGCTGCCCTGGGCACTGTGGTATCATGTGAGGTGAGAGGGCACCGTGAGGAAATTAGGGGGGGGGATAGGCTTTGTGTTTGTAGGGTGAACTTGGGGGGTGGGGTAGCAGTGGGTAAGAATTGGTCTAGTTTGGGAAATTTGGGTGTGTGTTCTAGGAGTGGTGATTTAAGGGGATCTGTGTTGGAAGGGGGGATTTAGGGGGTGGCAGGCTGTAAGAATTGGTCTAGGAGGGGTAATTTGGGGAGAGGGAGGGGGTTCTAGGAGTGGTGATTTAAGTGGATCTGTGTTAAGGGGGGGGATGGGGAAAGAGGATTTGTGCTAAGAGGGGGGATTGGGTGGTTTTGTGCTAGATGAGATGAAATGGTAGAGGATTGAAATTGTTCTAGGAGGGGATTTTTTGGGGGAGCAGAAGATTTGTACTAGTAGGGATGATTGGGAGGTATTTGTGCTAGGAGGTAAAATTATTTTAGGGGGGAGGGTTTGTGCTAGCAAGGGGGATGGGGGGGAATGTGTGCTGGGAGAAGGGGATGTGGAGTGGGGGGGATGATGTGCACTTGGAGGGGAATATTTAGGGGTAGAGGATTTGTGCTAGGAGGGGTGTTTTTTTGGGGGGGCAAATATTTGTACCTGGGGGGGGGGATTGCAGCAGGGGGGCATATCTGAACTGGGAGGGGGATTTATGCTTAGGGGTAATCATGCAGATTAGTGCTCAGTTTTGAGCACTTGGGGGATTTTTGTTGACTGGTGGCAGCTGGTGGATTGTTTTTAGGGTGGGGCAGCAAACAACCCCCCACCCCTGGTCAGCCGGTGGCACCCCCCACTCCCGCTCAGTCGGTTCACCTGCATCCTCTGCATGGATGGGGGGGTGGCGCCCGTGTGCCCCTAATCGACGGGTCCACCACTGCTGCTGAGGATATCTGAATTACAATGCAGCTCTCACCTAGAAGGAAGGACCAGAGCTAGGAGGAATGAATAAAGCACAGGGGCTGGCATGACAGGGTGGAAGGAGAACCTGACAATTTTAATGTGCAAGAGAGATAGGTGGGAGTTTCCTAATTACCTGATTGGTGGAGTAGATGGGATTATGGGGAGGAGCATGGGAGAAAAGACTGGAAGAAGGGGTAGTACCATAACAGTCGGGTTGGGAAGCCATCAGATGATTGTCCCTCCTTCTCTCCGCGAGATAGGGTAAGTCGGTTTGAGGGTGTAGGTGTAGAGATGGCTGTTGGGACCTCTTGGATGGGGTTAAAATATCTGTCTGTGGGATACAAGTGGGCAACCATCCTTGGTATGGTGTCCTCTGGTTGGGTGTGGTCCACTAAGAGGGACCAGGCAGTGGTAGACCTGTAAGGTCTGTGGGGCAAGTATTAATGTCCGAGTCAGTGTTCTTGCAGCTGGGGACATTTAGCTTTGGTTTATGTTACTGTTTAAATTATTGCTATTTATTATTTATGTTGTTTTTAATAAAAGGCAGGACAGCCATTTAACTCCAACTAGTGTAGTATTTTAATGGGAATGGGGGTTGGAGGTATAAAGGGCTATGCAGTTAGTAGGATGGATACCTCTAAGCTACCTTAGTCCAGCATTAATGTGAAGAAAGGTATTCTTGAAGAAATAGGTTTCCAGTTTAAAGGGATCATTTTACTTTCAAAGTTATACAGTGCTTTGAAAAAGTATTCACCCCCTTGGCTTTTTACCTATTTTGCTTAGTTCAATGTTTTTTTAATCTGAATAATATGTGATGGATCAGAACACAATAGTCTAAGTTGGTAAAGTAAAATTGGAAAACTATATACATGAAACTATTTTTCAGAAATGAAAAACTGATAATTGGCATGTGCTTATGTATTCACCCTCTTTGTTATGAAGCCCATAAAAAGCTCTGGTGCAACCAATTACCTTCAGAAGTCACATAATTGGTGAAATGATGTCCACCTGTGTGCCATCTAAGTGTCACATGATCTGTCATTATATATGCACACCTTTTTGAAAGGCCCCAGAGGCTGCAATACCTAAGCAAGAGGCACCACTAACCAAACACTGCCATGAAGACCAAGGAACTCTCCAAACAAGTAAGAGCACCATTAAATCTATCATAATCAAAGGGAAAGAACATGGTACAACAGCAGGGCTGGACTGGGACAGAAATTTGGCCCTGGACTTCATCCAGGCCGGCCCACTTACATTTTGTGTGTCCCATCAGCACCCCCTTACATCAGAGTCCCATCAGCACCCCCTTACATCAGAGTCCCATCACCAGCCCCTTACATCAGAGTCCCATCACCAGCCCCTTACATCAGAGTGTCCCCCTCCCACGTGTACTCATAGTTCTGAAGGCAGCTTCTCTTCTTCAAGTGATAAGAGGAGAGAGGAAGGCAGGACTGGACTGGGACAGAAATTTGTCCCATCAGCACTCCCTTACATCAGAGTGTCCCATCACCAGCCCCCTTACATCAGAGTGTCCCATCAGCACCCCCTTACATCAGAATGTCCCATCAGCAGCCCCCTTACATCAGTGTGTCCCATCAGCAGCCCCCTTACATCAGAGTGGCCCACTGAGCCATCGGCCCACTGGGAAACTCCCGGTAGTCCCAATGGCCAGTACATGCCTGTACAACAGCAAACCTGCCAATAGACGGCCGCAAACCAAAACTCACGAACCGGGCAAGGAGGGCATTAATCAGAGAGGCAGCACAGAGACCTAATGTAACCCTGGAGGAGCTGCAGAGTTCCACAGCAGAGACTGGAGTATCTATACATTGGATGACAATAAGCCATACGCTCCCTAAAGTTTGGGCTTTATGGCACAGTGGCCAGAAGAAAGCCATTACTTTCAGCAAAAAACAGAATATGTCTATCAGAAGGTGGAAAGAAAGCAAATCTATCACTTGAAATGCAAACAAAGGCACCTAGTGGCGCTAAACAAAATCCACACTATTGAATAACAGTGTGCTGTAATACCCAACGTGAAAAGAATGTGCATAAAAAATGATCAACAATACAATCAATATTGATGAAATAGCAGTACAAATAAAAATAACAATCAAACAAAAAAAAGGATAAGCGGTCAAAACAATATTATATAAATCCCACAAATAGTGATGCTGTGAGTAAGTGACAAAGTGAAAAAAAAAAAAAAATGAACACAAAAAACAAATGGTGCTTTAAAAAATGTGTGATTCCAAAGTGAGTTCGATTAATCTTCAATCAAGGAAAATTGATGGAAAGCAGTAATCCTAATGGTGGCAATAGTTCAAAAATAGATTAATTCAAAATAAACATTCTGTAGCCAAGTGTCCATCAAGTGTAAAGCCTTCACCGCACCCTTGGTGCTCGTGCCCCCCTTGTATAAAAAACTCACCAAAGGTATTGCCCAGCACTCTCGTGTCAGGCAAAAGCGCTTATAATGTATACAAATGATGATTAGTTTCTCCAAGCCACTTCTTATGAGAACTTCGCAGGCAGAGGATAGTCACTTATTATCTCAGAATTACCTCAAGGAGACAAAAGGAAACTTCCCATAGTGCAATAATGTAAAGCTAGTTTAACCACTTCAATACCGGGCACTTAAACACCTTCCTGCCCAGACCAATTTTGAGCTTTCAGCGCTGTCGCACTTTGAATGACAATTGCGCGGTCATGCTACACTGTACCCAAATGAAATTTTTATCATTTTTTTCCCACAAATAGAGCTTTCTTTTGGTGGTATTTGATCACCTCTACGGTTTTTATTTTTTGCGCTACAAATAAAAAAGTACCGAAAATTTTGAAAAAAATAATGTTTTTTTTTTGTTTCAGTTTCAAAACTTTGTAAATAAGTATGTTTTCTCCTTCACTGATGGGCACTGATGGGGCTACACTGATGGGCACTGATAAGGTGGCACTGATGGGCACCAATGTGGCACCAATGAAGTGGCACTGATAGGCGGCACTGATGAGCGACACGGATGGGCGACACGGATGGGCGACACGGTTGGGCGACACGGACGGACACTGATAGGTGGCACAAATTGGCACTGATAGCTGGCACGGATGGGCATGGATAGGCGGCACAGGTGGGCATGGATAGGCGGCACAGGTGGGCATGGATAGGCGGCACAGGTGGGCATAGATAGGCGGCACAGGTGGGCACTCATAGGCGGCACAGGTGGGCACTCATAGGCGGCACAGGTGGGCACTCATAGGCGGCACAGGTGGGCACTCAGGCGGCACAGGTGGGCACTCAGGCGGCACAGGTGGGCACTCATAGGCGGCACAGGTGGGCACTCATAGGCGGCATCGGTGTTATAGTAATGGATGCCAATCAGTGGCAAACAATAATGCATGCCAATCAGTGATGCCCATTGTGGCCACTGATTGGCATCCATTATGGGCACTGATTGGCACCCATTGTGCTGACTGGCACCCTGGTGGTCTAGGGAGGATTATGGATTGTTATTACCTTTTCCCTGGTGGTCTAGTGGTGTCCCTGGTGGTCCAGTGTGGGCATCCTCGGGGGGCTGTGCTGATAATCGATCAGCACAGACCCCCCCTGTCAGAGGAGCAGCCGATCGGCTCTCCTCTACTCGCGTCTGACAGACGCGAGTGAGGGAAAGCCGATCACCGGCTCTTCCCATTTACACTGTGATCAGCCGTGATTGGACACGTCTGATCACATGGTAAAGAGTCTCCGTCGGAGACTCTTTACCGAGATCGTAGTTGCCGGGTGTCAGACTGACACCCCGCAACAACGATCGCCGCGATGCGCGCCCCCGGGGGCGCGCCCCCGGGGGCGCGCAGCGGCTTATTATCCTAATCACGTCATATGACGTCCGGTTAGGATAATGAAACCACTTTGCCGCCGTCAATTTGTAATAGGGCGGGCGGCAAGTGGTTAATAAACGTCAAATTTTAAAATCACACTCACATGGGTCCAATTAAAAACAGGCACTTCAAATAGACAATCCACTGGTCAATTCAAAGGTTCTCCCCTCATAAGCATTGGTGGGTATACTGGATGCAGGCTAGGTAGTGTCACATAGCACCGTCTCTATACAAGGTATCTGTGTGGTACCTGACAGCAGATATCTCAAATTGAAAACAGTGAATGGTGATATTCCGTCCTTCAATCTGTATGTTCATTTTTTATTTTTTTCACTTTGTCACTTACTCACAGCATCACTATTTGTGGGATTTATATAATATTGTTTTGACCGCTTATCCTTTTTTTTGTTTGATTGTTATTTTTATTTGTACTGCTATTTCATCAATATTGATTGTATTGTTGATCATTTTTTATGCACATTCTTTTCACGTTGGGTATTACAGCACACTGTTATTCAATAGTGTGGATTTTGTTTAGCGCCACTAGGTGCCTTTGTTTGCATTTCAAGTGATAGATTTGCTTTCTTTCCACCTTCTGATAGACATACCGTATTTAATTTTTTAAGTGGCAGCTGGAGGGAGGGGGTGTGTGAGCGCTGTGATGATACACTAATTGGGAGGTCATTGAGAGTGTATCTTAAGTTGTTTAAAAAACAGAATAGCCTTTTGAGTTTGCGAAAAGGCATGTGGGAGACTCCCAAAATGTATGGAGGAAGGTGCTCTGGTCTGATGAGACTAAAATTTAACTTTTTGGCCATCAAAGAAAATGCTGTCTGGCGCAATAACACATCACATCACCCAAAGAACACCATCCCCACAGGTGGTGGCAGCATCATGCTGTGGGGATGTTTTTAAGCAGTCAGGACTGGGAAACTGGTCTTAGTTGAGGGAAAGATGGATGGTGCTAAATACAGGGATATTTTTGAGCAAAAGTTGTACTATTCTGTGTGTGATTTGAGGCTTGGATGGAGGTTCACCTTCCAGAAGGACAATGACCCCAAACACACTGCTAAAGAAACACTTGAGTGATTTAAGGGGAAACATGTAAATGTGTTGGAATGGCCTAGTCAAAGCCCAGACCTCAATCCATTAGAAAATCTGGGGTCAGACTTAAATATTGATGTTCACGAGTGCAAATCATCCAACTTGAAGGAGCTGGAGCAGTTTTGCATGGAGGAATGGGCAAAAATCCCAGTGGTAAGATGTGGCAAGCTCATAGAGACTTATCCAAAGCGATGTGATAGCTGCAAAAGGTGGCTCTAAAAAAGTATTGACTTTAGAGGGGTGAATACTTATGCGCATTAACTTTTTCTGCTATTTTGTCCTATTTGTTGATTGCTTCACAATAAAAAAAAAAAAAATAAATCTTTAAAGTTGTGGGCATGTTGTGTAAATTAAACAATGCAAATCCTCAAACAATCCATGTTAATTACAGGTCGTAAGGCAACAAAACATGAAAAATGCCAGGGAGGAGGGGGGCAATCCTTTTGTAAGGCACTGTATTTCAGCCAGAGGTTTAGTGATATAAGTCCCCAAATGGCCTTCGATATCTGGGTCTATAGTTGACAGAGCATCCCACACTTTCTGCCACCCTGGAATGTCATTCCTCCAGCTAAACAGGATTGTTTCTGGCTATGGTTCACTGTTCTTGTTTCATTCTCCATAATATAAAGTGTATTGAAAAAAAATATTTGTAGAAGATTTAAGCTCCTCATAATAACCAAAGCAAGCACTGAAATGTCTAGAGACCAACAGGAGTCTAAGCTTAAGAAAGCAATATGTGAGAGAGATTTCCAACATGTACTAAAAAAAAAAAAAAAAAACAGTTGTGGCTGGTTGTACCCTTGACATTACAGACTGCCTGATAACGCAGTAAACATGCTATATTCTTGGCAGTTATATAACAGGTTGTTACCAGGTTACTATTTATCTGTGGTTCAGAAGAAAATAAACTGTTCAGACATGCATTATTTTATCTGAGCTTTTATCTGCCTGTCACTTTTTTTTTCTGCATGAGTTTGAATTTAAGACACTTAATCAGAGCTCTATCTGCTCTCTGATCTTGTGCGTTCTTATTTTCCATAAAATCTTGCTAAGTAGTGACTAAACACACCCAATAGATTTCTGACAGTGTGTTTTGTAAGCTCTGAAACCTCAGCATAACAAGAGGGCCTTTCATCTGTACTATTCCAGGAAGAAATGTATGGCATTTCGTCATCACAGCTGAAAGACTTGCTGGCTCTGCACGTAGGCACACAGGGAAGAAGTCCTCCTGTTAACTATATTTAGGCTACAGTGGTAGTTCATGCTTAGTCAGAAGTTCCATTTACAACCACTACTTGTGGCCATCTTCAGAAAGGTCTAATGAAAGGTGCAATAATATTGATGTTGATTTTTATTTTTTTTTTCAAATGACCCTTTTTACTAAAGGTCTAACAATGAGGAAGTGCACTTAGAGAGCAAGTGTAAACATTGAGGTTCTGAAGTATATTAAACGTTAACGACAAATAAGTTAAAGGTCACCAATGTATAATATATCATCATACCAAAAGTATGAACTAGAAATTAAAAATCTGATTTTGGACCCATTTAAGGACATTGGGGTTTTTTTTGTTTTTTTTTGTTTGTTTTTTAACCCTTTCATGACTAAGCCTATTTCTGACATTTGGTGTTTACAAGTTAAAATCTGTATTTTTTGCTAGAAAATTACTTAGAACTCCCAAACATTATGTATATTTTTTTTAGCAGAGAATCTAGAGAATAAAATGGCGATTGTTGCAATATTTTATGTATTTGTACAGGGTTCTTTAAAACACAACTTTTCGCGGAAAAAGACATTTTCATGCATTTTAAAAAAGCCAAACAGTAAAGTTAGCCCAATTTTTTTGTATAATGTGAAAGATGATGTTACGCCGAAAAAATGGATACCAAACATGTCACGCTTTAAAATTGCGCACACTCAAGGAATGGCAACAAACTACGGTACCTAAAAATCTCCATAGGCGACGTTAAAAAAAAAACGCTTACCAGGTTGGAGTTACAGAGGAAGTCTAGTGCTAGAATTATTGCTCTCGCTCTGTTGATCGTGGCGATACCTCACATGTGTTATTTGAACACTGTTTAAATATATGCAGGCGCGACTTCGGTATGCATTTTCTTTGCTGCGCAAGCTTGTGGGGATGGAGGCGTGATGGAGGCGCTTTAAAAAAAATGTATTTCATTTATTTTTATTTTTTTACATTGTGTTTTAGAAAAAAAATTTTTATGATTCTTTAATTGCTCTCACAAGGAATGTTAACATCCCTTGTGACAGTAAAAGGTGGTGACAGGTACTCTTTATGGAGGGATCGGGGGTCTAAAAGACCCCAAATCCCTCCTTTGCACTTGAAAGTATTCAGATCGCTGACAACGGCAATTCTGTATACTGTATATTTTTTTAAAACCGGCGCCATTGGCAGCCGAGTAAACAGGAAGTGACATTGTGATGTCACTTCTGTGTTTACAGACAGAAGACTGGAACAAAGCCGTTTCCGGCTTCGGGCCAGTCTGTCTCTAGCCACCGGAAGTGGCGGATTGAGGATCAGGTCTCCCAGTGGGACAGGAGGCCCGGTAAGAGCGGCAGAAGGCTTTTAGCCACATCGGTTGTTATGCCTGGAAAGCCGACCACCCACTGTAAAAAATGGTACCGGGATGATGCCTGCAGCTGCGGGCATCATCCTGGTATAACCCCCTAAAGCCGAGGCCGCATATATGCATATGCTCGGCGGGAAGGGGTTAATGTTATAAATGTTAAGGAAACACAAAACAAGATACATTTTAGGAACCTTAGGGCCAGTTCACACTAGATGCAGTTCCGTGGGCTTTTTTCTGCACAAAATGCATGCACAGTGTTTTCCATGTATTCCAATGGCTCTAGTTCACACCAAGCAGTCTGACTGCATGGTGTGAACTAGAGCCATTGGAAAACTGGGAAAACACTGTGCATGCATTTTTAGTGTAGAAAAAAAGCGCACGGAACTGCATCTGGTGTGAACTGGCCCTTAAAGAGGAACTGCAGTCTGCTCACATAATTTGTAATAAAAACATCTTTGCCATTCTGAAGCTTCCATCCAACCACATTGCATATTATTTTATAGATACTGTGATTCTGTACTTGCCAAATATGCAAAGATCTCCCTCCACTGAGTCTGGCTGTATCCATTTTAACTGTGGGCAGCTGGAGCTGCTGCCTGTTCACTTCCTGGATTTACACAGACACATAGAGGCACAACTCCAGCTCTGCAGCTCTCAATGGCCCTCTTATGACTCACCCCCACTCCCTTCCTGGCAAACTCTCACAAGAGTGAGAGAACTGTGCATGATGTAATAAGCCTAGGCTAATGACCAGACAAGCAACAGGAAGTGGGCTGTATAAGGTATTTACTGGCAGAAAAAAATGTTTTAAAATCCAAAGTTAAAAGGGGGCATGGCCAAGAGCAGCATGTGAGAGGACGTGCCTCACGGAGCTCTCGTCCAAGATCCTTCATGGATCCCTCTCGCAGCCGACTAAAACGCCGGAATTCAGCCTACAGCACTGCAGGATCCATTCCAGATGACACCGGTCCTTCTCCCAGAAACCCTGGCAGCAATGCTGACCCGCAAACAGATGGAGACCAGAGGCCCACTCAAGATCCAAGATGGCATGGGCCCGTCTGGTCTGTCTCCAGGACCTCACGAAGAGCTGACAAAATAAAAGATGTGAGTAATGCCGCGTACATACGACCGGACTTTTTGATGGACTAGGTCCGTCGCAATGAATCCGACGGATATTACAATCGTGTATGGGCTCCAGAGGACTTTTTTTCCCCAAAAGTCAGACGAACCTAGAAATAAAATGTGTTTAAAATCTTTCCGACGGACTCGAGTCCGGTCGAAAAATCAGTTCGTCTGTATGGTCCGATGGACAAAAACTCATGCTAGGGCAGCTATTGGCTACTGGCTATGAATTTCCTTATTCTAGTCCGGTCATACGTCATCACATTCAAATCCGTCGGACTTTGGTGTGCTTGTGTGTGGCCAAATCCGTTCGTTTGAAAAGTCTGCCGGAACTCCGCAGTACTGGTCGTGTGTACGCAGCATAAGCCTCCTAAAACCCACAAACAGACTGGGAAAGACACCCCCAGGGACATGAGGTATTATACACAGAAACTGGTGGGACAAACGGGTCAGAGAGGGGAGGATGACATGGATATTACATGCAACCCTGGCAGGACAGCAGAGATCACAGGCCCCAGCTGAATCACAGGTCTCTGTTACACCTGACATCGAAATTGAAGAAAGGGGGGAAGAGGAGCCAATGCAACCCACCCTGGCTGACATTCTCAGAATGGTGCACAATTGTACAGCCTCTGTACATACACTGCAGGAACAATTTGGCGGTATGAAGGAAGAACTGGGCTTTATCCACCATGATATCCATAAGATTAGGGAACGCACCACTGCAGCAGAGGGTCGCATCAGATAAAATGGCCCCCATACTCAGAGACACTCAGAACACAGCTAGACTGGCCAGAGCAAACTAGCTCAAGTCTGATGACCTTGAAAATTGCATGAGGAGAAATAATGTGCGCATAGTGGGGTTACTGGAGAAGACGGAGGGCAGGGAACCCACAGAATTTGTAGAAAAATGGCTGTAGGAGGTCTTTGGGAGAGATGTTTTTACCTCACTGTATGCAGTGGAAAGGGCCCACAGAGTGCCATCCAGACCTCTCCCACCAAGCCACCCACCTCGCACTACTGGCCAGGCTCCTTAACTATAAGGACAAGGAAATTATACTTCACCAAGCAAGGGAAAGACGCAGCATTACTTTTAATGGGGTGTGCCTCTCTTTTTACCCTGACTACTCAGATGAAGTGCAGTGATGCAGAGCGAGATTCGCAGATGTTAAGAGGCAAGCTTCAACAGCTTCAAGCGTCATACGCCATGCTGTGTTCCGGCACGACTTTGCATTACAGCCAGAGGCCAAGCTCACTTCTCCTCATGGATAGATGCTAATGAACACGCCATCTGCCAGACCAGGAGGGCCACAGCGGAAGGTGACTGTCAGTCCACTAAAAGACTCTTCAAAGAGAGCAACATGATGACTGTCCTTACACTGTTTCCTGCTCATTAAGTCTATCACCCAGCTGGGAGCCACAAAACCCTTTTTTCCTCCCAGCGTCAAGAGCAATGTGAATCGTGCGACCAATGCGACTTTATTTGGAAAGCACTGATTGGTTCCCCAGAGGTGGTGCCGGTTGTGCCACCCGGAGAAACTCTAAGTTTGTTGTTTGGGTTCCCCCATACTTTTATATGCAGTTCATGCCGCCCGATTGAAACAGGAATCGCACGCATGTGATGATGACTCTAAAGTTTTTTGTTTACTATTCCAGTTCACAGTCCAATCAATCCACTATAATGTTTCCAGAACTATCTACCTCACCTCCACCCACCATGCCTATACCACAGAACTGTGTATCCCCGATGGCCAACAAGCTGCTATCCCTCAAGTGGCCATTCAAGAATGTGTGGCACCCAGGGCACGAATGACTCGGGTCTCCCCTTGCCCCTTTATTGATGACTTTTTATCTACCAATGTGCACTGTCCCCATACTGTCATGGAACATTAGAGGTCTCAAGGACCCGCTCAAACGCACTATTGTTTTCACAGTCCTCACGAAGCATGCTCCAGAAATGTAACTAACTTGGTTCCAAAGATGGTATCCTGTATCCAGGGGAGTGAGCGTATTAGGGCACCGGTCAGTGGACTTCCAAGTTTATGATCAATTGATTGATACCGAAGGGAGATATGTTATACTGCTATGTAAACTGTATCAATGGAAATGTATTTTAGCTGCTTTTTATATCACACCCCCCTTTAGGCATTGCAAACCCTCCTGGACTTCCAATTAAGCCACCCTGACCTACCACTGATTTCTGTGGGGGATTTTAATTGTTACACGGACCCCGTCCTGGACAAGCACCCGCCCTGGCAAGCGGCTGCAAAATTGCCTGAATGGCACTGCGGAAGTTCGCTGAGGAAGTGGGATGGTTAGATCCATGGCGGGACCGTAACCCGCTGCAAAAACAGTTCTCCTATTTCTCAAAGACACACTTATCCCTGTCCAGAATAGATCTGTGCCTATGCACTGCCCAAATGCCCCGCTTTCTACAGGACATCCAATACCTTGTCAGGGGCATTTCAGATCATCCCCCACTCCTGATCCTACTGATTTCTAAACCCCACATGACCCTGCTGAGGACCCCCTGGAAACTCAATGCCTTCTGGTTAAATCTAGTCCCCACCCATGATGGCCTATTAGAGGCAATTAGGGAATTATGGGAGAGCCATGCGTACTACCCTGACCTTAATATCACCTGGGACGCATTTAAGGCGCCCCTGAGGGGCACCCTCATTGGGGCAGTGACGAACATTAAATCCAAAACAAGGACACAGAAGGAGCAGGCGGAACATTTAGTAAGCCAGCTTGAGACAAGGTTTATTGATAGCCCCAATGATGCAAACAGGGAGTCCTGGGTAGCGGCGCAGGAGGAGGTCGATCAGATTACCAGGTCTGCAGCTGACAAAAAAAAACTTTTTTTTTTAACAGACTTGCTTTCTATGAGGAAGGGGAACAGGCAGGCTGCCTACTAGCAAAGATTGTGAAGTCTTCCTAGACTTCTCCCTCGATTGGCGCTCTTTGTACCAAGCAGGGGAAGCTGGTGAACACCCTTACACCTATTTTGCAGGAGCTGGTAGAGTATTATGTAGATTTCTTCCAGAGCAGGATACACAGAGACAGAGCTACGGAAATATTTACAGACCGTAGAGCTGCCTTGCCTTTCAGCATCCAAGAAGGCACTACTAGACGCCCCTATAACTGTGGAGGATCTGCAGGAGGCGATTGCCCTCTCCCCTAATTCTAAAGCCCCGGGGGATGACGGATTCCCGACTGAAATATACAAACAATATGGCAACTCTATCCTACCCCATCTTCTTAGGGTGTTTAACTCAGCTGGAACCAGTCAGAGCTTACCACAATCCATGACCAGAGCAAACATTGTCCTTATATTGAAGCCAGGGAAGTACCCATTAGACCCGGGATCATATAGGCCAATATCCCTTTTGCAAAGCGATATTTAAATCATAGCCATGGTACTGGCCCTTCGACTTAATAAGGTTATCTCTTCCATCATACACCCTGACCAATCGGTATTCATCCCACAAAAATCCACTGCCATAAACCTCCGCCGGCTTTTCCTTAATCTCCAAACCCAGCCATATAATAAGGGGGACAGGGCACTGCTGTCATTGGATGCCCACAAGGCTTTTGACAGCATAGAATGGCAATACCTCTGGACAGTTATGGGCAAGTTTGGATTCGGGACATGTTTCTGTCCTGGGTCAGACTGCTTTATAGCTCCCCACAGGCAGTCATAAGAGAAGTGGGCCACGTCTCCCTACCTTTAGGCTCCACAGGGGGACATGACAGGGCTTCCCTTTGTCACCTCCATTGTTTTCAGTTGCGATTGAGCCAATGGCCACCCTGATCAGGTCTAATCCACAAGTCCAAGGCTTCAGGTATGGAGAGCTACAAGAAAAAATATGCTGTACGCAGTTATGCAGCACTATGCTGCTGCTGGGGGAGACTTCAGACTCCCTGAGAGCAGTGATGTCGACCATAGTACAATTTGGAACGTACTCTGGCCTGGTGATCAATTGGACTAAATCATCACTAATGATACTAGATGCAGAACCTGACGCCCAGGGCCTCGCGGCACTCCAAATACCGGTAAGCTCTAGCTTTAAATATTTAGGAATAGAAGCCCCCCCCCTGAAATACTAGAATATATCCCCCTTAATCTGTCACCTCTGCTGGGATGTATCTGTGTTCGAATAAAAGTATGGTCGAGACTAAAAATGTCCCTGGTGGAAAGAGTGAACCTTATCAAAATGATTTTCATGCCCCAGCTCCTCTATATCCTACATAACTCCCCCATGGTGATCCCCCTAAAATATTTTACATTATTAACTCTGTTTTTAGGTCATTCCTGTGGCAAGCCCCCCAGGGTTCAGCTGGAACAACTGCAGAAACCTAAGGACGAAGGAGGTCTGGCCTTGACCCAACCCGTGGCTTTACTATATCGCTTCCCAGCTGCAGCATGTGGCACGAGCCCTTATTCCGCTGGACGGGGAGGTGGAGGGCCACCCAGTGGCAGACCCCATTAAAACTCTTATGTTCCAGGAAACAGGGATTCCAGATGTAGCGGAGGGGTTAGAGGCTCTGGCCTACGCAAAGTCTAATAAGAGATTCCCCACATTTGCTCTAGTAAAGAAAATATGGAACAAGACCAGGCAGTTACAGACAGTAGAAGGCTCTACCAAATACAGTCCAATCTGGAACAATAGGTACTACCCGGAACTACAGACACTGACGTGTGGGGCCTGGTGGAGGAGGCACGGAGTCACACACCTACGCCATTTTTGTGGCAGGTAAATTGAGCGCCTTTACTGATCTGCAGGAGCGTTTTTGGCTTCCACAGACAATGCATTTTTACTATCTCCAAATGCAACATGCAATCAGGGCTCAATCTGGTGGGACTCCATGGACTCTATCCCCGACCCCTATATTTCATTATATGGTGGATGTGACCAGTTTTAGAGACTTTATTTCTAACTGCTACTTGATGTTACTTGGGGTATTCCTAATGGGATTCCCCTTAAGGACGGGGACCAAGTGGGAGAATAACGTTGGTGCCCTCAAGGGGGAACAGTGGGAAGAGGCGCTTCAGGCGGTACAAATGTCCTTCCTTAATGTAGCACAATGTTTGTCACAGCTGTATATTATACTGAGAGTGCATTACACGCCAGCCAGGCTGGCCAGAATGGCGATGAGACCAAACTCCGAATGCCAAAGGTGTGCAAAAGACCATGGAGACTTACTTAATATGCTGTGGTGCTGTCCCAAGCTGCACCTATATTGGACAGGGGTCCTGACTACCATCAACAAAGCTTTCTCAGTTACTATCCCGACTGACCCCAAACCGTGTATCTTGGGCATCCTAGGCGACCTGCCCCTGGAGGACACTTTTAAATTGCCCATTGCAAGAGCCCTATTTCAGGAACCTCTACTCATCCTGAGGCGAAGGAAGGCGACCAGACCCCCCTTGCTCAGGGAGTGGATTAATAAGGTGGGAGACACACTACGGCTAGAAAAGTTTATTTTTCAGCACAGGGGATGTGCTAATAAATTTGAAGCACAGTTCGTCACCTTGAGAAAAACCATACCTACAGTGAAGCATGATGGTGGCAGCATCATGCTGCAGGGATGTTTTCCAGTGGCAGGAACTGGAAGACTAGTCAGGGTCAAGGGAAAGATGAATGTAGCAATGTACTGAGACATCCTTGATGAAAACCTGCTCCAGAGCGCTCTGGATCTCAGACTGGGGGTGAAGGTTCATCCTCCAACGGGACAACAACCCTAAGCACACAGCAAAGATAACAAAGGAGTGGCTGTGGGACAACTCTGTGAATGTCCTTGAGTGGCCCAGCCAGAGCTCAGACTTGAACCCGATTGAACATCTCTGGAGGGATCTGAAAATGGCTGTGTACCAATGCTCCCAATCCAACCTGATGGAGCCTGAGAATTCCACAAAGAATAATGGGAGAAACTGCCCAAAAATAGGTGTGTCAAGCTTGTAGTATCATACTCAAAAAGACTTGAGTCTGTAACTGGTGCCAAAGGTGCTTCAACAAAGTATAGACCAAAGACTGAATACTTATGTGCATGTGTTTTTTCCCCTTTTATTTTTAATAAATTTGCAAAGATTTCAAACAAATTTCTATCATGTTGTCATTATGAGGTATTGTTTGTAGAACTTGGAGGAAAGTAATGAATTTAATCCATTTTGAAATAAGGCTGTAACATAACGAAATGTGCAAAAAGTGAAGCTCTGTAAATACTTTCTTGGATGCACTGTATATGCCATTGTTCATCTTGGATGGTATGTATTCTCTGAAGTACTTTGCAGTGGAGTTCATGCTGTCATGATGTAATTTCTTTATTTTGATGATTGCTATGTTTTGTTATAGAATCAATACTAAGTAACTCTCTTTTAATAACACCCCTGAAGATAGGATTAAACTCTTCCTGAAACACATCGGGTACCTAGAGAAGACAGAGTCATTTGCATTGCATTCGGACCAAACTGGTGCAGGACCCTTTTTTTGATCCGCACTGAAATCGGATCGCATGGGTGTTCCCACTTATGCGATCCGATTCCTGCACCATTTAACAGTTCGCACTGCGATCTGCAAACCGATCTGAGGGTGTCATTACCTTTGTATTGACACCCACAGCGGTTCGCAGAGGGCAGTGTGAACTGCCAGCGATTCAGGTGCAATGTGGGAACCCTCACTGGAACTGTGCTGGTTTCCACATCGCACATGTGTGAACCGAGCCTTACAGGCAATTGTTTTGAAGCTAAAAGGCACTCCTATTTTGCAGAAGGTACAATAAAAGCAACAACCATGAGGACACTATAAACAAAATTATATACTGGATCCTTGCATTGAGGTAAAAATTATTTAGGCATCAGTATCACACCCTTCTCCCTACTTTTACTTACATGAGCTCTCATTCAATCCAGCACTGTGCTCATCTGCAGCTCTTCTCTCCCATCACTTTCTAGTCTCACTGGCTTTGCTGAGGCAGTGGGAGCTATTGACCAGTGACAGAGCAGCATGCTTGTTATACTCACTGTTGAACCTAAGGGGTTAATCCTCTACATTGTGTAAAAAGGCTGTTTGATCCTGTCACCTCTGATCCTCCCCTTCTTCAGGATCCCCAATATATCTCCTGAGAGGCTAGGGGACAAGCTGCAATGATCAGTTTGGTGTGTATTGCTGGGGAGTTTTTCTTTTTTCTTGGGAGAGTGCATGTGATCAGCACAAGGCCAATCAACACTGTCCAGACAGAGGGTCAGGGGTATCATCATCATAGGACAATCAGGGGAGAATGACAGGCCATGCATTATGCGGGGCAGACATGGGCTAGCACAGGGGGAATGCTGCTGCTTGTATTTTACAGGTTGCTAGTGGTCACAGCGGCTGGATACAGCACCTGATTGGAGGATGGAGTGGCGGGAAGAAATCCAGTGGAACCAAAGGTTTTATAAAGGGTCTGTCTGACCGTTAATGTCAGTCTGCCGCCACAAGACCGGGACTCCCCCCCCCCCCCCCCTTTTTTTCATCAGCTGTAGCCTTGGTGTTGTTTAGTGGGGATTTGTTTTGCACTCCTGTGACCCACGGACTGAAATCCGATCTCTGCTGACATCAGTGGAATCAGTCCAGGCACCGCTTCATCACGACTTAGCAAGCCTGGATCCACCAGGTGCCTGGACTGATGGCAATCTCAGCCTCTCAGTGACTGCTGAGACACCCGCCACCCCCCCGCTCAGCACTCTAATGAGCGTGGAGGATCAGAGAGGAGAGATGCTGATTGGCAGTTAGCAGCTCTCCACTCAAGCCGCAAACCTGGAAGAGACGATCACATACAGGTACATGATTTCGCCTGAAGGAGCCAACGCCCGCAGTACATATACATGGGGTGGTCGGCAAGTGGTTAAATCACAGTGTGCAGGAGGTCAAGCATTAAAGTACAACTTTAATATGGATGGGTCACTATTGTTTATCTGGCTCTCATGCATGCTTTGGTTTCCATAACTTCTTACTCACTGATTCACAACAAAAACTGAGGAATTCTGATAATTATGATAAACAAATTCTGATAAGCACATGCCAGCTTATGTTCGCGGCATCTCAAGGTAATTACCCAAAGCTAAAAATCAAATGGTCCAGATGGGTTAGCTGGTACTCATCCAACTGTAAAAGTTGAGTTGGACGACAAGCTATTATTTTGACTGCTGTTGACTCACTTTTGTTCTGTAAAGCACTACGCAGCTTCCTTCATGTTTTTTTTTTTCTGTTTCACTGTTACTTTCGCTACCTCCGATTGTGCCATTACTCGACGCGACCCTGTTACCTAGATCAGGAATCTTAGCCCTAACTCTAGTTATTACATGTTATAAAGTCCTCTATAAGAAACATAAAGTGTATTTGGATGCTTCCTAGTCTACCGCATGTGTTCTCTGGATGATATTCATGTACATAATGCAGAATTACTACGTATTGTTTATTATTATAGAAAGGCAAGTCTGTGGTGCCAGAGTATGTTTGTATAACTTTTGTATTCTTGTTTATACCAATAAAAACATATTGAAATGAAAAACAGAGGAATTCGAATGCCGGGTACACACGATCAGCATCCGACAATGGCTGCCAGGGCTGACCTGTGTGTTATCTTGCAAGGGGTGCGGGTGGTCCCTATGTCAGAATACAATAGAACAGCAGGGGTAGTTGAATTTTTTTCGTTCAGCTCCCTGGGTTAAACAAAATAAAAAAGCATATTGTGTGCAGGGCCGTCTTTAACCATTTACAGACCGGACCATTTTGCTGGTCAAAGACCAGACCACTTTTTGCGATTCGGCACTGCGTCGCTTTAACTGACAATCGCGCGGTCGTGCGATGTGGCTCCCAAACAAAATTGACGTCCTTTTTTTCCCACAAATAGAGCTTTCTTTTGGTGGTATTTGATCACCCCTGCGGTTTTTATTTTTTGTGCTATAAACAAAAATAGAGCGACAATTTTGAAAAAAACGCATTATTTTTTACTTTTTGTTATAATAAATATCCCCCAAAAATATATAAAAAAACATTTTTTTCCCTCAGTTTAGGCCGATACGTATTCTTCTAGATATTTTTGGTAAAAAAAATCGCAATAAGCGATTATTGATTGGTTTACGCAAAAGTTATAGCGTTTACAAAATAGGGATAGTTTTATGGCATTTTTATTAATAATTTTTTATTATTTTTTTTTTTTTTACTAGTAATGGCGCCGATCAGCGATTTTTATTGTGACTGCGACATTGTGGCGGACACATCGAACATTTTTGACACATTTTTGGGACCATTGTCATTTATACAGTAATCACTGCTATATAAATGCAGTGATTCCTGTGTAAATGACACTGGCAGTGAAGGGGTTAACCAGTGGGTGGCAGTGTAGGGGTTAAGTGTTCCTAGGGGTGTGTTACAAACTGTGGGGGGCTGGGCTTTCATTTAGTGAACACTGATCTCTGCTTCAATCACATGGAGCAGAGATCAGCGTCACTAGTTGCTAGGCAGAATGGGGAAATGCTGTTTACATGGCATTTCCTCCATTCAGCCGCCCCGTGAGACGATCGCGGGTATGCCCGCGGCGATCGAGTCCACGGGACCCGCGACCGGACTCACGGGGGTCCCGACCGGCACGCGAGCGTGCCACCGGCGGCGCACTCACGATGGCAGGGCGGCATTGAAGATTGGTCGTACCTGTACGCCAATATGCCTGCCCGTGCCATTCTGCTGACGTACATCGGCGTACGCTGGTCGGGAACCGGTTAAGGCAGGGCAAAAGGGGCAGCTGCCCTGGGCCCTGTCATTGTTGTGGGGCCCAAAGCAGCTGCCTCATACTTACCAACTATCCCAGTTTAAATTCTCTTGTCCCTTGAAGTTTTAGTCCTGTGCTGTGTCCCGATATCTATACATACTATAGTGTGAAGTGCTGGTACTAATGCTGCCCAGCTTTGCCCTATTGTTTTGTTCAGATGACTGCAGACCCCATATGTACATGTAAATAACCAGCATTCATATGTAAATAGCGGAGGCATTTATAAGTAAATAGCTGCAGCCAGCTGCATTGATATGTAAATAAAGGAGCCATTCATATGTATATCATGCCTCCCTGCAGTGAGGAGATTATGTGCTGTAACCTCTAGCAACTAATCAGTGAGCTGTAATGTGTGCTGTACCTCTAGCGACCAGTAGGTAAGCAGTAATGATATGCTGTAACTGCTGGCAACCAATCACAATTGTTGCCTGATCTGATACAGTAAACTGATTTTAAGTCTAGCTACTATTTATTGTATGTCTCAGAGCAGGTGTAGAGTAAAATTGCATGGGGGGAGGGTCCAATCAATATTAAAGACAGCCCTGATTGTGTGTTTCAGGCATTACTTTGCTCTGATTTTCATTTGCTGCATGCTTGTTTCAGATCTGTTTCTTCAGTGGGCTGATGTCCCTGCTCTCCTGCCCACAGATCAGCCTGGAGGGCCCCAGACTCTGAGACTTTAGTAATCCAAGATCCATCCTGCTCCCTGCTGCCCCGACCCTGAATTCATTCACTGCTTCTCCCTCTTCATGTGTCAGAAACCATGAATCAGACTGAGACAGAAGTACAGTTAAGTCACACTTTAATAATAATTAAAAAAGAGTTCAGGAACCGGAACAGATAATCAGACAAGCCAAAATGTCAGGGATCCAGAGAGGAGCGTAGTATAATAACAAGCAGGATCTGGAGCCAGAAGGAATGACAGCCAAGCAAGTCTTTGACAGGAACACAGGAGAGCGTCTCTAGAGATGTGACCAAGGCAAAGGCAGAGATCATCTGGACTGGACGGCTTCAGTAGGCAGGACTGACAGGCAGGATCATCAACAGGTGAGTCACTGTGGAGAGATAGGAGCTGGCAATTAGCTGACATCTGACCGGCCAGCTTTGAGAAGGAAGGGCTGAGCCCAGCCCTGACATCATGTCTGCATTCCTCGGCTACATGTGCTATCTGTGTCCCATGGTGAAGCCTGTTAATTTTCTGCCTGCTGCTGCCATAAACCTAAATGTGTTCCCAAGGCATGTGGAGAAGGTTGAGAAGTGCTACAAGCCAGATAGTCACTATTGACATAAATTGCACTGCTTATTACTTCTCCCGATCTATGTTTGCATTCCTAGGCTGCATATACTCATCACTCATCAGTTTTTTTATATTACCAGCCCTATATGGACATTCACCAATGGTCATGTGTACTTTTTGAATAATTCATTTAGGTAGGTATAGTCAT
This sequence comes from Lithobates pipiens, assembly GCF_037356315.1. Lineage (NCBI taxonomy): Eukaryota > Metazoa > Chordata > Amphibia > Anura > Ranidae > Lithobates > Lithobates pipiens. The sequence goes on along the minus strand of NW_027507696.1, from coordinate 23,188,241 downwards.
TATCTAGTGAAGTATATGTAGGTGTGCCATTATTAATTTATCTTCTTGCAGCTGGTGTTATGGGTACTTTTCTTTGATTTATTTGACCCTCCCTGTGTATCCTGTATGTCTCTGTGTAGGGGTGCTGCAGCAGCAAATGCATCATTTATGCTTTCTTTTTAGGAGTCCAAGCCATTAGGCTGGTTCACTGTGCCATTGTCAAACCTTTATCTGCAGCATCTCTCTGAGGACCTTGTTCAGGTGGTCCTCATACTCAGTCCCCTATGCAATATTCTTTCTTATGGCGGTGCCATTCAATGTATGTGTGGACTGTATGTATGAGTGGACTGTATGTACAGAATATGAGTATAGCGTATGTAGTGTTTTTTTTCTAAGGGAGATTGGTTAGGGTCAGAAGCGCCGGCGCGCATGGTTACCTCCCTGAAATGAGTTTACCACTTCCCTGAAATTCGTTTTTGCAGGTTGGGATGTCTGATAATGTGTATTATGTGCTCACAGCTCTATAGCATTTTTTTATGTAGCCTATTTGGGTCCAGGCACCAATTTTTTTTTCTCATTGTTTCTTGGGCTCCTGGGCAGGATGCAAGGGTATGGCAAATGTATAAGACACAGACAGGAAATTAACCAGTAAGTACCGTATTTTTCTATATATAAGACGCACTTTTTTCCCCCATATTTGGGGGAAAATGTGCCTGCGTCTTATGGTGCGAATATACGATTGGCACCGCCCCCCAGCCGCGATCCGGAGCGCTCCACGGCCTCGGTCTTAGGAAAGGCCGTGGCCTCGGTCTTAGGAAAGGCCGCGGCTTCGGACTAGTTCCGGAGCGGCGCCCATCTTGGTGCACCCGTCGGCCGTTTACAATGGGATCGCTCTGTCAAATGACGGAGCGATCACTTGTAAACAAACCTCCTCCCTCTCCCCTCTGTACAGATCTGTACAGTGGAGGGGAGAGATCGGATGGCAGCAGCGCTGTGGGCTGCATCTGTAGTGCCCACAGCACTGCTCTGTGACAAGTGCAGTCACAGCCATCCCTCCATACCCTGCCAATATTCTGCAATTCCCTACCAATACTCTGCAATTCCCTGCCAATAGTCTGCTATACCCTGCCAATACTCTGCAATCTCCTGCCAATACTCTGCAATTCCCTGCCAATACTCTGCAATTCCCTGCCAATACTCTGCCATACCCTGCCAATACCCCTGCCAATACTCTGCCATACCCTGCCAAACCCTGCCAATACTCTGCTATACCCTGCCAATACTCTGCCATACCCTGCCAATACTCTGCAATACCCTTCCAATAGTCTGCCATACCCTGCCAATACTCTGCCATACCCTGCCAATACTCTGCCATACCCTGCCAATATTTTCTATGGTTATGGTCACTCTGCATTTCATGGGCACTGGAAAATATTTTAGTACACCATTTGGTTCAGAATATTTTTTTTCCTTGTTTTCAACCTCTAAAACCTAGGTGCGTCTTATGCGTCTTATGGTCAGGTGCATCTTATGGAGCGAAAAATACGGTAATTGGGAGAAGAGGAAATACTGCAACCAGCATATCACATTAACCACAACTGTATAGATGCATGCCAGTATGGAAATAATGCAAACTTTATAGAAGAAAAGGCTAATAATAGTGTATATATCCAATATACAAACAGGTAATTTCAGCAAAGGGACCAGCAAGAGTCCCGGTTGAATTATACACATATAACCAGGTATATATACTGTTGTTAATAATAAAAATATCTCCAGATAAATGTTGCAGCAAAGTTGAGTTGCAGGGGCTACTAAGGATGACTGCGATTTAGCGTCCATCTTTGTGTTGGAGACCTGAAGCTAAGACCTACGCTGATAGGAAGATCCTCCAATTGTTGGCCAACCAGCCTGGAATGCAGATTTTCACCAGCAGAAACCATGTGGCCCTGGAACTCAGAGTCTCCTATCTACACCTAGTATTTTCTAATCTGTCATTCATCCAAACATCTATCACAGGGGTATTGAATTAAAATTCAGGGCGGTCCGGCCATTAAAATTTTCATCCAGCAGAGGTCTCAGTCTCATGTTTATGCAATGAATTGGTTTCTTGACATCACAGAACCCCTTCCCCTTACATTACAGTTTCCCCTTTTACGTCAGTGTCATCAGTACTTACCTTTATATCACAGCCCCCCTTTACACCTCAGTGCCCCCTTTTACATTGCAAAATCCCCTCTTTACATCACAGTACCTTCCTTTACAATACATCCCCCATTTACATAGCAGTGACCCCTATACATCACAGTACCCCCTTTACAATACAGCACCCATTTACAATACAGCACCCATTTACACCAGAGCAGATTGTTCTCACATTAAGGGTAAATAGGACCCCCAGGACCAGTTGACAGGACTTCCTCTGCTATCAACCTCCCTTGCACTTGCCCCTCAAAAAAAAGCATTAAAGGAGACCCATGCTCCACATAGTGTGAACCAGATACCACAATTTTATTAAAAACTGGAAACTGCACTTACACAGAAAAAATGCAGATACAGTGCTGTATAAACACATTAACATGAAGGACACATCCAGATTCCAATGACATCACGTGCATGCAGGGCCGTCTTTAATGTTGACTGGACCCTGGGAAAACGTTTTCTTGGGCCCCCCCCCCAAACAATTTCGCTCTCCACCTGCTCATACAATAAATAGCAGCTAGACTTAAAATCAGTTTACTGTATCAGATCAGGCAGCGATTGCGAGAGGTTACAGTGTATCATTACCGCTTACTGACTGGTTTCTAGAGGTTACAGCACAAATTACGGCTCACTGATTAGTTGCTAGATGTTACAGCAGATGATTTCTGCTTGTTGATTGGTTTCTAGAGATTACTGTACAGTAATACTGCTCACTGATTGGTTGCTAGAGCTTACAGCACATCATCTCCTCACTGCAGGGGGCATGATATACATATGAATGTTGCCTTTATTTACATATCTATGCCGGCGGATGCAGCTATTTACATATGAATGTCGCTGCTATTTACATATGCTTGCCGGCTATTTACATGTAAATACAGGTTCTGCAGATGAGTCATTTGTACAAAACAATAGGGCAGAGCTGGGAAGCATTAGTAGCAGCACTTTACACTGAGATATCAGGACACGACACAGCATGGGACTAAAACTTCAAGGAACAAGGGAATTTAAACTAGAATAGTTGGCAAGTATGAGGCAGCTGCTTTGGGCCCCACAACAATGGCAGGGACCAGGGCAGCTGCCCCTCTTGCCTTGCCTTAAAGTGATTGTAAACCCTTACAAACCACTTTGACCTACAGGTAAGCCTAGATTAAGGCTTACCTGTAGGTCCAAAAAATATCTCCTAAACCTATACGGTTTAGGAGATATTTACAAAAAGACAGTGGCGCACAGGCGCACTGGGCAGGCCGCAGATCACGGCGATATGCCTGTCACAACCACTCTGACGTTTCGGCCAAACACAGGAGTCTTACCCGTCGGAACCCGTCGTGGAGAGTCCGTCGTTCCCCTTGGACGCGCGCTAAAGCGAACGAACGCTTTCGCGTTGACGCGAACGCGCACACACACGCACGCAGGTCACGAACGGGTGCACGTGTACGTGCAAGGGCGCGCTGACCCGTCGTACGTCCGTTTGGCGCCCTAAGGCCTTCTTTAGTCACTGGCTCCCTCCTACCCGTGCTGTCCAGTCTACAGCGTGTCCGTGATCTTGCTTCCAGTATCTGTACCCGTTACCTTGGTTCCTGATATCCGGCTTGTTCCTTGACCCTGATCCGTTGCTGCCTGCCTACAACCTCTGCTTGTCTGACCACGTCTCTGCCTCATCCTCTGTACCTTGCTGACCGATTCCTGCTGACCCGGCCTGTACCCGACTCCGCTGTTCCTGTTGCCTGTCTGAGTTCCTGTGTTACCGGACGTCTGCTCTCCAGCCAGTCTCCGCACTTGTGCCTGCCCGCTACAGCCAAGCACCTCCTGCTCTGCCAACCTGCTGTCGGTGCCCAGCTGATTCTCCGGACCAGTACTACCTGCCAGGCACTTGTGCCCCCTGAGCTATTGAATACCTGTCTCCACCTCCAGGGGTTCTTTAACCAGGGGGATACGAGGGGCCGCTCCCTGCATTCCAGGCTCAACTACTAGGTACGTGACAGTACTGGACAGCCTTGTCCGAGCCTGCGCAGGGAGCCTCCCCCATGGACGAGCTCTGCCACCATCTGGCCGGCCTTACCCAGGCAGTTAAGAACCTTCAAGAGGGCTACGGTAGACTGGAGGAACAAATCCAGGCGCTATCCGCCTCTGCACCAGTGGCTCCTGGGGTCCATGCCCCACCGTCAGTCGTGATGCTCCCACCTGAGCCCAGGGTCCCAACTCCGGAACGATTCGCAGGAGACCGGAGCAAGTTCAGGGCGTTCCGCAACTCTTGCGAACTCTATTTCGCCCTACAACCCAGAACATTCTCTCTTGAAGCGACGAAAGTGGGATTTGTCATCTCCCTGCTAAGCAACGAACCCCAGGCCTGGGCACACCGTCTGTTGGAACGGAAGGACTCGTCTTTAGACTCCATGGACATCTTCTTCCAGGCAATGTCCAGGCTCTATGAGGACCCCCAGTTAGCCGCAACTGTAGAAGCAGCCCTACATGCCCTGCAACAAGGTCGCAGACCTGTGGAGGACTACGTCTCAGAGTTCAGACGATGGAGTGCAGACACAGATTGGAACAACGCGGCCTTGCGGTACCAGTTCCGCACGGGTCTCTCCGAGGCTCTGAAGGACGAGCTGGCACGTGTGGGTGTTCCCGAGACCCTGGAGGCCCTGATAGACGCTTCTATCCAGATTGACAGGCGTTTGAGGGAGCGCCGCCAAGAACGATCTTCCGCAACTTCCCGTCCGATTTGGATGCTACCACGGGTGCCTAGTCACCCAACTCCGCCTGCTCCAGTCGCATCCACATTGGACACCCCGGAGCCCATGCAGCTGGGGCTACTCCGCCCATCTTTGACTCCAGAAGAACGCCAGCGTCGTCGGGTCAACAATCTCTGCCTATACTGCGGAGAACCAGGGCACTTTGTTCGTTCCTGCCCAGCCAAGACGCGTAAGTGCCTCCTTGTCCCACCTGTTCCCTCACCTGTGTTGCCTGATAACATCTCCCATCTAGCTGTTCCTGTTCTCTTACAGCTTCCAGGAAGGACTGTCTCAACCCACGCGGTTATTGATTCCGGGGCATGCAGTGGCTTTGTAGATTCGTCCTTCGCCCGAAAGAACAGGACCCCTTCTAGACCAAGGGAGAAGGGGCTCTCGGTATACCTGGCCGACGGGTCTACCTTGGAATCAGGACCAGTAACCCAGGAGACCAGTCCTCTACCCGTTGTCATCGCCGGGACTCACCAAGAACTCCTTTGCCTAGATGTCATCCAGTCTCCTCTGTTCCCCATCATCCTAGGCATGCCCTGGTTGAAGGCACACAACCCACGCATTGATTGGGCCACCGGAGTAATTGAATTTTCCTCGGACTACTGCCACCGGCATTGTTGCCCGACCCCCAACGGGGACGTCTTCAGTAAGAAGGGAGCAGAAACTCTCCCGCCTCATAGGCCTTATGATTGCCCTATTGAACTGCTCCCGGGGGCGGAAATCCCCTTCGGAAGGATCTTCCCCCTATCCGAATCCGAGCTGAATACCCTAAAGACCTATTTGGACGATAATCTCGAAAAGGGGTTCATCCGACCTTCTACCTCTCCAGCCGGCGCGGGGATCTTCTTCGTGGAAAAGAAGGACCATTCTCTGCGCCCATGCGTGGATTATCGGGCGCTAAACAAGATCACCGTTAAAAATCGCTACCCTCTGCCATTAGTACCTGAACTTTTCCAGAGACTGGGTTCCGCTAAGCTGTTCACAAAACTGGATCTTCGGGGTGCCTACAACCTCGTCCGTATCAGAAAGGGCGACGAGTGGAAAACAGCCTTTCGTACCCGCTTCGGACACTACGAATACTTAGTGATGCCATTCGGGCTGTGTAACGCCCCGGCTACGTTCCAGCATTTTGTCAACGACATTTTTAGAGACTTTCTTGATTTGTTTGTCATTATTTACTTGGATGACATACTAATTTTTTCCTCCACTTTAGCCATCCACAGAGAACATGTCAAGAAGGTTCTGACCCGCCTCCGTTTCCACGGCCTGTACGCCAAGCCCGAAAAATGCGTTTTTGAAAAAGAGAGTATTCAGTTCCTCGGCCTGATTATCTCAGTTCGAGGGGTAGAGATGGATCCCCAGAAGATCTCTGCAATCCAGGACTGGCCTGCCCCCTCCGATAGGAAGGGAGTTCAGCGATTCGTGGGCTTCGCGAACTTTTATCGCAAGTTCATAAAAGGATTCTCCTCTATCATCGCCCCCATTACCGGGCTAACCAAGCAGGGCTCTAAGTTCCGCTGGACCCCTGAGGCACAAGAGGCCTTCAAGACCCTGAAGAAATTGTTCGTCTCTGCTTCAATCCTGAAGCACCCTGATCCCACTCTGCCGTATACCCTTGAAGTTGACGCTTCGGAAGTAGCAGTCGGAGCTATACTCTCCCAGAGGCAGGGACCCAAGTCCTTACTTCACCCAGTCGCCTTTTTTTCCCGCAAATTAGCTGAAGCCGAAAGAAATTACGACGTTGGTGATCGCGAGCTTTTAGCAATTAAGTCTGCACTTGAGGAGTGGCGCTATCTGCTAGAGGGGGCTATCCATCCAATTCTGGTCTACACGGACCACAAAAACTTAGAATACCTGAAGACAGCTAAAAGGTTGAAACCTCGTCAAGCCAGGTGGGCACTCTTTTTCTCGAGGTTCGTATTCCATATAACTTACCGTCCCGGATCCAAGAATACGAAGCCTGACGCGTTGTCTCGCATGTTTAGCCAGCCGGAAGATTCGTCTCCCATCGACACCATTCTCCCTGCTGGAAACTTTCTCTTACTCCAAGGAGATGTGATCTCTCAAGTCAAGCAAGCCTCCATGGGCGCCTTACCTCCACCCGGCATTCCGCTGTCTTCCAACGATGACCTTATGTGGCATGGGAACAGGATCTTTATCCCCCAGGCAGTTCGGACCCTGGTTCTGGCCTCCTGTCATGACCATCCCATGGCTGGCCACTTCGGAATATTCAAGACACTAGAATTGCTCAGGCGCAATTTCTGGTGGCCGCGGATGAAGGAAGACTGCAAGAGTTACATACAGGCCTGCACTACCTGCATTCGGAGTAAGGGCGACAAGTCTAGAGCCTGGGGCTTACTAAGACCACTACCTGTTCCTGATAGACCATGGAGAATGATCTCCATGGATTTTATCGTTGAACTTCCCCCTTCAGAGAACCATACAACGATCTTTGTCGTAGTCGATAGGCTCACTAAAATGGCTCATTTCTTGCACCCCCTCAGCCACGGAGACAGCTAACGCTTTCATAAAGGAAATAGTAAGACTTCATGGCATCCCCGCCAACATCACATCTGATAGGGGGGTGCAGTTTACCTCCAGATTCTGGAAGGCACTCTGTGGAACTCTGAAGATCGACCTCTGCATGTCCTCGGCCTACCACCCGCAGACCAACGGTCAGACCGAGAGGACGAATCAGACCTTAGAACAGTATCTTTGCTGAATCTCGTCCTTCTCACAAGACGATTGGGTCTCCCTGCTACCCATGGCCGAGTTCGCCTATAATAACACAGCCCATTCAGCTACCAAGCAGTCTCCTTTCTATGCGAACTTCGGGTACCACCCGTTGTTTTTGTCTGGCAATCTTCCCGAATGTTCGGTACCAGCGGTTCAGAAGAGGCTTAATTTCTTTGAAGAGAATAATGAGCTCTTACAGGAAACCTTGGCTAGGTCGCAAGAACATAACAAGGAAGTCTTCGACAGAAGGAGAAGAGGGGAGCTGGACCTTAAGGCCGGGGATCGGGTCTGGTTGTCCACCGTAAACCTCAGACTATCCTGTCCCTCCAAGAAATTGGGCCCAAGATTCCTGGGTCCCTTTCCGGTCAAAAGGAAGCTAAATGACGTGGCTTTTGAGCTAGAACTCCCTGAGTCCTTCCGAATTCATCCGGTCTTCCACGTATCGCTTCTCAAGCCTGCAGTCAAGGACCCCTTCTCTGACAGGATTTCCCGTCCTCCGGAACCTGTGTTGGTCGATGGGGAGATGGAGTTCGAAATTGAGGCCATCCTGGACTGTAGAAAGAGAAGAAACCAGGTCCAATTCTTAGTCAAGTGGAAGGGGTACGGACCCGAAGAGAATTCCTGGGAGCCAGAGACTAATATCCATGCCAAGAGACTCATCCGTGCCTTCAAGAATTCCCACCCGGACAAGTGGGCTCGGTTGGGCATCCGGGGGCTGCCCCTTGGGGGGGGGGGCAATGTCACGACCACTCTGACGTTTCGGCCAAACACAGGAGTCTTACCCGTCGGAACCCGTCGTGGAGAGTCCGTCGTTCCCCTTGGACGCGCGCTAAAGCGAACGAACGCTTTCGCGTCGACGCGAACGCGCACACACACGCACGCAGGTCACGAACGGGTGCACGTGTACGTGCAAGGGCGCGCTGACCCGTCGTACGTCCGTTTGGCGCCCTAAGGCCTTCTTTAGTCACTGGCTCCCTCCTACCCGTGCTGTCCAGTCTACAGCGTGTCCGTGATCTTGCTTCCAGTATCTGTACCCGTTACCTTGGTTCCTGATATCCGGCTTGTTCCTTGACCCTGATCCGTTGCTGCCTGCCTACGACCTCTGCTTGTCTGACCACGTCTCTGCCTCATCCTCTGTACCTTGCTGACCGATTCCTGCTGACCCGGCCTGTACCCGACTCCGCTGTTCCTGTTGCCTGTCTGAGTTCCTGTGTTACCGGACGTCTGCTCTCCAGCCAGTCTCCGCACTTGTGCCTGCCCGCTACAGCCAAGCACCTCCTGCTCTGCCAACCTGCTGTCGGTGCCCAGCTGATTCTCCGGACCAGTACTACCTGCCAGGCACTTGTGCCCCCTGAGCTATTGAATACCTGTCTCCACCTCCAGGGGTTCTTTAACCAGGGGGATACGAGGGGCCGCTCCCTGCATTCCAGGCTCAACTACTAGGTACGTGACAATGCCACTCGTGACGTCATCGAGGCTCCAGTGAATCACAGCGCCGGAGCAGCGAGACCCGGAAGTCACTCCGGGATACATGGCAGTGGCGAACATGAAGACGGAGGACCGCTTCGGGGGCTTCGTTCTCAGGTAAGTTATTCATAATGAGCTAGTATGCATAGTATACTAGCTCATTATGCCTTTGCAGGTTGCATTTTTTTTTTAACTGCCTTTACTTCCTCTTTAAAAACGGCCATGCATGCATAGCCCTGTCCTGACCAGTTTCTTCAAATATGAAATTCCCAAAGGACTGGGCAGCTCCAGTCTTTTGAGAATGTAATATTTGATGAAACCAGTTCTCTTTACCCTTAAAGTGGTTGTAAACCCTTACAACCAACTTTGACCTACAGGTAAGCCTAGATTAGGGCTTACCTGTAGGTCCAAGAAATATCTCCTAAACATACACGGTTTAGGAGATATGTGGCGAAAGACAGGCACCGCTGTCTATGGCACATGCGCCGTAGACAGCGGGACGCAAGGCACACTGAGCGCGCCGCGGTCAACGGCGATATGCCGTGAGTGGCGGCTCCCGTGACAACGGCGGAGCAGCGAGACCCACCGAGAAGATGGATGCGCCGGACTACAGGGGACAGCGGTGACTTTGCTGGCTCCTGTGTCAGGTAAGTGACACATAATGGACTACTATGCGATGCATAGTAGTCCATTATGCTTAACCTTTGCAGGGAAGGAAAGAGGAAGTAAACTCATCAGGGTTTACTTCCTCTTTAAAGTGGTTGTAAAGTCACAGCTATTAAATACTTGTATCCTCTCTGTTTTAGGTCTATATTAAATGCAGTATGTGTGTTCTTCTAAAATTATAATGTTATATGCCTTTTTTGCACAGCACTGCTGTGCTGTCACACGTCCTCCCTCTGCTCTCCGTCCTGACCTAAGGGAATCCAGTGAGAGTGGTTGAGAATCCCTTCTGATGTATGCAAGCTAGTAGAGGGAGGATATGTGACTGTAAAGCAGTGCTGTGCAAAAATGTAGCATGTAGCATGTATATAGCATTATCATTTAAAAAATACACTTACACTGAATTTAATATAGACCTAAAACATAGAGGATAAAAGTATATCATAGATTTTACAACCACTTTACCAAAGAGGAGGGGAGGAGCAGCTGCAAGTGAATAGTATTACACAGTCAAGACAAGAGGGGCAGGGAGGAGATTAGGTTCTCACATAGGCTATAGAAATGACAGAGAGGGAGGGGGAGATGCAGTAACGCTGAGGAGAGAGCAGGATGACGGAGGGATCTAAACTGACCACGCTATCATGGATAAGCAGCCATGATAAGCATGGTCAGATTACAAAGGCAGGATCAACCAGGTATTGTACAACATGGAATGGGACATATGATACTGAAAAACCACTATGCTATTTTCCATAGACCTCCTGCTCTCTAGCTCTCTTGTCACCTCCTTCCATGCTCACTTCCAGGATTTCTCCAGAGCTTCTCTCATCCTTTGGAGCTCCCTACCCCAATCTGTCCGACTGTCCCCTAATGTATCCATGTTTAGACAATCCCTGAAAACCCTTCTCTTTAAAGAGCCTATCTTGCTTCTAACTAATATACTGTTTTACTTCCTCCATTAGCTTATCCCCCACGGCTATTACTTTTTGTATCAATTAACCCTCCCTTTTTAGTTTGTAAGCTCTAATGAGCAGGGCCCTCTGATTCCTCTTAGCCCTTGTACACACGGTCGGATATTCCGATGGAAAATGTCCGATCGGACCGCGTTGTCGGATAATCCGACAGTGTGTGGGCTCCATCGGACTGTTTCCGCCGGAATATCTGACCAACAAAGTTTGAGAGCTGGATATAAAATTTTTTCCGATAACATGATCCGATGCGTGTCAGTTCCGATCGTGTGTAGCCTAGTCCGACGGACAAAGTGCCACGCATGCTCAGAATAAATTCTGAGACGGAAGCGCTTGGTCAGGTAAAACTACTGTTCGTAATCGATATAGCACATTCATCACGCTGCAATGTTAAAAATTCTTTAATGCAGCGCATTCTCTTTTTCTTTATAATGCTACAAGAATGAAGTTGTTTTGCTGCTCATATTCACACACACTTCTCCAAAACGTATTTCTTTATTCTTTTACCTCATTTCATGAATACAATATTTTAATTCGTCACATTTTTTTTTTTTTTTTTTTGTGGTTGTTTTTTTTATCAAGATCTCCTTTTTTGACAGTTTGCTCATCTTCGTAATTTGTTTTTGGTGTGTTTTGTGTGTCAACTTACCACAACACCATTATTATATTTTTATTTTATTGTTTTTTTTTTTTAATCTCTAGGAGGTTGTTTGGTGTTGGTGCCCCTTGTTATTCATTTGACGTTGTATTTTTGAAATGTACCTGCCTACTCACAAATAAACTGTCCTTTTTGAAGTAAAATTATTTCTTGAACCAAAAAAAACCTTTATTTAGGTGTCAGAAACAAATAAAGAGGGAGGCACGGCTGGAGAAACTGGGGAGATTAACGAGGACTTTGGCCCCCAGGGCACACATCAACTATTTAAACGCAAAAATTGGTGGCCTGAGGAGTACATATATGAGGGAGAACAGTCTGGTCCTGAAGTCCAAGAAATCCGGAACAGCAGCAGATGACATCTATGTCCCTAGGCTGTGGTCATACAAGAGGCTGCATCTTCTGTCAGACCAGACTGAACCCAGGTCATCACTCTCTGGTCTTCCTTCCATGCTTCCTTTCAGGCTGTGGCTGTGGTGTTGGAGGTGTGGCAGAAGGAGGAGGAGGAGGAGGAGCATGGCCCAAATCACACAAGTGTGTTGCTTGTGTGATTTGGCCCAACAACCCCTTATTGAGTGTGTGGATAATGAGCTCCCCACACATGAGGTGTTGCCCCTCCTCCATTTGCTGGAGTTTGCAGGCAGCCGAGGTGGCAAAGGCCTCTTGATATGTGGGGGTGGCTTTGAGGGTCGCTGAAGCCTCCCCAATTAGCTTCAGAGCCTCCACATTCCCCGCCTTTCTGACCCTTTTGGGTGGAAGGCGGAGGTGAGGGACCTGTGATTGAGTCAGGCTCCTAGGCCTGCCCACCTCTTGGCTGCCACTTACCCCTGCCTCCTCCTGGCTGCCACATTCCACAGCTACCTCCTGGCTGCTGCATTCCACACCCTCCTCCTGGCTGAGGTCTTCCTGTGTATGAAAAAGGGACATCATTTTCATTTTTGGTTTATCAAACACACACAATTTTCAGCTCTTGACTGTTGCAAATTGTTAACAAATAGAAAAAACTATCATTCTGAGCCCAGCATTTTTCATTCTTGGCCCAAATGTTTTGACCACTACTGTCTATTGATATGTGAAACACTTTCTATAATCAGCAATTAGTGAGCAACAATCAAGTTAACATCATTCATTTTTACTCCAAAAATATGTATAACAATACTATACCTGGCTTCAAGCTGGGCTCCTCCACTTCTTCCTGTCTGGAAGGCCCAGGTTGGCAGGGTTGGAATGAAGCGCAGAAGGAAGCGTGGAAGGAAGAGTAGAGAGGGATTCCCTGACCTCAGCCTGGTCTGACAGAAAATGCATCCTCTCGTAGTACCACAGCTTGGGGACATAAACTTCATCTGTTGCTGCTCCAGTTTGCATGGACTTCAGCACCTTCTTGCGCTCCCTAAGATATGTACTCCTCAGGCCACCAATTTTATTTTTTAAATAGGTAATGTCTGCCCTGGGGATAACAAACTCCAGCTGTTTCTCCATCGCTGCCTGCCTCTTTAAATTGTTACTGTAGTGGGGATGTGTAGCTTGCCACAGACAGGGCAGCTCCCTGTACTTGTCAATGAACAGGGTGAGAAAGCTATGGTCGTTAAACCCATCCATATTATCTGCAAGACACAACACAAGACAAACCCTAATGTCAGGCTAAACTCTCCTAATCTTGTCCCAATACAGGCCCCAATCTAGAAGCAGTATAGGCTAGTGATGTACCAAGTTAAAATTGTACCTTCGTTCGAACGATCGGCGCGTCAGCTTCTCCCTCTGCTCACAGATCTTACGCATGACACACGAGTGTTGCGTTTTATATACAGTGCGCATGCGTGAAACTCCGCCCGCCCCTGACATTCTTTCTAGTCTATTCCCCGCCCCTTCTCTTTCGGCGCAGTGGGGAGAGCACATGGCGGAGACACAGCAGGGCATGCTAATAATTCTAATAACGAGGAGGAGGACGAGAGAAAGCCCGGAGCCTGAAACGTCCCTATCCCGGAGGAGAAGATTTAAGGCCTCAAATGTGTCTTTTGGAGAGATGTTGGAGATGGTGGACATATTGAAGAGGAATAACTATGATGGGAAGTATGGACCTTACCCAAACCCAAATGTCAGAAAGGCCAAGATCATGACTAAAGTTGTGAAGAGTCTTCAGAAGAATTTTGGGATATGACGATCCAAGGATCAACTGAGAAAGCGCTGGTCAGACCTGAAACTGAGGGAGCATGATCAGTACAGAAGGATCAAACGAGTTCTTCAAAAAAGTATGTAGTTGTCGTGTGTTCATATTATTATTATTGCTTGCATACTGCTCCATGTGCTTTGATTTAATGTTGTACAGTTTAACCACTTCAATACAGGGCACTTAAACACCTTCCTGCCCAGACCAATTTTGAGCTTTCAGCGCTGTCGCACTTTGAATGACAATTGCGCGGTCATGCTACACTGTACCCAAATGAAATTTTTATCATTTTTTTCCCACAAATAGAGCTTTCTTTTGGTGGTATTTGATCACCTCTGCGGTTTTTATTTTTTGTGCTACAAATAAAAAAATACCGAAAATTTTGAAAAAAAAATGTTTTTTTTTTGTTTCAGTTTCAAAACGTTGTAAATAAGTACGTTTTCTCCTTCACGGATGGGCACTGATGGGGCTACACTGATGGGCACTGATAAGGCGGCACTGATGGGCACCAATGAAGTGGCACTGATGAGGTGGCATTGATGGACACTGATAGGCGGCACTGATAGGCGACACTGATAGGCGACACTGATAGGCGACACGGATGGGCGACACGGATGGACACTGATAGGTGGCACAAATTGGCACTGATAGCTGGCACGGATTGGCATGGATGGGCGGCACAGATGGGCATGGGTAGGCGGCACAGATGGGCATGGGTAGGCGGCACAGATGGGCATGGGTGGGCACTGATAGGCGGCACAGGTGGGCACTGATAGGCGGCACAGGTGGGCACTCATTAGCGGCACAGGTGGGCACTCATTAGCAGCACAGGTGGGCACTCATTAGCAACACAGGTGTTATACTGTACTAATGGATGCCAATCAGTGCCAAACAATAATGCATGCCAATCAGTGATGCCCATTGTGGGCACTGATTGCCATCCATTATGGGCACTGATTGGCATCCATTGTGCCTGACTGGCATCCCTGGAGGATTACCTCTGCTGGGCATCCCTGGTGGTCTGGTGGCGTCCCTGGTGGTCCAGTGTGGGCATCCTCGGGGGGGCTGTGCTGATAATCGATCAGCACAGACCCCCCCTGTCAGAGGAGCAGCCGATCACCGGCTCTTCCCATTTACACTGTGATCAGCCGTGATTGGACACGGCTGATCACGTGGTAAAGAGTCTCCGTCGGAGACTCTTTACCGAGATCATAGTTGCCGGGTGTCAGACTGACACCCCGCAACAACGATCGCCGCGATGCGCGCCCCCGGGGGCGGCAAGCGGCTCATAATCCTGATCACGTCATATGACGTCCGGTTAGGATTATGAAACCACTTTGCCGCCGTCTATTTGTAATAGGGCGGGCGGCAAGTGGTTAAAATGGCCACTTTCATGTTCATGGGTTCAATCGTTCGTAATAAACATTGTTCGTTAGCCCACTCCAAAAACGATGTTTTGCCAAGTTGCGCTTGACTACATTTGTTCACACAAGTATTCCAGCTTTAGAAAGTGTCAAAAATAATGTTCTCACCTTTGAACTCGGCCAAAAAAGACAATTGTACGACACTTCCAAGCAATGTTTCATATTCCTATTTCTGCCCTCTGTATGCTAAGTATTCCTTTTTTACATTCTCATAGGGGAGAGAAGACTCGGGACGTCTGAGGACACCAGGGACCCCACCCCTCCCAAAGAAGGGGAAATACCAACACCAGAAGCAGAGGAGGAGGAGGAAGGAGATATTCTAGAAATTGGCGAAATTGGCACCACAACAGAGTGTCTGAGACCACAGCTTCTGGTAAGCTAATCAATGTATGCCTGCATATTTATAATACACTGTGTTTTTTTTCAAAAAAATATTCAAGCTGCCCATTTGGCTCTCTCATCCCTCTATATTCTGGAAGCCTCCAGAATGCAGGAAAAAAGCAATCAAACCTGCAGCCTGTGATACCTAGAAAAGCCAAATAACTCAATAGCTACTCCAAAGACAACAGAGGAGCCAAGGACTAAATTTTTCTAGCATCCTATTCTATGAAGGTGCTACACACATGTACAGTAGCTGTCAGCATTTCTACAGTACACCACTTCAGAATGCATATAGTACTGCTGACAATGTTGCCAGCCTATCCTAAATAAAATGACTGGCTTAATGAACATAATGCATAAAAACTATACATTAACACAAATGTGAAATGTCCCATAACGTTTACAACAAAATACCTAATGTCACAGCCTTCCCCGCATCAGTTGACAGTAGGAGAAGGGGTTGCCCTGATGTCTTGGCCGCATGGATTAGGTTTACCACCCTGATGGTGTTGTCACGGGGCTCCCGTTGCGGTATGAAGCCCGCTAGTTCCCTATGGATTAGGCTTGTAAGAGCATGTAAGAGCCAGTATCTTGGCAAATAATTTCAGGTCGGTGTTCAAAAGAGCTATCGGACGATAGCTCCCACACCACAGTGGGTCTTTCCCCTCCTTTGGCATAAGGGATATGTAGGCTCTTAGAGTGTCTATCGAAAAGGAATTGCCTTCTGTGATCCAGTTGAGGGCCGACACCAGAGGTCGAGAGAGGATCTCAAAGAAGACTTTATAGTATGTTCGAGTAAAGCCATCAGGGCCGGGGGCCTTCTTTGGTTTCGAGTTTGCCAGCGCCACAGCCAGCTCCGCTGTTGTAATAGGCTCCTCCAGCTCTTCCTGGACCACAGGTGGGAGTGAGGGCATGCCAGATGCGGCTAGGTACGACCGAGGGGTAAATCCCCAGTGGAGTTAGGGTCATCGGGAAATGGCTGTCTAAATGGTAAAGGCCTTCATAGAACAACTGAAACTTCACCACCATATCAGATGACGTAGTCACTTTTTGGCCAGAGGACGTCAGCATGTGGGAGATATAGGTTTTGGTGCGAGGGCCTCGCAGTGCTCTATCCAGCAACGTACCAGGTTTATTGGAGTAGTCTTACATCATACGGTGTGCCCATGCCAGTTTTTTGTTTCGTTTTATGAAATAGAAGCAAGCGAAGGAGTTCCTGATGAGTAGAATGTATGACAATGACTTTATGGGAGCACTCTAGGGAATGGATCTGGGTAAGGAGTTCGTCCGTACGATGTGTCCTTGCTTATTTGTTTTTATTCTAAGTAGGATGCTCCTTACAACCGTCTTGTGGGCCTCCCATACCATTAGTGGGTTAGTGACGGAGACTTTGTTAATAGAGAAATACTCCTGCAGCGTGGCCAATACCTCTGAGTGGGTCTCCCCTGATTGCAGCAAGGCCTCATTCAGTCTCCACAAAGGAGGGGTCCGTGTCACTGGGCCCAACTGCAGTGTCATGTGTATCGGTGCATGGTCCGAGAAGGAGATGACATCAATGGAGGCAAATCTTTATATGACAACAGCAGATAGTCCAATCTCAAATAAGAGTGGTGGACTTGGGAGAAAAAGGAGTAGACCCGGTCTTGGGGATGTAACAGCCGCCATGGGTCTATCAGACACAGGCATTGAGATCTGCTTTCATCCGCTTAAGATGCGCATAAGAGAGTTGGGAGGTACTGCGTGAGACGTCTAGTGATGGGTCCATTGTAAAATTGAGGTCCCCCCAAGGAGGAGTATTCCCTCCGAGAACTACAGCAGCTGAGGCAGCAGCTGAGGCAGAAATTGTGGGTGATCCATATTGGGGAAGTATATATTGACAAAGGTGACCTGCACATCAAACACCCTCCCATTTAGGAGAAGAAAGCGGCCCTGTGCATCTACCCTCTGGGCCCCAAATGTCCATGGTACCAATTTAGCCAGGAGGATGTTTACCTCCTTGGACTTGGAGATGGGGGAAGGACTGTGGTATGCCATCGGGAAGGCCCCATTGGCCAGTTTAGGAATACGTTCACCATGAAAGTGTGTTTCCTGTA
Source organism: Lithobates pipiens (assembly GCF_037356315.1). NCBI lineage: Eukaryota > Metazoa > Chordata > Amphibia > Anura > Ranidae > Lithobates > Lithobates pipiens. Next base: position 23,170,762 of record NW_027507696.1, on the reverse strand, counting down.
GAAAGGCAACTTGAGTTCTGCCTTTGCGCAAGTCAGCTAGAAGCTGCAAGTGCTTTTCTGGTACATTGAGGCCACGTACATTGAGGGAGGTGACCTTCAGGAGACCCATTATGCTGTCTACTGTGGTAGCGACCACTGTTAAAAGCAAGTAATGGTCCGATCCAGGAACTCCCCCTAGTCAAGAAGCAACACAAGATGAGAGAGAAAGGGGTATGAGGAGAATGGGGGGGGGGGGGGAGTAGGGAAAAGAGAGAGGGAGGGGAGGAGGGGAGGGAAAGGGGTTAAAGTAAAATTTGGTCTTCAAATGCGATAACTCTATGGACCCCCAATGAGCACTGGTGATGCCCAGATGGGGGGCCGCCCTAATTGGGGGCAGTGAGAGTGTTAAGGGTTGCTTTAAATCAAGCAATGGTAGGTCAACAGGTAAAATGGAAACAAAAGAATCATTACATTAGGAGATGCACAAGAGAGCAGTGAGAACCATATGAATGATAACATTAGAACCAACTTATTAACATATACGAACAACACTTATTGACAATCGGGATTTATGCAGTAGAGAGTAAAGTCTAGCCTTCGGAACCGCACACCAATGGTGCACCGGGGGGATCCCTCGGGAGACAGGGCTCCGCGCGCGACACGCACACTAACAGGTAGTGTACGCACAAAGTCCCAGCACCCTGCCCCCAGGCACCATCTGCATGTATAAATGAATATATGCTGTATTGAGGAGAAGAGATACAGTTAGGGCTACAAGGGTAAGACCAGCTACATTAGTAATGACATAATATCAGCCTGATAGAAGCCATTTTGCCAGACAGGCCCCACTACTTCCCTGAGATGTGAGTGTCATCATCCAACACCTACTAAGCGGGGGAGGGGGGAGTAGGATTCAGTGGACATCCAGATGGCCCCAAAAATGGGGTCCCTCTAGGGCATGGCTGGCCATCGTAACGGCTGCCAATGGAAACTAAGTATGGCTCATGGTTCAGGGTGTGGGGCCTGTCTGCCAGACCCAAGCCTGCACAGCCAGCACCCCCGCTGCATGCCGAAAGGGCATGCAGACTAGGGGGAACGGCGGACATGACTATGTGGGCCAACTTAAGCTGTGACCTAGTGCCATAGACTGTAGAAAAAATCTGTATTGGATAATAAGTTCTGATCAGAAGCATGTAGGGACAGTCTTTCAAGGGATCCCCAGAATCATCAGAAACATGTCCCAGAGTCAGCCAGGATCCTGAGAGCTGTCATTTCTTTTCCTATGGGGACCATATGGAAGGATACAGCATAGTCTTACCAGTCCATGGAGTAGAGCAAGGGGTCAGGCCTCAGAGGATGTTGGATGTGATCTGGCAGTCTCGCGATTAGAGGTGCGTGAACGTGATTGTCTGACCTGTTGTTGCCTGGGCAAAGGTGGGCCAGGTGTCTCCTGAGAGATTAAGTAATCAAACCAATTGGGGACACTGACAGCCGGCTTGGCGATAAAGCTAAACAGGTATGGGAGTTGGTCAGGTGAGCAGAGATAGAACTCCGAGCCTTGATTCCTCACAATCAAGTGGAAGGGATGGCCCCAGTGGTAAGTAGCAAAAGATCTCTCATGACACGGGTTTGTCTGGAGATATAAGGAAAGATCCGTATGGAGGCAACATCAAAGTCAATTGGGCCCTTATCCCATGCCAAGCATAGGATCTCTTCCTTAGTGGTAAAAAAGTGCCCCCTGCAGAGAACATCACGTGGGAGATCCATGGTGACAGAGCCCCGTGGTGCTGAAGGATGAGCCCTGGGACCCGGTACACTGTGAACCCGGTCTAGCTCCAAGTCAGTGGTAGGGGGCTTACCCAAGACCTGGTTCAGGATACCTACCACAGTGGTGCATAGATCTGGACCCATGGTGGCCTTAGGGATGCCTCAGAGGCACAGATTGTTCCACCTGCTCCTGTTTTCACAGTTGTCGAGCTGCAGTTGGACATCAACAAGATGGCAGTGGAAGGCCCTTTGTTCTGTCTCTAAGTTGGTAATATGGGCATCAATGGTGGCAGTGGATGATTCTATCACTGTTAACCTCTCCTCTACCACGTCAACTTTCTGTCGCAGATCGTGTAGCTCCCTTATGAGTGCATTCACAATTGAGGCTGCCATGGAATTTAAATCTTGCTTAGTAGGCAGACCTGAGACCCTTGTCCTATGTCCCTTAAGGATCCCTCTGCGAGGCCACTCACTCCCCTTGCATTCTCAGTGCTTGGCTGTGAGTCTGTGAATGGGATGGCAGGCGACTGTATGGGAGAGTGCACCCTGGAAATGAGAGGGGGAAAGTCCTCCTCCGCAGCAACGGCCCTCATCTGTGTGACCTTCTTACTTAGTGTTGTGGCGCTCACCAGAGGGACTCGTGGTGGTGCCATCTTGGTCCGTGCAGCTGGCGAGGAAACGGGGTGCTCCAGCAGAAAGTAGTGGGCTGCGATCCCCTGGCATGTGGAGATGGCTCGTCTGGGCCGTTCTACGGGCGATCCTCAGCCTGTTCCTGTGCAGAGCTCCTGCAAGTGCGTCCTCATGCTTCCATTGTTAAGCCACGCCTCCCGGGTGTACTCACTTTTGTTGCCAGCGTTTTAGACATTAATGGCTGTGTGTTGAGTTATTTTGAGGGGACAGAAAACGTACACTGTTATACAAGCTGTACACTCGCTACTTTACATTGTAGCAAAGTGTAATTTCTTCAGTGTTGTCACATGAAAAGATATAATAAAATATTTACAAAAATGTGAGGGGTGTATTCACTTTTGTGAGATACTGTATGATTTAATAAAACCTAATTGAACACCACACTTGTAGAGCACCATACATGACAATTTAACTGAGTATCCCTATTTAATAAATTCCTGTTTCTATTATAATTGGCAGAGTCTAGAGGATTTCAAAGTGACAAAAAAAATCAGGTGATTGCAGTTCTCCATGTCAGTGGCAGTGCTATAAATTATGTAGCAAGATCTCTGGCCTTGTCCAGGCTAATGGGAACTTTCCAGGCCAAAGATAGCTGACATCCTTCTGTATGTGGTGGGTTGTGAGGCATAGTGGGTGCAAGGTAGTCAAAATTATTGGGCGCCAGACACTTCTTGGATGTAAAAGAGGTTTTATTTCTCTTAACAGTTCTTTTTGATATTTTTGGGGGAAAGAGGGTTAGGGCCAGGACACCCTTAAGTAGCTGTAAATTAAATTGGCACACCCCAAGACTTCAACAGGAAGACAGACGTGCAGGGAAATCTGCACCTGCAGGAACGCTGTCTCCTATGTCTTTAACAGTTCCTAACTCAAACGTAATAGTTCCTTCGGCTTCACTACAACTACCTCTTGTAGTTCTTTAACACTGAGCTCTATCATTAGACCCTCTGATTTACTGATTCTGAGTCCATTGAGCTCCTCCAATGTTTGCGGTGGTATCTCCCTCAAGCGTCACCCACACTTCCCTGCTGGGTCCCTAGCTTGGCACTCCCGATACTTCTCAAGTTTCCCCCCTGTTGACCGGCTCGGTCCCTAGCTTGACACACAAGGCTGCTCTGCAAGCATTACTTCCACTGGTTGGGTCCCTGACTTGATCACCACCTGAAGTTTCCCGATTCTCCACCCTGCCCATTCGGTGAGAATGCTGCTCCGGTATTTGCTTCAGTTACTTACTGTGGTCCTTAGTAGTAAGGTGGTTGGTCTCTTTGTGGCGACAGCTTCCTTTCTTCCTCCGACTAGACATGTGCAATTCGTTTAGTTCCGAATTAGTTTTTTAACGAAGTTTGACAAATTCGTTAATTCAGAATTTACGAATTTATGAATTTTTCAATTTCCGAAATTTCCGAATTTCAAAATTTGCAAAATTATGAATTTACGAAATTTACAAATTTACAAAATTACAAATTTCGAATGTTCGATTTTCAAATTTCCGAATTTCTAATTTCTAATTTTCGGATTTCCGAATTTTCAAATTTCCAAATTTCGAATTTTTGGATTTCCGAATTTTCAAATTTCGAATTTAGGATTTTCGAATTTTTGAATTTCGGACTTCCAAATTTCGGATTTTCAGATTTTTGAAATTCCGAATTTTCAGAAATTCAAAATTTAGAAAATTCAAAATTTAGAAAATTCAAAATTTAGAAAATTCGAAAATCAGAAAAAAAGAAAGAGAAAATCTGTTTAATTCTAAATAATAACTAACTATTAAATTATAGGTATTGGAATTCCTTTTCAAATTTGTTATTGAAAGTAACGAGTACGAATTTATCCAAAGTTACGAATTATCTGAAATAACGAATGCCACATCTAGCCAAATGCAACATAACGATCTAATAATAATAATAAAACTTTTTTATTATTATTAATTATTTATTATTAATTTGTTCCGTTCCATTTGTTTAGATACGGCATTCATTATTTCAGATAATTCGTAACTTTGGATAAATTCGTACTCGTTAATTTAGTAGTTATTAATTAAACTGATTTTCTTTCTTTTTTTCAGATTTTCAAATTTTTGGACTTTCAAATCTTTGAATTCCCGAATTCCGAAAATCCAAAAATTCAGAATTCCAAAAATCCGAAATTCGGAATTCCAAAAATTCAGAAATCCGCAAATTCGAAACTCGGAAATTCAAAAATTCGGAAATCCGAAATTCGGAAATTCCGGAAATTTGAAAATTCACAATTCCGAATTTTCAAATTTCCGAATTTCCGAATTTTTGATTTTCCGAAAAAAGCAAAAAAACTAATGACACCAAAAAGAAAATGAACACATTTTTTGTCAGTGCACATGTCTACCTCTGACCACTTTTGGTTGCAGAACCGTCACTTTTGGTTGGACTGTAAGCTGCAATCCCAACCCTGCGCTGCTCTCTTGCTTCTGAATAGGCCCTCAGACAGCCCAGAAGCCAGATGTGCCCGTGATAGACCCAATCTCGGGCCTAGCAGCTCGGGACACATGTCCACCAAAACAGCCGTCCAGGTGGCACAGAACATAGATCACCTGACTCCACCCAAATCTATAGGTTCTCCCAGCAGGCCAAGGGATTCAAGAAAATCCCTGTCCATTGGCTGAGATACCCTATATCCCCATAACTTGACCTTTGGTTTCGCTTCTCATGTCTAGTACCACCAAGTACCCAGCCACCTAGTGGTAGAAGAGAAAAGTGCAACAAGGCCAAACTTAGGGAGAAATCAGTAGATCTCTATTAATCAACCACGATAATTACTCCTGGCAAGTAAATGTGTGAGGAGCCCCCTGCCTAAACTACAGGGGGCTACAATTAAATTAAAGAAAAAATGCAAGGCTCTGTTAATAAAAGTCCCATTGTTAGGGCCAGGACAAATGGGAGCTGCCCTGGGCCCAAAGTATTCAGGTGGGCGGGAAGAACCGCCTAAACATTACATGTGGAAGAAATTGTCCTGGCTGTCAGTAAATGTGTGTGGGTGTTTGTCTGCAGCTCTGAGTGTGTGTATGTCTGTAAACATATGTATGTAGTGAGCATGTGTTATTGAAATGAAGACATAAAGTACAGATACAATACAATAATAAAGGGGTGGAATGAATCATGGGAGGTATGGGTACGACCATTGGGTATGTTTAAGATGACTGAGTGCGTACATTGGGAATAAATATGATGATTGGGTGCACAGATTGGGGTGGGTAAGATAATTGGGTGTGCACATTACAGAGAAGGTGGGCACAGTTTGGCTTGTTCACTCTTGGCGGTGGGTGACTTTGTCCCAGCACTGCCCATTGTAATAAATGAATGAATTAATTGACCGGTGACAAGTACGGAGTACATCTGGATTTTTTTACCAGTCCACTTGGGGACAGTATGCAGCCTACTTGTCCACCAATGACTAAGGGACCTCCTGGGAAACTGATGGAGAAGAGCCCACTACCTGTTAATACCAGGCTGTGGTGCTTTTGTCTGAAAGGTGGGGAGGAGATTTTTAGTCCTGCATGCCTAGCGCCTTTTACCCATAGGGATTTCAATCCTCTTGAAGTGAACATGAACCCAATAAGTGAAGTATTGCTATTACGTATAGAACATCTAGAAATGTTCATTGTGCCTAAGCAGTACTCTGTCAAATAAAAAAAAAAAATTATTGAATTCTTACTGAAAAAGCAATATGTTTCCTGTGCATAGACACTCCCGTAACGTTAATCTCATAGCTTTTAACTGCAGTATGAGATCCAAGGCTGACCATACAGTTCCAATCTCAGCTGGTTCAGCAGGAACTGGCCGAGATTAGAACCGTTACTGGGCAGGCTGAATGTAACAAGATGATTGATCAATCAACTTGGGTACAACCAGCTGGCCGGATTCTCTTGCGATTATTGCTAGTGGCTGCTATAGCTGCTAGCAGGGCCTTCTTTAATATTGATTGGACCCTGGGCTAAAATTTTCTTTGCGCCCCCCCATGCAATTTCACTCTCCACCTGCTCTGAGACATACAATAAATAGCAGCTAGACATAAAATCAGTTTACTGTATCCGATCAGGCAGCAATTGTGATTCATTGCCAGTGGCTACAGCATATCATTACTGCTTACTGACTGGTTTCTAGAGGTTACAGCACACATTACGGCTCACTGATTAGTTGCTAGAGGTTTACAGCAATTGATTGCTGCTTGTTGATTGGTTGCTAGAGATTACTGTACAGTAATACTGCTCACTGATTGGTTGCAGGAGGTTACAGCACATCATCTCCTCACTGCAGGGGAGCATGATACACATATGAATGCTGCCTTTATTTACATATCAATGCTGCCAGCCGCAGCAATTTACTTAGTAATACGGCCGCTATTTACATATGAATGCTGGTTATAAACACAGGGTCTGCAGGTCAGTCATCTGTACACAATAGGGCAGAGCTGGGCAGCATTAGTAACAGCACTTCACACTGAGATATCCCAGGACTAAAACTTCAAGGGACAAGGGAATTTAAACTGAGATAGTTGGCAAGTATGAGGCAGCTTCTTTGAGCCCCACAACAATGACAGGGCCCAGGGCAGTTGCCCCTTTTGCCCTGCCTTAAAGACGGCCCTGGCTGCTAGTAATAATCATGTCTTCTCACAGCAGAGATGGCTTTCCCCACCCTCCCCCGCTAGGAGAAGACAGTGGCCAGGAAGTAGGGATTTCCGAATCAACACTGTCTGTGTTGATGGGGGATTCAACCAAAAATCTTTCATGCAACCCGTGGTTGCAGGATTTGCTCCATGTATGGCCAGCGTAAGGCATTGCTGCCTCTAATGCTAGTCTTTTGAGACTTTGCGAGTCATATGACTGAGCTACAAATTGTTCCTGGAGAGGAAGCTACAGTACAAGGTTGTCACTGCTTCTGCTATCTTCATTCGCTCCTGCTTCTTCTTGAATATTGCCCCACCAGTCATCAAAGGGCAACTGTGAGATGAGGATGCAAAGCCATAATGCAAAGCATAAAGCTATAAAAATCCTGTATAATAATAATTATGGCGAAAAGATCAGCTACAGGGAGCCAATGGTCAGTGCTGGTAACTAGTCCTTATCTTTCTGCCTGTGTGTTTTTTTTTTTTAGGCACGGTTTTTATAGTTCAGGTCCTGTTCAAGTTTTTCTGCCTGGTATCTATATATAATGGGGGTACTCCTGTATCCGCATGTTTTTAGCAACAAGCCAAGCAATCAGCACTGCTAGGATTTAAAAACTTTTCGTGTAGTCAATTTTCACTTTTATAGTTTCGAGTACAGACCACTGTGGTGCAACCTGGAGTGCACTGATGTCCTGAAACTTGTTTCTTACATTTTCTCAGTGCAGAAAAGCACTTTCTGCCATTTTCACATATGGAATAATTCATGTTCTGTGCTGTAGTTCATATAAGTACACCTAATGGGCTATTTAAGCACTCGTGTCCTTATTCCACTCTTTCACATACTTTCTCTATGTTATCCTTTCTATTAAGAGCATAAATATCTGGCATGTGAGATGCATAATTACCATATAAAATAAAATACATTCCGTGTATGAATATTTTGTTTCATTGTATGCTTTCTCAAAGCTAGAGACCTAATGTAATAAATATTCTTCATTAGCTGGAGAGTAAGTTATGACTAGTCATACTGAAAATATGTTATAAATAGTACATTGAAAAAAAGCATCTTGTGGGAAGAAAAGAAATACTTATAACAGGATGTAGAACATCATAGGTGTTTTCCTATCTCTATGAAGTATCAAGCATTTTGTGATACCACATACAGTTTTTACAGTTCAGCAAAGACCAACAGACTACATCCATAAGCATGTCAGGTCAGTTCTAATGCAAAGAAACCACTAAAGCTGGCCATACCCTAATAGAAATTCTGCTGGACTTGCCAAATTTCCATCAGCAAGCGGCCTCCCCAAGACATGCCAGATACTTTTACAATGATCAGCAGCTATAGCCAATCAGTTGCAGCCGCTAATCAATGTATTCTAATGAGGCAGGTGCCACTGTCAGAATACAGTGTCCCAGCAAAGAGGATTCCTGCAAGCACCAGTGGGTAAGTGCAGCAGCAGAAAAACCGAGTCAAGGTTCAGAGTAACAGGAATATATTATTATTGAAGTTTGGCAATACACAACAAGCCTGACAGAAAGGCAACCTGACCGTGAGAACGCATGGGATGTAACAGTGATGTGTCACTAACAGAAGGTCTCAGGTGTGCCAACAGCATCTATCTCAAGGAGTGGAATGCAGCCAGGCCGGTCCGTACCCTAGTGGAGAGGCTTACACAAAGAATGCCCTGTCCCTGCACTTTCCCTACTCCTCAGGAACCTTTCCCTGACACTAAGCACGGTTTCTGATAGATGGGAGAACGGTCCCTACTCTAGCCACATGCAAAATGTGTGGTAAGCCTGGGAGCCAGGGTCTTAAAGAGGGTGTCTCGCAAAAAAAGTTTTTTTTTTAAGTCAGCAGCTACAAATACTGCAGCTGCTGACTTTTAAAATAAGGACACTCACCTGTCCCAGGGTCCAGCGATGTCGGCACCCGAGGCCGAACCGCCCTCAGTCCTCGGATGCTGCCGTCGCGATCTTCGGTATGGGAATCAGGAAATGAAGCCTTGAAGCTTCACTTCCCGGTTCCCTACTGCGCATACGCGGGTCACGCATCATAGTGAGAATGGATCCGTGGGTGTCCCAGCAGACAGTGCGGCGGTACAGGAAGAGGCATAGACTCTCATGGGAGTCTATGCCCGGAAGTGGGTGCAAATGCCTGTCTTAGATATCTGCACCCCCCTCCCCATGAAAGGTGCCAAATGTGACACCGGAGGGGGGGAGGGATCCAAAAAGCAGAGGTTCAATTTTTGTGTGAACCTCCGCTTTAGGTAGACTTTGCCTGACCTAAGAAGGCCACCAAAGTCACATGGGTTGCCAGCAATCAATCGGATAGCTGTTCCCTGTGACCCAGGAAACCATAGAGGAACTAGGTTCCTCTTGACATACTCTCCCTCTGTGATGCTGCTGCAGTTGAGCACCACCTGCAGTGGAGAAAAATAGACTGCACTTGCCTATACACCTTATTTGTGTGCCATCTGGCTGAACAAAAAAATAAATAACCGTATATAGCCATCCATAGATTTTAGTTCTCACTCATTTAATAAAGTGCTGCAGCACGTAGTTATAAGTACATCTGCACTTACAGCTGTCTCTTCATATCCAGTGGCTAAGTGGTTTGCACTTTTACCTAGCACTAAGGCCATTGGTTTGAATCCCAACCACAGCACTACCTCCCTGGAGTTTGCATATTTTCCTTGCGCTTGCATGGGGTTCCTCTGGGTACTCCAGTTTCCTCCCACACTCCAAAGACATGCTGGTAGGTTAATTGGATCCTGTCTAAATTGACCCTAGTATGTGTATGTATGAATGTGAGTTAGGGACCTTAGATTGTAAGCTCCTTGAGGGCAAGGATTAATGTGAATGCACAATAAAGCGCTGTGTAAATTGATGGTGCTATAAAAAATACCTTTAATAAAGAAAAAATAATAAAATAAAAATACCAACAAAGTCCCTGGATTCTTCCAGTGAAGTCTACCCAGTGCTAATAACTGTCACCAAGAAGAAACATCACTCGATGTAAGCCTCCCATTATCCTGTGATGGGGTGGCAATGCTGCTGCAAGCATACTGAATTCAAAAACGTCTTGTGTGTGGGGGTAAAGTATGCATCAATATGCACCATAAAGAAGTACCATCCCTTGAGAGACAATTATAGAAATCTGAGCAAGGTTTGGGACTTTCATGTACTTCCTTGGGTTAACAACAGGGGAGGCCCAGCCATTAACCCTTTCACGACTAAGCCTATTTTTGACATTTGGTGCTTACACGTTAAAATCCGTATTTTTTGCTAGAAAATTACTTAGAACCCCCATACATATTTTTTTAGCATAAAAACTAGAGAATAAAATGGTGATTGTTGCGATATTTTATGTCACACGGTATTTGTGCACTGGTGTTTTAAACGCAACTTTTTGGGAAAAGGGACAAAAAAAAAAACAAAACAGTAAAGTTAGCCCATTTTTTTTGTATAATGTGAAAGATGATGTCACGCCACAAAAAATGGATACCAAACATGTCATGCTTTAAAATTGCGCACACTCGTGGAATGGCGACAAACTGCGGTACCTAAAAATCTCCATAGGCGACGTTTAAAAAAAAATAACGGTCATCAGGTTGGAGTTACAGAGGAGGTCTAGTACTAGAATTATTGCTCTCGCTCTGATGATCGTGGCAATACCTCACATGTGTTATTTGAACACCGTTTACATATGCGAGCATGACTTCCTTATGCATTTTTTTTGCTGCACGAGCTTGTGGGGATGGAGGCGCTTTAAAAAAAAAATGTATTTCATTTATTTTTATTTTTTTACATTGTGTTTTAGAATTTTTTTTTTTTTTATGATTCTTTAATTGCTCTCACAAGGAATGTAAACATCCCTTGTGACAGTAAAAGGTGGTGACAGGTACTCTTTATGGAGGGATCAGGGGTCTAAAAGACCCCAAATCCCTCCTTTGCACTTGAAAGTATTCAGATCGCCGACAACGGCAATTCTGTATACTGTATATTTTTTAAAAACCGACGCCATTGGCAGCAGAGTAAACAGGAAGTGACGTCACTTCTGTGTTTACAGAGAGAAGACTGGAACAAAGCCATTTCCGGCTTCAGCCCAATCTGTCTCTAGCCACCGGAAGTGGCGGATTAAGGATCGGCAAGTAAATAGATACCAAACATTTTTTTTCTTATTTATTTTAAAATTAATAAATTGTTTTTAAAAAAAAAATAAATGTGATCACTTTTATTGCTGTCACAAGGAATGTAAACATCCCTTGTGACAGTAATAGGTGGTGACAGGTACTCTTTATGGAGGGATCGGGGGTCTAAAAGATTCTGAATACTGTCGATTTTTGTCGATGTCCCCTCCTGCTCCCCCGGCATAACAGCCGAGCGGATTTTAGCCACATCGGTTGTTATAGCTGGAAAGCCGATCACCGGCTCTAAAAAACAGTACCAGGATGATGCCTGCAGCTGCGGGCATCATCCCGGGATAACCTCCGAAAGCCAAGTACACACATCTGCGGCAAGGGGTTAAGGGTGCATGGGTGCCACCCCCCCCGTCCATCGCTGCGTCCCCTATTCATGCTTCCAGCCCCTTTCAGGAGACCGGCGCATGGATTCCAATGCAGAGGGACTGTTTTTTTTAAGCACAGATTAGAGCCAGAGGCTCTAATAGTATTCAAATTTAGGGTGGGCTCAGGCCACAGAGAGTGCACTCCGAGCCCAACCAGGTGTGTTACAACAGCGAATCAGCCAATCAGGAAGCATGTTTGGACACCAGTCACCTGATTGGCTGAAAGGATAGGTGGTCCTATTGGACACCTAGGAGGAGGAGGGGAGGAGCTGGAAGCCACCGTGAAGCAGAGGACTCGGAGCTGAGCCACTGCACCACGCTGCCTGCCACCCACCACGATGGGGTAAGTGCCGGACCTACCAGAAAACAGTGGGGTGGTGGGTGCCGCTTGGGGGGATGAGTGGTTGTTTGCCACCCCCCCCAAAAAAACAACAGTCGCCACTGGTAATAACCACTGAGCCAACACGTTATATAAAATCATTTGTATATAACTTTATTTAGAATATTCTACAACTCTTAAAAGATAGGGGTTTGTTCTATAAAAACAAGTTAGTAACCTGTTTGTCCAGGGGGATGTAATCCTGGATTCAAGATCTGGTTTTGTAAAACTTTTATCCAATGCATTTCGCGGGCTGACCCACTTCGTCAGGGCCTTGGATCCTGTCAAATACTGTATAGTATTACATCAGAGAGTGGTGGCAAGTAGCCTGGGGAGCCCATGGGGACTCCAAAACCCCAAAAAGGTAACATCCACATAGGAGCAAAGACATAACCATAAAGCAGAAATATGTCACAGCAACAAATACCATGACATTAGCGGCGCTAAAATAATCCAAACATTTTAGGATTTGTTAAAAGTTCACTAAAATAGTTAAATAAGTATGAAGTCCACTTTATATATAAAATGAGGCAGATGTAAATGTAGGATTGCCCATCACAGAAAAAACATTGCAGATAATAATTCAAAACAATCGCCTCTTCCACACTGCACATGTTACAATCCCCTTGGGAAATACACTTACCAGATAATACTGGGTTATACGCCTATCTGTCAATAGATGATGTGTGCTCACTGCATACACTCCGTCAGAAGATACTGGGTTATACACTTGACTTGCAATGGGTGTTGTCAGCTCTCTGCATGTAATCAATCTAGATATTTGCTCATCACAAGCAGAGAACAAAGATACACATAGCGGAATCCAGTACTAAAAGGTATTTATTATAGGTTTCCTTAAGATTGCACACTTACAATGTAATTCAAAATAAAAGCGCATGTGACAACAATGTATCACAAGTCGATATCTCCTGACTACCTCTCACTGCTCCTGCGGTGTTCCCGGGTAAGGCAAGCAGGAAAGCCGACAATGTAGGTTGCTGCGTGGTCAAGCCCTGACTAGTTTTGTGATTGCTTTGTCAGATGCTCAGTGTAGTTGCACATCATGGCAAATGTAGTTGCAAAACATCTGGGGTGCCAAGGTTCACCATTACTGCTATAGACTCTGTAGATATATGGTATTGTCCTTGCTCCTATGTGGGTGTTTCCTTTTTGGGGATTTGGAGACGTTCCCCACGGGCTCCCCAGCCTACTTGCTGCCACTCTCTGATGTAATACTCTACAGTATTTGACAGCATCTAAGGCCCTAACGAAGTGGGTCAGCCTGCAAAACACGTTGGATAAAAGATATACAAAACTGGATCTTGAATCCAGGAATACATTACCCTGGACAACTTGTTAACTTGTTTTTATGGAACAACCCCCTTTATTTTAAGAATTGTAGAATGTTCTAAATAAAGTTATGTACAAATGATTTTATATAACGTGTTGGCTTAGTGGTTATTAACCCAAGGAAGTACATGAAAAGTCTCAAACCTTACTGATTTCTATAATTGTCATACTGAATTCTGACCAGCATTGCCACCCTTATGTAAGTTGTGCCTGCTTGTACTATAGTAGGGGTGAAAAAAATGCTGCAGGGGAAATGGGTGTCAGCATTGTCAAGCCTGTAGCTTTTCAATCAGTGCTTGGCCACACCTTGTACCGCCCACTGCTTTCTGGATTGACAGCGCTGCAAATGTTGCTAAAACCCTCCCATTGTGATCTGCAGTGTCTGGGAGGGAGAGCATGAGAGACACAAATGAAGGAGGATTTGGCTCTGTCAGGGAAGATGAAATACAATTTTGTTTACTACATGAGGCATGTGTATTGATTTGAGACGTGTTTAGACTTTAATACAGGGTCCTTTATAATTCATTCTTCACTAACCACACACTAGTTTTTACTTTTCTGTGTTATTTCATAATTTTTACAATCACAATTAATGTTCTCAATACATTAAACTGAACATTATTCCTGAGAGTAACATGAACCCTGCCATTGTTGGCATTCATTTTTCGAATAATAGTTGCCTGGCATCATGCTGGCCCTCTTGCCTCAATGTCTATGGGGGAAAGAAGAAAATAGAGCCATTTCAACTTGGAGATTTTTTTTTTGGAGTGCCACCAATTTACACAGCGCTTTACACATATATTGTGCATTCACATCAGTCCCTGTCCTCAAGGAGCTTACAATCTAAGATCCCTAACTCACATTCATACATACACACACTAGGGTCAATTTAGACAGGATCCAATTAACCTATCAGCATGTCTTTGGAGTGTGGGAGGAAACTGGAGTACCCAGAGGAACCCCATGCAAGCACAAGGAAAATAGGCAAACTCCAGGGAGGTAGTGTCATGGTTGGGATTCAAACCAACGACTCCAGTGCTAGCTAAAAGTGCAAACCACTTAGCCACTGGATATGAAGAGACAGCTGTAAGTGCAGATACACATACTAGGGCCAATTAAGACAGGATCCAATTAACCTACCAAAATGTTTATGACACAAATATACTAATTTATGAGAAATACAGCCTTGCAATGGTTAAATAATTATTTATGAAAAAAATGCATACCTATGGATTGTGTTTGTGAATTGAACATTGAGAATGTGATCATGTGCTGGAATAGCTTATACAGCTTAATTAACTTATCCACCATCTAGAATATTCAATGGTTCACAGTCCATGGTCTCCTGAATCCAGACATGTCCCAGCCTCAGGTCTCTGCATATTCATTTATTCTAGTGATTCAATAACATTTTGCTATCCTTTTCACCATTCAACCTTTTAAAAATTTCACAGTTTTTGCTAAATCTAAATTACTGCAGTGTTTTATCTTCCATTGATTTCTAACTCATGTCTAAGCTCTATTTTATGGTACAAATTTAATATGACTCTGGGGTTAAATATGTAAATGCCTAAAGTGTATGTAAATTCTAACAATGAACTCATCTTATTTGCTCCCTTTGGTCTTTTAGCTTTCTGCAAGAGTGAAGAGAGCGGACTGCACAAGCATGGGTAGAGAACAAAGCCTAGTCCTTGTTCGTGAGTTTTGGGGGCCACGCATCTAGTATTGTGTATGTTCTGCCATGTGCAGGAAGGAGCGGAGAGGACAATTATATGAGCATCTAAAAAAGTAAGCATTTATTTTCAAAACGGAGCACAACCTATTATATATTGAGGACACTCTAACGCAAAGGTTTTTTTTTTTTGGGGAGAATCAAGCAAAGGTAACCTAACCTTTTAAATGTACAGAACAAATTGTAAAGGGTCTGAGCTCACTAATGTGTGTAGCTTCTCGCACTGGTGATTTCATAGAACATGCCCTGTCTACATTTACGCACTCACGTACACCACTGAGAAACAAAAGACCTAATCATCGCTGTATTGTCTATGTGAGAAGGACATCTTGTAAACACCACTTCTAGCAGGGAAGACTAAAAGGGAAAAAGCAAGGCAATAATGGTGCGCAAATGCTAATGAGCTGCAGAGGAAGCGTCACTGGAAGCAGTCTGGTACAAATGTTGTTTGATTTAACATTAAGTACGCCATGGTCCGTATTCAACGAAACACATTGTGTGAAACAATCAAGATGCTGAATCACTTCTGCTTGAACAATACAGATACAGAACACAGACATGGATTGCATAATGATTAGAAAAGGAAGGGCGGTTAAAAGATTTCCACAAAACACAAGTAGTTTATTGCATAAAGTTCAGTGATTTATGTGTTAGCCATGAGGAAGGCAACCAGACAAAATATCAGGTTTCAAGTAGACTGTGAAAGGAATCACATTGGGTAATGATTATCTCAGCTTCCCAAGATTTACAGAGATAAAATAAAACATAATTTTTCAGATTTAATAGTATTAGGTAGACAATTAGGAGGCTCTAATTCGAGTCAGTCCACCCAAAACTGTTATTTTAGTGAAATAGAACTATTTAGTTCTTTGGTTAGCAGTGCAATGAACTCATTAAAATCAACAGATGTGCACCCACACTTCCACATGGAGTTGACCTATGCCTGATGCAAATAGAGGCGTCTCACTCCTTTTTCAGCACTTGTACCACTTAGAAACAGCAGGAAGAAATCACAATTTGTCAATGGAATCAAAAGATGTGTTCAGTAAGCAGCTTACTGAATACAGAGGTTGCCCGCTAAGCACAGGCACCATTTATCGACCGTCATGCATTTTCTCAATGGATGCAAAGTGTTTTCTGATTGAACAAGGTGAAGAGGTAGGACAGTGATATCACACTTTCCACCTCCTCCAATCAGAGAATGCTTTGCATTCATTGAGAAAAAGCAAAGCATTTTCTGAATAGCACCTGTGCCAAGCAGGCGATCTCCTGTGTTCACAATGCAGCTGAGTAGCCGCTCGACAGGGACCTGAAAGCTGGTGGATATCACTGGAGTAGTGGTGCTCGCTACAGTGATTTACAGTTTCCACAGGGATCCCACGGGTATGGTAAATGCATAGTTACATTGGTTCCAGCTTGACCAATTTAGGTATGTAAAAATATCTATAGCTGGGATTCTGCTTTAAGTTATCAGCCCAGCATTGCTAGAAACAGTATTTCTCTGCCAGACTCTGGAATGCAACTGTATCGAATATAATTGCACTCCAGGGTGTAGGGTGCTAATTATTCTCATCAGCTAGTAAAAGTATAGTCTTACTTCTAAATGAATCACTTTGAAAATACAATTGCAACACCAGCTTATACAAAAGATAAAGGGAACTATGTAAACAATCAAATAAACGTTGTATACTTTGAGCCATCAAGTCTGCATCATTTTAGGTGTGCTGGAAATTTTTGAAGACACATTGGGTTTGGTTTACTATAACTGTAGAGTGCAAAATCGTGTGCAGCTCTGCATAGAAACCAATCAGCTTCCAGGTTTATTTTTTTTATCAAAGTGTATCTGAACAAGCTGAAGTTAGAAGCTGATTGGCCACCATGCACAGCTGCAGCAGATTTTCACTCTCTGGTTTTAGTAAATCAACCCACTGTTTTTACCAGGTGAGTAAAGCTGACTGTAGTGCAATAATTTTCCTGACAAAGAAAAAAAAATAATATAACATATACTAAAATAACAAAGAATAGAATCTAGCATCAATTCTATAAAAGTGTTTGTTTGCTTTGGCTACAAGTTGGGCATATACAAAAAAGACTCATAGAGGCTGAATTACTTAAAGTGGTTGTAAACCCTTACAAACCACTTTGACCTACAGGTAAGCCTAGATTAAGGCTTACCTGTAGGTCCAAGAAATATCTCCTAAACCTACACGGTTTAGGAGATATTTACTAAAAGACAGTCACAGCTGTCTACGGCGCATGCGCTGTAGACAGCGGCACGCAGGCGCACTATCGGCGTTAGCGGCATGCCGCTGCTAACGCCGTTATGCCGTTAGTGGCGTCTCCCATGCGCATGTGTGGGCGTGACGTCATCGCTGATCCGGCGCTGTAAGTGGCCAGAGCAGCGATACCCGGAAGAAGATGGACGCTCCGGACTACAGGGGACAGCGGTGACATCGCTGGCTCCTGTGTCAGGTAAGTGACACATAATGGGCTACTATGTGATGCATAGTAACCCATTATGCTTTACCGTTGCAGGGAGACAAACAGGAAATAAATCCATCAGGGTTTACTTCCTCTTTAAATAGTAGAGATTGCAAAGTAAATGTTCACTGAGTTTAGTAAATCAGGTTAAGTTGTGATCAGTTTGAATACCCCATCACATTCAGGGGAAATTAAAGAATGGCATTTTTTCTTATATAATTGCATAATTGAAGTGTACAAAACGTTAATAACTAAGCTCGGTGAACATTCACTTTAAACAATGTGGACCATGGGGTTGATTACTAGAGTTCACTTAAACTGCTTCACATTCTTTGAGTCATATAAAGATGTCTCTTGTATGTGGAGCTGCCTTCCTCTGGATCCCTTGTAAAGAAACTATATGATTAAAGTTTTTTTTTAAATATTAGGTTAGATTTTCTTTTTACACATGGGAATTTAACCTTCCTACATTCCAGGAAACAGCTTAGCCACATTACGTTCTTTGTATAGTGTACATGTCATCCATCCTGTAGGCAAACAGACTATAAATAGACAATTTAATTTTGGAAATACAGTATCAGTATAAAGTATAAATTATAATGCTAAGAAAAATAGATGTAGAGTACTATTGCAAAAGATCTCCAAAAGAAGAGACTGTGTTTCCTGGAATATTGAGTAACTTCATATGTTTACCATAAGTCATACTGCTCTGATGCATTTTGTAAGCATAGGTAGCCCGCATATTTGGGCATTTGTAACTGATACACATTAAAACAAAAATCCTGCCAAAAATATCTAGATAAAAAAATAAAAACAAAATAACAAAAACAAAAAACAGCGAATTTTAGTGCAGTATTTACTTAAGAGATTCCCTGCAAGTGCTTTTATCTGCTGCTAGATGTCCCCTGACGGCCATTATCATTCAAGCTACTTCCTCTAAACCCAGGTTGATTGGACCCTCCTCGGCCTGTAACTGGACAGTGAAAGGAGAAGCAGCATAGAGAAACACTCTGCTTTTTCTTCCTATCAGCATGCTCCTTGTCAGCAAATGAACTAATCAGCTCCTTGTAATGCTTCTTCCTCTCACACAACAGTTCTGCTGTGCAGGTGATGTTATCCCTGATGACGTCAGACGTTGCTGACAAAATGCATAGGATCTCGTGATACGTGTCACTTCACTTCCACCATTGGTTGGAACGCAGGTGGAACACGGACGGCGTCCCTGCTATTTTTCATGAGCATGATCTTGATTCATTAAATCTTTTAACAATGCTACACCATGAGGAGTTTCATTATTTCTTCATGATATATACATACCACTCACCTGGCGGTCATGCTATTTCTGAGCTGCTGTTATCTGGAGAGTATCTGTTTGCTAGTGTTGACTAACAGTAATGGGTGTTAATCCCGTCTGGCGAGTAGGATACTTACCTAGAAGTTGGTGGATGGATATACACATTTGAAGATCACAATCAAATTTGTTTGATGATCAACAGACTTTACTAGCACTTTGTGGTAACAATTTGTTTGGTGGTAGTTATTGGATTTTCAATGATTTCACATTTAGTATATTTGTGTGTTTAGCGCAGTATGGAATCACCATTGTTTTCTTTATATATCTGAGGCTTTGAGCTTTATTACCTGCTGCCTATTTTATTTATTTCACGTTACATTTTTAATTATATATATATATATATATATATATATATATATATATATATATATATATATATATATATATATATATATATATATCTCTTCAGGGTGCACAGGCGGGAGGGGTTTATACAAAAGAAAAAAACTGCGCTATTAGCTAAACCCACCCAGTGAGCAGCAGCTCAAACTGTTATAAACGACATAAAACAATCAACAACTATAAGGAGCTGCGCTAAAAAAGATTTTAAGTGTAAAGCTATGATCAAAAATTCATTTTGTGATCAAAAATAAATTAATATTAACCATATCATAAAGTGCAAAACATTTTTGAATAATTACATGTAAATTCATAAATAAGAATGTATAAATATAAATGAATAAATAAATACAAATTATCAAACTAATAAAGTTACCATAAATAGACACTCAATATTTTGATAATAACACTTAAAGCGGTTTTGTACCTAAAAATGTAACTTCATATTATTAAAAGCACAAGATAGCATACTTACCTAAATGAACCCTGAAAAAAAAAATATTCATTACTTACCTTATATTTCAGATGTTTCTGCTGACTTCCGGGCTGTCCTCCCGAGGGAGTAGGCGTGGTTATCCTCCTCGCAATGGTCCCTGGGAAATTTCTAAGCTATTTATCAAGAATCCATGGGGGACAAAGAAATTGCGAAATCTCGTGAGATTTCGGGAGGACGCCGGTCACGCGACGAGGGCGTGTCCGAATTTGCCATTTTTAAAGTGGGCAGGCAGCTGTATCTGCCATTACCACCATTGCACACGAGGAAGTCAAACAAAACACACAAAGGACACTATCAGTGAGCATGCGCGAGATAGAGCGGAGCATGCTGGGAGCCGAGCGTCATCAAATAGAGGAAGTAAATGCCTGTGGGCTTCAGACGCCCACACTTAAAATGGAAAACGCCTGAGTACTTTTTTTAAACTTATCCGAAGGAAAAGAATCGTCGCGCCGGGGGTCAAAAACACGCAGATCGTGGATGCTAACCGACGGTAGCAATCGCCCCCCTGTGACACAGGTAAGAAAAAAAAAAAAAACAGCGGAATCCCGCTTTAATATAAGCAAAATAGAAAATGCTAGTCCATATAAATGTCCCAAAAAGTTCCTCATGCATGAAGGTCAAAAGAAATCCATTGCAGGATCAAACAAAACACCATTGGGAAAAGTGCTGTAAAGTGCAAAGGTTGCCACCACCAATAACAACTCTGGCCACTTACCAGAACCTTAGATCCCTATTGAGTGGGACCAGAAAGCGCATAGATAAATCATCAGGATGGACACTTTGAAATATCAAGCAGGAAATCTCTCCGCCCCAACAATCGAGGTGTTATGCCATGATGAGCAAATCCATATGGAAAAAAAGAGATGCTCGCATAGCGTAAAAAACTTTTAAAATGTATTTAACCACTTGCTTACTGGGCACTTAAACCCCCCTCCTGCCCAGACCAATTTTCAGCTTTCAGCGCTGATGCACTTTGAATGACAATTGCGTGGCCATACAACACCGTACCCAAATGAAATTTTTATAATTTTTTCCCCACAAATAGAGCTTTCTTTTGGTGGTATTTAATTACAGCTGGGAGCTAAACAAACAAAAAAAGATGCAAAAAAAAAAAAAAAATCATGTTTAATAGTTTGTTATAAAATTTTGCAAACAGGTCATTTTTCTCCTTCATTGAAGTGCGCTGATGAGGCGGCACTGGTGGGCACTGATAGGCTGCACTGGTGGGCACTGATAGGCATAGTTAAGGCGGCACTAATAGGCACAGATAAGGTGGCACCGATAGACACAGATAAGGCAGTACTGATGGGCAAAGATGGGCACAGATAAGATGGCATGGATGGGTGGCACGGATGGGTGGCACTAAGGGGCACTGATAGGTACCACTGATAGATGGGACTGATGGGCACTGATAGGTGGCACTGCGAGGTGGCTCTGATAGGTGGCACTGCTGGGCACTGATGGGCGGCACTGATGGGCACGGATATGTGGCACTGGGGTGCAGCACCGTTGTTGAGGCAGATTGTGGGCACTGATGGGTGGCACTGTGGGCACTGATGGGTGGCACTGTGGGCACTGATGTGTGGCACTGTGGGCACTGATGGGTGGCACTGATGGGGGGCACTTTTTTATTACTGAGGTGGCACTGGCAGGGGGCAGATGGGCACTGGTAAGCTGGCCGTGATCGGGACATCAGTGATTGGCTCCTTTTTTTTCTCCTCGATCATTGGCTGACAGCTGATCACGTGGTAAGGGGTCGGGATCAACCCCTTGCTTCGATTCGTGATCAGGCGAGTCTCATAGACTCGCTGATCACAGAGCGCGCCGCGCGCGCCCCTCAGGGGGAGCGCAGGCCGCTCGTGCACGGGACAACGTCAATAGACGTCGTCCCGGCAAAGGAGGTCCGCGCTGTAGCCGTCATTTGGCTATAGCGCGGATCCCTAGTGGTTAAAGTGGTTGTAAACCCTTACAACACACTTTGACCTACAGGTAAGCCTAGATTAAGGCTTACCTGTAGGTCCAAGAAATATCTCCTAAACCTATACGGTTTAGGAGATATTTGCCTAAAGACAGGCACCGGCGCATGTCGGCTCCCGTGCGCATGCGCGGGAGTGACGTCATCGCGGCTTCGCCGAATGACAGCGGCGGAGCTGCGAGACCCCACCGAGAAGATGGATGCGCCAGACTACAGGGGACAGCGGTGACTTCGCTGGCTCCTGTGTCAGGTAAGTGACACATAATGGACTACTATGCGATGCATAGTAGTCCATTATGCTTTGCCTTTGCAGGGAATGAAAGAGGAAGTAAGCCCATCGGGTTTACTTCCTCTTTAAATAATACATAGATATAAACTCACATATTCCGGATACAGAGAACGCATAAAAACAAACGAGCCGGCCGGCTCTCGACTACCACCCGTTAGTTCCGGGACTGGCGTAGAACGCGGTGATGTCAGCACGCCGTTCCTCCCTACTCGTTTCATCACTCCAGGGACGTGGTCACAGGATAGGGGAGGGGTTTATAGATGATGTATTATTGATTACAGAGCTGCGTTGATGATCTTCTATATCCGTTCTATGGTTCAACTTTTACATAATCACAGCTGCTAAATGTCTTAACCCAGGTGTAGGAAAAATTATGTGCAGTTTCCCAACACCATGTTGTTAAGAAATGCACTCTCTCTCCCAACAAACATCATTATTTAGCAACGAACATACACAGTAGACAATTTAAAGGAGAAATAAACTCCCTTAATTGGATAACATACACTGAAATGATTACTGTGACAAAATCCATCAAAAAATGCACAAAAATTATAATGATAACGATCGGTCAATTGCTGTGAAAGAAAGCCTTTTTCAAACAATATGCCAAAATGCCTGTGATCTACAAATCTTGTGAAAAACAATTCTTGTAATGAATGATTCTTCTATATGTGATCTTGGTGTGAACTTAATGCTCCCAAAGCTCTTACCTCAATGAGGAATATAAACCACCTTAACAATCTCCCTGGGACAGATCAAATCTCCATCTCTTGATCCCCCAAGGACACTGTGGTTTCTGGTAATGCTGGACACGGCTACAGGTTTTCCACCAGTGTGTCCGACTTTCCAGGCTCCCAATTATATGATGGTTCAAATGTTGTCAGATGTTACAAGGGGATAAAGAAAAAGCCTCCCTAAACTCAATTTATTAAAGGCCAAAATGGACTCTTACATTAAAAGCAGTAAAAAATAACAGTAATGGTGCAAACAATTAATTGTAGATAGCATTAGACACCTCTTACATCACTTCCTAGGTCGTTCAGTATATCCAGCCACTCCCTACGCGTTACATCACGACACGTGACTTCATCAGGGGATCGGATTGGCTGACAGCCCTTTCTATTTATTTGCAAGAACAGGAAATGATTTGGCTGCCATTTTGTTGGAAAAAAAAGTCTCCAACCTGGAGGCAGCCATTTTCTAGGTGGGAAAAGTGGACTACGGCGGCCATTTTCTTAGAGATCAAAAAAGTGTCTCATTTCCAATTTTCTTTTTCTTGGTGGGTGAAACTATCTTGTGGTGATCTGAAAGTACCAATCCTGGGTGAATGGATATTACATGACTAATTATGCAGATAAAACATTACATATAAAACAAAATGTGTTAAGCCACTAATTGTAAAACTTTATATATGGATATAGAATGTATTAAGCTGGTTATGAGTGAATGTGTACAATCACTATATAATATTAAAATGGGTTAAAATATGTCAGTCCCTATATAAAATGTATTAAAATACTTAAAACAACCATACGTATCGAAAATGAGGCATAGATGGTTGCATATCAATATAGCATATATAAATAGCATCACAGTAAACTTTCAGTGCCAAATAATAAAATTACAGTTAAAGATTACTTAAAAAGCAGTTTAAATCGAATTCCACATTTAAACCATCAGGTACAAGAGTTTGGAGGGGGTGTGTCCATTTGGATTCCTTCTGACTGATGGATCTCACTTTATGTGCCCCCCCCCCCCCTCCAAGGTCTATTGTATCTATCAATACCCCAAAACTGTAAATTCGTAGGGTCTTGGGCATGTACCTGTGTAAATTGTCTGCTTACATTATGTTTAGGAAAGCCCTTGATACTATTTTGCACATGTTTCCTAATTCGGACCATCAAGGGTCTCTTGGTTCTTCCCACATATTGTAAATTACAACTACACTGTAAGATATAAATTACCTCCTCAGTGTGACAACTGATTAAATCTTTAATGGGGTATTCATGTCTCATCTTGGTGGATATAAATTCTTTTCTTCTTACTTGTGGTTTCTTAGTATGTTTGCAGGCGAAACAATATTTTCAGAGATAAAACCCTTTTCCTGTAAAGAATGTGTAGCTCCTATCTGGGGGTGGACAATAAAGGAGTCCCATACCAACAAGAACAATATAGACATCCAGAGTGAAATCCTGTTCCCACATACAATAGATTTGAACCAATTAGGAACTGCAATGACCCCTACCCACAGTACCAACAAAATTATTATGAACAAACTACACAGAGGCCTTTTTTAGACAGAGAAAGGAGGGACCACACACCGAGAAGGTACCCTCAAAAAGATTGTCGGTCACCGAGGAAGAGACCCCAGGAACCACAAATGTCACCAAGGAGACCCCAAGACGAAAGTCCAAGAAGAAGCCCCAAAAGACAAGGGTATGCAGAGCGGGAGCGGGAATCCAAAAGATAAACAGAGTGGTAGGTGAGGATGTTTTCAATTTAAGTGGTAAAACTTTAACCACTGAAGAAATGGCAATCCTAGATAATGGACTTAAACATGCCCCGGTTAAAAATCTCAATATATTTGAAACATATATAGGGATACAAAATTATGTTAGAAAGATTAATATTAAAAAATACATCTTAAGTAATCCCTTTAAATCTAGTAATAAGGGCATTTCAGCTATGAACAAAGTCCAACATAGCACATTATAAAATAATTCATTATACAATCCACAAGTTAATGATAATCAACACATATATGTCTTTAAAAGATTGGTGCTACAGGATTTTAATACATTGAAAGTAAAGAAGGTGTCAGACCCTATACACTTAAAAAAGGGTATCGAAATGTTAACCCAAAGGAAGGACATGGTGATACGCCCCGCCGATAAAGGGGGAGGAGTCGTCATCCAATCAAAGGAACAATGCAAAGAAAAAAATTGACCGACAGTTACAGGATGAATCAACTTACACTAAACTATTAAGTAACCCCACTATGCAATATAGAAAAGAATTGGAAAAAAATAATTCACTTGGGAACAAAAAAGATATCCTAAACATAAAAGAATCTAGTTTCTTATGCCTGAGTCATGCAGAATCCCAGTTATCAACACTGTTCCCGAAGTTACACAAAGATAAAGAAAAACCTCCAGGAAAGACCCATAGTAAATGGGATAGACTCCCTCACATCAAGAATGGGACAATACCTAGATAAATTCATACAGCCGGCGGTACAGCAAACAAAAGTGTATCTAAAAGATACGAAACATGTATTACAACTGTTAGAAGTACTGGTGTTGGAAGGAAGAACCTTATTAGCAACGGTTGATGTAACATCACTGTACACCATAGTACAGCACCATCAGGCTTGTAATGCCACCAAATGGCTATTAAGAGAATATAGCACATTCATTTGCAAACAAAGGAAATATTTAATTAAATGTATTGAGTTCTGTATGAAATACAATTACTTCTGGCACGATCAAGCATTCTATAAACAAATTACCGGTATAGCGATGGTTGCCAAGTTTGCACCTAGTGTGGCGAACGCCTTTATGGCACAATGGGAAGAGCAAGAGGTCTATTATTACTCCCCGGTTGAATTAACTTTCTACAAAAGATTTATAGATGGCATGAAAATCGTATGGAATGGAAGTAAAGACACGCTGGAGAATTTTCGAACTCAACTCAATAATAACGATAAAAACATCAAACTCATTTGAAACATCAGCGACAAGGAAGTTCATTTTTTGCATATAGATATTACTCTGATGGAGAACAAACTCATCACAAAAACACATTTTAAAAATATTGATGCTAACAGCTATTTATCTATGAACAGTTGTCATCACAAATCGTGGCTGTACACTATTCCAAAAGGCCATTTAGTAAGAATCAAAAGGAACTGCACCAATGAAAATTATTTTATATCTCAGGCTACATTTATTGGTAAAAGATTCAAGGACAAGGGAAATACTGAAGAATTCATAGAAAAACAGATTAACGATGTCAAAAAAATTGAGAGAACAACAATGCTCCAAGGGGATAAAAACAAAAATCAACAAAAATTGGAAGCACCATTCATAATCTTAGATTACAATGCCCAAAGAGAAGTGGAAAAATAGATTAAGAGGCATTGGCACATATTGAAGAGTGACAGACATCTAAATAGTATTCTTCCAGATAAACCCAACATAGTATATAAAAGAGCACCTACCTTAAGGGACATCATAGTGAAAAACGTTGTGGAACCACCCGCAGATAGGAGCTACACATTCTTTACAGGAAAAGGGTTTTATCTCTGCAAATATTGTTTCGCCTGCAAACATACTAAGAAACCACAAGTAAGAAGAAAATAATTTATATCCACCAAGATGGGACACGAATACCCCATCAAGGATTTTATCATTTGTCACACTGAGGGAGTGGTTTAAATCTTACAGTGTAGTTGTAATTTACAATATTTGGGAAGAACCAAGAGACGCGTGATGGTCTGAATTAGGGAACATGTGTAAAATATTATCAAGGGCTTTCCTAAACATAATGTAAGCAGACATTTTGCACAGGTACATGCCCAAGACCCTACACATTTACAGTTTTGGGGCATTGATAGATACAATAGACCTGGGGGGGGGGGGGGGGCACATAAAGTGAAATTCATCAGTTAGAAGGAATCCAAATAGACACACACCCTCCAAACTCTTATGCCGCGTACACACGGTTGGAGAATCCGTCGGAAAGCGTCTTATCGGACCGTGACGTCAGATAATCCGACTGTGTGTGGTATGCATTGGACTGATTCCGTCCGAATCTCCGTCGGACACAATTTTCCAACATGTTGGAAATATTTCCCGACCAACTGGGCCGGTCGGACCTAATCCGATCATGTGTAGCGAATTTTGATCGGACCAAGTGCCACGCATGCTCAGATCAAATTCCTACATCAAAGCTATTGGCTACTAGCCTGAATCTAGTACCATCGTAACGAAATTACGTCACCGCGTTCTTGGCAACCGCTAAATCAGACAACTTGGCCCGACCGTGTGTATGCAACAGTTTCGGACACAATCCGTCGGACTAAATCTGACAGACAAAATCCGACGGATTTGGTTGGCAAAATCTCCGACCGTGTGTACGTGGGCTTATACCTGACGGTTTAAATGTGGAATTCAATTTAAACTGCTTTTTAAGGAATTTTTAAGGAATTTTTAACTGTAATTTTAGCATTTGGCACTGTAAGTTTACTGTGATGCTATTATTGATACTTGTAACCAGCTATTATTTATACTTGTAACCATCTATGCCTCATTTTCAATACGTATGGTTGTTTTAAGTATTTTGATATATTTTATATAGGGACTGACATATTTTAGCCAATTTTAATATTATATAGTGATTGTACACATTCACTCATAACCAGAGTAATACATTCTATATCCGTATATAAAGTTTTAAAATTTGTGGTTTAACACATATTTGTTTTATATGTAATATTTTATCTGCCTAATTAGTCATTTAATATCCATTCACCCAGGATCGGTACTTTCAGATCACCACAAAATCTATAATAGTTTCACCCACCAAGAAAATGGCCACCATTGGAAATGAGACACAATTTTTTGACCTCTAAGGAAATGGCCGCCATAGCCCACTTTTTCCACCTAGAAAATAGCCACCTCCTGGTTGGAGACATTTTCTCCAAAAAATGGCTGCTAAGTCAGTTCCTGTTCTTGCACATAAATAGAAAGGGCTGTTTGTCAATCCGGTTCCCCTGATGAAGTCACGTGACGTGATGTAACGCATAGGGAGTGTCTGGATATACTGAATGAACCAATGTAATGTAAGAGCCCATTTTGGCCTTTAATAAATTGAGTTTAGTTAAATGTTTTTATGCTATGGGAGGCTTTTTTCTTTATCCCCTTATAACATCTGACAACATTGGAACCATCATATAATCGGGAGCCTGGAAAGTCGGAGACACTGGTGGAAAACCCGTAGTCGTGTCCAGCATTGCCAGAAACTGCAATGTCCTTGTGGGATCAAGAGACGGAGATTTGATCTGTCCCAGGGAGATCGTTAACGCGGTTTATATTCCTCAATTGACCGATCGTTATCATTAGAATCTTTGTGCATTTTTTTGATGGAATTTGTCACAGTAATCATTACAGTGTATGTTATCCAATTATAGGAAGTTGAGCTGATCCCTATTATATTTATACCCATTTTTTTGTGCACTGCGTACACTAAAGGTCTAGCAGCAATTTCCACGTATATTCTTTTCACTTATATTTCATTTTATTTGTTTGTTCACTTAGTGGCGTGAGGAATTACACTATTTTCCTTTAATTTAAAGGAGAAGTACAGCCAAAGCTCATTTGAGTGTACTTCTCCTATGATCACAGAAGTGCAGTTCGTTTTGCAATGCTGTGACCCGTTTTCAAATGAGAGGCGGGCTGAACCCCGCTGTCGGCTGATGTCACTGGCTCAGCAAGATCGTGACAATGGAGTGGGGATCCATCCACATGCCTGGACCAGCACCCAGCTCAGCCTCTCAGCAGGTTGCAGAGAGCCTGAAGCAGCCCCCCCCCCCGCCTCCTCCACAGCCCAGCACTCCAGTGAGCAGGAGGCAGAGCAGAGAGCTGCTCACTGACAGTCAGCAGCTCTCTGCTCACGGAGCCTTGAGAACACCGAGCGATAGGCAGTGTTGGATCCCTCGGTTCTCAGAGTTATATCCGGCAGGGGACAGATGCAGCATCGAACCAATGATGCATCCACCTAGATAAGTATGATTGTGGGAAAAAAAATCCCATACATCTATTTTAAGTTTCAAGTGCTCATGATGGATTAATGGCACCCAGTGAGTCAATCTAAAATGTGGTGTGCTTATTCTAATTGTTACTTGCAATGTGGACATGTTGGCGAGCCTATAGAGAGTCAGATAGCTTCTGAGCCCTGCTGTAATAAGCTTCTTCACTTTCAGTTTTAATGATCTCTCCCATTAGATAACACCCTAATATATAGGTACATGAAACTCATTCTCTTCTCGAAACGTTTTTTGAACATATATCTACATTTATAAACATTTGCTTTTTCCTAAATGCAACCTTCCTTTCCTACCATGGCCCTGTTTTTGTTCCTTTAGTGGCTATAAATTAAAGATAGTCTCATTTTCCTATATATAAGCTGTAGTACATGGAAGCTAGTTATTAGTGTCAGGAAGCTAGTTGTTAGGTAATTTGGACAGGGTATAATCCCCAATCCTCATTAAATTAGTAGGCACGATGCCCGGTGGGTGTAGAGATGCAACTCGGTGTACGTTTTACGGCATGCATGCATTCCTTGATCAGCCGATTGAGGGCGAATACTGCTTTGCAAAATGTAAGCACATTGTTTCCCTGGAAGCCCAGGTTCTGAATCTGGGGAAGCAACTGTCAGCAATGAGAAGTCCCTCCATACTAAAGGAGAGCTAGGAATGTACACAACAGGTGCTGGCAGGGGCCAGCACAGAGGCAGGTGGAGACAAAGAGGTGCAGGCCACTAGGAAAGAGTAGATGGGTGACGGTCAGGAAGGGTAGAGGGGGAAGTGCCAGGGAGGCTGATCCAGGGCTGGAGCATCCCAATAAGTACACTCCATTGAGTGACATTGGTGAAACCAATCAGGGGCCAGCACTGCTGGAGCTGAGGGACTCTCCTAGCTGCCAGGGGAAGAACTTCGCTAGTGAGAGTGGGGGGAAATGAAGGGAAAGGAAAGACAGATTATGCTGGTAGGGGACTCAATTCTTAGGAGGACGGGGAGGGCAATCTGTAACAATGACCTGAAGTGCTGAACTGTATGTTGTCTATCGGGCGCTCGGGTTCTGCACATCATGGATATTTCAATGTATGATGTGTTATTATTTGATTTTTCACTCCATGCACTGTTAAGAGAGATGGAGAGATGAGATCTGTAAAAATGGCAGAGGTGGAGATCTGTAAAAACGGTGGTGCGCAGACACATAGCGGCTGATGTGGCTACACCTATACACCTATGCATGTGTGAGTGGTGAGCAGGGAAGCTGTGAAAGACGAAGTGTTAGGGAGCCTGTATTGCAAATGTGTAGTTGATGATTGTAGTGTATATGAATAATTTGTTTTCTACAATGAAAATAAACCTTACTTTACCTTATCTACTGTTAAAAACATCTGAATAAAGAGATATTTGAACCAATTGTGGCTTGCATCAACATTGGTCTTGATGGTGTGCTTATCATATTTTATCCACTTAACCTTTAGACCAGGGATACTAAATTAAAATTCGAGGTCCGGACAGTAACTTTTTGTTTTATGACTCAGGTCCTTCACATCACAGCCCCATTTACATCAGTGTCTTTAGTCCCCCCTTTCACATCAGAGCCCCCTCTCCTCAAATCCCAGTCCCCCTCTTTACATCGGAGCCCCTCCTTACATCACAGTCCCCCCATATCACAGCTCCCCCCAAAGACAGTCCACTCTTACAATCACAGCCCCCCCAATTAAACCCTAGTTAAAGTTCTTCCCCTTCACAGTCTTACCTTAATATAGCATGGCAGAGGGCGGGAGACAAGCAGGGTGGATTCCAATTCTGTATATGTATTCACCTGCCTGCCACCACCGCTGCTGTTATACACACAGCAGAGAAGAGGGTGGGAGATATGGAAGGTGTGCACTGAGGGTGGGAGCTGCCAACTCTTGTTAACAAGTGAAAGGTTGAGCAGTTCCCGCTCCTCATGTAGACTTGCCATATCTCCTACCCTCTTCCTCGCTGTGAGTTTAGTGGCTGTGGCAGCAGGCAGGAGAATATATATATATATACAGAATAGGAATCCCCCCTGCCGTGTCTCCCGCCCTCTGTAGTGTGTGAGTTTTAACAGCAGCAGCAACAGGAGAGGAGTCCACTCTGCTAAGTGGTTTTGTAATGGCCCAGACAGGACTGTCACTCAGTCCGTGTCCAGACTGTGATCCACCATTTACTGATGCCTGCTTTAGACATTACAGGAAAGCTTTTCAAATCTAGTATAGTTTCTGATCTTTTTTTAACTAGTAAAACAACATCCTTTTAAGTATATGTATATTATATTATATTATAACTGGAAAAAACGTGGGCCTTGCCCCAGTTCACCGAAACAGCTGACAAATGCATCTTATCTGTGCCCAGTTTAAGGTGAAGATCACCCTCTCAATAAAAGACAAAGGGTCCCCTATATGATGGATTTTTAAGGTACACATTTTTTACAAAAAGGATTTAGGTAGAGTATATAGATAATTATAAATTATTTATTTCGAAAAATATAAACACAACAATGTATGCATTTAAAAGAAACAGAAGTGTTTGAACATCTCTCAAAGTCAGTACAACATGTACATATATAGTGCAATTATAAGGTTTCTCACACCCAATGCGTTTCGGTGTCTATAATCCCCTTCTTCTTCAAGGGTGAGAGTGGAGAGAAACCCTATTTATAAAAAATAATAATGGAACAGTAAATCAAAAATGGATGTCATAATACATAATGATATACAACAACATAAAGTATAAACAAAACTTGCAGATGTTCAAACGGTGTGTGCGAAAACACTTCAATAATTTGAAACTTTAAAAACATGTGCTTGGACACAAGTAACTCCTGAATCTTCACCCCAGGAATCCCCAGTGACGGAGAGCACACATAGGTGATAAAGAGTCTGCACCCGTCATCCAGCAGAGGGCCCGCCAAGGGCCCAGATGACAGATCCCCCTCCTCCACTAGTGGGGAGGGTTGCACATGAACCGTAAAGGGTGGGGAGAGCTAATATTCTAAAGAATATTAAGTATGTAATATTAATATTCAAGATTGCTTCCTAACCTAAAAGATTATTAGCTATCATCCATCAATAAATGGCTAATTTACATATAACCGCCACTTGTGGAGTAGTATGTAATGTATAATTATAATTAATGGATTCATCAAAATAAGGTAATGGAGTTCCGTATAGGTCACATAAAGATCCCCATACAGCATAACTTTATTATTATTACTTATTGGTTACTGGTTTATAACTTTCTATATGTCTCCTTTAAAATGCCCAAATAGTGATGTCCATTATTTAATTTAAATTTTAGTGGCAATGATATTGTTAAATATCACCCATTTTTGTATATATACAGCTATATTAGAGTACAATCCAAAAGTTTTACCCAGGGCGTATATCCATTTAAGTGTTACAACTATACTTTACTAATGACGCAGAAAAAACAATGATTTGTCCGTCGTGCAGTGTTTAAATAGATCAAAGCCAACCAGAAAGCGATTTTATATAAATACCTTGGGCTGTAGATATTTTCTGTGTGGCCACTCGTCTCGTCATCTAACCATTAAGTGGAACAGAGGCAGAGACTAAGCGCCATCAAAATGCCTTTTATTTACCTCCCTCCCCAATCAGCTGTTCGAGACACAGCTGACTCTAAGGGGATAGAAGGGGACAAGGGCTCCAAATCTGGCCCCCCAGAGCTTGGCCACGCCCACTATGCCTGCCAGCACGTCGAGCCTCACCAGCGGACAGTGCATGTCCACTGGGTGAAGCAAGATGGAGTCCCGGCGTCAAAGATTGGCGTCGGGTCTCACACTTCGCCGCCACTCCCTCGGGCGGCTTTGCATGCTGGGCGGCCAATCAGGCAACCCCCGCCTTACAATAAGCCTGCGCAAGGGGAAAAAAGAAAAGAGGAGAGAACAGAGCAGGGACACTCCCACAGGGGCAGGGTGCAGAGATTTGTGAACAGCTCGTAATAAGGAATCCCTAGAAGAGAAGGGGGAAGCGTTATTGTGCAGAAATAAAGAACATAGTAAATAGATACCAATGTAACAGGGAACGAGGATAAGCAGGAGCTTAATTTTGAATGAAGATATAAATGCAATACATATACTTTTTTTTTACATTAAAATTATATACATAATGATTTATGTATTATGACATCTATTTTTGATTTACTGTTCCATTATTATGATTATTATTTTTTATAAATAGGGTTTCTCTCTACTCTCACCCTTGAAGAAGGAAGGAATCATAGACGCTGAAATGCGTCGGGTGTGAGAAACCATATAATTGCATATATGTACATGTTGTACTGACTTTGAGAGATGTTGAAATACTTCATGTTTCTTTTAAATGCATACATTGTTGTGTTTCTATTTTTCTAAATAAATAATTTATAATTATCTATATACGCTACCTAAATCTTTTTTGTAAAAAATGTGTGCCTTAAAAGTCCATCATATAGGGGACCCTTTGTCTTTTTCTCTTCAATACTGGGTGTGGCACACCCGCTCATTTTGGGTAACAGTGTTGGTCAAATCATTACCCTCTCAATAAGACAAATTCATGATGGTTGGCAAATATAGTATGCAAATCATCTGCCATTTTTTGAGAATGTTTACTGCTTCATACTGGACAAATATAGCACTGGAAACACCTGCCAAACAGCCTGTAAGATGTTTTCTGTGAGAATATTGCTTTAAGAAAACTATTCTGTTTTGTAAATGTCAAGTCTGAACCTGACAAATGCAAAAGCAATTTTAAAGCCATTATAAATCAAGTGTAGTGCACTCCAATAAAGAAGTTGAGTCCTTCTGAAACACATTACTCTATAGCCTGGCTTGGGTTTTCCATATTCATGTGACGAGAGTTATGTCACTGTGTTAATCATTCCCAGGATGCTGGCATACAGAGTAATGAGAAACTTCTTGTGCAAAGAGTCATTAATCACAGCACATAACATTGCATAATGCTTTCTGGAGCATGTGCAATGTGATCAGAGTACAAGGTTGTATAACTCTCACAGTGTTTATGCCATATCCTGACCTTTTCCTCAAACTGAAATGCAACCACGTGATGCAGGGCTGCTGCCAGCAGAAAGCTAATGCTAATAATTAGGTCTGATGATATGTAAAGAAAGAAACTTGCTGCACTTCTTTGGAGTTATACAGGGAAACATGTTTGAAGTTTTGACTGCGGTCATACACAAAGGAGTCTGCCTTGGCTCTGCTTTTATAATAGTTATTTTGAAAGGCGAGTACAGAGCACTTTGTTTAAGTGGCTTTTGAGATGTGCGGTACACAAACACATGTATCTACTCAATACCATTTCTTTGATTGTGGGGAAGAAAGTAATGCCGTTGCAATAAAACTACACAGCAAGTACGTAGGGCTGAGCACTTACGTTACCCAGAATGCAGCTGTGAAGAAAATCCCTTCTTAGCTGCCGTTACATAATCTTCTTGGAACATATCAACATTGCCCAAGGGAACAGTTGCGAAATCCAGGAATATAAATAGGCTGTTATCATACCCTGGATGCAAATCTTGTGTAGTACAAAATGTTTAATTTAAAAACTACCTGTACATGAAGTTCTCTGACAAAGCACAGCCAAACCCATGGAATTCTCAAGAGAGCAGCTGCAAAGTTTATCCTTCGTTTTATGGATTTGATGACATTAACAACAACAAAACCTTCTACCAGAAATGATTTTATTTAAGCCTATGGAGCAAAGTGTCCATAAAAGGAACACTAATTAAACATGCTTAGAGAACTGAAATATACAAAGTATATATATTAAGTACCCTTGTAGTCAAATGCACATTTACACACCATGGTCAGATGCAGGCGAAGGCCCCTGTCACTCCATTTCCCCCATTTTCCTTCCCTCTGCAGCTCAGAGAGGCCACACCAGAGGAGGCAGGGGTAGCTGGGCAAGTGATGTGTAGCCAAGTGTGAGCACCCCCCAACCAGTATGTTGCCAGCCAAACCAGAGCCCAATAGCATGCAGCTTCTACGGATAACTCAACTACTATGAAGAGACCCTCACCAATTGCAATCAGAGTACTCCAATTCAAGTGGCTTGGCTCTTTGTTCTTTGGCCTTGGATCCCTTCAGCTGTTCTCCTGTGTTACCAGAGTTACCCTGGACTTTAGTGTGAGTGGTGCTATTTATGAGGATGATTGCTTGTGTTCTTGTGAAGTATTGATTCTCAGGTAAACTGTTGTTATAGAATCTTATAGAGACTATGATATGCACCCACATATTATTCTGACTGAGTCAAAGAGACATTGCTGTGACAACATTCTGTTATGTATTACTCAGCAGCGTATGCAGGCTCTTTGCCACTTTGGCCCTATTTTGCATTATTGCTGTTTAGTAAATTCACACCCATTAGCTGTGGTAACACATGTGCGATGATGCCTGCTTTTACCTCACTCAACGTGTGTTGCATTTTGGCAACCCATTTATTTGAAAGGGCTGCCCACTGCAGCAATATCACACTAAACAAAAGTATTATATATTTTTTTAAAGTTACCATACGTTCTGGTGTGATTTATCACACATGTGTTGGCAGGTGCATTTGGGGTGCCATTGAGCATGAAAAAAGACACAAAGTTGCACACAATTTCCCAGCACACAGGTGTGAAAAGCTCTTACTGCTACTTTAAGTTTGATCAGTCGATGGATTGCTAACCTGAGTAGGGGATTGTAGTGGGCACAGACAAACTGGGGGGGGGGGGGGATTGTAGTTGGTACAGACTAACCTGGGAGGGAATTGTAGTGGGCACAAACTAACCTGAAGTTGGGGGGGAATGTAGTAGGCACAGACTAAACAGGAAAGGGAGGTGGTAGTGGGCACAGACTAACTTAGGGGTTAATGTAGTGGGCACAGACTAATCTGGGGTGGGAGGAATCGTAGTGGACACAGACTAACTTTTGGGGGCAGTAGCCCTATCCTGACTGGCTATGCATTCCGGTTTAATAATGGCCACCAGCCAGGCAGTCCTAACAGGAGCCTGATCTTTGGCTTCCGTAGTGTTGCAGGCCTGCGCCCACCTCACCTCAGGGCCCACCACGAAGGCCAATACAGGGCTCTTACGGAAGCTCAGGGCTTCTGTAGCATTGGACCTGTGCAGTTGCCCCCTGTAACCTCAGCGCACGCCAACACATGGTCTTTAAGACCCACCAAAGTCAGCACCAGGTCCATGATGCTCCTAATCCGGCCTTTCTTTATAATGTCTATGAGGATCCACTACAGAGGTATGGCTAGCAAAAGGGTACCCTATATATAAGTACATTTATAATTTAAATGTGGCTCATCTTGAACATACTAATTACCTGAGTTGCTGATTTTCATGGAATGGCAACAAACCAGAACGTTTTTCTTGGAGATGGGCTTTAAAGCACAATTTCAACCACATTTTTTTAACTTTGGACAGAGTGAGGAAGGGTTAGGCCAGCCATCAACTTGGGTACAACCACCCTGCCAAAATCTCTTGTGATTATCACTAGAGGCTGCTATAGCCGCTAGCGATAATTACTGTCTTCTACAGGCAGGGATGGCTTTGCTGCCTCCCTGCCAGGAGAAGACAATAGCCCAGCAGGAGGGATTGCCTCATGAATACTGTCTGTGGTTGTAGGAAAGAAATTTGCTCTGTGTATAACAGGCCTTAGATCATAATTTTTTTCTGTAGCTATGTGGGGGTTTTTTCCCTCACTTACTCTGAGGTCACCAACACATGAAGAGAGCAAAGTCTCTTTAGAACAGACACATGTTACATAGTTAGTCAGGTTAAAGTCAGACTACAAGTTCAACTAATAGAAAAAAAAAAAAAAACAATTTCTCTATATACATATCCCTATACCCACAACGATCCAGAGGAAGGCAAAAAAAACCCTTAATAAAATCATTATCCAACTTGCTTCAGTGAAAAAAAAACTTTTTTTCCTGATCCCCCTGAAGGCAATGTAATAAAAGATTTTTGAAAGTGAAGGGGGAAGACATTATATATTCCCAAAATGTTCCCAACTTCTGTATATGTTGTAAGGAACACTGACACTGGTCAGTGTTTACTATTTCCAGGTCTGTGCAAGATAAGTGTAGCGGGGTCTCTTTAAGGACTATAAAACTACTGTTCCCAGAACCCCGCTGGTTCCCACGATGTTTTGAGTTATGCCCCAGAGACTTATGGGGGAGGGCATATAAGGAGGGGGAGAGGCCTAGTTCGCTCTCTTTGGGACACCCCCCTCTCTCCTAGCAGGAGGAGGTCTGTGCTGAACTGCTGGAGGGACAAGGCCTGAAGCCTGGCCCTTGTGCTATTTTCCAAAGAACTCTCTGCCAGCCTAGTTGCACCTGAGAGACATTTTCTCTTGCTGCAGTACAACAGAAGGATTGAAGACTCGGAGGTCGGTGGATTCCTGTTCCTAGACGAAAAGGCAGAGAAAACGGACTTGGACTTGTCCGGGTGGTGAGAGCTGTTTAAAGACAGATGCTTTATCTTTATTATTCGTATGGATTACAAAGTTGTTCTTCAAGTGCACCACCGAAAGATTGCTAGCGAATATTGTTTTACTGGACTTCCATCTAGATCAGTCAGGCCTGACTGCATAGGTAGATAGTGCTGGGTGTTAGTTTACCCATGCGGGGAAGTAGCTGAAAAAGGGCAGCGTTAGAGTTGCATAGCAATACTTTATTATGCTGATTACTCTGTTTATCTTTATTACTGGTTACTGCAGGGACCTGCTTATGTGTTGCAAACCAAATGTTCATTTCATGTTATTCCTTTTATAAAACAACAAGTAAAGTCAGTTATATACTTTCAAAGATTGTCTATGAGCTTGAGTTATCCACCCACGCACACACATATTTAGAGTATAAGTGATTTAATGTGTATTGCTAGATACTAACTGTGCCAGAGTGGGTAGAACAGATTGCCGGGGGGGTTGGCGGAGCTGTGCTCAGGGCCCAAACCAAACTTGCGGCCCTCTTAAGTGAGGGTATCGCTATATAAGGTTTTAGTGGATATTAGCGCTAAGCAAATCCATTTCCTCCATAAGTTTAGGGTTCAAAAAGGGGCTTTAGAATTATTTTTAATCTGGTAGTGCCAGGAGACTTAAAGTAGAACTATAGGCAAAACTTTTTTTCACTTCGGATAGAGCAAGGGAGGGCTATATCCCCTGTCAGATTTTTATTTTTTTTGCCATCTACAGTTGTGTGCATAAGTTTACATACCCTGGCAGAATTTATGATTTCTTGGCCATTTTTCAGAGAATATGAATAACACAAAAACTTTTCGTTCACTCATGGTTAGTATTTGGCTAAAGCCATTAATTATCAATCAACTGTGTTTACTCTTTTTAAATCATAATCACAACAGAAACTACACTGATAAAAATGATTCTGTTGGCTTGTAATTTTAACATAAAAAATTATAATTTTTAACATTTTCATTAGTTCTTAAAACACACCTTTTACATTTACAAAAATAATGTATAATATTTAGTAATCTAGACAAAACTTTTAAGGTATGTGCATTTCCATTTACTTAAAAAAAATATATCACAAGTTTTGATGCTGTATATTTTCAAACGTATGACCTCTTTTGGAACTGTGAAAAGCCTCCACAAGGCAGTTCCCATAGGTTTGAGGTCCATTAGGACAAAAGAGCGCCACCAGTGACAAGAATTTTTCCAAGTCACTAAAAAAGCCATCCATTGCCAAGGTTAGAGTGAACATTGAACAAATTATAGTTCGCATGCTTTAAATGTTGCTTAACATACCATCCAAAATGTTTATTTTATTTGCAAACTAATATATTTATAATAAACGTCCGTTGTACACACCTATTGAGACAACTCACTTGTGCGCACGCAAAGTTTGCGCTTACTGCATAAGCGCAGAACACAACCAAGATGCAGGGTGAGGGAACGCCAGCTATTAAGCTTAAAAACTATTTTGTGCCACAAAAATTAATGTCACAAAAGTGAATGTTTCAGCCGGTTCGGTTTTTGAGATATTGGAATTCAAATTCAGATTATGTAACATCAAGCCTCGCCCACTTTGCACTATGTTATTACATCTCAAAAACAAATATACCATATGTATGCTGCATTGGCAGGGAAAACAAGCATATTGGTATAGTGTATTTTTTCACATAGCACTCTCATTTTGTATTAGAAAGAATACTTATGGGACTCATTTATGCTTTTGGCCTGAGCTACCCTGAAAACCTAAAATATACCTATGAAGTTTCTTAGAGGATCTCTTTAGAGCTAGATGTGGGGAATCTATCTTCAAAAGTTCACACTTCAACAGCTTGCTGTCCAGCCACCGTCATTTTACTGCGGCAGGTTGGCTCTCCTGTGCAAACGGCGGGCACGCAACCCGCAATTTTTGGTATACTGGTGTACTTGGTGTACAATTCTGTTGAGGAGCAACAGATGGTCTATGTACCAGGACTCTGCAATGAAGGTAAACTCAGATTGGCTTCCAAGTTTAAGAATTTAAAACCTGAAGAAAGAAAGGCCAGAGCTTCAGCTCCCATCCCAGAGGCTTTTATGGAGTTGGTACCAGGCTGGACACAGCACAGAGATCATTGTCCGGTAAGTTCATTACCTTGGGGGAGTATTGCACACGCGGTGTGGTATTCAGCTGGATTTAACCCTGCATGAACTTGGCTTGGCGGACTATACAGTTCAGCTACCTTTTCCCGTAGATCCTTTTGACAATTCTTTTGCTTTCCCCATGACTCAGAATCTAGAAACGTCAGTGCAGCACTGGATGAAAGATGCAAGGGTCTGTCAGTCCAGAAACTCATTGACCTTTTATAAACACACACTAATTACAAGCAAACAGATCACAGATGAGGATGGTTACCTTTAATAGCCATTCAAACCCCTTTGTGTCAACTTGTGTGCATGTTATCAGGCCAAAATCACCAGGGTATGTATTCTTTTGATCAGGGTCATTTGGGTAATTTCTGTTGCGATTATGATTTAAAAAAAATAATCACAGTTGCTTGATAATAAATGGCTTCAGCCAAACACTAACCATAAGTGAAAGAAATGTTTTTGTGTTATCATTAATATTTTCTGAAAAATGGTCAAGAAATCTTAAAAAACACTTTCACACTGAGGTGCTTTACAGGCGCTACAGCGCTAAAAATAGCGCCTGCATAGCGCCTGTAAAGAGCCTCTCCTGTCTTTCCAGGGCTTTCACACTGGAGTGGTGCACTTGCAGGATGGTGAAAAAAAGTCCTGCAAGCAGCATCTTTGGAGCGGTGAAGGAGTTGGCAGCACAGTGGTGTAGTGGTTAGCACTTTCTCCTAGCAGCAAAAGGGTTGTTGGTTCAAATCCCAACCACGACACCATCTGCCTGGCATTTGCATGTTCTCCCTGTGCCTGTGTGGGTTTCTTCTGGGTACTCGGGTTTCCTCCCACACGCCAAAGACATGCTGGTAGGTTAATTAGACCCTGTCTAAAAAATTGGCCAAAATATGTATGTGTTTGTAAGCGCATCGAGACCCTACAAGGTAAAAGACCGTGCTATACCACAGATGGACACAGGCAGCAAAGCGCCCTGAGGTAATTCAGTTTGTGCTATACAAGTCACTCATTCATTCACCAATCCTAAACTGCTCCTGCCCATTGAAATGAATGGGCGGCACTTTGAGGGTTATTTTAACCCTTTTTCAGCCACTACCAGGGGTTAAAAGCGCCCCACTAACAGCGGAAAACCCCCGCAAAAACTACGGCAAAGCGCCGCAAAAAATAGCGATGGCGCCAATGCTCCAGTGTGAAAGGGGCCAAATTCTGCCAGGGTATTTAAACTTATGAGCACAACTGTACGTCCCGTTGTGGAGACTTTTCTTCTCCTCCTGTACCATAGCCAAACAGGAAGTGAAAGGAAATCCCTGCTAATTAGGAAATTCCTTGGGGACCCCCAGGTGTCCCCATTGGAAGATTTCCCCTTTATTACTTTTCTGGGCACAACCAAAAAGTTTGGATTTTCTTTTACTTTCACTTTCAATAATGGTAAACAGGACAAACAGAGAAGGTGAATCTCCCTAACGGGCACAGACAACAATAAAAACTGACAAGTGTTCTAATGCATCTCTACTCTATCCAAAACTAAAAACAAAAGTTTTGCCTTTAGTTATACTTTAAACGTGTATTTTCTAAAGTGTGCAAAAATAAGTTTTTCGAGATACTACTTGCTGCTTAAAATACCATGCATGTACACCCCAGGAGACTGCTAATTCTGTCTTCATGGTTTACAGAAAGCCAAGCCTTTAAACATGTCCTCACTAAATAATGATGTACTGGTACCTGAAAATGGGGCTCTAGGGCAGCACTGCAAAGGGTTTCATGCCATTAGAGGTGCAGGCAACTGGTGATCAAGGCTGGATCTAGCGGGGTGCTGCAGTGGGCAGCGTTCCCCCAGATTTCAGCAGTACCCCCCCAGGGGCCAGTGACATTGGTATCAGGAAGTGGAAAGTTGGCATTACTGTACAGTGCCCTGCCCCTATCCACCATACCACATTATTCCTTTCCATTGTGCAGAGGGGCAGACCAGGACGCATGGTGTAGTTAGTTGATATGGTGCTATCCACATCATGGTGACCACATCATGGAAACAGATTATGTTAATCC
Organism: Lithobates pipiens; assembly: GCF_037356315.1. Classification (NCBI taxonomy): domain Eukaryota; kingdom Metazoa; phylum Chordata; class Amphibia; order Anura; family Ranidae; genus Lithobates; species Lithobates pipiens. The sequence goes on along the minus strand of NW_027507696.1, from coordinate 23,129,266 downwards.
AGGGCAGGTATTCAGATGAGGAATGAAGTGCTGCATTCATCCAGGCCTGCTCCACCTCCTGCCCGTTTCCATGATGCTGCAGCTAGGGTGAGGATTTGAAGGTAGGAATCTATGAGGGGGGTATTGAGGGGACTGACTCTAATGTGATGGAGATGACTCTAATAGAGTGGGGTGATTCTGATGTAATTCTGATGTGATGGGGCTGACTGATGTGGTAGGGGTGACTGATGTGATGGGTGTTGACTCTGTGAGGCAGACTGACTCTGATGTATTGGGGACTGATTCTAATAAGATAGGGGCTGACCCTGGTCTGATAGGGACTAACTCTGATGTAATGTGAGCAATCTCTGTGTGATGGGGAGCTCTGATGTGAAGTGGGAATGTTGATGTGAAGAGGGGACTTGTCCATGTGGTGCCAATGAGAGGGTGACAGTATCGTCTAGTGCAAATGTCAGTGTTCTTAGGTTCAATGAATACAGCTATGGACTGGGGTGCCTCACAATTTTGCATAATTTTAAAAGGTGTTGTGACTGAAGAAAGGTTGAGAAGCATGCACTTCCCATCGCAGCCACACAGAGATGTAGGGAGCTAGTATTCCCTATTTACTCCTGCACTGCCTCTGCACTACCCTATATTGTCAGAGGCTACTTCTGGGTTATGACTCATGGTACAGAAGTGTATCAGGTAAGCAGGGAATACTGGTTGCTGATATCTCTGTCTCACACAGCCAGTGCCAGCAGGGAGAACTGGAGGGATTAAACATCAGGTAGAGCTAGCTGTAGAGGATAAAACAAATGTGGGGTGAAAGTAGGCTCCCCTGACTTTTTTTTTACTGCACCCCCAGATCACACTGCCTGGATCTGGCCCTGCTAGTGATGAATTCTTTCAAACACTCAGCTTAGTTTTATCATGTTATTTACGTGACAGATTTACTCTAAGCTTCAACAGTGTGTCATACTTAAGGAATGTGTACCTACAATCAAATAGCTTCTAAACATTTGTTCAATACTTTCCATTAAAATGCTGCCATCCATATGCCTGTGGGCATGCATACACTCCTGTCAATCAGTAGATGAAAGATAGGTATTTAAACATTAAATATTTATTTTTTGTGGACACCTCCTTTAATTAATTAAGTCGATTGTGTTGATTTTTATATTTGCCGTGTGTTCTTTCATTTATATTGAATATTTCCTTTTCAGGATAATGTGTAATAGGTCATTTTTTTCCAGTTTAATTTAAATTAAATGTTTTATATTCAAATAAACTTGATGAGATGTTTGCTTTGTATAATTTAATTTAAGATAAAGGCACTTCTGACTATTTGATCTTATTTCACAAGGAATAGTATTTGTGCATGCTTAGTGTATATTGCTGAATCAACAGAAGTAAAGGCACCTTGATATTGTAAAATATAGTCATATGTATGTAAAGTAAATGAGAAATTAAAATGGTAAATCAGTAAACTTGAGAAATGTAAAATTTGCTGACAGCAGGTAATGTGATCTGAGCCTCACATGCGCAGTTCAGACCAAATGAAGTCCCACTCTGTGTGGCAATGTGACTCCTGTGCACATTTGTGGGGGGTGACATCACCACTGCCCAGTCATTCAAGTGGCCAAAGATTGCGAACCTGAAAGGAAGATGATGGAAGCACCGGGGAGCCGTGATAGTACAGTGCTGGAGTACTAGTATGCAGTGCAAACTTGTACATTATGATTCAAACCTGCAATGGGGGGGGGGGGGGGGGGGCATTATTTTACATTGAATAAGAGACTTAACTAGCACTAAAAAAAAAAAACAGAAGAGAGGGTAAAATAATACATAAATTAGGAATTATGATTAATATTTGCTATAATTGTAACGGCGCATTAACCATAGAGTGACAAAGTGACTAACAGCATTTACATGAACTGGTGCTTTGCCTATGCAAGTCAAAGCAACAGCTTAGGTTTATTGGGGACTTCCACAGTTGCATATACTGTACTTGCATTCCCCTTACTCCCCTGCCATTCTATTTGCCCGCAGAAGCTATGACAAGAAGTTCTCTGCAAACCCTAATGCCGCGTACACACGATCGGATTTTCCGACAACAAAACCGTGTATTTTTTTCTGAAGGATGTTGACTTAAACTTGTCTTGCATACACACTGTCACACAAATGTTGGCCCAAAATTCTGAATGTGAGAACGCGGTGACGAGCCAAGAAAAAGGAAGTTCAATAGCCATTGCGGCTCTTTCTGCTTGATTCAGAGCATGCGTGAACTTTTGTTCAATGAACATGTGTACACGCGATCGAACTTTCCAACAACAAGTTTTGTTGTCGGAAAATTTGGGAACCTGCTCTCAAACATTTGTGTGCCGAAATTCCGTCAACAAATGTTCGATGGAGCATGCACACGGTCGGACTTTCCGACAAGCAGCTCACATCAAACATTTCCCGTCAGAAAATCCAACCGTGTGTAGACGGCTTAAGTCACCACTTAGAGCTTACACAGGTCGAGGATTCTCTTCCTTTCCAATCACTCCCTGAGTGGCATTAAGGCTGGCATACATGACTTAAGGGGATTGAGTCACATGCTCCTTCATACTCAGTTTGCTTCTCCAGTCAATTAAAGTGGCCAGGGAGCAATGGGAACGTAAGTATGAGCAGCTGTTGGGTCCAGGTAAAGCAGGTTTGTTTTCATGCCCTCCTTCAGAGCAGATATGCCACATTAGAGTGGAGAGGATCCTAAGCTTTGTGTAATCTCCAAATGATGCTTCAACTTCTTCCTTTAACTTTTTCATGTCTGTTCACCCATGTACATTTTTTGAGTAAGAATAGTTACACATCAGTATTTTTCATGCAGTGCTTTCTAGATCTGTTTTGCATGTTACTGTTCATCCCTGTGAAAAGTAGCATGTAAAATAGACCACACCAAAGATGCAGCATAAATCTCTAGACTTAGAAGTAAACAATTTGGTTGCCCAATGTTCTGGGTCAGGTCCTTTGCCTACAAGCTTACTGAAGTGCCACCACAAAGACCTTTCCCACCATGTGCATGCTGAAAAAAGGCCACCAGGACAAGATTAACGCATGTGGCTTCCTGAGAATGCTGGGATAGCAAAACTAGTCAAGGCTCCATATCTACCGCCACGTCCGGCCCAAAATTCTGGTCTGCGAAAAGCATGCCAGTCTCCTGCTAGCAGAGCGGCGGAACAGGGTATCATACAGGTTATTTACACTGTTGCCATATTTGGGCACAAGTAATTGTAAGTTTGTATTTTTTACCTGTTTTCATAAAGGTATAAATAAAGTGACTACACTATAAGTATTGTCATGTTGTAATAATTTGGGTGCGACTGTTCTTGCAGAGAGGATGGACAGTGACGACTGAAGGATTACTATACCGAATTGGTGGATACCCATGGGCATGTCACAAAGTCTTTTATGACCTTTATTCATTTAGCAGTCGCTGGCTTGTTGGTGAGTGAGCAATCGGTGTTGGTCTGTGTGGCACGGTCAAGATTTATACAAAAGGAAGATTTTGGAATGTATTCACATGGCTCTGGAGACTTTTTTATGATTTAAATACTTTATTTGGCACATTTATACTTTCATAGACTATCAGGAACCATGAAACAGACAGAGACAGAAGTAAAATCAAATCACACAAAAAAAAGGTAAATAGGAAAAAGCATAGTCAAGCATAGCCAGAGTCCAGTAGCCAGATCGGGTAGTCAGCCAGTCCAAAGTTCATAAACCAGATCGGGTAATCAGCCAGTCCAGACGTCAGGGATCCAAGGAGAGCAACTGCAAGCAGGATAGAAGCCAGGAGGGATGTCAGCAAGCCAGTCTTGAAACAAACAGCAGGCAATGGTTCCTAGTGATGTGACCAACGCAAAGGCAAAGGAAACAGTGAGCTGGAAGCCTTTAAATAGGCAGGTCAGACAAGCATCATCGGGAACAGCTGGTAACTGTGGAAAGAGAAGAGAGCTGGCAATTAGCCGACAGCTGAGCAGCCAGCCCAGAGGAGGAAGGGCTAAGCCAGCCCTGACACAGAGACTGTTTGTGTTAAGCTCCATCCTTTTTGCTTTTCAAGTAACAAGAGTGATGCTGCCTATATTAAGGCTATGTGGTCCTCCTGCAGCTCCGACCTCCCTGGAGATGTTGCCTAATAAACATGACAGCCATCATTACAGAAAGGAAAAAGAGGACTGGGGCAGTGGTGTACTGCAGCAATCAGAGTAGGATAATACTGCAGCTGTTGTAGAATTTGCCAATATAATGGAAAAATAGTAGGGACACCTTGAAGGATTTGAGAAGATAAATGGATTCACTATCCGCTGAATAAAGTGAGCATTGCTTAATGGGTTATGGCTTTTAGTGCCATGCCTTTAAATCTATGCTTTGCAATGTAGTCAACAATAAAGGACTTTGAACCATACTGAATAGGGAAATGTACTACCCTCTTCATACACAGCACACATATACAGTCCTTGTTCTCACAAAATTCCATATACATTCATAAGGGACAGGCTCTACTGCTGCCATTATGTACCACAAGCACTGTTTATCTTCTTAACCACTTCCCGACTGCCGCACGACGATGTACGTCGACAGAATGGCACGGGCAGGCATAAGGGCTTACATGTACATCCTTGCCTTCCCGCGGGTTGGGGGCCCGATCGGGCCCCCGCCCGGTGCCTGCGGCGGTCGGTATTAGTTCGGGAGCGATCCCGGATGAGGGGACGGCCATTCATTCATGGCCACCCCCTCGCGATCGCTCCCGACGAATGAAAATCCTCCGTGACATCACTTCCTCTCCTGTAATGTAAACACAGGAGAGGAAGTGATGTAATCTCTCCTCCGTGTCGGTATTTTTCGTTCCGACACCGAGGAGAGAGGATCGGTGAGTTGCACCAACACGACACTACACAGTAGAACATGCCAGGCACACTCACACCCCCCCGATCACCCCCCCAATTACCCCTGCCCCCCAGTCACAGTGACACCAATGTCATTTTTTTTTTTTTTGCATTGGTGTCATTTGTGACTGTAATAACTGTTAGGGCAGTTAGGGTTAGCCCCCTTTAGTTCTAAGGTACCCCCCTAACCCCCCCAATAAAGGTTTAACCCCGTGATCACCCCCCGTCGCCAGTGTCACTAAGGCTGGGTTCACATTGCAGCGGTTTATGAGAACGAATGTGATTCGCACCGCACTGCAGTGCAAATCACATCCGATCTCTGTGCGATTCGAGTTCAGCCATACAGATAGTATGGCTGAATTCGCATCGCACCCGCCGCACCCGCCGCAAATTCGCACGGGACCCTTTTTTTGGCCCGCAGCAGAATCGGATTGCATGGGTGTTCACACCATGCGATCCGAGTTTGCAGATCGCACTGCGATATGCGAACTGATCTGGGGGTGTCATTAACATTTCACTGACACTCCCAGCAGTTCGCATAGGGCAGTGTGAACTGCCGCCGGGAGGCATGCGATGCGGGAACCTGCCGCGGATTCGTGGCGTTCCCGCATCGCTCCAGTGTGAACCCAGCCTAATAATCGATCGTTTTTCTGATCGCTGTATTAGTGTCACAGGTGACGCTAGTTAGGCAGGTAGGTATTTAGGTTCGCCGCAGCTTTTTATAGCGCCAGGGACCCCCATATACTACCGCATAAAGCCCCCTGATTGCCCCCTAGTTAACCCTTTCACCAGTGATCACCATATAACTGTTACAGGTGACGCTGGTTGGTTAGTTATTTTTTTATAGTTTCAGGGCACCCGCCATTTATTACCTAATAAAGGTTTAACCCCCTGATCACCCGGCGGGTGTCATTTGTGACTGTAATAACTGTTAGGGCAGTTAGGGTTAGCCCCCTTTAGTTCTAAGGTACCCCCCTAACCCCCCCAATAAAGGTTTAACCCCGTGATCACCCCCCGTCGCCAGTGTCACTAAGGCTGGGTTCACATTGCAGCGGTTTATGAGAACGGATGTGATTCGCACCGCACTGCAGTGCAAATCACATCCGATCTCTGTGCGATTCGAGTTCAGCCATACAGATAGTATGGCTGAATTCGTGTCGCACCCGCCGCAAACTCGCACGGGACCCTTTTTTTGGTCCGCAGCAGAATCGGATCGCATGGGTGTTCACACCATGCGATCCGAGTTTGCAGATCGCACTGCGATATGCGAACTGATCTGGGGGTGTCATTAACATTTCACTGACACTCCCAGCAGTTTGCATAGGGCAGTGTGAACTGCCGCCGGGAGGCATGCGATGCGGGAACCCGCCGCGGATTCGTGGCGTTCCTGCATCGCTCCAGTGTGAACCCAGCCTAATAAGCGATCGTTTTTCTGATCGCTGTATTAGTGTCACAGGTGACGCTAGTTAGGCAGGTAGGTATTTAGGTTCGCCGCAGCTTTTTATAGTGCCAGGGACCCCCATATACTACCGCATAAAGCCCCCTGATTGCCCCCTAGTTAACCCTTTCACCAGTGATCACCATATAACTGTTACAGGTGACGCTGGTTGGTTAGTTATTTTTTTATAGTTTCAGGGCACCCGCCATTTATTACCTAGTCTCACTAGTGTACCCCTAAATTTAGGGGTGTCTACTTTCCAAAATGGGGTCATTTGGGGGGGTTTGTGCCATCTTGGCATTTTATGGCCTTCAAAACTGTAACGCCCTTAGAAAGCCTGAAGGCGGTGCTTGGTTTTCGGGGCCCCGTACGCAGCTAGGCTCCCAAAAAGTCCCACATATGTGGTATCCCCGTACTCAGGAGAAGCAGCAGAATTTATTTTGGGGTGTCATTTCACATATGCCCATGGCATGCGTGAGCAATATATCATTTAGTGACAACTTTGTGGAAAAAAAAAAAAAAAAAAAGTTTGTAATTTTCCCTCAACTTGTGGCAAAATATAAAATATTCCATGGACTCAACATGCCTCTCAGCAAATAGCTTGGGGTGTCTACTTTCTAAAATGGGGTCATTTGTGGGGGTTTTGTGCCATCTTGGCATTTTATGGCCTTCAAAACTGTAATAGGTAGTGAGGAGTGAAGTCAAATATTTACGCCCTTAGAAAACCTGAAGGCGGTTCTTGGTTTTCGGGGCCCCGTACGCGGCTAGGCTCCCAAAAAGTCCCACATATGTGGTATCCCCGTACTCAGGAGAAGCAGCAGAATTTATTTTGGGGTGTCATTTCACATATGCCCATAGCATGTGTGAGCAATATATCATTTAGTGACAACTTTGTGAAAAAAAAATAAAAGAAAATTAAAGTTTGTAATTTTCCCGCAACTTGTGGCAAAATATAAAATATTCCATGGACTCAAAATGCCTCTCAGCAAATAGCTTGGGGTGTCTACTTTCTAAAATGGGGTCATTTGTGGGGGTTTTGTGCCATCTTGGCATTTTATGGCCTTCAAAACTGTAATAGGTAGTGAGAAGTGAAATCAAAAATTTACGCCCTTAGAAAGCCTGAAGGCGGTGCTTGGTTTTCGGGGCCCCGTACGCGGCTAGGCTCCCAAAAAGTCCCACATATGTGGTATCCCCGTACTCAGGAGAAGCAGCAGAATTTATTTTGGGGTGTCATTTCACATGTGCCCATAGCATGTGTGAGCAATATATCATTTAGTGACAACTTTGTGTAAAAAAAAAAAAAAAAAAAATTTTTTTGTCATTATTCAATCGCTTGAGGCAAAAAAATAAAATATTCAATGGGCTCAACATGCCACTTATCAATTTCCTTAGGGGGTCTACTTTCCAAAATGGGGTCATTTGGGGGGGTTTTGTACTGCCCTGCCATTTTAGCACCTCAAGAAATGAGATAGGCAGTCGTAAACTAAAAGCTGCGTAAATTCCAGAAAACGTACCTTAGTTTGTAGATGTGACAACTTTTGCGCAAACCAATAAATATACAATTATTGACTTTTTTTTTACCAAAGACATGTGGCTGAATACATTTTGGCCTAAATGTATGACTAAAATTGAGTTTATTGGATTTTTCTAATAACAAAAAGTAGAAAATATCATTTTTTTTCAAAATTTGCGGTCTTTTTACGTTTATATCGCAAAAAATAAAAATCGCAGAGGCAATCAAATACCATCAAAAGAAAGCTATATTTGTGGGAAGAAAAGGACGCAAATTTTGTTTGGGTACAACATTGCATGACAGCGCAATTACCAGTTAAAGCAGCGCAGTGCCAAATTGTAAAAAGACCTCTGGTCATTTACCAGCAAAATGGTCCGGTCTGAAAGTGGTTAAATGTGAGTTTTTTTACTTCAAATAAATAGCCAACATTTTTTACGGAATCACGCTATGTAGCATTTTGTTCTCCTCTCCAACTATATACAAATGCATGTGAGACTTCATCCATCTTGCTTCATGAATACCTACCTTGGAGGTCACTACCCTTGAGAGGTGTTTGATGACTCGTGGGATTACCTGATTTATCTGTCAAGGGTCGCCAGATCTGAAGCCCCCATCTTTGGTGTACACCACCACAAGCATGTTTGACTCATAGGTCGTATGCCCTTTTGGCTTCAAACATTCTGGTAAGCCTTCATCTAATTGGTGGGAGATTAACTACATGTAAAACCCTCTTCACAAGTTATTTTTACTTTAGATGTCAAATGGACGTTATGAACACTTGGCTTCTATTCATTTACATTTTTCGGACTTACTACACATTAGGTTTCTATAACTTATGGCTTGCATGTTTATTTGTTTATTCGCTTTATCATTATTGATGCATTATCACTGTGAACTTATCTAATCAAGGTTTCACACGTTCTTTATTATTGAGTGTGAGACTCCCATTTTCCCCAATATATTTTTTTTCTTGTCCTATACATGTCATTGAATTTCAGTTATTATTTTATATAGGGGGCTTTAGTTATCTTTAGTTTACCATTTGCATTTTATATGCCAGTGGTCCTATCTTCTTGAAGACTCCAGGACAAAACCTACCCTTGCCGTAGAGCCACCCACACAGGGCCAGACTGGGAATGATAACCAGCCCTGGAAATTATTACATACCAGCCCCATAGCATTATTATACCAGCCCAGAAGCATAACGTCATTATTGTCTTGTTCATAAAAGAGAAAACCACACATTTTAAAGCATATTTTAAGAGTGCATTATATATGGATAGGACACATATAAAAGCACATAGGGAGATATATATATCTTGTTGGCAAGTGATCATTCAATGAATCCAAGCTCTGCAAGATAACGTGCACTGCATTGGTGTCACAGTAACCAAGAATATTACTTATCCCATTGTTTTGAAAATCTATGTACACTAAAAACTGTATTTGCTGTATTCACTGTTTTACTAACTTGACAAGCTTATTATTCTAAATAGGAAACCTTCATTTTGTTTTAAAGATTCTAACTACCAGCAAGAATGAGTCCTTACATTTAAAGAGCACCTGTCATTTCAGATCCACCATGGCAGCACCTGTTAGCGGGCATCCACTCGCCTGCTGCCCCCACGTCACCCTAACCTTGTTGTGTCACTGCCACATCACCAGCCATCCCATTAAAGTGAATGGGACTCGCGGTGAGTCAACCGCGGGTCAGAAGAGGAGCCGCTGCGGGATAGAGATGACAGTTGCTCTTTAACCACATCCCACCCGGCCACTGCACACATACGGGCGGGTGGGCGCTTCCTCCTTCTAAATGGACGTTCAAGAATTTTCCTCAGAAAACTCAGGCACGCGTGTGCATGCCACTGCAGCGGCGCAATCCCGATGCGCTTGTGTCACTTCGACAATCACAGCTGGCATGTGATGTAAATAGAGAGTCATTTGCTAGGCGATCGGCTCTCCTCACACGGAAGCTGTCAGTGAGGAGAGAAGAGCGGATCTCTGCTGCCGGCTGGTGATCAGTGAGTATGAGCTGTTTTTTTACAACTTTTGACACACTGATCACCAACCTAGTGTCCCACACATGTCCCAACACAATGTAAACACACAAAGTCCCCAAAATAATGTCCCCACACAGTAAAAACACCTATCCCTCACATATATAACAGTAAAATCACATGTCCCAATGATCATCTGCACACATCTGTACATGATCTCACAAACCTACTATTATACACTTAACAGGATTTTTTTTTACAACCGGGCAGTGGCGGTGCATTCATAGAGGGGGCAGGAGTGCAGCCCCCTCTCTCCTGCACCCGTCAATCTTCATTAGATAGATTCATGCATTGCATGAATCTATCATCGCCGCTGCTGCCCCCTATTCAGTTGACCGGCCCCTTGCCAGGCGCCAGGCATCTGAATTACAGGGGGTGTTTTTGGAAGTGCCTGATTAGAGCCGTGGGCTCTAATAGGCTTCCAAATTGGTAAACAGCGGGCACACTGCTGTGCGTTTGCTGCTTACACAGTGCTGTGTTAGGGAATCAAATAAATTGCTTCCCTAACACTGACCCGCCTCTCAGCCAATCAGGTGCATCGGGTCTGGTTACCTGTCACCTGATTGGCTGAAGGCGAGAGGTGCTGTGATTGAATGCCTATCAGGCGTCCAATCATAGCAAGAGAGGACAGGAGAAGACATTGAGGACTTGGAGGGAGCGTGGAGGACAGCACTGACCCGAGACAGATAAGTGCCAGGTGGAGGGGGGGGGGACACTGGCAGCATTTGATGGGGCAAACTGGTGGCAGTTGATGGTTACAGTGGCTGTGTTTGATGGCAGTGGCACAGTGGCTGTGCTTGATGGCACAGTGGTGGCAATTTATGGGTACAATGGCTGTGTTTGATGGTACAGCGGCTATGTTTGATGACACAGTGGCTGCATTTGATGGCACAGTGATGGCAATTTATGGATACGGTGGCTGCGTCTGATGGCACAGTGGCTGCGTTTGATGCGCACAGGGGTGGCAATTTATGGGTACGGTGGCTGTGTTTGATGGCACAGTGGCTGCGTTTGGCATAGTGGCTGAGTTTGAAGGGCACAGTGGCTGAGTTTGAAGGGCACAGTGCCTGAGTTTGAAGGGCACAGTGGCTGAGTTTGAAGGGCAGAGTGGCTGTGTTTGAAGGGCACAGTGGCTGCATTTGAAGGGCACAGTGGCTGCGTTTGAAGGGCACAGTGGCTGCGTTTGAGGGGCACAGTGGCTGCGTTTGAGGGGCACAGTGGCTGCGTTTGATGGGCACAGTGGTGGCAATTTATGGGCACAGTGAGGCTGCAATTGATGTTTTATTTTATTTTTTCAGTACTTTGCGCCCCCCCCAAAAAACTGCAAACATATTTAAAAAAGCACTCTTTTTTAGCAGCAAAAAATGAGAGAGAAAGAGAGAGAGAGAGAGAGAGACAGGCGGGGAGAGAGAGAGAGACGGGGAGAGAGACGGGGAGAGAGAGAGAGACGGGGGAGAGAGAAAGAGACGGGGAGAGAGAGAGAGAGAGAGAGACGGGGGGAGAGAGAGAGAGGGACGGGGGGAGAGAGAGAGACGGGGAGAAAGAGAGAGACGGGGAGAGAGAGAGAGACGGGGGGAGAGAGAGAGAGAGACAGGGGGAGAGAGAGAGTGGCTGCGTTTGACGGGCACGGTGGCTGCGTTTGACGGGCACGGTGGCTGCGTTTGAGGACATGGTGGCTGCGTTTGAGGACACGGTGGCTGCGTTTGAGGGGCACAGTGGCTGCGTTTGAGGGGCACAGTGGCTGCGTTTGAGGGGCACAGTGACTGCGTTTGATGGGCACAGTGGCTGCGTTTGAGGGGCACAGTGGCTGCGTTTTATGGGCGCAGTGGCTGCGTTTTATGGGCGCAGTGGCTGCGTTTTATGGGCGCAGTGGCTGCGTTTGAAGGCACAGTGGCTGCGTTTTCAGGGCACAGAGGCTGCGTTTGATGGGCACAGTGGTGGCAATTTATGGGCACAGTGAGGCTGCAATTGATGTTTTATTTTATTTCTTCAGTACTTTGGGCCCCCCCCAAAAAACTGCAAAAACATATTTAAAAAAGCACTCTTTTTTAGCAGCAAAAAATGAGAGAGAAAGAGAGAGAGAGACAGGGAGAGAGACGGGGAGAGAGACGGGGAGAGAGAGAGTGGCTGCGTTTGACGGGCACGGTGACTGCGTTTTACGGGCACGGTGGCTGCGTTTGACGGGCAGGGTGGCTGCGTTTGACGGGCACGGTGGCTGCGTTTGACGGGCACGGTGGCTGCGTTTGATGGGCACGGTGGCTGCATTTGACGGGCACGGTGGCTGCGTTTGATGGGCACGGTGGCTGCGTTTGACGGGCACGGTGGTGGCAATTTATGGGCACAGTGAGGCTGCAATTGATGTTTTATTTTATTTTTTCAGTACTTTGCACCCCCCCAAAAAAACTGAAAAAACATATTTTAAAAAGCACTATTATTTTAGCTGCAAAAAATGAGAGAGAGAGAGAGACGGGGAGAGAGAGAGAGAGAGTGGCTGCGTTTGACGGGCACTGTGGCTGCCTTTGACGGGCACGGTGGCTGCGTTTGAAGGCCAGGGTGGCTGCGTTTGACAGGCAAGGTGGCTGCGTTTAGAGGGCACAGTGGCTGCGTTTAGAGGGCACAGTGGCTGCGTTTGAGGACACGGTGGGTGCTTTTGACGGGCACGGTGGCTGCTTTTGACGGGCGGGGTGGCTGCTTTTGATGGGCAGGGTGGCTGCGTTTGATGGGCACGGTGGCTGCGTTTGACGGGCACGGTGGCTGCGTTTGACGGGCAAGGTGGCTGCGTTTAACGGGCAAGGTGGCTGCATTTGACGGACAGGGTGGCTGCGTTTGACGGGCAGTGGCTGCGTTTGACGGGCACGGTGGCTGTGTTTGACGAGCACGGTGGCTGCGTTTGACGGGCAAGGTGGCTGCATTTGACGGACAGGGTGGCTGCGTTTGACGGGCAGTGGCTGCGTTTGGAGGGCACAGTGGCTGCGTTTGGCACAGTGTCTGTGTTTGATGGGTTACGGTACAGTGGTGGCAATTGATATGTTTGTTTTTTCAGTATACTTTGCATACTTTGCACCCCCCCCCCAAAAAAAACTGCAAAAACAAATAAAAAAATTCACTTTTTTTTACTTGCAAAAATTTAGAGAAAGAAGAGAGACAGGGGGAGAGAGAGAGAGAGAGAGAGACAGGGAGAGAGATAGATAGAAAGAGAGTGACAGAGAGAAAGAGAGAGTCAGAGAGACAGACAGAGATAGAGTGAGAGCTTAGGGCAGCAGGGGTACCTTCTTCTTTTCTTTTCCAGGGTGGCCGTCCTCCTATTCTCCTCGTGCAGGGTGCAGTCTAGTGGGCGGGCCGATTCACTCAAAGCAGCAGAAGAAATAAGCGGTACTGGCGCCGCACGGGCTGATAGTCAACTAGGAGTCAGCGTCCTTATGCTCCTCCCCTCACTCTCAGGCAAATCAATTGGCGGAGGCGGAGCCAGAGCAGAAGAGGCGGAGCCAGAGCAGAAGAGGCGGCACAGGCACACACAGGCAGTGCCAGTGCATTGCACAGTGCGGCGGCCGCCGCTGCAGTGTATTGGGCTGACGCCAGCCGAGCCGAGCCAGCACAGGGACAAAAGCGGCCCCAGGGCACTGAATGCAGACGGCCTACCGGGAAATTTCCCGGTATCCCGGTAGGCCAGTCCGGCCCTGCACCCACACACACATATTTAAATTGTCTACTTATATTTCACTGATGAAAAAACATACTCATATAATGGTTATTCAACAACTTCACAAATATTTCAAACATTTTCTTAAAGCTTTCCCACAAGTTCACAAAAGTTTGGTGCACAACACAACTCCATTGTTGTTCCATTTTTCTGCTTGTAAACCATTTCATTTGAGGACAAATTGTTGCTTTCTCTTCTATAATCGCTAAATATGTATTTCCTGAAAAGGAAAGTCACAAAAAACGTTTGTGTTTTTAATATTTATTTATTAGTGAGTCACCAATTTATGCAGTGCTTTACATATACACACACTGGCCACTTTATTAGGTGCACCTGTTCAATCACTTGATTACACAAATTAATAATCAGCAATTCACATGGCAGCAGCTCAATACGTTTAGGCATCTAGACATGGCGAAGATGACTAGCTGAAGTTCAAACTGAGCATCAGAATGGGGAAGAAAGGGGATTTAGGTGACTTTGAATGTCACATGGTTGTTGGTTCCAGATGGGCTGTTCTGAGTATGCTAATCTACTGAGATTTTCATGCAGAGAATGGTTTGAAAAAAGATAAAATATCCACCGAGTGGCAGTTGTGTGGATAAAAATGCCTTGTTGTCAGAGGTCAGAGGAGAATGGGTAGACTGGTTCAAGATGATAGAAAGGAACAGTAACTCAAATAATTGCTTGTTACAACCAAGGTATGCAGAATACCATCTCTGAAAACACAACACATCGAACCTTGAAGCAGTTGGGCTACAGCAGCAGAAGATCACAACGGGCGCCACTCCCGTCAGATAGCAACGGGAAGCTGAGGCTACAAGTCTCAAAGGCTCACCAAAATTGCACAATAGAAGATTGGAAAATTTTTGCCTGGTTTGATGACTCTCGATTTCAGCTGCGACATTCAGTGAGTAGGGTTAGAATTAGGTGTAAACAACATGAAAGCATGATCCCTTCTGCCTTGTATCAATGCTTCAGGTTGGTGGTGTAATGGTGTGGGGGTTATTTTCTTGGCACACTTTGGACCCCTTAGTACCAATTGAGCCTTGTTTAAACGCCACAGCCTACCTGAGTATTGTTGCTGACCATGTCCATCCCTTTATAAATACAGTGTACCCATCTTCTGATGACTACTTGCAGCAGGATAATGCACCATGTCACAAAGCTCAAATCATCTCACCACTGGTCCCTGAACATGACAATGAGTTCTCTGTACTCCACAGTCACCATTTCTCAATCCCATATAGTACCTTTGGGTAGTGGTGGAATGGTAAATTCACATCATGAATGTGCAGCCGACAAATCTGCAGCAACTGCGTGATGCTATTATGTCAATTTGGACCAAAATCTCTGAGGAATGTTTTTAAAACCTTGTTGAATCTATGCCATGAAGAATTAAGACAATTCTGAAGGCATAAGGGGGTCCAACTCGGTACTAGCAAGGTTTACCTAATAAAGTCCACATCAGTTCCTGCCCTCAAGGAGTTTACAATCTAAGGTCCTTAACTTACATTCATACATACTTGAGCCAAATTAGACAGGATTCAATTAAGCAACCAGCTTGTCTTTGGAGTGTTGGAGGAAACCCACAAAGGCACAGAGGGAGTATGCAAACTCCAGACAGACAGTGCCATGGTTAGGATTCGAACTGACGACCCTAGTGCTGCTAGGAAGAAGTGCTAACCCCTTAGCTACTGTGCTGCCCATATCTTTTTATAGATCAGTGATTCTCAACCAGGGTTCCTCCAGAGGTTGCTAGAGGTTCCTTCAGTATTGGGCAATTTCTGCCTCTCAGATAAGTTCCCACTCACACCATTGATCTTTTTAGCTATCTGTAAGGAGGTAATTCTTCCCAATGATCACAAGTGTAAAGAACATTCCTCTCACTGACCATCACACTAATGTATCAAGAGTTGTAGAGTTCTAATTTTTAGCAGGGGTTCCTCGAGACCGGAGAACTATTTCAAGGGTTCCTTTGTGTTGAAAAGGTTGAGAAAGGCTGTTATAGATGGTCCCAAAATTGCATACATTTAAATTTTCAGTTAACTTCTAAGTTCCTGACACTATTGACCCACCTGGGAGTGTCCCTTTTTTCGTGCTGTTTAGGTAAGGCACACAAAGTGGCAATTACTAGCTTCTGGTTTAACTAAAACAGTAGTCTGCAAACTGCGGCCCGGGGCCAAATGTGGCCATTTGTTTGCCTTTTTTCAGGCACTTGGGACACTATTCCTCCCACTGATAAAAAGGCACCAACAATGGAGCATAATTCCTGTCACTGATACCAACAATAGAGTACTATCCAACTACTAATCCTAACAATTGGGCACTATTCTTTCCACTGACACCAAAAATGGGACACTATTTCTCCTATTGACACCAACTCCGGGGCCCTATGCTTCCCACTGACACCAACAATGGTGCACTAGTCCTTCCAGAGACACCAATGATTGGACATTACTTCTTCCTTTAATACCAACAACGGGGCAATATTCCTCTAATACCAATGAAGGGGCATTCTTTACTCCCACTGATACCAGGGCTCTTTCTACTTCTACTGGTTACAGTCTGCCCCCTCAAAGTTTGAAGGACAGTAAACTGGCCCTTTGTTCCAAAAGTTTGGAGACCCCTGAACTAGAAACATATTTTTTTAATGTCAATTTGCACTTGAATCCTTCATTAAAACACCCTTTAGTTCCAATAGATATTTAGCTATAGGATTCACCCTCTGTATTTTATAATTTGTCATATTCTGTAGTACTGTAAGGCACATAGTCAGTTATTTATCCATATCCATTGTAACTGTTTTCACAGTGCACAGTGTCCCGGATTAAGAAGGACAGCCTGTGGGACATGTGGACACAGCGAGGTTGATTTACAAAAGGCAAATATACTGAGCTCTGAAATTAGGGGAAGCTCTGCTGAGTTCTATCATCCAATCATGTGCAAGCAAAAATGCTGTTTTTTTTATTGTCCTTGCATGTGATTGAGTATTCTTTGCAAAGTGAATCTTTACCTCATTTACTAAGCACTGTGCTCAGTATACTCTAAGTGCATAGTATATTTGCATTTAGTAAATCAAATATATCATGTGACACTTAGATTGCACACAGATGGACACTATTTCACTAATTAACTGACTTCTGAAGTTAATTGGTTGCATCAAAGCTTTTTATGGGCTTCATAACAAAGGGGGTGAATACATATGCACATGCCAATTATCGTTTTTTTATTTCTGAAAAATAGTTTTATGTATATATTTTTCTAATTTTACTTCACCAACTTAGACTATTGTGTTCTGATCCATCACATATAATTCAGATAAAAAAAAACATTGAACTAAAGGCTGTAATCTAACAAAATAGGTAAAAAGCCAAGGGGGTGAATACTTTTGCAAGGCACTGTATGTGAGGAAAATTAAATGTGTAGGGGAAGTGTTCGGAATGACGATGTAAATGAAGTGCAATGGTGAATATATACAGAGGTAGGGGATATAAATGGATAAAAATAAATCAAATAAAAAACAGAAACAAAAATGAAAAACAAACACAAAAAAGAAACGCTTAGAAAGTGAGTAATAAAGAAGGGTTTGTACCTAGTGTTGACAGGTGGAAGCTGCGATTCATTGGAGTGCATGTTGTCCAAGGTGGGGGGAGAGAAGTAGTGTGTGTGTGAACCAACTAAAGAGGATGTCCATATAGGTCAGTGATGGCGAACCTTGGCACCCCAGATATTTTGGAACTACATTTCCCATGATGCTCATGCATTCTGCAGGGTAGTGGAGCATCATGGGAAATGTAGTTCTAAAACATCTGGAGTGCCAAGGTTTACCATCATGGATATAGGTGCACTGCCACAGCCCAGACCCCAACGTCACGCAGGCGTACACAGCAATGAAGAGGGGAACGCTTTCACCTGGGTGGCTCAGCCATCCAACAATTGGCTCCAGCCCAACTCCCCAGTGTGCTAGCAGATGTATCTCACTTCGCCGGCGTTACAGTGCCACGAGGATGCATGTTTTTTACCTGTAAAAGCCTTCCATGTGCAGACATCCAAAAGCCCTGTTACTACTGCTGGGTGACACCATCTTGAATGTGTTGTCAGCAGACTCAAAATTGTCACTCCAGTGATACTCTAGCCTATTGTATTGCTCATCGCTTCTTCCTGAAGAGGACAGGGTCAGTACAGATAGTAATTAGACCATTGGTTCTCAACCTTCTAGTGCTGTGACCCCTTGATAAATTTCCCAAGTTGTAGGGACCCCTAACAGTAAAATTATTTTCGTAGCGTGGGTTGTCAGCACCCAAGCAAGACAAGTAATTTGCGCCCCTAACCCACGGACATTTAGCGCTCCCTGAGTCCCTTCCACTCGTACAGTATTAAAACCCCTTATGGTACATTTTAGGATTCACCACTCTCTCTTTGTTCTCCTTTATTTCCCTTTAATCTTTCTCTATCCTAATTGTTTTTTTCCCCCATCCCTCTCTCTAGCCATCTTTCTTGTTCTTTCTCTTATGCTTTCTCCCCCTTTTTCATTTTTTCCTCTCCCTTCCATGTATTCTCTATTTTTATTCCTTCTCTTACTCCTTGGTGGGGGTTGGGGGGAATGGGATGAGCTGTAGCGCTGTCGGGGAGTTGGGATCAGTGACAGTGCTGGGGGGAGTTCTGATCAGCCAACTTAGGTGCTCTTGATCAAGGTCATCTGCTGATCTGAGAACAACTCTAATCACAAGTAGTGTTACTCACTGTGTCTTCAGCTCTGTGATGTCTTGCAGCAGTGACACCTATGCCGAAATAAGGAGATAGGGTCTCTTCTAGCCCCTCCCACTTCACATTCCTCACCAGTCAGCTGACCTCTAATCTCTGACCCCCACCTCATGTTTTTCACTTTTCACATTTTCTTACTTTTTCACCTTTTTCACACAAATTTTTCACATTTTTATAAAAAAAAAAAATTCCCAGAACACCACACTTGTAATCATCCCTACACATGTGGAATCTGTTGTGGTAATCGGGCATGCTATGTGGAGGTTTTCTTGGCTGGGGTGGGGTTCCTTGCCTCAGCTCCGGAACAGACAACCATTTGGGGTTCCATCTTACTCAATGCTAGCCAAGCACAGTGCTCTAGCCGACCTGTGAGTATAGATCTCCCTTTTTTTCCCCATGAGAACATAATTACTAATACTTTACATCTATTTATATTTACAGCTTACTTGTGTACCCAACTCCTGATGAATGGCATATAACCATGAAACGCGTCAAGTTTCCATGGGGTGCTCAGTCAAGTCTGGCTCATTACTTATTTACTGGCCCATATATATCTTTTAAACATTACTATGTAACTATTAATGTGTATGTGTACTTATCTTATAGCAGCTCTTTTGCATATGGTGTACCAATGCCGGCTAATATGAAATACCTTGTATTACATTCATCAGTGTTTACTATCTCTTATGTGCTGCCAAGCTGACATATATGTATCCATTATGTTTATACCATATGTGCATGTATATATATATAAAAATACTTTTTTAATAGTGTTACAAATAAAAAATGTTTACTAAATACGCTACCTCCACAGGTCAATTGCCTAATTTAAAGTCCCACATTCCCTTCTTATGTACTTGAACCCGGGATGGAGGTACATTTTTTTCGTGCCTCATTTAAAGTCCCAAACGCCCCCCTCTTGGCTATCTGCCCCCCACCCATGCCGTGAACTGAATGAGCAGCTGCGAAGAGGCTGAGTGGGTAGCTGCGGGCTCCAGGAACAGCCCTGCTGAGTGGCTGCGAAAAGGCTGGAAGAGTGGTGCGGGCTTCAGGAACAGCCCAGGATTCAGTGACCCTTGGCAAATCGTCATTCGACCCCGGAGGGGTTCCCGACCCTCAGGTTGAGAACTACAGAATTAGACACTACCAGAAGAGGAGAGAGTTACAGTATGATGTGCAAGGAGTATAGGGCTGTGCTACGCAACTGACTAGTTCATTTTTTACACAAGTTCAAGGGCAAATGTGAATGAAAACAAATATTTATAGAAAGGAAATATGTGGAAATGAAGCATTTAATATACTTTTTTGTGCTTTAAATTGGCATTTATTAAGTTGGCATCAGGGTCTTTTTCCCTATGTGCCGCCTCCTTCCTCTCTCTCTCTTTCCCTATATCCTTTCTTCCCTTACCTATTTCCCCCCTCTCCTCTCCTTACACCCATCCACCCAATTTTTCCTCCTCCTTCCCTCCCTCAGTCTCTCACTCTCTCTAACTCTCTGTCCCACTTTTTCACTCACCCCCCCCCCCCCCTTTTATTTCAGTATCCCCTTCCCTCATTCTTCTACTCTCTCCCACTCTGTCCCCTCTTCTCCCTCTTTTACTATTTACTCTAGCCTCTTTCTTCCCCCCAACCCCCTCCAACCTGTCCCGACTGCTGTACTGTATACATTGTGTTGTATGTTACATACTCCTTACCCCTGCACACTCTTCACCATGTTGTACATTACACAATCCTGATCAAAGTGTTCATTGTCTCAACAGTTGGCTTCAGTTAAGTCCTTTTTTTGAAGAAAGGCTCATGCTTCAGGAAGATGTATAATGAGATTTGCCAGCACAGTACAGACAGAATTAATCATGGCAAACCCAAGTCCCCAGCCCCCTCATAAACAAAGAACTAAGTAGGATTTTTTCAGGGCTGGGGTCGTTAGAAAACAGCTTCTAAAATGGTAAGCAGAAATTTTAATATTTTTTTACGTTATGCTATGTGAATGAAAATTTGTAACAAATATAATGTAGGCGTTGCTCAATGTGGCTGCAAAGATGGAAATACACCCTAATTAAAGTGGTTGTAAACCTCAGTCATGGAATCTGAGCAGAGCACATATATCTGTAGTATTTATTTATCTTTCTCCAAAGCTCTAAGTGCCTGTTCACACTAGCGCGATGCCAGACATCGCATGTAATTCGCAGCGCACTGCTGTTCACATTACATGCGATGTCTGTGCGGGTGCAATGTCAGCCATACAGATAGTATGGCTGATATCGCACCGCATTCGGTCCAAACACACACAGGACCCTTTTTTCTGTTCGGACCAGAATCGGATCGCATGTGTGTTCACACAAATGCAATCCGATTCATGTCCGAACTGTCTGTTCGCAGTGCGATATGCGAGCTGAAATGGGGGTGTCGTTAACATATAATGACACTCCCCAGCAGTTCGCATATGGCAGTGTGAACTGCCGTGCGTGTCAAGTGTGATGCGGGAACCCGCAGTTGATTTGAAGGGTTCTTGCATCGCACTAGTGTGAACCGGCACTAAGTGTCCTTTCTCTTTGGTACTTCATTTCTTTGTTATCAGCATGTGTCACTTCTGAGAAGTTTTCCTGACAAAAAGGGGTATGTGGATATCTCCTATCTCCCCATGGAGTCATCAACAAGGGGAAGTGAGCATAGGGACTGTTGCGGGGCACATGAAATATTT
This sequence comes from Lithobates pipiens, assembly GCF_037356315.1. NCBI lineage: Eukaryota > Metazoa > Chordata > Amphibia > Anura > Ranidae > Lithobates > Lithobates pipiens. The sequence continues at coordinate 23,108,183 of NW_027507696.1, read as the reverse complement.
ATCATACAAAAGAAATATTAATACCAAGGTAATAGGTCATGTTTAAAAAGAGAAGATTTATTTAAAGAGAACAGAAGAATAAATACATAAAATATCACAAGCTTCCGTTGATAGAGACGAATGAGGTAATTATTCGACTAGTTTCGCTGACATAGCTTCATCAGGATATTACCTGAGTCTAAAAATATACAATTATTAGTATAGCAATTCATTAATGTCAATAGTTACAAATATAAACATGACAAGTAAATACAATGATTTAGACATGGGAGACATTGTCATTACAATATATTAACATAAACGTGGGATTCCTACCTCTCTATCAACCCCATTCCAGCTCCTAGACAAATTCAATGGTGTGGAAAGGGAGGAAGGACTCTTTCCCGGCGACTGGGGGAGGAATATTTCACAGCAGCGATAATGGGTCCATATATAAAGGATATTAACTAAATATGTAAAAGATATATAGAAAATTGATATTTAATTCATCAATATATATTAAAGAGAGTAAGGGCCACCGAAAGAGAAGAAAAATATGTGACTGTAGTGGATGAAATTACATATTGGTCATCCAAGAATTATGATGAAATTAGTGGGTCTTTAGTCCCCAATCCACCAATGAAATGGGTTCCGTGATATGGAAATGTGTCAAAATAACCAATTCGTGGACAAGTGAAGCATCAAGAAATAAAAAGAAAAAGAAGGACCCAGAGCCTGTGAAGTATAAGGAACAAGTGGTGTATCCAAAGAGATATATATGTGTATAGTATAGTTACCCCTTGTTCAAAAGGGAGAACAAAGAATTTGAGGGATCCCGGGGATACCGAGGACACTGGTTTAATCAAAGGTATCGTATATCAGAGTTGTAGATGATACAGGATCCAGAGATAATTAATGAGATGGTCTGCGCTAATAAAGGAGATAAACAAATTCAAAGCCATATCTTGAGGAAAAAGGGTTGTACGCTGAGTATATTCTCCTGTAGCATGGGTATTGTTACTTACCCCAGTGGCGTTTAACCCCCACTTCCACCGGGTCCCATCGCTGCTGCAAACTGGCGTGTATAGCGCCACTTTTAAACCCCCCAACCCCGCCGTAATCACAGCGCCGTGTGGCCGGCGCGTGACGTTGGAGGGGTCAGTGGTCCGGACATTGCGCGTATCTATGTCCACAACGCGCATGCGCCCGTCCCCGCCGGACTCCAAAAACATGGCCGGGCGTCTCATAGAGACGCTAGGCTCACGTGGCCCATCCGGTCAACGGCGCATGCGCGTCGACTCGACGCAGCGCGCTAATGCACCTCGGCAAAGGGGGGGGGAAACAAGAATGATCCCACCCCACATTACATCGGCAAGAGCGGAGAGAGGGACGTCAGCCCAACATCAACACTAGGTGTGGGCGGGCACCCTCCTCCACTCCCGAACCACACCAGCCGCCGGGAATAGAATCTCCCCCACACACCAAAGAATGGCCGGAGCACACAGGAACCAGGGGCTGTATTGGGGTAGACCAAAAGCCACATCCATGTCTGAACATATGAAATGTATTAATGAGGAATTGATGTTTAGTAGCACATATCATAGATCAAATGAGATCGAAAACAAACATAATTTTTTTATAAACAATTAATAAGAAAAAACAATATAAATTTAGACAAAGCAGAAAACAATTTTACTTCAATATTGGGACACAATTAACTCATGTGTCAAAGGAGTCTATACAGGGGTGGGGATAGCGGATGCGCGGTGCGCGGTGCTTGGCGCCAAACGGCCTATTTAGGTTTGCCACTGACATCTCCCAGGTGCTGCCTGATCAACAGCTTCTCGGTTCCTGTCCCGTTGTTCGTATCCTGTGTTCCTGTTTGCTTATCTCCTGACGACCCGGCTTTCCCTTGACACCGCTGACCTCTGCCTGCATCTGACCTCGGCCTGTTTGACCTCTCTTTTGCCTGCTCCTTCTGTGCCTCTGCTGCCCGCCTGTTGCCGTACCCTGCCTGCACCCGGACTTGCCTGCTCTGCTCCTGTTCTGTACCCAGTTTGCCTGTGTCCTGCCTACACACCTGCTGCCGGAAGCTTCCTGCAAGTTCCTGCTCCTGGAGCCATATCACAGGCTCTCTTACCACTCCGCACTCTCAGCCACCTGTCTGCTCTATCAGGGGTTGTAAGTCGGACACGTACGGGAGACCACCCTCTGCCCAAGCGGACTCATCGGTTCGGTTAGTGCCAGCCTGACAGTATCAGGCAGCCATGACTGAGTCCGGGCAGGGGGCCTCCCCTATGGATGAGTTATGCAGACATTTGGCCGGTCTGACCCAAGCCGTGAAGAATCTCCAGGATGGCTACTCAAGGTTGGAGGAGCAAGTCCAAGCCTTGTCCTCCTCATCTAACCCTCAAGGAACCTCCCCCACGTCTTTCATCTGCACCCTCCGTAGTGATGCTTCCTCCAGAGCCAAGGGTACCTACACCCGAGAGGTTTTCCGGCGATCGCACCAAGTATCGTGCGTTTCGCAACTCCTGCGAACTGTACTTCGCACTGCAGCCCCGGACATTCTCTCTAGAGGCAACCAAGGTGGGCTTTGTAATATCCCTGTTGTCCGGCGAGCCTCAAACCTGGGCCCATCGTTTACTGGAGCAGAAATCTGGAACCCTGGATAGCCTTGACAACTTCTTCTTGGCCATGTCTCAGCTTTATGAGGACCCTCAGTTGACTGCGACTGCAGAAGCCGCACTACACTCTCTCCAACAAGGCCGCAGAGCGGCCGAGGACTATGCAGTGGAGTTTCGCCGTTGGAGCTCCGACACGGATTGGAATGACGCCGCCTTGCGCCACCAATTCCGGATGGGACTTTCTGACCCCCTTAAGGATGAGTTGGCACGGGTAGGAATACCACAAACCCTGGATGAGTTAGTCAACCTCTCCATTCAGATTGACCGCCGGTTAAGGGAACGCCGGTCGGAGAGGTCCTCCAGCCACTTCCGTCCCACCTGGGTGCTCCCCAAGGTTCCCAGTTCTGCTGGTCAGTTCTCTTCTACCTCTTCTGCTCCCGCTCTGGAAGCTCCGGAACCAATGCAGCTCGGGTTACTCCGGCCCTCGTTGACCCCTGAAGAAAAGCAGCGCAGACGTACCCTTAACTTATGTCTCTACTGTGGTGAACCTGGGCACTATGTCAGGGCTTGCCCCAACAAGACACGTAAGTGTGTTTCCTCTTCCTTCATGTGTGCCTCTGTTCTACGAAAACCCAGTTCTCACCTTGCCCTTCTCCTCACTTTGCAGCTTCCAGGAGGGAGTTTTCCAGTGTCAGCCATCATTGACTCCGGAGCATGCAGCTGCTTTATCGATCTGACTTTCGCTGCCAACCATCACATCTCGCTCATACCCAAGGCTCAGGGGCTTGCTGTACATCTAGCCGATGGCTCCGCTCTTAGTTCCGGTCCTGTCACTCAAGAGACTGTTCCTTTGCTGGCTACTATGGGCACCTGTCACCAGGAGCACCTGCGTCTGGATGCCATCTCCTCCCCCTTGTTTCCAATTATCCTGGGGATACCCTGGTTGCAGGCCCACAATCCAAGCATTAACTGGGCCACAGGAGAAATCAAGTTTCTTTCCGATTACTGTCAACAACACTGCTTGGCCCGACCGACATGCAACTCCTCTAAACTTCTCTGTTTGGATGTCGATCCGAAATTGCTTCAGACCGTTCCGGAACCCTACAAGGACTTTGTGGATGTTTTCAGCAAAAAAGGCGCAGATATTCTTCCCCCCTACAGGCCTTATGACTGCCCTATTGAACTGTTACCAGGTACCGAAGTCCCCTTTGGGAGAATTTTTCCATTAACGGAACAGGAGTTAGGCACGCTGAAGGAGTATATTGACGAAAACCTAAAAAAAGGGTTTATCCGTCCGTCTACTTCCCCTGCCGGTGCTGGCATTTTTTTCGTCGAAAAAAGGACCATTCCTTACGTCCCTGCATTGACTATCGGGAATTGAATAAGATAACTGTCAAAAACCGTTACCCTTTACCCCTAGTACCCGAGTTGTTCCAGAGGCTGGGGTCTGCAGTCATCTTTTCGAAATTGGATCTTCGCGGAGCTTACAATTTAATCCATATCCGAGAAGGAGACGAGTGGAAGACAGCGTTTCGTACTCGTTTTGGGCACTACGAGTACCTTGTCATGCCCTTCGGGCTGTGTAATGCACCCGCAAACTTTCAACATTTTGTCAACGACATCTTTCGCGACTACCTGGATCTATACGTAATTGCATACCTGGACGATATCCTAATCTTTTCCTCATCTTTGGAAGACCATCGTAGACATGTCCATAGTGTACTAGCTCGTCTCAGGGTACACGGGCTTTACGCGAAACTCGAAAAATGCGAGTTTGAACGCCAGTCCATCCAATTCCTGGGCCTGGTTATATCTGTGGAGGGCATCAAGATGGATCCCCAAAAAGTATCTGCCATCCTGGACTGGCCTGCACCTGTGGACAGGAAGGGCGTACAACGTTTCGTCGGTTTTTCCAACTTCTACCGGAAATTTATCAGGGGTTTCTCTGCGATTATTGCTCCCATCACCGAACTGACCAGGCAGGGTACCCGATTCTCTTGGACCCCTGAGGCACAGCTGGCCTTCGAAAAACTTAAGATGCTGTTCACCTCTGCCTCTATTCTAAAACATCCGGACCCAGCCTTACCCTTCGTTCTTGAAGTGGATGCTTCGGAAATCGCTGTGGGGGCGGTGTTATCCCAACGGCAGGGTGCCAAGGCCCTTCTTTTCCCGGTGGCGTTCTTTTCTCGCAAACTGTCATCATCCGAAAGGAACTATGATGTTGGGGACCGAGAACTTCTGGCCATTAAGGCGGCTCTGGAGGAGTGGCGTTACCTATTGGAAGGTGCTGCACATCCCATCCTGGTTTACACCGACCACAAAAACCTGGAATATTTGAGAACTGCCAAAAGACTTAGACCACGGCAAGCCAGATGGGCTCTTTTTTTTTCCCGGTTTCAATTTCATATCACCTATAGACCTGGTTCTAAGAATGTCAAGCCGGATGCCCTGTCACGTATGTTTTCTATCCCTGAAGAGACTCGGCCTCCTGATACTATTCTCCCTTCTGGGAACTTCTTGCTCCTCCAAGGGGACCTTATCTCCCGGATCAGGCAGGCTTCTGTTGGAATGCCCCCGAGCCCCGAGGTCAGCTGTAGTGAGGGGTTGTTCTGGCATAAAGGCAAGATTGTGGTCCCTGAAGCCTTGAAGGTAAACGTGTTGGAACTCTGCCACGACCATAAGATGGCCGGACACTTTGGTACCCGGAAGACTGCCGAACTGATTCAGCGCACCTTTTGGTGGCCTCAACTTCTTAAGGACTGCAAGGACTATGTGGACTCGTGTAGCACTTGCTCCCGAAATAAAAACAGCCGGACACGGGCTTGAGGCCTACTGAAACCTTTACCTGTCCCTGAGAGACCGTGGAAAATGATTTCGATGGACTTTATCGTGGAACTTCCCCTTTCCGAGGGGTTCTCTACTATCTTTGTTGTCGTAGATAGGCTGTCCAAGATGGCCCACTTCCTCCCGATGAGGGGCACTCCCTCGGCTATGGAGACGGCCAAGATCTTTGTCAAAGAAGTTGTAAGGCTGCATGGGATCCCGGCAAGTATTGTTTCCGACCGAGGCGCCCAATTCACCTCGAGGTTTTGGAGAGCGCTCTGCGGGTCTCTTGAAATTGAACTGGCCTTTTCCTCCGCTTATCACCCCCAGACAAACGGACAAACGGAGAGAACTAATCAGTCCCTGGAGCAGTACATCCGCTGTTTTTCTTCTTTCTCGCAAGATGACTGGGTCTCGCTACTACCCATGGCGGAGTTTGCTTATAACAACTCCTTGCACTCCGCCATCAACCAGACACCGTTCTTTGCCAATTACGGCTTCCACCCAGCCTTCTTGCCCAGCTCAGTCCCAGAATGCCTTGTTCCGGCAGTTTCCGAGACATTGGACTTCTTTTCTAAAAACAACCAACTCCTAAAGGAAACCATGGCCCGGTCCCAGGAATGCTATAAACGGGCGTTTGACAAAAGGAGACGGGGAGAACTCGTTCTGGCTCCCGGCAGCCAAGTATGGTTATCTACAGTCAACCTTAAGATGGCCTGTCCCTCCAAGAAGTTAGGCCCTAAATTCATGGGCCCCTTTTCAGTAAAAAGGAAGATAAACGAAGTGGCATATGAACTTAACCTGCCTGACTCTTTTAGAGTGCACCCGGTCTTTCACGTGACCTTACTGAAGCCCGTTACCCCAAATCCCTTTGCCGACCGCACCACTGACCCACCCGAACCTGTTATAGTGGACAATGAAGAGGAGTTTGAGGTTGAAGCAATCCTTGATTGCAGGAAGAGGGGTAATGTAACCCAGTACCTCATCAAGTGGAAGGGTTATGGACCTGAGGACAACTCCTGGGAACCCGAGGACAATCTACATGCTCAGGAACTTTTGCGGGCCTTCAAGAACCGTCAGGTTTCCAGATCGGCTCACCTGGGCAGCCGGAGTCTGCCCTTAGGGAGGGGGCACTGTCAGGGTCGTTACCTGGATGGTCGCGGTGCTGCCCGTGTTGGTGCGCGCCGATGTCCTGCGGTGCGTGCTGGGGTGCGTGTTCCTGTGCGTGCGGTGTTGCGCGCTCCTGTGGGCGCTGGTGCGCGTCGGTGTGTGCCCTCACGTGCCCCTGCTGGCGCTGGTGCGCGTCAGCGCGCTGTGGTGGGCACTTCGGGTACCGCTGGTGTGTCTGCCGGCGTTCGGGTGCGCGCGTGCGCGCGTGTGCGCGGTGCTTGGCGCCAAACGGCCTATTTAGGTTTGCCACTGACATCTCCCAGGTGCTGCCTGATCAACAGCTTCTCGGTTCCTGTCCCGTTGTTCGTATCCTGTGTTCCTGTTTGCTTATCTCCTGACGACCCGGCTTTCCCTTGACACCGCTGACCTCTGCCTGCATCTGACCTCGGCCTGTTTGACCTCTCTTTTGCCTGCTCCTTCTGTGCCTCTGCTGCCCGCCTGTTACCGTACCCTGCCTGCACCCGGACTTGCCTGCTCTGCTCCTGTTCTGTACCCAGTTTGCCTGTGTCCTGCCTACACACCTGCTGCCGGAAGCTTCCTGCAAGTTCCTGCTCCTGGAGCCATATCACAGGCTCTATTACCACTCCGCACTCTCAGCCACCTGTCTGCTCTATCAGGGGTTGTAAGTCGGACACGTACGGGAGACCACCCTCTGCCCAAGCGGACTCATCGGTTCGGTAAGTGCCAGCCTGACACAACGTCACGCGCCGGCGACACGGCGCTGTGATTACGGCGGGGTTGGGGGGTTTAAAAGTGGCGCTATACACGCCAGTTTGCAGCAGCGATGGGACCCGGTGGAAGTGGGGGTTAAACGGCACTGGGGTAAGTAACAATACCCATGCTACAGGAGAATATACTCAGCGTACAACCCTTTTTCCTCAAGATATGGATTTGAATTTGTTTATCTCCTTTATTAGCGCAGACCATCTCATTAATTATCTCTGGATCCTGTATCATCTACAACTCTGATATACGATACCTTTGATTAAACCAGTGTCCTCGGTATCCCCGGGATCCCTCAAATTCTTTGTTCTCCCTTTTGAACAAGGGGTAACTATACTATACACATATATATCTCTTTGGATACACCACTTGTTCCTTATACTTCACAGGCTCTGGGTCCTTCTTTTTCTTTTTCTTTCTTGATGCTTCACTTGTCCACGAATTGGTTATTTTGACACATTTCCATATCACGGAACCCATTTCATTGGTGGATTGGGGACTAAAGACCCACTAATTTCATCATAATTCTTGGATGACCAATATGTAATTTCATCCACTACAGTCACATATTTTTCTTCTCTTTCGGTGGCCCTTACTCTCTTTAATATATATTGATGAATTAAATATCAATTTTCTATATATCTTTTACATATTTAGTTAATATCCTTTATATATGGACCCATTATCGCTGCTGTGAAATATTCCTCCCCCAGTCGCCAGGAAAGAGTCCTTCCTCCCTTTCCACACCATTGAATTTGTCTAGGAGCTGGAATGGGGTTGATAGAGAGGTAGGAATCCCACGTTTATGTTAATATATTGTAATGACAATGTCTCCCATGTCTAAATCATTGTATTTACTTGTCATGTTTATATTTGTAACTATTGACATTAATGAATTGCTATACTAATAATTGTATATTTTTAGACTCAGGTAATATCCTGATGAAGCTATGTCAGCGAAACTAGTCGAATAATTACCTCATTCGTCTCTATCAACGGAAGCTTGTGATATTTTATGTATTTATTCTTCTGTTCTCTTTAAATAAATCTTCTCTTTTTAAACATGACCTATTACCTTGGTATTAATATTTCTTTTGTATGATAAATATTTCATGTGCCCCGCAACAGTCCCTATGCTCACTTCCCCTTGTTGATGTCTCCATGGGGAGATAGGAGATATCCACATACCCCTTTTTGATCCAAACTATCGGGATGAGGTGCACATATGTAGTTGTACAACCATTGTATCTTCAAGCTACTTTTCCTTTATAGTTATTTGGGTGGATAACACACCTAGAGGTTGTAGTGGGTTACCCCGTGGGGATTGACCTAGAGGGTTACACCTATTTTCTATGGTGTTTTCCCCCCCTTTTTGTTTTCTCTCCTTCAGTGAGTACCCCACACATGTAAATCCTCAGAGCCCCTCCGGCTAAGTCCCTATCTTAGCACAATAGGGCCCAGCTTTTTTATGTCATTGTAATTGTGTATTTTGTTTTTTTGTTTTCTTTATGCTTTTTACTTATATATGATTCATTAAAATTGTTTATCTATATCTACTTCAATACTAGAGTCATAATCACAGTCGGGTGCGGATTGGCATCTGAGGGCTGCACGACCATGGACGTCCTTGGCTCTGCGTGGACGGGATTTATGACGCAAATTCAGGAATCCTGCCTGGCCACAGGGAACAGATCTGATCGGGAAATTAGGACTTTTCTAGACCGTATGTACATTTTACTTAAAAAAAAGTCACATCTCCACTGGCATATGGAATACCTAAAACAATATGTCAAAGATGAAATATGTCCTATGGGACTTAGAATCCAAGTCTTCCCTACAATAAAGAACCCTACAATGTCCTTTAAAACAACCTGGGAAAAGACATTAACCCACTGTAGCATAGACTTGATGCAGCTATTAATTACACAATATACCTCTGACATGAACACCTTGGATAATGAAATTAATAAATTAAATTTGCAATACAAACACATATTGGAGATTCCTAACTTTAACAATCAGTGGATAGAGGTTAGAGACAAAATAGAGCAAATGAATAAAGAAATTATCACATCCAAACAGGTTAAATTCAATAAAGACAAGCTGGCCTTCTCAGAAGGCTTTGCCTACAAATGGACAGGCAAATTCAAAGATAGACGTATAGTTCCACTTGATACACAAAAAACAAGGGAAATGAGATATCATGGAGAATCAGACTCTTCATTATCCTCATCCACATCACATACGACAGATCTTCGTAATTTAGATACCGCACAATCGTCCCGTAAACGTAACAGACAGAGTAACACTCCCCCTAATATTCAAGGTAAAGGAAAAAAGTCTTCTTCTAAACAAAAAACTGCACACAACACTGTAGAAACCTCTCCTACACTCACTCAAACCCCTTCCACACTCAGCACCTCGACACTACATAATGTGATCCCAAAAGTTTTGGGATCGATGTCTGGCTCTTCTAGGAAATCCCCAATGGATGGTGATTTTTTAGACCCAACACAATTGGAATGCAAAAAACAGCAAACCAAAATAGACACATTCACTCGCAGACCCACACTTCCCCTCACCCCTCTTCCCAATGCTCCCAGCCAGTCAACTTAGATATTATAAATTTAACACAATTTCCACTGTCTCTAGATGAAATACAGGTTTTAAAACTGGGATTGGGATTCTGTCCTCTAAAACCAATAAATACAACCGAAACAATAAAAGATTTATACTTATTTTCAAGAAATTTGACATTTAAGTATATCTTTGATGATAAACGACGTAATGCTAACCTTGAACGTGAATTAGTGGAAAGGACAAAACACTTTACAATGGATGAGTTCAGGGCTCTCCGGGATCTCCTTCTTCTTTATGACGAGGGAGCCACAGAGACACCCGAGACTGGATGTGAAATCTTGGCAACTTCTCTATCTCTGGACCCTTTAGATAATCAAAATACTCAAACTAAAAAATGCCGTAAATTTTAACTTAAGTCCCAAAAATTCCCTGATTTGATGACATGCCCAACTATATGGGCGTTCCTATATGAATGCATCAGAGATCTCAAAAAAATGATCTGGCACCCACATATACCGAATTTATCCCCCAAACAACAAAAGGCCCTTACAGACTTAGAAAGGCGCCATGAACTAGTCATTAAACCCTCAGATAAAGGGGGTAACGTTGTTATTATGTCCAACCCCCAATATCGAGATATGTGCTACCAAATACTCAACAACAGGACTTGCTACCGGCCGATTTCACTGGCTCAAGTATCTAGCTTTGTTGATGAATTTGCACACATCTGTGTGCAGGCTTATCAGAAAGATCTCATTGACAAGGAAACTTTACATTTCCTCGTCCCCAAACATCCTCGTACTCCAACTTTTTACAGCTTGCCTAAAACACATAAAGATTTAAATAAACCTCCGGGCCGACCTATCATTTCAGGTATAGGCTCACTAACAGATAATGCCAGTAAATTTGTTGATAGCTTTTTGCTGTCTCATGTTTCCAGCCTTCCGTCATATATTCGTGATACTACAGATCTCTTGAGACATATAGATGGCATTCTGGTCCCTCCCGACTCCCTCCTCGTGGCCTTGGATGTAGAGGCACTCTACCCAAGTATTCCCCACGAGGGGGGAGTCGAGACGGCCAGAATGTTTTTAATGGAACAAGAGGAGTCCTCTTGGCCCTTAAATGAGTTTATTTTGCAACTACTAAAATTTATTCTTACCCGCAACTTCTTCCTATTTGAAGAACAACACTTTCTACAGACACAAGGTGTTGCCATGGGCACATCTTGTGCCCCCTCCTATGCGAACTTATATCTAGGCGCTTGGGAGAGACAAGTGTTTTCAAGTGACCTGCTTCAGGGCCATCTGGAATATATTTTATGTTGGTTTAGATTCATTGATGATTTATTCATCATCTGGACGGGCTCAAATAACCAACTTTTGGAGTTTGTCAAGTTAATCAATCGGAACAACCTAAACCTACGATTTACAGTATCCCCTGACTCCTTTAGGATTCCCTTCCTAGATGTTTATATCTCAAAAAATCCATATGGACTTCTAGAAACGAGCCTATACAGAAAACCAACAGCAGGCAACACTTTGTTGCACGCATCCAGCGCTCACCCACAACCCCTGTTACGCAGTATCCCATTCGCACAATACCTACGACTCCGGCGAAACTGCACACGGGAGGAAGACTTTCATACACAGGCAACAGCCCTTAGAGAACGCCTCTTACTCAGAGGCTACTCTTCTACGAATCTACGAAAGGCCTTCAATAGGGCCATAGGCCATAAAAGAACATCCCTATTATATCCCAAAAAGAAAAAAACTGGAACAGAAACTGTCAAGGTTATCACACAATTTTCGGCTCACCATGACACATTCAGAACTATACTTTCTAAGCATTGGCATCTGCTTACAGAAAATCACATACTTACACAATATTTAAAAGATACTCCTGAAATAGTATTTCGAAAGGCTAGATCACTGAGAGATCGGCTCACCAGTAGCCATTTTCAGATGAAATCCATTCAGAGACCCAGCCAGAAAGGCACTTTTCCCTGTGGCCAATGCTCCATGTGTCCATGGATATATTCCGGAACATCAGTGACTCTCCCAAATGGAGAAAAGCATAAATTGCAATCCCGAGCCAATTGCGGCACCACTGGGATTGTATATTTAATGCTGTGCCATTGTGGTGCATTTTATATCGGTAAAACTATCCGTGAGTTCAGGCAGAGAGTGGGGGACCACATTTACTACACAACCAATGGAAAACTAACATCCATTGGACGACACATTGGACTGTACCATCGATACGAAATAGGAATTATTAAATTTGTGGCATTGGAAGTGGTTTCAGTTGATATCAGGGGTGGCAATAGGGACAAATTGCTATTACAGAAAGAGGCATTATGGATAGAAAAACTAAACGCACTTGTCCCTCCTGGACTCAACTAAACCAATTCCTTTAAAGCCTTCCTATGAGTAGCTATGTGGCATATGATGCCCCAGATGTGGTATCCCGGCCTCTGCCTCTATTTCCGTCTTAAAATTGTAAATTTATTGGTTCTAATATGATCCCTTCTAAAAATTTGTTGGAGGGACACTGGACGTGCCGCCCTCATCCGCTATCCCCACCCCTGTATAGACTCCTTTGACACATGAGTTAATTGTGTCCCAATATTGAAGTAAAATTGTTTTCTGCTTTGTCTAAATTTATATTGTTTTTTCTTATTAATTGTTTATAAAAAAATTATGTTTGTTTTCGATCTCATTTGATCTATGATATGTGCTACTAAACATCAATTCCTCATTAATACATTTCATATGTTCAGACATGGATGTGGCTTTTGGTCTACCCCAATACAGCCCCTGGTTCCTGTGTGCTCCGGCCATTCTTTGGTGTGTGGGGGAGATTCTATTCCCGGCGGCTGGTGTGGTTCGGGAGTGGAGGAGGGTGCCCGCCCACACCTAGTGTTGATGTTGGGCTGACGTCCCTCTCTCCGCTCTTGCCGACGTAATGTGGGGTGGGATCATTCTTGTTTCCCCCCCCCCTTTGCCGAGGTGCATTAGCGTGCTGCGTCGAGTCGACGCGCATGCGCCGTTGACCGGACGGGCCACGTGAGCCTAGCGTCTCTATGAGACGCGCGGCCATGTTTTTGGAGTCCGGCGGGGACGGGCGCATGCGCGTTGTGGACATAGATACGCGCAATGTCCGGACCACTGACCCCTCCAACGTCACGCGCCGGCGACACGGCGCTGTGATTACGGCGGGTTGGGGGGTTTAAAAGTGGCGCTATACACGCCAGTTTGCAGCAGCGATGGGACCCGGTGGAAGTGGGGGTTAAACGGCACTGGGGTAAGTAACAATACCCATGCTACAGGAGAATATACTCAGCGTACAACCCTTTTTCCTCAAGATATGGATTTGAATTTGTTTATCTCCTTTATTAGCGCAGACCATCTCATTAATTATCTCTGGATCCTGTATCATCTACAACTCTGATATACGATACCTTTGATTAAACCAGTGTCCTCTGTATCCCCGGGATCCCTCAAATTCTTTGTTCTCCCTTTTGAACAAGGGGTAACTATACTATACACATATATATCTCTTTGGATACACCACTTGTTCCTTATACTTCACAGGCTCTGGGTCCTTCTTTTTCTTTTTCTTTCTTGATGCTTCACTTGTCCACGAATTGGTTATTTTGACACATTTCCATATCACGGAACCCATTTCATTGGTGGATTGGGGACTAAAGACCCACTAATTTCATCATAATTCTTGGATGACCAATATGTAATTTCATCCACTACAGTCACATATTTTTCTTCTCTTTCGGTGGCCCTTACTCTCTTTAATATATATTGATGAATTAAATATCAATTTTCTATATATCTTTTACATATTTAGTTAATATCCTTTATATATGGACCCATTATCGCTGCTGTGAAATATTCCTCCCCCAGTCGCCGGGAAAGAGTCCTTCCTCCCTTTCCACACCATTGAATTTGTCTAGGAGCTGGAATGGGGTTGATAGAGAGGTAGGAATCCCACGTTTATGTTAATATATTGTAATGACAATGTCTCCCATGTCTAAATCATTGTATTTACTTGTCATGTTTATATTTGTAACTATTGACATTAATGAATTGCTATACTAATAATTGTATATTTTTAGACTCAGGTAATATCCTGATGAAGCTATGTCAGCGAAACTAGTCGAATAATTACCTCATTCGTCTCTATCAACGGAAGCTTGTGATATTTTATGTATTTATTCTTCTGTTCTCTTTAAATAAATCTTCTCTTTTTAAACATGACCTATTACCTTGGTATTAATATTTCTTTTGTATGATAAATATTTCATGTGCCCCGCAACAGTCCCTATGCTCACTTCCCCTTGTTGATGTCTCCATGGGGAGATAGGAGATATCCACATACCCCTTTTTGATCCAAACTATCGGGATGAGGTGCACATATGTAGTTGTACAACCATTGTATCTTCAAGCTACTTTTCCTTTAAAGTTTTCCTGACACACAAGATAAATTTGTGTGGGGGAGGGGTGTTCAGCAGATAGCTTGACTATTCACAGCACAGTTCTTCTGCTGCGTTCCCCGGGGGCGTGACTGCAAATAAACAAGTAAAACTTATGTAGGATATGTTTCATCTCTATGTATCACCTGAGGCTGTTCACTTCGCTAGGTATATGTGAGGGATTACATCCACTTTAGGGGCACATATCACATTTAAGGTGGTGGCGCCAGTCTTAATATTTTTGGATGTCTACAAAAGAAAGGCCTTTACAGAAAAATAATATATGCACATATACTCTCATTGAAAGATTTTTACTTAAAGAAATGGTCTGACGACAGTTTCTTTAAACTTTTGTAACCAGCCGCACGCAGATATGTGGTTTCTCAGAGGGTCGGACTAAGGGCAGAGTGGCCACATATTTCCGTGCAATATTGCAAAAACAGCTGCGCTAAGAGCACTCCTCCTGCACGCTCCCAACACCGGCGGCTAACCAAGGCAGTCACATGATTGTAAACCCCGTCCCGCCTCTTGGCATCCTAAATCCTTAAAAGGGCCAGGAGGCACCAGTTCTAAGGGGTTCATTATGAACTTATTTTATTTGGTCCCTTTTGGTCTGTTAAATATACCACTAAAAGTATTTTGTTATATCTGTTCGATGAGAGAAAAAAACTGTTAATCATGCCAGAAAACTTGCTGCCTGATAACTTTGTTATCTCTGCCTGTGCTGCAATCTTATCTTTATCGCAGTTTTCTACAGAACCCCTCCCTATGTTATGGAGAAGAAGGTATATTGTAGAATTTTTTAGTCCTGCCCTAGAGTAACAATTCTGCTTATCCATACAGTGCAGTGAGTGCATTGTTACCGTGGGACATGAAGTGTGGCATTGGCAGAGTTACAAAGAAATACATAAAAAAACACGAATGTATCAACCACTTTTGAGGACATGTAAACTGCAAAATCCTATATTTTCTTGGGTTTAAATACACTTAAATTGAGAAATAACATTTTAGCGACATTATTGTGACATTGTATTTACTCTGTATCATTCATATGCAGAATAGGAATGACCTTTGATTTGCATATCATGTGAGTTAAAGCAAACTTACATAGAAGGAAAAAACCCTCACTGGTTATGATTATAAGATAAGTTCACTTTAAAAAAAAATTATAATTGCACATTTTTTGTAGATAAAAAATGTGCATTTACTATTTTTTTTTTTTTTTAGGAGCCTGGAAAGCATTGCACCAGCGATCAGCAGATTGCTGATGCCATGCAGGTCTCCTGCAGACTGTCAGTGTGAGCTATCTGCCCCGTACATTGCACAGCCAGGCAGTTTCACACTGACAGGAAGACTCAAGGAACTACCACAGCGCTCAACAGCATTGTGGTAGTTTATTGAGAGCTAAAAGCTGACAGCCACAAACTATGATCATTCATACACAGAGCTGTGAAAATGAATGACACGGCCCTGTGGGCGGAGCCTCGCATGGCTGCACTATTTAAAAAAAAAAAAAAGTGACAGCTAGTATAGGGAACTTCTCCCCCTACTGCGGTTGCAGCATTAGGAGGAACATGTTACATGTTCCACCATAATAAATGGGTGGAACATGTAACATGTTCCCAAAGGTGAACTTATCCTATAATTCCTTCTTTATTTTTAAGCTGTTTTTTTATTTCTTTTTTTTACGCCTCTTGAGCATATGCATACACCCAGCCACATAGAAGTGACTTTTTATCCATGCAGCTGCATATATGCACTGCTGTGTTTGTGCTGACAGCATATACTTCACAGTGCGTTCCCAGCACAGGGACCAGGCTCTCACGGAGAGCCCATGGTCTTGTAGTAATAAACTAGAAGGTACTATGAGACCCAGTTTCCAATCACCTGATCATTGTGATAGTCTCTGATTGGCTATCAAGGTGATCAGTTACTGTGCAGCCCACCCCTGTGTTTTGTTTTTCTCCTCTTCAATAGAGAAAGATATATAATAGTATCTCCTTCTCCTTGCTAGAGGGAAAAAAATGCAGGCATGTAACCGTGCTGACCAGAACGACTCTGATCTAGGGAAAATTAGAAGAAGAACAGTGCAGTTTTCAAAGCCCAGGATTACTGCACCAGGCTGTCTGGCTGGTGAAACTGAATCACCTATAAATGTAAGTGTAGAGGAGACCTTTTCTGAAAAGGTGAATTTAAGGCTACTGTGAAGGGTAAAGGGATCTTGGGAAAAACAACAGTGATCAGCAAAAATCCAGCACAGTGTCACGGTCTGGAGTCAAGCTCAGAGGCCAGTAGCTATAGCAGTGGAGCAGCACCTACCGACAAGCGGGACAAGTATACAAACAGGTCACCCTGGCTGATGACATGGGTTCATCTGAGGTGCAGGGTCTAAGTACTGACCAGTATTTACCAGAGCTCCTGATGGTGGAGATGGGTTTTGCTGCGTGTTAGTACCAGGTTGCAGTCCTCAGGATCGCCCCACCAGGAGGTGAGCAAGCTGGGGTCCGGTAACAGATGTAACAGGTAGAGATCAAGCAAAAGTTTAGTCAGGAAACATGCCAACTGTTTACAACTGTCATATGACCTGCTGTGATTGGTTACAGCGGTCACATGGTACCAGCAGCAGGCCGGTACAGTGATCGTTCATCAGCTGTGTCCAGTAGATGCAGTCAGTGACAGATCGCGCAGCTCAGCAGCACGATCTGGTAGGGCGACATATGAGGCTGGTCCCAGTGTCATTCGCCCATAGGCCAGGAGGTTAATCTAGCTATAAATTGCTAGAAATTCATTTGAAATCCTTTAAGAACTTTTGTTCAATTTCTTAATCGTTGATGAGTCTGGCAGCAGCATTCATGATGGACTGAAGGGGGTTAGTCTATTTAAAGCTAAGCCATTGAGGAGGGAGTTGCGAGAGATAACCAGGGAGTGAATCAGGAGCTTTGTGGTTGCATTGGTTAGAAAGGGACATAGTTTAGAGATGTTGCGGAGGTTGAGGCGGCAAGCTTTGGAAAGTGATCGGATGTGGGGCCAAAAGGAGAGTTCAGAGTCCAAGAAAACAACTAGCACGCTGACATGTGGGGATGGGTAGGTGGTTGTGCCATTGCTCTTGACAGATAAGTCAGGGGAAGAGGCACGTGGGGGAGGAAATATTATAAGGTTGGTTTTGGACAAGTTGAGTTTGAGGAAGTGGTGTGACATCCATACAGATATGTCTGTTAGTAAGTTAGTGATGCGTGAGGAGACCAATGGAGTGAGTTGAGGGGTGGAGAGATAGATTTGTGTGTCGTCAGCGCAGAAATGGTATTGGAAGCTGTGAGTGGCTATCAGCTGACCCAGGGAAAAGTTGTAGATTGAAAATAAAAGAGGTCCAAGAACAGAACCTTGGGGAACCCCGATGGAGAAGGGAAGAGAAGTGGAGGAAGTAGAATTGTAAGTTTGTGCAGCACTTTACAAAATTGAAAAATATCAACAGATGTTTTCTGTACTTGGTAACTAATGCAGTTACCACGTCCAAGGACTGGTAAGCTTAAATATATTACATTTTTGTTCTTGGGGTTACATATCCTTAGTAAATATTATTAGTAAATAAATCAGGCTTGCTTTTACATTTTGCAATGCAATGCTTAGCATCTTTCTTTTCCATTGCACTTAGAAGACACTGGAATCAATTTTTTTTTCCTAACTTAGTAATACTCAGACATATTTATAGCTAAATAGATAAATAGCTGCTCTTGTCTGCCAGCTGTCTGTACTGCCATAAGGTATTTTTGTCTTCATGTCTTGCTTTACCTTCTGCTCAGTCATGTCCGTCAATTGATGACTTAATTACACATCAATAGATTAGTATTGCATCAGACACATTCCTGTGCTTGCTCATGCTCCTAGCCTGTTTCCATCTTGCAGTAACCACTACTGGTAGTCAGTGATTATGTGTGTCTAGAAACAGTCAACCAGCAACATGTTAGGGCAGTCATTCTGTGATTACAACAGAAAGAAAGAGGCCGTTTCAAATATCCCACGGGCAGAATTTACACCAGAATATTAACATGACTTCAAGAATGTATACTGCCAAGTTCCCTGAAATGAGATCAGATTATAATTTCAGGAATCAGTAAGAAAGTTTCCATGGATAAACGTCCCACCCTGGATCTCACAATAATTATTATTTTATTGTAAATCTGCTGGCCTCACTCCAGCTTTAACCACCTTTTGTTGAGAAATCTCCTGCACACATCCCTCTTTTACCACTTTGTTCAACATTACTTAAACTGCTTGCACAATGACTTATTGTGTCATTTTCACCATGTGAAAGAGGCAGGTGTTGGATTTGGGAGCATTATTTTTGCTGAACAAAGAAAACAATATAATGAGTCTATGAATTATATTTCCTGCCTCCAATGTGAATATATAGCACTTATTTATCCAAAAGAAAATTCACAACAATAAAGAAGTTAAATGCCTTGCGTGGTTTTTACAGCAGTACAAACAGAGCAAGGCTGGCTATCTGAGGCCCCAGATGGCATTCAGAGATGATGGGCCTGTGGAATGGAGGCAGAAGTTCAAAGTAGTTTTTTTTTAAAGGCCAAATTTTGTATTGATTTTCCAAACATTCAGCATACATATATACGGCAGTAAGGCATACAGGTTTACAGCAATGAAAATTGTTAGAGTACATAGCATATTACAACGGCTTACTTAGATGACACATTATGGGCATATTCCATATATTACTGAGCTAAATGCCTTATAATTCAAATAAACAGCATAATAAAACAACAAAGTAGCAACTAAAAGCTATGGAAAAAGAGAAGAGAAAACAGAGAACTGCTAGTGACACTTAAGTTGCATACACATTCCTTTCAGGAAGGAAGTTAACACAATAATAATATGCACAGGCATGGGGTGTAGAAAATACAATAGGGAGGAGGGCAAGAAATCACCTCCAGTACTAAGAAAACCACCCCACGACCTACTCAGGATTAGATAGAAGACATAGTAGGAATTTAATATATGTGAATGTTTAACCACTTGCTTACTGGGCACTTAAACCCCCCTCCTGCCCAGACCAATTTTCAGCTTTCAGCGCTGATGCACTTTGAATGACAATTGCGCGGGCATACAACACTGTACCCAAACGAAGTTTTTATAATTTTTTCCCACAAATAGAGCTTTCTTTTGGTGGTATTTAATTACAGCTGGGAGTTTTATTTTTTGCTAAACAAACAAAAAAAGATGCAAAAAAAAAAAAAAAATCATGTTTAATAGTTTGTCATAAAATTTTGCAAACAGGTCATTTTTCTCCTTCATTGAAGTGTGCTGATGAGGCGGCACTGATAGGCTGCACTGGTGGGCACTGATAGGCTGCATTGGTGGGAACTGATAGGCTGCACTGGTGGGCACTGATAGGCATAGTTAAGGCGGCACTAAGAGGCACAGATAAGGCGGCACTGATGGGCACAGATAAGGCGGCACTGATGAGCAAAGATGGGCACAGATAAGATGGCACGGATGGGTGGCACTGATGGGTGGCACTAAGGGGCACTGATAGGTACCACTGATAGATGGGACTGATGGGCACTGATAGATGGCACTGATAGGTGGCTCTGATAGGTGGCACTGCTGGGTACTGATGGGCGGCACTGATGGGCACTGGTAGATGACACTGATGGGCACGGATATGTGGCACTGGGGTGCAGCACCTTTGTTGAGGCAGATTGTGGGCACTGCTGGGTGGCACTGTGGGCACTGCTGGGTGGCACTGCTGGGGGCACTGTGGGCACTGCTGGGTGGCACTGTGGGCACTGCTGGGTGGCACTATGGGCACTGCTGGGTGGCACTGACGGGGGGCACTTATATTTTATTGAGGTGGCACTGGCAGGGGGCAGGTGGGCACTGGCAGCGCTGGCTGTGATCGGGACAGATGTCCCGATCACAGCCGCCGGTGATCGGCTCTTTTTTTTCTCCTCGCGCTGTCAGCGCGAGGAGGAATAATAGCCGATTACCGGCTCCGTTGTATCACATGATCAGCTGTCATTGGTGCATTGTGCACTGGTACACAGTCATTTTGGAACAGGAAGGGCCAACCCCAAACTGTTCCCACAAAGTTGGGGAGCATGAAATTGTCCAAAATGTCTTGGAAACTAAGGGGCCAAGCCCAACCCGTGAAAAACAACCCCATGTCATAACCCCCCCTCTACCAAATGACTTGGACCAGTGCACAAAGCAAGGTCCATAAAGTCATGGATGCGCGAGTTTGGGGTGGAATAACTTGACTGGCCTGCAGGCCTTCTCATCTAATATTAGTGCCTGACCTCACAAATGTGCTTCTGGAAGAATGGTCAAACATTCCCATAGACACACTCCTAAACCTTGTGGACAGCCTTCCCAGAATAGTTGAAGCTGTTATAGCTGCAAAGGTTGGGCCAATTCAATATTGAACCCTACAGACTAAGACTGGGATGACATTAAAGTTCATGTGTGTGAAAAAAGCAGGTTTTCCAAAACTAGGTTTTGTAAGTTCAATCCAGAATTGAAGGGTAACCACTTGCCGCCCGCCCTATTACAAATTGACGGCGGCAAGGTGGTTTAGTTATCCTAACATCACGTCATATGAGGTCCTGTAGGATACAGTGGAATCGCGCGCCCCCGGGGGCGCGCACCACGGCGATCGGGGGTGACGCTTGTCCCTCGGACACAGCGCTTCCCCGATCAGGGTAAACAGCCAATGAAATTGGCTGTTTACCATGTGATCGGCTGTATCCAATAACAGCCGGTCACATGTCAAAACAAACCCGGCCGCGCGCAATGCGCGCCGCCGGGAGTGAACAGTACGCCGATCGGAGATGGTATATGTCCCTCGGACATATCCCCATCCCGATCTGGGTAAACAGCCAATGAAATGGCTGTTTACCCACGTGATCGGCTGTGTCCAATCACAGCCGGTCACAAGTGTAAACAACAGGCAGTATCCAGGGATCTCTCCTTCTCTCTCCTCACACCGATCGTGAGGAGAGAGAAGGAGAGAACTGTGAGTTAGAACATTTTCATTTTATTGATACTGTGATCAAAATCCCCAATAAAGAGGACCTGTCACAGCCCAAAATCCCCAATAAAGAGGACCTGTCACAGCCCACCTGTCACAGCCCATCAGGACCTGTCACAGCCCACCTGTCAAAGCCCATCAGGACCTGTCACAGCCCACCTGTCACAGCCCACCTGTCACAGCCCATCAGAACCTGTCGCAAGCCCATCAGAACCTGTCGCAAGCCCATCAGAACCTGTCGCAAGCCCATCAGAACCTGTCGCAGCCCATCAGGACCTGTCGCAGGCCAGCAGGACCTGTCGCAGGCCAGCAGGACCTGTCGCAGCCCGCCATCAGCACCCCCATCAGTACCGCTATCAGCACAGCCACCGCCATCAGCACCACCACCGTTACCGCCATCAGCACAGCCACCGCCATCAGCACAGCCACCGCCATTAGCACCGGCATCAGTATCATCTGAATCTGACAGCCCACCTGTCACAGCCCATCAGGACCTGTCGCAGCACATCAGAACCTGTCGCAGCCCATCAGAACCTGTCGCAGGCCAGCAGGACCTGTCACAGCCTAGCAGGACCTGTCACAGCCCAGCAGGACCTGTCACAGCCCGCCATCAGCACCCCCATCGGTACCGCCATCAGCACAGCCACCGCCATCAGCACAGTCACCGCCATCAGCACAGTCACCGCCATCAGCACAGCCACCGCCATTAGCACCGGCATCAGTATCATCTGAATCTGACAGCCCATCTGTCACAAAGCCCGCCATCGGTACCACCATCAGTGCCATCTGGATCTGACAGCCCACCTGTCATACAGGCCACCATCAGTACCACTAACAGTACCGCTATCAGTGCCGCTATCAGTGCCGCTATTAGTACTGCCATCAGAACCATCTGGATCTGACAGCCCATCTTTCACACAGGCCCGACATCACTACCGCTTCACAGTCCCGCTATAAAGTACCATCACACAGGCCATCAGTAACCTGTCAGTACCATCACACAGGCCCGCCATCAGTGAGCTGTCAGTACCACCACCAGTTTTGTCACAGAAGCCCGTCAAAAGTACCACCATGTCCCAAAGAGTTTACACAGCTGAGGAGGCATATAACATCCTCACCATGTCGGATGATGAGAGCAGCGGGGAGCTCTCATTATTCAATTCTGGTTCGGAATACGAACCAGTGGAGGATAGTGGATCGGAGACCGAGTCAGCGGAAGAAACCGCCCCTCCTACAAGAGTAAGGCAATCAGGACCAAGATCAGAACACCTGCCTACCACCAGCAGCGCCAGACCCCAAGAAGAGGAACCCAGTACAAGTACTGGAATTGCACATCGAGCCCAAAGAATCCAGGCCCAGTCCTACCTTCCCGATGCCCTGGCAAACCCCTTATGGTTGCCTGCCAACTCAGGATCGGCTACAATCCCCCCTTTCACTGCACAGCCAGGTGTGCAACCCAACACTTCAAATTTTTCACATTTGGACTATTTCTATTTGTTTTTCCCCCGAAGATTTGTTGCAGTACATGGTTGACCAAACAAATCTCTATGCAGAGCAATTTATTGCTGCCAACCCCAGTACATCCTACGCCCGTATGTTCCAATGGCGACGTCTAACACTAGACGAATTAAAATTGTTTTTGGGCCTTACTTTTAATATGGGGCTTACAAAGAAAAACGAACTGCATGCCTACTGGTCCACCCACCCCATCCAACACATGCCCATATATTCTTCTGTTATGTCCAGGGCACGGTACGAGAAGATTATGCGCTTCCTACATTTCAATGACAATTCGCAGTGCTCTCCCCAAGATCATCCCAACCACGACAAATTATATAAGATTCGCCCCCTAATAAATTCTTTTACCAAACGATTTTCTGAAGTCTTTATCCCCGACCAAAATATTTGTGTAGACGAATCCCTTATCCACTTTACTGGCCGGCTACATATGAAGCAGTATATCCCAAGTAAGAGAGCCAGGTACGGTGTGAAATTGAATAAATTATGTGACCGAGCCACTGAATACGTGTACACATTTCGTATTTATGAGGGAAAAGACTCCCAGCTCCAGCCCCCTGAGTGCCCCACATATATAGGAACCAGTGGTAAAATTGTGTGGGACCTTGCATACCCCCTGTTCAAAAAAGGTTACCATTTATATGTAGATAATTACTACACCAGCTTGCCCCTTTTCCGTCACCTGTATCATGAAAAAACCCTGGCCTGCGGTACCTTCCGAAAAAATAGGAAGGGCTTCCCACAAAATTTATTATCAAAACGGCTACAAAAGGGGGAAGCCGCATTCATGAGGAATGAGGAGGTGTTGGCCATGAAGTGGCGGGACAAGAAGGATGTTCATATGATGAGTACCATTCACAATGACACCTTGGTGGAGATTCGGAGAAGACGTGGCCCCATAGTAAAGCCTGAATGTGTCAATGACTACAATCTTTATATGGGGGGGGTGGATTTAAATGATCAGATGCTGCAACCGTATTTATCAACCCGCAAGTCCAGATATTGGTATAAAAAAGTTGCATTTCATCTGTTTCATATGGCCATGTTCAATTCATTTGTCTGCTATCAAAAGTCACCCCAAAACCAACCCATCAGCTACCTCAAATATATTGAAAACATTATCACTGCCCTTATTTACCAGCAAGGACCCACCCCAGGAAGCATTCGCTCTGACTGTGTGAGTCGCCTACATGAGCAACATTTTCCCTATAGCATTCCCCCCACAGAACCTGGAAGAAGACGCCAAAAGAGATGTCGTGTATGCTCAAATAGAGGAGTTAGAAGAGATACAAGTTATTATTGTCCTGATTGTCCCTCCCAACCTGGCCTGTGTATCGGTGATTGTTTCAAAAAGTATCACACATCCATCCGATATTAGTTCCCCTTATTAGTAACAGACTGCCATTTCCCCATTTCAATTACCTCTGTGCATCATTTTCCTGCCACCATGTTTACTGACCCTGGCCTGTTTACCGACAATGTCTTTGCCTGTAGTTTTGAAACCACGTTTCTGGACTTCCACGTGCACCAACCTCAGCCTGTTTACCAACGATGCCTTTGCCTGCTGTTTTAACCATGTTTCTGACTGCCACGTGCACCAACCTCAGCCTGTTTACCGACGATGCCTTTGACTGCCGTTTTAACCATGCTTCTGACTGCCACGTGCACCGACCTCGGCCTGTTTACCGACCATGCCTTTGCCTGAAGTTTTAACCACGTTTTTGATTTCCACGTGCACCGACCTCGGCCTGTTAAATCGACCATGTTTTTGCCTGCCACTTGGACTGATCTTTTGCCCTTCTACTTCAGTATGCAGGGGTCTCACATATGTGAGGGGCTTCAGAATAGCGTTCTGAGTAGAGAAAATCAGTTTTTGGTTTTCTGTGCTCCTAGAACAGGGTCTGGTTGCCCAGAGGCTTCAAAGAGAATTGGGTGGGAGAAGCCTCTACCCCTGTCCCCCTGGCCCTAAGCTTGATGGCCCTTCCTGCTGCCTGGACCAAAACTTTGGCTGTGCTGACCATATTGCTGCCTGTAATGACCCAGGACTTTATGGACTGTGTTTCTTTCTGCTGCCTGGACCAATAATTTGGCTGTGTTGACCATATCTCGGCCTGCTGCCTCTACTAACAATAGACAGTATTTCTGCCTGGACATCTCTGCCTGCTACCTGGACCAATGCTTTGGCTGTGCTGACAGTATCTCTGCCTGAACTAACTATGGACAGTATTCCTGCCTGCTGCCTGGATGATTGCTTTTGCTGTCGCTGACCACATCCCTGCCTGGTGCCTGGACCGATGCTCTCTTCTGTGGACCACTACACTACTAAAACCCAAGGTAATCTTTTGTTATTTGGTATGTACAGGTTATGTGTTAGAAATATGAAGAGCCTTCAAAAATTTGATTGGTAGTCAGGAAATTATATGTGTAATTTATGCTCCTTGGACGACTGGAGGTGCTATTTGGATGTTAGGCCTCTGTATGTGGCCAGGCTGTGTAAAAGTCTCACACATGTGGTATCGCCATACTCAGGAGGAGTAGCAGAATGTATTTTGGGGTGTCATTTTTGCTATGTACATGCTATGTGTTGGAAATATCTTATAAATGGACAACTTTGTGTAAAAAAAATGCATTTTCATTTTTTTCCCACGTTTTCTGAAAACTTCTGGAAAAAAATGAACCGTTAAACAGACTCATTATGCCTCATAGATTATACGTTGGGGTGTTTGCTTTCCAAAATGGGGTCATTTTGTGGGCGTTTCCATTGTCCTGGTGCTCCAGGGCCTTCAAAAATGAGCTAGGTCATCATGAAATTATATGTGTAATTTTGCTCCTAGAATGCCTGGAGGTGCTACTTGGATGTTAGGCCTCTGTATATGGCCAGGCTGTGTAAAAGTCTCACACATGTGGTATCGCCATACTCAGGAGGAGTAGCAGAATGTATTTTGGGGTGTCATTTTTGCTATGTACATGCTATGTGTTGGAAATATCTTATAAATGGACAACTTTGTGTAAAAAAAATGCATTTTCATTTTTTTCCCACGTTTTCTGAAAACTTCTGGAAAAAAATGAACCGTTAAAAAGACTCATTATGCCTCATAGATTATACGTTGGGGTGTTTGCTTTCCAAAATGGGGTCATTTTGTGGGCGTTTCCATTGTCCTGGTGCTCCAGGGCCTTCAAAAATGAGCTAGGTCATCATGAAATTATATGTGTAATTTTGCTCCTAGAATGCCTGGAGGTGCTACTTGGATGTTAGGCCTCTGTATATGGCCAGGCTGTGTAAAAGTCTCACACATGTGGTATCGCCATACTCAGGAGGAGTAGCAGAATGTATTTTGGGGTGTCATTTTTGCTATGTACATGCTATGTGTTGGAAATATCTTATAAATGGACAACTTTGTGTAAAAAAAATGCATTTTCATTTTTTTCCCACGTTTTCTGAAAACTTCTGGAAAAAAATGAACCGTTAAAAAGACTCATTATGCCTCATAGATTATACGTTGGGGTGTTTGCTTTCCAAAATGGGGTCATTTTGTGGGCGTTTCCATTGTCCTGGTGCTCCAGGGCCTTCAAAACTGAGCTTGGTCATCATGAAATTATATGTGTAATTTTACTCCTAGAATGCCTGGAGGTGCTACTTGGATGTTAGGCCTCTGTATATGGCCAGGCTGTGTAAAAGTCTCACACATGTGGTATCGCCATACTCAGGAGGAGTAGCAGAATGTATTTTGGGGTGTCATTTTTGCTATGTACATGCTATGTGTTGGAAATATCTTATAAATGGACAACTTTGTGTAAAAAAATGCATTTTCATTTTTTTCCCATGTTTTCTGAAAACTTCTGGAAAAAAATGAACCGTTAAAAAGACTCATTATGCCTCGTAGATTATATGTTGGGGTGTTTGCTTTCCAAAATGGGGTCATTTTGTGGGCGTTTCCATTGTCCTGGTGCTCCAGGGCCTTCAAAACTGAGCTAGGTCATCATGAAATTATATGTGTAATTTTGCTCCTAGAATGCCTGGAGGTGCTACTTGGATATTAGGCCTCTGTATGTGGCCAGGCTGTGTAAAAGTCTCATACATGTGGTATCGCCATACTCAGGAGGAGTAGCAGATTGTATTTTTGGGTGTTGTTGCAAGTATGCGCATGCTGTGTTCAAGAAATAACCTGTCAATACAATAAGTTTGTGTAAAAAAAAAAAAAAAAAAAAAAGTCTTAATTTTGCAAAGAATTGTGGGAAAAATGACAACTTCAAAAAACTCACCATGCCTCTTACTAAATACATTGGACAGTCTACTTTCCAAAAAGGGGTCATTTGGGGGGTATTTGTACTTTCCTTGATTGTTAGTGTCTCAAGAAATGAGATAGGCCTTCAGTACATCAGGTGTGATCAGATGTGATCAATTTTCAGTGATTTGCACCCTAAATTGTAGACTCTATAACTTTCACACAGACAAAATAATATCCACTAATTTGGGTTATTTTTACCAAAGATATGTAGCAGTATAAATTTTGACCCAAATTTATGAATAAAAATTACTTATTTGCAAAATTTTACAATAGAAACGAAAAAAAAGTGTTTTTTTTTCAAAATTTTCGCTCTTTTTCCGCTTATATCGCAAAAAATAAAAAACTCAGCGGTGATTAAATAGTATCAAAAGAAAGCTATAATTGTAAGAAAAAAATGATACAAATTTTGTTTGGATACAGTGTAGCTTGAAAGAGTAATTGTCATTCAAAGTGTGAGAGTACTGAAAGCTGAAAATTGGTCTGGGCGGGAAGGTGTTTAAGTACCCTGTATTGAAGTGGTTAATAGCTAAAGCTTTTTTCTTCATAGAAAAACAGAAGCCAAAGCAGCATTTTTTGTGTACCATGCATCTCCTCTTCTGCAAGGTCACCTAACAGGCACCTAATTGTGGTACAGATATTGCCAACTTATCCGATGTAACAGCGGACCAGAAACGTCTAAACCTTGGACAAACCCAGATCATGTGAAAAAAGTCCCGACTCCCCAGGGCTGTGTTGACAATGTGGGCAATCTGGAGACTACATTTTTCCCATTTTAAATAACCTACAAGGAGTATAATAGATGATATGCAAGTATTTGAGCTGGATCAATTTATCTCTAGCTGATATAATGATAGGAAGTTTGAATTCAACAATGTCTTCCCAGGCCTCTTCAGTAAGTGAGTGGGAATATCAGTTTGCCGGTTTGTCGTTACATGGCATTATTGGAAATAATACAGAAGAAGCATCCATCATGGTTCAGCCACTTTACGCAGGGCAGTCTTGTCAGAAGTTAACCATTTTGTGTCTAGTGTATTATGCAAAATGATTGAATATATGGGGTATTAAATTCATTGATTATACTCTCTCTACCTCTCAGTGCTGATCCTTTTTGTCCCAAGCTCTCTCTGGTACACACCAACCTTTAACAACTTTGCACCCACAATCTGTATATTAACCTCTTCCAGTCGGCGTGGCACACAAGCTCTCAGTCATCATTAACACATGGGAGTCAGTGGGAGGGGCTCCCAATCATGTGACCACTAGAATAGCCAATCACAAAGACCACATGACCAGAAACTCTGCCTGCCATTTTCAGAACCCCTAAATGTGTCAGTGGGAACTTAATATACTCAGGTACAGTTGCCCATGCTATGACAATGTTAATTAAAGCGATATTAAACCCAAAAATAGAAAAGTATTTCATTGTTGCTTACCAATTCTTAGAGGTGGTAGTTGAAATTGTTTACTTTTCCCTTAATTTTGTTTTCCTTTATTTTTACCTGGTGATTCAACCAGTAAGTATTTTTCAACTTTTGTTAATAGAAAAAGCTGAGTGTCCATTAAAAGTGGCAGTTAGAGGGTTGAGACAATCAATTTAACACTGGCAAGGGTGCTTACAGTGGTCAGCTTGTATTAACTTGCATAAAATCTTTAGCTGGAGTTTGGCTTTGAATTGGTAGTCAAGTCCATCTAAATCTGCTAGTGCATATAATTCTACCCTTTCTCCTTAAGACAGGAAATATGCTGCTCCAAATCAGCAGGTGAAAATAAAGAAAAAAAGCCCAACAAAAAGTAATTTAATGTAGCCTTCATATTTAAGGATTGGTAATCTGCAACATATTACATTTGTGTTTTTGAGTTTAACACCTCTTTAATGTTCGAGCTGAGGCCAAACAGCGTACACCTGTAACTGCAGGACTCACACTAATGTTTAGGAACCAATCAGAGTAGTTCCCAATGATGTGATCACCATATGAGTACACATAAGCAATGTGGTGTTATCCCGCTGGCCACTATATCAATACGGGACAAAGTAGTCAAGTGGCGGCTTGTGCGTGGATCCACAACGATCCATACCATGCATCTGTTGGGACCAGACATCCAACATACATGGAAGTGTATTAGTTACTGAAGATTATTTGGCTGATATAGTTCTTAAAGAGGGGAGATGGGGCAGCAGGACAGGTAGTTTCCTTCTTCTAAAAGGAGCTTGTCATTACAAGATAGGGTAGTTAAGTGGTGGCTAGTCGATGGAACCACAATGATCCATACCAGGCATCCAGTGGGACCAGGCATTCAACATATATGGGAACAAAGTGTATTAGATACTGAAGATTCTTTGGCTGGCTTAGTTTTTCGAGAGAGCACAACTTGGAGGCATCGGCATTTGCAAAAGAGCCATTTATTTACAGAAAAACTACATTCTGGAAACTGTGCCAGAAAAAAAGCTGGCAAAGCTGACACCAGCATTGTCAGTTATCTCCTTTCAGCTAATCTTTCCCCATTAATGACTTAATGTGCCTTTTTCTGCATGTTCTGTGTCTCTGTGAGCAGGCATCCATCTTGGTGGAGGTATGTTTTTGCTTCTTCATGTTAGAGCCCCCCAGCAAGAACAACAAAAATCTCTCTAAATCCCATGAGACTAGCAGTCAGAGGCTGATATACAAAGGTTGTAGGCACAGGAAAAAGGTACATTATCAGGGTACTGCTTATACCATGAAACGATCTTCACTTTTCTTGTTCAGTTTCACTTTAAATGGTTTATCTGGCAACTGATATTTAATATTTTAAGACTTCTTATTGCTATAGCCTTAAGTTGAGCCATAGATAGTTTTTTGGGTTATATTTTATATACTGGAGTATTTGGTTGCTGTTTTGTGTTTATCGTCTACTTCTGTTGAACTTGGTTTCATAACTTTCTGCGATGTGGTTACTGTTAACTTTCTCACAATAAACACTTTAAAATTACACAAAGTCTGGAGTCTGAGTTCCTTATTTTTGCTAGTTACCAGTTTAGTCATATTAGTTACACTAGTTTCCACTGGATTGCTGAAGCCCCTAAGCTATATTAAAGCCTTGTTTTTTTTTTTTAACCACTTGCCGCCCGCCCTATTACAAATTGACGGCGGCAAAGTGGTTTCATTATCCTAACCGGACGTCATATGACGTGATTAGGATTATGAGCCGCTGCACGCCCCCGGGGGCGCGCATCGCGGCGATCGTTGTTGCGGGGTGTCAGTCTGACACCCGGCAACTACGATCTCGGTAAAGAGTCTCCGACGGAGACTCTTTACCATGTGATCAGCCGTGTCCAATCACGGCTGATCACAGTGTAAATGGGAAGAGCCGGTGATCGGCTTTCCCTCACTCGCGTCTGTCAGACGCGAGTAGAGGAGAGCCGATCGGCTGCTCCTCTGACAGGGGGGGGTCTGTGCTGATCGATTATCAGCACAGCCCCCCCGAGGATGCCCACACTGGACCACCAGGGACACCACTAGACCACCAGGGAAAAGGTAATAAAAATCCATAATCCTCCCTAGACCACCAGGGTGCCAGTCAGCACAATGGGTGCCAATCAGTGCCCATAATGGATGCCAATCAGTGGCCACAATGGGCATCACTGATTGGCATGCATTATTGTTTGGCACTGATTGGCATCCATTACTATAACACCGATGCCGCCTATGAGTGCCCACCTGTGCCGCCTATGAGTGCCCACCTGTGCCGCCTGAGTGCCCACCTGTGCTGCCTGAGTGCCCACCTGTGCCGCCTATGAGTGCCCACCTGTGCCGCCTATCCATGCCCACCTGTGCCGCCTATCTATGCCCACCTGTGCCGCCTATCTATGCCCACCTGTGCCGCCTATCCATGCCCACCTCTGCCGCCTATCCATGCCCATCCGTGCCGCCCATCCGTGCCGCCCATCCGTGCCAGCTATCAGTGCCAATTTGTGCCACCTATCAGTGTCCGTCCGTGTCGCCCATCCGTGTCGCCCATCCGTGTCGCCCATCAGTGCCACTTCATTGGTGCCACATTGGTGCCCATCAGTGCCACCTTATCAGTGCCCATCAGTGTAGCCCCATCAGTGCCCATCAGTGAAGGAGAAAACGTACTTATTTACAAAGTTTTGAAACTGAAACAAAAAAATAATTTTTTTTTTCAAAATTTTCGGTATTTTTTTATTTGTAGCGCTAAAAATAAAAACCGTAGAGGTGATCAAATACCACCAAAAGAAAGCTCTATTTGTGGGAAAAAAATGATAAAAATTTCATTTGGGTACAGTGTAGCATGACAGCGCAATTGTCATTCAAAGTGCGACAGCGCTGAAAGCTCAAAATTGGTCTGGGCAGGAAGGTGTTTAAGTGCCCTGTATTGAAGTGGTTAAATAACAAATGTTATATTTATCTCCTCTTCTCGGTTCCCCCACCAGTGCTTCTGGCTTCTCCCTACCACTGCCCCCCTCCCCCATGGGGCACCCAAGCAGGCACACTTCCTACCCGTGGCTCTGTGTATCCATTCACACATGGAGCTGCGGCTTGGCCCCACCCCCTCCATTGCCTGATTGACTCACTGGCTGTGACTGACAGCAGCGAGAGCCACTGGCTCCCGCTGCTGCCAAAAGCCAATCAGAAGTGCAAGTCCCCAAAGAGGCAAGGCTCTTGTGGACATCACTGGATTGAGAGGGGGCTCAGGTAAGTATTAGGGGTGCCGCTGCACACAGAAGATTTTTTACCTTCATGCATAAAGGTATAAAACCTTGTGCCTTTACAACCACTTTGATTACAGGCAGTGTCTGTTCATTGGTTAGCTATGTGTGTTTCACCTGTTTATTACTTCTAAAAGACTGCAGACACTGTGACTTTTTTAATTAGAACAATGATAGAGAGCACCAGCTGATTATAATGAGCCAGACCTTCCCATTCAGATTCAGCCCGCCCGGTACATGGTAAAACAAACAGCTATTTCTTCATAGCAGAAATTGTTAGAAATCTGCAACAAAGTTTGTTAGAATCTCTGGAATGTACATGGATAACCCAGATGGGATTTATTTTTTTCTCAATGTAAGTGGAGTTACTTTTTAAAGGACCCTGTTTGACAGTCTAGGCAAGTACCAAGTCCATTAAACCTTTCACTGCCACGGCTGTACGGACCTACAGAAGTACCCGCAAGTGGCCAAGTCAGTACGGCGCACGGACCTCCTTTCTCCCTCTTCTTTAAGCTTATGGTCACTTCAATGACCATAAGCTTATGTCAGAATTGTTCAGAAGACTCTGCTGAAAAATTCTATAACTCTGATTAGCGGATTACAACCCGCTGATCAGAGTTATTTACACTTAATGTGACCGCCCCCCCCCCCCACCAATGCCACCGCTTCCCTGTCCTCAGCCTCTCCACCCGACCACTAAATGTCATCTATAACTACTCCCCCCACTCTCCTTTCCCTTCACCCCCCCAGCACTGAGTCCCCCCCTCCACCCCCCCAAATTCGATCCCCCGCAGCTACCATCATAAGCTAGCATCCCTCCTCTGTCACTTCTCTGGCTTCAGGTGCTGCTGGGGGATCCAGATGTGTCCCTCCATCACTCAGCCCCCCCATACTGGCCCCCGCACCCCCGATCTATCCTTGTACGGCGGCATCCCTCCTCCCCCTCTCACAGCCTGCAGCTTCTGCTCCTCTAAACTGACATGCTGCGGTTCATGGTGGGGGAGCAGTGCTGGTGATGTTTGGGCTTGGGGGCTTGGTAAACATGTGTTTACCATGCCCTCAGTGTAGCACCCTGGGCGCATGCAGCAATCTCTATGATTGCTCCTATATGCCCACTGACACTAACATCTGATAATAGTAACCATAAGGGCCGGTTCACACAGGGGGCGATGCGAGGCGACACCGACTTGCCTCGCCGCGACCTGCCGCGACCTCACCGGCGACTTGCAAATGACTTCTGTATAGAAGTCAATGCAAGTCGCCCCGAGGTCGCCCAAAAGTAGTACAGGAACCTTTTTTCTGAGTCGGAGCGACTCGAGTCGCTCCTCTCAGAACGGTTCCATTGTACAGAACGGGGGCGACTTGTCAGGTCGCGACGAGGCAAGTCGTGTCGCCTCGCATCGCCCCCAGTGTGAACCGGCCCTGAGTGTTACTGTGTATCAGACTGTCAGTTTATGAATGAATGAAATCTCTATACAGATTCCCTTCATTCAAGTAAAGTGATACAGTCAAAAGGACTATCTTCAGTCCCTTTCTCTGTCTCAAAAAAAGAGATATCTGTTTAGACCTCTGATATTTTAACAAAGACCCCCCCCCCCCCCCCCAAAAAATGATAAAATGACAAATAAAAAAAAACTGTAAGAAGTAAAAAAACAAAACACAAACATATTAAAACCCCCCAGGTCCAGGCGTACTCACCCCTCCACAGTGCCGGCTTCCCCCCCCTACACTCACCCTCCATGGTGACAATCCCCCCCTGCACTCACCCCTCCACGGACACCTCAGCTTCTCCTGCCGGCCAACCTGATCTATCCTGATTGGCCAGGAGGAGAAGCTGAAAGATGATAGTGAATATTAATTCGCTATTGTCACAAGTGGGTGACAAAAAGCCCAACCTTTTTCAAGCCACCCTGCAGGGGGGCGGTGCCCCTGCACCCCTAATGGACAGGCCTGGTAAGACTCCTTTCACATGGAGTGGACTCTGTCAAGCAGAGCCACCTGCTCAGCGGGGGATCTGTCGGCTGATCCCTGCTGAGCAGGTAGATGATAGGTCCGTGTCCACTCCGCTGATGCAGAGTGGCCACTGATACAGCTCGCTATCCTCTATGGGGTGGTTGAATGGAAATGCACCACCTGTCCATTTCCATTGGGTGCCATCCGATCTGCTAGATGGATAAGGAATGAAATCCTCATTCGTGTTTTCCAGCGCTGTACACCAATTAAATGGATCTATTTTTTTTTTTACACAAATAGAGCTTTCTTTAGGTGTTATTTGATAACCACTGGGTTTTTATTATATAAATGAAAAAAGACCAATAGTTCTGGAAAAAAAAAAGAAAAAAAAAAAAAAAAAATATATATATATATATATATATATATATATGAAAATAATTTCTGTTATAAAACATATCCAAGAAATAAAAAAATAAAAAAATCAAATTTCCTCATAAATTTAGGCCAAAATGTATTTTGCTACATGTCTTTGGTTAAAAAAATCTCAATAAGTGTATTATGCCCTGTACACACGACCAGACTTTGCAGCAGATTAGATCCGACAGACTTCCGTCGGAATTCCGGCGGAGTTCCGTCTGACTTTCCGAACGAATGGACTTTCCCACACATGACCGGGCTTTCCGGCAGACTAGGTCCACCGGTCTTCCCGACGGACTTCCAAATAAACGCACTTGCCCACACATGGACTAAAGTCTGTTCATTTTGAACGTGATGAGTTATGATGGGACTAGAAAAGGAAGTCAATTTTGTCGCTTATACCAGACCTTTATCCGAACACGCAGACAGGCCAGTCAGGGAAGGGGATGGAGACGAGCGAGCACCCCCCTGAACCGTACCAGGCCACCTGCCCTCAACATGGGGTGGGTGCTTCGGGGAAGGGAGCGCTCTGCGGGCCCCCCACCCCAAAGCACCTTGTCCCTATGTTGATGAGGACAAGGGCCTCTTCCCGACAACCCTGGCCGTTAGTTGTCAGGGTCTGTGGGTGGGAGGCTGATCGGAATCCGGGAGCCCCCTTTAATAAGAGGGCCCCAGATCCCGGCCCCCCACCCTATGTGAATAAGTATGGGGTACATCGTACCCCTACCCATTCACCTGGGGGAAAGAAAGTCAATAAAAAAACACACTAGACAGGTTTTATAGGCAGCTTTTTATAGGCAGCTCCGGGGGTCTTTTCCGACTCCTCCGCTCTCTCCGCCCTCTTCTCCTGCTCTCTGGCCTCTTCTCCCGCTCTCCGATTCTTCTCCCGGGCTCCTCCGATATCTTCTGCCCTTTTCCTAGCGGTGGCCTGGCTTTCTCCTTCGCCGTCGTCATAATCTTCTTTCTGTTCTTCCGATGTTGACACAACGCTCTCTCCCGCTGTACTGCTGTGGACACAGTGCGCAATGACTTATATAGGCATGGGGCGGGGTCACGGGTGATGTCACCTGGTGACCCCCGCCCCTTATGAAATCACAGTCCCAGCATGCCCGAGACTGTGATGTCATAAGGGGCTGGGTCGCCAGGTGACATCACCCGGTGACCCCACCCGTGCCTATATAAGTCGTTGCACACCGTGTCCACAGCATTACAGTGGGAGAGAGTGTTGTGCCAACATCAGAAGAACAGAAGAAGACGACGATGAAGGAAAAAGCTGGGCCACCGCTAGCAAAAGAGCAGCAAAAGAGCAGAAGATAGCGGAGGAGCCTGGGAGAAGAATCGGAGAGTTGGAGAAGTGGCCCGGAGAGCAGGAGAAGAGGCCGGAGAGCAGGAGCAGAGGCCGGAGAGAGCAGAGCAGTCAGAAGAGACACCCGAAGACGGAAGAGATCCCCAGAGCTGCCTAATAAATGACTTTAAAAACCTGTCTAGTGTGTTTTTTTTTATTGACTTTCTTTCTCCAAGGTGAATGGGTAGGGGTACGATGTATCCCATACTTATTCACATAGGGTGGGGGGCCGGGATCTGGGGGCCTTCTTATTAAAGGGGGCACCCGGATTCCGATAAGCCCCCCACCCGCAGATCCCGACAACCAACGGCCAGGGTTGTCAGGAAGAGGCCCTTATCTTCATCAACATTTGAGGTGCTCGCTTGTCCCCACCCCCTCTCCTGACCGGCCAGGCTGCATGCTGGGATAAGGGTCTGATATGGATTTTGGGGGGACCTCCATGCAGTTTTTTCAGCGTAGGGGCTTCCCCTTAAAATCCATACCAGACCTAAAAGGGACATTGTCGCCTCTCTCTTGCTGCAATAGGAAAATGTGTTTTTCCTATTGCAGCGAACGAGAGATGTACAGTACCCTGCAGCCGAGAACCATAGGATCGCACTGGAAACATTCTCGGGGGCAGGTACTGTAGCTGCCCTTGCGTTGTATTTGGTCCATCGGACCAGCATACAGATGAACGGGTTTCCCGCTAAGAACTGGATCCGGCGGAGTTCTGGCGGGAAAATTTAAAACATGTTCTATTTCTAAAGTCCATCGGATTTTCGGCAAAGGTCCGATGGAGCTCACACAAGATCGAATTGTCCGACTAATTCGTTCCGTCGGACCTTTGCTGTCAAAAAGTCCGGTCATGTGTACGTGGCATAATGGACACTGACATCAGCAGGGACACTAACAGCTCCAGAGTCGCGCCCACAAATGTAAACGCAAATCACACATGTGAGGTATCACTGTGATCGTCAGAGTGAGTGCAATAATGCTGGCACCAGACCTCTAACCTGGAAACCATTAAATGTTTTTAAAGCTTTGCCTATGGAGATTTTTAGGTACTGTACTTTGTCGCCATTCCACCAGTGTGCACAATTTCAAAGCATGATATATTGTCTATTTACTTGGCGTTACACCATCGTTCACATTATATAAAAAAATTGGGCTAACTTTAATTTTTTTTGGAATTTGTGAAAAAAAAATGCCTGCAACGATCACCATTTTATTCTCTAGGGTCTCTGCTTAAAAATAAATATTATATATATATATATATATATATATATATATATATATATATATATATATAGGAAAATTGTTATCCATACTTACCATAATTTTCCTTTCCTGGATCCTCCCCATGTCAGCCTACTATGGGTCAGTTCCGCCCCCTCTAACCTCTCCAGGACCACCTTTTTCCTAGCCCATAAAGGGCGGCTGTCTGCCCACACCAGTGTTCAAAAAATACCCGCCTGTCGGCGGATAAACTGGGTGGGAATCCTCTGGCTGACATGGGGAGGATCCAGGAAAAGAAAATTACGGTAAGTATGGATAACAATTTTCCTTATTCCTGGACCTCCCCATGTCAGCCTACTATGGGATGTACCAAGCAATATTAAAAAGGGAGGGAAGACAAAAAATAAGCCAAACCCTCAATGCAAGGCTACTAAAATTTTTAATGGGCGACAGTCGCCGTAATAACCATACAGCCAAATGTTTCCTCAGGCGGACAAGCCAAATTAAGCCTGTAATGCCTAATGAAAGGTGTTGGACGTGCTCCAGCTTGCTGCTCTGCAAACTACCTCAGGGGGCGACCTTTGCGTATGCTGCCCAGGATGCTGCCATACCCCTCATTGAATGTGCTTTGATCTCTGAAGGAGGAGGAAGGCCCAGCGTTTTGTATGCAATATGTATGGTCTTTGATAAATCAGGAAGACACAACTCTGGATGTTGCCTGCATACCCTTTTAGGCCCTATTGGGAAAAACTACAGCTGATCTGCTTTTAGTCCATTTCAATTGCAAACGTATGCAATTCCGAGACCATCTCGCCTCAGAAGGATCTGAATCGCTATTGACGTCAGAGTTAGAACGCACTGAAAACACATGATCTGAATCTACAGATGCTGAAGATCCAGCAGGATGAGCAGGATTCCTTGAAACACTGTTTAACCCTTCCTTGACTGCGTGCTTAATGTAGGATTTAACCTGGCATCCTTTCGCAGCATTGTCCTGAGCCGCCTCATTGAAGCAAGATGCACATACAAGCTTTCCTCTGATGACCTCAGCCAAGCAAGCCCAACAGGATCCTCCTTCTGCCTGGGCTGGCGATGAAGACCTATCTGAAGAAGAGGATCTTCTTCTCTGTCTGCACCCGGATTTGCACTTTCTAGAGGCTTTCTGATGTATGGACCTCTCTTGGCTTGGGTCCGAGCGACTAAAGTGAGGTAACAGCGAGGGAGATCTGGAATGATGTGACAACAGACGTCTATCCAGCTGCATGTGACTCTGGGATTTGTCATGTCTAGTCCCCTTTTTACTCCTTTGAGGCTGGAATGCTGATTAGGAACCTCTTTGCGGGCATTTAGCTCATACTGGGCCCTTCTCTCTGTAAAATAGAGGATGTGCTCTCTTTTAAATAAATAAAAATAAATAAAATAAACTTCTCCATCCGAATCTTCAGCGCTAAGGCAGCTAGACAGGCAGGCAAAACTCCCCATACCTATAAAGGCACAGGATAATAAAAATACTCTGACAGGCAAGTAACACAGCAATACGTAATGAGAGTCCTGGAAATCAGGCTTACCAGAGCAGAGTAGCAGGTTGATTAGCTGGAGGCTGAGATTGGCCTAGAGGACAGAGCCTGCTGCAAATCAGCAGTGAGCATTCTGGTGTTTGCTAAGCAATCCAAGAGGAAGCTACCTCTGACCTCACCTGCTCAACTCTGAGCTTCCTGAAAGGAATAAATGTGGAGGTGGTGAACTACAATTCCCAGCGAGCCAAACCACTGCCTGAACACACAAAAACATGGAAGGAGAGAGTGCCAGCACCTGCCTAACGAAGGTATATACAGTCATTTATACTGCCAGTGACCTTTGCCAATAATACACAGTCATTTATACTGCACCTTATTCTCCCAGCACCAAGGGAACCCACCTCCTCAGGAGATTTACAGCCTATATGGGGGGGTCTTCTGATCTGGGAGAGGCTGAACCCAAACAGGATGGATGGTGGATGGAGAAAAAATAAAAATAAATAAATAATAATTTATACATATTATATAAATATATACACTAATATATAAATAATAATATATAAATATTTACCCCTGGAGGGGTGAGGGGGCGGAGCTGACCCATAGTAGGCTGACATGGGGAGGTCCAGGAAATATATATATATATATATATATATATATAAAATGTTTGGGGATTCTACGCAATTTTCTAGCAAAAAAATATGGATTTTAAGCAACAAATGTCAGAAATAGGCTTAGGCGTGAAAGGGTTAAAGACAGCTGAGTTCTCAGGATGTGAGCTCACTGGGATGACATCATGGCATTTAAACACAAAAGAGTTGATTAACTAAAGTTGATTAACAGGTTGTTCACTCTGTGATGGAGTTTGCACTTTTGCAATGTAATTTGAACTTACCTTAAGCCTAGTGCACAAGGGCCAAATGTCGAGCAGCATTGGCTGATTCAAAAGAAACCAGCTGACATTCGGCCCCTGTGTACTGCAGCCAGTCCGACAGAAGCCGGCCATTAGGGGCATGACAGAAAAAAAGTCAGCCAACCGACTCCCTATCAGAACACAATAGCACAGGAGGGGAGATCACTGTCCTAACATTGTATAGTTAGTACAGCTGCTCCTCATGAGCTGTTAGGTTTTTTTTCTTTTTGTTCAGCCCTGTTGTGTGTACCAGGCTTTAATGAATGTGTTGAAAATTCACTTTGCAGAGAATTTGCAGAGCTTGAGCTTCACCAATTCATCAAGCCAAGGGAAAATTCTCTTTCAAAGTGAACAGCCTATATGCCTTTAGTTAATTAAAGCATTGTGTTGTACTGTGCTACGAAAACTCTAAGTAGACCTTTTTGAAATTTGTATATAAGCTTGTATGTATTTCAGGTAGTCCTGCATTATGTTTGGCTGTTAGATGTGTTTTATCATCTTGTGTTGCACTTGGTTTTATCATCTGCTGCAGTGCAGAATTGGATTCCTGAATGGTTTTCACATGTGAAGGTTGGTAAGTCTGCCTCCTGAAGACAGTGTTATGTATCGTTGTCTTGCTCTTTGATTGTTATATAACTAAATTCAAGCTTCCAAGGTAGGTTTGGCTCTAATTGACGGCTATGTACTGAAACTTTAAAACAGTGGGCTTTCTGTATGTGAGAGACAACAAGGAGCATGCACTGGTTGTGCACTCCCCCCACTAGGGATGAGCTCAGGCGTGTTCGCATGGAACACGTGCAGAGCCCGCCAGGAAGTCAGCGCAGCGCTGCGCTAATCACAGGCAGTGAGACATTGCCCCGATGTGCGGCTGCAGAGATCGGGCAATGTCTCACTGCCTGTGATTAGCGCAGCGCCGCGCCGACTTCCTGGCGGGCTCTGCAGGTGTTCCATGCGAACACGCCTGAGCTCATCCCTACCTCCCACATCTCATGATAGGCTTTACAGCATATAAGCTAACGGGGTTCCCAGATCACAGTAAAAAAAAGTGGGGGGACCTGATGTATTACAGCTATGCCAGCATGAAAAGTCAAGGACCTGAGCAGGCAGAATGTGTCTGTCTCTTGAATTCATCCAGGGTTGGCTTTCCAATTTTAACCGGAGCGTACCTTTAGCTACCCCTCCTCTCAGTGGCGTAACTAGAACCTTCAGGGCCCCGATGCAAGAAACCATGAAGGGCCCCCCTGAACCCCAGCCAGGGCCCTTCCCTCCGAGTCCGGCGGTGGTACTCCAGGGCGTGGTCACAGGTATGACCTTTGTGAGCCCTGTAGTTCCACCACTGGTATCAGTAGGTTTTTTTTATAATTTATTTTTTATTTTTAGGTGCCCCAATGGGGGACTGTCCCTAGGCAGGATGGGGTCCCCGTCCCCAGAAGAGATGAGGTCCTTTTCTCCAGGGCAGATGAAGTTACTGCCCCCCAGGTGAGAAGGGGTCCCTGTCCCCAGGGGAGGTGGGGGTCCCTGTCCCTACGTGAGAAGGGGTCCCTGTCCCCAGGGGGAGATGGAGGGGGTATGTAATGGTGTGTGGGGGATGGGGTCCTCTCACTCACCATGACCAAGCTGCAGGCCGCGCACTCATCCATGTTGGCCTGGGCTCCATCCAGTGTGCTGGACGGGCGATCAGCATAACTCCCAGAAAGACCTTTCATCATCTGTGTATGACGGGGAGGAGGGGGGTTGGCAGACAAGCCTGCAGTGTCCTCCAAGGAGCCGGCTCTCATGGGGCTGCACTGCATCTGTGTGCTTAAAGTTTGTTTACCCAGGAGAAGTATGCAGTGCAGTGTGGGCCGGACTCAGGGAGGGGTGGGACTCTGGCTGGGGAGAACAGACATTGGACTGAGCGGCAATGCATGGAGCAGGAGAGGGGTACTCTGAGGAGCCGGCCGAGGACACAGGTCATGCGGGGAATGCACAACTGAAAAGCAGCCAGTGCGATAGTCGAGCATGGAGCTCTGCTAGTCACCCTCCACCTCCAGCCACCCATGTGCATGGTGCACTGGTACCCCTAGCTGCCTATGCTGCTGCCGGCCATATGTAGAGGGGGCTGCATGGGCCCCCTGCATCACAGGGCCCAGTTGCGGTCGCAACTGCTGCACCCCCTATAGTTACGCCCCTGCCTCCTCTTTACCCTCTTTACCCCTATGTGGTTAATGCAGTTCTCTCAGGGGTGTTATGGAACACCTGCACTGAAAATATACATTAACGTAAAAGGTGTAATCATCTTAGCTGATAATCTCTATTAGCAATCGCATTCCAGAAATATATAGCTCCATTATCTGGGTTTTTGATTTCAGACACTGTGGACTAGAGTCTGTAATGTCAAATCGATTACAAAGGTAACAAAAAGTGTCAATAAACATTTAAAAATCATGGAGAGCATGGAAATGTTTACAAAGCAATTAAAAACAAATTGCCCCATAATGCAAAAAAATTATGGGTTTATATTCAAACTAACAACAACAACAGAAAAAAAAGACCTACCATCTTACCATTAAATACACATTACCACTCACAAAGTACAATTACCGTTAGGGCATTATTTAATAACGTGAACAGATAAGAAGAAGCCTATAATTTATAGACCCATAAATTCTCCCAGCGGGATTTTCATAATAGCACTGTTTAGAGTACAAATTATAACAATTGGGTGGACTACAAATCAATGCCATACCAGAACAGAAAAACACACAGGGCTGTTCATAAAAGTATTTAGAAAAATCTGTTCAAAAAAAGAACAAAAAGTGGTAGGAGCTAACAACACCAATATCAATTTACATAAATGTACAGTTTTATTCATCCCCTTTTTCGAAGAAAAGGAGAATAACAAAGTCATTGGCTGAACACA
The DNA here is from genome assembly GCF_037356315.1 of Lithobates pipiens. Taxonomy (NCBI): domain Eukaryota; kingdom Metazoa; phylum Chordata; class Amphibia; order Anura; family Ranidae; genus Lithobates; species Lithobates pipiens. The sequence continues at coordinate 23,065,976 of NW_027507696.1, read as the reverse complement.
TAAATCAATGCTGAACCCAACACCTCATACAAACACCTGGTGCAAACAGAATACATTATTCCAGTAATTATAAATCCATCTGAAATGTCATCATAGGAAAAAAACTCTGTATAAATATAAAATAAACACATTAAGGTGATAGATTGATTTCAATTATCTAGGTTATTTAACAATTCAATTTATTGAATCAATATAAGGATATATATTGAGATATATATATATATATATAATATATTATTATTATTATTATTATTATTCAGGATTTATATAGCGCCAACAGTTTGCGCAGCGCTTTACAATATGAGGGCAGACAGTACACTTACAATACAATTCAGTACAGGAGGGATCAGAGGGCCCTGCTCGTTAGAGCTTACAATCTAGAAGGGAGGGTCAAGTTGAAACAAAAGGTAATAACTGTGGAGGATGAGCTGATGGAGAAAATGAAAATACAGTTAGGTGTGGGTGGGGTAGGCTTCTCTGAAGAGAAGTGTTTTCAGGGATCCTCTAAAAGCTAATAACGTAGGAGATAAGCGGACAGATTGGGGTAGGGCATTCCATAGGATTGGGGAGGCTTTGGAAAAGTCCTGGAGGCGAGTATGGGAGGAGGTGATGAGGGAGCTAGAGAGCAGGAGGTCTTGAGAGGAACGAAGAGAATGAGTAGGTTGGTATTTAGAGACTAAGCTAGTGATGTAGCTGGGGGTCGAGTTGTGGATGGCTTTGTATGTAATTTCGAATTTAATTCTTTGGCTGAGCGGAAGCCAGTGGAGGGATTGACAGAGAGGAGTAGCAGACACCGAGCGATTGGTAAGATGGATGAGTCTGGCAGCGGCATTCATAATGGATTGAAGAGGTGATAGACTATGTAGAGGTAAGCCAATGAGAAGGGAGTTGCAGTAGTCAAGGCGAGAGATGACCAGCGAGTGAATTAAGAGCTTTGTTGTCTCATTGGTTAGAAAGGGGCGTATTTTGGAGATGTTGCGGAGGTTGAGGCGGCAGGATTTGGACAGTGATTGGATGTGTTGCTTGAATAATATATGTTATATACAGTATATATAGTATAATATTGTTATGGAATTATTTCTGATTGGAACTCTAAAAACAGAAGTTAATACTGCAGATGCAGGAACAGATTCACACAACGCAATCACTGTGTTTAAAATGTCTGTTCAGTGTCAAAATATATTATTACATTTTATACAGATATAAGAAAGGGGTGGTGTGAGATGTTATTAAAAACTAAAGCCGCGTACACACGGGCGGACTGTCTGGCCAACTAAGTCCGTCAGACAATCCGACGGACAGTCCGTCCTACTTTTGAATGAACGGACTTGACCACACACGATGAACAGACAGTCCGTTGAAAGCTTGTGCGATGACGTGTACAGCACGTACGACGGGACTAGAAATAGGACGTCCAATACACAGCAATGCAACCTTTCGCCATACTTAGTCCGTCCAACTTGCCTACTCACGAGCGGACTGTCCGCTGAAACCAAAGTTGGACGGACAATATTACAGAAATTCCGAAAGACTTAGTCCGCCAGACTGTCCGCTGAAAAAGTCCGCTGAAGCCCACACACGAGCGGACTGTCCGCTGAAATGTGTTTCAGCGGACTAAGTTGGACAGACAGTCCGCCCGTGTGTACGCGGCTTTAGATATAGAAATATGTTATTAAAAGCTAACAAATAGAAATATGTTATTAAGGCTGGGTTCACATTGCAGCGATGCGGGAACGCCGCAAATCCGCGGCGGGTTCCCGCACCGCATACCTCCCAGCGGCAGTTCACACTGCCCTATGCGAACTGCTGGGAGTGTCAGTGAAACGTTAATGACACCCCCAGATCAGTTCGCATATCGCAGTGCGATCTGCAAACTCGGACAGGAATCGGATCACATGGTGTGAACACCCATGCGATCCGATTCTGCATTGCGGTGCGAATCACATCCATTCTCATAAACCGCTGCAGTGTGAACCCAGCCTAAAAGCTAGCAAATAGAACAATTGCAAAAGTAAAACCTTGAAAGGAGAGGGGGGAGTAGCGGCAGAGAGAGAGAGAGCTTCTAGCAGAAGATGTGTCTGTGTGTTAGGTGAAGGTTACAGAACACATTTCAACAGTGTGAACAAAATGGAGTCTCTTGTGCTTAAATAAACAATACAGTGAATGTCCATGTCATTATATTAAAATGAGATTTTTTTGTTTTTTCCTGTTTTTTGCTTTCCCTAGAGGCTGTACTTTCATGTAATACAATGTCATGTTCATTTTGATTAAGTATATTGCTGTCATATTCATTCATGTTCTATTTACGTTTTGTCTTCACTGTAATTAAATGGGAAAACTTATGAGGTCCTGCGCAAGTGGGGGCCCCTGCAAAATGTGTTGGCCCTATTACAGCAACCTTATTGGCATTCTAACTGGAATATCCAGGGATTGGTTGTTTGTGTGATCATGACCTCAAATGTTTATTAATGACCTGTTTTAACCACTTGCCTACTGGGCACTTATACCCCCTTCCTGCCCAGGCCAATTTTAGGCTTTAAGCACTGTCGCACTTTGAATGACAATTGCGTGGTCATCCAACACTGACCCCCAAACAACATTTTTACAATTTTTGTTTTCACACAAATAGAACTTTGTTTTAGTGGTATTTAATCACCACTGGGTTTTTTTTGCTAAATAAACACATAAAGAAAAAAACAAAAACAAAAAAAAACCTTTTCATCGTTTTTTTTTCAAATTTTGCAAACAGGTAATTTTTCTGTTTCACTGATGTGTGCTGATGAGGCTGCACTGATGAAGTGGCACTGATAGGTGACACTGATGAGGATTCACCGATAAGCACTGATTGGCAGCACTGGTGGGCACGGTTGGGACTGCACTGATAATCAGGATTATCGGTGTCCTCCAGACCTTGCGATCACAGAGCACGCCGCCTGCGCTCTGAAGCATGTGTGCGGCAGGTGCAAATTACAGAAAGCCGTCATACTACCGGGCCGCGCTGTAGTCACCATTCGGCTATAGTGCGGTCAGGAAGTGGTTAATATTTATGTGTATGCATCACAATAGTTTTTATTACATGAATAAGTAAAATTAGATTTTTTTTTTAACTGAGTTGAGGTTGCTATTGGAGGAATATGTAAATTCCCTTTGCTTTGTTTTGTTTTTTGGTCTGATTTACATAAATATATAAATATTTAATAGTTTAGCATATAGATATAGTCATTCTAAATCATGGAATAATAGGAAGCTACCCTTCAAATAATATGGCTAGCCCAACACAGACTAACACATAAGTAAATGACATAACATCAATTTCATCCACTAGGACAAGTTCATACATTAGATTAGTGGGTCCACGTTATTATATTGCCATTACAATAATTTTTTTTATCTTCTTTATAACAAATATAACTTGGCTCCACCGAAACCTGAATCTGGGTTGGCATATTTCCTAGTCTTTGGAGATTCCACATACATCTTCCAGTCATCATGCATTAATATGTACAGTAATAGGGACAGATCTCCACTTCTTGGTTTTGTGAATAAACTTTCCAGCCATATTGGTATGATCTGCTATTGATAAACCATATATAGATTAAATAAATGATGTGTGCTGACAAAATCACTCCAAACTGCTCTATCTGCAACTGAATTCTGTTACAATCAGGCAGGCCAGTCCAAACTCTTTACATCTGTGCACTCCCTCATACATACTGTATGAGAAAAGTAAGTACAATATATACATAACTGATTCACTATGACAGATCAGGTATAAAGCAAGCAATCTGAATGATCAAGTCCTCCAGGGTTTAATTTCATCTCACTTTGACTTTTTTTGCTATATACTTTTCTTTGATCAGTAACTCAGCATTTTAAAAGAATATTGGGAAGATGGCGGCCTGCATATTTCTCCAAGAAAAGGTTCCCTTTAAAATAAGTATATGTGTGCCTGCTTGAAAAAGCCTGAAAAATACTTCACCAGCACTTGTTAAATTATTTAATACATTGAATTTGATTTATAGTAACTTATGCATTAAAATCTAATATTAAGCGCTTTAATAAAAGGTGATTCCCTTGACAAATGAAATATTCTTTGAACAGGAAGAGACAATAACAGGGCCCATATATCTTTTTAGGATGATGCTTATCACTCTCTAACAGTGCTAGTGGACTGTCTGTATTCTAATAAGCTGGTGTGTACCATTATCTATTGTGTAACACAAAATAAGAACAAATGCAGGTTTATCTTTGATATCTGCTTATTGGTCAAATAAATTTGTTAATTTGGTACTCTGCTATTTCTATACTTTTTTGTTATCTGGAACTGTACTTTATTATTAATACCAACTGTAAAAACAGTTAAAACCAAACTCCAGGAAATTAGCCACCACCACCTTCCCCCTTCCTCCCACCCCCTCCAACAAACCACTAATATGGAAGAAAAATATCCAAGTGCCCATTTTACTTACCTGAAGCCACAATCCCCTGACAATCCTTCTCATTTCTTCTGTTTACTTCCAGGGGTCATTCTTTGAGTGTCCACATCACTGTCTGCATGATGAGGATACTTCCTATTGGTGAAGGTGACACTTCAAGCGGCCTTTTCCACTCTTATAGGCTCCAGAACAGGGACCGTGAGGGACAAGTGCCGAAATAATGAGACAGCAAAAATGTCTGGTCTCTAGGGCAGGAAGTTAGCTTGGCTCAGAGAGGAAACTGTGACTTTGATCCATTACAGTACATTAGAGGGCTTAGGGAGAGGTGTTTGCAATCAAGACTAAGGAGTAACGTAACCAAAGGACAAGTCATTTAAAGTGGTTGTAACCCTAAAAAAAAAAAAAAAGAGAGAGAGAGGGAGACCCTGTTCCCTTATAGCAGATAAACAGCACAGTGCTGGTGCTGTCTAATCTCCCCTTTTCTAAGCTGTAAAAAAAACTGGTTGATGATTTGATGATGCCTGTTCTTGTGTCCCAGTCTGTGTGCTTACCACGGTAAGCATGGCTGCCTTCCATAGTCAGTTCACTTGCCTCCGTAATCACACTGTTCTCCTCTCTCCCTTCCTCCCTGCCTATTAGCTCCTGTGTATGTCTCTCCCCCTCTCAGCCCCCCCCCCCCCCCCCACCTCCTGCTGCTATTAGCTAGCAGTAAAAGTAAGACCCCCTTTCACACTGGAGTGTTTTCCAGGCGTTATAGCATTAAAAATAGCGCCTGCAAAATGCCCTAAAACAGCTGCTTCATTCTATTATATAAATGTACTCACCGAGGCCAAGATGCAGAGAGCAGTCGCTGTTGCGACTTGGCACAGACCACCCCTGAAGGTGGCACAGAGGGTGGTTGCTCCAAGAGACACAAGCTACCAGTAAGACAGTCACTTGCTAGTAGATCAGCAGGTAGCTTGAGCAGAGCTGAAAGGTGATGTCCCATGGGAAGGTCCAGAAGCAATGGTAGCAAGTCCGTAAGGCAAAGGCAGAATCCAGGAGGCAGGCCAGGGGTCAAACACAGTCCAGATCAGAAGACAAGTACCAGGAATGCTGAGACAGAAGGGTAATCCAAAGATAAGCCAGGGGTCGATCACAGGAGATAGCAGGTAAGTCCAGATGCAGGCTGAGGGTCAAACACGTTCAGAAAGCGGGAGTCCAAGGTCAAGCCAGAGGTTGGGTCAGGAGAAGATCAGCGAGGTTGATGAGGCAATCCGGGTCACAACGGGTAATACAGATCACAAGAGCAGACGTGGGAATCACAGGAAGCTGAAGACGAACCAGCAGTGTGTTTGGGTGACCTCCCTTCCTTTATAGGTCAGCGAGGAGTCACACCCTGTGTGCGTGTGAGCATCTTATGACAGTGCCCCCCCGAGGGGCGGCCTCAGGATGCCCAAGCTGGCCATCAATTCCGGATGTTGTTGATGGAATGTCTTCATTAATCTGGGAGCATGAAGATTCTTGGATGGCTCCCAGGAGTTATCTTCTGAAGGATACCCCTTCCATTTTACCAGATATTGTATTTGCCTACTGACTTTCCTGCATCCTAGTAAAGCTTCCACTTCAAACTCATCTTCTCCATCGATCTTGATGGGTGGAGGAGGAGGCACTTCTCTTCCAGGAAAAGGACTAGGGACCAATGGCTTCAAAAGGGAGGCATGGAAAACAGGGTGTATCCTGTACGATCTAGGGAGAGCTAGTTCAAAGGCTACAGGATTTATTACTCTCTTGATTTTGAAAGGTCCTATGAATCTGGGGCCCATCTTGCGTGTGGGACAAGGAAGTTTAAGATTAGCAGCAGATAGCCAGACTTCCTCGCCAATTTTAAAAGGTAGGGTTCTCCTTCCTTCTCCTATCATGGTATTTCTTGTAATTGTTCTGGGCCTTCTGTATGGTCTCCTGGATCCTTTGGAAATTAGATTGGATGGCGGTTATCCGATCTTGGACCACAGGAACAGTAGATTCTGGGATGGAGTTGGGGAGGAAAGAAGGGTGAAACCCACATTTGATCCAAAAGGGAGTCTGGTTGGTAGTTGTATGTATTGAATTGTTGTAGGCGAATTCTGCATATGGCAACAGGGCCGACCAATCATTTTGAGATCCTGATCAAAAGCAGTGAAGATACCGCTCAAGGGTTTGGTTTGTTCGTTCAGTTTGCCCGTTACTTTGGGGATGATATGCCGATGACAAACAGATCTTGATTTCCAGTGTCTTGCAGAGTTCTCTCCAGAATCTAGAGGTGAACTGAGGACCTCTATCTGATGTGATACTGCTGGGAACCCCATGGAGCCTGACAACTTCCTTAATAAAGAGATTGGCAGTTTCCAGAGCACAGGGGGTACCGACCATAGGTAGGAAATGGGCCATCTTTGAAAGACGGTCAACTACTACCAGGATTGTGGTGAATCCTTCCGAGGGTGGTAGCTCCACAATAAAATCCATTGACACATCTGCCCAAGGCTGGTCAGGAATGGGCAAAGGCCTTAACAGGCCCCAGGGCTTGGTCTTGGGGCCCTTGTTATGCTGGCACAGTACGCAAGAGGCAATGTAAGTCTGGCAGTCCTGTCTCCAACCTGGCCACTAGAAGGAACGAGAGATCGGTTTCGCTGTTTTCTGTGTCCCAAAGTGGCTGGCCAATTTGTGATCGTAACAAGTTCTTGGAACTTGAGTCTTAATCTCAAGGAGAACGAAGACCTTGCTTTGGGCCAGAAACATATTGTCACATTTTTCCAAGGTAGATAGGACTGGGTCATTGCAATGGACTGAAGCCGTTTTGATGGCCGTAATTAAGTCAGGCTGTGGAAGTAGAAGGAAGTTTTGAGGCGACAAGATCGTACTAGGCTCCGTTACCTGAGAGGACTCAGGGAACATGCGCGAGAGCGCATCCGCTTTATTGTTCTTGGATCTGGGCCGGTACGAGATATGGAACTGAAATCTTGAGAAGAATAGCGCCCAACGGGCTTGACAGGGTCTTAAGCGCTTGGCAGTCCACAAATATTCAAGACTCCTCCAGAACGAACTTGATGGACAATAGTTCTCAGTCGCCTACGTCATAATTCCTCTCCGGTGGGCTCAGCTTCCGAGATGCGAAAGCTTTAGGCCCTTGTCGTTGCAAGAGGATGGCTCCTGTGGCTGACTCAGAGGCATCTACTTCCAGTACAAAGGGTAGTACTGGATCGGGATGCCGTAAAATAGGAGCTGAGGTGAACAAATTCTTTAGTTTGGTAAAGGCTTCTTGGGCTTCTTGAGACCACTGAAATCGAGTATGTTGGTGGGTTAGCTGAGTAATGGGGGCGACTATTGAAGAGAACCCGGCGATAAATCTGCGATAGAAATTAGCGAAGCCTATAAACCTTTGCATTGCTTTCTTATCCCTTGGAGCAGGTCATTCCATGATTGCCTTGATCTTTTGGGGGTCCATGGAGATGCCTTTGGTAGAAATGACGAATCCTAAGAATTGAACGGTAGTTATTTCAAATTCACATTTCTCCGCCTTAAGGTACAGCCGATGTTGTAGGAGGATGGTGAGGACTTTCGGCAAGTGGACCCTGTGGAGTTCAAGAGAAGCAGAGAAAATAAGGATATCATCCAAATATACCACTATAAAATCATCAAGATAGTCTCTGAACATATCATTTACTAAATGCTGAAATGTGGCCGGGGCATTGCACAGGCGAAAGGGCATAACAAGATATTAATAGTGGCCAAATCTCGATCTGAAGGCTGTCTTTCATTCATCCCCATCACGGATTCTAATGAGATTGTAGGCCCCCCGCAAGTTTGGAAAATATTTTGGCAGATCGGAAGCGCAGGAATAACTCAGGAATGAGTGGAAGTGGATAGCGGTTTTTGATTGTGACTTTATTAAGTTCCCTGTAGTCAACACATGGCCTAAGGGATCCGTCCTTTTTTCCCACAAAGAAAATACCCGCCCCTGCTGGCGAAGAAGATGGGTGAATTAACCCCTTTTCAAGATTTTCGTCAATGTAGGCTTTGAGAGCCCTTAGTTTAGTCTCGGATAAGGGGAATATTCATCCAAAAGGGATCTCAGAGCCAGGTAGCAGTTCAATGGGGCAGTCATATGGTCGGTGTGGTGGTAGACGGTCAGCCTTCTTTTTATCGAAGATGTCCTTAAACTCGGAATAGGCCTGAGGAATGTACTGAAGGTGATTAGGGCCACGGTCATTCAAGGAGCTGGAACGGAATCAAAACAGTAGGCAGATGTAAAGGACACTTCCTTCTTGTTCCAACTGATCTGGGGATCGTGAGCTTGCAACCAGGGAAGTCCCAGGATGATAGGGAACATGGGAGATGATATTAGCTCAAAGAGTAGGAGTTGTCTATGGCCGGAGTCTGTAATAGTAAGTAGGGGTAGTGTCTCCTTTGTTACTGGACCTGAGTGTGGCAGAGATCCAACTGCTAAATGGACTAGAAGGTGTGTTCCTTTATTCTGGCATGGAATGAATAGTTGTGCAAGGGAGATGTCCAAAAAGCAACTACATGCCCCGAGTCAATCACGGCTTGGAGTGGGATCTTCTCTTCCCCCAGCTGTAGGGAAACAGAGAGATTCACGTACGTTTGAGCAGGACCAATACTCTGGTAGTTCATTATACACCGTGGGGGGAACTTACAGGGTCTCACGTGGCAGCTGCAAATGAAATGTCCAAGCCCCCCACAGTATAATCATAGATTGGCTTGGCATCTCCGTTGTCGCTCTTTTGGGGTGAGATGAGGACGGACCAAACCCAGCTGCATGGGCTCCCCCTCCGAAGCCGAGGGACCTGAAGGAACTGGGATGGGCGGATACGGGACAGTGGCCTTAGGAAGCATCCAACTAGGCCGAGGGGCCTGGAGGCATTCGAAGCGCCGCTCGCGCATCCGTCTGTCCAGTTTTGTGGCCAGCTGAATTAATTCTTCCAGGGAGGCAGGATTCTCTACTCGGGCCAACTCGTCCTTTATGTTCCTCTACAGCTCCTCTGTTGCAGTAATCTCTTCTACAATGTGTAAATGTTTTTGTAAAATGAAGCCTGCAAATACCTTATCTTTGATTTCTTCTGGCCAGTCACATCGGTCACGTGACCTCCCCGGCTGACATCAGAGGAGATCTCGGCCCCTCCCTCTGTAGCCATTAGATCAGAGGAATAGTGCAGCCAGGGATCATGTGACTGGCCATAAAAGATCAAAGATAAGATATTTACAGGCATTGTTAAAAAAAACAATTACACAGTGTTGGAGAGGTTAATAGAACAGAGTGGCTGGCTGTAATTGTTCTCTAACTTTGCAACCACTTTAAATTTACATTTATTTTTTGCCTGGAGTAGGGCTTTAAAGTATAACTAAAGGCAAATCTTTTTTTATTTTAGTTTTGAATAAAATGAACAGGGATTAGATCATTTGTCGTGCTTTATTGCTGTTTGTGCCCCTGTTAGGGAGCTTCACTCTCTCTATTTGTTATGTTTACCATTATCACTGAAAGGAAAAGAAAATCCCTTATTCTGGGTTGTCCTCAGAACAGTAATGGATCAGAAATCTTCCAATGGGGACACAAAGTTTGTGGCAATCAGTGATTCCCTCACTTTGGAGGGCTTTCGTTTCACGTCTTGTTTTGGCAATGGGATAAGAAGTTCCACAGATGACAAAAAACAACAGGGGTTTTAACTTCCCCTTACTCTATCCATAATGAAAAAAAAAAATTGCCTATAGTTCTACTGTAAATATCTATTGGCACTTTATCTGCTTTCTTTGTAATTAAAGAGAAGATGATTTTCAAATAGTTATATGTTCAGTGCCAAAAATGCTCATAAATAACTGCCTATAGACATAAGATCATCTTTCCAAAGTCCAGGCAAGTGTTCTCTTATGGACAACCTATTGACCTAGCTGGACATCCTCTGGTCTATAGTGGCAGGAGAGTCAATACTCTAGCACAGCCAATCGCTAGCATTTTCTTATTAGATAAGAAAACGCTAGGATGATGTAGGCCTATATTTGCACGTTCCACCAAATTAAATATGCATGTTTCCCAAAAGAATTTCCTAGGTCTTTCCTGGTTCATCCAGTGGTTGGATACTGGAAACCAGAGCTCAAAACTTAGAGTGGATGTAAGCCCTCATATATACCCAGTGAAGTGAAGCCTCAGATGATACACAGAGATGAAACACATCTCCCTATATAAGTTGTACATATATATATCTGCTGTCTTCAGCTTTATATACTGTTTAGAAGCTGCACATCATGTTATAATTTTCTCTTCCTGTTCCAGCAGGGGAGGGGAGTCTTGCCATACACTGTGAGACAGCTGATTGGAGGAAGAACTGTGCTGTGAATTGACCAGCTGTCTGCTAATCTATTTATAGCATCCGCCATGACACAAATTTCAGCCTGGGTTTTATCACGTGTCAGAAAACTGGTTAGAAGTCATCATGCTGATACGAACGTGGGGATGTGGTGAAGTACAAGATGTACGACGAGCCAAGAAAAAGGAAGTTCAATAGTCAGTGCGGCTCCTTCTGTTTGATTCCGAGCATACGTGAACTTTTGTGCGTCGGACTTGTGTTCACACGATCGGAAATTCTGACAACAAAGTTTTGTTGGTGGAAAATTTGAGAACCTGCTAGCCAACATTTGTTGGCAGAAAGTCTGGCAACAAATGTTCGATGGAGCATATACATGTAGGAGCCCTGATTCAAATGCTGACAGCCAGAGTCCACTAGGTGTAGAGCAGGGAATGGATTAATCGCTGTGTGTCACCGGATGGTGAGCTTCAATATCACTGGGACCTGTACGGTGCTGCTGTAGGGATTTAATATCTGCTGCTGGAGAGACTGAGCCCTTTGTGAACTGACCATACAGCCATCTAATAGCCTTTTTGCTGCCTGTAGGCTTGACTGTGTTGACTATTATGTACACCAGTAGTACAACTGGGCCTCAACACTAGCCTGCTGAAGAGCTAAGACTAAAGATTGCCCTTTAGAGCTGCTACACAGAGACTTTCACCTACTAATTATGCCAAGAGGTACCTCTCAGGGAACACTGCACCATATCCTAGCCATTCTCCTAGAGTGCACACTAAACAAATGTTCGATGGAGCATATACATGGTTGGACTTTCAGGCAACAAGCTCACATCCAACATTTGTTGTCTGAAAATCTGATTGTGTGTAAGGGGCATTATACTTACCTATTAATGCTCCTGCCAGACTTTCATTGAGCAGCCATCTGGAAGCTGCACAGCCAGCACTGCAAAGTCTTCCAACTGGGCAGCTTCTTCTCTTCATACATTGAAAATGTCCATTAATTCCTATAGAGAGAGGCGCCTATCATACCTCCCAACAGGACTTCCCAAATATGCAACCATATTAGATACAAACATATTGGAGTAATGGAGTTCTTTTTTAAACGCTTGCTGACCAGTGCACAATGATTATATACATTGGCACAATGGCACGGCTGCGCAAATAGGCGTATCTGTACGTCCCCTTTACGATGCCATCGTGCCCGCAGGTCCTGCGGACTCAATGTCTGCCGGTGTCCCGCAATTGTGTCACGGAGTGGCAGAATAGGGAGATGCAAAGGCATTTCCCTGTTCTGCCTAATGACATGTCAGTGGCCTACTGCTCCCTGGAGCAGTGATCGCTGTCATGTCAGTGGTAGCCCATCCTCCCATAGTTACAATCACTCCCTAGGACACACTTAACCCCTTAGTTTCATAGTTAGTAAGGTTGAATAAAGACACCAGTCCATCCAGTTCAACCTAAATGAGTGTCTACAATTGCCCCTGTACATTGCACACTCACATCAGTCCCTACCCTCAAAGAGCCCACAATCCAAGGTCCCCATTCATATATTAGGGCCAATTTTGGACAGAAGCCAATTAACCTACCAGCATGTCTTTGGATTCTTGATCCCCCTTAGTCTTTAACCCCTTTCCTGCCAGTGTCATTTATACAGTAATCTGTGCACTTTTAAAGCACTGATCGTTGTATAAATGACAATGGTCCCAAAATAGTGTGAAAAGCAACCGATATATCTGCCATAATGTTGCAGTCATGATAAAAATTGGAGATCGCCGCCATTACTAATAAAAAAAATGTAATAATAAAAATGCCATAAATCTATCCCCTATTTTGTAGACGCTATAACTTTTGCTCAAACCAATCAATATCCGCTTATTGGGATTTTTTTTTAACCAAAAATATGTAGAAGAATACATATCTGCCTAAGCTGAGAAAGAAATTTGTTGTTTTATATATTTTTTGGGGATATTTATTATAGCAAAAAGTAAAAAATCTTGCTTTTTTTTCAAAATTGTCGCTCTTTTTTTGTTTATAGCGCAAAAAATAAAAATCGTGGGGTAAGGTGATCAAATACCACTAAAAGAAAGCTCTATTTGAGGGAAAAAAGTAAGTCAATTTTGTTTGGGTGCAACGTCGCACAACCGTGCAATTGTCAGTTAAAGCGCCGCAGTGCCGTAACGCAAAAAAGTGCTCTGGTCAGGAAGTGGGTAAATTCTTCCGGGGGTGAAGTGGTTAAAGAGTAAACTATATCTTATTTATTTCATTTTGCTAAATAGTCCTTTAAGCATATGGCTGCAGTTTACTATCATGTGTGCAGCCCATAACTTCTTTGGATATTTGCATTTATAAATATGCATTTAAGGCTGTTGTGAGCTGCCATATTTGGAATACATCTGGCTCTTAAGACAGAAACATATCCAGAGACAAAAACAATCATGTATACATATGTATTAGTACAAATATACAGAGTAGGAGCATACAATACACCATGTACAAATTCTTTACTTAGACACAGAGCATAATTCAGCAAACATATGTCCTCGTCTATGCACTAAGTATACAAAGGTAATTAAAACCCACAGAGGATAATTGTAATGTGAACCTGGCCAGGGGCCACAAATTCAATAATGTATTTTCCATGATCCTAGGCATTTATTATAGTCAGTAGATCACCATCCAATAAATGACAGGACACAGCAAGTCATAAGATTAAACATTGAAAAGGGCTATTGATTTCAAAATACCCTGTTGTTTAATGTGGCATATTAGAAAATGAATAATTTGAGGAAAATATAATTTTTTGTTGCATTAGCACACATTTTAAAGTGTATTAAAAATACGTACATAAAGCTGATTTTTAAAATCTAAATTAATTGTCCCTAGCAATAACAAATGTGTAAGTTACATTAACAAAAGAAGTTAGGACAATCTAATCAATATTTCCAGACAAAAGCAGCAAGGTAACAAATTTGAAGCGATGGCCTGGACTAATTGTCTGCAAAGGCAGGAGTATTTATCAAATACATCCATAAATAGGTTTATTATTGTAGTCAGGTGCTTGGCTAACAATGGAGAGTGGGAGAAACACTTCCTGCAGCTGCTCTCTGTAGCTGCTGCCCTGTGGTGATGAACTGATTAACGGTTATATCAGGAAGAGGAGGGAGGTGCTGAGCAGGACGAGTTCAATAGACTGAGTCAGGCAGCGCTGCACTGTAGGAACTGTAGTCCAGACGAGGGAGACTCTCAAGAGCTTTTGAACTACACTCCCCATAAGGAGATTGCCAGGAGAAGGGGAAGGAGCAGCATTTTCTCAAGACATACAGGACACAGCTTTCTTTTTGCCAGGGAGTCCAGTGTGCACCAGCACTGTTGCATAATGATCATTGAGCAGGAACAGGAGCCCTGATTCAAGATGTGCTGAAAGCCAGAGTCCACTAGGTGTAGAGCAGGGAATGGAGTAATCGCTGTCACCGGATGGTGAGCTTCAATATCACTGGAGCCTGTAAGCTGCTGCTGTAAGGATTTACTATCTGCTGCTAGGGAGACTGAGCCCTTTGTGAACTGACCATACAGCCACCTAATAGCCTGTTTGTTGCCTGTAGGCTTGACTGGGTTGATTCTTATGTGCACCAGCAGTACAACTGGGCCCCAACACTAGCCTGCTGAAGAGCTAGGACTAAAGATTGCTCTTTAGAGCTGCTACACAGAGACCTTCACCTATTAATTATGCCAAGCGGTACCTCTCAGGGGACATTGCACCATATCCTAGCCATTTTCCTAGAATGCACACTAAATTAGTTATAGTTATATTATTATTCCCATTGCAGTTAATGCTTATATGCACTGTTTATTGCTGAGGTATGACCTAATCTCAGTCTAGTGGTACAGTTCCAAGTTACATTGGCATAGTGTTATACTGTCTAATGGACTGTCTGAGCCTACCTTCTGTGTGTTCATTTGTGCTCAAACCACCATTTATTGTAACCTGTACCAATACATTGAGTTAATTTCCCACGAAATGGTCTTGTGTCTATTTCTTGGTGCTAATTCACAGCTGAGTTAAAGGTATCAATACTGATGTTCTTATAAGTACTTGCAGGAACTTTCATTCAACCAGGTGTCAGAGGGGAAGAGGGTGTTCTTGGAGTTGAGGTGCAGAACAGGGAACACAAATTACCAAGCAGCTCCTTCAGGGGGTAGCACTACATTATATAAAACAATGCATAAACCTACAACCAATCAAGACCCTTGTCATGTGTTAGCTGATTTTTTTTCTTTATTTTGACAAGGGGATCCTATGATTACCATACTTTCTCTCTCGCTTCATGGCTACACTCCCTCCTCAACACTATTATGGGTAGTATTCAAATAACCAGCAGTAGCAGGGCTTGAGAATTCGATTAAGGGCACAAGGAACTCTGACAGTTATAATTAATTGCATGCCTTGAATGTAACTATTTGGCGAAATTGATATTGAAATGGATGGTTTAAAGTGAAACTCCAGGCAAACAGCTGACATTTTAAATATATATTTGGGAGCTATGTTACCTGACAAAGGATTTGTTTTTCTGTCCATCCAGTCATGATATTTACAAAGCCCTGCCAGACAGCTCAGCTAGTGTGGAGTCCTGGTTTTCCCCTACAGATGTTAGCAGCACAGCTCGGTTACCTCTCTACCCTCAATCCAGAGCAGCGACATGCTTAATAGGTAATTTCTCTGCTGTTTCCTTCAGCCAGCAAATGTGGATACAGCACAAATATTGGTCCTAAGTTCTCACCCTCCCAATTCAAGGATGAACTTTGTTGTCAAAGGGATTTCAAGTGGCTGTGATCAAGTCAAGTTCAGATATTTATAATGGTTGTATTTAAAAATAAGTTCACTGATTTTTAATAAATACCACATATTTTACTACTTTTTTATTTTATATCTGCCAGGAGTTCAGCTTTAAGTAACAAAGTTACATAGGTATTTTGACAGATACTGTAGGCGACAATGGCACAAATATTTAAATACTTAAATTTAAATAAACAGCTTAATTAAAATGAACACATAAAGAATTGATTCACAACACATTTTATCTATTAATTATTTTGTAACCAGATCATGATGGTCAAGATTTCTATAACTGACAGGCATCTTTTAATTGCAGCTATAACAACAACAATGGGGTTGAAGACATGCTTTTCAAAAAGTCTCTACCTGCTGTAAATGGTGTCACTGTCATTTACTAAACTTAAAGTTTACACTTTGGGTTCTAGTTTAGATTGTTTCTTTTTGTTTTACCGTTATTTTTTTTTTTTTAGCATTGGAGAAACTGAAAAAAAGGTAGAATCCCTGGCAGGTTTTTTTTCTGTCTATCTTTTTCTATCTATGACCCCATTGGAGAGATTTTCCCGAACTTTTCAGGACAGGAAACAATCGGATCTCTCTCCAGTGGGGACACAGGTTGCAACCAAACACTTCTATTTCAGTACAATGAGGAAGGGTTGGAACATCTTCCAGGGTATTACTAACTGTCTGTGCCTTCCTATTCTGATGACAACCACTCCCCTCATTTCTTGTCGCCAACTGTCACAGGAACAGAAACCGAGGTCACCAAAGAGGTCACCGACAGTGGGAAAAACTTAAAACAATATTGACTCTTTCAGTTTATATAAAAATAATTAAAAGCTAATTGAGAATAATTTGAATGCTATGTGACATTTGAGTGAAAATTATATAAAACATTTTTTTTATTTTTTTTGCAGTTAGAATGACCTTCATCAACCTTATTGAAATAAAACTGTAAAATGTTCAAATGTGTGATGGTGTGAAAACAACAATCTGTTCCTCTTGATATAATTTAGTGTATATTAACCATGTTTACTGTGATAGGTAAGTGAAAAAGCCTTTTAAATAACAGTATTGTCATTTGTGTAATACAATAATTTCTAAAGTGTACAAATGGTTTTAGCCATAACGGCTACAATTTTGCTTAATGGTAATGGTAACCTTCAGTGAGAACTGAAAGTTAAAATACATGTAAAGCTTAAAGTCTCGCTTTTTTTTTCTTTAACCACTTCAGCCCCAGAAGATTTTACCCCCTACCTGACCAGAGCACGTTTTACAATTTGGCACTGTGTCGCTTTAACTGACAATTTTGCAGTCATGCAACGCTGTACCCAAACAAAATTTGCATCCTTTCTTTTCAAATGTTTTTATTGAGATTTTTAGCAGAGTTAGTTACAACAAGGGTTACAAAACAAAAAAAATAATATATAGTAATAAAAGTAACATAACACACTATAATGCAGTGACAGGGTTTTCTCAGCACAATATAGCATAGAAACAAATAGTCCACAATAAAGAATAAAGTAGTATTCCCAAGTATCTAATATTCATAGTCATAAAGGGACTCGAACAAGAGTAAGTCTCTTAGAACTTGTATAATAAAGTCCGTAATATAATTATTGTAAGATTTATAAATAGCGATATGGATAATGGCCACTTCTGGACCCCAAGACACCCCTCACAGGGATCTATCTGTGTCTTGGAGTACCTAGGCCAACATCCTAAAGGAAATTTAAACACAGTAGTTATCTTTTATGAGGGAAAATAAAGATCTATTCTTACTCCGCAACTCAATTCAGATAAACAGACATGTGATATATTTGTCACTTTGTTATGAAATTATTTTTAAAGCCATCCAAAAAATATTAAAATGCACATGAGTTCTTTCTTCTATATGATTAAAGAATCAGCATTATCTAAATTGTGGAAGTATAATTTTTGTACCATGTACTCCAAGGTTCCCATAGTTGTTGTTCCTTAATATATAGGGATTTGTCATTAGGAAATAACAATTCGTAGGAGTGGTGGAGTTGGGTTAATTCTATAACTTCTGTCATAGTAGGAAGAGAGTCAGTTTTCCATTTTCTAGTTATGGATAGTCTCGCAGCTAAAAGTATATGTGTTACTACTTTACGATATTGTTTGGGAATCGTATGTAAATTCATATTCAGAATGGCTAGTTCTGGTGAAAGTTGAAGGACAATACCTGTTACGGAAGTGAGTAAATGGGAGATTGCCTGCCAGTAGTTATGTAAGCTGAGGCAGTCCCACATAATATGAAATAGGGTCCCCAATTGGGTACAATTTCTCCAGCAATTAGGTGACGAGTTCCCCTTGAATTTTGCTAGGATATGTGGAGTCAGGTATTGTCTTTGAACAATTTTTTGTGCCAATTCCCATAGTGTAACACATGCAGTGGCCCTATATATGCTTCGTTGGGAAGCCATCCATTGTTTAATTGAAAAGTCTTGCCCCAAATCTTGTTCCCATTTAAGGAAGGAAGGTAGTTTGCTGGGTATGTTTTTTTCCCCTAGAATTGGGTATATTGTAGCTACTCCTTTCTGTGAGGTGGCATGGTTATTGAGGAAAGACCATATTTTAACCGGGATTGAAGCTCTGAGTTGTGGATTGTGTAGCAGACACTTTTCTATTTGAATATATGTAGAATGCTCAGAATTCGGAAGCTGTAATTCATTACTTAACTGAGAAAAAGACTTTAATGAGCCCTGTTGGAAGAAGGAACCAAGTTTGATATCCCGACCCAAATTCCAGTCGTGTATTTGTACGCCAGGAATTAATGTTGGTATGATTGTTAGAGGAGGGTTTAACACCGTGATTGGAGTTTTATCCCATTTGTATGTGATGATTCTCTGCCAAGAGTGTAGCGTCGCTTTCACCGTTGGTGGGTATTGAGCTGTAATTGTGGACTTCATTTTCCTACTAAGTAACCAGAATTGCATATTAGGCTGTCGTGTGATGTCTTTCTCAATTTGTCCCCATAAAGTTTTAGGAGTAGGCAAGAACCATTCTTGCAATTGGGTCAAAAGAGTTGCGTCATAATAATCCTGTAGATCAAGTACGGTCGCGCCACCTATATTTCTATGTTTAATTAGTATATGGTATGCGCAACTGGATTTTTTGCCATTCCATAGATATTTTCCCAAACTGCTTTGTAAGGATTTAACGTAGTATTTAGGGATACATATTGGAAGGGACCTGAGTTGATATAATAATTTTGGTAAGGTCATCATTTTGAAAGCTGCCAGGTGACCAGCCCATGTAAATTCGAATTTACTAAGTGTTTTCAGATCTGTTTCAAAATGTTTCTTAAATGGTAAAAAGTTTGTTTTAAATAACTGTTTTGTTTTGTTAGTGAGAGTGATTCCTAAGTAAGAAATCCCCTCGTCTTTCCAGTGGTAGGGGTATTTATTAGACAATAACTGCCTGGTTGTGTTATCTAATCCTAGGTCTAAAATATGGGACTTGGTTTCATTGATTTTATAATATGATGCTGCTCCAAATGTCGTTAGTATATTTTGGAGATTCGGGAGAGATGAAATAGGATCAGACACTATAAGCACTATGTCATCTGCGAACAGACTTATTTTATTATCTATTTGCCCAATTTTTATACCAGATAGTTTTGTGTCAGATCGTATATGTTCTGCTAGAGGTTCGATGGCTAAATTAAATATTAAAGGAGATAAGGGGCAACCTTGTCGTGTTCCATTCGAGATGCCAAAGGGCCTAGACATCATATCATTTGTGTATACTCTCGCTGAGGGGCCCTTATACAGTGCAAAAATTGCCGATAAAATATTTCCATGAAAGCCGAATTTTAAAAGCACTGACTGTAAATAGCCCCAATGGACCCTATCAAACACCTTCTCTGCATCCAAAGAAAGGAGCAGAGAAGGCGTTTGATGTCTCTCAGTGAAGTGTATAATATCAATCAGACGACTTGTTGCATCTGAAGATTGTCGACCTTTAGTAAATCCAGATTGATCTTTGTGAATGAGGTCTGGTATGTAGTTCATCAGTCGATTCGCTATTGCTTTGGCGTATATTTTGATGTCAATGTTCAATAATGAAATCGGTCTGAAATTTTGGGGAGTGTTGGGATCTTTGCCTGGTTTTGGCAGTGTTATGACCAAGGCCTGAAGCATCTCAGCCGGAAATTCTGATTTGGATGCCGCTTCGTTAAAAAGTGAGCATAAGTGGGGAGCCAGTATATCTCGAAGTAATTTATAGTATTCTCCTATCATTCCCTCTGAGCCCGGAGATTTATTGTTGGGCAGGGAGTCTATAGTTCTAGCAATTTCTTCCACTGAAAATGGGACGTTAAGATCAGAGATTTGATCAGTAGTTAATGATGGGAGACTAATAGTATCTAAGAAATCACTTATTATCTTTGGGGTAGGTGTGGGAGTTTGAGAATCATCTTTAAGATTGTAAAGGGAGCTATAATAACAGCTAAATGCATTCGCTATGTCTTGGAGGTCTTGCAATTTTTCTCTAGTAATAGGGTGGTATAGATATGGAATCTTTGATTTGGAATATCTGCCTTTGATCCGAAGTGCCATGTTTTTTCCTGCTTTGTTGCTAGTATGGTAATATTTAGCTTTAAGTTTTCTAGTATGTTTTTCAAATGTATCCAATAAAGTCGTTCTGAGTTCCTGTCGTAATATTTGTAGTTTCATTTTCAGTTGTTGTGATGGATGAGATTGGTTTTGGGAATCTAATGTTTTAATGTCAGCAGTAAGTTTCTCAATGAGTTTCGTTTTATTTTTCCTGAATTGAGCATTCAGTTGCATTAGGATTCCCCTACTAAATGCTTTATGAGCACCCCATAGGGTGGCGGAGTCTGACACCGATCCCACATTATATTTAAAGAATTCAGTTATCTGGTTTTGTATAGCTGTAGCATAGGTAGGCATTTTGATAAGATATGCATTTGTTCTCCATAGAAAATGGGTCGTTTGAGAGTGTTTAGGTAGAATAGTCATACTAATTGGAGCATGATCAGTCCAAGTGATGGGTGCAATGTCAGACTCCCTCAACCGCTGCAATAACCACTTATCCGTAAAAATATAATCGATACGAGTATAGGTATTATGTACCAGGGAATGATATGTGTATTCACGATCTCCAGGATACATCATAGAGATCGGTTTTATTAAAAAAAAAATGTAAGTGCACAGTTGGTTCTGGTTTTGGGATTAGAAGTGTCTAGTTCTTGTTCATGTATTGTGTTGAAGTCTCCACAAATTATTAAGGCACCTTTTCGGCATTTACCCATTTTTCTCATCAGGCCATTCAGAAAATGGGATTGCCTTTTATTAGGCGCATACACATTTACCAATGTAGTAAGTGTATTATCAATGGTACATATTAATATGAGGTATTGGTATCTACAATAGATTCATGTAATTGAAAATTAACTGAATGATGTATGGCAATAAGTACTCCTCTTTTTTTTCTGTTGGCCTGATGCTGTAAATATGTGAGGAAAGTTCTTATGGGTGCAAGTGGGAATAGCGCCTGTTTTGAAATGGGTTTCTTGTAAACACAATATTTGATATCGCTGGGTGTTAGCCATTTGCCACATCGACGCTCTTTTTGCTGGATGGTTAAGACCATTAGTATTTAAAGATATTAACTTTATACTCATAAAAAGATATTAATAAGATGGAAAAAGTAAGTACATACTAGCCTGATAATAGCTTTAAATTCTACTTCCATGTAAACAATCTGTAGTCTGAAATGACTATGAATGTCCAAAAATTTAGTGACTGAAAAGTTTTGATTCAAATTTTGTAGGTTCACAACATACCTGTCCCTTTGAATGCTATGAGTTGTGTATAGGATACTGTGAAGAAAAAAATAAAAGTAAAAGCACAAACAAAAATATAACCAAACATTAAACTTAACTTGCAGTGGTAAACATTTCAATGTATACTGCAACATTAGAATGGGGAATTAGTTCAAAGGTCAGCTGTTCCAAAGATTTAGTATCGCACGGCACGGCGGGCAAGCTGATAGATCGGTTTCCTATAGATAGGATTGTATTTTGACCGGATCTAGTCAATGAAAGCTAATGCCATTGTGGCGTAAGTTTCTCCGGATTCTTCTTAGCTCCGATAGGTGGAGTTGGTTCGGGGATAATACCCCATGCGTGAAGTAACTTAATGCCTTGTTCCACAGAAGTGATTGTATGGTAGGTGTCGTTCTTCTGTATCAGTAGTTTAGATGGTTGTTTCCAACGGTATTCAATTTTATGATTACGCAGAGCTTTTGTAATCGTGGAAAGTTGTCTTCTCATATCTAGAGTATGTTTAGACAAGTCAGCATAAATCTGGATTGTATTATATGGTTGTGGAAGTTGTCCTAGATGTCGCACTTTATATAGGATTTGTTCTTTAACATGGTAGAAGTGTACTCTAAGTAGTACATCACGTGGTATCTGTGGAGGGAGAAATTACGGTTTCGGAATCCGATGGATACGATCAATTGTGAGCTCTAAGGCTGGTATAGCTGGCAACAAGTTGGAGAATAAGTCAGTGGCATATTTTTTGAGATCAGACTGCTGTATATTTTCAGGGAAACCCCTGATTTTGAGATTGTTCTTCCTTGAGCGGTCTTCTAAATCTGCAATTTTAAATTTAAGCCACTCTTTTTCAGCTTTATTTTCTTCATGAGCATCTATTAAGTCATTAATAGTATTGGTCATGTCTCCCATAGAGTTCTCAATAGTGTGTACTCTTTCACCTAAAGAGTTCACTGCTTTGGAGAATTGATTTGTGAGTTGTAAAATATCCGTATGAAGCGAAGTATGTAAAGTTAATAGCATTTCTTTTAATTGGGTGTCCAGAATAGGCTGGTTATTAGTGGGGAATTCTGCTATAGGCGAAGCTATAGGAGTTATGACTGTGTTATCTTGACTAATATGAGGTATTTTATGGCTTACCTCCTGGCCTGTGAAATCCAGTTTGATACGAGTTTTAGCCAGGCTGCGACATGTAGGGCTGAGGCAATCTTCCTCATGAGGAGATTCCAGATGTGTTTTGTGAGGTGATTCTTCTAGAGCAGCATCAGGCATGTCAGTGTAGTGCGCTCTCCCTGAGGAGGCCGTTGCTGGTACAGCAGCTGTGAGAGGATCTGCGCCATCTTTTTTTCTCCCTCCCGCTGACTGAGAGGAGAATGTCGTTAGTTTTTTCATTTTCCGTTCGTCTTTCCGCTTTTTCGACATCACCTTCGGATTCAGGAACTCTTCCGTCGTCTGTTCGTATCTTTTTTACCGATATTCGCTGTGAATTGTCGCTAATATGCCCGTTCATGTCACGGAGCTCTCTCACAGAGCTTCCATTCAGCTTGTGCGCTGGCCACGCCCCCCAAAATTTGCATCCTTTTTTCTCTACAAATAGAGCTTTCTTTTGGTGGCATTTGATCACCTCTGCTGTTTTTATTTTTTGTGATATAAACAAAAAAAAATAGTGACAATTTAAAAAAAAAAAAATGTTTTTTACTTTTTGCTATAATAAATATTCCCTCAATTTTTTTTTAACCTCTTGCCGACCAGCCGCCATTTTACAGTGGCAGGTCGGCACGATCCTGCGAGCCTTTGTAGCTGTATGTCAGTCCCTTTAAGTGGGATAGCGCGCACACCCGTTGCACTGCAGGGGTGCCGATGCGCATAGCCGGCACAAGAGCCAGAACAGGGACTTGTGTGTGTAAACACACAAATTCCTGTTCTGTGAGGAGAGAAGAGACAGATCGTCAGTTCCTACTAGCTAGGAACAACGATCTGTCATTTCCTCCAGTCACTCCCATCCACCTACAGTTAGGACACACACTAGGGAACACTGTTAACCCCTTTATCGCCTCCTAGTGTTAACCCCTTCCCTGCCAGTGACATTTACACAGTAATCAGTGCATTTTATAGCACTGATCGCTATATAATTGTACATTTTCCCAAAAATGTGTCAAAAGTGTCCGATCTGTCTGCCATAATGTCACAGTCCCGATAAAAATCACTGATCACTGCCATTACTAGTAAAAAAAAAAAATAATAATAATAAAAATACCATAAATCTTTCCCCTATTTTGTAAACGCTATAACTTTTGTGCAAACCAAACAATATATGCTTATTGCGATTTTTATTACCAAAAATATGTAGAAGAATACATATCGGTCTAAACTGAGGAAACATTTTTTTTTAAATTGGGGATATTTATTATAGCAAAAATTACAAAATATAGTTTTTTTCCAAATTGACGCTCTTTTTTTGTTTATAGCGAAAAATCAAAACCGCAGAGATGATCAAATACCACCAAAAGAAATCTCTATTTGTGGGGAAAAAAGGACATCAATTTTGTTTGGGCGCAGCATCGCATGACTGCGCAATTGTCAGTTAAAGTGACGCAGTGTGCAGTATTGCAAAAAATGGCCTGGTCATTGAGCAGGCAAATCTTCCGGGGCTGAAGTGGTTAAAAAACTAATTTCTTCATCAGTTTAGGCCTATATATATATATATATATATATATATATATATATATACATAGTGTTCGACATATTTTTGGTAAAGAGAATTGTAATAAGCAGATATTGATTGGTTTGTGCAAACGTTACAGCATCTACAAACTATGGGAAAGATTTATGGCTTTTTTATGGCATTTTTGTTATTTGTTTTTTACTAGTAATGGTGGCAATCTGCAATTTTTTGCAAGCCTGTAACTATGCGACAGACAGATCAGACACTTTTTTGCCAAGTTGACATTTCCCCGGGATAGGGAGATGCGAATGAGACACGCTGGGAGGTGAGGGGAGGGGCCAGGTGATGTCGGCCGTACGAGCGTGCAAGTGGAGCAGAGCGGAGAGGAGATGCTCTGGAAAGTCAGCGAGGGAGGCTGGGCGGCATGAGAGGCCACATTAGCCCCGCCGGATGAGAGCTTAGACTGCTATGCATGAGCCCCCAGACATGCAGACCGGATGAAACTGGCATGCGGCGACCGGCGAACAAATGGCACGGTAGGCTTGGGGTGTGGAGCAGCTAAGTGGCAGACTGCTTTGCACATTGTGCACAGGAATCACCGGGAGCCACCTGGAGTAGCCGAGGACTGCCCAACTCGTCCAACCTGCTCGGGTAAGAAGCCCCCTAAGTGTGGCGGTAGTAATTAATCTATTAACTATCACCTATGAGTACATAATATACCCCCACCTGAATACCAAATTCGTTATTCTTAAAGGACAATTAAAGTTAGAGATTGGGGCTGGATGCCATTTCAAAGGTATAACCTCAAAGAGCACAATGGTTAAACAGAGACTTGCTTGAAAATTCTGGGAAGGTTGAATTATGCTTGAATTGCTGAATGAACTGTAAGCAAAAGATTAAGTTAAACATAAATGCATGCAGTATGTGAAATGACCCCCATAGGGGAGAAACATTGTTTAAGGTATCGAGCATGCATTATTAAGTAACTTTTGGACGGCTGTACCAGTGATTGTTAACTTGGCTGAACTATAAGAACCAGCAGCGTTCATGTGTTCTATCCTCCATCGGTGCAGGACGAAGGGACTATGAGATTCTCCTTTTTTTTCTTCTACGCTTATACTTTTCTTCCTGAGGATTTATTATATGTGCCAACAGTCCAATGACACCGGGGCGGTGGTATAAGAGATATTTCTCCCCACAGGGGGGCGAGGAGAGAAAAGTGCAGTGAAATATAGAATAAGGTAGTCCAAATAACTATGAAGGGCCGTCCCCAGAGAGGGTCGGAGCCCAAGAACGCAAGGGAGAGCTTAAACACCAGCTCAATTCAGAAATACATTAAGGACGGTAATTTAAAGAGCCCAGGAATGGAAAAAATATGCATCTAAAGAAAAAAAGAAGGAATTGGAGAAGCAAAGGGCAGAACAGGAAGACAAGTCCAGGGAGGAAATAGGATTAGAGAGTGCATGTGCACTAAACGAGCCAGTTGAACAAGAGGATATGGCAATATGGCATGGAAATGTTTAGCAACCTAGAAATCTCAATTAAATCAGAAATTAACAATGTAAGGATGGATATGGCCCATTTGCTAAGGAGGATAGAGGAAGTGGAGGACATTTCAGGAAAGCAGGCACAAGAAATAAAGGGACTTAAATCTCAAGTGGAGGCTCTGCAAATTAACCATAGAGATATCCTATATAAGCTGGAAGAGCAGAAGAACCAAAGTAGGTGCCAAAACCTACGTATCAGATCGCTTCCAGAACAGCAAGGGGAGTATTTGATGGAAAAAATTAAAAAGATATTTAACCCAATCTTAAGTAGAGGAGGAGGAGAGGTCCTAATAATAGACTGAGTTCACAGGATCAGGAAACCCTTGGGGTTGAGAGAAGGGATACCTCGAGATGTTATTGTTAAGTTCCATGCTTATGAGGATAAAAATAAGATTTGGAGCAAACTTAGAGGAATACCCCCACTGCAATTTGAAGGAACTGAGATTCAAGTTTTCTCAGATTTGTCAGCAGGGACACTCGCTCGGAGACGAAAATTGAAACCCCTCTTAGACTCATTGAGGGTGGCAAATCTAAAATATAGTTGGGGTTTCTCGTCTTTGCTATTGGTCCATAAAGAAGGGAGGACAGCCCGATTGAGGTTTCTTGATGTTCTCCAAGAGTTTTGTAAAAATTTGGACATTCCAGTCCCCAGCATTCCAAGCTAGTGGAAGGAAATAGAACATGTGGTGTGGGAAGGGGTAGGGGTCAATATATGACTATAAGACTGTTCGATATTGACTTAGGGTTAATCTTGGGGGTGCTTGCCCTCCTGGCACTGTTTTTGGCCTGTGCCTTCCCTTTTCGCCCCTTTTCTCTGGTGGACGGGGATGTGAAGAGGGAGGAGAGAATATAGAGTGGTGGGCGGTTGAGTGATGAAGGAGTCTGGGGTGAGATTTATCGAGCTTGTTCCAGCCCCCTCCTCCCCTTCTTTGGGGGGGTTGGACATGGGCTGGCATGGCCTGAGAACCACCCTCAGGAGATAGTGGTCAAGATGGGATCAGTTCAGATACCCAACTATGGGCACAGGGCCGAAGTAAGGCCGGAGGGAGGGGGTGGGGGAGGAGGGGTGGGGGAGGAGCGTGGGATGGGGTGCACCTTATATGAGTAACTTACAAGAGGTTAAGGCAGTACAATTGCTCCTGATAAACTTTATACAAAAACCATGTAGAATATTGAATTCAATTTTTTGACATATAATGTCAAGGGACTTAATTCCCTGATCAAGAGACATAAGATTCTTAGAGAAATTAAACAACGTCAGGCAGATGTGGTGTTCTTACAAGAGACACGTTTCACGCAGGAAACCAACATTAAAATATATTCAAAAGACTTCCCCACTTGGTATTACAGTGATTCCCCTATAAGGGGGGCAAAGGGGATGGCAGTCGGGTTCTCAAAGAAAATAAAATTTACGGTATTAGATAGAGTGTCCGACCCGGAAGGCCGCTTTTTACTTATTAAGGGTAAATTGGGAGTGAAAACATACACTCTGGCTAACCTGTACTGCCCAAACAAAAGCCCGATAAGATTTCTGAAGCAGGTGTTGAACCTCTTGGAGGGTTTCAAGGCAGGAGAGGTTATCCTGGCGGGGGATATTAATTTTGGCCTGGACCCCTTGGTGGATAGTACGTCCCATGCGCAGGGGACGAGTAAGGTTCTGTTAAAAGCGATAAAACTTAAACTGCATCAATGTCAACTGATAGATATATGGAGGGTAAAACATGCTAAGGTTAAAGACTATACCTTCTTCTCCCGTGTGCATGGGACTTAATCAAGGTTAGATTATATTTTAGTAGATCATAGTCTGTTGGATCAAGTGAGGAAAGTAAAGATTGAAACAATGTCATTATCAGATCATGCCCCGGTTTTTATGAAGATGAGGATCCCGGGGATTCAAAGAGTGCCATTTACGTGGTGGTTAAATTAAAGTTTGCTACAGTAAGAGGGGACGGCTGAAAAAGTATGGAAAGAAATTGAGTTTTATTTTTTACATAATGATACTGGGGAAATTTCGGCAGCCTCCCTATGGTAGACGCACAAGGTCTATATTAGAAGGATCCTCATCTCCATAGGGGCAAGGAAAAAAAGAGAAAGGGAAAATTTTTAGATTAGAACAAGATCATAAAAATCATAGGGGTCAACAGCAGGAGATCTTTCATGCATTGGTAAATAGAAGAGAAGAGCTTAACGATATTTTGGAGCAAGAATCTAGAAAGGAGATAAATAGAATTATATGAGCTAAGTACCAGTGGGGAGATAAATCAAGTAACATTTGTCTAGGTTGGTGAAAAAGAAAAGGAAGGATAACTTCATTGAAAAAATTCAAAATAAAGTATACACAACAAAAGAGATGGCGCAGGAGTTTAGAAATTATTATAAGTCACTTTACGCAGTTAAGAAGGAGGACCAGTACAAGCAAGTGGAGGAAGAAAAAATAAGAGAGTTCTTGGAACATAGTGCACTACCTTTATTATGAGAGAGTGACAGAAATATTATGGAGGGCCCAATAACTGAGGAGCAAATATATGAAACTTTAAAAAAGTCTCTAAAAAAGTATAAAGAAATATTGGCCCCAAAACTCTGCCACTACTGGAATAAACTAGGCACGGATTGTGATATGGGAAGAGATGCTTTGTCTGCATCCATTACAGTGATATTAAAAGAAGGCAAGGATAGCAAGATGTGCTCTAGTTATAGACCCATTGCTCTATTAAACGCTGACACCAAATTATACGCAAGTATACTGGCCAAAAGATTGAAGGAGAAGATTACCGAGTTGGCCCACCCGGACCAGGTCGGATTTATAACTGGCAGAGAAGGAAAGGATAATGGTGTCCGGGCTCTATTGCTCCTGCAGGCAGCAAAGATTGGTGGGGACCTTAGTCTACTCCTGTCGATAGATGCTGAAAAGGCATTTGACAGGGTAGACTAGGGTTACATGTTGAAATCTTTCGAGGCCGTGGGAGTTGGCCCCAGGATGATCAACTGGATAAAGGTGTTATATAAGGATCCCCAAACATCGGTAAAAGTGAATGGAGTATCCTCTCTTCCGTTTCTAATGAAAAATTGAACTAGACAGGGGTGCCTACTGTCCCCCTTATTGTTCATACTATCATTGGAGCCTTTATTGGCTTACATTAGAAATAGTGTGGACATTAGGGGGATAAAGGTGGGAGAGGAGGAGCACAAAATTGCAGCATTTGCTGATGATGTGCTCTTCTTTATAACGATCCCTAGGACAACGATCCCCAATTTGTTAAATGTTTTAAAAAAATATGGAGAATTCTTAAAATAAATCCTAATAAGTCGGAAATATTAAATATTAATATAAACAAATTGGAGGAAGAAAAACTTTTAAAAGAATTTAATTTCTCATGGAGAAAAGATATTAAGTACCTAGGAACCTAGGTACCTAGGAATAAGACTCACCGACACCTTGAGGAAAATCTACCTGATAAACTATATACCCTTATTAGATGAGATAAGAAGAGAAATAAAAAAAAATGACAACTAGCCCCCTGTCATGGTTCGGACGAATAAACGCGATAAAAATGATGATAACTCCCAAAATCCTCTACAAATTTCAGATGCTCCCCTTAAGAATCCCATAATCCTTTTTTAGAACCTTAAAGGGTATAATATCTAGCTTTATATGGTGCAATAAAAAACCCTGAATTTCAGCCTCGGTATTATATCGAGGAAAAAATCACGGAGGCCTAGCGGTGCCGGATTATAAAAAATATTATAACACGGTATCACTTTCACAATTAATCGAGTGGACAAAAGAGTATAGCGATAAAAGATGGTAAAATATTGAATTCACAATTTAGAACATTAGGACAGAATACTCATGATATAACACACACTACACTTAAGATATGGGATAGGGTACATATTAAAAAAAAAATGGAAATATAATTTACCTCTGATTTATTTAAAGGAAAATTATTTTTTTGCGCCTGGGAGGAGGGAAGTCGGAGGAAATTGGATTAAAAAAGAAAACGCGCAAGTGAAGGATATAATAAAAATGGCAAAATCCGTACTTTACAGGATCTTCAATTAGACACAGAGGTGATGAAAATTGACATATGGAGGTACATCCAATTGAAATATTTTGTGGGGAAACTACCAACCCCAATTCGATCTATAGAAGATTGCACAACGATGGAGAGGCTTGTTATGAAAAGAAATTCAAAAAATAACATTGCACGACTTTATAAAATTCTTTTAGAGGAAGAGGGATTGGTGGTCCCTCCATATGTCAAGAACTGGGAAAGGGAAATAGGAATTAGTTGCACTAAACACATGTTGGAAAAAATTTGGAAATTGACACATGGCTCAGCGATAGACTCCAAGATGGCAGAAATAAATTATAAATGCCTGGCAAGATTGTATTATACGCCGGACAGAACCAGTAACTTCCAGCAAGAGAGGTCCTCGGAGTGTTGGAGAGGGTGTAAAATCAAAGGTACAATGTTCCATATATGGTGGGAGTGCACCATCATCAAAAAATTTTGGATAGAGATTTTAGAACTGATAAAGATAATTACTAACAAAATTATTCCAGTGGACCCATGGACGTGTTTGTTCCAGGGGACAAATAGATCAGTAAGACAATATAAAGCCTTGATAATTCTAATCTTGCTTAATGTAGCAAAGGGCCTAATCCCAAAAAAATGGCAAGAAACAATAAGTCCTAAAATTAGTGATTGGATATTTGGAGTAAACATCATGCAAAAATTAGAGAGGGAGGAAGAACGGGAGGAGGACCAGGCAGTATAGGTTGAACGGAAGGACAAATGGAAAGAGTAGGATAAGTTTAAAAACTCTTGGAGATATGTGTGGGAGATAACGCAATGAATTAGAAATTAAGATAGGAGAAAGGAGGATTAGGGGAGGTGATAAGTAAAGTAAGGGAAAATAATTTGCTGACTGCCTTTTAGGATAGAAATACAGGTGCCCGTGGTTGGGAAAATAGGGGGCTTGATTAAAGATTGCGTGGAATTTTAATTGTTCTATATCTTTTTTTTGTATTCTGAAAAATTATAAAATTAAATAAAGAATTAAAAAAATGAAACTTTTTTTGGGACCATTTACAATTATACAGCGATTAGTTCTACAAAAATGCACTGATTACTATGTAAATGTCAATGGCAGGGAAGGGGTTACCACTAGAGGGAGATCAAGGGGTTAAATGTGTGTTCTAACTGTGTGGGGATGGGAGTGACTAGGAGAGGAGACATGGAATTTTTCCTACTTAGGAACAAATGATATGGCTCCTTTCCTCTGACAGCACAGGGATTTGTGCTACTGGCCCTCCCTCCTTTTGAGTGCCCCCCATGGCAAGCAGCTTGCTATAGGGGCATCGAGCTGAGCTGCAGCCCTTTGTGTCCATTCAGACACGGAAGCCACGGTTGGGGCATGCCACCTTTCTCCTCATTTCCTAACCAACTTTGATTTAGAACAGTGGGAGCCAATGGCACCACTGCTGTGTCTCAGCCAATCAGGAGGAAGAGTCCTAGATGGCTGAGGTGCTCGTGCACATCACTGGATTGAGATGGGGCTCAGGTATTAGTGGGGGCTGCTGCACACAGAAGGTTTTTATCTTAATGCATAGAATGCATTAAAATAAAAAAATAAAACTTCTGCATTTACAACCATTTTAAATGCAAGACATTTAGTCTGGTAAAGTACTATAAGTCATAAACAACTACCTTTGTATCACCTTTTTTGCACCTTGTTTCTGTTGATCTTCTCCAGCCTCTTTCAGCCATTTCCTTTCTACAGGTACTCGCTTTGCGATAGTGACAGTGATGAGCTATGTGTAGGGTTGTGTGAAAAGGTGACAACACAAGAGCAAGTTGTGAGGGAGTTGTCACACTGTAACAGAAAGTACATAAACAATAACCTTCTTGCATATGCACTTATAAATTGCCTTTCAGACAGTTTACAGAGTATCAACCCTCCCTTATTGGTACTTTGTGTAAAACGCAAGCTGTTCCAGAAAGCGAAAGTGATGTCACAGCAACAAGTACTGCCCAATGCGTTTCGTCTGCCTATGGGTACTCCTGATTGCTCAGACATACACTTATAAAGAGGAAACAGATTGGGCTGTGGGTAATGTTCTACTATGGTTTTTGTTCTCGTTGATTCAGTTTTTGTAAGTCAGCACTTGAACTGACAAAGTATGTCTTCTAATCAAGCAGGAAATCAGCATGAACATAGCAGTGATACCCTTTAAGGAGAAGTTCTGAAGGGCATCACTACTGACTACCTTCAGAAAATGCTGGTGGCCTTGCAGACATGCTGATGCTCTGATTTCATTACATTTTGTTTCATTAACCTGGAACAAGCCTCCAGAAAGTGAAGTCAGGTTATGAACCCCAGATCTGAATGGTTCAGAAAGTATTGAAGTACAATCAGTGTGGCAGAAAGGCAACTACTAATTTATGAAATGGAGATCAACTATGGCAGCCAGTATTTCTCTTACCACAGGTTCCTTTATATCATCTGATCTTTGTAGAGGATTGATGAGTCACTAATAGAGTCAGAGCTAGAGTTTATAATTCATAAATGTAATATAAAATGTATGTGATACAGCTTTCACTTTTACTAAGCTCTGGCTTTGTTATAATGGCTGTGGTATTACAACGTTAATAACGTTATTCTGACTTGCCAGTAATTTGTGTGATTCTCAATCTTGGATGAATCAGAGTTAATTTACTTTAACCTAAAGCTTTTAATTTTAACAATAGAACCACTAATTAGCTCATTTCCAGTTACTTCTGCTTGCCTGGACAAATCTTGGCCTTGAAGCACAAACCAGAATTGTAGAACGACTTTCTTTAAAGCTGAATTCAAGACATACAGCTAAATACATACCTTAACCGGTTGCGGACCAGCCACCGTAGTTATACCATGGCAGGTTGGCCCGGCTGTGCGGAGCGTCGTAGCTATACATCGCGCGTGGCCGTGACAAACGGATTAGCTTCAGAACCAATCGATCCTCAGGCCCAGGTAAATGTTATCTGGCCTGGACCTGGTGATCAGTCCTGGTGAATTAAATTCTTCCCCTGCATGTAAACACAGCGTGACACAACAGGTGATGCTGGTTAGCTAGTTTTTTTATAGCATCAGGGCACCCGCTGTATATTACCTTAAAAAAGGTTTAACCCCCTGATTACTAAGCGGGTGATATCAGTTTTTTCAGTTTTAGTGTCAGATAGGGTCTGTGTTGCCCCAGGCAGCGTCGGATTAGTGCCAGTAGCGCTACCACCCATGCACGCACTGTACACCTCCCATAGTAGTATAGTTTCTGAACACATCAATATCTAATCTGATCAGATCTATATCAGCGTCCCCAGCAGGTTAGGGTACCCAAAAACGCAGTGTGGATCAGCCCTGATACCTGCTAGCACTTGCGTTTAGCCCAACCCAGCCAAGTGCAGTATCAATTGATCACTGGCACTTATAAAAACACTAAACACATAATTACAGCAGTCGCAGAGTCAGGCCTGATCCCTGCAAACACTAAAACACTAATAGTTTTTTTTTTTTTGGAGCATTTGAAGCAGCCGCTGACAGTCAGGTGTTTTTTCCTGTGAGTCTCACTACTGTACCAGTAAATTTAGAGACCAAAATGTCAAATCGAAAGTACAATAGTGAAGAGGCCTACATGTTTCTGAGCATGACAGATAGTGAAGAGGAAGTTACCCATCTGTCAGATTCAGGCTCAGAATACGAACCGGTAGACAGAACCCTGACCGATCACTCTGATGATGGAGTAGTGGTCCCTGCCATGGTCAGGCATACCCGACCCCGTTCTTCTGCTGTTGTTGAGGTGCAAGAACCTCAGGGCTCTCGTATGGAGCAGAGAGCCAGTACAAGTGCCGCTCATCCTTCTGGTAAACTGGCAAGCACCAGCGGCCTAGTACATCCTGGTCATACATCTGGCACTGCAGTGACACTTGGGGACGTGGCGAGTCCCATAAGTGCAGTTCAATCTGGTGAGGTGGCTAGCACGAGTAGTGTCCCACAGCCACCAAAAAGAAGACAAATGCAGGCCCGCCGAGCCCATAGTGCCCTTCCTGCTGCATTTGCCAACCCTAATTGGGAGCCCACCACTTTTGCAGCAC
Organism: Lithobates pipiens; assembly: GCF_037356315.1. NCBI lineage: Eukaryota > Metazoa > Chordata > Amphibia > Anura > Ranidae > Lithobates > Lithobates pipiens. The sequence continues at coordinate 23,032,198 of NW_027507696.1, read as the reverse complement.
CCATACTTCCCCCATTCACTGGCCAACCCAGAATTCAGATGGTGAAGTCCTCCCTGGTACCCCTAACCAAAGAACACCCCAAAGAAGATGTGTCTGCAGAAAGTGCGGATTTAGGCATGACACCTGCTTTTATTGTCCCTCCTGTCCTGACCAACCTGGTCTCTGCATTGGTGACTGTTTTAAATGCCACCACACACTAGTGGAGTATTAGGGTACAGCACTACACAGTCCTAGGGCACACTAACACAGTACGTAATAGAGGGAGTTTGGGACTTTAAAATGAAGCACTAGGATAATGGAGGTAGGTTTTAACCAAATTGAAAAAAATATATATAATTTTTTATTGATTGTTCAGTAACAGATCATAAAAAATAATAAAGATCAAATTCATAAAGTATATAGGCATAAGTACAGTAGAAGCATGATATATAGTATTCACATATAGCAGCACATAGTAGTAATAAATAAAATAATTGGGTAATATGGCATGGTAATGCCTATGACAGCAAAACCGACATCAGCAAGTACATCCACATAATACATATGCATCCACTAGATGTAAAACAAAAATAAATTTAGTATGTAGTTAAAAAAGTAAATTCATAACAAATTCATAAAGTATATAGGCGTAAGTACAGTAGAAGCATGATATATAGTATTCACATATAGCAGCACATAGTAGTAGTAATTAAATAATTGGGTAATATGGCATGGTAGTGCCTATGACAGCAAAACCGACATCAGCAAGTACATCCACATAATAGATATGCATCCACTAGATGTAAAACAAAAATAAATTTAGTATATAGTTAAAAAAGTAAATTCATAAAATAAATATAGTTCCATATAAAGTATAACTGGGACATCATTTCAAAATCTCGACGCGTTTCGTGGGTGTCTCCCCACTCATCAGGAGCTGATGCGACCAAAAAATTCCTATGGAATAGAATAAAGAATAATATAATATACTAACCATATAAATAAAAATACATTTATGGGGATTTAATGCGTGTAAATGGTTAGCCAGGGCAGACTCACCAATCCGGATGGAAAGTGCAGTGTGCGGCAGTGGGCGTAGGGTGGGCCATGGGCAAGATCCCTCCCCGGGAACTGAGGCGGCATAGACATGGATGCGATATCAGGCGAAACCAAAAAGATACAGCAGTGTTGAAGAGTATCAGATATGGAATGTGTGGCAATTGTTGAAAACATATCTAAAAACAAAATGTTAATAGTATGTATGATTAATGAAAATAATGTGATGCAAAAGTAATTGAAAATTGATAGTGACCCTCAAAGAGTACAGAGAGAGTGCTGGCCATAAGCCAAGTATATACTATGTAGTAAGTATATGCAGATGAATGTAAACAGTGAATGGTGTGCAAAAATTAAAGAAATGTAATAGTGTAAAAAGAAAGTGTGAGTGTGCAGTTTAACAAAAAGTGAAGAAAATTGATGAAGGGGTGTACATAGACCATGATAGACAAGGAGAGTGACAGAATTACCAGTCAGCAAGAAAAGGTGTGAGTAGTAGGAGAAAAAAGATTTTTCACCTAAACATCACTCCTAAAACACCAGCAGACAAGATATTAGGATGAGAGATCCGTCCAGCCGGCGTCCTGCCAATAAGGTCTGCAGACACCGGTCAGGGCGGCTCTGATAATAAAGGCCCCTTTAACTATCCACAGCTGATACTGATTGCACAACCAGCATGGAGAGAAAAAAAAAAATATATATATATATATATAAGGTAAACTTTAATGATAGTAATGGTAATATTTATAAAATCTAGTATAGTGGCTTAAGACAAAAGGTAGTAACCATGAGCATAGGCAGGGTCAAGTACAATCAGAACAGAGATGAAGTGTGAGTAGAAGGAGAAAAGAGATTTTTCACCTAAACATCGCTCCTAAAAACAACACCAGCAGACAAGACGGCCAGTGTGTGCAGACTCCATGCAGAGACCAGCCGCACACACAGCTATCTCCGAGTGGGGTTTAAATATGTACTCTTTGAGGGTCACTATCAATTTTCAATTACTTTTGCATCACATTATTTTCATTAATCATACATACTATTAACATTTTGTTTTTAGATATGTTTTCAACAATTGCCGCACATTCCATATCTGATACTCTTCAACACTGCTGTATCTTTTTGGTTTCGCCTGATATCGCATCCATGTCTATGCCGCCTCAGTTCCCGGGGAGGGATCTTGCCCATGGCCCACCCTACGCCCACTGCCGCACACTGCACTTTCCATCCGGATTGGTGAGTCTGCCCTGGCTAACCATTTACACGCATTAAATCCCCATAAATTTATTTTTATTTATATGGTTAGTATATTATATTATTCTTTATTCTATTCCATAGGAATTTTTTGGTCGCATCAGCTCCTGATGAGTGGGGAGACACCCACGAAACGCGTCGAGCTTTTGAAATGATGTCCCAGTTATACTTTATATGGAACTATATTTATTTTATTATGAATTTACTTTTTTAACTATATACTAAATTTATTTTTGTTTTACATCTAGTGGATGCATATCTATTATGTGGATGTACTTGCTGATGTCGGTTTTGCTGTCATAGGCACTACCATGCCATATTACCCAATTATTTAATTACTACTACTATGTGCTGCTATATGTGAATACTATATATCATGCTTCTACTGTACTTACGCCTATATACTTTATGAATTTGTTATGAATTTACTTTTTTAACTACATACTAAATTTATTTTTGTTTTACATCTAGTGGATGCATATGTATTATGTGGATGTACTTGCTGATGTCGGTTTTGCTGTCATAGGCACTACCATGCCATATTACCCAATTATTTTATTTATTACTACTATGTGCTGCTATATGTGAATACTATATATCATGCTTCTACTGTACTTATGCCTATATACTTTATGAATTCGATCTTTATTATTTTTTATGATCTGTTACTGAACAATCAATAAAAAATTATATATATTTTTTTCAATTTGGTTAAAACCTACCTCCATTATCCTAGTGCTTCATTTTAAAGTCCCAAACTCCCTCTATTACGTACCGATTACCGGGATGGAGGCACATACTTGTGCTTCATTTAAAGTCCCAAAATTCCCCTCCTTTAGGGCACACTAACACAGGGTCTCGAAAGATGAGATGGTCATCACATTTTGAGAGACCCTAATCTGCAACGTTCAGTTTACAGTTTTTATGAAAGCAAAAAAAAGGGGGAAAAAAAACACACAAAAAATGAATAAAAAAAAGCCAAAAATAGTTGTGGTTTTATTTTTCTTCTCTCTCTCTCGATTGCTCTCTCTCTCTTATGTTCGCTCTCTACTGGCCTCTCTATTCACACACTATTGTTCTATATATTCTATATATATTGTTCTCTCTCTCTCTCTTTTATTTTTCACTATGTTTTATTGTATTTGCTTTGCAGGTATGGTATGTCTTACTGTAATGTTACTTTGTTTTATTGTTAACCATTATTTTTTTAGCAGGTACCCCATTCAGCTGCAGCACTGATTTATTTATCTTGACAGCAACAGCATTTGCTCCCACGATACATAAATCAGCGACTCCAGTGCTGTAGGAGGTGATTTCACCACCACAGTTAAAAAAAAAAAAAATGGTGCATGTATGCCCATCATTAGAAGTGACAAAGGGTGGTATTCTAACAGTGGGTATACCCACCAATCAATCTGTTTTTTTAGTTCAGCCCACAGGCTGCATGAAAAAAAAAAAGAACATGAATGCTCAACAAGGACCAGGGATGTACTGGTACGTTTCTGGACTTTGAGTGGTTATACCACAATTATGCCTGCAGGTTTAGGTATCATCTTGGTATCTTTCTTTTCAGCCAGCGGTCGGCTGGCCAGCGGCTTTCACATAAAAGCAATCCTAGTGGCTAATTAGCCTCTAGACTCCTTTTACAAGCAGTGGGAGGGAACCTCCCCCTTCCCCCATGGTCTTCAATGGGGTTCTTGGGCTCTCTGTCCCAACAGGGAACCCGAGAATGCAGCCGGTGCTTCCGCCAGCTGACCATAGAGCTAATCAGAGACCAGAACGACTTAGGTTTTGCCAGATATAAACAGAGCCATTAGGAAATTGAGAAAGCATTTTTTCACACCGATCTTGGTATGGTCAGATGCTTTGAGGGCAGAGGAGAGATCTAGGGTCTAATAGTCCCCATTTTTTCCCCCAAAAAAAGAGAACCTGTCACTAACTATTGCTATCATAGGGGATATTTACATTCTCTGAGATAACAATAATATATGATTAACCACTTGAGATCCGCGCTATAGTCAATTGACGGCTACAGCGCGGATCTCCTTTTCCGGGACTACGTCTATTGACGTAGTCCCGTGTACGAGCGGCCTGCGCGCCCCCTGAGGGGCGCGTGCGGCGCGCTCTGTGATCGGCGAGTCCATGAGACTCGCCTGATCACCGATCCGTGCAAGGGGTCGATCCCGACCCCTTATCACGTGATCAGCTGTCAGCCAATGACAGCTGATCATGTGATATAACGGAGCCCGTAATCGGCTATTATTCCTCCTCGCGCTGACAGCGCGAGGAGAAAAAAAAAGCCGATCACGGCCAGCCCTGCTAGCGACCACCTGCCCCCTGCCAGTGCCCACCTGCCCCCTGCAGTGCCCCACTTATTAAAAGTAAGTGCCCCCCAGCAGTGCCCACAGTGCCACCCACAGTGCCACCCAGCAGTGCCCACAATCTGCCTCAAAGGTGCTGCACCCCAGTGCCGCCCATCAGTGCCCAGCAGTGCCACCTATCAGAGCCACCTATCAGTGCCACCTATCAGTGCCCATCAGTCCCATCTATCAGTGGTACCTATCAGTGCCCATCCGTGCCACCCATCCGTGCCATCTTATCTGTGCCCATCTTTGCCCATCAGTGCCGCCTTATCTGTGCCCATCGGTGCCGCCTTATCTGTGCCTATCAGTGCCCACCAGTGCAGCCTATCAGTGCCCACCAATGCAGCCCATCAGTGCCCACCAGTGCAGCCTATCAGTGCCGCCTAATCAGCGCACTTCAATGAAGGAGAAAAATGACCCGTTTGCAAAATTTGATAACAAACTATTAAAACATGATTTTTATTTTTTTTTGCATCTTTTTTGGTTTGTTTAGCAAAAAATAAAACTCCGAGCTGTAATTAAATACCACCAAAAGAAAGCTCTATTTGCGGTAAAAAAATGATAAAAATTTCATTTGGGTACAGTGTTGTATGCCCGCGCAATTGTCATTCAAAGTGCATCAGCGCTGAAAGCTGAAAATTGGTCTGGGACTGAGGGGGTTTAAGTGCCCAGTAAGCAAGTGGTTAAACAAAAATAAAATGAAAGGAACAGTTTAAAAAAAAAAGAAAAAAAAAAAAAAAGCACCCCCGTCCTTACGCAAGCGCCGGTCTGGTGTCATATGTAAACAGAAATTGCACCATGCATGTGAGGTATCACCGCAAAGGTCAGATTGAGGGCAGCAATAGCAGTAGACCTCCTCTGTAAATCTGGTAGTAACCTGTAAAGGCTTTTAAAGGCTATTAAAAATGTATGTAGTTTGTTGGCGATGCACGTTTGTGCGTAATTTTAACATTTTAAAGCATGTCGTGTTTGGTATCCATGTACTCGGCATAAGATCATCTTTTTATTTCATCAAACTTTTGGGCAATATAGTTTTAGAACATTAAAATTAAAAAAAATCTGTTTTTTCCAAACCCCCCCCAAATGACCCCTTTTTGGAAAGTAGAGACCCCAAGCTATTTGCTGATAGGCATGTTGAGTCCATGAAATATTTTATATTTTGCCACAAGTTGTGGGAAAATGACAATTCTTTTTTTTTTTTGCACAAAGTTGTCACTAAATGATATATTGCTCAAGCATGCCAAGAGCATATGTGAAATTACACTCCAAAATACATTCTGCTGCTTTTCCTGAGTATGGAGATACCTCATGTGTGAGACTTTTTGGGAGCCTAGCCATGTACAGGACCGCAAAAACCAAGCACCGCCTTCTGGGTTTCTAAGGGCGTAAAATGGGGATTTCACTTCCTCACTATCTATCACAGTTTTGAAGCCCATGAAATGTCAAGATAGCACAAAACCCCCCAAATTACCCCATTTTGGAAATAAGATAGTTTAAGCCATTTTCTGAGAGGCATGTTGAGTCCATCTTGGGAATATATATATATATATATATATATATATATATATATATATATATATATATGTATATATATATATATATATGTATATATATATATATATTGTACAGGACGCCGTGGCTGGGTCCTGGAAGGACGCTGTTTCCCCTCTGTTTGGTTTGTGGTCCCTTTAAGGGAATAAAATTGATTAACCCACCTGTCAGAGGAAGTGTGTTTAAAAACAAGACAGGAAGTGGTAGATGGGTGTGGAGGAGTGGAGAAGACATGGTGGATGGTGTTTGTTCTTGGGTTGCAGCAACAGAAGTGGACAGCAGTGTCCTGCTTGGAAGCCTCCTGGCAGGGGAAGCTACCTGCCATAAAAGATCAAGCACTGTTTGATAGAGACAGCTATTCTGGACTTTGCGAGGTGGGACTAAAAACCTTTTCCTTTTGTTTTTTGGCTGCTGTAAAGCCTGTGTCCTGCGATCTACCTGGTCCCCCGAACATTACAATATATATATTTTTTTTTTTACAGAAAGTTGTCATTTAATCATATATTGCTCAAACATGCCATGGTCATATGTAAAAATACACCCCAAAATACATTCTGTTGCTTCTCCTGAGTATGAGGATATGATGTGTGAGACTTTTTGGGAGCCTAACCGTGTACAGGACCCCGAAAACCAGTCATTTGCCTTCAGGCTTTCCAAGGGCGTAAATTTTTGATTTCACTCCTCACTGACTATCAAAGTTTCAGAGGCCATGAAATGCCCAGATAGCACAACCCCCCCCCCCCCCCTCCCAATGACCACATTTTGGAAAGTAGACACCTCCGCTATTTGCGTATTTTATATTGAGTATTTTGCAGATCTCATTTTTTGTCTCAACGTTTTTAAAAAAAAAAAAACGTATTTTCTTTCTTCATTTTCAAAAACAAATAGAGAGCTGCAAAAATAGAGAGCTGCAAAATACTCACCATGCCTCTTAGCAAATACATTGAGGCGTCTGCTTTCCAAAATGGGGTCATTTGTGCTATCTTGCCATTTTATCACTTTCAAAACTGTGATAGGTAGTGAGGAGTGAAATCAAAAATGTACACCCTTAGAAGGCCTGAAGGCGGTCATTGGTTTTCTTGTACACGGCTAGGCTCACAAAAAGTCTCACATGTGGTGTCCCCGTACTCAGGAGAAGCAGCAGATTGTATTTTGGGGTGTAATTCCACATATGCCCATGGCATGTTTGAGCAATATATAATTTAGTGACACCTTTGTGCAAAAAAAAAAAAAGTGTGGGGGGGGGGGGGGGGTGGTTGTGCTATCTGGGCCTTGGTTTTCGGGGTCCTGTACGTGGCCCGGCTCCCAAAAAGTCTCACACATGTGCTATCCCCATACTGAGGAGAAGCAGCGGAATGTATGTAATTTCATATATAATCATGGCATGTGTGAGAGATATATCATTTAGTGACAACTTTGTATAATTTATTTTGGCATTTAATCAATCATTTGTGACAACAAAATAAAATAACAAGCCTCTCAGTAATTTCCGTGGGGTGTCTACTTTCCAAAATGGAGTCATTTGGGGGGAGTTCTACTGCCCTGCCATTTTAGCACTTCAAGAAATGAGAAAGGCAGTCATAAACTAACAGCTGCGTAAATTCCAGAAAATGTACCATAGTTTGAAGATGCTATAACATTTGTGCAAACCAATAAATATATGCTTATTGGCATTTTTTTTTATTTTTTATGAAAGACATGTGGCTGAATACATTTTGGCCTAAATGTACTGTATGATTAAAATTGAGTTTATTGGATTTTTCTTATAACAAAAAGTAGAAAATATCGTTTTTTTTTTTAAATGTTCGTTTTTTTCCGTTTATATCACAAAAAATAAAAATCTGAGGCAATCAAATACCATCAAAAGAAAACTCTATTTGTGGGAAAAAAGGACACAATTTTTGTTTGGGTACAACATTTCATGGCCTCGCAATTACCAGTTAAAGCAGTGAAGTGCAAATTTGTAAAAATTGCCCTGGTCATTGAGCAGCCTAATCTTCCATAGGCTGAAGTGGTTACATAAAATATAAGGGATCTGTTTTATCTGCTAAAAGATTTGTATTTCTCCTCATTCAATTCTGAGATGCTGCAACAGAATTTGAAGGTAAAAGCATTGGAGAGTGTTTGGATATGGCTAGATCCTCAAAACAGTCTGTGCCTAGTTCAAAAAAGCCTTGTAACAGTTTCAACATGTGCAATAGATTTAGGTTATTGCATCACTTTGAGAATCCGTCACCTTGGCAGTGACATATTCAAAAGGAATTACTGCCAGTTCACAGATTAGGGAATTGCTGGCAATTAAGACCAATTCTGAGTTGGTATACAGAGAGACACTGGTGCTTAGAGTTGGGCATTTATTTTCTGGGAAGCTGTCATAAATGTCCTTGGCCCTATTCAGCTGTCAGTTGGCGAATGTCATTACCCAAAGGGGCAAGGGATGCTGGCTGACATTATTACCCAAGTGTGGCATGGGTCTTATTAGGTCAATGATGGGAATCTTCCAGCCAGTAGCTGAATCGGGCAGGGGATGCATCACTGGTTGCCTATGATGCTGCTGGAGTCTTAGCAGCCAATAAGGTCATAGCAACCAAGGAAACAGTGCACTTTGGGAGCTGAACATGCACAGACACTCACCAGTATGGACACCCCCCCCACCATGCCTTAATGGGGCAAATCCATGTACCTGTTGCCGGCACCAACCCTGGTGTGAAGACAGGACACAATTATAAAGATGGTCTATGATACTATTTATGAATTTCTAGGGCATGTCTCTTGGTAGATATTTTTCATGAACACTAAAAATATATACTGACGATAAAACGAAACACTGCAACCCCTTGACATTTTGTCATGTTACAACCAAAAAGGTAAATGTATTTTGTTGTGATTTTATGTGATAGACCAACACAAAATGGCACATAATTGTGAAGTGCTAGGAAAATGATAAATGGTTTTCAATTTTTTTTACAAATAAATATCTGAAAAGTGTGGCGTGCATTTGCATTCAGACTCCCTGAGTCAATACTTTGTAGAACCACCTTTCGCTGCAGTTACAGCTGCAAGTCTTTTTGGGTGTCTCGCTAACAGCTTTGCACATCTAGAGAGTGAAATGTTTGCCCATTCTTCTTTGCAAAATAGATCAAGCTCTGTCAGATTGAATGGAGAGCATCTGTAAACAGCAACTTTCAAGTCTTGCCACAGATTCTCATTTGGATTTAGATCTGGACTTAGAGTGAGCCATTCTAACACATAAATGTGCTTTCATCTAAACCATTCCATTGTAGCTCTGGCTGTATGTTTGGGGTTGTTGTCCTGCTGGAAGGTGAACCTCCACTGAAGTCTCAAGTCTTTTGCAGACTCTAATGCTGCGTACACATGATCGGTTTTCCCATCAGAATAAACTCCAAAGGTTTTTCCGTTTTACACACGATCACACCAAATTCCAATCGTTTAGAACAAGGTGACGTACAGCATGTACAACAGGACTAGAAAAAGGAAGTTCAAGACCCAGTGCGTCACCCTTTGGGCTCCTTCTGCTAATCTTGAGTTTATCTTGATTTAGTAGAAGTTTGGTTAGAGATGATTCGCGCTTTTCAGACTCATGCTTTTCAGATAGTTTTACTGCTGTTCAGTTTGTGCTTGTGGGTTTATAAATGCGTTTTTCGGTGCGTGCAGTCAGTTCTTATCTGGTTTTTCAGTGTAAAAATGGAAAACACACCAAGTGGTATGGTGGATACAAATTGATATCAACGCGTGCCACGTTCTGACTTAAAATCATATCAACAAACAGGGAAAAGGAGGGCTATGGGCTTTTTAGGCACAGTCACAAAAACTTTTAAAAATATACAGTTGTATTTACATATATACCAAAAAAAATGCACAAACAACTTTAAAAAGTCACAAATAGTCACAAATTCATCCAGGAGATGTTACTGCTATTTGTACTATGACCATAGTATACTAAATAGTAAGAATCAAAGAACCTTCTCTTGAAAATTAATCCAAGACATAGTATATGAACATCAAAGGTAATTGAATGCTGGTACTTTGCTCGACATGTTTTGCGTGCCTTCGCGCTTCTTCCGGAGCTAATTATGACTAATAAAAACAAAAAACAAGATATTTTTGATAATGCAAAAAATAATACAGTGTGGAGGCTGGTCTAAAATGATGTATCGGTACAGAAGGGAAAAACTGTTTATAAAGGGCACTATGGGGACGTACGTAACATGATATATATTATTATATATTATTTTTTTATATCATGTTATGTACGTCCCCATAGTGCCCTTCATAAACTGTTTTCCCCTTCTGTACCGATACATCATTTTAGACCAGCCTCCACAGATTGCACTCTTTATCTGATGTTTTAAATATTTAATATATATTTACTGTATTGTTTTTTTGCATTATCAAAAATATCTTGTTTTTTGTTTTTATTAGTCATAATTAGCTCCGGAAGAAGCGTGAAGGCACGCAAAACATGTCAAAGTACCAGCATTCAATTACCTTTGATGTTCCACGATTTTGTTCATATACTATGTCTTGGATTGTTTAATTTTCAAGAGAAGGTTCTTTGATTCTTATTATTTAGTATACTATGGTCATAGTACACATAGCGGTAACATCTCTTGGATTAATTTGTGAGTATTTATGACTTTTTAAAGTTGTTTGTGCATTTTTTGGTATATATGTAAATAAAACTGTATATGTTTTAAAAGTTTGTGTGACTGTGCCTAAAAAGTCTATAGCCCTCCTTTTCCCCGTTTGTTGATATGGTTTTTCAGTGTGTTTTGGTCCACGCGTTGCTGATTTTCAGCTCGCTCTTTACAGGCCTTGCTGTTCTTCAGTGCATTCTGATAGTTCTGACCAGCCAACCGTTTTGAAGCCATGTTGCAGTTATGTGCTCGTCGTAGAGTTCGTACTGTGGTGTGGGGGCTTGGTGTTGGGGTTTTAGCTTTGACACAAGCCTAGTCCATGCACAGGGTGGGGAGGAGTTCATGAACGAAGAATTGGTTGCTCCAGCGTGACCAATTCTCTCATATGCCTTTGCTCTGTGGGAATAATCCTGATGATTTCAGGAATTATCTCTGGATGACGGACCCCATTTTTCACAGTTGTCCCCTTATATCAGCAGGCAGGACACCTGCATGCGGCAAGCCATCACTCCGGAGCAGAGGCGGAGGGAGAAGTCTACAGGACCTCATGTTCTCTACAGGCATCTCCCTCAGGCTCTGGGGATCATTATCCCAGAGACCTGTTCTGCTATCATTCAGGTCCTGCAGAAGGATTATATTAATATATTAAGGTAAGTTTTCTCCTTTAACATCACATTCTATGTATTTAATGTTTGCTAATATATTGTATTTCTTTCCTCATTCCCTAATTACCATGATTGTAATATGATGTGAATGTCCCCTTTGTCCTTAATGCATGCTGTAATCTTTTAATGCTCTTTTTTGTCCTTCATGCATATTTGCCTTCACTAACCCCCCCCCCCCCCCCCCCCAGCATGAAATCCTGGGCCCATATACACCTATAGACTAGTCACTTAACAATGTATTTTGTCAGCTACATTGTAGTGCTTTACCCTAAACAACTCCTAAAATGTGTACAAATGTTATTTCTGGCCTACAATTCAGGCATAATGTCAGAGGCTCTTTTTGGGGTCCCAAAATCATTTAGAACCCCCCCCCCCCAACCGCTAAATCAACCATACCAATCCTCTATATGCTGACACTATACCTACTATCACTTTTGTGGTCATATTTATGGATGAATTCCCCAAAGCATGTAGTGAAAGGGCCTGCCTGAATACTTTCAAATGGGTACTATTTAAAGTTTTGTTCTCCTATTATTATCTTGGTAGGTAATTGCAGAATGTAAGAAAGTGCTTCCATTTGTACAGTGTGTATTTATATTTTTGTATTATGACACGTCTTACCTGTCCAGTGGGCTGCCAATAGTGTAAGTAATGAGGGGCTGGCCAAAGTAACAAACATTATTTATGCATTCAGTGCTCAATGAAGTGGAGAAGGTTACCTGTCCAAAACACCCCCCCCTAACTTTTTACAATAGGCCATCAGAGAGGTGGAGGAATCTGATAAGTGTGAATTAGATTGTTGCCTTTAAATACTCCTTAAAATAAATGTTATACTGATGTTGGCCAAGAATGTTTGTGTTTAATCTGCTTGCAATGTTTAAGTGCAAAATAACATTTTTTTTTCTTGTTTCACTCCACAGTTTCCTTCAACGCCACAGGAATGGCAGACTGTGGCCTCCCACTTTGCCACTCATTGGGACTTTCTTAACTGTGGAGAGGCAACTGATGGGAAGCATGTCCAAATCGTCCCACCACCCTATTCGGGGTTATACTATTATAATTGCAAGGGGTTCAATAGTATCGTGTTAATGGTGGTGATGTGGGCAACATATGATTTCCTGTATGTGGAAGTGAGGAGGAATGGCCGGATGTTGGAGTATTTACCCAGACTGAGTTCTACCAATGTCTCAAGAGTGGTGGCTTGGGATTGCAACCTCCGGAGGAGAACATGGAAGGACTGCCATTTGTGTTCGTCGCAGATGAGGCATTCGGTCTGGGTGACCACGTGATGAGGCCATTCTCCCAAAGGACCCTCACCCCGGAAAAGAGGGTTTTTAATTACCAGAAGCGTCAGAGCCAGAAGCGTCATTGAGAATGCCTTTGGGATCCTGGCCAGCCAGTTCCACCTGTTTCAAACAGTGATAAATATGGCAGAATACAAACTGAACCATATAATTTTGAGTTGCTGCATCCTGCACAATTTTCTCAAAAAACATAATCCTAGTTATGTTGCCTCTGCTGGGCCTGAAGCCAGACTTTCAGAAGTTCCAATGACGGCCCTGGCTTGCCCCCCCCCCCCAAAGTACCCGTGAAGTGAGAGAAAATTATGTCCAATATTTTACAGGGGCATTGCTTTGCCATCAAATTTTCTATACATTTTTTTTTTTCTCAGATAAAATCTTGATTTTCATTTACTGCTTGGGTTTATTTTTGATGACTCCAAGGTTCTTCTAGTGCACTTGTAGTGCCTAGTGTTTTTTCCATTATTAAATAACACCTATTGTCACTGTAAAAACACCAACTTTACACAAAAGCTGGTATTGATCATTGAAAGAAGAAGCCACACATTGTTGAGTATAAATTCTTTTATTCTGTGCATGTTCACATGTGTGTTGTAAAACATTTTTTTCGTAAAAAAAACTATTATTGGTTTATTTTTTAGGGTACATAAACAGGCAGGTTTCAAAACATAACATACTCAACTCAGAAACTTACAAAGTTCAACATTGAAACACTGAAGGCAATATCAGACATTATAGTGTCCAAAATGTCTTGATGTTGCCTTCATCAGATGGGGTGATTTCACCCCTGTAAAAGCCAAATTTTGAAGATGCACACAAATTGGGAGTCCAAATGGGTAATTTCAACATGTGCTATCTCCATTCATGGGGGATCAATGGACATGTTTTGGGGGTGCAACCCCTTCCGCTCACCTGCTAGTCATGAGGAAGGGGTTGCACCCACAAAACATATACATTGAGATCCCCTGATGGCAGATGGCACACGTTGACACACCGTGTGCATCTTCCAAATTTGGCTTTTAAAATGTACAAATATTAAAAATAGAATCTGGTCACCTAAAAAGAAAATGAAGAACATGATCGATTTTGTTTTAGGGAAAAGGGGATTATATTCTCCCCAAAACATCGATCATGTTCATTTCATCTTCCCATTCCATGCCATGAGTTTGGTAATGACGGTTCCGCCGCTTCCCCTTCCACAACCAGAACATCACCTAAAATTGATGAAAAAACATGTATTTAGAAATATGCAGGCATACACAGATTACATGAAGCTGGGGTGTCAGATACTCACCTGGTGGAGTGCCCACGTCGCACACTATTCAGCGCTTTACAATATATGGGGGGGGGGGGCAATATTACAGTACAGTTCAATACAGAAGGTACAGGAGGGCCTTACTCGTAGAGCTTCCATTGTAAAGGGAGGGGGTGGTGGTACAAAAGGTAATAGCTGCAGAGAATGATTTGATGGGGGTGGCTCGGGGACAGTTAGGTGGGTGTGGAATAGGCTTCCCTGAATATATGAGTTTTCAGGGATCTCCTAAAGGTGGACATGGTAGGGGCTGATCAGACATACTGGGGCAGGGAGTTCCAGAGGATGGGTGAGGCTCTGGAGAAGTCCTGAAGGCGAGCATGTGAGTTGCTTTGTGGTGTCATTAGTGTGAAAGGGTTGAATTCTCGAGATGTTGGGACATGAGTGGCCTATACTGATTCTAGATTGAGGCCTATATTGGGATAAGATTAGGAGAGTTTAGCCTGATATTTAATGTTTTTGTCTTGTGTTTGGTCTTTTTAGAAAAAATTAAAATTTAAAGATCCTGATTTTATGGGACAATTCATAGATCGATACAGATATATGAGGAATTTATGGGAGGTGAAAAACCCCTTATATAGAAACAAACCAGCAAGGAAGACATCGCTGGAGAACCTGCTGGAATTTGTGAAAATGCAGGTCCCCAATGCAGATATCACGTTTGTTGAAAATAAAATTGGTAGCTTGAGAAGCACATATAGGAAGGCGCTTCAGAAGGTCCAGAAGTCCCTGAGGTCAGGCGTAGCAGCAGATGATGTGTATGTACCCAGTCTGTGGTACTACAACAAGATGCGTTTTCTGGATGACCAGATGGAAGCCAGGGAATCACTTTCGACTCTTCTGGCCCCCCTTCCATCCACCCTTCCCTAAACCCCAGCTGAGGCTCCCGAGGACCAACCTGGGCCTTTCATCCAGGAAGAAATTGAGGCGCCCAGATGGAGCCAGGTATAGTATGTTTAAACATATTTTTTGTGGGAAAATGATTGTTGTTAACTAGATGTTATTATTGCTAAATTAATGATTTAACAAAAAGTGTTTTATATATCAATAGACAGTAGGGGCCAAAAATGATTGGGACAAGAATAAAAAAATTCTGGTCTCAGAATGATGGTCTTTTCCATTTATTAACATTCAATTTGCAACAGTCATGAGCTGAAAATTGTGTGTGATTGATGAACCTAAAACTATGTCCCTTCTTCATACACAGGAAGACCAGGACGAGGCTCTGGAGTTTGGCACACAATAGGAGGCGGGGGGAAGTGGCAGCCAGGAGGTGGCCAGGCTCAGTCACATCCAATCCCAGGCCCCCCCCCTACGCCTTCCAACCAAAAGGCCCAGGAAGGGGAGGAACGTGGAGGAGGCAGCACTGGGCCTCATTAAGGAGGCTAATGACACCCTGAAAGCCCCCCTCAACGCTTTAGAGGCCTATGGCATGTATATAGCCTCAAATGGAGGAGGGCCCACACCACAAATGTGAAAAATTTATTTTTTAGACCATCCATAAGGGGTTGAGTGGCCAAATGACGGATGACGTCCACTTATGTACGCTCACCCATCCTCCTCCTGCCACAAGTCCACCTCCAGAGCCACAGCCTGCAGGGAAGGGTGCAGGCCAGCGTGGAGGGAAGGTTGCAGCGAAGAGAAGAAAGTGATTGCCTGGGTTCAGTCTGGTCTGACAGAACACGCAGCCTGTTGTAGTACCACAGCCTGGGGACATATATGTCATCTGCTGCTGTTCGTGATCTCTTGGAGTCCTGGACCAGATTATGCTCTCTATGTAATCTATGCCTTCTCAAGCTACAATTTTTTTTTTATTCACAGAGTTGATGTCGGCCCTGGGGGCCAAAGGCTTTGCAAATTCCAGCAGTTTCTCCAGCACTGCCTTCCCTTTTTATTTTGTTATTAGGAGCCAGAATAAATGGATTTTTAATTAATAAAAATACTTGCCTATGTGTTTTTATTAAAATAGGACAGTTTGTTTGAGCAGGCAGGTACATTTCAAAAATACAATGTCAAATTAACAAGGGACACCAACACCAAACAACCTCCTTGAAGTTTACAAATACAAGATAATAATGGTGTTGTGGAAACATGACATACAAAATAAAGAAAAATATGGAGATGACTATAAAATAATAAAGATAAAAAAACAACAGGAGATCTTGGTTAAAAAAAAAAAGACTATAAAAAAATAAACCTTTTATATGGAGATCTGGTTTTAAAAACAAAAAAGATTATTCATGAGATCACGAGAAATAATAAAGAAATAAGTTTGTGAGAACTCTTTGTGACTACCAGCAGCAAAACAACGTCATTCTTCTAGCATTATAAAAAAGAAGTGAATGCGCTGCATTGAAAGATTTAAAAATGATCTGTGTGACGAATGCGTCATCTCCATTACGAACGGCAGTTTTACCAGACCGAGACGCTCCGTCTCAGTCTCCTACTTGATTCTGAGCATGCGTGGGTTTTTGCGTGTCGGAATTGCCACAGACGACTGCATTTTTGGATAGGAACTTTTCCCTACCAAAAAATTGAGAACATGCTCCCAATCTTTTGCTGGCTGGAATTTGGCCAGCAAAAGTCCGACGGAGCGTACATACAGTTGCATTTTCCAACGAAAAACTCTCATCGGTCTTTTGCGGGCCGAAATTCTGATCGTGTGTATGCGGAATAACAGGTTTTCTTCTAAGATTGCCCTGAATTTGGCTTCTTCCATCTTCCCATCAACTCTGACCAGCTTCCATATCCCTGCTGAAGAAAGGCATCCCCATAACATGATGCTCTCACCACCATGTTTCATGGTGGGTATGGTGTGTTCAGGGTGATGTGCAGTGTTAGTTTTCCACAACACATAGCATTTTGCTTTTAGGCCAAAAGTTACATTTTGGTCTCATCTGACTAAAGCATGTTTGCTCTGTCACGCACATGGCTTTTTGCAAACTGCAAATGGGTCTTCTTATGGCGTTCTTTAAACAATTGCTTTCTTCTTGCCATACTCTTATTATTACTATTTTTGGATGATAGATTAAACAGTGCTTTGTGAGATTTGTATACAATTTATCATTTTCCTTCCACTTCACAATTATGTTCCACTTTGTGTTGGTCTATCACATAAAATCCCAGTAAAATACTTTTAAGTTTTTGGTTGAAACATGACAAAATGTTGAAAATTTCAAGTGGTATGAATACTTTTTTAAGACACTGTATATAACAATTTCTCATTATCTTTATTACATAAGAGCTGTTTTGCAGTCCATTAGACAGGGTTGATCACACAGTTTGGGATTTCAGTGCAACAGAGTAAGCAACATCAGCTGCATTAGGAATGCAGATCATCAGGTGTTTTTCTGTACCTGCAGGATTGTAAAAAGGCAACACATGAAGAAATGCACATACGTATATTTAGTATTAAAAAAAAGCATACTAAATATGTTTTTTTTTTCCTTAGCATATATTTGTGTTTATATTAGAGAGGGTTTCTGTTAGAGTTAGGTTTACATTGGGGAGGGGAGGAGAGGGGGAAGTGCTAGGATTAGGTTTACATTGGAAGGATATAAGGTTAAATTAACTGTGCACTTTCAAAAGCTTTCATTGTTTTAACTTAGTATTAGTATATTTATATTCCCTGTGTTGTTTGTTTGCTTTACCTTGTAATGATGGACCCGCTTGTTGTTGCTGCAGTTTGCAGTGTCATGGCTGATCAGTTCCCCTATGTCCATATATTCATTCACCTAGCTTGCCCCTATTTGTCAAAGGTACAAAACCACACCTTAGGTCATTTAGCATCCAGCGCATATGTTGCCATTCGCTTAGTGTTGCATCACAAATTTGGGAGTGCTAATGTAATAAAATAAAAATCTTCAAGCAGCATTAGTGCGCTCTCTGTGTCAGATCTAATTATTGCACCTGCACCAGTGCTAGAAAGAGAGATTTGAGGATTGTGGGATATGTGGTTTCCTCACAGTAAGGGTCAGTTTATGCTTCATGTTTGAGCATAAACCAAATTGTTGACAAAAGAAGATTTAATATAAGCTGTATGTACAGGCCAATAAATTACACCATGAAACTACATGATGAATGCACATCTTATGCCGGTGAAAAACAAAGTGCAGGTAGGAATGTTTACAATGCCTTTAAGTTTTCATTAGGAAGAATTAGTATTAGGGTTATATTTATATTAGGATGGGTTATGTTTATCAGGGAGAGTTAGTGTATTAATTATTCGGAGCTCTATGAAGAACACTACCTGATCTAATTTCCGAGCACTGCAAGCTAACATATAAGCTACATAAATTATGTTGAGCTATAAGGCTCAATACACACACATGACTGCCCCACACCCAATAAAGTGGTTTTCAACTTCAGATTACATTTGATGCACTTTAATAATAGCCGATGGGTGGAGATACATATTCACAAATGTTCAAGCTTGAATCATGCCAGGTTAACAATTATCAGTAAAAATATATAAAATCAAATTATTTTATCATAAAAAGCTCAGAAGTTTTTTTGTAATTCGGGCCTTTTTTTTTCTTCTGAGTCGAGCTGTTATAGTTCTTTCTGTGTGAAGTTTACTTTTGTGAACTTTTATTCATAAAACACATACCGTATTTATCGGCGTATAACATGCACTTTTTCCCCTTTAAAATCGGGGGAAAGTCGTGGGTGCGTGTTATACGTGCGTGCGTGTTATACGCCGATCCCCACTGTCTGCGAGTCTAAAAGACCGATCGCCGCCGAAAAAGACCGAGCCATACTGGGCGGGACTGCGAGCCGAGCCAAGCCGAATACACAGTAGAGTCGGCTCGCTTTTTTCGGCAGCGCTCGCTCCATAAACAGCAGGGAGGCGGGACTACGAGCGGAGCCGAGCAGACTTTTTTGGCGGCGCTCGCTCGGTCTGTCTCGGCGGCGGGATATTTAAACATGGGCAAGGCTGCAAACGGTGCTGGGCAAACTGGAAATGACACTGGCAAGCTGCAAATGACACTCTGCAAGGCTGCAAACAGCGCTGGGCAAGCTGCAAATGACACTGATCATTCTGCAATGATGGACAAGGCTGCAGATGCACACTAAGGCTGCATTGACGGGCATTTAAATGTAAGTTTTTTTCCCCTTAAACTTCCCTCCTAAAACTTTTTTCCTTAAAATGCCCTCCTAAACTTGGGGTGTGTGTTATACGCCGGTGTGTGTTATACCCCGATAAATACGGTAATTAAGGGTGGAAGGTGTACAAGTCTCTATGTTTAGACCATACTCAAACTGCATTTTATATTCATCAATAATACCTGAACCCGGCGGTCACGGAAGTTCCCAGGTGCGCGCCCCAGGGGGGCACGCGAGAGCGGAATTCTGGGAGGACTTCATAGTACGCCCTCCCAGAGTTAACTAACCGCCCTGTAGCCGTCATTCGGCTATGGGCCGGTTATTAAGTGGTTAAAATGCAACTGTGTAATGATTTTCCAGTAACTTTAATTTGTCCTTTAAGTTTGAACGTTAAGCACTAAAGAAGAAAGGTTATATTATCTAATTATATATTTCATGCAACATATTCTTCTCTCTAGAGATATCACTTAAATAAAGCTTGACATGAATTATCATCTCTAAACCAACAGCTAGTCACGGCAAGCCCTTGCTGGATTATGTAACTGTTATTTTCAAATAACCTCAAGCTAAAATTATACAACATGCAAAATGACATTCAAAGAATTCTCATCCGACTAAAAGTAAAACTTGGTTGAACCTGTTTGTCTGTCCTAAGGCATTTGTGATTTATCTCTTACATGTGTACTAGAAATCTATGTCATCGACAACTGGAAAATAGACTTTTTATAACCAGATTTTATGTATTTGCACAGAATGCATTAATTTTTAACCTAGGGTTGACATTTGTTAGAACATTGGAATGCCAAGGATCATATTTGGAGGTCAGGGAAAGGTAGGGGGGATTCAATTCTGTGGCTATGTAACTGTCAACTGGTAGGTTAATTGTCCTACACCCAGTATTAATACATAACCTCCTTTGATGGCAAGAAACAATGTTAATGGCTCTATATACTCTGGATACATTTTGGGGCATAAATGCATTAATCCATCATAAAACATAATAAGCTGACATACAGTATATAAACAATTGCTCATTGGACAATGGTTTTCAGCTGGGTTGAGCCAGTAAATCAAAAGGAGACATTATATTGCTTTATGAACAAAGCCCATATTTGACTCTGTACAATAGATGGTGACCCTATCAGAAACAGATAAATCTAACTTTGACTAATTTGACAAATACAGACAAAGAAGACAACCCAATCTTACAACTGATTTTTCACTCTATCAAGACTTTGAAGAAGTCAAGTTAACCTGGAGTCACTCTTTGACATGCACCTCAGCTCACTTAGAAAAATCAACCCCAACCCTTCAACACAGACAATATAACTCTAATGATGTTCTGGTTTTCGAAGTTGAATTGCTGCGTGTGATAAAACAATGTTCTTTATCATTTCGCTGTACTGTAAGGATAGCAATTAAACTCATATATGTTTTCCTAGCAGAGAATTACAGTCTTTAAACAATTCCATGTGATGATGTCTTTCAATGTAAAGAAGCTAACAAAACAGCAGCATCATGTTTGTGTGTAAAGTGTATCTAAATTCTGCTTTATATTTCTGATCGCTAACAGTAAATATAGCAGAGTGTCTGCAGGATACCTAAACATTTCAATGCAATGTACATAAAAAATGGCAATGCCAGTGATAAGCTAGCACAGTTTGAAAGTTTGGCATGATTCCTGGAAAGACTTAGGTCATTGAGGCACCATTATTCCCATCAAGCCAGACTTTGATCATTTTAATATGTAAACTTCTAGATTGTAAGCTCTAATGAGTATGGCCCTCTGATCCCCCCTGTATTGTAACTGTACTGTCTGCCCCCATGTTGTAAAGTGCTGTGCAAACTGTTGCCACTATATAAATTGTGTATAATAATAATAACAATAATAAACTGTAGCAATAAAATAGACAGTAAAGGGATTTAGATGGCTCTTAAAGTATGCTAAGGACAGATGAATTTGTGGGGAGACATGACTTTAATATCCAAAAAGATTAGGGGATAAAAAGAGTAAGGGTAGACAAGGTCAGATTGGTCAGTCTGATCAGGCTCTCCATTAAAGTTGTGGTACTATAGACAATAACAAAAAAGGAGTTTGGATTTGCTACAGTATACTGTACTTGGCAGTTATTGTGAAAAGCACTTGTCTTGCCACATGAGCCCCAGAAATGTTCCTTAACCACTTGCCTTCCAGAAGATTTGCCCCCCCCCCCCTTCATGACCAGGCCCATTTTTGTGATAAGGCACTGTGTTACTTTAACTGACAATTGTGTGGTTGTGCGCTGCTGTACCGAAACAAAATCGAGGTCTTTTTTTCCCCACAAATAAAGGTTTCTTTTGGTGGTATTTGATCACTGCAGTTTTTATTTTTTGCGCTATAAACAAAAAAAGACTGACAATTTTGAAAATATATATATATTTTCTGCTATAAAACATATCCAATTAAAAAAAAATCTTCATCAATTTAGACCAATATGTATTCTGCTAGATATTTATGATAAAGAAAAAATCCCAATAAGCCTATATTGATTGGTTGTGCAAAGGCTATAATGTCTAAAAACTGGGAAATTTTTATTTTATACTAGTATCAGCGACTTATAGCAGGACTGCAATATTGGGGTGGACAAATAAAGTACACTAACAATTTTTGGGGACCAGTAAAACTAATACCAGTGCTAAAAAATAAGCACAGTCACTGTACTAATGACACTGGCTGGGAAGGGATTAACATCAGGGCGATCAAAGGGTTAACTATGTGCCTAGCGGGTGTTTTCTTACTGTGGGGGAGGTGCTTGTACTAGGGAAATGCATAGATCCACATCCCTGCTTTGCAGGAACACAGGATACGTGCATTTTGTACTGACAGAACAGTGATCTGCCTTGTTTACATAGGCAGACAGATATTCTGCCTCTGTACCAAAGGATCAGCGGGTGCTGGTAGACGTCAAGTCTGCGGTACCCGCCGATCAGCTCCCACTGTGTATAATCACAGCAGAAGCAGGCTGCCCCAGACCCCTAAGTGTCTGATCACATACTAGGTACATCCAGCGCAGCTGTGCCATTTTGCTGCCGTATATATAAGTTATACGGTCGGGAAGTGGTTAAAGTGGAACTTTAGTCAGAAAATTAAATCATGCTAGATCACTTCCGGCAGGCCTCTTTTACAGGTAGAGCTATACAAAACATTAAAAATAAGTATCTAATACAGTGAACCCTTAGCTAGACTGTCAATCAAGGGATATAACTCAGATTACCTCCCCATACATCGAGGCACCCAGCAGGGTTGCCCCCATATCCCCCATTCTATTTATACTAGCACTTGAACCCCTAGCCATTAAAATTTGGCGTAACACGGATATCCTTGTGGGGACAGGGTGCACAAATGTGCCCTGTTCGTCGATGACATTAATACTTCTTTTGTCCCCTATCACGTCCATTCCCAATCTGTATTTGGGAGTTGGAGCAGTTTACCATAGTTTCCAAACTGAGGATAAATCATTCCAAGTCCCAGACACTTTAACTTTAGAAGATAGCGAGGTAAACTCTCTCCAACAAATTTTTTCCTTCAAGTGGCTGAAGACTGCACTCCCTTACTTGGGCATACATCTCACCCCTTCCATTGAATCTTTATATCACAAAAACTATCCTCCTCTATATAAGAAACTCCAAGAAGACCTCTCCAGACAGACATCTAGCCCCCCATCGTGGTTTGGTAGAATGAGCTCAGTAAAAATGAATATTCTACCTAGAATCTTATACCTCTTCCACCCCCTACCGATGATTAATGTCTGATCTGTGATCCTTCCAACAGAAGGTCCTGAAATTTATTTGGGGGGACAAAAGACCAAGAGTGAACAGACGCACACTATTTACCCCCAATCTGAGGGGAGGCCCTGGGGTCCCAGACTTAACCACATTTGGTGCAATTGATACGCTTTCATTCCAAGCGAGCCAACCCAATATGGTTATAGTTGGAATCTTCTCACCTTCCCTCAACTCCAAAAAGTCATCTGATATCTATATCTGGATATAGAAAAAACAAACCACGCTAGACACAAAACAAAAAATGTGTTAAGTTAAAAATTATGTTAAATAAATCAAAAGGCTGCAGCTAGAAGTGGGATACACACACAAAGAAAACTCAAGAAAAAAGGAAACTAGCTGCGCCAAAAAAAAAAAAAAATACTAAAAATGAAACCCTTATGAACAATAATTCCATATGATCAAAAAACTGTAACCAATAATTTCCAATATCAATGTCCTCATCAGTTAATAAAATTTCCAGGAGATGACTTCCATATAGCAACAGTTCATTCACAAAAGAAGGGGTTATTGCAAGAACACAATCCTCTCTGGTAATCCTTATTGTAACACCACGATGATTCAACATAAACAGGTGAGAAAAGGATGCCCGACCAGCGAGATGCAAATATGCTTACTAGACGGCAAACAGTAAAGAGCACTTAAAAGTAATTCTTCTGCTTCCTTAGGGTTGGACCAGGAACTATAGATCACCTTGGAACGGACCCTCTAAACCAGGGGTCTTCAAACTATGGCCCTCTAGTTGTTTCAGAACTACAATTCCCATCATGCCTAGTCATGTCAGAGTTTTACAATGCCTCATGGGATGTGTAGTTCCGCAACAGCTGGAGGGCCATAGTTTGAGGATCCCAGCTCTAAACCCTCACGGAGATCTCCTAGACTCCACACTTCTACCATCAATTGGGTATACCACTATGGTGAAAAAACGAGTCGTATCAATCGCTTCGGATAAGAACGTATTTTTTTTTTTTTTTTGGGCGCAGCTGGTTTCCTCTTATCTGATGTGGATAACAGCCAAAGACAGACATATTGTGCCTGACGTCTTTTTCTCTGGGGTCATGGGACAGACTGACCAAAAGATATAGATTCAAATCCCTCCATACCCCTATGGCCCCTTTGTTGGGCAATCCAGATTTCTGCGACCATAGAGGATTACTGTCCAGAAGCACTTTACAGGAAAAATATCTCCTCCCCATAGGGAAACCGTTTTGATACTTCCAAATTATGCACTTCCTGAAACGTACTGGTGACGTAACCTCCTCAACCTCAGTGGATAAACACACGGGCCACATATCTATGATATATACAATGCTATACGAAGGATCCACTAAATTACCTTACATGGTACATTGCGAACACGATTTAGGGGAAGAGTTAGAAGCAGCGAAATGGGGGAAACTGGCCCAATTCAATTCTAAATCCTACATTAATACCTCTCTGTGTGAGGCAAACTAAGTTTTCCTGCGATGGTATCTAGTTCCAGCCAGACTTGAGTTTGCAGTCCAGGGGACCTCCTCCGGGTGTTTTTTGCAGTTGTGGTCAGGAGGGTACCGTCCTCCATACATGGTGGACGCGTAGCAAAGTTAAGTGGTTCTGGATCTGCACATACAATTTTATCTATTCCTTCACCCAAGTGAACCTAACAAAGTCTCCACAGCAGGCTCTTCTGGGGAAGCTGGTGGCAGGGATACCAGGACATGTGAGACGCCTAATTGCATTCATCTTTACGGCAGCTAGGATATCCATAGCGAGATCCTGCAGGTCGCCCACAATCCCCTTTTATCTTTTAAAGGCAAAATTTACATGGATCATGACCAATAAACGTATGGTGGCTATCCACCAGGACAAGCTAGCCCACTTTTAGAAAACATTGACTCCATGGCTAAAATACCTGTCAGAATCCACCTGATCTGGAGGGAGAGACACTAGCACCCTGTATAGTAGGGCCGGCCATAGCCTGGCACATAGACATTACCACTTTCTTCCTGCCTTTGCCCATCTCCTTCGCTGCGGTTTTTTCTCTTATCTTACCTAAATCTCCCCCCCCCCCCCGTTTTTTTTTTTACTTATCCTACTCTTCTTTATCTTTCTACAAGATGGATTAACCTTTAACCCATTGTTGGTCCTGAGAGACTTAGTCAATAAATATAAAGTGGAAGGGCTTGCATGAGTCCAAGTAAGGGAACAGGCAGCAGTTAATGTGTTCAAAGTGAAGCACAGAATGCCCTGTGCATATTATTTCTTTACACTTCTATACACACAAAGGGAATAAATGTGTATAGCAAAACGTGTTAATGCAATACTTTTCTATAAATTTCTGGGGTGCCAACAATTTCGACCATGACTGTATGTTGAGGCAAAGTGGGCTTTCCATAATGTATTACACTTTTGTGTTAATCTTGAAAAAATTACCAATAAAAACGATTTAAAAAAAAAAGTATCTATACTGTTTAAAATCAAGTAATAAACTGTCTCACCCCACTCTACACATGCTCAGTTACTCTTCATTTTTAGGCACTGTCGAGTTTTGTAGAGGTCAATCTACTGACAGCCTTAAAGCAGAATTAAACCCTCCTATCCTCTACAGCCAGGGAAGCTGCTTCTGTTTGATCTACAACTGCCATGGTGCTGATGAGTTATGATGCTAGCTGTCAAGGCCTGGACTGGATTTGAATCCAGAACCTCTGCTATGCCAGGCAATGACTCTTCTTGCTGAGCCACCTGGAATGCTCCCATGAACTTCCTGATTTAAGACATGTCTCTGCATTTCCAGTTTGCAAGATTATTGTGCTCTCTCCAGCCAATGTCTCGCTTTTGTCTCTCCTGCTGCTGCCATCCATATCTTCGCTACTGACCTTTGGCTTGTATACCTGCTTGTATACCTGTCCCACTTGTCGGTGGATGCTGCTCCACTGCTATAAGTACTGGCCCGCGAGCCTGACTCCAGACTGTGACACCAGCCATTTAATGGTTTGACAGTTTGGTTCAGGACACAAGTAATTATGACCGTTTCTAATCCAGGCATTCTAATAATTTAACTGTTTTTTGAAACCGTTAAATTGATGGGTTTAGTTCCGCCTTATGATTTACTGCTGTTCAGGGGTTCTGGGTTTCTGCAGAATTGGCAGCCTCTGGCAAGAATAAACAGGAGCAATGCTTGAGGCAATTGACACCACACAATAATTTTGGTAGTGTAATTATTAATGCAGAATGTATGTTCCTTGCTAAAGAACATTATTTTTTATCAAGTTGTTATGGGTAAAGTTCCACTTCAAGGTGAAACCATGGTTTTATTTAAAGTGTAACTACAGACAAAACAACCATCAGGTTTTCTTTTGTTTAGGTCCCCTTGGAGAAATTTAACTTCACTTTGTGTCTTGAGACCCAAAAGGAACGGGAAGAAGGTCCTCCAAAAAGAAGGGAAACCCTCTCTTAACCACTTCAATACCAGGCACTTTCCCCCTTTCCTGCCCAAGCCAATTTTCAGCTTTCAGCGCTGTTACTTTTTAAATAATTGCATGGTCATGCTACACTGTACCCAAACAAAATGTTATCATTTTGTTCCCACAAATAAAGCTTTCTTTTGGCGGTATTTGATCACCTCTGCGGTTTTTATTTTTTGCTAAACAAATAAAAAAATAATTTTTTTTTTTTTTTTTAAATAGGATTTTTGACTTACCGTAAAATTCGTTTCTCGAGTTCATTGACAGACACAGCCTTCTTTATTCAGAACCATAAGGTTACATCGCCCCCTACAGGAGTAATACTTGGCCATGGGCAGTCCTAGGTTATTTACACTCCCCTCTCTGCTATAGGCATTCAGTTATGTAACAAGCAGTACTAGAAGTATTGACAACTCCACAGATGGGCAGGTGCTGTGTATGTCAATTAACTCAGAGAAACGGATTTTACGGGAAGTCAAAAATCTATTTTCTCATTCGTTCATTGACAGATACAGCATTCTTTATTCAGAACCATAGGAATGCCCAAAGCAGTGCCAAACATGAGGGGTGGGTGGGGCAGCCAACAAAAAAAACAGGCCAACCAGACAACCTGGAGCTCAGGGAGAACAACTGGAGCTCAACCTGAACAGCAAAAAAAAAAACCTTCACGAGGGGAAAACCCCTCTAGACTGCAGCCTGCAGAACCCTGCAGCCAAAAGAAGCATCCGCAGATGCCAGCACATCCACCTTGTAAAATTTTGTGAAAGTATGCACCGACGAACAGGTGGCCACCTTGCAAACTTGTGTCACTGACGCCTGATGATGGAAAGGCCCAGGAGACACTCAGCGCAGAGTGCGCCTTCATGGGGAAGGGAGGAACCAGGCCCTTGATAGAAAACATTTGTACCCAGGCCTCTTGATAGAATAGGCCTGAGTCACCATCTGTCTGATCCATCTAGAAATGGTTTCCGAGGAAGCAGATAGCCCCTTCTTTGGTCCGTTTATGATCACGAACAGGAAGTCTGATTTCCGAAAGGACTTAATGGCTGCCAAGTACACCCTGATCGCCCATACCACATCTAAGGTGTGCAAGGCAAATTCCCTCAGATGTTACAGCCTGGGACAGAGAGAAGGCAACACAATGTCTTCATTTAAATGTAAATCAGAGACAACCTTGGAAGGAAAAAAGGACAAGGACAAAGCCCCCCCGATTTCCTTATGAATCACCAGGTAGGGTGTGCGACAGGATAGCGCTGCCAACTCCGACACCCTGGGAGTAGCAGCAATAGCCACCAAGAAGGCCACCATTCTGTGATAGCATGAGCAGGGTAATTTCTTTTTAAAATTTAATTTAAAATATTTTAAAACTGAGGTTTCTGTAGAACCGAAAGTACCAGATTCAAGTCCCACGGTGGCAAGGGAGATCACACTGGTGGAACCACATGTCGCACTTCTTGAATGAAGGTACGCACCAGGGAATGCAAATCCAGGGAGCATTGAGAAAACCGCCAAGGCCGACAACTGGCCCTTGACAGTACTCAAGGCCAAATTCTTTTCAACACCCCTCTGAAGAAAAGTCAAAATTCGAGCCATCAAAAAGGAACATGGGTGAAACCCAATGACTCACACCATAAAATGTTTGCTTTCCATGTGTGATGTTATACCTTCTTGTAAGTAGACTTCCTAGCTTTGAGTAGTGTCGGAATCAGATAAGCCCCTATCCTTCAACACCTGGCTTTCAACAGCCATGCTGTTAAAGCCAGCGACTGTAAAGCAGGATGGAAGATC
This sequence comes from Lithobates pipiens, assembly GCF_037356315.1. Lineage (NCBI taxonomy): Eukaryota > Metazoa > Chordata > Amphibia > Anura > Ranidae > Lithobates > Lithobates pipiens. The sequence continues at coordinate 23,003,900 of NW_027507696.1, read as the reverse complement.
GGCACTTGGGATAGCAGATCCTCACTGAGAGGCAGCCGCCAGGGGCCGTCTGACGCACTAGGTTGGCGTACCAGGACCGACGAGGTCAGTCCGGGGCCAATAAAATGACCGGAATTCCTTCGTCCTCAATCCTATGCAACAGCCGTGGCAGAAGTTTGAGAGAAGGAAAGGCGTAGATCAGACGATACTAGCCGCACGGAGCCACCAGAGCGTCTGAGGCGTCTGCCAGAGGGTCCCAAGACCTGGCCACAAACTTTTGCACCTTCCTGTTGATTTGGGATGCCATCAGATCTACCTCTGCAGATCCCCAGTGTAGACAGATCTGTTGAAATACCTCCTGATGAAGGGACAACTCCCCTTGGTCCAATACTTGGCGACTGAGGTAATCTGCCTGCCAGTTGTCCACCCCCTCGGAATGTGAATGGCGGAGATGGCTGGGATGAAACGCTCTGCCCACCGTAGAATGCCAGCTACTTCCAGGCCAAAGAGCAGGGGAACTAAGCCACCAGATAATGGACCGTTTGGTTCCTTGACTCAGCCAAATCTGACTGTCCAGAAACTCAGAACATTAGTCCCATTTTAACAAGATCTCCTTTTGCAGGGGTCTCGTATGGAACTGAATGAATGGGACTGCCTCAAACGTAGACCTTCAGGCCCAACACCCATATGCAAGTCCGTAGGACAGCAGTAAGCGGGTTGCCGCCTTTAAGTTCTGGCGTTTGTCCTGCAGAAGGACCACTCTGGCCCGAGTGGAATCCAGAGTCAGACCCAGATAAACCAATTTCTGAACTAGAATCAATGCAGACTTTTGGTAATTTATCAGCCAAAATCTGCCAGAACAGTGATCTCCATGTCACCCTTCAGGGTCGCTGGGGACTCTGTTTGCAGCAGAAGGTTGTCCAGGTAGCCCAGAACAGCATTTTCCCACTGGCACAGCAGCACCAGAACTGGGGACAACACTTGTGGTGAGGACTGTGCAGGTAGACATCCTTGATGTTGATGAAGGCAAAAAAGTTCCCCAGATGAAGAGATGCCACCCCGGAGCGAGATTCTTCCACTGTGCATGTATTTAAAAAACAATGTGTACATGTCAGGAGGTAAAGTAACAGCACATCTGTGTGTTTGGCGAGATATTTTGTTAAAGCTAATGAGTGGTCAGCTTATATCATTCGCTAAACATTATTTTATTCTACAAACTCATCACAAACTAGTATGCAGATTGATGCAACACAACTTTATTGATCAAGTACATTTAGTCATTGGACTTCTTGAAAATGTTTTTCCCCAGTATGGTTTGCTGACATCTTTAAAATTATGAACAATAATTTATATGGCTTAAGTTTACATTATTTTGACATTCTATTCGAACAGTGTTTCATAACGTACAATGCTGCTGAAGCAAAGAAAACAAAATGCACATTTGCAGCCCCAGACCTTACTAGCGCTGGCTATGAGCTGAAGATTCTGACATTTCTGGTAACTTACAGGACAAAGGTGTTTGACTGTGCTTGTTGTCACAGGCACTGCCAGAGACTATGAGAGTGATCTACAGTGTTAGGAACATGTATGGGCACCTTTCACATGCCACAATGTTTTCATTTTCCATTGCTGTGTGATTCGAGGCAATGCAAACATAGAAGGTCCCCAACACATTTCTTCTGCTATGTTCTTAGGAAAGGCATTGCTGTGGTCCTTTTACTCTCCCTTGTAACGAGGAGGCCGTTTATCCTTAAATGCTAGTAAGCCTTCAATTCTATCTTTAGTTGGAATAACCTGCAACAAACCACACAAAACAGTTTTTTTAGTGGTAAACAGAAATTCGGAAAATGAAATATTACAGAAATGTAAAATGAACAAATAAGACTGTTAATGTACTGGCACTAATGTTTATCCTTTCAGAACCACTGTGTCTCTGGAAATGAGAATAGAACATATCGTAAAGTGAAAACTTTTATGTCCCCATCCCAAATAAAACAATATTTTTCAAAAACCACTGCCACTCTCCTATCCCCAGTACACATTCACATTCTCTATGTCCCTGAGGAAGTATCAGTCTTCCCATCCCCAATGTAGAAGTGTAGTGCCCCTTTGAATATCACTACTCATCGACAACTTGGTAACTGTCTGCCCAATACTATTGCCATCCCTCACCCTATCCTCTGCTCAGCACCACACTGTCCACATCTAATAAAGAGTAATACATATAAAGTTAGTACAACGACTTCCACATTTATCCAGTAATCTTAAAGTCCGACCTTCAACTTATTTTTATTAATCTTACCTGTGTGCTTGTGTCCTTAATGCCATGCAAAGGAAAGCAAAGTTTGGCTTCTGTTTTTGGTGTTCTGAAAAGTTTTCTATACTCCCTAGTTTGAGTATTTATTAAATATTGCTAGACCATGTTGATACCACACACAAAAAAAATAAATGAGCTTGGCATATAGCTTCAGATACCTATATCTTTAGATCATGTTATAGAAATTAAATTTGCATAAAAAGGTCCTAAAGTGTTATAAAAAAAATAAAAAGTATAAAAATGTGAAAGTTGCAATTACTTCCTTATAATTCCTTCTCAATAGACTTCATAATAAAAACTGTTAGGGTAATAAGTGGAATATATCTGTGAACTCTATAAACCAGTGGTCATCAACCCTGTCCTCAGGGCCCACTAACAGGCCAGGTTTTAAGTATTACCTTGGGGAGATGCAGACTAGAACACTGCAATCACTGAGCAGCAAATTATATCACTTGTCATGTATTTCAGTTATCTTGCAAACCTGGCCTGTTGGTGGGCACTGAGGACAGGGTTGATGACCACTGCTATAAACAATTACTACAGCGCTCACACACAAATCCATTGTGTAAAAATGAACAAAGTAATAAATGTATAACAATAAAACAAGACACTCACTCTATATTGCCAGCTGCATTTTGCTTGTGAGCTGTATTGCTTTAAAGTGGTTGTAAAGGCAGAAGGTTTTTTATTTTAATGCATTCTATGCATTAAGATAAAAAAACTTCAGTGTGCAGCAGCCCCCCACAGCCCCCCTAATAATTACCTGAGCCCCACTTTGTCTAGCGATGCCCACAAGTGTCTCGAATGTCAAAGGCTTATTGGCTGAGATACAGCAGCAGCACCATTAGCTCCCGCTGCGGTCAATAAAGGTCAGTTAGCCAATCAGGAGAGAGAGAGGGAGTGGGCCCTGGCTCTGTGTCTGAATGGGCACAGGGAGCTGTGACTCGGCTCGGGTTCCCCCATAGCAAGCTCGACTGGAGGGAGGGACTGGGAGCACAGAGGAGGGACCCGAGAAGAGGAGGATCGAGGCTGTTCTGTGCAAATCCATTGCACAGAGCAGGTAAGTATATTTTATAGATAAAAAAACAAAACTTTGCAATCACTTTTGGTGATTGGTGTGCCTGACAGGTACAAGAACATAGCAAGAAAGAGTAGCACTAATCAACTTAAAGTGGAGTTCCACCCAACAGTGGAACTTCCGTTGATCTGCTTACCTGTTTTTGACACGTTCCCTTCCCCACTTCAGGGAGACAGCGCCATGGTGCTTTCCCTTGGAAGCTCGGCCCCCTCCTACTTGCCCCGCGGCCAGGCAAATTAGAAAGCGCTGCAGGGAACGGGCTGTGAAGCCAAAAGGCTTCACTGCCAGTTTCCCTTATGATGAGCACCCGACAGCAGATCTGAAAATCGGCTGGGGTGCCAACATTGCGGGCTCCTTGGACAGGTAACTGTTTATATATTAAAAGTCAGCAGCTACACTATTTGTAGCTGCTAACTTTTATTTATTTTCTTCTCCAGGTGGAACATCGCTTCAACACAAACAGGCTGGGCCATTTGGCCCAAGCAATGGTAAATAACTCTGATGATACACTCCACAGCAATGCATGCCCTCGTACTGGTGACATCACCTCCTGCCTAATGACATGTTTCAATTGGAGACCACCAATCTTTCTCAAGGATTTATAGTGTTTGATTTGTGCTGCTTTTGGAGGATTTAGGCTGTTTCCTAGCTGGCTGCCCCACAGATCTTTATACCACTTGTTGCTCTCCTATTTGCACTTGAGTTATTTATTGTCAGATATCTGTGTGCTTCACTTGCTATCTAGTAAGCACTAATTTATCAAAAGCTAATACATTTTCAATTGCATTTATAAAAAACCTGTGAAAGTCAGACTGGGTAGGACTGCAGCCACTTTTCCAAAATGCACCTGTCATACTCCAATGTGTGTGAACAAGGCAGCGGCAGGCTGCAGAAACATTTTGGTGCATACAAACTTACGTTTTGGTGCATACAAAGTGCACACACTTACAATATAGAGATCTCAGTGACTGCAGGGATTTACAATGTAGCAGCCAGGAGAAGATCATTCACAGTTTGACAATTAGTGCCAATCAACACATAGACCATGACCCAGGTAAATTGTTTTGTATGACAGAAGCGTACCCTTAGAGCAAAACCAACTGAAATCTTCAAGTCAGTAGCAGTAACCACTTACTCTCATGCATTGCTAGTACTCTCTATGTTAATATATGGAACAGGCACAGCATATGATTGTTTTGACGCTACGAAAACAGAACTATATTATACCGTGTATCTAAACCTGCCAGTGAAAAAGATGGACACACAAATTTGTATGCTTCACGTTTCTGTCACAAACAAGATCTTTAATAATGCAGCTGTCTTAGATTACCACTTTGACTGACTCCTGACAAAGAGGAAAGCAGCAAAAATGGAATAAAATGCCACTCGTGATGAAGCGGCACACATTTTGGAACTGTAAACAACAGCAATGCATATGGTACAAAGCCTGAAATGAATGCTCAAATGAATGTGTGGCCATTTAGGAAATCTAAATTTAGCTAACTTGCATAAACACCATTTGCTGATTTTTGTGTGGGAGGTTTCACATTATAAAAACAATAACTTCTTCCATTGAAAGGAATAAACAAACAATAAAAGAATTAAGTACGCCCCTGCATGTAATCACATTTTAAAATGCCAGATCCTGACATTTAATCTGATAAAATATGTCTAATGTATTTCTGGTACAAGAAAATATCTCACATTATATGGTATATGATTTAATAATTATACAGTCCTGTACCTGGTTGACAAGCATGGAAGTACATTGAACCTGTTCTTAAACTTGTACATCAACAGGTACTTTTCTTTAAAAAAAAGTACTTAGAATGAAAAAAGAAATAGAGGCAGCTGCCACATCTAAGAAATAGTAAGCCAACAATAATTCCAGGTTTATTCTTGGATTTAGCTATACTTTATTATAGACTGATGAGGGGCTAGAAACATATAGGTGAACTACACTGCATACGGAAAAGCCCCTCAAAACAGCTAGGTGGACACCAGGGGTTGACATCCCATCAGCAATCCAGTATCCATTCACAAAGCTAAACTTTGTAAAGCAAAGAATGCAAACAAAATTCCCCTAACTTATGGTTATAACAACTGATTAACTATCGCTTGTATTTAACAGGAGTCTATGTTTATGAATATAAAAATTCCTGTCCACCCAATTGACTGCTCACTGTTGATGTTCTTGATTGGTTTACTCCACTCTAATCATTCATACCTACTAGTCTTATTGGCTCACCAGGTCACAAAACTGGAATTGATTTATGGGTATCATACCTGAGCATAACATGCTTCTTCTATTGCTAAGCCTGTGGCTAGATCCACCTAAAATGTGAAAAGGATACATCTATTAGTACCTGTTAAAACTTTGTGCTTTTTAAAATATGAACTTATTAATATATCATTAGCATAACATTTGTAAATTTTACAGTGTGTTTTTGAATATCTGTAGTTATAAAAACAAGACTGTAATATATGACTATGGCAGGCCATACATTATACAATTTTATTTTCTTCTAACACGGGTCAAAGGAAAGAAAATTGCTCAGTTCCCTCACCAACACAGTCAGCATTGAAAGGGGAATCCCTTCCGAAGTGCTACTGTGTTCAGCAGGAAGCGTAGGGAGCCTTCCCCACTGGCAAACAATCCAAGAAAAATCCAGCGCTTAGCAATTTAGCAATAATAATAAACTACAAAGTCATTGGAAGAGCAAAAAAGCTGAAAAGGGAGGGTATTCTGCTGGCTGCTCCAAAAATACATCTGACCTGGATGTTTAAAGGACAAAGAATGGGCTAAAAAGGAGCGTACCAAATTTGGCAGCTGTTGGGTCACTAGAAATTATGTTGCCCGGAAGCAAGAAAAACAACCACAGAGGACTCGCAATGATTGAAGATCTGTCGAATGCTTACAGGGGGGAAGGATATGTAGCTGGCTGTCAAACGCATTTCGGACATGACAGAAAAGAAGGGGCCATGCCCCAAAATGCATTGTCATGATAACTAGCCAAGTTATCTCCTTCCCCTCATGAGCATCTGATGAAACTTCCATCATTGTAGAGTCCTCTATGGCTGTTTTTCTTGTTCCATTGACCGGGCAACATCCCTTCCGGTTACTCGGCAACTGTTGGAATTCTGCCTCAGTTTTCCTCTTTCAGGGACACCATTGCACAGTGTTTTTTCCTAACCACCAGGACTGGGAGCTGAGTTCCTCCAAAGCTGCAGTCATGCGAGAGGATTCACAGAGCACATAGTGAGATGTAAGGCCCCTTTCACACTGGGGCGGTATTCGGGCGTTACAGCGCTAAAAATAGCGCCTGTGTAGCGCCTGAAAAAAACCGGCCCCTTTAACTCCAGTGTGAAAGCCGGAGGGCTTTCACACTGGAGCGATGCGCTGGCAGGACGGTGAAAAAAGTCCTGCTAGCCGCATCTTTGGAGCGGTGAAGGAGCGGTGTATTCACCGCTCCTAAACCGCTCCTACCCATTGAAATCAATGGGACACCGCGGCAATACCGCCGGCAAAGCGCCACTGCAGCGGCGCTTTGCGGGCGGGTTTAACCCTTTTTCGGCCGCTAGCGGGGGTTAAAACCACCCCGCTAGCGCCCGCAGACCGCCGCTAAAACTACGGTAAAGTGCCGCTAAAAATAGCGGTGCTTTACCGCCGACGCCGCTCCCGCCCCAGTGTGAAAGCAGCCTAAGCCATGCCATATACAGTATATGTTGCTGCATATATCATTTAATTGATTTTAATAAAGTGACTTCCTTATCTTTTGCCACGTTTATTTATCTTGAAACTGTGGTATCAGTGTGGGCTCCTTTTTTTCTAATTCTTCCCCACCGGCAGAATATAAAGATCACTGCTGGCTGCTATAGCTGGTGGCAGTGACCATGCAAAAGAAAACCCTGATAGGCTGATTGTACTGAAGTTGATCTATCGATTGACTTCAGTACAACCAGGCTGCCCATAGATGGATTGAAATTCAAAAAGTTCCGCCCGAATTTTGATCTGTCTATGCCTGGCTTAAGCCTGGCCATAGATGTTTCATTAGACAGGACAGGTGGTACAATTTAAGGCTGTCCTTAGTAGCACTACCATGGGTCTGAACCCTGTTGTGAATTTCTCTCTAATTTGCCTGAAATGTGAATAGAGCACGTGTATCTCCTTCCCTTTTTTCCATAGCAAAAGGAAAGTCAAATAAATGTTTCAGCACAACCTTGCAAGGTCAGAAATACTCAATGCAATTTCCCTCTAGGGAATATGTACAAGGATCCTCTCCTGATGCTTGAATCAAAGTCCCTGCTTGTAAAGATTAGGTCAGAAATGGGCACCTTAATAAATATTCCACACAGTCAGTGGTTCCTACACTACATGAAACAATAATGCAATTAAATTAACTTACTTCAATGCCTTGGTTGATTGCTAATTTAGCCATTCTCATTGCAATCGGTCCCTAGAATAAAAAAAATAAAAAGACAGTATTAATTGCAAGATGTAAAGGGCAAACAAATATAAAGAAATCAATTACTTGGAACCTCAAAGATATAGACAGACAGTTGATTAGTCTTTACCTACAAACAGGAAAATGATTGTAGCAGATTAGACATAATCTTCTGATAATTGCCCACTACGTGGATGACAATTGATATTATAATCAAATTCTTGCATTTATAAGAAACACAGTGCTGGTACAAACATGTAGGCTCTCACTGTTGACCTTCCTAAAATGCTAAAACTCGAGAGTGCAAAATCTGGTGCAGCTTTGCATAGTAGCCAATCAGCTTCTAACTTCAGCTTGTTCAATTAAGCTTTGACAAAAAAACCTGGACTCTAATTGGTTTGTATGCAGAGCTGCATGAGATTTTGCACTCTCCAGTTTTAGTAAACCAACCCCACCCATAAAGTCCAGGAGGCAATAGATTAGATTAGAATAGATTAGTTTGATGACAAGGCAACAAGCATTTTCAGAATACCATGTTTTTCCCAGTACAAAATTCCTTTAAAAAAGCAAAGAGCAATGGCACACACCAACAGCTAAAATCACGTCTTCATGTATTAGTACAGAGAAATCAGAACAACACAGGATTCTAATTGGTTACTATGAGTTACTGCAGTATTCACACTGCAGATTAAATAAGCTGCAAGCTGATAGAAAACTTGTGCACTTCTGAAAATGAACTTCTCTATACGACAACAGCCCACACAGGTAATTTAAATACCAACAATTATGATTTATAGGTATATAATTCAAACATGTTTTGTAAGAATGAAGTAATCACAGAGATTATAAATAGATTACACCACTCCAGAGCTTAGATTACACATTTACATAAATAAGGGGTTTCACTTCCATGCTCAATTGAAGGTATTACAATAGTTTTAATTCCTAGAGTTTGTTAGTGTTGATTTGCTTGTAAAATAATCTCAACGATTACATGGCTATTTCAGTTGTGATCATATTCTTTATCCTGTGCTGATATAATCTTATAATCGATGTAAACACACAAACACCCTTGGGCTCTTTGAAACATTTATTTAAACATAAGTGATGTACTGAAATACACAGTCACGGTATCTTATAGTCATAGATCAACTTTCATCAGCTAATGTTAATCTGTTAAAAACTGACATTTAATGACAGCTTATAGTTTGGCAAACAAGCACTTTGCAGGTGCCATTTTAAAACAGCTCTAAACTTTTGATCAGGGTCATTTGGGTAGATTCTGTTGCCATTATCATTTGAAAAAGAGTAAACACAGTTGATTGATAATAAATGGCTTCAACCAAACACGTAATAAATGGCTTCAGCCAATGTTTTTGTGTTATCATTCATATTTTCTGAAAAATGGCCAAGAAATCAAATTCTGACAGGGTATGTAAACTTATGAGCACAACTGTATGTGAAATCCTTTTAATTAGAGGTATAGCATTTTAGCACAAATATGTAGACATGCACAAATTACATAAATGTTGCATTTGGAAAAAAAAGTATAATATACAGGGCCGGCTTTAATATTGATTGGACCCTGGGCAAACATTTTCTTACCCACATTTTGAGATATACATTAAATAGCAGCTAGACTCAAAATCAGTTTACCAGATCAGGCAACAATTTTAATTGGTTGCCAGAGCTTGCAGCATATCATTGCCACCCACTGACTGGTTGCTAGAAGCTAAAGCACATTATTTCTGCTTGCTGACTGGTTGCTGCACATCCTCACTGGTCACTGATCGGTTGCTAGAGGTTACTGCACATCATTGCCATTCACTGATTGGCTGTTAGAGGTTACTGCACATCATTACTGCTAACTGATTGGTTGCTAGAGGTTACTGCACATCATAATTGCTCACTGATTGTTTGCTAAAAATTAGAGAATATCTTTACTGTTCACTAATTGGTTGCTAGAGCTTACTGCAGATCTTTACTGTTCACTAATTGGTTGCTAGAGGTTACTGCACATCATTACCTCTGCATCAAATTGTGAATGTGGCTAAACTGCACTAACAATGAGGCACTGCTATAAACCAGGATTTCAGGAGTGCACTATATACAGACTGCAGGGTTCTGGAGTGCACTACACAGAGTACAGGGTTGAAGAGTGCGCTATGTACAGAGTGCATGGTTGAGGAGTGAGCTTCGTACAGGGTGCTGGGTAGAGCTATGTAGAGAGTGCACAGTTGAGGGGTGAACTGCATACAGAGTGCTTGGTTGAGGGGCGAGGTATGTGCAGACTGCAGGGTTGAGGGGCGAGGTGTGTGCAGACTGCAGGGTTGAGGGGCGAGGTGTGTGCAGACTGCAGGGTTGAGGGGTGAGCTAGGTACAGAGTTCAGGATTTAGGAGTGAGCTATGTACAGAGTGCAGGGTTGAAGGGTGAGCTACATAAAGAGTGCAGGGTTGAGGGGTGCATTATTTACAGTGTGTAGGGCTGAAGGGTGTGTTATTTAAAGAGTGTAGGGTTGAGGGGTGCGCTACCTGCATAGTGCAGGGTTAAGAGGTGTGTTGCGTATGGAATTCAGGGTTGAGGGGTGTGCTGCCTAAGGAATTCAGGGGTTGAAGGGTGCGTGATGTGCAAAATGCAGGGTTGAGGGGTGCCCTACGTATGGAATGCAGGGTTGCGGGGTACCCTATGTAAGGAATGCAGGGTTGAGGGGTGTGTTATGTAAGGAATGCAGGGTTGAAGGGTGTGCTACATGCAAAGTGCAGGGTTGAGTGGTAAACTTTGTATGGAATGCAGGGTTTGGGGGTGCACTACATATGGAACGCGGGGTTGAGGGGTGCGCTATGTATGGAATGTGGGGTTGAGGGGTGCGCTATGTGCAAAGTGCAGGGTTGAGGGGTAAACTTTGTATGGAGTGCAGGGTTGAAGGCTGTGTACAAGTTCTCCATCCCCCTAAGTACAAAACTCTCCCCCTAGATTCCAGTTCAGAGCTCACCCCCCATCCCCCCTTCCAGTGTAGAGCCCCCCCCCCCCCAAATCCTCTCCCAGTATTTAGGAAACCTCACAGAGAGCAGGTAAACTCACAGAACATCCATGCAGGCTGCTGGCTTCATGAGGAGCTTCTACCTGTGTACATTTCATGTCCCCTCCTCGGCTCTCACTCCTCAGCTCTCATACAAAGATTGATGTGTAGAGCAGAGAAATCTGCACAGCTACCGATAGAGAAGTGTTGTCACTTGTATTTACAACTGACAGTAGTGAGCGGCCAACAAGTGGCGGAACTCCAACGGGCAGCAGCGTGGGCTCAATTGGCAGCTGTTTTGGGCCTCCCAACAATGATTGGGCCCTGGGCAGCTGCCGTATTTGCCCTGTGCTAAAGATGGCCCTGATAATATATAAAGAGTGCTTATTTTAAATGCTTGTCCTTTAAATGGAACTTAAACCATCAATTTAACTTCTGACCAAAACAGTTAAATACGAAACATGCCATGAATGATAATGGTCACAGTTGCTAGTGGTCTCAATCGAACTGTCAGGTCACCAAATGGCTGGTGACATAACTGATCACATGTGCGGGACCATGATAACTGCAGATCAAACAGAGGCTAAGATGGCAGCTTTCTTGGCTCTAAAGTATAGGAGGGTTTAGTTTGCTTAAGGCGCAGCCAAAACAACCAAAATTATGAAATCAGACCAATGCAAGTTGGATTATAAACAATCTCTATGGAAAATGCACATAAGCAGAGCGGCATTAGGTTGATAAGTAGCCTGCCTCCAAATGCTGCCCACACCACCCTGCTCATGTCTCTGGCACTGTGTGCACTAAACCAGCAGTCTATAATTACACTTCACTTGTACTGGCAACTTGCTTAGAATGCACCTAAGTAGGATCAGGCACTACAGTGTCCAGATTAAGCATCCAGGGGATGATCTGATGAGCTGCAGCTGGCATGCTGACATAGCCCAAGGACAGATATTGCCACTGTCAGTGATGTGAAATATCAGTTTATTAAAAGTAATGCCACTGCACTTGACATGAAAAAAAGATTTTTTCAGCAAGAGCTGGGGTCATATTCACCCCAAGGGTTAAAACAGCAGAAACAGATATTTAGGTGCCTTTCACACTGAGGCGCTTTGCAGGCGCTAAAGTGCTAAAAATAGCGCCTGCAATGCGCCCTGAAAGAGCCGCTCAGTGCACTCCAATGTGAAAGCCCTGAGGGCTTTCACACTGGAGCGGTGTGCTTGCAGGACGGTCAAAAAAGTCCTGCAAGTGGCATCTTTGGAGCGCTGTAGGGGCGGTGTATTTACCGCTGACCAAATTTGACCTAACTGCAGAATTTGTTCTTACCCTGCACTGGCTGTTTTATCTTTTATCTTACTTTCAGTTCTAACCATTCTATGTTGTTTTCTTTTCTGCTTACTCAGATTTCAGTCCTTTATGTCAACCCAATGACATATGGGTCAGAGGTCTAATAATCAATAACAACCAATCAAAATCTGGACTGTGGCAGTTAGACTACTTGATATGACACCTGATCTGTTATGCCACGTACACACGACCGGACTTTCCGGCAGACTAGGTCCAACGGTCTTCCCGACTGACTTTTCAGCGGAGTTCTGACGGACTTTTGAACTTTTGGACTTGGCCATACATGAACGGACTAAGTCCGTTCAAAAGTCCGTTTGTTTTTAACATGATGACGTAAGACGGGACTAAAAAAGGAAGTTCAATAGGACGTCGGACCAACATACAGACAAAGGGTTTTCCCGATAGGAATTGAGTCCGTCCGACAGATTTGAAACATGTTCTGATTAACATACATGTACGTTGCCCCTTAAGAAGCGGTTTGCAGGTGCGCATGCCCGCCGCGACTACCGTGAGTGTGATCGCGGGTCCTGCGGACTCTATGTCCGCGAGAATACCCGTGATTGTCTCACGGAGAGGAAGAACGGGGCAATGCTGATGTAAACATGCATTTCCCGTTCTGCATAGTGACAGGACACTGATCACCGCTCCTTGTAATCGGGAGCTGTGATCAGTCTCGTGTCACATTTAGCCCCTCCCCCCCAGTTACAATCACTCCCTAAGACACACTTAACTCCTACAGTGCCCCCTAGTGGTTAACTCCTTCAATGCCAGTCACATTTACACCGTAATCAATGCATTTTTAATTGCACAGATCATTGTATACATGTGAATGGTCCCAAAATAGTGCCAAAAGTGTCCGATCTGTCCGCCATAATGTCGCAGTCACAATAAAAAATGCTGATCGCCGCCATTACTAGTTAAAAAATTTTTTTTTATAAAAATGCCATAAAACTATCCCCTATTTGCAAACCAATCAAACGCTTATTGCAATTCCAAAAATATGCAGAATACGTACGCATTAGCCTAAACTGAGGAAAAAATATATTTTTTTATATATTTTTGGGGGATATTTATTATAGCAAAAAGTAAAAAATAATGTGTTTTTTTCAAAGTTGTCGCTATTTTTTTGTTTATAGCACAAAAAATAAAAACCGCAGAGGTGGTCAAATACCACCAAAAGAAAGCTCTATTTGTGGGAGAAAAGGGACGTCAATTTTATTTGGAAGCCATATGGCACGACTGCGCAATTGTCAGTTAAAGCGACGCAGTGCCGAATCGCAAAAAACGTTCTGATCTTTTGGCAGCCAAATGGTCCGGGGCTTAAGTGGTTAAGGTAAACACAATAGCAACACCTGTTGTAACCATATCCTTTACAGTACTCTTATGTAGATCCTAGGGACAGTATTGAAAGAAATCATGACATTACAAAGTCTAAAATTATTATTTTTACTATAAAAAAGTAAATATGTATATACATACAAATGTGGCTCTGTGGCATTAGATTATAGTACCCCCCCCCCCCCCCATCTTTTTTTCAGTCAAAGCACCCTTTAAAAGTATGCGGAAAAGTCAAGCTTTCAGTTTACCACATCCAAAATAAGAACAAAAAGAGAACCGACAAGAAATCTTGTACAGCACAAAAAAGGACTTTAAAGGGTAAGTTCACCTTTACAGAAAAATTTGTAAGGTGAACTTACACTGGACCTCCTCCCCACCCCCCAGTCCCACTGACCTGGAGTCCGGCGATCACCTGCTCTGACATATTGGATAGCTGCTTTATCGGTCCGGGGAAGATAAATCCCCTGATGTTTAATCTACTAAACTTACCTTGTAAAGCTATGTATAGGAAGAATTCTAATTGGTCGGTGCCATCACATGGGTGGTACAACCCAATTTAGAACCCATGTAGCCTGTCCTGCCAGCGCTAGAGAAGAAGAGAGAAAGCTGCTGGGATATCAAATCCTTGGACCGGTAAAGCGGCGATCCGATAGGTCAGAGCAGGTGATCACCGGACTCCGGGTCAGCTGGATCGGGAGGGGAGGGATTTAATGTAAGTTCACCTTACAGATTTTCTGTAAAGGTGAACTTACACTTTAATGTGGTGGCTGTATATTCTTCAGATGGTAAGCACTACTACTGTACTGGTGTACACATGTAATCATGTGACTGTATTATTCAGGGAACCTTGGCTCCATGGTTTTGGTCAATTTACAGTGCCTTGCGAAAGTATTCGGCCCCCCTTGAACTTTTCAACCTTTTGCCACATTTCAGGCTTCAAACAAAGATATAAAATTTTAATTTTTTGTGAAGAATCACCAACAAGTGGGACACAATTGTGAAGTGGATCGAAGTCTATTAGATATTTTAAACTTTTTTAGCAAATAAAAAACTGAAAAGTGGTGCGTGCAAAATTATTCGGCCCCTTTACTTTCAGTGAAGCAAACTCACTCCAGAAGTTCAGCGAGGATCTCTGAATGATCCAATGTTGTCCTAAATGACTGATGGTGATAAATAGAATCCACCTGTGTGTAATCAAGTCTCTGTATAAATGCACCTGCTCTGTGATAGTCTCAGGGTTCTGTTGAAAGTGCAGAGAGCATCATGAAGACCAAGGAACACACCAGGCAGGTCCGTAATACTGTTGTGGAGAAGTTTAAAGCCGGATTTGGATACAAAAAGATTTCCCAAGCTTTAAACATCCAAGGAGCACTGTGCAAGTGATCATTTTGAAATGGAAGGAGTATCAGACCACTGCAAATCTACCAAGACCTGGCCATCCCTCTAAACTTTCAGCTCAGACAAGAAGACTGATCAGAGATGCAGCCAAGAGGCCCATGATCACTCTGGATGAACTGCAGAGAACTACAGCTGAGGTGGGAGAGTCTGTCCATAGGACAACAATCAGTCGTACACTACACAAGCCTTTATGGAAGAGTGGCAAGAAGAAAGCCATTTCTCAAAGATATCCATAAAAAGTCTCGTCTAAAGTTTGCCACAAGCCACCTGGGAGACACACCAAACATGTGGAAGAAGGTGCTCTGGTCAGATGAAACCAAAATCAAAACTTTTTGCCCACAATGCAAAACTATATGTTTGGTGTAAAAGCAACACAGCTCATCACCCTCAACACACCATAACCACTGTCAAACATGGTGGTGGCAGCATCATGGTTTGGGCCTGCTTTTCTTCAGCAGGGACAGGGAAGATGGTTACAATTGAGGGGAAGATGGATGCAGCCAAATACTAGACCATTCTGGATGAAAACCTGTTGGAGTCTGCAAAAGACCTGAAAGTGGGACGAAGATTTATCTTCCAACAAGACAATGATCCCAAACATACAGCAAAATCTACAAAGGAATGGTTCACAAATAAACATATCCAGGTGTTAGAATGGCCAAGTCAAAGTCCAGACCTGAATCCAATCGAGAATCTGTGGAAAGAGCTGAAAACTGCTGTTCACAAACGCTCTCCATCCAACCTCACTGAGCTCCAGCTGTTTTGCAAGGAAGAATGGGCAAGAATTTCAGTCTCTCGATGTGCAAAACTGATAGAGACATACCCCAAGCGACTTGCAGCTGTAATCGCAGCAAAAGGTGGCTCTACAAAGTATTAACGAAAGGGGGCCGAATAATTTTGCACGCCCCACTTTTTTTTTTTTTTAACTAATAAAAAAATGAAAAGTTTCAAAAATCCAATAGATTTCGTTCCACTTCACAATTGTGTCCCACTTGTTGGTGATTCTTCACAAAAAATAAAAATTGTATATCTTTATGTTTGAAGCCTGAAATGTGGCAAAAGGTTGAAAAGTTCAAGGGGGCTGAATACTTTCGCAAGGCACTGTATATGATCTTAGGGGGTGAGGTTCAGCTGCCTTCACTCTATCCTGTATTCATAGTTTTACATTCATGTTTGCATGGTAATGTGGCTTACATGGTTGTATATAGTACGTGCCAGGGTTTTGTTTTAGACCCTATACAGACCTAGGTTATACTTCCTTGCCTACCTGTGACCTCCCTATTTCTGGCTATTTGTGCAATTTAATATAAATGGGTAAGGTCATTGTTTGAGCCATTTTATTATATGGAGTAGGGATGAAGGCACATACTGAACTACCATTTGTAACATTATAGGAACCCATTGGATACCTGCACGTTAAGACCAACATCTTGTGTGCTTCTTGTTCATATGAAACTGCATAGTTTTGGCTGGAAATGAATGTCATTATAAGGTTTAAGATCTCCAGGGACACAAGAGTTGTAAGTATTTTGTAAGGCCGCGTACACACGCGGGGACTGTTCGCTCAACTTTGTCCCTCAAACAGTTTCAGCGGACAGTCCGCTCAAAATTAGCATGGACGGACTTGCCCACACACGACGAACGAACAGTCCGCTGAAACCGTGCGCGATGACGTGAACGGCACGTACGACGGGACTAGAAAACGACGTCCTATACACTGCAATGCAACCTTCGGCGTGTAAATTCTTTCTGAGCATGCGCGAGACTTAGTTTGACGAACAAGCCTACACACGGGCGGACTGTTCGCTCAAACCAAGTTTCAGCGGACAGTTTTTCGGAATTTCCGAAAAACTTTGTTCGTCAGACTGTCCGCTGAAACTGTCCGCTGAAAGCCCACACACGAGCGGACTGTCTGCCGAAACACTGTTCAGCGGACAAAGTTGAGCGAACAGTCCCCGCGTGTGTACGCGGCCTTAGTCTAACTCCCCTTACCCATGTGATATACTGAATCATATGAATTCTTGGTAGGGATAAATATTGGTTATTCATTTTACCCCTTTTTTGCGCCTGTCCTTCCTTTGGGTTGATTACATCTGGGTCCCCCGTGCACCACCACACTGAGCACCGCCATAGTTATGTGTAACTAATAGATATTACGATGTCTGTACTAGAATATATATTGAATCTCTAATGTTTATTTTTTTGATCTCATTTGTGTCATGCCCTCTTAAGTTATATGGCCCTAAAGAAGCTACTACACAAACTAAACGTGTTGACCAACCACGAGACGTGACAAGTACATCTTGAGAACAGTGACATGCGTTATAGTCATCTTAACATAGACAATTAAACTCTATGTTATGAAAGGGTGGAGAGATTTTTAATCTAGTGGATAAACGCCACGTGATTATCAGCAGCTTTTTTACATGTTATGTATTTGTAATGTGATAAGTATGGTGAGGGGCGCTGGAATGGATATGTATTACCACTACTCAGTGATAAATAACAATGGTGACTATAATTATTCACAACTGTCAACTTGGTTGCCCAATTTAAAAATAAACTGAAATCACCCAAATGTCTCAAAAAATCAAACATACAATGGTGCTATTAGCAATAATTAAAACTCCAATCATAAAGATTTATAAAGTCCTATGTATGAACTTTGTGTGATCCTGGAAAAAAATATTCTCTGTGCCAATTCCAATCCGAAGTGTAGATAAACGTATGCAAAAGAATTGCTTCCACTGTGCAAATGAACCACCTCCACCAGCTGTACTGGACATCCAAATGTGCTCTAAAAATGGATGTCTCCTTACCAGAAGGCGTTGACTTTAATGGTTAGAAAAAAGGTCAAATGAGCCTTGTGCAAGAAATTGCTTGCTATCATAACCAAAATGAACCATGTGGGGAATGGCCACCTCCTCTCCACCAGTGATAACAGCCGGAGTGTTATGCAAGAAAGATGCAAAAATTGAAATAGTGTAATCCCATTTTTAATAAAAAATATAATAAAAACAAAAAGCCAAATGGCTGCTTACAGTCTGTAGTGCCTATGCCCAAGCTAGTGAGCACGTAATTGCGATGGAGTATCCACTCTGTGTGTGGTAGTTCCTGGGTATGCGTTCCACCTCTGACCGCCGACAACCAAAGGGACCAGAAGTGAGGTAGGATTGCGTAACCAGGCACGCCTCAACGTACGTTTCGTATCACGTCTTCAGGAGGCGTATTGTAATATATATAATGAAGTATAAAATATAATTTTAATATATGGTTGTGTCTCATGCTGGGCCGTTAAAAGTATTTTTTTGTACCATACAAGATTTCTTCTCTATTGCTTAAAAAGTATGCACAACCTTGAGGCACCCCATTGTAAAATGTAAAAAACTAAACAAATAGTTTTAAATAATGCAGCAACATCCCCACACGGGACATCCAGCTTTAGAGGTGATTTACTCTGCTAAAGCAAACACACCTTTGCACACTGGTACTGACTAGTATTCCAATGTTTCTCTTCTCCCTCAGTTTCTCCCCCTCACTTAGCTAATGTAACCTCAGTACTGACTGAGAGGGACAAATAAGGACACTGTGCAGTTGTCTGATGCTCTACTTATCAACAAATGACATCATTAGTTGTTGGCCAGAAGGCTTTAATGGTACACAATGATAACCTGTAGCTTTGTGTAACTAAAAGGCAGGCTTGATTCACCCCTGGATTGTATACAAAGATTTAGCCAATTTTTTGTCATTTTGCCAATGCACCCCTAAAGGAACCTGGAGACATCACAGGGTGCTTAGGCACCCTGGTTGAAAAAGGCTGTTCTAGGGATCACATTTGTATACCTGTAGTCCTATTTTCCACTTGGCCTCTTTTGATTGACCACATATCTGCTCCAGGAAAGATCCTAATATGGCCCCAGTCTGTTTGGACCGCTTGCTAGATACAGGTACCAAGCTATTTAGGCTTACCATCTAAACAGAAGTGGGCTTACTTAGGCCAATTGTTTGTTAAAAGAGAATTTTGGACTTAAAAAAAAAAATTATAATCACCTAGGTGGATGCAGCTTTGATCCGATGCTGTATCCATCCCCTGCTGGGTCTGCAGTACTGAGAACTGAGCGATCAAACGCCACTGATTGTTCAGTTCTCTCCTCTGCTCTGAACAGAAATCTGGGACTCTCTGCTCTGGTCTCCCCCCCCCCCCAGCACTCAATGGAACACTGGGCTCTGGAGGGGGTGGGAGGGGTTGATCTAGGTTGCTGGGTGGATCCCACTTCTCCTTTAAATTGGCAACATATTCAAATATACAGTTAATTTGACCTTTCATTGCAAGAATGGCTAAAAATATTCTAGTAAACAAAATGTAGTATATATGATGATACATTTTGAAATAAGCTTCAAAATAACGAAAATCTTATACATAGCTTGAAAAACATGCAGATTTTGGGGCTTCTAACCATGACACTACCTGCATGGTGATTGCATGGTCTTTCTGTGCTTCTGTGGGTTTGCTACCACACTGCAAATACATTCTAGTAGGTTAATTGGCTCCTCTCTAAATTGGCCCTAGTATACAGTGGATATAGAAAAGAATCCCGCCCCCCCTTTTTGTTGCTTTGCAGCCTGAAATTAAGACAGACACAGTTTTTGTGTTATCTAGCTGTACTTACTCAGTGAATCTTATAACATCCAAGTGAAAAATATAACACCGACATGTCCGAAAAAAAAAATATTCAAACAAAATCACAGAGTTGGAAAAAGGATCACCCCCCTTGTGCCAGTATTTTGTTGAACCACCTTTTGCTTTACCAACTTCCATACCGGGCCAATTCTGACACTCTCCTACATGTAAAAATCAATATATTTTTGCTAGAAAATTACTCAGAACCTCCAAACATTATATATGTTTTTTTAGCAGAGACCCTAGGCAATAAAATGGCGGTTGTTGCAACATTTTGCGTCATACGGTATTTGCGCAGCAATATTTTCAAAATTTTTTTTTTTTTTAAAGAAAACAGTTTCGTGAATATATAAAAAAAATATATATAATGTTAAAGATGATGCTATGCCAAGTAAATAGATACCTAACATGTCACGCTTTAAAATTGTGCACACTTGTGGAATGGCGTCAAAACTTGGTACTTAAAAATCTCCATAGGTGACGCTATAAAAATTTTTACAGGTTACCAGTTTAGAGTTACAGAGGAGGAGGTCTTGGGCTAGAATTTTTGCTCTTGCTCTAATGCTCGCGGCAATACCTCACATGTGTGATTTGAAACGCTGTTTACATATGTGGGTGCGACTTATGTATGCGTTTGCTTCTGTGTGGGGATGGGGGGGCTTTACATTTTTTTATTGTTTATTTTACATTTATTTTTACACTTTCTCTTTAAAAACAATTTTGATCACTTTTAAACATCCCTTGTAATATGAATAGTGCGTGACAGGTCCTCTTTATGGAGAAATAAGACCCCACATCTTTCCTGTAGGGTGGAAAGACCAAGCAAAATAAACAATCTCAGCCTTTCCAGCAGAGTCCCCAGCAAGGTTTCCTTACGCCAGCCCGGACGTGACTTCATAACGTCGCTCCCGCCCTCCGAAGGTCATAGAGATGACTATGGATCATCTAGTCACCGGAAATCTCTATGCTCAACTTCTGGTGCCGGCATATTCCTTCTCCAGCTCACCTATCGCACGGGTGAGCCGGTAAAAGCACCAGTGGGGGGCAATCTCCTCCCGCCGCCTGTAAGAACGATCAAGTAGCTGAACTGCCACTATGATGGTTCTTATGGTACAGGGAATCATCGGCAGAAAAAGATGATATCTGAATGATGCCTGCAGCTGCAGGCATCATTCAGTTATCCCCACTCAAAGTCCAGGACGTCATATGACGTCCTTGGGTGTGGAGTGGTTAATTACAGCCTTTTCGTCTGTTCAGACTATCATGTGGACTTGGTCCGGCGGACCAGAGTCCGACGGACAATCCGCCCGTGTGTGGGCTCCGGTAGACTTTTTCTTTCCAAAAGTCCGGCGGACTTAGAAACAAGTTTTGACTCAAAATTGTCCGCTGGACTCGGCCGTCCGGCGGACAATCCGCCCGTCTGTGTGCTAGTCCGCCGGACTTTTGAAATGAACGGACTTGCCCACATGGAGAAAAGTCAGTTAATTTTGAACATGGCTCCAGGTAGACGGGACTAGCGAAGGAAGTGAATGTCGCCGCCTCCATCGGCGAGATTGACACCTCACTAGCCCCGTCACCTGGTATGGATTTAAAGGGGAACCCCTATGCCGAAACAACGGCATGAGGGTCCCCCCAAAGCGGGACAAGACCCCCGAAGAGCGGGACAAGACCCCGAAGTCGGAAGAACACCCCCGGACGGCGGCGGCGGCGACGACGAAGAAAGCCGGACTCCTCCGCTAGTAAAAGAGCTACCAAAAGAGCAGAAGATAGCGAGAAGACTCCCCCAAGACGGAAGAAGACCACCGGAGCTGTCTAATAAATTATTTAAAAAACTTGTGTTGTTTTTTTATTTACACTTTTTTCACCAGGTGAATGGGTACGGGTACATCGTACCCCATACTCATTCACATAGGGTGGGGGGCCGGTATCTGGGGGCCCCCTTATTAAAGGGGGCTCCCAGATTCCAATAAGCCCCCCGCCTGCAGACCCCGACAACCAACGGCCAGGGTTTTTCGGGAAGAGGCCCTTGTCCTCATCAAAATGGGGACAATGTGCTTTGGGGTGGGGGGCCCCCTTTCCCCAAAGCACCCCTCATGTTGAGTGCACGTGGCCTGGTTCAGCTCAGGAGGGGGGGTGCTCGCTCGTCCCCAGCCCCTTTCCTGACCGGCCGAGCTGCGTGCTCGGATAAGGGTCTGCTATGGACTTTGGGGGGACCTCAACGCCGTTTTTCGGCATAGGGGTTCCCCTTTAAATCCATAGGAGACGGGGCTAGCGAGGTGTCAATCTCCCCGATGGAGGCGGCGCCATTCCCTTCCTTCGCTAGTCCCGTCTACCTGAAGTCACGTTCAAAATGTGTGTGGGCAAGTCCGTTCATTTCAAAAGTCTGGCGGGTTGTCCGCCGGGAAAGTCCTGTCGTGTGTGGGCAGGTCCGCTCGTTCGGAAAGTCTGGCGGACCTCAGCTGCAATGTCCGGCGGTTTGTCCACTGGATAGTCCGATCGTGTGTACGCGCCATTAGTGTTGGCTATCGAATTTTTAATCTGCACTATGCGCTATCTGATAAACTATCCGTGGCTGTTCTGCCTTCTGAATGTAACCTTAAGGCACATGTATGGGCAGCAGACCCAAAAATCAGAATATACAATTTCCTGTAAATTTTTCAGGGATTACAATTTGCAAAATTACACACAAAGAGAGAGCACTACCTAAAAAATTTGTGAGTCCAGAGGTAAGCTGAAGAACAAATTCCAAGATGGAATAAGTACATTTTTTCTGATCATATGTGAGCGTCTTTACATCTTCTCTTTAAATGGAATTGTATAGTATGGATGGTTGCTATTGGTATTGATGCTGTTAGTAGTTTTAAAGGGCATTGAGATGCAAAGATAAAAATGGACTTCTATAAGTAAAGTCTTTTTATGGCTGCATATTGCATCTTTGACTGTAAAAGAGAGTAAGTGCTTTGTAAAAATCCATTATCTCTACAACATACAAACATCCTTCTGGTTCTCAAAAGCATAAGAAGGAGGGAACAAGAAGGGAAAAATATAACATTACCCTTTCCCAACTCTGAAGTATTTTGTGTTTTACCATAGAATCAGAACATAATACAGCAACAAGCTACACAGTAGCAAAGTAAGCAACATGATGTTAAAGAGTAGGCAGGCTAGTGCATATTTATTCAAGATCATCCTTTATGCACAGAAGATACTGACATTGGAAAAAAATAGCTATGTTTGAACCTACTTCTCACATCCCAGAAAGTTCTGAAGAGCTACAATTAGTTGCTATTTATGATTTAAGGCAGGTTTAAGTATTCTGCTCTTTGACAAAAGCTTAGAAACAACAGCACTGCAGGAACTGCCACCTGTGATGCGGAAGCTGAAAAAGACTTCCAGTAAACCTAAGAATGCTGAAGCAATAATTGGTGATTAGTAAACATGATCCTGCTGACTAGGAAAGTGATATATCTGAAAGCTTTTATGAATACTTATCTTCAAATCCTGTCAAACAGGCATGCTAGCATCAAGAATGAGTGCTTATGTAAGAAGATTTCAGAGTCAAAATTTTTTTTTAAGAGTTCAATTTCCCAGTAATTGGCTTAGATACCGATGTTCAAAAGAAAATGCACCTTTTGCACCAAACAAACCTTACAGTACCAAAAGACCAAAACTTTCCCTGATGAGTCAAAAATATAACAGAAATTTCCAACAAGAGATAGCTTTATCTCCAACACGTTCAGTGAGATAACCAAGTTATATGTTTTATGGTTGACCTTAAAAGAAGAAATATAATCTATGTTCCCAATACAAAATGTAAAATATTTTAATGTGAATTTTAGCATAGTTTCACAAATGATGTTTCTCAGTTTTCTTTTTCCACCTTTTAAGCATCAATAAAAAGTCTCTTTGCCATGATGCAGGACATTTTTCATCATGACCTCTAGCAAATCTATTCAAGTTACAAAAGGATTAAAACAAAAGCACACAATACTGTCACTAGAAACATAAGTTGGACATTTTCTTTTATACGTTTCTTGATTTATATTTTTTTATTCTATAATTGTGTCATATGCTATAAATCGTAAAAAAGGTCTAATTTTACATAAGGATTCTAAAGGATGCAAATAAGTTGCATACGATGAGTAGATCGTGACCTGGCAGAGCAGCCCACCATCTCTCGGATCAGAGCGAAAATGTAAATGCAGAGCCGACCAAAATCTTAGGCTCCTCCTTGACTCCAACGTGTGACTTGATACAGTTGAGGAGAGACCTAGGTGGTCTTTCCATAATCTATCTGATGCTGCTGCATCTGAGATCTAGTGAGAGAAGTCTTAGAGAGGGAGGGGGGATTATGTGCTTAGTACCGACCTCTGCACTCTGCATTACTTACTCTTGACCCTTGCATTCTGTGAACTGTGTGTTATTTACTACTGACCCCTGCATTGTGCATTGCACATGACTGACCTCTGAATTCTGCAGTACATACTACCAGACCTCTGCATTCTGTGCACCTTTGACTCCAGCACTGTGTGTTATCTACTCCTGACTCACTTTTCGTAACATACTACTGGCCCCTTAACTCTGCAGTACTTCCTACTGACCCCTGAACAAAATACAACGCCTATTGGGCATACCTAGGCTCGGTCACTACAACTACCAAACTAAGAGAAAAAAAAAGGGCAAGGCATTACATATAACATGCATAACTACCTAAACCACTGTACTCTCAACCACCTGTGTAGAATATCCAAATCAATCTTCCGATTCTACATATACCCTACAAAGCTTACCTTAGATACTTATGAGACATAGTGTACATTATAGTTACATATTCGCATTCCCCCCCTCCCCATGACTATTGCCCCGAGCAACCCAGGGATGTTTATGAGATCAGAGATGCCACTTGGGTCAATCGCGGTACTTAGTAGAACGATACTAATTGTCCATCGAGTCTGCATTAGTGGACAGGGAGTCCGTCCAAATATCCCATACTTTGTGCAATTTTTTGGCACAACCGCGTGACAGGTAGGTAGCCTTGTATAGTGGTAGAGCCACATTCACTAACCTCTTCCAAAAATGTAATGAGGGTGCCGATGATGCCTTCCATCTGAGTACTATCGACTTACGGGCATAGTAACGTAATAATCCTAGCAGGGTTCTGATTGCCCGGCGTGGGGCCAGGGGTTCCACTAGCAACAACTTTAGGTGGTAAGACCCAAGGGGCTATATAACAGACTGATAACTGGACAAACGACCCCTCCGGACCCGGATCCGAAAGGGAGATAGAATCTTTATGAAAACTGTCGGGGGACAACCTGTAGTGAAAGACAGCATTTGGTGCTCCCCTCAGGCTGTCTAGCCAGTCACCTGGATCTGCCGGAGAGTCGAAGAACCTGACCGAGCCGTTATGCGGGACCCGGAGAAGGCTGGGATACAACATGCTGTATTTAATGTCCTTTTCGCGTTTGCGCTTACAGACATCATTGAAGGACTTCCTCTTGCGCTGTAGGTCGGCTGAGAAATCCGGAAACAATAGGACTGATGAGTTGCCATAGGGGAGCGAAGGATGTTTGCGAGCTGCGGAAAGGATCCTAAAGTTGAGGAAGCGAACCAAAAAGGGTTGGGGATTCGCACCAGGAATAATGCGTTCCGTGGGTACACAGTGGACACGCTTAACGACATAGGTCGAGGAGATATCCGCGAGGCCCAGCAGTTTTTTGAAGAATTCTTCTGCAAACTCTGCCGGTCGGTCACCCTCCTCCCCCTCCGGAAGACCCAGGACTCAAACATTGTTGTGTCTCGCCCTGTTTTCTGCGTCATCAGCTTTAGCGACAAGCGATTGTACTGTGCGTTGCAAGTACGCTATGGTATTGGAGTGGGTAGCTGTTAGATCTTCAGTGGCAGAAATTCTGGTTTCTGATTCAGTCAGCCTACCCCTGATCTTATCCAGGTCATTTCTAATGAGATTACATTCCTCAGCCAGGTGATCTATTCTCACCAGCATAGAAGTTTCTTTGTTCAATGGCAGCCAGGATCACTGCAGTGCTGTCCTGGGATGGTGGGGCAGAGAGAGCCGCACTCGGAGAAGCTTCAGACTCCATGGCTAATTCTGTCAGCAGGACTTGCAGCCTCCCTATGAGAGAAGGGTCAGGCCGTGTAGCTGGTGCAGGGGCCGGGTGGCCTGGTGCGGATGCGTTTTTGGGCTGGTACTTAGGGCCCATGAATCTGGGGGCCAGGGGCTGATAGTATGGAGCAGAGGAATAGTCAGCAACAGGATAGGGGGGCCCCCACAGCCACACAGACAGCTAGTCAGTCAATGATATGTTCACCACAGGAGTACTCACCAGCGATGCAGCACTGGCCTCAGGATCTCGGTCTCGACAGAGGGCAATTCTCAGGCCCAGAGCAGTGGCCAGGAGGATACTAGAGGTAGGCCACAGGTGTCCAGTCCTGGAAGATCACAGCCCAGCGAGGTGGGTATTAGTCGCCAGCAGTCCCCCGTGAATCTTGCAGATGGTGACAAGCTAGTGAGAAGGGTCAGCCAAGGGCACTATGCAGGAGGCTCAGGAAGCTGGGATGAAGGCAGGGGGTGATGGGGATGCTGGGCTCTAGGTCTCCTCAGTCAGCCCGCACATGCAGTCTCTAGCGGCTGATCAAGCCTTTTTTTGCAGGATGGTGGAGGTATGGTGGGGTGTGTGAGCACAGCAATGCCCACACCCCCAGTTCCAAATCAGGCTGGCCGCGGTGCTCCTCCGCCGGCTGGCAACGTAGGAAAGTGCGGAGGGCTGGAGCCTTCACCAGGCCGCACTAGATGAATGGAAAATGGCCCTGCGGATAATCAGGCTCTGCCAGGCACCTAGATGGGTAGGCCGTATGATGAGGGGGTCCCCTACCTCTCCTCCAGGCCAGGAACAGCTCCCTCAAGCCAGCTGTGATGCAGGAAGATGGCGGCGGCCGCACTATATGCATGGGGAGCAGCAGATGGTGTAGGAGAAACCCATAGGCAGGTATTTAGGCAATTTTTTTTGTTTTAGGCACGGATGGCTAAGGATTGTTTTCAGGATGCCCGGAGCTCCTCTCCTACACGTCCGCCGCCACCCACATCCGGACACGCCAACCTTCCTTCATTTTAATTTTAACGGGGCCTTGCTAGGCCCCCGATGAGCTTTCTCTTCCATGTTGTTCAGGTAGCATGCCATCCCATAACAACAAGTGTCTCCCCTGGATACCTGCCATTTGCTAAGCCACATCTAGCAAGATGGCTGCAGTCTTTCTTTGACAGTGAGACACTTGTGGAGGTCTGCAGCCTCCCTCACCTCTCTGACCCCTCCCATTGCTACTTAAAAAACACAGGCAGATGCAGAAGATGCTGAGAAAGCTTCCCCAGTTGCTGTGGAAACTGCAAACAGTGGTGTGAAATCAGCTATACACTTATACACAAGACACATCAAACCAGGAAGCACATTCCCTCCAAAAGTTCACTATGTCACTGCAGGAAAAATCCTCACTTGGTAAAACCATTGCACGTGACAGGTGAAAACACATTAAAACATGCTGCAAATTGCAAAAATGCATTTTTGAAAATGCTATGAAAAATAGATGAACGTGGACACGGATAAATATGAATAAAGCCTTATTCTACCTGAGCTGTGCAAGTGAATTCATGTTTATACGGCTGTTGATCTCTCATGTCTCACAGGCCTGGATGATGGTGGCAGGAGCCATTGGCCCTGCTGCTGTCAATTGAAACCTGTCAACAGAGAACAAGGGGCAGGGCCGAGCCAGGCTGTGTGCCCGAATAGATGCAAACTGCCTGACGCAGGAGCAAGCCAAGCGGCTTGCTATGGTGAGCACTCAGCAAGGAAGGAGGAGCTTCATAACCACTTTAAATAGTAGGCTAAACAAGAAAAAAATTTGACCTGGTGCTAGAAAATTACGTAGAACCCCCAAACATTAAATATATATATATATATATATATATATATATATATATATATATATATATATATATATATATATATATATATATATATATATATATTAGTAGAGACCCTACAGAATAAAATGGAGATTGTTGCAATTTTTTATGTCACATGGTATTTGCGCAGAGGTTTTTCAAACACAATTTTTTGTGAAAAAATACACTGTTACACTTTAAAATTGTGCAAGCTTATGGAATAACGACAAATTACAATACTTTAAAATCTCCATAGGAGATGCTTTATTTTTAGATCTAATTATCTCACTCTAATGTTTGTGGCAATACCATGCATATGTGGTGCGACCACCATTTACATATGTGCGTGCGACTTACATACGCATTCGCTTGTGCTCAAAAAAATTTTTTTTTTATTTAAATTTTTACACTGCCCCTTTAAATTTTTTTTGGGATCACTTCATTGTAAACATCCCTTGTAATAGAAATAATCTCTCTTTATGGAGACCCCAAAGCTCTCCTTTACCTTTAAAAGCAGAGGATAAAAAAAAATGTGATCTGTTGCTTTAAAAAAAAAAGTGTTAACTTCCGCCCTAGACCAGAAGTGACGTCATGACATCACTCCCCTCCTCCAAGGTCATAGAGGTGATCTGATCTCTGGTCACTTCTATGGCTAGCCACGCAAAACATCACATCATTTCCTGGGCTTGAGGTAAGCCTGAGAAAACTGAGGAGCGGCATAAGGGGGGGGGAGGGGGTGGCGAGAGATGACTGCTGCTTCTAAAAATGATCCAATGGCTAATTATCCGCTCGGACCGCTTTCATGAAAAAGACAATTGCTTCAGCCATAACCCTGGTAAACCACTTGCCACTTTTTTTTTGTTGACTGGTTCAGCTTATAAACATATTTGGTCTTGTGTCATCTATTCAAATCAACTAAGCAGGTACCCTGCCTAGGTTCTTACTGGGTCTTATTCTGGCTTTGGCTGAAATACATACCATTCCTAGAGAAAATACTGCTCCATATCATCTTCAGTGCAGGTCACAAATTTGAAGGCCTTGGTACTTGTGATCATGTGATCACTGACGAAGGGGAGAATTAAAGCTCGGACTGAAGCAGCATCTTCTCCAGGAATGGAAAGTATTTAAGTTCTTTTATTATACTTTATTCATCTTTCTATTGCCAGACTGTTAACTGCCACAAACCACACTGGTGAATGTTAAATAATCAGCTTTTCACGGCAATACACAAGGGTTTCAACACAGTAGATTGCCCATATGCTCCCAGTTTTACATTTATTTAGCTGTCTAATGGATGAAGATAAGAGCATTAGTAAATGTCAGAGAGCATACAATATGTTCTGTATTTGTTCCGGATGTAATGCTTTCCAAGCAAATCAACACAGCTCCAGTTCTGGGGGGGAAGGATTTATCTTCTGCACCCCACAAGCAGTCTTACTATAAAGGGGCCATGTACTGCAAGCCTGACAACATACTTGTACTTTCATCAGATGAAAATGGGTTTTACTTTAACTTTAACATGCTTATATATATATATATATATATATATATATATATATATATATATATATATATATATATATATATATACACACACACACACACACACACACACACACACACACACACACACAGAGCAATAGTCAGCAGAGCAGAAATTATTTTAAGAGGTTACTGGTGTTGTTCTCGACATGCCTCTAGGTTGTATCCTGCTCATTAAATTAGTCTTGTCACAAAAAATCAGCAGCTTTTATTTACTAAAGAAAAATATGTAAGAGTTTAAAATTGCATCCTGCTGCATGCAATTTGCAGCACCATGCAGATAGGAAAAAAACTTGTAATCGTCAGACTATTACATTGTTGAATGTAATCCAAAATAAATTAAATCTTGTAACTGCACAAGTGTGTAATTAAGCTGTTGTAAGGGGAAAATTACATTTTATGAACAGCTGGCTACACCTGATGCTTTCTTGAATGTGTTCTTCTGCCCTCGGTATATATCATAGTCTATTTCATAAAAGAACACAAAACACAGACATTTTCAGAACACAGTGTAAAACAATAAGGCACAACTGCTACTAGGAAGCAATTGGATAAGAGTATTCATGGTAAATTGTCACATTTTTAGTTTTTGGCATCAGTAATCTAGGGTCTGCTTTTTGGCGATGAAATGTTTTGGAAAAAGTTAAGCATTGCTTACTATCTACTTACTATGCTGCTTGCTGCATATTTATTGCAATTATATTTATACAATTGCAACTTTAAACAATCCCCCCCCCCCCCCCACACACACACACACACACACACACACACACATTTAACCCTATCACGGTAAACCTACTTTGCTCCTAAACAATTACTTTGTTTGGCGTTATTGTTACTACATATATTTAAAAATAATTTAATCTAAAAACATTTAATTTACGACAAAGGATTCCTAGGGTACTATGGGTTAGCTAAGTGGCAGCAAACATGCTACATATTTAGAGGCAGATTTATATGTTTTAAGCCCACAGACTGCAACCAAATGTTATAACATTCAAGTTTTCATCCTTATAGAGTGTTCTGCTCTATCCCTCAGAGTCAGGTGACTAGAGTGGGCAGGGTAGTCTGTGAACCTGCGCTAAGGGAACAGCGTCTCTTGCAGATAGTACTGAAATGGAGTCATGGGGCTACCCTTTAAGTTGGAAAAGGAAAAAGCAGGGGTTTTGAGTACTAGCTGAACAGAATTACTGGACGGTAAAAAGACACATGGGAAGCTTAATATATTTATTTGTGTAATTTCAACAGTTCTCAGACAGGGTATATAATGATATAAAAAAAACACTGGAAGTTATTCTGAAATTGAAGCATTCCAACATCTATCCTTGAAGTCTTAACAAGACAAGTCCATAAGGCAAAGCAAAGTCAATGCCAATTGTCAATTCCTTTCGCCAAACCGAGAGCTAATGCCAGCCCCTTTTACCCTAAACATCGTACACAGACAATGTGTGGGGATAGAGCCAAAGGAATGACTGTTTATTGAAACTCAGACACATTTTTTATACTCCACAGGAGGACATTTCGCTCCTAATCATATAACAACCCTAACAATACAAACTGAAAACAGGAATATATTTAACATAGCTAATAATGATCTTAATTAAACAGTAAAATAATTATATAGTAAGTTAATCAACAAAAATATAACGTCCCATAATAATTTGGTAACAAGTTAAAGTGGTCACCAGATTAATCTCATCTCCAAGAGATGATCAGACAGACAGAAACAACAAAATAGGAAAGACCTACTTAACAATGAATACATAATAAGCAGTGATTTCACCCCACCTCAGACTATCCAGCAACAGTATTAAAGAAGACCCAGGGCTATCCAAATATCATTAACCAGCTTTCTTTTCACATACTTCACCGAGTTTCAAGTTGGCAGAGATCATCATGTCTTTCTTGACTGTTAAATGTAATAATGTCCTTTTGCATTATATAACACAACATCAGCCTAAATGTGTGTAGCTCCCTCAAATTCCAGGGCCCATAATCAGTCGGTAGGAGGCCTGCCCCTAGTCCTCTCCAAAAGCCCCTCTACTTGTTGGGTCTGTCACATTTCTCACCAATCTAAAGTGAACGAACAAGGTCCCGGACCTCCACCTGGTCTGGACCTTTGTTAGTCGGGCAGAGTGAACCCACACAGTTGGTCCACATGATTATTATTATTATTACAAAGGATTTATATAGCGCCGACACATGATCTCCATTCTGGGCCGCAGGGAAAGATTGTCATCAGTAGGTGTGGAACAGATGTCATTGACTCTGTTTGGCTGCCATCGCTTCAGCTGGGTGGTCTTTACAATTTCGGGGTTTGGTCTACTGCTGGGGAGAGAGCCGACATCCCCAGTTCCCTGGAGCCATGAAGACACATGAGGTGCTAGGCAGAGGCCAGTGGTGCACTGCCAGCGTTGCAGCTGGAAGTAGGAGCTTCACTACATCAGCCTGTCGCTGGGGAGAGGGGCCACACCCCAACTCCCTGGAACTCCACAGTTGTTGCTGATGCTGGGCAGAGGTTGGTAGTCCTCTGCCCTGATGCCAGCACTTCTGCTGGGCACATAATTTGGTCTGGCTAACTGATGGTGAGGGAGGCCGGCTTCTTCCACTCCCAGACAGTTGATCTGCTGCTGGGGAGTGACTGCCACCTTCTCCCCCTGGGCCTCCAGAACTGCTGCGAGTGTGGGGCTGTCCAGTTGCCAGCGCTTCAGCTGGAGAAGTTTGTTGTAACTCCACAGATGCTGTTGTTGGGAAATCCCATGCCCCTCTCAGTGGTGTGGGAGCAAGGCTGGCTGCCTCTTCTCTCAGGAAGGCTGAAGCTGCTGTTGATGCAGGGCAGAGCTCAGTGTTGTTCTGCCCTGGTGACAGCTCTTCCGCTGGGAAACTGAAAAGTCGGTGGCCTTGCACAAATCCTCCAGGGTTACCGATTGTTGCAGGCAGAGGTCAGCAGTGCTTTGCCTTGATGCCAGCTCCTGTGCTGGAGGTTCACTAGGGTGTTCCTCCTCAGCAGAAAAGTTTATCAACTCCCCAGTCTCTGGAACTGCTGAAGATCCAGGGCACAGGCTGGCAGCATTGGGGCGGGTGACTCAATCTATAACATCCTCTGATTAAAAATAAATTAAATCCATGCTTACTGTGATCTGTGGCTGGGGAGTGAGAGCGGCTTCCTCTCCTCCCTGATCCTTGACGTGACACTTGGAAGAGGAGCCGGCTGCTCCATCTCCCATACCCTCATCTGGCCGTTAGTCAGATGCATTCCTCCATCTAAGTTCGCCATGTGCAGAAACAGGTTCATAAAAGTTGAGTCAACACTTGCTGCATCTGTCATAAGATCTCCGCTACCATAGCTGCGGGTGGTGGTGGCCAGAGCACACTGTTACTCTGCCCCATTGCCAGAACTTCAACCAGAATTTCAGAGCTGTTGGCTGGTACTTCCTGATAGTCCCAGGCAAAGGGAGCCCAGCCCTGCCGCTGAGCAGAGTCTACCAGCCTTATGTAGGCAATCTTCAGCTCTTATTCCTGAACGGCTAGAAACTCCAAATCTTCCTGTGCCCAGAGCACTTTTGAGACATTCAAGGCTCCTTGGATAGTCTCCCGAATAACAGCCCCATGCCACCATAGCCAAAGCCTTCCGTTGGTCTGCCATCCGCTGTCCATGGGCTCACCTGGGCTACATACCACAGGAGAGCTCTGTGGCGCTCGAATAAATAAATCTCTGCCTGGACCAGCCTGCTTAACTCAGCTGTTCACTCGTTGGGCGGTTGTTTCCCCAGTAACAGCATTCACACTTTGTATTGCGACCAGTACCTTTCCTGGATGGAGGGGAGAATTTTTCCCTGGTGGCGCTGCTCACGGGCTACCTTCCAGAGTTCTCAGCGGACAGAATCATACCATTCCAGCAGGACCTGCACTGACAGTGATCTCCTGTGCTGTATTCGCATCTCTAGCAAACTCCTTCCGAATTCCTCTTTCATTGCAGCTGGTATCTGTACCTCTCCTCTTCTGCTATCCGGACCTTGGTGGTGGTTTGGATGTCCCAGACTGCAATAAGCATTCCACTGCTTGTCACCAAAAGTGACAGAACCGCTTGGCACCCCGCTTAGGTGCTTCCTTCTGCCAAACAGTGCCTCCTGCCCTTCAAACCATTCCAAGCAGACTGAGAGCTAATACCACCCTTTTTTTATCTCAAGCATCGTACACAAATAAGATGTGAGGTAAAATCCAAACGAATGACTGTTAATTGAAACTCAGACACATACTTTTTACCCCACAGGAGGACATTCCCCTCCGGATCATATTACCCTAACAATACAAATTGTAAACAGGAATATAATTAACATAGCTAACAATGATCTTAATTAAACAGTAAATTAAATAGTAAGTTAATCAAACATAAAACATCCCACAATAATTTGGTAACAAGTTAAAATGGTCACCAGATTAATCTCACCTCCATGAGATGATCAGACAGACAATAGAACAATTGGAAAGACCTACTTAAACACATAACAAACAGTGATTTCACCCCCACCTCAGACTATCTGACAACCTCAATCGGGGCAGATTGGCCGGAACTCCCTGTTGCTAAACATTTTGCTGTACATATACATTCAATCTCACAGCTCAAATTTATAATTATTGACCACATTCCTAAATCCCGAAAGGGTGGAAACTGGGAGCTACAGCTGAAACACAGGGGAGGTTAGATGGATCACAGATTTGGACACTATACAACCCAAAGGGTTAAAAGTTGACTTTTTATTCCTGTTGTTGTGAATTTTGTTTGTAATTTTGTTATGTGATTTTTTTCTACATGTAATACTGCTGATGGACAATAAGGTGGAGATACCAAGATAAAATATTTCCAATGTATTGTATTATCATGTAAACGTTATGTTTGTTTTATTCATGTTCACAGGTGTTACATGTTACCAGTTGTAAATAC
Source organism: Lithobates pipiens (assembly GCF_037356315.1). Lineage (NCBI taxonomy): Eukaryota > Metazoa > Chordata > Amphibia > Anura > Ranidae > Lithobates > Lithobates pipiens. Next base: position 22,969,853 of record NW_027507696.1, on the reverse strand, counting down.
ATTTAAGAATGTGAATGTCGGCTTCAGTTTCAGCTTTATACATGCTTTACTTGAAAAAAGTACTGTGAATGGTTTGAAACTTGTACATATAGCATGGCTTTATCGCATTTGAACTTTGTGGATTTTGCAAGAAATTAGATCACTTGAGGTACTGCAGAACTACTGCTGTGGAGTGTACTTTCTCTCTCTTTTTATATACATACACTATATTATATATAAAAATTTCAAATAAAACATTGCATTTACAACAAAGGATTCCCAGAGCACTATGGGTTAGCCAAGTGGAAAAAACAAGCACTGTTGGCTTTAAAGTTCCAGGCTGTCTGCCTAAAGTTTAGACTGAGCTCACCTATAAAGCGCTATTGCTCTAATGGCAATCATTCACTCACTTATATTTCAGCTTCAGCTACTGGGTTCTCTAAACAGGTGCCTTCTGAGAATGATATAAAGTTTAAAATGTAAAAAAAACTAGTGGCTCCCCTACTGGATCAAAAGGGAGACCACAAAATAATAAAAACTACATAATTTCATATTTACCAAATTAAACCAAGTATAATATTTCTATCAAAAATCACTATATATTGCATTAAAAGCTCCAGGAAACCTAAAAATTCCTCCTTGTGGTGGGGCTGCCCACGCACTGCAAGGGTTAACTTTGGAGTTGGAAAAGCAAATGTATTTACCTGATTCTCTGCACCTGCAGGCTCCCCTGTTTCCCAGAATTTTGCACTGGATACTGGTCAAAATTTAGGAATCCAATGCAATAGGAATTTCAGTTTTGGATAGATACTCCAAGGGTTAAATATTTCTAAAGGGATACAGACCCTGTAGCTTTTCTCATCGGATAACAGAGTGCACGAGCTAATTATATTGAACCAGACCCTCTCATTCAGAATCAGTATCCAAAGGATATGGTCAAACAAACAGCTGTTTCTTCAGCGCAACAAAATGTAAAAAATATGCTGGAAATGTTTTTAAAATCCCTGCAATGTACACAGATCTCACAAAAGTAGAGTACTTTTTAATGTTGATGAAATTACATTTAAGAGTGTGAATGTCAGCTTCATACATGTTCTACTTGAGAAAGGACTGTGAATGGTTTAAATAAAAGCTCCAGGAAGCCTAAACATAACTCTTTGCAGTAAGGCTGCCCACAAGGGTTAACTGCTCATTTAGGTCTAGGGGATTTGGAAAGGCAAATCTACTTATCTAACTTTCTGCACCTGCAGATCAGTCCCTGTAGACTTTTCTCCTCCATGCTCTGGCATTCTAAGATCATCATAAAGACTGATGCAGGTTAAAAAGCCATGGACTGGACATGTGGATGGCAAGGGAGAGTCCACCGCTAGAACATGGAGTGCTGCCACCTGGGGGAGTGGAGGATTGGGTAAGCAAAAGTGCTGTTTCCTGACTAAATGAGCATATAACATTGCAGTGTGGGTGTAGCCCCACTGCCAGGGAGAACCTGGAGTTGGGCATATAATCTCCCCCTCCCAACATTTATCCCTAAAGTAGTCCCTAAACCCTTAACCCCCCTCCCCAACACATAACTCTCAAACTACTGCCTAAACTATTACCTGCCCTCCAACATTTGAAGCATATCTGAACTCAAAAACATGTACAGTATTGTAGCTTAACAGTCCTTAGATATGGTGGCAGCATTAGCAGGTAGGGAGTCAGAAGAGGGGGAAATAGCTGAATAAAAATTAGTAGGGCTAGGACTACCACCATCAGTGGAACTATCAGCTCAGCCTGAGCTAGTAGGGGTGCAACGGATCGTCACTGATCCGGGATCCGAACGGGTCACCCCGCTCGGATCGGCACATGCCGCGCTCCGTGGTCTCGGCCTTAGGAAAGGCCATGGCATCGGCTTAGCTCCGAAGCGGCGGTCATCTTTCTACACTCAGGCTGTTTACACTGTGATCGCTCCAACGGAGCGATCACTTGTAAACAAACTGGCGTCATGACGCCGGTTCCTCTCTCCCCTCTCTGTACTAAACTGTACAGTGGAGGGGAGAGATCCAGAGATGGAAGCAGCCATCCCTCCATACTCTGCAGTACCCAGCAACACTCTAGCAATACTCTGCGATACCCTGCCAATACTTTGCGATACCCTAACAATACTCTGTGATACCCTGCCAATACTCAGCAATACCCTGCCTGCCAATACTCTGCAATACCCTACCTGCTAATACTCTAGCAATACTCAGTGATACCCTGCCTGCCAATACTCAGTGATACCCTGCCTGCCAATACTCAGTGATACCCTGACTGCCAATACTCAGTGATACCCTGACTGCCAATACTCTGCGATACCCTGCCTGCCAATACTCTGCGATACCCTGCCAATATTACAGTGGGGGAGATAGTGGATATTACAGTGGGGACTATATGGTGGTGGAATTTTAACAGGTTTTTGCAAATGAAATTATTATTCGCTGACCCGAAAAATGATCCGATCCGCGAGTTTTTTTGATCCGTTGCACCCCTATGACCTAGCGTGACCATTTGACCCTTTTCTCTTGTAGTTGTGGTCAGCCATGTTCAATGTTATCCTCAGAGGCAGGGCCGGCCCAAGACATTGTGCTGCCTGGGCCCAAGAATGAAATGCTGCCCCCCCCCCCCAAAAAAAAAATCACGACCACCAAAAGGCCCACACATTCATTATTTTATATCATGATAACTAAAATTAAATTTATCAGAAAATCAGATTTAAAATGCCATAAATCTATTCCCTATATTGTAGGCGCTATAACTTTTATGCAAACCAATCAATATACGCTTGCTGCAATTTTTAATTTAGCCACAAATATGTAGCAGAATACATATTGGTCTAAACTGATGAAGACATTTTTTTATAGCCGAAATCTATAGGAGGGGTTTCCACCATCCCTGCTAAGTTTAATTTTATACAGTATGTCACGTTTCATGTTTAATGTGTATTATATGTGAAGTTGCGTATAAGAGACCAGTATTGTTGTAATACTGAGACATGCCTGTGTTAATTTCAACACTGTTCCAGAAAACACTAACGCACCAATTTACTGAGTTATTGAGACAATGTAATATTCATAATGATGGGATAAAACATAAGCCATTTTCGAATAAAGGCAAGAAAGTGAAAATGGCCAATGTTGTACGCATGTTATTGAAAATGAAAGACATTGCTATAGGAAAAGAAAGCCAATGGGATACTGAGAGAAAACAATTATTGGAGCAGGTACAAAGTGTAACTAAGAACATATTAGCAATGGTTGCACAGGCAGATGCAAATGTTGGTGATCACATTGAACAACTGGTGACTGAGAAATGTGTATTGGGACAGACAATTAATGAATTTGAGGAAACGTGTAAACAAAGAGAACGTTGTATTACTTCTTTGACCAAAGAGAGGCTGAGAATGAGCGTATTGCAATCCTTTTTAGGGGGGAATTACATAAAACCCAGTCTGCCATAATGGAGTTATCCTCTGCAAATGCCCAGTGCTCAGCAAAGATAGAGGCTCTGGAACAACATGTAGAAAAGCCAAATGCTAGTGTTGCTATAAGTGATGTTGCTATGGTGGGAATCAATGTTGGAGATCTGAATGAGGACTATTTAAATAAAAGTGTGGTAACTACTCTTGAAATTGATTCAGGAGTTGAAAAAGTGGAGACTTCTGAGGAGTCCATTGCTGGTGACTCCTCAGACAATGAAAGTGTAAAGTCTGCTCATTGCAATCTTAGTAATGTTATGCAACAATGTGAGTCTCCATCGCCATATGCTCACAGAAGAGCCTATGCAGGGAGACCAGCTCTCAAGTGCTTTATTTGTAAAAAGGGGGTCACATTGCAAAGTATTGTTCGGTGGCTAATAATAATATGCAGAGGAAATCATACTTCCCTAAAACTATACAAAGGTCTTATGAAGTTTAATCTGCGAGATAGGGTAGCAATCCAAAGCATAGAGGCCATAGTAATCAAACCCATGTCCCTTTTAAGACCCAAATGCAGGGACTATAAACTGAAAATAGTCAATTAAGACAGGAAAGGCATCACTATGTAGAATAGCTGCAAAAACTCAAAATGGAGGTAGCCGCATGTTCATTCAAATATAGCACTGGGGGAAACAATGTTAGCAGCCCTTAGTGAACTGCATGGATGGTAAGAATATTCTGGTTAATGTTTCTCTGCTATGAATAAGGTTTAGATGTGAGTTTCAGAGATTTGAAACTCTGGGTTCTGGATGGAGAGATCATTGCTGGGAAGGAAGCACCTGGGTATTATTTGAGACATAGACAAGTTTGTTTTCATTTGTCCAAAAGTATACCGATGTAACGTTAGTCATGGAACTAGGGTGTTCCTTGAACCTAACAGTAGATAGAGGTGCATGGTATACCCTGGGCATGGTCTCTGAAATCCAGGCATAGGGATGGAATTTTGTGGGTTTGTCATTGTTTATATGTGCTGTTGGACTCAACATTTATATAGAAAGGTCTTGCATTTATCTATGCAAGGTGAGGGACAAATTGACGGTAAGGTCTCTTCGTACAAGTTAGAGGCTTTGCTATCAATTCAGAGTCCTGAAGTACCATTGACATGCCAAGTTGCGGTAGAAAAGACCATTGTGAGCAAGCCTGTCTAATCCAGACCCGTATCTACAATGAATGGTTGTAGGAAGTTGGGACTGAGATGCTTATTTTGGTGGGTCACATATATGCATATATTATGGTAATGGATAGATTTATGTTATGGTATAGTGTGACATATGTGTATTTTGTGTTAGTGATATGGGTGAATAAGGCCCTCCTCGAGACTCTGTATATGAAAGCTGGTTAATATGCTGCTCTGTGTGTGTGCTGGTGAATAGTGAGTGAATGGACACCCGTTTCCTGTATTGCACCCCGTCATGAAGATACTGGAAAGAAGACACAGAATGGTGACATGGAAGCTGTTGCTGAAGAATGATGGTGGTGTGTCACTCAGTGGCAAAGCGGCACATGTTGGGAAGAACAACACATTAAGATCATTATGGACTGACTGTTCCATAGGTACTGTTTCTGAAGCACATGTTGGGAAGCGCAACACATTAAGACAGTTATGGACTATTCCAAAGGAGCCATGTCTGAAGAATGGTTATATGCGCCCTTTAGGCGCAAAACGGAATTTGTTGGAAGGCAACATGGTTTAATATCATATTTATGGAGTTTCTCTTCTTGGTTGATACAGCCAGGTGGCTTAAGTTGGAAGTTGAAAGCTGACCCAGCAGGGTGTCAATTCATGCCCCTAGCAAGGATGCTGAACAAAAGCTTGGCTCCTGACCAAATGGTGTAATAAGATTGAAATCCTTGATTAGCACTCTGCAAGCAAGCATCAAAAAGGACTATGGCTGACAAGATGATTGATGACGGTGGGCTACAGAAGATCAATGGGCCAGCTAACATTGAAGATGACCCAAGTCACATAGCGATGATCCATGGACGAATATTGCCCCTAGAGGCCAATACAGCAGCACACACAGAAATATAACATATTAAAAGGACTGCCACTTGGCAATATCTCATTGGACAGGAGGCTAGTGGGATGTGGTTACGAGTGGGTCTGAATGCAGTGTAAAGGTGCACACAGAAGGAAAATTGATCTCCTTTGGCTCTCTTGCTTCTCTAGGCCTCATGGCTCTCTCAGTTACCATTTTGAGCCCAGCTAACAAGACAATATTTAAAGGACAGCCTTGCGTTAAGTATCTTTGATGTTCTTTTGTTGTATACTCTGTAACATTTTCCTTTAGTGTTTTTATGTTAGTATTTTCCTATTTTCTTGGGAAATAAATAAGACATCGTTTTATTAAGCAGTTTGTTTGTTTTCATAGCTAACCTTATATCATTGTACTATCAATACTAACATTATCAGAGTTTTAATAGACTTGCTAACTACAGGACTAGACAAGTTAATACGTATATGGAATAAATAGAGGGAATCCATGAGCAACCAAATAATATTTAGTTTAATATTTATTTTAGCATCTATTTAAAAAAGAAAAAGGCATTTTCAGGTAATGAACATTTTTTTCTTTATGCCTGTTTATGGTGCACACTGTAAAGTTTATATAACAACTAATACAATGCCAAATGATTATAGTTTGTCCATACAAGCACTGTACATTGTGGGGCACTTCTTAAAAGTCATTTCACTTTATCTGTAAATTTCTAGATTAATTAACCCTTGAAGATCATTACCTGAGTTATGAATTCCCGCGCTAAAGCCAAAGCCCTTTTATAAGCTGCATCTCCTTCATCATTCTGTTCTACAACGTGACTGACCAAGCCGATGACTTTGGCTTCATTACCATCCAGAACACGTGCAGAAAATATAAGTTCCTTTGCCACGGCCACTCCAACAGCACGGGGTAATCTCTGTGTTCCACCTGAACAGAATTAAAAATATGTCTACATTGGTATACTTTTTTCACAAAAATAAAACCAAATACAATGTTTGTTCAGCTTTGATGAATAACGTATGGATAAATATATATTTTACAAAACAAAATAGTTCATACATATATACAGTATACTAGTGCTCAGATTAGGTACCTGCACTCTTTGGCAGAGCCTTAATGCATCAAAAAACAAAAGTCACATTAAGCAGAGCAAAAAATTAGCAATTATCAGGACTTTACAAAAGGCAAAACTGATGTTGAGTGTTTTTTTATTTGATATTTCGGTGAAGCATAAACAATCTGGCTGTCAGTTTTCCCTATGACAAAGTCATGATAAGTGCTCATTGCTTGCTCTCAGACAAAAAATATCACTTTCGAAGCAATCATGCGATAATCTGATCGTTAGTACACAGCTTATGGGGAGCCGATCACGACAGTTTGTGCAAAATTATCTGACGGGACAAACCCAAAAAACTCTCGTATGATATCAGAATGTACGATTTTTATTCAATCAGTACAGTACTCGCCCAGAAAAAAATTGTAAGACAATGACCACGCATGCTCAGAAACTACAGAATACATTACAATACAACACAAAATATTACATAATTTCTGAAGTTGTATTCTGTTGTACGAGAATTTTCGTAACCTCTTAATGTTCGATGTGAGACTAGCATGCAACCTCACTGAGCTCCAGCTGTTTTGCAAGGAAGAATGGGCAAGAATTTCAGTCTCTCGATGTGCAAAACTGATAGAGACATACCCCAAGCGACTTGCAGCTCTAATCGCAGCAAAAGGTGGCTCTACAATGTATTAACGCAAGGGGGCCGAATAATTTTGCACGCCCCACTTTTCATTTTTTTTATTAGTTAAAAAAGTTTCAAAAATCCAATAGATTTCGTTCCACTTCACAATTGTGTCCCACTTGTTGGTGATTCTTCACAAAAAATAAAAATGTTATATATTTATGTTTGAAGCCTGAAATGTGGCAAAAGGTTGAAAAGTTCAAGGGGGCCGAATACTTTCGCAAGGCACTGTAGTAGGGCAAGGCAAACAGCAATGAAGGTATGCAAAGTGCAGTAATCAATAACCAGTTTTTAATTTTATCTAAGTCAGAAAACAGGGAAAGCAGTGCAAAGTGGATTTTCTTTTACTAGATAACCCCCTATGTCTCATAAAAACAATACATTTCTAAAAGTAAAAAAAAAAAAAAATCACTAACTTAGGGTAAAACATGAAAAATGTTCTTTGAAATTCTTGAGTATCCCATGAGTTCCCAAACTAAGGTCCTTTCACACGGGGTGGATCAGTGTTGATCCACCCCGTGGATATCCGCTTGCTCAGCGGGGATCGCCGGAGCTATCTCCGCTGAGCAGGAAGATGACAGGTCCACCTCTGCTCACTGCGCAGGGACGGACCTGTCACAGCGCCGCTCTCCCCTATGGGTGATCGGGTGATGACGGACCGCAGTGTCCATCGTCACCCGATCTGATGACGGATGGAAAAATAGCTTTTTCCTCCGTCACACTTTTTCGGATCGGAGCTGGTCGAATGTCAGCGGACTTGTCACCGCTGACATCTGACGCTGCATAGACCTCTATGGAGCATCCGTTCAGGTCCGCCTGAAAAACTGACAGGCGGACCTGAACGGGTCGCCCGTGTGAAAGGGGCCTTAGGTTGGTTCAGTATGCAAACAAATGTAGAGTTCAATTTGGCGATGTGGCATGGCTCCTCCCCCTTCGAATGTATGTATTGTGACAGTGTGGTACCCTGTCATGGTGTAAACAGGTAGTCTGGAACAGGTTTTGTAGAAAACCAGCACATTGATTATGCAAGTGTGTGCTGGGTTTTTAGGGTAATCAGAACTAGGGCTCAGGGTTCCACCCTCCCAACGTGTCCGTGTGCGTAAGGGAGCAGAGAGGTGTGCATTTCTGCACAGGATAAAGGCCCGACCTGAGAAACAGAGCAGCAGAGAGCTGACAGAGATAAAATATTTGTGCACGTGCACTGGAATGTTGTGTTAGATGGTCAGGAGGACTAAGGCATGAGGCTTGTTCAACAGTGCTGACAAAGAGAGCCAGGAGGCTGAATATGTTAATTTCATATTGATGGTGGAAACCCCCTGCATATTGCGGTGAACATTTTCCTTTTTTAAATTGGATCTACAAGCCCTGAAAAGGCACATATGGCATCGATTAAACTCTCCGGTAAGCGCTACATTTGAGTTAAACAACCCCCAAGTTGTCACAGTATTTATTTGAAGTATAGGTCAGTAAGGTACATACACTGCATTTTGAAATTTATTTAGCGTGTTATAAAGCTTTGATTTGGAGCTGTATGTTACTTGGAGGAAGCATTCAGAAAAAGAGAAATGTTGCAGTTCCTTTATATAATTGTAAGCTGCCATACTATGCTTAAAAACTGTATTTGAGAGGTAGATTTTAAAGTATATCTAAAGCTAAAACTTTTTTTTTTTTAATTTTGGTTAGAGTAGCGAAATAAAATCCCTGTCAATTTTGTTGCCGTTTGTGTCTCATTGAGTAGATTTTTACTTTACTTCCTGTCCTCTAGACACACAAGTGGGAGAAAACCCCTCAAAAGAGAAAGAACGCTCTCGTAGATAGTTGTCAACAGGAAATGTGCCTCCACTTCAAAGTTTACCCTGCACAAAAAGAGTAAACATCAGTATACACGCTTTTTTCTGTTCTGATAAAAAAAAGAAGGTATTCCCCCATACACAGAAGTGAGGGGGATGCAGGCCCCACTCCTTTACCCCACTGTGCTATTGTATTCTAACAGTGTAGACTCCCCAATTGGCTGCAAGTTGCTGATTGAAGGAGGTTTTATAGCAGGACCTGAAGCAAGCGGAACGCCACTCCACTATACTCGCCTCGTTTCAGCGATATATAACATCTGCAAGCTCCCTTGTCAACGTCAGCATCTTCGCCCAGTGATCTTCCAGTCTTGTCATCTTTAGTATGCACAACTCAGTATACACTCTACAGAAGATAGCAATTGGCGTGAGAAGAAGCCTATAGGAGGTCTTTTCTGCAATACAAAACCATTCCTGATCACAACTTTTGGACAAATACTAAAATTTTAAGAATGTGTTAACACCCCATATGGAATATTTAAGGCATCGAATATAGAAATACAAAAATGTATATAAAACATTTTCTTGTAGTGCAAATTTAGATGTGCTAAACTTCGTTATTTATTATTGTGGCTGCTTACTCTGTTGGATACTTGTTCATTGTAAGAATGTACACTGTTGAATGTACAATTATTGTAACGGTGGCAACCATTTGACATGTGGTATTCTGGTGATTTTCATAGGGAATATGAATGTATCAGCCTGTAAATGTTTTATATACATTTTTTGTATTTTTAAATTTGATGCCTTAACCACTTGACCCCCAGAAGGTTTTGTCCACTTCATGACCAGGGCATTTTTTTGCTATTCAGCACTGTGCTACTTTAACCACTTGCCGACCAGCCACAGTACATATAATGCGTCAGGTCTGCTCAATTGCACGAAACAACATACCTGTACATCATTTTGTGCAATAGCCAGTGGGGGCACGTGCACTGATTAGCCAGAAGGGGAGCCAATCAGCAGGTCTGGCTGACGCGATGTACACCAGCCACCCGCGATTGCTCCTCAGAGAGGCAGAATGGCGGTCTGCCACTGTAAACAAGGCAGATCGCCGTTCTGACAGGGATGAACACAGTGATCTTGTGCCCCTGCTAAGCAGGAACATGGACCTCTGTGTTCATCCAGTAGGTCCATCCCCCATACAGTTAGAAAGCATTCCCTAGGGACACACTTAACTCTTTGATTGCCCCTAGGTGTTAACCCCTTCTCTGCCAGTGTCATTAGTACAATAACAGTGCATATTTGTACCACTGATTACTGTGGCAATGTCACTGGTTCCCAAAAAAATGTCAGTTAGGGGTCCGATTTGTCCGCCACAATGTTGCCGATCATCGCCATTACTAATAAAAAATAAAAAAAAGACATAAAAATATCTCATAGGTTGTAGAAACGATAGCCTAAATTTGGACTTTCTGACAACAAAACCGTGGATTTTTGTTCAAAGGATGTTGGCTCCAACTTGTCTTGCATACACACTGTCAATTGTTGGCCAGCAATTAAGAACGTAGTGACATACAAGATGTACCTGATATCTCCACTACGAACACTAGTTATATCTCAGGCTCATACTTGATTCGGAGCATGCGTGGACTTTTGTCCGACGGACTTGTGTACACACGATCGGAAAGTCAGACAACAAACATTTGTTGACAGAAAATTTGAGAACCTGCTAGCCAACATTTGCTGGCAGAAAGTCCGACAACAAATGTTCATGGAGCATACACACAGTCGGACTTTCTGCCAACAAGCTCACATTCATCATTTGTTGTCTGAAAAATCCGATCGTGTGTACAGGGCATTAGATTCTACTCATTCAAAACAGTCCTTATCTTCATGGTCCTTTCTCAAATGCAGGCACATAATAGCATTTGCGTCCATATATGCAGAATGCCCGACTTGGCCCCGTCCCAGCGCTCCCACGTCATTGGATATATATATATATATATATATATATATATATATATATATATATATATATATATATATATATATATATATATATATATATATATATATATATATGTTTTCCTGAATCTTTGATATATTCATATATAAATGTTTTTTAAACAATTTTATATAATTTATCAAAATGATGTAATGAATGTTTACTGGCCTATCATAATCACCTTTGAATATGCCTCTATTTATAAGATCAAATGAATGCAAAAAGTTTCTGCAGTGACATTTTAAAGAACCACTTTAAAGCAAAGTTTTGTGTAAATTATAACAAATGAATGGTTATGTCTGTTCAGATGTGATGCACATTGACAGCACTATCTCCAAGATTTTCGACAGTGTGGAAAATGTTTAATTTGAACCTAATCCAATATTTGTTTTTTAATGGCTTCCAATGGAGACACTTTCAAATCAAAATAGAACTTTGAGTCCATAAATGCGTCCGTGTCAATGATTAGAGGAAAAAGCAATTCTTGGATTTTTTGCTGTAATACATGTAGGGCCAAGCCAACATGTGAAAAAAAGGTTCAACACTTTCTCTCAGCACTAAATTTGTAATTTGGAGGTTGCAATAGATTTTAAAAAAAGTGAAGTTAAATGTGAGCAAACTATCATGGCTTTCAACACTTTTCCAGGCTTTACTAGAAAGTGGTTTACAACACACAGTACCTTGTAAAACACTACTTAGAATAACATCCTTATGTAGAGTTGTGGGGAGTTATTTTGAATTAGCCCCTGTAGTCAACCATTCCAGACAATGTGTGTGATATTACCAGCTGTTTAAATTCTCAGAAAGAGAAGGAATACATACCAACTCACAATCTTTCTCTTCTGTAACTTAGTAATTATTTTATATGATCAGCTACTCTAATTATGTTCTAGAAATAATAGAAAAAAAAATATTGTATATATATATGTTGTTTTCTGGGACGGTCATGTTAAAATCAGGACTGGTTATAGCTATAAATCTATAGAACCTACAGTGCTTTGCAAAAGTATTCACCCCCTTGGCTTTTTACCTATTGTGTTACATTACAGCCTTTAGTTTAATGTTTTTTTAATCTGAATTATATGTGATGGATCAGAATACAATAGTCTAAGTTGGTGAAGTAAAATTAGAAAAATAAATACATAAAACTATTTTTCAGGAATAAAAAAATGATAATTGGCATGTGCGCATGTATTCACCCCTTTTGTTATGAAGCCCATAAAAAGCTCTGGTGCAACCAATTACCTTCAGAAGTCACATAATTAGTGAAATGATGTCCATCTGTGTGCAATCTAAGTGTCACATGATCTGTCATTACATATGCACACCTTTTTGAAAGGCCCCAACATCTAAGCAAGAGGCACCTCTAACCAAACACTGCCATGAAGACAAAGGAACTCTCCAAACAAGTAAGGGACAATGTTGTTGAGAACTACAAGTCACGGTTAGGCTATATATAAATATCCAAATCTTTGATGATCCCTAGGAGCACCATCAAATCTATCAACATGGCACAACATCAAACTTGCCAAGAGACAGCCGCACACCACAACTCACGGACCGGGCAAGAAGGGCATTAATCAGACAGGCAGCACAGAGACCTAAAGTAAACCCCGGAGGAGCTGCAGAGTTCCACAGCAGAGACTGGAGTATCTGTACATAGAACAATAAGCCGTACGCTCCATAGAGTTGGCAGAGTGGCAAGAAGAAAAGCCATTTACTTTTGCAAGGCACTGTTGATTTGATTTCGATTTTCTTCTGTTCGCTCACTTTGCATTTTGTAAATTCATAAAAAAGTGAGCGAACAGAAGAAAATCTAAATCAAATGAATATTTGGTGTGACTACCCTTTGGCATCAAACCAGCATCAATTAGTTTGTACACTTGCACAAAGTCAGGGATTTTGTAGGATTACAGTCAAGTGTATGATTAACCAAATGATATCAAGCAGGTGCTAATGATCATCAATTTCATATGTAGGCTGAAACACACACAGTCATTAACTAAGAGAAGCACATTGCTGGAGCCGGCACAAGAGGGGGCGAAGCTGGGGTGGGTTCACTGCGAGGAAGGGAAATCCCCACTGACAGCTGAAACGTCATTGGTTGTTAGGGACGTGGCGGCCCCGCTCCTTAACAACTAATGACTGCCTACATTCTTTTGTATACATTTCATCTGTTATTGGAGGAATCACGCTGACAGATGAAAGACCCAAACCTGAAGGTATAGTACCAATACTCGTACTTGAGAAAAAGTATCATTACTCGTACTCGGTCTTAAAAAACTGGTGTCGGTGCAACCCTAGAGGCATCCTACATCCACAGAAGATCTGTGGTTAGTTCTCCAAGATGTTTCATTCAACCTACCTGCTGATCCGATTTCCTTCAAAAACGGTGTGCAAGTATATCTAGAAGAATTAATGCTGTTTTGAAGGCAAAGAGTGGTCACACCAAATATTTTTATCTTCTGTACATTTACTTTCCATTTTGTTAATTTATAAAAAAAACTATTGACACTTCTATTTCTGAAAGGATTCTTAAGTTTTTCACACCTACAGAAAACGTTTGCACAGTAGTGTAGGTCTGTGTGGACACTGACCCTTTAGTTTCCTTGCATGTCCCACATGTCCCTGCAATTTACAACATTTCCTCTGCATGCTTAGCATTATGGTGCTTATTGGGCCTGTATGTTGGAAGGTAGAATGCTCAGCAAAAGGATCAGCCCAGTCCAAAATACGCACCAGGTTCCTGCACAGCTGGCAGTGATATGAGTAAAAGTTGAAAAGCACTCTGATGAAACACGCAACTCTCTGGTTTCAAGTTTCTATAAGTAGACTAAGAAAACAACTGTCAAACAGTTACAAAACTATTACACAACAGCTTTATTTTATGGGAACAGCATGCAATTCTGCTGAAAGCAAACATCATAGCAAGATGAGGCAATAAAGGTTAACTGGAAATTAGTTCACTGCTTAGGCAAAAAAAAAAAAAAAAAAAAAAAAAAAAAAAAGAATTGGAGTGTTTCCAGCTCAGCAACAATGGAAATATATTATGCAAATCTGGCCTTCTCCATAATCCAATACATGGGTGAACTGGATTCCTAACTATTTCCTTGTACAGCATGAGAGCTAGCTATTAGTAACTTACTACTTGTTGCTTGATAAACCTCTTCACAAGCATTTTATGCATTTTAAATATAGCAATTACTATCGCAAACAATTTTTTTTTTTAAACATTACTCTTTTTATACTTCTAGGAATCTGTTGTGGGTATAAAGTACAGGCACCTAGCCATTCCTGCATATACCTGAGGTAATGGCTGAATACTGAACTGTTCTGACAGGCACAAAGTTTATCCACTCCTTGCTGCCTCCTTCACATTCCTATTGGCCAGTAAGGCAGACTATCATAGTGATGTACCAATGGCAATGTGTTTGGACAGGAGCTAATAAACTCTGAACCTACACAGGAGTGTCAGATGAGTGTACAGCCAGGAAACCACCAGAGACTCTTGGAGTGTATTTTCTGTAGAATGTGCCATTTATCTTACTCTTTTCTCTGCTTCCTATTTTATCAGTCATAACTTCAACGGCAAGTTTAGATCTGATTGGTGACTGTGAGAAATCTTTCAATATATGGAAGACAGCAGGGAGGCTACATTGGGTGTGTTTGTGAAAAACTCTCTTGCATTACAAGCAGACTTTCTCAAACTAGATTACTAATAAAAAGTACTAAGGTAGGATGGTGCACTACAGCTATACGTGGAGACACACATGAAGTACTGAGCAGGTAGGCTCTGCCACCTCAAATTTAGAGTTCTGATTTTCAGTTCTGACTGGAGTGTACCCTGAGGTTCAATTTTCAATTCTGTATGTATTGTGCCTTTTAAAGTTACTGAACTGCAAACTACTAGAAACTAAGTGCCATGGAATATACTGAAGATGATTTCCTGGTAAGGATATTTCTACAGACATTGGTCCAGCTTGAACCAATGTAAGTATGCATATAGGATACCTGTAGGGGCCCTGGGAAGCTGGAAATCACTGTAGTAAGCACTGATACTACAGTGATCTCCACTAACTTCTAGTTCCCATGCCAAGCAACTGTGTACTGAACACTGGAGGATGCCAACTCAGCATTGGCATCTTTCTGAGAATACTTCGGATTTTCTCAACTATTGCAAAGTGTTCTACGATTATTAGATTGCAAGTTCTCATGAGGAGGGCACTCCCAACCCTCTGGAATTGCATTGTAATTGTACTGTCTCGCTTAGATTGTAAAGTACTGTGCAAACTTTATCAGATGAAGTGTAGATTGTAAAGTCATGTCAACTGCTTCGTACAATTAAAAAAAAAAAAACTTTACATTCATGTAGAAAATGCAAAAAATTCTCTGAAGCAGGAGGGCACCCTCTTGGCACAGGACCTAGAAGCTGAATGAGATAAGTGTAGTAGTGACTACTACATTGATTTCCGGCTTCCCAGGGTCTTTAAGCAATCAAGTAGATCTCCTTTTTGAATGATTCACAGGCATTTTCAATTGTTAATTACCTATATTTAACACAATTTAAAGAAAAACTGACATCAGTAAACATATTACACGATATGAAATAAAGAAATCTTTGGTTAGAATGAAAATTTACATATTGTGTAAGCACTATCTGATGTGTAATTATAACAGAGAAAGGAAAACCAAACCACATCAAATGCCATTAAATGTCACCCTAAAAGGCTCAAAGAGTAAATGTAAGAACATAAATATATTTCCCGAATTCTGTATCAAATGTTAAACTTAACTGTTAGCTCCATCCCAACCTTTGTAAACAGATTTATGTGTGAAAACAGAAAACTACTTTAACAAAAAGTATTGGTAAATTAATCTGTTTAATTACCGTACCATAACTTAACCAGTAATACTTCAGAATAGATTTTCCTTTCCATTGCATAATCAGATAAAATCGCACAAATTCTGTGGGTGGCATTTCATGTCAGTATTTTAATTCCAGCTTGTAATCTCTGCTTGCAGAGGTAAAAGTTGTGAGCAAACAACAAGTGTGTTACTATCTCTCTTAGAAAATGAATGTTTTCCAACTGATTTATATTTACGGAGAAATACAGTTTTGAAAAAATAAAATCTAATACTCAGAATTTCATGTTAACATTTTTCTCTGTATTATTACAAAATAACTGGGCTAAAACAAAGGTGCTATTGCATAATGATAAAAAACAAATAACAAACAGATGGAACATCTTAGCACTATACAGCTTTAGCAGAAAATAATGCAACAGCAAAAACTCATTTTAAAATTATCCAATTATCCCAAAAAAATAAAATAAAATTAGTTATATATATATATGTGTGTGTGTGTGTGTGTGTGTGTGTGTGTGTGTGTGTGTGTGTGTGTGTGTGTGTGTGTGTGTGTGTGTAGTGCCGGGCTCCTGAAGAGCACACGCTATGTTTTTGTCAATTTAAATGTTCCTAAGACCATAGTTGGGTTTTAGGGTTAATTGTAGTAAATTATGGTTTCAATATCAGTGTGGTTGGACTGTATTGTGTTCTGCTTGGCCATAGGTGTGGGTGTCACCTTTGGCAGGCATTGAAATGCAGTCCGCTTGGATGCACTGGGTGCCAATCTTTCTCGGAACCAATCAGTGGGTGCATTGTTTCGCTGTGTATTCTGGGAAAGGGTACTTAAGGTACTGAGGTCACGTGATCGGGGGTTCCAGTCCAGAGGATTCTTTCTGATTACCTGGTCCTGGTCCTCCTGACCAGCCCCCAGAGGCCCTCATGGCCTGGAGTGCGGATCCATCCGTTTCCGAGTCTCGGGCTGGCTAGCCCAAGGCACAGTAACTGGAAGGAGGGTTCCAAGGTGGTCTGGTGCCGTCTCGGTTTTGGAGAGACCCAGCAACTGAAAACGCAACCAGGGGAGGACTCTTCAGAAGAGGGCCACGCGCAAGGCTGGCTGCTCAGCAAGGGCCTGAAAGCTACGCTGGAAAGGACACCAGGTGAATCCACACTCATACGGTATTGCCGGACCGGCTGCAAGATACTGGTACCGTATGAGAATTCTCTAATTTTATCCTTCAGTTTGAACCAAGTCTGTGGCATAGACTTCTCATTCTAAAGTTCTACAACCAAGTCTGCGGCAGAGACTTTTCATTCTAAAGTTCTACAACCAAGTCTGTGGCAGAGACTTTTCATTATCTGAATCACCTGTCGGTTGCTAAATTCATCAAAAAGGGATTTATCCGATAGTTGTAATATCCAGTTGCGAATGGCTATTCCCTGGATTGCATAGAGAGACATTCAAGTATCAGCAGTTCCACGAGTACCTGAGTTTTTCTTACCCATACCCTCTATTCCCTACTGAGAGACTGTGTTCTGTTCAACGTTTTGCAAATAAAAATCCCTAAAGTGGATCCAGTGTCAGTCTCTGTAGTTCGTTGGGCCATCTACCTTCGAGAAACCCCTAGACGCACACAAGGTCAAGAAGGCAACGGTAAGCCCAAAAATAACCAGCCGCTCCTTTTTTGGGGGTCAGTGCTACATATATATATATATATATATATATATATATATACATACATACATACAGTTGTGCTCATAAGTTTACATACCCTGGCAGAATTTAGGATTTCTTGGTAATTTTTCAGAGAATATAACACAAAAAACATTTTTAACTCGTGGCTAGTGTTTGGCTGAAGCCATTTGTTATCAATCAAATGTATTTACTCTTTTTAAAACATAATCACAACAGAAACTACTCAAATGACCATGATCAAAAGTTTACATACCCTGGTGATTTTGGCCTGATAACATGCACACAAGTTGACACAAATGGATTGGAATGGCTATTAAATGTAACCATCCTCACCTGTGATCTGTTTGCTTGTAATTAGTGTGTGTGTATAAAAAGTCAATGAGTTTCTGGACTGACAGACTCTTGAATCTTTCATCCAGTGCTGCACTGACTTTTCTGGATTCTGAGTCATGGGGAAAGCAAAAGAATTGTCAAAGGATCTGAAAAGGTAGTTGAACTGTATAAAACAGGAAAGGGATATAAAAATATACCCAAGGAATTGAGACTGTCAATCAGCAGTGCTCAAATTCAAATCAAGAAGTGGAAAATGAGGGGTTCTGCTGAAAAAAAAAACAGGTAGACCAACTAAAATTTCAGCCACAATGCCAGGAAAATTGTTTGGGATGCAAAGAAAAACCCACAAATAACTTCAAGTGAAATACAGGACTCTCTGAAAACATGTGCTGTGGCTGTTTCAAGATGCACAATAAGGAGGCACTTGAAGAAGAATGGGCTACATGGTCCAGTCAACTGAAGAAAGCCAATACTACACAAATGCCACAGAGTATCCAATTTACAATACGCCAAACAGCACAGAGACACGCCTCAAACCTTCTGGCACAAGGTAATTTGGAGTGATGAGGCTTTTTGGGCACAACCATAAATGCTACATTTGGAGAGGAGTCAAAAAGGCCTATGATGAAAGGTACAACATTCCTACTGTGACACACGAAGGTGGATGCTGATGTGTGAGCTACAAAGGCACAGGAAATTTGGTCAAAATTGATGGCAAGATGAATACGGTATGTTATCACAAAATACTGGAGGAACATTTGCATTCATCAGTCAGGAAGCTGCGCATGGAACGTACCTGGACATTCCAACATGACAATGATCCAAAACACAAGACCAAGTCAATCTGTCATTGGCTACAGCAGAATAAAGTGAAGGTTCTGGACTGGCCATCTCAGTTTCCTAACTCCAATATGATTAAGCCAATCTGGGGAGATCTCAAACATGCAGTTCATGCAAGACAGCCTAAGACTTTACAGCAGAGGTGCTCAACCTTTTGAAGGAAAGAACGATCATATTTTGTCACTGATAATATTTACAGGAGCAACGCTTAGATATTTTTTTTGTTTATGTGTATCTGGGATAAGTTTAATTTTCACATATATAGTTAGCTAAATTATCATTTTATATTATTTGAGTGCTGCACTATAATTTTCTTTTTTAGCTAGGATGGTAGCTATCTCCAACAGAAAGCAAGCAGAGAGATATCTGCCTGTCCGAACATAACTCTACTGAGTGCTGGACACCACAGCAATCCTCATACAATTAGTATGCAATATAAGTGCACATCAACATATAAATGAAAATAAAATAAATATAAACAATGACTAAAAATAAATAAAAACCATGCACCACAAAAGTATACAAATGAAAAAAGTATAATACATTTTAAAATGTCCTCCAAAGAGATATCCAGCTGTCTGTTATGAATCTTTGTGTACCTTCTCGTGAAAAATGTACAACTTCTGTGCCCTACCATGCACTCCAAAACTTCCAAAACAGACAAGCTTGAGTAAAAAGAGATCACTATAGCTTAATAAAATAAGACACACCAGGAACTCCCCAATGTTATCAATCTAAGCTCCCAGGTATTGGATCCAATTCAAACCGTGTCCTCAGTAGACCAGATATTAAATCCTTACAAGCATTAAAAAGGAACAGGCCCACATAGCGTAAAACCACCACAAAAACGTTTATTTAATAAGGCAGGTACTTACAATATATTAACTATTTATTCAGTGTATTCAGTACAAGCAGAGAAAGTGTTGCTCCTCTGACAGTCAGCGAGCGTAATGACATCAACAGTTAAGTCTCAAATTATGCTGACAGCAGTGCACATATGGTACTTTGCATATCGTTCTATGGTGCTTTCACTTACTGATGTTCTCATTACTGCCCTCTAGCTCATCATAAATAGCTAATAATTGCATACTCAAAGTTAAGCCGGCCATACAAAATTCTGCCGGCTCAGCAGGGACTGGCTACATTTTGAGCTAAGAATGGGCAGAGTGGTTGGTTAGAAGTCAATGTAATGATAGACTTCTGTACAACCACTCTGACTGATCAATGTATTGTGACTGGGGCAGGGTGGCTAAAAATCAATGATTTAAAAAAAATTTATTTTTTTATTTCTTTTTATTAACCACTTGCTTACTGGGCACTTAAACCCCCCTCCTGCCCAGACCAATTTTCAGCTTTCAGCGCTGATGCACTTTGAATGACAATTGCGCAGCCATACAACACTGTACCCAAATGAAATTTTTATCATTTTTTTCCCACAAATAGAGCTTTCTTTTGGTGGTATTTAATTATAGCTGGGAGTTTTATTTTTTGCTAAACAAACAAAAAAAGATGCAAAAAAAAAAAATCATGTTTCATAGTTTGTTATAAAATTTTGCAAACAGATAATTTTTCTCCTTCATTGAAATGCGCTGATGAGGCGGCAATGGTGGGCACTGATAGGCTGCACTGGTGGGCACTGATAGGCACAGTTAAGGCGGCACTAATAGGCACAGATAAGGTGGCACCGATAGGCACAGATAAGGTGGCACCGATAGGCACAGATAAGGTGGCACCGATAGGCACAGATAAGGCAGTACTAATGGGCACAGATAAGGCGGCACTGATGGGCAAAGATGGGCACTGATGGGTGGCACGGATGGGTGGCACTAAGGAGCACTGATAGGTACCACTGATAGATGGGACTGATGGGCACTGATAGGTGGCTCTGATAGGTGGTACTGCTGGGCACTGGTAGATGACACTGATGGGCACGGATATGTGGCACTGGGGTGCAGCACTGTTGTGGAGGCAGATTGTGGGCACTGATAGGTGACACTGTGGGTACTGATAGGTGGCACTGTGGGCACTGATGGGTGGCACTGATGGGGGCACTTTTTTATCATTTAGGTGGCACTGGCAGGGGGCAGGTGGGCACTGACAAGCTGGTCGTGATCGGGACTGATGTCCTGATCACGGCCGCCGGTGATCGGCTTTTTTGTGCTGATAGCGCGAGGAGGAAAAATAGCTGATTACCGGCCCTGTTGTGTCACATAATCAGCTGTCATTGGCTGACAGCTGATCACGTGGTAAGGGGTCGAGATCGACCCCTTGCTTCGATCCATGATCAGGCGAGTCTCATAGACTCGCTGATCACAGAGCGTGCCGCGCAGGCCGCTCGTGCATGGGACGACGTCAATAGATGTAGTCCCGGCAAAGCAGGTCCACGCTGTAGCCGTCATTCGGCTATAGCGCGGATGCCTAGTGGTTAAAATCAGATTTTTTTCATCTTTATCAAATGTATTTTAATAAAGTGCTTTTGGAGTAAAAATCTATCTAAAGATTTGAAGAGTTTTCTATTTAAGATACAATAATAATTTAGTTTATTCAGCATGTAATAGTTATGTAGCATGAGGTTGTATATTCTGCATAATGCCCATTTTTGGTAAACGAATTCAATGAATCCAAGCTCTGCAAGCTGAGATAACATGCAATGCATTGATGCAGTCACACAATTTCACAGTAACCATGAGATAAAACATAGTTCAGGAATATTCTTTTATCCCATTGTTTTTTTAAATCTATGTACACTGCAAACTGTTTGATTGAATCGGTTCTGATTTCACTGTTTTACTAACCTGACAGCTTATTATTCTAAATAGAATCTTTAATATTTGCAAACAAAATGGTTTCCTAACTACCAGCAAGAATAAGTCCTTACATTCAAGGAGAACTCTGCATTTCAGATCCATCATGGCAGCGTGTTTTAGCGGGCATCCACTCACCTCCCTCACCTTGTTGTGTCACTGCCGCTTCACCAGCCGTCCCATTAAAGTGAATTGGACTGTCGGCGAGTCAACAGCGGGTCAGAGGAGGAGCTGCTGCGGGACAGAGATGACTCTTAAAAAATTATGATTTAAATTGAGCTGATTTAAATCAAGCCTTTTTACTAGCGATTTAAATCATGAATTAAGCTGTGATTTGTATTGAATTAATTTAAATCAAATCCACCCGGGGGGGGGGGGGGCATACCACTAACGTGGTATTGGCCATGTACATGTAAAAATAACTAACTGACTACACAGAACATCATAGGATTTTATAGATAGGCAATGGGCATTAGGGTAGCATTCTTTTCTTAAATGCACTTCACTTAAAAATACATGTAAATCATACAATACTTAATCCTCAGTATTAGATATTCTCTGTCTATAGCAACACATTTTCAGACCATTTTAAGCATCTCCTAGACAGAGGACTTAAAAATAATAAAACCTATTGCTCCACTGTGCCCAGAGTTCTAGATGAATATCTGCTCAGATTATTTTTATGTATAGTTGAAAGAGCTCCCACTTGTCCAATTTCAAGGGCATAGTGAAGGAGGACTTCCATGCATGGAACAAGTCCAATCCAGATATATAATTTATTACCTTAGCTTTCCAGCAACATTAGAGAAATGAGAGGCCAGGGATATTTTCTGCTTCTCTTTGTTTCTGTTAAACAATCTTAATCGCTTTGTCATAAATTAAGAAAACTTGCTTGTCCAAATGACAACAACATGAAAGCAGATCTGTGATGAGGAAGAAAAATATGCTTGTCTTTTTTTATGATTTACATTTTACTCTTAACTTTTTTTGAAGTAGACATCTGTTGCGAAAGGAAGCACTTCGGGAATGTGACTAAATAAAGTTATGTTCAGTCTCTATTTAATAAAGAAAGGAGCTACGCAAATCTACTGAGTTCAGGGAACACTACACAATATTAATAACACATATTCAAATAGACACACATTCATCTTAAACATAAAATTACAGTTTAAGATGAATTATTAAAATAGAAGCATTGCTTTTTGTAATGTGCCAAACTAAGCATGAATAAAAAGGTCCTATCCACCCAAACTGTTTCTTCCAGTTCAGGTTGACAGCAGTGGGTTGTTTTGCAGAGAACTAATGTACAGTATAAATTGTTAATTTATGCTTGCGGCTTTTATCATTAACCAACCTCTTTATTTATACAAAGATTCCTGCACCCAAGTTCTAGCTACTCAGACTAGCCATGGCCAATATACAAAGCCCTACTCTTGCTGGAAAATTCTCTATTTATTTATTTTTATTACAGAAAATGAAGATGGAAGATAGAAGTTCCTCTTTGCTCCTTAAACCTCAAATCCAGCATTGTCTTCTCTTTTGCCCTGGCAGTGGTGGTGATCATAGTTATATACAAGACATCAGTCCATCAAGTTCAACCTGAGTAGGTGTGGTTGCATGAGTGCGTATGTATTTATATCACTAAAATGTCCCAAATTCCCGTATGTTGTGTTCGATAAGATGCCCATCTAAGAGTTTTCTTTTAATTATCGACACTCCCTGCTGACACAATCAATTGTGGAAAGGTTTTGCATTCTTACCTTATCGCTCTAACAATAAAGAACCCCTTACTCAGCTTAAAGTGGATGTAAACCCTCACATATACTCAGTGAAGTGAACAGCCTCAGATGATACACAGAGATGAAAAAATACTCATGCATAGGTTTTACTTGTTTATCTGCAGTCTTTTCCTCCCTACACCCCTTCAAAATGGCAGATTGTGTTAAAAATCTTTCGCAATGAAGGGGGCGAAGAGCATGCAGTTACAGTGTGTGAGAGCTGATTGGAGTAAAGGAACACACCCCCCTCCCTTCACACATCAGAAGAACTGTGTTCTAAATAGACAAGCTCTGTTCTGTGCTCTCTCCTCTTCCCCATCCCTCCCGACACAAATTTCTCTCATGTGTCTGGAAAATTTGACAGAAAGGGAGAGATAAACACTGCAGATATATACAGTATGTGCTTTTCTACGATTTCATGATTGAGATTTACAACCACTTTAAGAGTAAACCGCTTTTTGTCCAACTTCTTTGAGTAGCCAAATTTCTTCTTAAAGCGGAAGTCCCGCAAATTTTTTTTCCCAAAAGTCAGCATATACAAATACTGCAGCTGCTGACTTTTAAAATAAGGACACTCACCTGTCCCAGGGTCCAGCGATGTCGGCACCCGAGGCCGAACCGTCCCTCGGATGCTGCCACCGCCATCTTCGGTAAGGGAATCAGCAAATGAAGCCTTGTGGCTTCACTTCCCAGTTCCCTACTGCACATGCACGAGTCGTGCAGCACAAACTGAATGGTCCCTGCTGTCTCTGGGACCCGTGTGTGTCCCAGCAGACAGTGCGAGGGGAAGAGGCGTAGACTCCCGTGGGAGTCTATGCCCAGAAGTGGGTGCAAATACCTGTCTTAGACAGGTATCTGCACCCCCCACCCTCCTGAAAGGTGCCAAATGTGACACCGGAAGGGAGGAGGGTTCCCGAAAAGCATTGTGAACTTCCACTTTAAGCGACCTGAGACTGAAAGTTTATTCCCTATGCTCGAATCAACATTAAGATATTTGTACATTGTATCTTGAAAGCAGATCTCCTCCTTAGTGTGTCATCTTCAGGGAGAATACGTTTAATGTATGTGGACATTAATGAGGTTCTCCGGCCCCCATATAAGCTTTGCTGCCCTTCTCTGGACTCACTCCAGTTCCAGCACATTCCTTCTGAGGGCTGAAGACCAGAACTGGGTGGCATACTCAAGATGTGGCCAAACCAGAGTATTGTACAATGGTATAACTATAGTTTTATATTTTGAGTAGATACCCTTTTTTAATAGAGGCGAATAGTCTGCTAGCTTTGCTTGCTGCAGCTAGGCATGGTATGCTATTGCTAACCCCCTGTTAGGACTCCTTGATCCTTTTTCCATCTTAGATTTCCCCTGAGGTTCTCCCCCAGTGTGTAACTTGCATTCATATTTTTAGCCCCAAGTGCATTATATTTTTTTGTTGAATTGATCGATCTATACTCCTGGACATTGCGGCACACCTTTATTAAACTGTGCGTGCTGTTCCGGACACTGTGAGCCCAGAACAGCATCATGATGTACCCCCCCAACAAAGTGGGCTGGATCACAGAGTGATGAGTCTGTACAGGACAACACCAGAGGGGAAGTAAAAATAGTTTTTCATTTTTTGATGCTCCGCTTTTGTAAAACATCTTTGGAAAGCCGAGTTGAACGTTAAAGACTAACCCCAGCCAAAACTTTTTTTGTTTTAGTTTGGATAGTGAAAGGGATATTATGGTAGGTTTAGAACGTAGCAAAATTTGTTTTATTGTTGTCTTTGTCCCCATTTGAAGGGGTTCTCTTCCCTCTGTCTGTTTCCCAAATATCAGATAAAAAAAGGAAGGGAGGGAAAATCTCTCCACTTCTTGTGCGACAGTTGTCATACAGAACATGAATAGACACACCGCCATCGGGTACTCAGGCAGCAGTAGAAACTAACTTCATACTACAGTAAGGGAGGTTCTACTGCTATAAAAGGTTTTACTGAACTGTCTGCATGAGAGATATCCCCTCTCTTCCTGTCCAGATGATACAAAACAGGAAGACATTAGAATTCTCTTTCATAGGGACACAGACAGCATTCAAAATCTGATAGAACCCTTTTTATAGTACACCGACGGCATTCAAAACTTGACAAAACTTGTAAACCTTCCCCATTCTACCCAACAGAGAAAAACGGATTTAGGCTGGAGCTTGGTTATAATTATGGTTGCACTGATACCGGTGTAGATATCGAGCATTTGCACGAGTACTTGTGCAAATGGTCCTATACCTGAAACCGACAGCTGTTGAAACATACAGATTACAAAGTGAAAGCAAAGCAAATCAGTGCGCATATACCCTTCCGACAACTAAAATAAAGGCTGCAGCTAAAAACAATGCAAATGCAAATAAAATATAAAATAAAAACAAAGAATAAGTCCAGAGAAAAGTTTAAAAAGAATCTTGTACGTAGTAGTCTTACATTATAAATGCATCAACACCTTTAATGTCATTATATTATGGAAATTAAACATACAGTATATCATGATCCTTTCTTCATTGAATCATTGGCCTTTAAGATCTTTCATTTTATTACCAAGAATAGGTTTTAACAGAGCCCACATGCCTGGAAAAACTAATACAGCAGCATTTGGTCTGAATCTTGTCCTTACAGTCTTTGGCTGACAATGGTTTTCTAGCTTTTAACTATGTATAAATACAGAAAAGACTATTTATACAGTATAAAGAGCACCTTTCACAGGAGCCAGATCCAGTTCTGATCAGTAGGGGATCCAACCGTTGAATTGATAGCTGGATGACAGGTCGTGTACACTTCATTTATCCACAGCGGACAAGGACACCTCCTGCCCTGCTCTATGGACAGCTGAATATAAATAGACCATCTGTCCATTTACACCCAACTGCCCTCTAATCTGGCCAGATGGAGAAGTGATCCCCTTTTTTTTTTTTTTTTTTTTTGCCGGATCGGATTGAACCCGGAGGGAGCTGGGTGTAAATGAACAGAGGAGAATGGAGGGTTTGATCAGGTTTGGCTGAAAAACAGACAGCCAGACCCGATCAGACCTCTCGTGTGAATGGGGCCTTAGAGGCGTCTACACCTTTTTGCAAACCTATGCTTTGGCTATGCAGGAGAAAGCAACAACTTTGCTTTAACAATTCTCCTGCAGAACATTGCTCACTTTTCCTTTACTATGCAGCCACTACAGCCATTTTGAAAAATTGGTTAACAGTTCGGCCCCGAAAAAATTTGGCTGCTGAATGACCGGGCCATTTTTTGCAATTCGGCACTGTGTCGCTTTAACTGACAATTGCGCAGTCGTGCAACAATGTGCAAACAATAATTGGCGTCCTTTTTTTCCCACAAATAGAGCTTTCTTTTGGTGGTATTTGAACAATCTGTGGTTTTTATTTTTTGTGCTATAAACAAAAAAAGAGCAACAATTTTGAAAAAAAATAGCAATATTTTTAACTTTTTGCTATAATAAATACCCCCAAAAAATATATTAAAACCACATTATTTTTGGTAAAAAAATTTGCAATAAGCGTATATTGATTGGTTTGCGCAAAAGTTATAGCGTCTACAAAATAGGAGATAGTTTTATGGCATTTTTATTATAATTTTTTTTTTATTAGCAATGGCAGCGATCTGCGATTTTTTGGGACCACTGTCATTTACACAGTGATCAGTGTTCTAAAAATGCACAAATTACTGTGTAAAGGACACTGGCAGTGAAGGGGTTAACCACTAGGGGGCGATTAATGGGTTAAGTGTGTGCTAGGGAGTGATTCTAACTGTGGGGGGAGGCTACCTAGGATATGACAGTGATCACTGCTCCTGATCACAGGGAGCAGTAGATCTGTGTCATTACACAAGGCAGAACGGGGAAATGCCTTGTTTACAAAGGCATCTCCCCATTCTACCACTCCACACCGCAATCGCGGGCCACCTGAGAACATCGAGTTTCCGGGACCCGGGGCGCGTGCACCTGAAAGGCGGCAAATTTAAAGGGACATACCTGTACACCCATTTGCCTGCCTGTGCCATTCTGCCGACATACATCTGTGTGCGGCGGTCAGCAAGCAGTTCAAGGGAAGCTGGACTTCTTACTTGCAGAGGTTTCACAGTACAAGGCTACATTTAAGTAAACCAACCCTTAGATTTTATTTAACTCAGCTCGCACAGATACATTCTTACTTTTATGTGATATTAGATTTAATTTCTTGTCAAAACCAGGTCAAGCAAATAATACGCATATGAATTTCAATAAGTTTCCAAAAATATATATAAATTGTTCTCCTAACAAAATGTATGCCATGACTGCTTTACTCCAACTGAAATATCCCTTTGCTAGCACAAATGGATTTGTATAAAAAGCCCTCACGCTTAACCTGCATATTTTCTGCTATGCAGAACTTTTGGTGGGAAGCTTATCGGAAGCAACATGCTTATTTAGAAAAATTTAATTTATGATTTAGCAAGTTATCTACTATAAAAGGCTTCATCTCTGAAAAGTAAAAATATATTCAAAACCAAGCAAAATTTTGAAATACTAAATATTTATGTTTATACCTATAAAAAAGTTGGTTTGCAAAGTAAATATAAGCTTGGTATTTTACAAAAGAAAATGTAATTTACATATTTATCTTCCACTAATAACATGCAATGTTGTGCTAGAGTAAGCCCTTCACAAAAAAATAAAAAATAAATAAATAAATAAAAAACAGAAACACACACTGAGGTTGACAAATGCTTTAAATTGGTCGCACATAGGAATTGTATTATCTACACCAGTGGTCATGAACCCTGTCCTCAGGGCCCACTAACAGGCCAGGTTTGCAACATAACTGAAATACATGACAGGGGATATAATTTGCTGCTCAGTGATTGCAGTATTCTAGTCTGCATCTCCCCCAAGGTAATACATAAAACCTGGCCTGTTAGTGGGTCCTGAGGACAGGGTTGATGACCACTGATCTACACTATTTCAGCACATTAAGAAAAATCTCATAAATGCAGAGTGTTGTATTTGTACATTGCGTGTACTGGAAAATATTGGCTGATCTATCATTGTTTGTTGATAATGAAATGGGCCCTATAAAACTGGATCAAAAACTACAAACTTTGCTCTAAGATCATAGGTAAAATAGGCATCCCCAAAGTAATAATATACTGTACACAGGGAGACTTCTGACACATCCCATTAAAAGTGGCAAGTCATCAGTGGTGTAATAGGTAGGAAGGTCTAATATTGTCATACATACAGGCTCAAAGAAAAGAAAGCTATGCACCTGTCAGGGACTAAATGTACCTGCTATGGAGAGAAAGGAGGACCACACGTGGGAGACACAGCTCGGAATGAATGTGCAAGTTATGTGGACTAAGACAAGTGACCGGTCTTTATTAACTCGCTGAAGAGTAAAAATCACACATTGCCTCATAAATTTAAGCAGGTGCTGAGAAGGGCCTACAAGATAACTTGAAAGCTAACTGGAACATGGGTGCACATGTTATCTACTTTCACTCTTGCATCACCTGCATAGCCCTTTTTGTATATATTGTAACCTGGGGGTAGCTTTGGAATGACCGCCAGCCAGTTTGGTGAAAGAATATTAGTTAATTTATTTTAACCACAGCTAATCAAAATACAGCTTACTTCAGCCAAAGTAAATAAACAGTCTGAATCCTGGTATTGGTAAACTAAACAGCAGGCTCATTGCTAAGCTTCGGTCCCATTAAGGCGTACGGCTCCTTCAAAATAAGGGTGCCAGGCCACATGGGGGGGGGGGGGGGGGTTAGAAGCCAATGTCTCAGCTTGTCTGAGAGCTCCCATTTGCTACACAGCTTGTAAGTCTCTCTCTTCTACTCCCTTGCCTGACACAGGTGCTGATTTCCCTCTGCTGCCTTTCAAGCCTCCCTCACCAAAGCCCTGGTGGCCAGGGATTGAAGGCTCTTCTCCACCAAGTCTCTTTGAACCTTTGAATTTCTGAGTCCTTAATATAAAAAAATTAGGGCTGTGGACATTAAAGATTAATTCTTCAATTAATCGATACATTTTTTTGATCTATTAAAATTCTTTTGATCGGTACTCACCTCTCCGCCTCCTTCCAGGTCTTCAGGGAGTTCCGTCGGAGATCCTGTGATGTCACAGACATTGACGTTACTGGACTCCTCCCCGCTTGCCTCCGTCTGCTAACGAAGGGAAGGGGGGAGGAGTCTGGTGACGTTGAAGTTCAGATTGAACGTAACACATACAGCGGAAGAGCTACGCACGATGTCACCCGCTGCTGCCCTATGGAACTAACACGATTGTCGGCTTTACATGCTGTGTTTTAATCATCTTTATGTGAGTAGTTTGTGTTTGAACACAAAATTTTAATCTTATACTTAAGTGGTGAGCACTTAGATCTTTTCTTTCTACCCATGACCTGGCGTCCTTGCTGAGATCTAAGGAGACGTGAGAGAAGTTTATGGTCCGTGTTAACCCTTTTGATACCCACTTTCATGACCACCTGTTTGTACAGGGGTCCATGCCATAAGGTGAGAGTGATTAGGTAGACCGGAGGTGGAGGGATTGTCACGCTACTGTGGAAAAAAAAATACTGACATCAGTGCCATAGTTTGAATTTAAAATGTATTTGCGTGAACTGTGAAGTTAAGTCATGGATTGTGGAAACTAACTAGTGTCGGGTGATTGTATATACTGTATACCACATTTACCACTGACTAATGCAGAGTTGCAATGCAAGGAGATCAGCTAAAAGTAGTTGGATCTGTACGTGCGTTATAATTAATCAAAATTATTCTATTAAAAAAAAAAATCGATTAATCGCACACGAAAATTTTAATCAGTAACAGCCCTAAAAAAATATATAAATGTAGCAATCCAGAGAGTCCTGGAAGTCAGTCCTCTCTAGCCAAACTTAACCCGGGACACCTTACCCTGCATGAGTGAGAACCCCTGAATACAGCAAAGGTTCTGAAACTGTCCCTCTTAAAGGGACTACTCAAATAACAGGAAAACGTACCTACCATCCAGGACACATTCCTGGTGTCCTGCACAATATGTACTGCCTTTTTAAAAATGAATATGTATAAAAAATAATTCGATTTTGGTCACATTAAAGTATGCAATGTTGAAAATTATCTAAAGATGCCTGCACTAAGCCTGTAGATAGAAGTGCAATGTTTTACTTGACCCCAAGTTTTCTTTTTTTTCCTATGTTTAGAGATACACACAGATGGTGATCACAGGATGTGATCACAAGGAATCAGACATCGCACAATGATTGCATATTTAAGACAACATTCTGACACATGTATAGCTACAGGGAAGCAGATTAGAAAGAATAAAATCATATAAATTCAGCAATTAGAAGTGTAGCATAGGATGCATGTTAAAGGACAAAGGAAAAGACGCAGAAAGAAAGCAATAGCTTTAAAAAAAGAAAAAAAAAAAAAAAAGAAAGCAATAGCTTTAAAAAAAAAAAAAAAAAAAAAGAAAAACTAAAACGAATGCAAAACATTTTAGTTCTGCAGTTGAAAGGTATTAGCCCTTGTACACACGGTCGGAGAATCCGTCGGAATGTGTCCTATCGGACCGTGTCGTTGGATAATCCGACTGTGTGTGGTATGCATCGGACTGATTCCGTCGGAATATCCGTCTGACCCAATTTTCCAACATGTTGGAAATATTTCCCGACCAACTGGGCCGATCGGACATACTCCGATCATGTGTAGAGAACTTTGATCGGACCAAGTGCCACGCATGCTCAGATCAAATTCCTACATCAAAGCTATTGGCTACTAGCCTGAATGTAGTCCCATCGTAACGAAATTACGTCATCACGTTCTGAAAGATCGGATTTTTTTCACCAACTTTGTCCGACCGTGTGTATGCAACAGTTTCGGACAAGATCCGACAGACAAAATCCGACGGATTTGGTTGTGGAAATCTCCGACCTTGTGTACAGGGGCTTAGAATCGTGTTTGTGAACCAAGGTGCCCTGAAGAGTCCTCAGGAGGCAAAATGTCAAGCAACTGTCTCAATCCTATAGTCCGATCAGAGCGATCCTGTATAGAGAGGAGGGAGAGAACACAGCCTGCACCCCACACCTCCTTATGGCTCTCTCCTCTCTGCTGTTATCTGTACTAAAGTCGACAACCCAGAAAGCTGTGCAAGGTGCCCATCTGCATCCCACAAACTGATGACATCATTGCTAAGGACATGCAGGCAGGCCACACAGCCTTCTCGGTTGCCAATTTAGTGTAGATATCAGCATAGAGGAGGGAGGGGGGGAAGAGGTGTGGGATTAATAACTCCCGTATACAGACAGCACAGAGAGCACAGCCCACAGCTCCTCCTGGCTCTCTCCTCCTCTGCTGCTGTCACTACAGAGAGGGACATGATTTGTGCTAGGAAGTGGGATGTGATAATAGAGGGATTTAAGAGGGTGGGAGCATTGTGCTTGGAGTTAGGAGTGGGAGCCATGCTAGGAAGGGGATTTGGGGGGAATTTTGCTGGGAGGAAGGATTTTGGGGGGAGGGGTTGTGCTAGGAGAGGAGATGGGATTTGGGGGTTTGTGTTGGAGGGACATTTGTGCTAGGAGGGGTGATTTGGGAGCTGAGGGGGGTTGTGCTTTAAGAAGGGAATTAAGGGAAGAAGGTTTACAACCTACAGATGAGTGCCTCACAGACTACATTTTAGGGTTTGTTCACATCAGGTTCAATGTGGTAATGTGCAAAATCGTGCGTTTTCCTGCACAGCACAAAAATGCCCTGTCTTCTTCAGATGTATGTGGGTGTCTTTCAGGGACGGACTGACCATTGGGCCACACGGGCACTGCCCGAGGGCCCCGTGCCACTAGGGGGCCCCATAAGGGTTGCCAGCCTCAGTTAAACCAGGGACAGTATGTAAAAAAAAAAAACACAGATTTTTACATCTGTCTCTGAAATGTCCCTTACCAACATCTTTTGGTCTAAAAATCCTGAGATTATAGCTGCCCCACCTCTCCAGTACCTTCTCAGCCAATAGAAACATGTCTGTGTATACTGTGTGTGTGTGTGTGTGTGTGTGTGTGTGTATGTGTGTGTGTGTGTGTACTGTGTGGCACCATAATGTCTGATTGCCTAGGGGCCCCATAATCTTTTATTGCCCGGGGGCCCCATGAGTTGTCAGTCTGCCCCTGGTGCCATTAATTCCTAATGACACCCTCGTGCATCTAGCGAATGTGTGTATGCTGGTTCCTGCTAAAATGCATGGTACCCCAGCACTACATTGTTTTGATGCAGCAACAATGAAAAAAAGAAACATGTGGGAACACGTAAGAAAAAAATGCACTTGCTCGGATGCACTTCCTTGTTGTAACGATCCCACAGATTGGCGTGCACAAAAGAATACCTTGACTGAAAAAAAGGTAAAAAGGTTGAGAAATACTGAATCAGAACACCTGTTTTTATTGCGGCCTGTGCTCCTCAGAGAGATTCACCTCTTCTGTTTGTCTTGTTTACCATTTTTATCAAAAGTGAAAGCAAAAGAAAATCCCAAATGTTGAATTCCCCAGTTATAGAGGGGAAATCTTCCATTGGAAAAACTAGTAGCGGCAACCAGGGATTCCCTCACTTGGGAGGGATTTCATCTCACTTCCTGCTTTGGCTATGGGACAGGAAGTGAATAGAAATCACCCCAATAGTACACAGATAGAAAAAAAAACTGGCAGGGGTTATAACCCTCCCTTACTCTATCCAAAAAAAGTTTTGCTGTTCCACCTTAAAACCTCCCAAAGCTGGAGAAAACACATGGCTCTTTGTAACGGATTTACCAATAAAAAATAAAAATAAAAAAATTAAGAAATAATTATACATGTAATTTAAATGTTATAGCATAAAAGTAGTTATCCTTTACCAGAATGCTTTTAACCAGTTTAAAAAATGATTTATACACATACGAGTTTTTCAAACAAAATGAAAATCTGTATACTGTTTTTTTTTTGAGTGTGGGACTCTAAATTGTATGTTAGAAACCTGGTTGCAGCAACAGAATTTCAAGTTTAATATATTCTGTATGCCTGTAGAAGTCCAGAACACTGCTTACACTTGTAAATTATATTTCTAAAATAAAAAATGTATGCCACAGTTGTATGCAGTGGGCAGAACATACCCTTTACCCGAGCTCTGAATATCAGACATAATTAGAAGTCAGATTGTGGAAATGGCAATAGCCTGCTGACAAAACATTTCACTAACCAAACCATACAATTTGATGTGTTTAGCAGAATGCAACTAGAATTCAGGCTGACATTCCTTAACATAAAAGCCTTTACATCTACAGATTAATATCAATCTTGGCAGGCTTTGCTTTAAAAATAACCCTGCTTTTACTCACAACTGACAATTAAAAAAAAAAAAAAAAAAAAACTTTGTTGTGGAGACCAGTGCATCAGTGATGAAAGGGCTAGACAAGGGAAGGCAGCCGAGGAGAGTTACTGTAGATAATATTTCAACGCAGGGACATTGTGTTTGGTAATACTTGGCTCAAAGAACTCTCTGGGGCCGCATATTCACTGTGACATAAGTGCAGAAACAATACTTCATAAATCATCATATCCTGCTTTTTTACTGTAAACTAAGCTCTTGGGTTATTTTAAGGTGGGCTACTAGTTATTGGGGATTGATGGGTCATATGTGCTTAAAATGCAGCAGGCCAAGATAAATATTTGTAAGCGGAGCTGTATTTATACATTTGTTTGTGCATCTCCTACATGCAATAAAAGCCACAATTTGTGTGTAGGCTTTAAACAATCAAAATGCGGGTAAAGTGCAACTTTAGTCACAAAAATAAATCCTGATAGATCACTTTAGGCTCTCCCCTTTTGCTGGTAAAGCATTAAAAATAAATGCCTATACTTAAATCGGTAATGCACTGTCTCACCCTTCACTGCACATGCTCAGTTGCTCTTTATTCTCGGCACTATATCTAAAATCAGAGCCACTAGAGGTTATCAGCGTTAAGATTTAGACCCCTTTCACACCAAGGGCATTTTGCAGGCGCTATAGCGTTAGAAATAGCGCCTGCAATCCACCCTAAAACTTCTGCACCATTGTCTGTAGTGTGAAAGCCCCGAGGGCTTTCACACTGCAGCGGTGCGCTGGCAGGACATCAGGAAAAGTCCTGCCAGCAGCTTCTATGGAGCGGTGTGTTTACTGCTCCTCCACCGCTGCTTCCCATTGAAATCAATGGGGCAGCGCTGTAATACGGATTTGCGGCGCATTTTGGCCGCTAGCGGGGCGATTTTACCCCCGCTAGCGGCCGAGAAAGGGTTAAAACCGCCGGCAATACGCTGCAATAGCGGCGTTTTGCCGGCGGTTTTAACCCTTTCTCGGCCGCTAGCGGGGGTAAAATCGCCCCGCTAGCGCCCAAAAATGTGCCGCAAATCCGGCGGTAAAACGCCGCTAAAAATAGTGGCGTTTTACCGCCGACACTATGGGCGGCGTGGTGTGAAAGGGGTCTTACTGTTGCTGAAGGGGAAAGGAAGTAAAATTAATGACAGACTGTGCAAGGGAACATAGATTAGGGGAGAGAAAGGGTAAAGGGCCACTGGGTCCTAATTCGGACTTTACAGACAAGATGGACAATGATATAGTACAAAAATATATTTTATTAACAATCAGTCATATCAAACAGGTCAAGTAAAAAAGAATTAAAAACATACGATAGGTATATGATAGTAATGAGTATCAAAACATGATAAACATCAGTGAGGCCCTGAATAAATTCAGTTCCGCTAATCGTTCCTCATAGCTGAGGTCCTCCATGCCTTTTATCAGTTTGGTTGCTCTTCTCTGCACTTTCTCCTGTTCCCCAATATCCCTTTTTTGAACTGGTGCCCAAAACTGAACTGCATAATCCAGATGCGGTCTTACTAATGATTTGATTTCTTTCTTAGCTGTGAAATAGCTGGTGATCCTGCCAGTTCCCCTTCTGTTATGTTTCAATCTGAGCACACCAAGGATGACCTAGTGTGGTCAGTTGCATCGGAGATATGAGGCGTGGCCAGACTGCTGATGACACGCCCCTCCCAGTCATGTACATTTTGAATGAAAGCAGCTGAGGACATGTGATGTCAGCAAAAGGTGCCAACTGTCACAAGGAGTCTCCACATCTGCCTCTCAGAGCATAGGCTTCAGTGCTAAATAGCTCTTACTTTATTAATTTTAAAAATGTGTATTTTTTTTAACTCTTTTTATTGATAAAAGAGTGTTACAGTGATCCAAGATAAAGCTCAACATGAACACAACATCACATAAAGTACCGTTTTGCAGACACGAATTACACTGTTGAAAAAGCATACATAGTTCTTGTGGGCCACTAGACAATAAAGCAACTTACAAGTGTACTTATTTATTCTTTCTTCAGTAAAATGTTTTGCTGTATATCAGTATTGCCCTTTTTTTCTTTTATTCAGTGCAGAGTCCCTTTAGAAAAGAGTAAAATCTTTATTGAAAACTTTGGGTCACATATCTTATTCACAAAAGATTTAACCATGTGCTCTCACACTGAAATGGCTAAGCTATGCTTTTTTCTATGTTCCATAAATCTCAGCATAGTGGCTAATCAGCTCCGTTTCCATTGGAAAGTATTTAGTATCTGTATTGTGTTATATCATTACAATATTCTACTAGATAGGATTTTCAGAATGACATTTTGCAATAATATCAGCACTTCTGCTGGAATATAAGTGGAATATTATTAGTTTTCTGCAAAAATCCTCCAGTAGAATAGACATAATAATAAATGTAACGTGATTTACATAACCAAAACGGTCTGGACTTACAGTATTGTCCTATAATAACTACCTTGTAATGTTGGCGTGCCTGGTTGTTTTCAGTGTAAGAAAACTATTTAACATCTCTGTGATATTAAAGAGAAACTGAATTCTGGAAGTTTTGCCCAAAAAAAGGCAAGCAAAGGCAAGCACAGGAGTATTGCCTGTGGTTGTCCTGCAACTAATCTTTTCACATTACTGACTTATCTTGTCTTGTTCTGCACTTTGTCTATGTATGAAGGAGACTGTCGTGGTAAATAAAGGCAGGGCTTTGCGTCCTCATATTAGAGCCTACAGCAAGTAGAACAAGGAGCAGCACAGTAGTGACAATACCAAATCTCACTTCAAATCACGCATGACTAGTAGTCATAGGCAGTGGTGCCATAGAGCTCACACTGCTAGTTATAAAGCCGAGGCTGTAGGCACACTTTCAGGAAGGGGTAAATTCTCTAGCTTTGGGCCCGTCTTTTACACAATATGATCTGTTGTCCCTGCCTTCATGGCAAAACCCATATTTGGTGTGAGTGGAGTCTAGGAGGAGTGGAGAACTGTGTATCCTACAGAAGAAAGATGTAGCAATCAGATGGAACACTGTTTGGTTCCCCCATGTGAGTTTTCCTATCTATGGGCCTGGAAATACCAGACTTTCAGCACTGACCTAAAGGGAACAAGGACGTAACACTGTATCAGAAGATTTGGGTTTACTCAATTGAAATCGGAAGTGTTTTTATTGTTTTGCCAATGTTTGGACATTGTATACTTTGTCAAGTAAAGGAACATGTTTAACATGCTTAGAAGACAACTTAGGTCTGTAAGGCCTGCTGGGCATTTATAGACTGGAGCAGTATGACTCTGGAAAGTCCTGTATTTCTGTAGGCCCCCCAGTAGGCTCCAAGGACCCGCCTACACATTCACATACTGAGAGTAAATATGTTTTTGTTTTTTTATTAAGAGGAATTCATTTTTCAAATTCAATTTTTTTTATTTCAGGTCCACTTTAAGCCCGAGAACAGGGAGGGATTGAATACACCCACAGGAGAAAGCTTTGTTATTATTATT
The DNA here is from genome assembly GCF_037356315.1 of Lithobates pipiens. NCBI lineage: Eukaryota > Metazoa > Chordata > Amphibia > Anura > Ranidae > Lithobates > Lithobates pipiens. The sequence goes on along the minus strand of NW_027507696.1, from coordinate 22,932,673 downwards.
AATGGTTCTTATATAGCGCCGTCAATTTACGCAGCCCTTTACATATACATTGAACATTCACATCGGTCCCTACTCTCAAGGAGCTTACAATCTAAGGTCCCTAACTCACATTCATATACTAGGGCCAATTTAGACAGAAGCCAATTAACCAGCATGTCTTTGGAGTGTGGGAGGAAACCAGAGTACCAACATGCAAACTCCAGGCAGGTAATGTCGTGGTTGAGATTTGAACCAACGACTCTTTTTACTGCTAGGCGACAGTGCTAGCCACTATATGGCTGTGCCACCCTAAAGTTCTCACCAGAGATGTCAATGTGGTAAGTAAATCTAATGGGAGTGGCTTCATAATTATCAACCATCTGCTGCACCTGCAGGACTATGGTGAGGAAAATTTCAGGGTCTGCATTCCTTTAGAGGTGATTTCCTATTGCCATTATATCACCACAAATGACACTTTTGTTGCAGGGGGTGCCTGATATCTGACTTCTATCATAGTGTAGACTTCTGGAAAAATCAGTGAGCCAAACACACAAACAGGAAATAATGTTTCTGGGGTGTGTTCTGTACATTCTGTTTACAGAACACCTCCAAGTAGCCATATTGCATTTCACTTCACAGAAAATTAAAGAGCTGTAGATTGAAAAGGAAATATATTAGTATAATAATATATAATAAGTATTATTTTTTCCATGAAAGTCGAGTTACCCTTTAATTAACCTATACATCTTATAGCTGTTCTGAGATTTGACTTTGGGTTACTTTGGTGCTATACTCTAAAAAAGATTGTTACAGTTTAGGCCCAGCGTAGTTCAGCCTTAGCATGCTTGTAAGGATCAGATTTTGTATTGCCTCCCAAGTGGGCAGCAACACATGCTGTCTTTGTTGTCTTAATGTAATATTGTGTGCAAATTCAATTTGAAATTCAATACCCTACACTTGTAAAACAGAGGGAAAAATTATTTGTTTATTACCTGTACATTTAAAAAAAAATAATAAAAAAGAACTCTTGCTTCTGCAATGATTTATTTAATACATAAAATACTGCATTAATAAATGATTACATTATGTGAAATGTGAAACACCTGGACAGAAGATATTTACAGTAAGATTAGCTTTTCTGAGGGTGTGATTTGTTTACTTTTATGACTAATTTTCACTGCTACATTGTAGGGATGTTCTTCAAACATTTTACTGTGTAATTTTCCTTGAACTCTTCATGTCCTGAAATTGGGTGTGAAACTCTTGATGTTAGTGTCCTGTATTCGCTTTGTATTGACAATCGTATTACTTGCCATAGTATTAAGAACTCTTTTGAGTTACAAATAAATTTGTTGTCATTATATTTCATTGGTTTTATAATAACACACAGCAAATTAAAGTGGAATGAATGTGGATAGGAAGTTCGGGATACAAGTTTCAAAACCCGATTGAGTGAAAAGGACATAATAGTAAAAAAAAAAAAAAAAAAAAAAAAGAAGTACTAAATACCACAAGTTATGATCCCATAGAGAAATACAGAAAGGACAAGAAATGGGGGGGGGGGGGGGGGGGGGAGCAGGAGGTCATACAAAAATGCAAATAAGTGAGTTTAGGTTGCTTTTCTAAACAAAAATAGCTTGGTACAACCAATGGTGTAGTGGAAAGTAGTTAATGTATATATTGTATTGATTAAATTGTACTTGTCATTTAGCCGTACCTTTTTTTAATCTGCACGAAAAATTAAGAGAAAAAGGTATACGGGGTCATTTCCTGCACGTATACTATTAAGTCATGTAAAATCTTGCACACAATGTACAGGACCACTTGTTGACAAAAAGATAGGCAGATGCCTAGGGTGCTAGATAACTGCTTACTATCAACATCCTTTACATGTATCTGGAGGCTGTCTGTGAATTGCAGAAGGAGAGAATTTAGAGCTACAGGCTAGGAGAAATGGTAAGTTTTGTCCTCTGTCGTTCAAAAGTCATTCTCTGCAAAGCCCTAAAGCAAATGTGATTTTTTAATCTGAATTATTAAATACTTTTATTGTGATCCTGAAAAGCAGTTTCCTTTATTCTTATGTCTGGTTTACCCTTAAGATGCTTATCTACTACTATTTAAGGTTCCACGGATATATTTATCTGCAGTACTGTTTTTTTTTTTTTTTTGTTTAAAGTTTCCAAACGGCTTTGCTTACAGGGGTTCAGTGTTCTAATAATTGAGGACAACAATCAATGAACGAAGTTCAATTTATTTGTGCACATAAATTAAATTGTCCTGTTTACGAAGCACACATTAGCACTATTTTTGTGAAGCACTTATAATAGGTTTCACATGTGGTTTCCTTTGGTGAGGTTTGTGAACTGATTATTAATATATTTGTGCTCAATTGTACTTCACATCATGGTATGGCATATTATGTCCAAAATCTTTGTCACCTATTGTCCTGAATTTGGTATTGCCCCCTGAACATACTATACTCCCCCCTCTCATAGGTCTCAAAAACTATAAGTCCCTTTGTGTACAGTAATTAAAATATGTACATTTCTAGCCTTGATTGTAGGTCTTGGCTTAGCTAGAGAGGGAAGGCCGACAAAGCTTTACAGTGCTGAAGTTCTCATGCTGCCAATGAGAGAGAAAGGAGAGAATGTCAGGGAGATAATATAAGGCACTATCATTGTAAGTTTACCTCTTTTGACTCCCTGGCAGCAGAGATGGTCTTCTCTCCTATGATTATTTTCTTTTCTCTCTCCCTAATCTATGCTGCAAAAATTGAAATAATACTCATAAAGCCACATCCGTATAAACTTGATTGGAGGAGAGAAAGGGTAAATGGCCCTAATTCGGACTTTACAGGCAAGATGGACAATGATATAGTACAAAAATATATTTTTTTAACAATAAGTCATATCAAACAGGTCAAGTAAAAAATAATTAAAAACATATGATAGGCATATGATAGTAATAAGTAAGTAGTGTAAACAAGAGAGTTGATACCAAATAAAGTAAGCCCCTGTGCGTCAACGAGTTTTGCTGTTTTGCTTTGTTAGGATTGACTTGGGGGTCAGACCTGATGAAGCAAAGCACCCTATTGAGCAGCTGTGGGTCAGCCTCAAATAGAAGATGAAGGAGCGCAAGGTCTCCAACATTCATCAGCTCTGTGATGTTGTCATGGAGGAGTGGAAGAGGACTCCAGTGGCAACCTGTGAATCTCTGGTGAACTCCATGCCTAAGAGGATTAAGGCAGTGCTATAGGTTTTAGGGCAATGGGGTTTAGGTCTGGAGACATGCTTGGCCAGGCTATCAGCTTTACCCTCAGCTTCTTTAGCAAGGCAGTGGTCGTCTTGGAGGTGTGTTTGGGGTCGTTATGTTGGAATACTGCCCTGCGGACCAGTCTCTGAAGGGAGGGGAACATGCTCTGCTTCAGTATGTCACAGTACATGTTGGCATTTATGGTTCCCTCAATGAACTATAGCTCCCCAGTTCTGGCAGCACTCATGCAGCCCCAGACCATGACACTCCCACCACCATGCTTTGACTGTAGACAAGACACACTTGTCTTTGTACTCCTCACCTGGTTGCCGCCACACACGCTCTGAACCAAATAAGTTTATCTTTGTCTCATCAGACCGCAGGACATGGTTCCAGTAATCCATGTCCTTAGTCTGCTTGTCTTCAGCAAACTGTTTGTAGGCTTTCTTGTGCATCATCTTTAGAAGAAGCTTCCTTCTGAGACGACAGCCAAACAGACCAATTTGATGCAGTGGTAGAGTATGGTCTGAGCACTGACAGGCTGACCCCACCACCCCTTCAACCTCTCAACAATGCTGGCAGCACTCATACGTCCATTTCCCAAAGACAACCTCTGGTTAATAGAGAGCACATGCACTCAACTTCTTTTGTTGATCATTGCAAGGCCTGTTCTAAGTGGAACCTGCTGTATGGTCTTGGCCACCGTGCTGGAGCTCAGTTTCAGGGTCTTGGCAATCTTCTTATAGCCTAGGCCATCTTTCATGCAGAGCAACAATTCTTTTTTTCAGATTATCAGAGAGTTCTTTGCCATGAGGTGCCATGTTGAACTTCCAGTGACCAGTATGAAAGAGTAAGAGTGATAACACCAAATTTAAAACACTTGCTCCCCATTCACACCTGAGACCTTGTAACACTAACGAGTCACATGACACCGGGAAGGGAAAATGGCTAATTGGGTCCAATTTGGATATTTTAACTTAGGGGTGTACTCACTTTGTTGCCAGCAGTTTAGACATTAATGGCTGTGTGTTGCGTTATTTTGAGGGGACAGCAAATGTACTGTTATACAAGCTGTACACTCACTACTTTACATTGTAGCAAAGTGTAATTTCTTCAGTGTTGTCACATGAAAAGATAGGATAAAATATTTACAAAAATGCGAGGGGTCTACTCACTTTTGTGAGATACTGTATGTATAGTATATATCTAAACACAATAATTTGTATACTTAAACTAATTCTACATGTAGGGTAATTCTAATCAGATTAATACATACTACAGAACATGATTATTATTATTATGCCAGCAGACAAAAAAAAATCATGACTGGACACATTTCAGTGGATATGATAAATGAGGTTATAGTAACATCATCATACACTCCTAAATATAGTGAGGTTCTTATTAGAATATTCTCATAAATACACAAATAAACACTCAACCTAAACAGTTCCATCTTAGCATAATATGGACTATGGAGGTTGTACATCAACATGCTAATATTCCTAGTTGGATGTCCATTGTACAGTGTCCACAAATTTTAAATGATCTTTGATATATACAGTGCGCCTCCAGAAAGTATTCACAGCACTTCACTTTTCCACATTTTGTTATGTTACAGCTTTATTCCAAAATGGATACAATTCATTATTTTCCTCAAAATTCTACAAACAATACCCCATAATGACAATGTGAAAGAAGCTTGTTTGAAATCTTTGCAAATTTATAAAAAACTAAAAAAAGAAGAAAAGAAGAAATCACATAAGTGCATACGTATTGATTGGAGTGCACCTGTGGTAAAATCAGTTGATTGGACATGACGTGGAAAGGCACACACCTGTCTATAAAGGGTCCCACAGTTGACAGTGCATGTCAAAGTTGTGGGCATGTTGTGTAAATTAAATGATGCAAATCCTCAATCCATGTTAATTCCAGGTGTGAGGCAAAAAACACGAAAAATGGCAAGGGGGGTGAATACTTTTGCAAATCACTGTACTTCCATGCCTCAATGGCTCCTTTGAATTGAAGAATATAACTCCTTTTTTCCCAGCCTATCATCACCATAGGCACCTTCATTTGCCTACTGGCTATTGAACTACCATCTTTACCTTAGCTACAAAGGAACACCAGTTAGCTCCATCCCCCAGGGGCTATACACAGATGAGATGTCCTTTTTCTTCAGTCGGGAATCCCCACCTGCACCAATACACCTCAGCGATCATTTCGCACGACACCACATCTGTGTAAAGTTATATGGCGTCTGGATGTCCAGCAATATTTGTGTTCATGTTGTCATGCATCTCATGTGTGTCCGTTTGGAGTCCACACATTACGCACTCTGTGAAGTGTAGATGTGGCTACCGGTGTCTCTGTGAAGTTGTAGAAAAATTTGTGTTGGCAGTAACATACACTACCTTTTTATGTTTGTTTTGTTTGATACCAAATAAAATTCTCAATTTCAGATTACACCCTGGTATGATCCCTCTGCTACCAATAGTAAGCTCTGTACCTCCCTGGTGTCCTTACCAGGCTGTATCTGCACAACATATATCGGTTATGGTAATAAACAACTGATTTGGCAAATGACCTATGAGTGAATACTTTCTTATTGTGGACTTTTTGTATAGTTTTGAACCATTTTGGAATAAGGCTGTAACATAAAAAAATGTGGAAAATGTGAAGAGCTGTGAATACTCTCCGGATGCACTGTAGATACATATACCCCTTTTTTTTATTTCTTCATGATCATTTGAAAAAGTTCAGGTTTTAAACTGGCCTGAGTCTGTTGACTCTCCTCTATGTCTGTGTAAAGATGTATATTGGAGATTTTCCAGTTTGGTAAACATAACCAAGGTTTCTTCTTTACACTTTTACACTATTTGGATATGTGTATTCTTGCCTTGGAAAATCAGTTGATGTTTGTGATTTTCAAGGTTTTATTACCCCAGTCATATTAGGGAAGAATAAAACAGTTTTTTTCTTAGGTGGGTGGCTCCAGGTAGGTTAGAAAATACACACCCATTGTTCTATTCAACCAGTTCTGCAAACAGGCTTGTTTACAGACCTCCATCAGCGTGAGAAAAAAAAAAAAAACCAGCATGTCTAAGGTTGAAAGACTGCCTATGTCCTTAATTTGACCCTTTCTCTGAGGCTTATTCAGTATTACAGATACACATTTCCAACATTAAATTGATGAAAATATATCTATTTCTTCCCAATAGTTCTAACATAACAAATATATTAAGTTCCTTCTTAAGAAGAGCCCAGGAAAGGACATTAACATGGACATTAACCACAGGAACAGTTATTTGTGGGAAAGTGTTCCTCCTTTCACCAAACACCAACCACTGCAGCAGGGCTTTGAAATTAAAGTAATGCTGCAGGTGAATTGTTGCCGTTTATGGTGTACTACATAGTGGAATTATTACCTTTTAGTTCAGCTGCTTTATGATAAAAGAAATCAAGGTCACTTCAAGACAGGTCATTTGTGGAAAAGTTACTCAGTTAATCCACAGAAATGAGAATTAGAAGACTCGTTAGATTGCTTTTGAAAAAGGTTTGGAGGAATTTCTAAAACCTCAAAATATAGAATTGCCTCCCCGAAAGTCAGGATTGTTCATGTTAAAACAAATTAGAATATGCCTGTCTTTCTACAGATCTGGGATTGTGGTGCAAGGTGCAAGGTCTTTTTTTTTGGTTTAGTTTAATAGACTTGAACTTTTTTTTTTTCAACCTATTTAAATGTATTTTGTGGAAGGTAAACTGCTTAGAACCAACAAACATTGAAAACGGATTTAATATGGCCATGTTATAAATAGACTCATACACATGATGACTGCCTTTCAAAAAAGACTGTGAATGAAATGCTGGCATTTGTTCTGTTCTTAGTGAGTCAACCATGAGTCAGACCCAAGAGAAATATCAAGTTGCACAAACTCTAGCCATCTCCATCATAGAAAAAAACAGCATGATATGTCTTTATTTTCATTAAAAAAAATATATGTAGAGATGTATAGATGCCCGATGATGCTTATACTCAAGGGTGTATACAACTCCTGCATACCGGAAGATGCTAAATATACAGTAATAGTTCAACTGTTATATTGTTATTAATACACTTTTTGTAATAAAAAAAAAAATGTAAGATTGCTTTATATGCTTTATTTTAAAATGCACTAATACAGAATGCTTACATGTAGAAAACACTTTAATTATGTTTTTTTATGTTCACTTACTATACATGCAAATGGTAGCATATATAGTATTTTACTCAATAAATTACTTTTTAACATATAAAGTGCAACATCAATCAAAACATGTTTTTGGGCTTTTATTAGAGCAATAAATATCAGGATCCTCCCCTCCCTGCATTTCAGGTTCTGTTAAGCTCCAGGACAAAGACAGAAATTACAATCTGACAAAGCATTTTAACACTCTCTCTTCCAAACAGTTTTTTTTGGAGCTCCACGTTAACCACTTGATCTCTGGAAGATTTACCCCCCCTTCATGACCAGGCCATTATTTTCTATTTGCCACTGCGTTATTTTAACTTAAAATTTCACGGTCATGCAACGCTGTGCACAAATTAAATTTATATAATTTTTTTTCTCATAAATCAAGCTTTTTTTTGGTGGTATTTGATCACCACTGGGGTTTTTTTTTTTTGTGCTCCTTTCAGGATCACCTGCCCTTTGCCTATCCATTATAATGCATGTGCTTCGACTGTGGAGGCTCACAAAATTTAGAGTTAGGACTACAGCTAACAGGGTGTCTTGACAGGGCTCTGTAGCTGTGTGCAATCTAAACCCCCGTTTTTAATGCATACTGTTAAACAGGACAATTCAGTTGGTAAGCAGACTGGATGGTAGGTTGAGCAGGGAATTTCTTTGGTATTGTTTTGCAGTCAGTACTATTCAATCACTTGTTCAGAAGTGGAAAATTCGGGGATCTCTTTATACCAAGAAAGATTGGAGCCACACCTGTCAGAATTGTTTGGGATACAAAGAAAAATCCACGGGTAACCTCAGGAGAAATGCAGGCTGCTCTGGAAAAAAAGATGGTATAGTTGTTTCAAGGAGCACAATACAAGGATACTTGAACAAAAATGAGCTGCAAGTTCAGGTTGCCAGAAAGAAACCTATAATGCTCTAATGCCACAAAAAAGCAGAGGGGTAGAGGGGTGGTTTGGGAGGTGAGGGGAGTTAGGTGAAAGTAGGGTGTGTTGGAAGAAGGCGGGAACTGAGGACAGGGGGAATAGGGGGAGTAGGGGGGTTTGAGGACAGGGGGAATAGGGGGAGTAGGGGGGGTTTGAGGGCTGGGGTGGTTGAGATGCAGCTTCTCATGCAGGTGGATCCTCTGGAGCTGGGAGCCTGGGACCAGCTGAGCACTGCTGATACATCTGGTCCTATTCCTTCTTCCTGGGCAACTGGGGGTAGGGGGAACTCAGTGGGGGGCCAGAGGTAGAAAGGGTGGGGACTCCAAAATTCTAGGTACCAATGAGCTGGTCCTCTACTGTGCAGCTATTTTTTTTTTTAAACGTCTCTGGATGCCCCATGTTCAGTGGGTGCCAGGGGACAGAAAGCGGACTGTTTAACCCCTTTTGGGTTTAGGCAGAAACGCTCCCCACCGGCCCCAGTGTACTCATATAGAAGAGGCTGGGCTTCAATGTAATTGTGTGGAGTGCTGCTGCCCATTAATCCGCCTAAACCCGAAAGTGGTTAAATAATGCGTGGTCTATCCCCTGGCACCCACTGGACATAGGGGACCCGGAGAAGTTTTTAAAAATAAATAGCTGCACAGTGGGGGATTAGATTGCTGGTACGCAGAATTTTGGAGTCCCTGGCCGCTCTACCTCCGGCCCCCCACTGAGTTCGCAGAGCCGGGCCAGGACAGGAGGTTGACAACTGGCAGAAAGGAGAAGGTGGGCAGGGGAATCCCGCGGACAGCTGAAATGTCATTGGTTGTTAAGCATGCGGCAGCCCCGCTCCTTAACAACCAATAATTACTGCCATTCTTTTCTTTACATTTAAGCTGTTAGCGGGGAAATTCCACTGACAGCTGAAAGAACCAAGCCAGAAGGTATCAGTTTTGATTATTGGAGAATTTGTACAAATACCCATGCAAATGTTTAGTATTGGCACCGATACAGGTATTGGTGCAACACTACTTACCAGGCAATACCAATTAACAGTCAGTGTAAAGCTGAAATGTCACACTGCTGCAATATTCAAGACACCAGAGATGCAGAAATATTTTAGGCATAACTCAGTAATGTGAAACAATAAAAATTTCAAAAATTCTTTGTTTTTTGTTGCTATATGTTGCAATGGCGATTTTTATAGCAATATGGAATATCATAGTTAGCTACCATTTGGAACTTGAATGGTTAAGTTAGATTCAGTGAGTCTCATTTAGTATTTGGTAGCCATCTATTTAAATTTTAATGGGCTTGTGTGAAAGACAGGTTAAATGTGAAGTGATGTTGGCAGAGAATGGGTGGCTGGAAGTAATATCACACCACCATTTGTTGGGAAGAAGACATAACTGCAAGATTGGATGCAAGAGTGGGAAGCCATATTATGTGTTCCTTGACCAAGCAAAAACTCCATCTTGACCAAAAGTATGCATCATTCTTCAGACCTAATTGTGCTCGCATTTACTGTACCCCACATTGCTTTTTATACATTTTTTATATTTTTATACATGACATATTTCAATAAACCTATTGGTTTGACCTGCACTATCTGGAGCCCTCCCTCTTTTTCCACATGCTTTTTTAGAGTGTATGAGGAGTTGTTCAGAGTGACATCCCCTTTGATCTTACAGCATCTGTGGAGCCTTGGGACTGAGAGTGGGGGACCCTGCATCTGATCTACTTGACCATCTCCCGTGTACAGCACCTGACCTAGACCCTGTAGGATCCTGAGCCTTTCTAACCCACTGTCATAAGACATGTGTGTCCATTCCAGTTGGTAAGAGTATCCATTTACTTACTTATGAAGTGTTGTTTAGAGTGACTACAGGCAACTTGTTTCCTTTCCCATTGGTTCGGTGTCACTTCAACAGGAAGATTGTTTTCCTTCACATTTCTGTGGACTTTTGCCTTGTGTTTGATTTGGAGCTTTTGTATTTAAGCACACTTACTATTGTTTTTCACATATTTTTTTTCTAACACATACAGATTGTGTTCAAACACATGTACTGACAATTTTATTGTTTATATTAACGCTACACTGTTGTTTTACCAAGGTTTAGAACCCTCCCATACGCTATACCTAAATGAAAAAGACAAGTTTTACCGTTAATTCTACTTAAATAACATTAAATTACAATGTAGTTTGTGTCGCAATTGTATATTCTATATTATTTTTTACTTGCGATTTTTGTTTTACCAAAGTGGAGCTACCTTTTAATTAAAACATGCTATTGGCAGGATATGCCGAAAAGATGGATATTTTTTCTTGTAGCAAAAGAGTCTAAGAAAAAAGTTGAACTGCTATACATTCTCATTAATCTGGACATGGCTTGAGCTTCAAATTGTTACACAGAAAATAAAGGCACTTTCATAATTGTGTGGTATGTTTTCCTACACTGCTGTTGTACAAAGCACATTGTGAGATTGAGCCTAGGTTCACATTGGAGCGATTTGTCATGCCAAATAGGCAGCAATTGGTGTCAATGGCACTGTCCGAATTGGTGCGACACCGTATTTGCGGTGCCGCACCGATTCTCAGAAGTACTTTCTGTGCAACCAGCACAGATGTCTCTGAAATCGCCCCTCAAATTGCGACTGACATGCGGGAATGAAATCATGCGAGTTCAGCTGAACTCGCATGATTTCATTCCCGCTGTCAGTGTGAACCTGGGCTAAGTGAAAGTAACTTTATCATTTTTACAGCGATATGATATACATGATCTGAAAACAATATTATATATTTGAAGCCTGCATCTGGATTGTGTTGCAGCTGTGCCTTTGTATGCAGTGTTTATTTCTAGGAAACAGAACCACTCTATAATTGTGTGTGTATAGGTTTATAGGCACAGTGTTTTTTTTGCTTTTTTTTAGGTTTCATTATTATACCAAAGTTTTCATTTGACTGTGTTCACAAGAATTTTCTTTAATTTTTCTTTGAGCCTTTAACAGTGTTCAGGAAGATTTAATGGGCGCTTTCAAATTCTCAGTAGTTAGTAAGTAAGGTTACCAATCAGTCCATATTGTTCATGGGCAAATGGCTGAGCAAATCTGCAGTGAACAATAATAGCAGAATAAGTACCAATTATAATCAAAGTGGCCATTTTATTAGTTGCAGTTTTAAATAGCTTGTTTACGCATTAAGGGTCAAAATGAGGGGATTTTTTTTTTTGAAGCAGAAAATGTGTTCTTTCTGTTCAAAAACTATATTAGAGAGAACATTTTCTGCAATACCACAAAAGTGATTTATAATGAAGATATGTTAATATGATGAATACAATCTATTACAAAAAGGTGATTTTTTTTTATCAGATAAACATAATAAAAGAGCTTCAGTCTAAATGCCGGTTCACACTGCTAAGATGCGGGAACCCTGTGAATCCACTGCCGGTAAATGCATCGCATGTTTCCCGACGGCAGTTCACACTGCTCTGTGCGAACTGCTGGAAGTGTCAGGTAAAAGTTAATAACAACCCCAAATCAGTTCGCATATCCCAGTGCGATCTGCAAACTCGGACAGGAATCGGATCGCATGGGTGTTAACACCCAATGCGATCTGATTCTGCTGCAGACAAAAAAAAAAAAAGGTGGCCCTGTGCGAATTTGATGCAAATTCAGCCATATGAACTTTATGGCTGAAATTGCATCGCACAGAGACTGCAGTGTGAATCACATCCGATCTCTGACATTGCACCAGTGTGAACCGGCCCTAAATGTTATGCTCTTTTCTAGTAGTTCTCATTGAAGTGCACATCTTTATGGATAATAAGGAACCTAGGCTTATGCTGCCTACCTACAGGAGAAATGGTCACTAGACACAAAAGAAAAGTCAGCCCCCTAGAGCCTATAACCCAGGGTGGATAAAAATCTATGATTTAAAAAAAAAAAAAAAAAAATATCTGTTTTTTTTTAATTTAAATCAGATTTTTTAAAAAAAATTTATCTAATTTATTTTAATAACATGCCTTTGGAGTAAAAATTTATCTAAAGATAGTTTTCTATTTAGGATACATTAATAATTTAGTTTATTCGGCATGAAATGGAGATTAGTTAGGTAGCATGAGGCCGTATATTCTGTAATATCTCTATTTTTGGTAAACTGAATCCAAGCTCTGCAAGCTGAGATAACATGCACTGCATTGATGCATTTACACAATTTCACACTAAATACCAGCCCTTACATTTAAAGAGCACCTGTCATTTCAGATCCATCATGGCAGCGCCTATCAGCGGTAATCCACTCACCTGCTGCCGCACCTTGTTAGGTTACTGCCGCATCACCAGCCATTCCATTAAAGTGAATGAGACTGTCGGTGAGTCAACCGCGAGTCAGAGGAGGAGCAGCTGCGGGACAGAGATGACAGTTGCTCTTTAAATATTATGATTTAAATTGAGTGGATTTAAATCAAGCCTTATTTACTAGTGATTTAAACCATGATTTAAATCAAATCCACCCCACTATAACCCCTCATTTGTAGTAATAGGTTCAAAGAGGAGAGATCGCTTATATGGGGGGAGCTTTGCTCCTCAACAGACACAGAAAATCTTGCTTTTACTCTCGTCCATTGCATGTCTAACCAGCCCAACAAGATAAAAACCAAGAGGAATAAACAAATGCTTGCAGAGATGCAGAGGCAGGTACTCTGACCATGCAAAACTCAAGAGAATTTGTGAACACTAGGTGAAAGCTTTACAGATCTGAGACACAGAAGCCTGATGACAAAAAGCCCAAGAAGTACTTCTAGAAATATTGGAATGGGCTTTACCGGGAAAGGAAACACTTTTGCAACTCAAATACCTGCTCAACAACCTGCTAAATAAATACACATAGAAACAGTGGATTTGAAAGCTGAAGAACCTCTTTTAGGACCCTGTTGAATGATAAACCAGAAATCCACATGCCTAAAAGAAAAAGTGGCCCAGAGTAGCAACAAGTTAAATCAAGCTAATGCTTTTCGGGGACAAAAGACTAGCCCCCCTTCCTTAGGGCTGTGGCTGTTTTTCTGATGGTAAATGGGGAAGGATCCCAAATGAGGGCGTCTGTCACTACAAACACAGCGGACACAGATCATTCCGATCCTGGTGTCACAAACACTATCGTTTGAAATCCTTCCCCATTAGCAAACAGCAGCAGCCCTGAGGAAGGAGGAGTTTTTCTCCAAAACGCATTGGCCTGATCACTTGTTGCTACTTTCAATAACCGACCACAAATCCCACACTCGACTTGCATTTCATTGGATATTAGGCACTCTCTCTTTTTCTGCTTCTACTATTACATGTGGAAACAACCTCAAGGCTGTACCCAGAGGCAGCAGCTCTGGAGCCCAAAAAGGCTCACCACCTCCTTCCGGTTTAGTTGGGCAAAAAGCATCAAAAGAGAAAGCTTCCTATCTACCCCTACCATCACCTAACCGTTGACTTACAATCTATTGAGTCAGTCCAGTGCGATCTGCAACTCTACAGAGGTAAACAGGTGAAAAGCTGGAGAAAACTTAAATGGGGCTCCTTACAGGACACTGCAGAAACCCTCAGAATCCCTCTTGACCAAAATGATGGCCACAAAAAAAGACTAAGAGCTAAAACAAACATTGTTCTTTCCCAACTAGAGGCAAAAAACATGGCCCACCAAAATATTCCTTTCACGTGTGATGATAAAACTTGTGGGAAGTACAGAATCTATAATACTTCTCTCTCTCAGGACCTGGATTTTAAGCTATTAAAGCCAGTGACCGAGAAGCAGGGTGGATAGATTAGTCCTTGGGATATTAGATCTGGCAGATCTGGTAGAGGCTAAACAGCACTTGCCAACAAAAAAATTAGGGCAGCGTACCACACTCTGAGGCGAGTCCACATCAATGATAATAGCTGAAATACACTTGCATTTGATCTCTCAGAGCTTGTTCACACCATCTGCAGTGACCTGCGGTTTTCTGCAAGACACACAGGAAATTATAGTTTCCTATGTGTCTCGTTCTCACCAAAATTAAGGTGTGGAGCTGTGCGGTATTATGCAGCTTGTATGCTATGCATTGGATTTCAGGAAAAAAAGACAGGATCACTCTGCATACCTTCCATGTGACAGGAAGTAGGAGGGAATGCAGAGCGGTGCTCTGGGAGCTTACAGCCCACCTTCTCCTCCTGTGGACCTGGTTGGGATGCTGCCACTCGGGTACATTTCAGAGATGACTTCTTGAAGTGTAGGATCCATTCAATGTCCACATAGCAATGGACATATTGGAGTCCAAGGCCAGAGGGGTCTGTCTGTGAAGCAGCAAATTATCTAGATATCGAAGGATCAAAATACCACTGAGCCAAAACAACACCCAGAACCAGTATGACCTTTGGTAATACTCTCAGGGCAGAGGCAAGGCTAAGGGGAAGGACTACAAACTGACAGTGATAGTCAGTCATGGCAAATCAAAGAAATCGTTAATAACCTGGAAATAGAAGAACCTGGATCCATTATGTCATTAATGCTAGAAGATTCTGCGATGAAGGGAGGCAAAAACTGAACATGTAAATTCCAAAACATTTGGGGACATATGAAGGTGTTGAGAGCCTGCAAATCAATGATTGGGGCAAAGGGCTTGAACTCTTTCAACTGGAAGAACAGGAATGATAACTCCATGGTTTACTGACATTGCTTAGACATGGGAAGGCACAACCAAAAAAACAGAGGTGAAGGACAAGGGTGAAACTATCTTGTAACCAGCGGATACAACCTCCCTTTCTCAATCATCAACTATGCGAAGGTTTCCAAATGTGCATGAAGGAGACTGAAAATTCTCCCCATCTGTGATGGAGCTGTGGACCTTAAAGCTGAGGCAGATTTATCCACAGGTTTCAAGCTCTTAGACTGCCATGGGCAGTTTTAGGTTCTGGAGCTTGAGTGTGCGAAGATGATTTGTAGGTCCAATAACTGGAACATGACTTGGAGGAATGAATAAAATATTTTGATGCAGAGTAGAAAGGCATGGGCCTGTGTCGTTAAACCTTATTTTTCTGTGGCTAGGTAGAAATACTAGCGAGTATTTCTACCTCCCCGCAATGGAGCAAGGAGCCACAAAGACCGTCTATGAAGGGTAGTCATAACAAGGCATTCTTACACTGTTGATCTGCCAATAGACTCTTAAGCCAGATCATTCTGCAAATCTGAACTGAAAAAAAAGTAATGCGCTAAACAGAACATAGAAAATAACCAGCACTGAATCTCACATAAAATCTGACGCAGCGCTTATCCAGTCAATGCAATCAATAAAGAGAGCCTCGACACCAGAAGCCATCTGATTTTTACGTAGTGAGTAGGTAGCTACTGTCTATTGAACATTTTAATGTAATGTTCAATACAGAGGATAAAACAATTCTGTTTCACTTTGTTAGAAAAATACATATATGTAAGTTTATAGAATGATTATTGGTAAAATACATAGCACAGAACATTTCATTTAACGTTAAACATAGAGCAAGTCTCAGCAGCATTAAATAAGACTGTTCTGCACTAACTTCCCTATCCCTCAAACATATGAGAGATACACTGCAATAGTATTCCAAGAATTTCATTGTTACATGAGAATAGAAAACCATCGTCTGGTGGGCTACAGTTCAACTAGTTTTAATCCACATGGGACTGTGATTCATGTAAATTAAATTTTCTAGATGTCTGAGAAACTATCCCACATTTAGTTCTCCATAAAAGATGGATTAATGCAGATTCAAATCCTTAACTGGCCACAGGACTTAACAATGAGAGACGTGACAGGGGTCAGGCGCAACATGATCTCATGCTGAAAACATTTAGTGGCAGTCCTAAAATGACTTTTAGCATGATCTCCTCTGAAATGAAAGCAGTATTTAGTCTTATAACTACACTATTTGTGTTTTGTGTAACAAAATTAGAAGAAGGATGGTTTTGGAAACAGTCTGGTACAGAAAAGTGTTCATAAAGAAAACTTGATGTTTTCAAGTTAGTTTACATTAGTTTAACTAGTTAGTGAACATTATGTGTAGCAATCATGTTATACTTGGCATACACACCAAATTAAAGTAAAATATGCATTGTAAAAAATAACGGAGGATAACCAAAATAAATTTGACAGTTGTTTAAAGTGAATGGGAATTTAAGTATGTGCCCATATAAATAAACTAAATACACCTGTCATTCAAGAGATATGAATGATAAATGTAAGCTTAAGGCATTGGGAATACAAAAATTCTGTATGAACTCTTAATCCTCCAGTGGACTGGAAATGTCATCCAATTCTTTGCCAATAAAGTACTAAGTACTTTTTGCTACGCCATAAACATATTTTAAAAGAAGGAGCTCCAGTCATCCCCCAAAAAATTAAAGTCAGCAGTTACAGATACCGTAGCTGATGACTTTTAATATAAGAACCCTGTCCAAGGATCCAACATTACCCTCACCAAAGCCAATTCTTTAATCGGCTTTGAGTCTAGGTGCTGCCATCTTGACTAAGGGAAACCAGCAGTGAAGCATGCCGCACTGCACTTTGAGAATGGTCCCGCATTCTTCCAGGACCTGTGATGGCCCCAGAGGGGAAGGAGGGGGGCAACTTCTGCTTTGAGCACTGTGGCGATCTGACCCAAACTGGGAGCGGGTAGATGTCAAAACCAGGTACCTGCTCCCCCCTAAAAAGGAGGGGGTAGGATTTAAGTAAGAGTAACTTCCCATTTTGGATGAAGTTCCACTTTAATATCAAACTAGCATATGTACCATGCTAACTGCTGAAGTAAAACTGTTTGAAACTACAAGTATGCTTATGTTTATCACAGGGTAGGTATAATATTGCATCTCTAGCTATGCCATTGCCTAAAACTAGGGTTGCACCGATACCACTTTAAGACAGAGTATAAGTACCGATACTTATTTTTCCAAATACTCGCTGATACCGATACTTTTTTTAATGTCATGTGACAGTGGCACTAATTTGCAGCACTAATGGGCACTGATGAGGCGTGGACTGTGATCGTGTAGTTTATTTTATTTTTTTACAATTTTATTTTGTACAATGTCTTTTATTATTATTTTTTACAGTTGAGATTTTGTTTTTGTTATTTTTACAATGCTTTCTTTTTTTTTTGGGGGGGGGGGGGGGGGGGAGTGGACTGCGTCAGTGGTTTCGTTATTTATTTTTTGACAATTTTACTTAATTTTTTTTTTTGTTTTTTACAATTCTCTTTTTTTTATTATTATTTTTATTTAATTTTTTTATCAGCCCTGTTGGAGGGGAGGCTTTGGTGAGATATCAGCGCATCTTCCCTTTGAGACAGGGAAAGGGACGAAGGACACAGATTCCCCACTCCCTTTCTCTGCAGCCTCAGCTGCATTGAAGATGAATAGTTAGGAGACAGAGGCTCCTCTCCATTCATAAACTGAAGCATTGTAAACACAGTTCACGATGCTCAGGTACAGTGCCTTGCAAAAGTATTCACCCCTTGGCTTTTTACCTATCCTGTTACATTACAGCCTTTAGTTCAATGTTTTTTTTAATCTGAATTATATGTGATGGATCAGAACACAATAGTCTAGGTTGATGAAGTAAAATTAGAAAAATATATACATAAAACTATTTTTTAGAAATAAAAAACTGATAATTGGCATGTGCGCATGTATTCACCCCTTTTGTTATGAAGCCTAATTAAAAGCTCTGGTGCAACCAATTACCTTCAGAAGTCACATAATTAGTGAAATGATGTCCACCTGTGTGCAATCTAAGTGTCACATGATCTGTCATTACACATACACACCTTCTGAAAGGCCCCAGTGGCTGCAACACCTAAGCAAGAGGCACCACTAACCAAACTCTGCCATGAAGACCAAGGAACTCTCCAAACAAGTAAGGGACAATGTTGTTGAGAAGTATAAGTCCGGGTTAGGTTATAAAAAAAATCCAAATCTTTGATGATCCCCAGGAGCACCATCAAATCTATCATAACCAAATGGAAAGAACATGGCACAACAGCAAACCTGCCAAGAGACGGCCGCACACCAAAACCTATGAACTGGGTAAGGAGGGCATTAATCAGAGAGGCGGCACAGAGACTTAAGGTAACCCTGGAGGAGCTGCATAGTTCCACAGCAGAGACTGGAGTATCTGTACATAGGACGACAATAAGCTGTATGTGCCATAGAGTTGGTCTTTATGGCAGAGTGGCCAGAAGAAAGCCATTACTTTCAGAAAAAAACAAAATGGCACGTTTTGAGTTTGTGAAAAGTCCTGTGGGAGACTCCCAAAATGTATGGAGGAAGGTGCTCTGGTCTGATGAGACTAAAATTTTACTTTTTGGCCATCAAAGAAAACGCTATGTCTGGCGCAAACACATCACCCAAAGAACACCATCCCCACAGGTGATGGCAGCATCATTGGGATGTTTTTCAGCAATCGGGACTGAGAAACTGGTCAGGGTTGAGGGAAAGATGGGTGTTGCTAAATACAGGGATATTCTTGAGCAAAATCTGTACCACTCTGTGTGTGATTTGAGGCTAGGATGGAGGTTCACGTTTTAGCAGGACAATGACCCCAAACACACTGCTAAAGCAACACTTGAGTGGTTTAAGGGGAAACATGTAAATGTGTTGGAATGGCCTAGTCAAAGCCTAGACCTCAATACAATAGAAAATCGGTGGTCAGACTTAAAGATTGCTGCTCACAAGCGCAAACCATCCAACTTGAAGGAGCTGGAGCAGTTTTCCAAGGAGGAATGGGCAAAAATCCCAGTGATAAGATGTGGCAAGCACATAGAGACTTATCCAAAATGACTTGGAGCTGTGATAGCCGCAAAAGGTGGCTCTACAAAGTATTGACTTTAGGCGGGTGAATAGTTATGCACACTGACTTTTTCTGTTATTTTGTCCTATTTGTTGTTTGCTTCACAATAAAAATAAAAAAACACATCTTCAAAGTTGTGGGCATGTTCTGTAAATTAACCCTTTCATGACTAAGCCTATTTTTGGCATTTGGTGTTTACAAGTTAAAATCCATATTGTTTGCTAGAAAATTACTTGGAACCCCCAAACATTATATATATTTTTTTAGCAGAGACTTTTATGTCACATGGTATTTGCACAGCTGTGTTTTAAACGCAACTTTTTGGGAAAAGGGACACTTTCATGAATTTAAAAAAAACAGTAAAATTAGCCCAATTTTTTATTGCTCTCGCTCTGACGATCGCGGCGATACCTCACATGTGTGATTTGAACACTGTTTACATATGCGGGCGTGACTTCCATATGCGTTTTCTTTGCTTCGCGAGCTCGCTTTAAAAAATTATTATTTTTTTTTATTTATTTTAAAATTAATAAATAGTTATTAAAAAAAAAAAAAAGATTTTTGATCACTTTTATTGCTGTCACAAGGAATGTAAACATCCCTTGTGACAGTAATAGGTGGTGACAGGTACTCTTTATGGAGGGATCGGGGGTCTAAAAGACCCCGATCCCTCCTTTACACTTCAAAGTATTCAGATCGCTGTTTTCGGCGATTCTGAATAGTGTATATATTTTTAAATCTGGTGCCATTGGCAGCCGAGTAAATGGGAAGTAACGTCATGACGTCGCTTCCGTGTTTACTATAAGGAGACTGGAATGAAGCCGGTTACGGCTTCATTCCAGTCCCTGCCCAGCCGCCGGAGGCATCGGATCATGGATCGGTGCTCCCAATTGAGTGGGAGCACCGGTAAGAGCAGCGGGAGGGGACGTCCCCTCCCGCTCCTCCGGCATAACAGCTGAGTGGCTTTTAGCCTCATCGGTTGTTATGGCTGGAAAGCCAATCACCCGCTGTAAAAATCAGTACCGGGATGATGCCTGCAGGTGCGGGCATCATCCCGGTATAACCCCCGGAAGCCGAGTACGCACATCTGCGTACGCTCGGGGGAAGGGGTTAAATAATGCAAATCCTCAAACAATCCATGTTAATACCAGGTTGTGAGGCAACAAAACACGAAAAATGCCAAGGGGGTGAATACTTTTGCAAGACACTGTATGAACGGACAGTCAGTGATCACTGACTCTGTGCATCCAGAAAAGGAAGGAGCCAGTATTTCCTGGCTCCTTCCTCTGCTCTCCATCCTGAGATATCTGGGATGGGGGCACCAGCGGAGGACACAGAGGGGAACCTGGCAGAGGACCCAGATGAGAACCCAGGGAGCCAGAGGAGAACACAGGGGACAGTCGGGGGTGATCGGTGAGGTGGTGGGGGCAGTTAAAAGCACTGATCTCCCTGTGTAGCTTTCAATAAAGAAGCTGAAAGCCGCAGGAGGGAGAGAAGAAGCAGCTGTCATCTGCTTTATTGAAAGCTATACAGGGAGATCGGTGCTTGTAACTGTTCCCACCGCAGCACTGATCGTCTGTGAGACTGCCCAGGTATCGGATTAAGCATCGGAACATTTTCACAAATACAAGTACTCGTGCAAACGCTCTGTATTGGTGCAACCATACCTAAAACCTAGAGCAGAAATATTAACACATTTTATCTCTAATAGCCATGCACAGGCAAAGTGATGCAAAAGCCGAAAATTGAATGTAATCCAAGGTACTCAATTTACAGTCAGTTAAAAAATATGTGAGACCTATACGCTGCGCAAACTGTTGGCGCTGTATAAAACCTGCATAATAATAATAATAATAATATACAAATTTTTGCATTGCAGATTTACAAATGAAATGTTCTTTCCCATTTACAGGACATATTGAGAAGAGTTGTGAAATGTCATGCAGGAGTCAGACAACTCAATCCCACTCAGATGCCAGGAATGCTCACAAGTTTCATGCATTTTACATAACCAGGATTAGCAGAACCCTATAACAAGCTGTACTTGACAAATGTTGATGTACTCATTATATAAACACACTGCCTGACAGTTTAGAGCACAGTCTCAGATTTCACTTAAAATATTCTAGTACTGTATATTATGCAGTGCTTAGATACCCACAGGACAGCAGCTATCTCCTAAACATATGAATTCCTTGTTCTATGAACTGATATAAACGCTTGAATTCAAGCTAGGCAACAGCATACAGACCTGAAGATATAAGGATTTTAACACTACTCATACGCATGTAGTTTAGTCATTTGCGAACATCTTATTCCAAGTATTCAACAGACACTTCCACTTGTCAGGGTATATCCGATAACATTCCATGGGCTATGAACTGCAGCAATCGGTTTGTTTTCTATCTCAAAATGCAGAATCAGAACAAGTTGTTTAAACAACTTTCTAACTGGCTTTTGTGTCCAGAGGTAAACTTTTATTATTATTCCTTGCATATAGACTGCCCAACGCTTAGTCACACTGTGCTAGATACTGAATCCATACAACAGTTTTGGTCATATCCTACCCTCTTCTTGCTTTTCTTGAGGCTGTATATATTAACTCCTTCCTGCCGACCGCCCCCCAGCCCTTTAATAGTCCTAAAAGCCGGGAGGCAGACACAGGCATTCGGGTCATGTGACTGCTGTGATTGGCTGTCACACGATCGGAAAGCTTCCAATCACAAGTATACATCAGGAGTTTACCAATCCCCGCTGACTACAATGCTGGGAGCACGCTCTCAGCATGGTAAGTTGTTTACACAGGGCCGCATATATGCGATCGCTCGGTGTTAAAGTCCACCCACCGAAAGGCGGTATATATGCATACTGTTGGCGACAAGAGGTCAAGTTCTTGCAGTCTCTCCCGATATGTCCCTCAGACCTTACATTTTTGTTACTTATCTCTGGACTCTTCATAATTATCCATATCTTTTTGTGAGTTCTCCTAAACTGGACATTTAGTATTCTAAATTAGGTCTGATTAAGGGTCTATAGTGTGGAATCAGGACCTCCCCTCACTGGTGATCCTTCTAGTGATTCACCCCAGAAATATTTGCCTTTCCTGCTGTCTGGCTACACTGTTGGACAATTTTGCAATTATCTGAAACTAACACTCTCTAATATTTTGCTTCATTATCCATAGAAGGACCTTACAAGAAAAATATTTACAAGAAACAAAAAGCCATTGTGCCACAAAAACGACATCCAAATTAGCTCCAAACTTATTGAGCCCTGATAACCGTTGTCAAAGCTATCTATTCACTACCTCAAAACCAGCATGTTGCACCCCTTTCCTTTCAGGCAATTTTTTTGTACTGTAATGCACTAACACCTCTTTCCCACGGGACGGATCCGTGATGATCCGTCCGGTGAACATCCGCTTGCTCTGCGGGGATCGCTCCATCGATCCCCGCTGAGCAGGCAAATGACAGGTCTGTCTCTGCACACTGTGCAGGGACGGACCTGTCAGAGTGCTGATCTCCCCTATGGGAGATCGGATGACGACGGACCGCAGAGTCGGTCATCAATCGATCCGCTGACGGATGGAAAAGTAGGTTTTTCCTCCATCACACTTTTTCGGATCGAAGTGGGTCGGATGTCAGCGGATATGTCACCGCTGACATCCGACGCTCCATAGAGGTCTATGGAGCATTTGTTCAGGTCCGCCTAAAAAACTGACAGGCGGACCTGAATGGATCGTTCATGTGAAAGAGGCCTAACTAAAATAAATGTTATATAATTTTTTGAGACAGTTTTCTTTTGGTGGTGTTTAGTTACTGTTTTTTTTTTTTTATTATAAAATAAAAAGGAAAAAAAGACCAAACGTTTGGAATAAAAAATGGTTCTTCCTATTATAAAACATGTCAAATAAAATGCATTTCCTTTTTGAAAAGTAAACATGGTTATTTTGCCACAATTTTCTTGAAATTAAGAAATATGCTAGTATTAGGGTGGTTAAATTGAAGTTGTCAAAATGTGACAAAAAGCCACAACTTGTTCCCTAAAGGAAATCCACAGTTAGAAGTAAGCTACCAATGCTGACCTGTACATCTAAAAAATACTAGTCAATGTCATGCTTATCCAGAGGTTTCATTACAATCTCAATCAATAATCCAAGACATTGGAGCTTGGAATGTGACATTACTTTCTTCATGTTGTTTGGGTCAGTGACTAGCAAAGTAATAAATCCAGAGACAGCCAGGAAACTAGGATTTCAAGATGGTCAACAATAGTAAACTGCACATTAGTTTCAACACGTGTTTCTTTAACCCCTTTTCTACCAGGGTACAAGTTAACCATTTCAATACAGGGCAGTTTTACCCCCTTCCTGCCCAGGACAAATTTCAGCTTTCAGCGCTGTCGCACTTTGAATGACAATTGTGCGGTCATGCAACACTGTACCCAAAAAAAATTTTTTTCTTTTGGCGGTATCACCCCTTTTTTTTTGCTAAATAAGTGGGAAAAATGAAAGCTTTGAAGAAAAGGGTGTTTTTTTGCAAATACATTATTGTTCTTCCCATATTTAGCCCAAAATGTATTCTGCTACATTTCTTTGGTAAAAATAACCCAAATCAGTGTATATTATTTTGTGTGTAGGAAAGTTAGAATCGACAAACTATGGTAAATTGCTGAAAATGTATTAATCCTCATATACTAAATTCTTGAGGCCCTAAAATGCCAGGACAGTACAAATACCATCCAAATGACCCATTTTCGGAAAGTAGACAGTCTAGGATATTTAGTAAGAGGTATGGCAGGTTTTTTTGAAGTAATTTTTTGTCTTTTTTTTTTTTGAAAAAAGTTTTTTTTTCCGAATTTTTTTTATTAAATTTTTTTCTTTTTTACAATTTTTTTTAACACTCTGATTACAGAAATATCCCCCCTCCCAATTTTATGTGCTTATAGCAGTGAATTACATTGCTATAAGCAAGCGTTTTACTGAAGAAACTGATTCATTCAGCTTGTTTTATTGTGATTACCTGTGATTGGGCAAAGCTAATCACATGGTACAGATGGGCTGTGATTTGTCAGTTTGATCACATGGTACAGATTTTGCCAATCACATCTAGCAACACAACGGTACACAATGAATGGCATAAAAGGAAGCCATCCATTGTGTACAACTGTAATGTGACCTGCTGTGATTGGTCATGGTGGTTACATGGTATCGTCCAATGGACACAGCTGATGACAAACTGCACCACTGTGCGACCCAGCGAGCGGCGCTTTCTGAGAGGACCTCTTATGACGTCCAGTCAGGACAGGAAAGCAACCGCCCAGCCCTCATTCTGCTATAGGCCAGGCAGGAAGGTGTTAAAATGGTGGAATGGTGGCTTGTTTGCCCAGTTTAACTACAACAGCTGGTCAGGAGGCTGTTAAAAGTTTTTACTTGGCCACGTTTTACTTTAACCAGGGCAGTTTGTAAAGGTTTCATATGCATTTAAAAATTAGCATTTTTACTAGAAAACTACTTAGGACCTCAAGGCCCCATTTTGCGCTATACGTGCAAACAAAACTGATAGAAAAAAAAAGTGAAGATTTGACTAGCATATGCTTGTTCACACAATCTGCAGAGATGTACGTATGCATTACATGGGTGTCTGCAAGGACAGAAAGAAAACAACTGTTTTCTATGTGCCCTATTCATACCATAACACTGGTATCATGTGCGGCTTTGTTCTGCACAGAAATCTGCAATGTGTATGTTTTCTGAGCAAAAACACATGACATCAACATTGTGGTGTGAACAAGGCACATAGAGAACAATTGTTTTTTCGTTCCTTTGCAAGGAATTTACAGTTATATATTTTTGAAAGCAGATGTCCTGTACAATACAAGGATGGTAGTTGCAATTTTTTATGTTGTCGAAATCAAACGTATATATTTTCAGAAAAAGAAAACTATTTTCAACAGTCTGCATGCCAAAAATAAATCTAGGTTTTGTATTACCATAATATTATATCATAGAGCAAATCTGCCACACTCACTCACTCTTAAGGCCCGTACACACGGTCGGACTTTTTGACAACAAACATGCAAATTAGCTGTTTTGGAGCAACATCCGACTGTGTGTACGCTCCATCGGACAAACTTTTTCTGTTTTCATCGGACTTTTGTTGGCTCTGCGAACGGACAAACTTTTTGACAACAGAAGTCCGATGGAGCAAAGTCCGACCGTGTGTATGCAAAAGCATCGGACTTTTGTACAAGGTACAAACACGCATGCTCAGAACCATTGCAAACGATCAGACTACAATACAGAAGTTGACCAAAGGTGGCGCTGGAGTCATTGAACGTCCTCTTTTGAAGCGGCGTCAGTACGTTGTGACGTCATTACGTTCGTGTTTGTTGTCAAAAAGTCCGACCGTGTGTATGCAATACAAACTTGTGGACAACACACTTTGTACAAAAGTCCACGGAAAAGTTTGTACAAGTCCGACCGTGTGTATGGGGCTTTACAATGATTTTGAATACTTGTCTGTCTTTGAGTTGTTGCGAATACATGATTTTGAAAATACTTCTGCAAAGCTAATAGGCAGCATCTAATCAACACACTGCCAGAAACGTGATCAGCTTTAAAAAGATACAGTAAACAAAAACATGTAATACAACTGGAAACCAACAACTTCCATCCAGTGATTATATAAGCTCTACTGAGTACTTTACTTACCTATTATTTATAATCTGTTTCACTTGTCCAATATAATAATTTGCCTGTTTTCTGATTTTCCAATTATTTTGTTTCTTGCTACTCAAAATACTTGGCTAACCTCTTCATTAGGAAGCAATTTACTTTAAGATATTTGTTTGTAAAATTGTTATCACGTGAGTTGCAAGAGAACATTTAATGGGGGCTTCTAAGAAATGTCTGCACAACTATATATGTATTAATAGATGAATGGAAAATCTATTTTTGTAAATATTTATGTGTGAAGGTGGATACCTACTCATTTTATTGTCAGCAAAGTGCCCTTAAGAATACTTTTGCACACAAACTTCAAAATGCTGCATTTTTCCATTTTTTTTTCCATTGAAATAGCTTTAACTGATAAAACCTCTATACTACACCATTATTTAAAGATATAAAAAAAAAGGGTGCTTTAATTTGGCATTTCTTATACACAATGGACAGCCTACTTTATTCATGCCAATATAATAAAGATTAAAGTTACTCTTGTGTGTATTGCTTTTCAGGAAGTTTTGGTTCTATGGTGTCTAGTTTTACAAATTCTTACATTTTATGGATTTTTGCCTATTTTAATGTCTTTGGTAAAAAGTTCATGAATCTTACAAGAGAAAGGCAAGTGACTGAACCTGGGATTTGATAAACTAAGGTCAAACTAGTGATGTTCATGTAGCCTTAAAGCGAATCTGCCTTGGTCTAAAATACTTCTAAATATCAACTGTGCTTAAGTTAATGAACCCTACAGTGTCTGCCAGTAAAAGTCTTCAATTCAGTCTATGTAGGGTCCCTTGGATCCTTGGCTCAGGCTATGCAAGGGGCCTTGATTTATGTTCAAGTTAACAGTAATTAACCTATTACTGTGCCAAGTCTCACCTGGACAAAAAAGGCTCTGGCATTTGACAGTTTATTCAGTGTGCTGGCACAGGACAGGGCATAATCTTGACTTTGGTAGCAGTTGAGCACCTAAGTAAAGCCTGGACCTAGGATTCAGGAAGCGCCAACAGGGAAACAGGGACTGTTTTAGGGCCTATTGACACTGACCGCACACTAAACTGGAGTGGTTTAGTGTGCAAGCAGCTGTCCATTTTGGTTGCAGTGAGCTGCATTGAGTACTTTTTGACAACTTTATTTGAAGTGCACAAAGTGTTACTTTACTTTACTTCACATTCTTTTCTCCAAAAACACATGTGCTTTTCATCTTTAAGTGTGACAATACAGTAGCATAGGAATGTATCCTAAAGGCCATAGATATGTGACATTTTAGGTGAAACCCATACTGCTCTCATGGCGTTTTATTGGCTCAGAGAGGGAGCCTAAACAAAGCACAAGAACACAGAAAAAAACTGAAGCATGCACTTTCACTTGTGTACAAGGATAATATAGCTATGCATTACATGTTTTGGATTTTTTTTTATCATTTTAATTTATTTAACTATAGGTGAAAAGCAGCAGCTAATGTCGATACCATTTTTCCTTTTAGTGCTTTCTCTGATGACTGTTGTCAAAAAATGTAGAGGAAATCTGTAGAAATGCACTATTCACAGAGATTAGGATCTAGAAGGGTTTATCCTCTGGCATTTGCACCTAAAATGAGCACAGCAAATATGTGCATCATTTCATGCAATATGTAAAGCACTGGATAATATCTTGGCACTATATGAATATATGAAATAATATCTACCAAATAGGTATACCACATTTTGTTCCTCACATATGTTGTTTATGTGTAGTATTTTTAGGCCTAGTTCAAGGTATCACACGACAAAACACACATTTCATTGCAAATTACATTAGTATTTATTTTGAAAATTCTGAAAGTGCTCTAACAGATATCTTCTGCAATTTCTAATGTTTAGTTGTCTTTTCAGAGCTGGAAAACTACTAGTGTGAACTATTAGTACATTGTCAGTTCTTGAAAAACTTTCACCTCCTACAAATTCTCATGTTCATCTGTGTTCTGTGATGAAATGACTTCAGTGTCTAAGATATGGTACAGGTGTAGGTCATTTCAAGTAATGCCATGATGTATCTATTAACGTCATGTTCACAGGGGTCCACCGATAATGAGAGGCCTCAGTGTGAGGGTTCCAAATTTGTTCAGGTCAGACAGTGCAATGGCATGCATACTGAATGCATTGCTTGCTGCTTTTCTCCATCACAAGCACTGTACACACTTAAAAAAAATGAACAAAAGCAAGCAGCTTCAATAGGAACCATATTGACAGTGCTGCTTTTCAGACGGCTTCTGCAATGAAATGCATGTTTACATAGCTCAACAGTTGAAGCTCCAACTGTACACAACTGAATGAGTGATATAAGTAACTCCCCTCCCCTCCTACCCTGCTATAAATTGTTTAACCCCTTCACACCTAAAGGTAACACAAATCTTAATGCCTAAGGCTAATTTTGCAACTTTGACATGTATTAGTAAAACCGTACATATCATCACAACTGTTTTGTGCATCCAGGTGGATTACACTTTGCTTTTTCCAGACAAATTGTGTTTTTTTTTTATTATCAAAGAAAAACTGGCCATAAATAGTAAAAAAAGTTTTATTTCTTTTAAATGTTGCTGTATATTTCTTGCTACTACAATAACCTACCACCAAAGAACACCACAACATAAATTCTCTTGCTCCACAGAATCACTGAGTTGGAAAAAGGATCACCCCCTTGTGTCAATATTTTGTTGAACCACCTTTTGCTTTAATTACAGCATTTAGTCTGTTATGATGTCTCTACTAACTTTGCAATATTTGCCCATTCTTTTTTGCAGAACTGCTCAAGTTCAGTTAAATTTGAAGGTGACTGGTTGTGGACTGCATTCTTCAATTAATTGCAGAGATTCTCAATGAGGTTTACGTCTGGACTCTTGCTAGGCCATGTAAGGACATTAGGAAAGTAAAAGGAGGAGAGAGAAGTGCTACGCTAATCATTTAAACAGCTTAGGAATGTATTCAGTATAAAAGTATAAAACAACACTAAAAACTTGCGTGAAAAATGTTGGAGCACTTGCAGAGTGCTAGAGTGGGTGGAAGCTTCCACATGCAGTGTCACAGGAACACAGGAGGACCGCCATAAAGTCACTATTGAGGGATCCATGAGCGCCATGTTATCTGCAACTGGAGCCTCTATATGCCTCATGGAGATGGCAGCTGTGTGTCTCTGGGTTGGAGTGGTCCAGGGCTGTCAAACTGGGGAGCCGTCCACACGCTGTCTGGCCAATCAGAACGCATTTTGAAGGCACGGCCTTGCCTTCATCAGCTCTGCAAGCACATTCAACTTTTTCTCTTTTAACCACTGTGTGGCAATTTTTGCTTGGTGTTTTGGGTTATTGTCATGTTGGAAGGTAAACCTTCTTCCCATTGACAACTTTCTGGCAGAGGGCAGCAGATTTTCCTCCAGAATTTGATGGTATTTTGCCCCATCCATTTTTCCTTCTATGCTGGCAAGTGCTCTAGTCCCTGCTGCATAGAAACACACCCATAACAGGATATTACCACCACCGTGCTTTACTGTAAGAATGGTGTTATTTGAATGGTGAGCTGTATTGGATTTCCACCAGACCTATCATTTGATGAAGCCAAATGATTCAATTTTAGTCTCATCTGACCATAACACCTTTTTCCATGTGGCCTCAGAATCTTCAAGGTGCGTTTTGGCAAAGCGCAGTCGTGACTGCATGTGGCCTTTCTTGAGGAGTGGCTTTTTTCTTGTAACCCTCCTATACAAGCCACATTTGTGTAGAATTTGTAATATTGTAGTCACAAGCACACAATGACCATTCTTTGTAAAATTATTATTATACAGGATTTATATAGCACTAACCGTTTGCACAGCACTTTTAAACATGAGGGCAGACAGTACAGTTACAATCCAATCCAATACAGGAGGAATCAGAGCTCCTACAACTGTTTCAGAGTTGCTATAGGCCTCTTGGTAGGCTCTCTTACCAGTTTCTTCATGGCTCTTTCATAATGTATGGTTTTTTGGAGTGACATCATGATCCAAGGAGGATCTGTGTTGTACCAAATACCCTCCACTTCTTAATAATAGACTTCACTGTACTTCTAGGTATTGATAAAGCCTTTGACATTTTTTTTGTATCCATCTCCTGACCTGTACCTGTTCACAACTTTATCTTGGAGATCTTTTGACAGTGCCTTGCCACCCATAGTTGATTGTTTACTTCAGTTGCACTACCAGGGATTTAAATGCTCCAGTAAAGCACATTTCATGCCGATTCATTTAAAATGATAACAGTTGGTGTTAGTGCTTTCACGTGGATGTTATAAGTCACAGAGTAAATACAGCTAGATAAAGCAACAACTGCGTCTGCTTTAATTTCAGACTACAAAGCAAAACAATGTGACTGCTTTCCTATGCCCACTTTATGTGTGTGTCCAAAACTGCTGCTATGTTTCGTAGGTACTCCTCTTCTTCAGGATTAAAGAACCCCACAAGAAAACAAACCCTAAATATCATGATACCCCAACTGACACCCTCACCTAAAAAAAAAAGCCAATAGTTGTGTACAACCTGGGATGGTCAACAAGCCTAAATAGCCTGTGGATACATAAAACAGACAAAAAAAATCCCCATATGTTGGAAATAAAATTCAAAACAAACTGCTAATTAACCCCAAAGGAACCATATTACACCATACTCTAAAAAAAAAAAAGGGCGTACAGTGAACAGGCCAACCATCCCTGAGGTTAGAGATTATGATGGTGTTTTCAGTCTATTTTACTTATTAGCATATGTTTATTTTGTCTGTTTTGTGTGTTCCAGGGACTCCCCACAGGCTGGTCAGGTTTTCTGATTCTTTCAGGCTGTACACAACGATTGGGGTGTTTTTTAGGTGAGGTGGTAAGTTGGGGTATCAGGATATTTCGGGTTTTTTTCATGTGGGGTTCTTACATCCTTTGTCTTTTTCTATTGCATGTTTTATGCTCGCAGTGGGATGCGGTTCCCAGGTGGTGCGATAGATGTCTGACAGTTTATAAATCTACTGAGAGGTATTATTCTTTTTGTGTAAGTAAATTGATCTGAAATATGTTCATCTAATGGTAACCTATGTGTTATTATGTATACTAAAGTATGTGTCTTATAAATGGATTGTATGATTGTAATTTTGAAGACAATCGTACATCTAGTCCTGAAGAAGATAACCATGAAACACATTGCCAGTTTTGGACACACACACACTTTTAAAGTCCACAGTGTTCATAAATGTTATATCTTATGTATTTTGGGCTTGTTTTGGCTGTTTTTGTTGCATTGCTTGTATAATAAAAAGTTAGATTTTTTTGTAATAATTGTATTTTTGGGTCTTCTATGGTTTCCCGATAGCACATATAAAGTCCTAAAGTCTATTTTATTTTTTTGTACTCTGCAATATTCTATAAAATCTGCATCATGAGTGTATGAGCTCATACTCCAATCTGACTAGCAAGAAATTAAAGTGAAGAGCACGCGGGTGTTTAGAAGAATTTGACAAGCAGCTTCATTGGTAATATCTTACTGGATTGAAGACAGACAAGTATAAAACAAGCGGATGGGTTTAAGACAGGGTATAAAATAGAAGTATAACTGCATTAAGGATTATATACATATTCCATGCATATAGATACCTAGTGTGACTCAAAGCCAGGACACAGTACTGAAAAACTAATACCAACAGTGTTTAGTTCTTTAAAGCAGCACAAAATAAAATGTGATAAAACACTTTAATTAAGCATATTATACCCTGCAAATAGACTGTCCACAAGTAGTATTCTGATAAGCAGCAACAACTTCCTGTCCTTTGTGATAACAAACCACTGATTTCCTGACTCTGACACACATTCTCAAATGCTGCTTCAGACAAAGTCAGTGGGTTCTCTATACGAATGTAAAATATATTCAGATTTTAGCTAAAATTACAACTGTCACACTTTGTGATTTTTTTTACATAAGGCTTTACAGTATGTTGTATTTAATATATACAGTTCTCAAACTATTGTTTTCAACTCCCTGTAGCTGATTTTCAATCATCAACTAACTACATGAAACTCTCAGTGACCCAAGATGAACTAGAACCAACTGTAATGTATGCAATGTAGCCAATGGTCCACTGTAAATTTTTACAGAAGAATATCAAATTTGGAATTCAAATATTAGGGCTAACATCTTCTATAATAGCTGCATACTGTATATACTGACAAAAACATAAGCAGTTACAGGAAATGATTATTGGAAGGCAGTAAAGAAAAGCAAGCCTATGGCAAGTAGGTCCACCTAGTCACCCTTCCAAAAACTCAATTTGCAGTTAAATGCTAAAACACATAATGTATAGCCACAAAAAGTAGACAGACTATTTGAGATTGTTGGCTCAGAAAAAAACACTTTGTAAAATCTTCACTTTTGAACCAATGCATAACATGCAATAAAGGCCCTGAGAGCCTATCTAGTCCAAATGACTTGACTAGGGTGTATTATTAAAGAACTGTAAATGTACTGGTTTCTTTAGCTGGATTGTAAATATACTTGTCAATTAATTAAATATTATTGTATATAAATTGGGTAGAGTTCTGTATCTAGGATAGAAGAAAGAACCATAAAGCAAAACTTTAGATCTTCTATCAAACCTATTAAAATAAAATAAAAAACACACTTTACGTTTTTCCCTGCATTCTTTTTACCAATTCATTGATGTCATAGCTCCTTCCTCTTCTTTCCCAGCAGGGACAGGGAGTGGTCCTTTCTCCTGGATTGAGCAGCACTTCGAAATAACAAGAATAGCACCCATGGAACTGAATGGAGGAATAAACTTCAGACAGGCTTGGAAAGTTGTTTTTATTTTTAAATACAGGAGGTGAGAGGGGCTTTGAAACAAAAATAGTATGGAATTCTACTTTAATGAGCAAAGGATCTGAATTTTTGCAAATCTATAGCCATATTTTATTTTATTTTTTTTACATTTTTATGTATCGTGTCGAGTGATGATCATTGGCAACTCTAAGGCCACTGACAAACTAGATAGGCATTAGTTTCACCATTGCAGAAAAAAAATGAAAAGACACAGATGTAGTTTAGAGAAGTTAACTGTTCAATCTTCATTTGACAAAGCACTGTGAAAGCATCTGCCACAGTATAAATAAATAATTTGACACAGAACTTTGTAAACTATACTACATTCAAAATAAATACTGGTCTGGATATCGTTAGTATCATAAAATCCCTTTGTGCATGCTCAAAAGAGCAGATTACAATGGAGGGATTTGATTCCAACATCACCTACCAGGGAATCCACCAGGAACACCCGTGCCAGGTGTATTTGTTCTAGGAACCAAACCACCCATTAACCTCCCTGGCAGTAATCCAGAGTCTGACTCGGGTTGGGATTTTACTAACAGGAGCTGTAACCCCGAGCCAGACTCGGGATCGCATCGCTGGATGCAGGGGAGGACACAGGGAGAGTTACTTACCTTGTCCCCTGGATCCAGCAATGTCCTCCGCGCTGTGTGATCGAGCTGTCCTCCGCTCGATTCACAGTGCCGAATGCCGCCGAGCTCCGTTCCCTGCGACGTTACGGCGCACGGGAGCAGAGAACGGCGGCAAATTCAAAAAAGTAAAAAAGACACAAAACACACACAGCACTGTAATCTTACAGATTACAGTACTGTATTAAAAAATACACACCCCCTTTGTCCCTAGTGGTCTGTGCATTGCCCTGCATGCACTTTTATATTATAAATACTGTTTTTTCTGCCTGAAATTTGGAGATTGTCCATAGCAACCAAAAAGTGTCCCTTTTTCAGTGTTTTAGGATTTAATTACATTATTGAATAATTTTTATTACTCTTTATTATATTATAAACTTTATCATACCCCTGATGTCTACTAGACTCTGATTTGAACAGATTTAATCGTTATTCCTAAGAATTATAGGACTACAATATAAAACGCCAAATTTACATGCAAAATAATTGTACCGCTTTCAGCACCTAAAACCAGACTGAATCATACCGCCAGGGAGGTTAAGGTTTATTCAGTTAAACACTTATATAAAAAGAAATCAGGATTCTTTATTAAAGCTCTCAAGGCTTAACCTTACAATTCATATCACATACCAAAACTAATTATGGCTTCAGCTGAAAATCCCATTCTCTTTGATATTTCAGATTAACATTACAGTTTTCGATCCAATATAGGGATGCACCAAAATTTCGGCCGCCGAAACACATCGACCGAAAATGCCCTTTTCGGCAATTTGCCAAAAGAGAAAAATGGCCGATAATGGAGCCGAAAATGGGGCGTGGCCTGGGTGGGGGGCAGTGCTCCGCCCCCCGCCCCTGGTGCCGCCCATCATGGGGGGTGTATAGCGCAGGAGAGCCGCCTCCACCGCCTGTTTAATCACAGCGCTGGGAACATCACAGCTTTAATTTCAATAGCTGTGTGTTCCCGGCTGCGCCGTCACACACAGCCCCTCCCCCTTGTCCGGGCACTTTGATAGACAGATCACCCGCAGGATTGGACGGATGATCTGTCTATCAAAGTGCCCGGACAAGGGGGAGGGGCTGTGTGTGACGGCGCAGCCGGGTAAACACAGCTATTGAAATGAAAGCTGTGATGTTCCCGACACTGTGATTAAACAGGCGGCGGAGGCTGCACAGGCTGGCTGCAAAATGGGACACAGGCACACTGGCTGCAAAATGGGACACACTGGCTGCAATGGGGCACAGGCACACTGGCTGCAATGGGGCACAGGCACACTGGCTGCAATGGGGGACGCTGGCCTGCAATTGGAGACGCTGGCCTGCAATGGGAGACGCTGGCCTGCAATGGGAGACGCTGGCCTGCAATGGGAGACGCTGGCCTGCAATGGGAGACGCTGGCCTGCAATGGGAGACGCTGGCCTGCAATGGGAGACGCTGGCCTGCAATGGGAGACGCTGGCCTGCAATGGGAGACGCTGGCCTGCAATGGGAGACGCTGGCCTGCAATGGGAGACGCTGGCCTGCAATGGGGGACGCTGGCCTGCAATGGGGGACGCTGGCCTGCAATGGGGGACGCTGGCCTGCAATGGGGGACGCTGGCCTGCAATGGGGGACGCTGGCCTGCAATGGGGGACGCTGGCCTGCAATGGGGGACGCTAGCCTGCAATGGGGGATGCCTCCTGTACCACGTCCTCTGTCTCTGACCATCTCCTGTACCACGTCCCCAGTCTCTGACCATCTCCTGTACCACGTCCCCAGTCTCTGACCATCTCCTGTACCATGTCCCCAGTCTCTGACCACCTCCTGTTCCATGTCCCCAGTCTCTGACCACCTCCTGTACCATGTCCCCAGTCTCTGACCACCTCCTGTACCATGTCCCCAGTCTCTGACCACCTCCTGTACCATGTCCCCAGTCTCTGACCACCTCCTGTACCATGTCCCCAGTCTCTGACCACCTCCTGTACCATGTCCCCAGTCTCTGACCACCTCCTGTACCATGTCCCCAGTCTCTGACCATCTCCTGTACCATGTCCCCAGTCTCTGACCATCTCCTGTACCATGTCCCCAGTCTCTGACCATCTCCTGTACCATGTCCCCAGTCTCTGACCATCTCCTGTACCATGTCCCCAGTCTCTGACCATCTCTTGTACCATGTCCCCAGTCTCTGACCATCTCTTGTACCATGTCCCCAGTCTCTGACCACCTCCTGTACCATGTCCCCAGTCTCTGACCACCTCCTGTACCATGTCCCCAGTCTCTGACCACCTCCTGTACCATGTCCCCAGTCTCTGACCACCTCCTGTACCATGTCCCCAGTCTCTGACCACCTCCTGTACCATGTCCCCAGTCTCTGACCACCTCCTGTACCATGTCCCCAGTCTCTGACCACCTCCTGTACCATGTCCCCAGTCTCTGACCACCTCCTGTACCATGTCCCCAGTCTCTGACCATCTCCTGTACCATGTCCCCAGTCTCTGACCATCTCCTGTACCATGTCCCCAGTCTCTGACCATCTCCTGTACCATGTCCCCAGTCTCTGACCATCTCTTGTACCATGTCCCCAGTGTCTGACCATCTCTTGTACCATGTCCCCAGTCTCTGACCATCTCCTGTACCATGTCTCCAGTCTCTGACCATCTCCTGTACCATGTCTCCAGTCTCTGACCATCTCCTGTACCATGTCTCCAGTCTCTGACCATCTCCTGTATAAAAATATTTTTTTTTTAAATATGTTTCGGTATCGGTGCTGTTTCGGTATCGGTTTTCGGCCTAGTGTATTTTTCATTTTCGGTATCGGTTTCGGCACCAAAAAACCCATTCGTTGCACCCCTAATTCAATACTATATAAAGTGCCAATGTGCACAAAATAACGAAGTACATGAAAATCTGGTCTACCTTCCCTGTACCATGGTCGGGAGGATTAATTACTCAAACATGAAATTTTTACCATAAGTAACATGTGTTGCACACTACTATATCAATCTACCACATATATTTTAATCTTTGCAAATCACAATTATTTTTTGCTTGAAGAGAACATGAACTGTATAAAATGTGCTAAAAATTTAAGCAGCGGGCATAGCACTAACCATCAGCATTGCTTTTAGGTTCCCTGCAGCTGATCTTTTCACTATTTCTATTTCACTATTTCTAGCTTACCATGCCTTTTTCCACACTGTCTCTGTGAGAGAGGCTCACAAAGCATAGATCCACACAATGAATTAATCAGAACACGAAGAACACGAAGATGCATACTCCAGCAAGCAGCAAAGTAATGGCATTGCCAAGTCTCACAGGAAATCTCAAGATACTAGCAGTCACAGGCAGCAGTAATATAGGCTGGGTTCATACTGTTGCAAATTGGATGCAGGGTTTCCCCGTACCCAATTCGCATAGCAGGAGATTGTGACCTGCTCTCTATGGAGCCGGTTCACACATTTCTGGTGCGAATTGCACAGGAACCCTGTGTGTCTTTTGATCCGTTTCAGGTTCAAATTTAGCCAAAAATTCAGGATGAAATCGGACCTGAAACAGTGAATGGAGATGCACCCGATTCCAGCTGTGAGCCAGGGCATGCTGCAGTGTGAATCCAGCCTTAGACTATCTAAAGCTGTAGATATACAGCTTTGTAGCTACAGAACAGGAGACATATACATGTTACAAACCAACAAGTACATTGCTATTTTTCTAAAATTCAAGATAAAAGGACATTTTGAGGGCACTACAGTATTTAGACACAATAAACATTTTAACTGTCCCCTATAACACAATTCTTCCTTTTTTGAGTTCCAATCCAAAGGTTTAGGAAGAAAACTGCTCATGA
Source organism: Lithobates pipiens (assembly GCF_037356315.1). Lineage (NCBI taxonomy): Eukaryota > Metazoa > Chordata > Amphibia > Anura > Ranidae > Lithobates > Lithobates pipiens. The sequence goes on along the minus strand of NW_027507696.1, from coordinate 22,895,434 downwards.
GTTAGTTAAAAAAGGGTAAAAGAAAAAGTACACGATTGCCTTTATTATTCTTAAGTGGCAAATCTATCCTTGCTTAGGCCATTCTTTTCAGCACATTTCATTGTGGATATGAAATACCGGTAAGTTTCATTACTTATTCAATTTTTCCATTCAATTTTTGTCCAACCCTTTCTCTTCCCCTGCTATTTAAAAGAAAATACTAAATTAATCTACAGTATATCCAAAACCAAAGTTTTATTTAGATAGGGAAAGATTTTGAACCCATCAGGTCTATAGTGCTAGTTGTGTCCCTCCTAGGCAGACCATAGATAATCTATTTTCATATGTTCAGCCAGTGGGTTGAAGGAAAAAACAGAAATGAATTCCATTCCCCCCATAAACACAGAGAGTTGTGTTGCAGAGCTATTGTATAGCTATAGCTGGCGGCACTGAACAAGCGAGAAAAACCCAACAGGCTGGTTATACAGAAGCTGGATATTAGATCAACTTCTGTACAACTGGTCTGCCCATAGATGGATCGAAATTTGGCTGATCCCTGCTGAACTGGCTAAGTTTCAACCCATCAATGGCCAGCTTTACTGTCTTTTTTGCTATCTCTGTCATCACCAGACAGACGTACACTTTAAATTTGTCCTGGTAGGCACTGATGTATTTTTCCAATCAGTCCTCTTGTCATTCGAAACCCTGTTGAATTAATCTATTTTGGGAATATTCAGGTCCTTGCACAAGCTAATATTTCTAATGTTTCTAGGTGCTAAATTTCCTGTGTGTTGTGTTTAGGGGGGATGGTGTCCCTGACTTCCAATCAGCTCTCAGAGCTCTCCTCACTGGGCTATGCAGAGTGTAACTTCAGCTCTCTGCTCCCTTTTTTTTTTTTTTTAACAGTTCAGACAAGCTTTAATTCTGGACTTTAACCACTTCCATACCGCAGTATGTCATATGACATCCTGGGCTTTCAGGGATATTTGAATGATGCCTGCAGCTACAGGCATCATTTAGGTATAAAAAAATATTTCAGCCAGTGATTCCCTGCATCATAAGAACAATCATAGCGGCTGTGCAGCCACTTGATCGTTCCCACAGGCAGCGGGTGGGGACGTTCCCCTCCGCCACCCTCCATTGCTTTTACCGGCTTGCCTGTTCAATCGGCGAGCCAGAGAAGGAATCCGCCGGCACCGGAAATTAGCCATAGAGAATACAGAGGGCCAGATTGTCCATGGCAGTCTCTATAACTCTCTGCAATGTTATGATGTCACGTCCAGTCCAGTGGAAGCAAGCATTTCCAGGGACTCGGCTGAAAATGCCCAGATTGTTTATTTCTTTGATCTTGGTCTTTCCTGCCTAGAGGAGAGATGTGGGGTCTTATAGACCCCCACATCTCTCCATAAAGAAGACTTGTCATGTCCTATTCCTATTACAAGGGATGTTTACATTGTGGTTTGAACATTGTTTACATATGCGGATGCATACATAGCTCGTGTCCGCATATGTAAACAATGTTCAAACTACACATGTGAAGTACCGCAAACGTTAGAGCGAGAGCAATAATTCTAGCCCAAGACCTAGACTGTAACTCTAAACATGTAACCTGTAAAAGAATTTAAAACATCGACTATGAAGATTTTTAAATTACAGAAGGTTGGCTCCATTCCACGAGTGTGTGCAATTTTAAAGTGTGACATATGAGGTATCTATTTACTTGGCGTAATATCATCCGTCACATTATACAAAAAATTGGGCTAACTTTACTGTTGTTTTTTTTTTTAATTAATGAAAGTGTTTTTTTTCCCCATAAAAATTGCGTTAGAAAAATTGCTGCGCAAATATTGTGTGACATAAAAAGTTGTAATGACCACCATTTTATTCCCTAGGGTATATATATATATACACACACACTACCGTTCAAAAGTTTGGGGTCACATTGAAATGTCCTTATTTTTGAAGGAAAAGCACTGTACTTTTCAATGAAGCTAACTTTAAACTAGTCCTAACTTTAAACAAATATACTCTATACATAGCTAATGTGGTAAATGACTATTCTAACTGCAAATGTCTAGTTTTTGGTGCAATATCTACATAGGTGTATAGAGGCCCATTTCCAGCAACTATCACTCCAGTGTTCTAATGGTACAATGTGTTTGCTCATTGGCTCAGAAGGCTAATTGATGATTAGCAAACCCTTGTGCAATCATGTTCACACATCTAAAAACAGTCTAGCTCCTTCCAGAAGCTACAAAACTGACCTTCCTGTGAGCAGATTGAGTTTCTGGAGCATCACATTTGTGGGGTCAATTAAACGCTCAAAATGGCCAGAAAAAGAGAACTTTCATCTGAAACTCGACAGTCTATTCTTGTTCTTAGAAATGAAGGCTATTCCATGCGAGAAATTGCAAAGAAATTGAAGATTTCCTACAACGGTGTGTACTACTCCCTTCAGAGGACAGCACAAACAGGCTCTAACCAGAGTAGAAAAAGAAGTGGGAGGCCGCGTTGCACAACTAAGCAAGAAGATAAGCACATTAGAGTCTCTAGTTTGAGAAACAGACGCCTCACAGGTCCTCAACTGGCATCTTCATTAAATAAATGAATAAGGAAGGCTATCACTCCATTTTGCAAGGCCATGCCATACCCAGTGGACAGCGCTTGATTGGAGCCAATTTCATCCTACAACAGGACAATGACCCTAAACACACCTCCAAATTGTGCAAGAACTATTTACAGCAGAAGCAGGCAGCTGGTATTCTATCGGTAATGGAGTGGCCAGCACAGTCACCAGATCTGAACCCCATTGAGCTGTTGTGGGAGCAGCTTGACCGTATGGTACGCCAGAAGTGCCCATCCAACCAATCCAACTTGTGGGAGCTGCTTCTAGAAGCGCGGGGTGCAATTTCTCCAGCTTACCTCAATAAATTAACAGCTAGAATGCCAAAGGTGTGCAATGCTGTAATTGCTGCAAAAGGAGGATTCTTTGACGAAAGCAAAGTTTGATGTAAAAACAATGTTATTTCAAATACAAATCATTATTTCTAACCTTGTCAATGTCTTGACTCTATTTTCTATTCATTTCACAACGTATGGTGGTGAATAAGTGTGACTTTTCATGGAAAACACAAAATTGTTTGGGTGACCCCAAACTTTTGAACGGTAGTATATATTATATATATATATATATATATATATATATATATATAAATGTTTGGGGGTTCCGAGTAATTTTCTAAGAGTAGTTACATACACTATAAGACGTGGAGATAAATAATATTTTACATTTTAAGCTCTGATTCAGGTAAACGCAGCGGAGCCGATATACCCAAAAGGAAGAAAAAAAAAAGAAATAGTGGAACTAGTAATACTTTCCTGAAGAATTGAGATGTACGCTTTCAGTATACTGTATACAGTGATACCACATTTCAATACTACTACTTCCGGTTTCCATGGAGCTCCACCTGCTTCCTCTGGATGGACCCTGGCATTTGTAGATAGAAGGTTGTCTGAGCGGTGTTAGACCATTAATGGCTGTTATCTGCAACCTGAAGGGGGATGTTCTATTAGGATGGCAGGGGCTTGGCTGTGTAATTAGCCCTCTCACACACTGCCTCTGTAGATACACGCCTGCAGGGATGATTGGATCTCGACTAGTCCAGTGAGGTAAGGGCTGTGTGTCCCGGAAGACCGAGTGCTCTGACCACATTGATCCTACAAGGACTGTGGGCTCTCTGTGGACACACTCAAACTTCATACTGATATATAGAGGCCCCCTGAAGGAGACCTGCTTCTTGCCAATCAGCTTTGCAGCTTGTCCACTACAGGAGAGCAGCACACTGTCTGATCTGTGCAGGGTTAACCCTTTGACTGCCAGAGCTGTTTTTGCACCATGCTTAAAAAATCAATGTAGGCCTGAAGATTACACAAACATCTCTCTCCCCAAAACTTAATATATTTTCTGAAATCAGACAAATTTATGTAAATATGCACTGCATGGTGGCAACATCACGCAAAGACTAAATCTGTGTCTGTAGTACATGTTCAAACCTTAACACCATAAATAACAACATGTTAGATTTTTCACTTCAAGAGTATATAATGAGTTTGGAAATTGTAGAGTAATGCTTAAAAAATACATTGCAATTTAACTAAACCCATTAGATTTTAGTCGACTAAAATGTACTGGAGGTCTTATGCCACGTACATACAAGCGGACTGTTCAACGGACTGAACTCCGAAGGAGTTTTCTACGGAGTTCCGATGGAATTCCGCCGAAACGGACTTGCCTACACAGGTCCAATCGCTTAGAACATGATGACATATGACGGGACTAGAAAAAGGAAGTTCAATAGCCAGTAGCTGCCCTTGCATTGTTTTTGGTCCTTCGGAACAGCATACAGACGAGCGGTTTTCTTGATAGGAACTGGTTCCAGCGGAAAGATTTGAAGCATGTTCTATTTCTAGGTCCATCAGAATTTTAGAAAGAAAAAGTCAGATGAAGCCCACACACTATCGGAATGTCTGACAGAATGATTCCGTCTGACCTTTTCTGCCGGAAAATCCAGTCGTGTGTACAGGGCATTAGTCGACTAAATACGACTAAAATTGAAACAACTGCAGATGATTAAAATGGGACTAAAATGTAAAAAAAAAAAAGGCTTCATAGTCAAAAGACTAATACAAAATCAAAATTTTCTGCCAAAATGAACACCGGCTATTACACAGATATTCAAACCTGGCAGAGATAATAACCTAAGATAATTTTCTTCAAAATTGGTCATTGTGAACACCCCTGTCAGTGTTAAATGGTTTGTCTCAACCCTCTAACTTCTACTTTCTCTGGACAGATTGGTCTCTTAAAGAGTAGCTCCACTTAGGTTGAGAAAAAACACTCCCATCTGGATGATCTATGCACATTACCAGGATTTTAACAAACTTTGTTGCAGATTCCTATCTTTTGTTATTTCGGAAGAAATCCCTGGGTGTTTGTCTGTGTCCATGTGGTAAGTAACTCTAATGGGAGTGGTTTTATAATTAGCAATCAGCTGTAGCGCTTACAGGACACTAATGAGGAAAATTGAAAGGCTTGCATGCCTTTAGATGGGATTTCTTATTGGGAGGATCTTACCAACAATTTTAATAATATTCAATTACAATATGACTTGTGTTGCAACTGTATATGATTTTTTTCCCCATGAAATTGGAGTTACCCTTTAAAGGAAGTTAAAAAATAAGCAGACAGTGGCTGGATCACCAGGTTAAAATAAAGGCAACAAAGGCAAAAAAAAAAAAATAATTTTAAATTAAAAATGAAAAAAAAAAAAACGAATACTGGTATCTCATCTATGAATTGGTGAGCTGAAAATGAACCACTTGCCAACTGGGCACTTAAACCCCCCATGTGAACAGACCAATTTTCAGCTTTCTGTGCGCTCACATTTTGAATGACAGTTACTCAGTCATGTAATACTGTACCCAAATTCATTTGTTGTCCTTTTTTGCACACAAATAGAGCTTTCTTTTAGTGGCATTTGATCACCTCTGGGTTTTTTATTTTTTGCGCTATAAATGAAAAATGACCGAAAATTTTGAAAAAAAACATTTTTCTTTGTTTCTGTGATAAAATTTTGCAAATTCTTAATTTTTCTTCATAAATTTTGGCCACAATTTATACTGCTACATATCTTTGGTAAAAAATAACCCAAATTGGTGGATATTATTTAGTCTTTGTGAAAGTTAGAGAGTCTAGAAGCTATGGAGTAAATCATAAAAAATTGATCACACCTGAAGTACTGGTGGCCTATCTCATTTGTTGCGACCCAAACAAGCCAGGAAAGTACAATTTTTTTTTCCCCCACAAGATTTTCATTGTAATAGGTTATTTCTCTCACATGGCATGTGTATATCATAAATGATGTCCCAAAATAAATTCTGCTACTCCTCTTGAGTATTACGATACCACATGTGTGGGACTTTTCCACAGCCTAGTCACCTAGAGAGGCCCAACATTCAGGGAGCACCATCACGTGTTCTAGAAGCATAAATTTCACATCTAACTTGTTGACTACCTATTACACTTTTGAAGGCCCTGGAGCACCAGGACAATGACACGTGACACTGATGGCAGATGGCACTTATACGTGGCACTGATGACTCCATAGAGGGTCGGTCAAAATCTCCTGCTATTGCGTATTGGTTGTGGGGAATCTGCATCCAATTTGCAATGGTGTGAACTCAGCCTCAGATATCCAGATCATGCGCGCGCGCGGGGGGGGGGGGGGGTGGAATTTCTTTATTCCACCTCCTGTATATGATTGCCTAAATGTTACTGGTAGCAGACTAACCACGAGATGTTAATACTTCCAGCTAGATGCCTGTTATGAACACAATTTTAACAGTTTTTTGCAAATTATGAGTATATTTTAAAAAAATTGGAGTTTTTAAAAGGGGACATTTGCAAGTCAAGTAATCCAGGCTATCAGTATAGAGCAGGCCTACATGGTTTTACAATATCAATTAGCCCTGTGCAAGAGCTTTTATTACCGTGACAGAAACAGGAATGTTCCTAACATATTTACACTATGCTCATCCTGATTCGCTGGGTTTCAGTGTGATTGACAACTTTGTAGATTACACTAACAGCCTTAATTACCATTAAAAGGTTTTATTGTTCCTTTCCCAGATATCCTGTTAAGACATTGACTTAGCCAATTAAAGCTCGGGCCATTGAAAGGTCTGGATAAGTAGAGTTTAGGTCCTGCTGGAAAAGTTATGCACTATAAGCCCTGAAGAAGCATTCTTGCATTTCTCCCCATGTCCTGAATGGGGGGGGGGGGGGGGCTCACTGCTGGCTGTTGGGATGGAAGCTGGCTTTGTGTTTCCTTTCTAAATACAGTTACTGGTGGCTTGTGAAATTTGGAACTATAAGGCCATCCAATGGCTTCTCACAATTTTGGGGTGCCCGGTCCTCATTATCATCATGGCTACCATTTCCAGAAGTTTTTTTGCCTTCTGTAAACTACTGACAGAGTGGAGTTGTTACAAGGTCAGTTACAGATTAATGCTAACGCAATGGAAAACATGTTTGTAAAATGAAAAGGGCCCTTGCTGACATTGCATCACTATATCTAGACAGTGCTTGAGTACCAAATAAATCTCTGGTCTTGGATGCATGCCTAAAAACTCTGACCTACTTTCATTAGGGTGGGAACCAAATAATAAGTATCCTTGAGGGAACTGATTACCAGAATAGCTTAAATTTTAAAAACAAACTTGAAACTGTAACTGAGAATGTTTTCACCCTTACCTAAGATTTTTTATTCTTAGTAAGCCCAAAGAAACAGAATAAACTTGTACTTTATCTGTCTCATTTAACATGATCTATGGTTCACAGGTTTAATAGAGGTTATTTTAGTATTTACACAGACAGTAAGTCTATACAGTTTTAACTTTGTTGTTCTAGTTGCTACATTTCTATAACAGTTATAATAACTGCCCATTCTATTTTTTTTTTACTGTTAAATTAAAATAGTAGATTTGGAGAGAAAGGGGAATGCGTTAAATACCGTATTTATCAGCATACAACACGCACTTTTTCCCCTTAAAATAGCCGATATTTGCTGCCACCGAGGGGAAGGAGGGGATGAGCGCTGCCGAAATAGAGCCGGATCTACTGTGTACCCGGCTTGGCTCGCAGTCACGTTCAGTCCCGCCCCCTGGATGGCTCCTAGCATGGACGTCCCCACCTATCCCTCAATGGCAGCATATATAACAGCAAGGCTGCAGATAGAAACTGAGCAATACTGCAGGTGGGCACTGATAAGTCTGCAAATGGGCACAGATCAGGCTGCACAGAAGCTGCAGAAGGGCACTAATCAGGCTGCATTGATGCTCACTGACCACAATTTTGTCTCAAAAAAAAACAAAATCCCTGAAACTTCCCTCTTAAATTGGGGTGTGTGTTAAAAGCCGGCGTGTGTTATACGCCGATAAATACGGTAACTATACAGTATATACTGTCAATAAATTAAAGAATAACTGTACCCCAAACTAAAACACAAAATAATTAGTTATTACTAAGCCATGGAAATACAGAAATGAAACATAATTTGAGGCTTGAACACCAATGCTGTCCCTTCCTACTCCACAGCATCAGAACAATCTTTGCGATGGCTTCTTCCACTGCCAGTATCTCCATCCTTCAGGCTAGCCTTTTGTTATGAAAATACCACCCTAGCACTAAGCTCTACTCCTCAGCACCTTACAGATGCTGGGAGTGAACATTGCACTGTGCATAAATAGCAGGCAGTCTTAGGGAAAAAAAAGTCTCAGTTTAAGAGATATAGTTTCATTTTTAAGGGTGGATACTATACTGTGGAAGGAAGGTAACCTAGGAACTGCGATGCCCTTGTTCACTTGAGTCTTTCTCACATTTGCAATCCAATTTCTCATGCCACTGTTTTTGTTCCTGATGAGATCAGTCAGCAGTCAAATGCCTGTACTGTCCTCTTAATAATCACTTGTATTTACACAACATTCCTATTCTAAAAGATTTAAAAAGGGATCCAATCCTATTTCTGCCTTCTCTGAAATAAATGACTGAGTATAGTCTGAATAGTGTGGTATTACCATTTGACCTCTTATCTGGCATTACTATTGAAAATTATAGCTTGCCACGACCTACCCTACTGAATCTATGGTCTTGAGTAGTTTATCTTAACCAGTTCCCGACCAGCCACAGCAGTTTTACTGCAGCACAATGGCAAGGGTGGGTGAAATGATGTTACCTTACATCGGTTTGCCTTTTGACTACTAGGAGGAGCGTGCACGCCTGCGGTTCGCCACCAGAGCCGAGGCGTGATGACTGCCGGGCAACCGCAATCGCACTGATGAGGCTGCACAAACGGGCACTAATAGTGATATGCATCACTGATGGGCACTGAAAGCTAACACTGACAGGCATTATGGTGCCTGATGGGAAAGATATCCCCTGCGAGGAAAGCCGCTTATCGCCTCTCCTCTCCTCACATGCTGTTAGGATGAGGAGAGGAAAGGTGATAACCAGCATTTCTTATATACACTGTGATCAGCTGTCATTGCACACAGCTGATCACATAGTAAAGAGCCTACATCATAGGCTCGTTATCGAGATCAGTAATGCGGTGTATCATTTGAGGTCCAGTCAGAACAATAAAGCCCAATAAAGGCCATCATTGTGCTATAGACGGGAAGGTGTCAATTGACTGTGCAATGTGTGAGTGGGCTACTTGTTCAAGGGCCAATAATATGTGTTCATGTTCAAGGAATTAAGCTGTGGGTCCTTTGTTCATCCACAAATCAGTGCACATAGATACACCCTGGGCAGCAGCCAGCCTCTTTTTGGATTTTTGTTTTTCATCCACATAATGTTTGCCAGATTGTTTATTTTAAAAATCAAACGAAAAAATGGGTATTAGCGGCGATGAATTGACCAGCATAAAAATTTCGTTGGTCCACAATAAAGCTATAGAGATCTTCTGTGAAAAACAGCGAATAAAAATCAAGTGACGTAAAATCAACTGTTTCTACCTCAATTCCGGGCTGGCCAGTGAATGGGGTAAGTATGGGTGCTGCAGAAGTGGTGGGCTCCCAATTAGAATTGGTAAATGCAGCAGGAAGGGCACTATGGGCTTGACATGCCTGTCTTTGTCTTCTTGGTGGCTGCGGGACACTAGTTGTGCTAGACACCTCACCAGCTTTAACTGTACTTATGGGACTCTCCACGTCACCACGTGATACTGCAGTGCTGGTTTGACTATGATCAGGATGTACTAGACCGCTGGTGCTTACCAGTTCACCAGAAGAATGAGAGGCACTAGTGCTCAGAAGCATGTAGGTCTCTTCAATAGTGTACTTTTGATTTGACATTTTGGCCTCTAAATTTACTGGTACACTAGCGAGACTCAAAGGAAAAAAAAAAGCACCCGACTGTCATGCTTCCAACGCTACCAAAAAACTGTTAGCATTTGCAGGGATCAGGCCTGACTCTGCAAATGCTGCAGTTATGTGTGCTGTGTTTTGTGACAGTGATCGATTGATACACTTGGGTGGGCTGGGCGGAGGTGCTAGAAGGTATCTAGACTGATCCCGCTAACACTGCGTTTTTGGCATCCCTTAACTACTGGGGACACTAGTATAGATCTGATCAGATCAGATATCGATCCGTTCAGACACTATACTACTAAAGGAGGTGTTTGGTGCGTGCATGGGTGTTAGAGCTACTGGTACTAATCTGACACTGCGGGGGTGATGCAGACCCTGACTGACGCTAAAACCGATATCACCCGCCAGGTGATCAGGGGGTTAAACGTTTATTTTAGGTAATATACGGTGGGTGCCCCGACGCTAAAAATAACTAACTGACCACTATCACCCATGACACTAATATGGTGATCACTGGTGACAGGGGGTGATCAAGGGGTTAAACCTTTATTGGGGGTTAGGGAGGGTCCCTAGACCTATCTGGGCCTACCACTAAGTACCCTAACACTGATCATTGTCACAAATGATCAGTACAGTGATAAAAAAAAATCATGAACACCACTGCACTGGGTGACACAGTAACAGGGGGTGAAGGGGTTAACTGGGGCAATAGGGGGGTGACAAGTGTGCCTATGTGAACTGTATCAGTGTTGGTGCAACTTACTCATTAGGACCGATCAGCATGTCCAGGCCAGAAGTCATTGGCCTGGCCCTGGACACTGATCGGTTCTGGAACGAATCCGAATGTCACGTGCCCCCCCTCCCCGCCAGGCTCTGCACCTAGCTTAGAAGTTGAAAGATGCAGCACCATTAAAGTGCATTCTAGGCTGACTACTAACTTTAAGTGAAAACGCTAAACATAATGCCTTTTTAGTCTTTATATAATATTATTTCATCACCTTGTTTGCTTTTCATAAGCTAACTTTTATTCAACAATAATTGAGGGTGAAAATGGTATGCAGGTGTATTTCTACTTGCATACACTTACGTACAATATTTGAAGTTTGCAATGGCTTTAGAAGTGGAAAATCTGTTGCCTGGGAAAAACAATACAGGCAAAAAAAAAAAACCTACAAATTCACGTTATTTAAACATTTGCATACGTTATTTTTTAACCACTTCAGCCCTGGAAGGTTTTACCCCGTTCCTGACCAGAAATTTTTTTGCGATACGTGCCAATTAATTAGGTGCCAATTGGTTACACCAATAAGCAAAATAGGGGACAGATTTATGTCATTTTATTATTTTTTTTTTTTAATTTGTAATGTAATTAGTAATTCCAGATCACTGGAAGCAGTAGATCCCTGTCATGTTGCTAGGCAGAATGCCTTGTTTACATCTCCCCGTTCTGCCTCTCTGTGTCAGAATCGCGGGCCACCGGCGGACATCGAGTACATAGGACCCGTGGTCACACTCCCGTGTCATGCGGCGGTTGCACGCACGCCTGCTAGCCCACGATTTAAAAGGGGATGTACAGGTAAACCCATTTGCACAGCCGTGCCCTTCTCCTGATGTATATCGTCGTGCACTGGACGGCAAGCGGGTAACATTTAACCACTTCCCTACCGGCGCACGCCGATGTACGTTGGCAGAATGGCACGGGCAGGCAAATAGGCGTACCTGTACGTCCCCTTTAAAGTTGCCGCCCTGGCGGTCGGGACCCCGTGAGTCCAGGTCGCGGGTCCCGCGGACTCGATCGCCACAGGCATACCCACGATCGTCTCACGGGCGGCTGAACTAGGAGATGCCGTTGTAAACAGCATCTCCCAGTTCTGCCTAGCAACAAGTGACGCTGATCTCTGCTCCATGTGATTGGAGCAGAGATCAGTGTTCACTAAAAGAAAGCCCAGCCCCCAACAGTTGCCCAGCCCCCAACAGTAACAAGCCCCTACACTGCCACCCACTGGTTAACCCCTTCACTGCCAGTGTCATTTACACAGGAATCACTGCATTTGTATAGCAGTGATTGCTGTATAAATGACAATGGTCCCAAAAATGTCCGATGTGTCCGCCATAATGTCACAGTCACAATAAAAAAAACGCTGATCGCCACCATTACTAGTAAAAAAAAAATTATTAATAAAAATGCCATAAAACTATCCCTATTTTGTAAACGCTATAACTTTTGCGCAAACCATAATCTCTTAGAGTCAGCAATCGAGTCCACGGGACCCGCGACCGGACTCACGGGGGTCCCGACCAGCACGCGAATGCGCCGCCGCCGGCGCGCTCGCGATAAAAGGGCGGCATTGAAGATTGGCCTTCCCTTTTTCCAATATGCCTGCCCGTGCCATTCTGCTGACGTACATCGGCGTGCGCTGGTCGGGAACCGGTTAAGCTCAAAAAAGAACATGAGCTTCTTTGGGGCAGATTAGCTTTTTACATTGGTGACCTGTACAAAATCGCGGCAAAAACGCGGTTATAACGCTGTAAAAATCCCAACTTTGGAAGGCTCAGGTGTGAATGCACTCTAAAGCACTGACACTGTGGTCAATTTTTGTGCCTCTGTCATCCGCAGCTCTCCTCTGTCCTCCTCTCCTCTTCCCTCCCTGCCTGCCAGCACGTACCAGTGTCTGTCCCTCCCCTCCTGCTGAAATAACAAATTTTCAGGCAATCCCCCATCTCCCATAATGCTGTGTGCCCCAGTGTATGTGCTTTATTAAAAAAAATCCGTTCTATACTATATTTCAGAGCGCCGATCGGCGATCACACGATCGATCACCTCTCTCCTCTCCTCCTCCCGACTGACGTCAGTGGGGATTCTCAGCCCCTCCCACGTAGCTGTCAGATTCAGAAAGGCTGGCTGGTCACGTAAGTGCAGAGCAGCACTAGAAAATAAGGTATAGAATGGCATGTTTTTAATAAGGTACATACACTGGGGCGCACAGCATTACAGAAGACAGGGGATTGCTGAAAAATCATCAAGTGGGGCTACAACCACTTTAACGGAGTGTACATCCTTCTATCAACTGATGCTGAAAAAGCATTTGACAGGGTGAACTGGACGTTTCTTCTAGCTACCTTTCGACATAATGGGATGCCTACCCCTATCCTATCATGGATCTCTGCTCTCTATTCAACTCCTACTGCCATGGTCAGAGTAAACAGCATTGCCTCAAAATACTTTGTTACTGAAAAAAGAATGAGGCAGGGCTGCCCCCTCTTTCAGCTCTTTTTTTCCCCATACAACCTCTTTTGCAAAACATTTGGAATAACCCTTGAAACTAATACGTATCATCATAAAATCATGGCCTTAATAGATAATCTGCTAGTCCGCATATCTGACCCACTTGTTTCTTTACCAGTCCTATTGTTTGAAATACATGCATATGCTGACTTGCCGAACCTCAAAGTCAACTTGCAAAAAATTGGAAGCACTCAATGTTTCTCTGCCTTGCTCACCTTAGTAGTAATTTCCCGTTCCTATGGGCCACTCAAGCTATCCGATTTCTAGGGACCATAATTCCTTCCAATCTCCAACTCATTTTTTAATACAATTTCCAGGATTTATTAGCTACATTCTCCACGGACCTGGAGAGAGGGAAAACTTTGCCTGGTTTGGTAGATGCAATGTCTTGAAAATGAATAATATGCCACACCCCCTGTATCTTCTGCAGGCACTACCAGTTAGGATAGCACAGGCATTTTTCGAAAGCTCTGGGCAGCCTTCATGAAAAACGTCTGGCAAGGCAAACCTTCCCCTTTTCAAGGATCGCTTCTGCAATGACCAAAGTGGGGGGGGGGGGGGGGGGGTGTGTATGATAATGTATAATGTATGGTGGCCCTTATGGCTAGCATGATCGGCTGGGACAGACACTTTTCTCACAAACTTTGGGTTTCCTTGGAGCAGGAGTCTGTGCTGCTCCCTTAGCCGGCCTTTTGTGGACAGGGGCCGGGTTTGGTCGATTTTCTTCTAAAAATCGACTAGGTTGGACCCGAATTACACTACTACAAGCTGGCCACAACCTTTAGCTTCCTATCTCCACTGATGCCGATTATCACCCACTCAGACTGATAAAGCCTTCCAACTTCAACCCCATCTAAAAGTTGGGCACAGCCTCCACCTTCTATGGTACCTCTGCATGGATTCACCCATCGGTCTTGTTTGGCCCTCTTACCTTCTTTGTTTTGACCTTTTGCCACAGATCACCTACTCCCTTTGAAGACATCTGCTTACGACTCATACCGAAATCTCTCTCCTCCTCTTATGGTATGTTACTTGCAGTCACATCTCAACAAGACCCTCCATACTTATGTAAGTGGGAAAGAGATCTTAAAGCAGAGCTCCAGGCATATTTTTAACTCCCCTCAGCATTAATGATCAATTTGTAACACCTATTTGGAGACATTTTTTGTCAGCAATGCACATACCTTTTTTGTATGACAAATCCTCCATTTTCGCTGAACCTCACCTCGTTGAGGTACTTCATCTCTGCCTGCCCATTGGCTCCTGGGATAGGAGTGTCAATCCCAGGAGTGGGAATCCCAGAATGGGCATCCGCCGCTTATAGAATCAAGAGTGCTCCGCGGTTTGGACCATAGGCGCAAGAATAGGAGGTGCATTCTGGGTAGCCAGAAGGGCCGTATCCTGGAAAGAGGATCAAGTAGGCTTCAGATGCCCACACTAAAGATGGGAAAGCGCTCGCTGGCAGCTACAAAGAAAGTTTATTTGAAAAGAACACGATCTATAACACCTACATTGTATACACAATCTACTGTAAATAGCATTAGGTGTGAACATTCCAGGGGTTATTTAAAAAAAAAAAAAACACGCTGGAACTCCTTTTTAATACCACTTTTTTGGAAGATCAAAAGAATTTGATTCTTTTCTTTGCTCATAAGGCTTTGCTATGTAGCAGATACCAAGAAACCACATTCAAAATGAACGCGCTGGTACCGGACTCCAGTTGCATAAGTGTCAATGTTCCATGGGCACAGCCTGTTGAATGCAACACCCAGCCTGGCACGCTGCTTCACAACTTCTTGGATTGTCCAACCCTTTTGGCAACAGGTTCTAAGGATTGTACACAAACTTACAGACTTCTCTCTTTTTGACAACCAAGCTGCAGTGCTCCTTAACTTGACTCCCATGTCCAGTAATGCTGTGTACACAAGACCGGACTTTCCGGCAGACTAGGTCCGAAGGGATTAGTCCGTTGGACAATCCAATAGTGTATGGGCTAGTCCGATCCTTTTTTAGAAAAAAAATAAATAAATCAGACGGACCTAGAAATATAGAATATCTTTCAAATCTATTCGACAGACTCAGCTGCTACGGACTAAAAATCGGGAAAACCGTTCGTCTGTGTGCTGGTCCAATGGACCAAATAAGACACAAGGGAAGCTATTGCCTACTGGCTATTGAACTTCCTTGTTTAGTCCCGTTAACATCATCACGTTCAAAATGAACAGACTTTCGAAAGGAATTAGTCCATTCGTGTGTGGCCAAGTGCGTTTGTTAAGTCTGACGGAACTCCGCCAAAAGTCTGTTGGGAAAACTGCCGGACCTAGTCTGCCGGAAAGTCCGGTTGTGTGTACGTGGCATAAGAGATACCGCAAGTCATTACTGAAACGTCTGCTGAACACCACTACAATCCCCGCCCACCGTGTCACAATGGTCAGCCAGGGAGAACAAAATCAATAAGATTCTAACAGCTGCACTCAGAGGCAAGACAGAGGAACATAATACACGCTGGACATGTTTTACTTTTTGGGTGAATATTTAACCTATTCTAAATTGAAAGCTGCTTCCCTTTGGAGCTTGACTCCTTGGAGCTTGACTCCTTGTCTTCCTCGCCATATCCCTAACCTTCTACCCCCCCCCCCCTTTTTTTCTCTCTCTCTTTTGACTCTTTTGGACACCCTAGGTGTCTTTTTCTACACTAAAACTACTGGAAAATACTAATCAGTATGCGACGACTTCAAAGTACAACTGCTCTGGGTCCAGGAAATGGTTTCTCTTACTATGGGGGGGGGGGGGGGGTCATTGTCCCCCCCCTACCTTATAGTGGTAATGTACCTTTGGGTTGTACTACCTTCTCAGTATGAACATGTTAGTACTGTGCTATATGCTTTCCGTCCCAATGCAGTGCCATTTTTCTATGGGTGTTTCAGCCCTTAGACTTTAGTTATATCATGTCAATGTGGTATTAACCACTTCCCGACCAGCGCACGACGATGTACGTCGACAGAATTGCACGGGCAGGCATATTGGCGTACATGTACGTCCAATATTCGTTGCCGCCGTGCCATCGGGAGCGCGCCGGCGGCGGCGCGCTCCCGCGCTGGTCGGGACCCCCGTGAGTCCGGTCGCGGGACCCGCAGACTCGATCGCGGCGGGCATCCCCGCGATCGTCTCACGGAGCGGCCGAATGGAGGAAATGCTGTATAACCACTTGCTTACTGGGCACTTAAACCCCCCTCAGTCCCAGACCAATTTTCAGCTTTCAGCGCTGATGCACTTTGAGTGACAATTACGCGGTCATACAACACTGTACCCAAATGAAATTTTTATCATTTTTTTCCCACAAATAGAGCTTTCTTTTGGTGGTATTTAGTTACAGCTCGGAGTTTTATTTTTTGCTAAACAAACAAAAAAAGATGCAAAAAAAAAAAAAAAAATCATGTTTTAATAGTTTGTTATAAAATTTTGCAAACGGGTCATTTTTCTCCTTCATTGAAGTGCGCTGATTAGGCGGCACTGATAGGCTGCATTGGTGGGCACTGATGGGCTGCATTGGTGGGCACTGATGGGCTGCATTGGTGGGCACTGATAGGCTGCACTGGTGGGCACTGATAGGCATAGTTAAGGCGGCACTAATAGGCACAGATAAGGCGGCACCGATGGGCACAGATAAGGCGGCACTGATGGGCAAAGATGGGCACAGATAAGATGGCACGGATGGGTGGCACGGATAAGTGGCACGGATGGGTGGCACGGATGGGCACTGATAGGTACCACAGATAGATGGGACTGATGGGCACTGATAGGTGGCACTGATAGGTGGCTCTGATAGGTGGCACTGCTGGGCACTGATGGGCGGCACTGCTGGGCACTGATGGGCGGCACTGCTGGGCACTGATGGGCGGCACTGGGGTGCAGCACCTTTGAGGCAGATTTTGGGTGGCACTGTGGGTGGCACTGCTGGGTGGCACTGTGGGTGGCACTGCTGGGTGGCACTGTGGGCACTGCTGGGTGGCACTGTGGGCACTATGGGCACTGCTGGGTGGCACTGACAGGGGGGCACTTACTTTATTTCAGGATGGCACTGCGGGTGGCAGGTGGGCACTGGCAGGGGGCAGGTGTCCGCTTGAATTGCTGGCCGTGATCGGGACTGATGTCCCGAACACGGCCGCCGGCGATCGGCTTTTTTTCTTTTTCTCCTCGCGCTGTCAGCGCGAGGAGGAATACTAGCCGATTACCGGCTCCGTTTTCTCACATGATCAGCTGTCATTGGCTGACAGCTGATCACGTGATAAGGGGTCGGGATCGACCCCTTACACGGATTGGTGATCAGGCGAGTCTCACGGACTCGCCGATCACAGAGCGCGCCGCGCGCGCCCCTCAGGGGGCGCGCAGGCCGCTCGTAACCGGGACGACGTCAATAGACGTAGTCCCGGCAATCTAGGTCCGCGCTAATGCCGTCATTCGGCAATAGCGCGGTACCCAAGTGGATAAACAACATTTTCCCATTCTGCCTAGCAACTAGTGACGCTGATCTCTGCTCCATGTGATTGGAGCAGAGATCAGTGTACACTAAATGAAACCCCAACCCCCCCACAGTTAGTAACACACCCCTAGGAACACTTAACCCCTACACTGCCACCCACAGGTTAACCCTTTCACTGCCAGTGTCATTTACACAGGAATCACTGCATTTATATAGCAGTGATTACTGTATAAATGACAATGGTCCCAAAAATGTGTCAAAAATGTCCGATGGGTCCCCGACAATGTCGCAGTCACAATAAAAATCGCAGATCGCCGCCATTACTAGTAAAAAAATAATAAAAAATTATTAATAAAAATGCTATAAAACTATCCCTATTTTGTAAACGCTATAACTTTTGCGCAAACCAATCAATAATCGCTTATTGCGATTTTTTTACCAAAAATATGTAGAAGAATACGTATCGGCCTAAATTGAGGGAAAAAAATGTTTTTTTATATATTTTTGGGGGATATTTATTATAACAAAAAGTAAAAAATAATGCGTTTTTTTCAAAATTGTCGCTCTATTTTTGTTTATAGCGCAAAAAATAAAAACCGCAGGGGTGATCAAATACCACCAAAAGAAAGCTCTATTTGTGGGAAAAAAAGGACGTCAATTTTGTTTGGGAGCCACGTCGCACGACCGCGCAATTGTCAGTTAAAGCGACGCAGCGCCGAATCGCAAAAAGTGGTCTGGTCTTTGACCAGCAAATTGGTCCGGTCTGAAAGTGGTTAAATGGTGCATTCCATTGCGAGAGTACTTTGCATTTTTGTCTGTATGCATTTTGCATGTTCTGCTATTGGCTGTTTTCATAATGTGGTAACATGTCTTACTATTGTGTCCTGTCGCGTACCTCAAAATATAAATATTATTTTTTAGCGTAATCCAGTGGCTCCATAGCTGATCTCATTACTTTTACTAGAAAGAGAATTGATGGGGCTAAAATATTATACTGGGATCATCACTCTATGCTGCAGTCATGATCCCAGTATAACCACTTCAGCCAAAAATCATTATTACTTTATTTAGAAATAAAGTAAACTATACTTGTCTGGAGTCAAAGAAATGAGGATTCATGATTATCAATGTTCTGTGGTAGCAGCAAGGTGTGGCTTGTGACTGAATAAAATGTAAATAATTTATATGAATGTATTTGGTGAGAACTAACTATTCAGATAACACTGCATAATTATACTTCTCTGCATTACACACGTCAAACACTCCTAGGGAGGAGTCAGTGAGGCAGCTGTCAACATAACTCTAATTCCAGATGAAAGGAGAGCAGTTGGCACATCACAACAAGCGGTGCTTCAGGAAGAGAAAAAAAAGTAGAGTAGACATCCATGCTAGATTATGTGGTAAATATGATGTCCTGAAAAAAACATACTTAACCCAGTGCCAGCCTTACAGTAAATCTGACTGCCATACCCGTTATGCAGCACATTCTCTGCAACGTGTTATTTTCCTTTGACATAGCCAAACAAAAAAACAACCCCCATATAACCCTGTCTCCAGTCATCATGGCTTAATGTTATGGCCTTCAAAAGATTTTCAGTTCTTTTATCCATCACCTATTGAGGGACACAAGATAGTCATAGTTCTTGGACATGTGCGATGTCCCTGTATGAATGTAAATGTTCAGATGTGTGGAAAAGGTCCATACAGCCACTGCACCCGTCAGCCCGTCATTGATTTTTAACAGGCTGCTAGTCATGACTGCAAAGAATACCCATCATTCCCAGGTACATACACATACCCAATTCTGCACACTGTACTGGCCTTATGTAAATTAGCCTTTAAAAGGTAAAAACATCATCAACCTGTTTGTTAGGGTGTTTAAGGTGCATGACTGGAGTATTTACAGTGGACAAAGACCACCTGGCAATAAATTCCCTATCAAGGGAAAATGCTCCTTTGCATTGTACAGAGGGAGACCTGACAACGCAGGTTATTTAAATTCTTCATGAAGGAAGGTTTAACAAATAGAATGTGATTGGCAAGGCTTCTAAGCCACAGTTATAAATGACCCAATGCCTGGAACAGAAAGCTGCCCCCCATTTTCAGAGTAGATTGCACTGCAATAATAAAAGATTTAAGAACCTGTTGTAAAACTGATTAATGTTTACTTAACCACTTCAATACAGAGCACTTATACACCCTTCCTGCCCAGACCAATTTTCAGCTTCCAGCACTCTCGCATTTTGAATGCCAATTACTCAGTCAAGAAACTATGTACCCAAACAGAAATTCATATATATATTTTTTCACACAAACATTTTTCTTTTGGTGGTATTTAAAGCGGGAGTCCACCGGGACTCCGCGTTTTTTTTTTTTTTTTTAAAAGCCAGCAGCTACAAATACTGCAGCTGCTGACTTTTAAATAGTGACACTTACCTGTCCAGCGCGCCCGCGATGTCGGCACCCGAAGCCGATCGCTCGTTTGGCTGCCGGGTCCCGCCGCCATCTTGGGTATGGGAATCAGGAAATGGAGCCTTTCGGCTTCATTTCCCGGTTCCCTACTGCGCATGCGCTAACCGCGCGGCGCAATCCGGACGGTCCCCGCTGCCTCTGGGAGCTGTGTGTTTCCCAGCAGGCAGCGGGGCACTTGCTGAAGGGGGCGGGCGCTTGCGGAACGGGGGCGTAACCTACGCTCGTTCCGCAGAGAGCTAGCCCGGAAGTGGGTGCAGTTACCTGGATTATCCAGGTAACTTCACCCCCCTCCCCCCTGAAAGGTGCCGATTGTGGCGCCGGAGGGGGGGGGGGATTCCGATGAGCGGAGGTCCATTTTAGGGTGGACCTCCGCTTTAATCACTACAAGGTTTTTTATTTGTGCAACACAAGTGAAAAGAAGAGCAAATATTTTGGGGAAAAAAAACACTTTTTTTAGTTTCTATAATAAAATGTTGCAAATAAGTAGTTTATAAATTGTGCCCAAAATTTATACTGCTACATATTTTTGGTAAAAAATAACCCAAATAAGTGTATATTATTTAGTCTGTGTGAAAGTTATAGAGTCTACAAGCTATGGTGCAAATTATTGAAAAATGATCACACCTGATGCACTGATGACCTATGTGTGGGACTTTTACACAGCCTGGCCACATAGAGAGGTCCAACATATCAAGCACCATCAAGCGTTCTAAGAGCATAAATTGCACATAAAATTTCCTAATAACCTATCACAATTTTGAAGGCTCTGGAGCATCAGGACAATGGAATTACCTACAAAATGACCCCATTTTGGAAAGCAAACACCCCAAGGTATATTCTATGAGGCATAATGAGTCTCCTGAATGGTTCATTTTTTTCCACAAATCTTCGGAAAACGTGGAAGTAAAATAAAAACAACGTGTATTTTTTTCACAGAAAGTGGTCAATTTATATGATATTTATTTTCTTGTTTGTTTTGATTACGGTATATTGCATACAAAAACAACTTCCGTCATGATTAAATTTAATGTATACATTTTACTACCCCCCCAGTAAATGCTCCCTCCTCCTCCATCCCCCCACAATCCATCACCATCCTCTTCCCTCATCTCCCCATCTATCACTTATCTGATTTTTCTCCCGATTTATCCTGTCTTAGCCTCCTACAGCCTCCACATATCTTATCTTCTTAACCCCCCTGACGGTATTCCCGAGTCTGGCTCGGGGTGGAATTTTCATACCAAAAGCGGTATCCCCGAGCCAGACTCGGGACTGCATCGCTGGATCCAGGAGGAGGTTTACTTACCTTCTCCCTCGGATCCAGCGTTGTCTCCCCGCTGTACGAGCGAGCCGTGTCTCGCTCGATGCATCACATCGCCGATCTCCGTGCCCTGCGAGCGTTGCGACGCACGGGGACGGAGATCGGCACCAAATTCAAAAAGTGAAACAAACAGTAAACATACAGTATAATGTAATCTTACAGATTACATTGCTGTATGTAAATATTTCACATCCCCGTTGTCCCTAGTGGTCTGTCCAGTGTCCTGCATGCAGTTTTATGTAATAAAAACTGTTCTTTATGCCTGGAAACTGGAGATTGTCCATAGCAACCAAAACTGTCCCTTTACATCAAAAATGGTTTTAGACCAGCTAGAAAACAGCGATAATAAATTGGAATCACTCGCAGAATTGAGCGATAGCGATTTGTGGGGAGATCTGTCATCAAATACTGAAAAGTAATGACAGTGACAATTCTGCAACTGAGCAAATTTCTGTGTTTTTGATTTGATTACATTATTGAATAATTTTTATTATTGTTATATTATTATTTGGTACAATTATTTATAATTATTTATTATATTATAATTTATGATTTCATTTTTCAAACTTTATTATACCCGGGATGTCTGCTAGACTCTGGTTTGGACAGATTTAAGAGAGTTATTCCTAAGAATTACAGGACTACAATATAAAACGCCAAATTTTCATGCAAAATAATGGTACCGCTTTTAGCACCTAAAATCCGAAATAATCGTACCGCCAGGGAGGTTAAACGACTTCCAGTCTTTCCATCTATTTATCATTTCCATGATTCCCTCCTATCAACAGTATCTCAGATATTCCATGTTATATGTCTACTCTACCCTTCTGAACCAATCCTTTATTGTGGGGCTTTCTGTTTCTTGCCAATGTCTTGGTACCTATCTGACTCTTAGCTGCGTTGATCAGATGAGGGATCACAGATTCTTTATATTGCTTTATTGAGCTTTCTATCCCATGAAACAAGCATGCCAAGGTTCTTCTAATATTTCTCATTTAGTGATTTATTAACTTTAAAATCTCTTTCCAATAGCTTTTTGATTTTGGGCAATCCCACCATATATATGCCATTGTTCCCACTACTTTACATCCCCGCCAACAATGTGGTGATTTCCCTGATTGATATTTACTTATTTTGTCTGGGGTTATATACCCCCTTGTAAGGCATTTATAGTTCATCTAAGCTGTATTAGTGTCGATTGCGGAGCCATGTACCAATCTCAAAACTTTTTCTAATTTTTTATTCCCTTGTGTTCCCAATACTTTTTCCCATTTTTTTTTTATGTATGGAGGATCCTCCAGCCCTTTCATTGCCATTCGAATTTTATAAATCCGTGATATACCATTTTTTGTGTTCGATGCCATACTCAGCCACTCCAGCGGCCTTAGATCTTCCACTATTATTGGTTGTGACAAAGTTATGACAAAGTGCTTCAACTGGAGGTACAGCCATTCATTAATCACCATCAAATCTGTCTTGCGTTTTCATTCTTGAAATGCACATCGTTTCCCCTTTTTTGTTATATCCTTTAATTGTGCATTATCATTTTTTATCCAGTCTCCAAATAATTTCCCTTTTCCCAGTGTGAAGTAATTTGTTTCTTTCAGTGAGATTAATGGAGAATTATATTTCCATTTGCCTTGTTTATGTATTAGATCCCAAATTCTAAGTACATTTTGTGTCATTGTATGTGTAGTCTCACCCAGTGCTCTTTATTGAGTATGAATCCAAATGATTCTACCGAACCGTGTTTCACTCATTATATTCACAATTTGTACCCATCTTTTTTCATTCTTCTCCCTTGTCCATTCCATTACTAGTGAAATGAACACTCTATTATAATATTTTTTAAAGTCCAGTACCTTTAGCCCACCTTGCATTTTATCTCTCCTTAATAACGAGAGTTAAATTCTCGGTTTATAAGATATTTCTAACACATAGCATGTACATAGCAAAAATTACACCCCAAAATACATTTTGGCCACATAGTCTGGCCACATAGAGGGGTCCACACAGTCTGGCCACATAGAGGGGTCCACTATTGAAGTAGTACCTTCAGGCATTCTAGGAGCATAAATTACACATATAATTTCATTCCTTCCTATCACACTTTTGAAAGTCCTGGATCACCAGGAAAGTGGAATTACCCAAAAAATAACTCCATTTTGGAAAACAAACACCCCAACTATGAGGCAAGGTACTCGGGTACTCTAATGGGCTGGTGACAGGTACTAGGATGGGCTGGTGACAGGTACTTGAGTACTCAGATGGGCTGACAGATACTTTGATGGGCTGGTGACAGGTCCTCTTTATTGGGGGGGAGCAATCAGTGTGTTTGGTGTATACTGTAGAAGGCAACAAGATCCGTGTGTGAGGAGGACAGCTCGTTACCACGGTTTGTTAACATTCTGTGACCAGCTGTGATTGTCTCTTTACCACATGACCGGCTGTGTCCAATTTCATTGGCTCTTTACTGTGATCGTGGATGGGCTGCGTCAGTGTGACAAGCCTCATCCCCGATCGCTAGGGGAGCACACGAGCACCATGCACGAGGACAATGCATGTGACTGGCTGTGATTGGACACAGCCAGTCACGTGGTAAAGCACCAATTTTTATTGGCCTCACCCCCGGGGGCCCGCAGGAGCCCAGGGCGTCATATGACGTCTGCGGGGACAGAGTGTTCCTGCATACGTCATATGACAATGGCCTGGGTATGGAAGTGGTTAAACAACAAACTTTTAAGAAGGAGGTTGTGAAGACTCTGAACCTGAATCTGAGATTTTAAAAGGGGCTTTAGGCACACTTCAAGGTGGAGGCACAATAGTGAGTTTTGTTGTGGATTGCACCAAAGTATACAGTACATAAAACTCCTGGGAGCAGACTGCTGCAATATAGTATAGATGAAGGCAAAACTTTATTTTTTATTTATAGAAAGCGTTGAGAGGGATTAGAACACTCTTCAGGTTCTTACTGTTGTCTGTGCCCTGTTGGGGAGACTAACCCTCTCAATTTGTCATTTTTACAGAAATTATTACTGAAATTGAAAGTAAAGGAAAACTCTAAATTTTGGGGTTTTCCCCAGAACAGTAACAGATGGGGAATCTTGCAATCTGGACACTAGTTCTGGTGACCCTGTTGATAACCACATATTCACTTTCTTTGGAGGGATTACCTTTCACTTACTATTTTGGCTATGGGGCAGGCAGTGAAGGGAAAACACAGATGACTTATTCTATCCAAAATAATTTAAAAAAAAGTTTTGTTTTTAGTTCTACTTTAATTGTGCACCTACTGATAAAAATAAATACATCTGAAGTGGATATTAAAGTGGATGTAAACCCTCAAGCCTCAGATGATACACAGGGATGAAACAAATGTCCCTACTTAAGTTTTACATGTATATCTTTATGTGACGGAAGGCTTATCTGGAGTTATTAGCCTGATAACAGAAGAATGGAGCAGGAGACAGCTACGAGACATAGTGCTTTGAACAGAGATAACAAAACACTGCAGATATATATATAGTTATAGTTAGTAAGGTTGAATAAAGACACCCGTCCATCCAGTTCAACCTGAGTGTGGATGCATGTCTACAATTGTCCCTATCCCTTGTATCATATAGCACCCTCAATTTAGCCCACAGTCCAAGGTCCAGAAACTCATAATTAATATACTAGGGCCAATTTTGGACAGAAGCCAATTAACCTACCAGCATGTCTTTGGAGTGTGGGAGGAAACTGGAATACTTGGAGGAAACCCATACAGGCACAGGGAGAACATACAAACTCCAGGCAGGTAGTGTTGTGGTTGGGATTAGAATCAGCGACCCTTTTTACTGCTAGGCGAGAGTGCTACCCATTACACCACAGTGGTGTAGTGGTATATGTTCCCAGCTCAAATTTCATGAATCGGGTTTACATTGACTTTAAGAGCTCTTAAGAAAATTTGTGAGGACTCAGACCCATGCTATGTGATAAGACCACAATGACAATAAACCTATAGTAGCAGGGCTTCCAAGATCTATGTTGCTGATGTTGGCCCCTTCCAGGAAAACTCAGCATTCATTACTATTAAGGAGAAGGAGTGTGGGTTAAAGTAAACTATAGTGGCGGGACTGTCTTCGGAGCATCTTTGCAAAGACATGTTGCACTGCGTAGAGGAGAAGAACTTGCCCAAAGTCAAACAAGGCTTTGGGCATTCACAAACCCAAGCAGCTGTTACTGATGAGGGCTACAGAAGGTGAAAAAGTCACTGTAGTCAGGCAGTGGAACAAAATCAGAGAACAGAAGATCCAACAGGATTTTGAGAAGCAGGAGCTGCAAGAGAAGGTGCTTCCTCTAGGCCGAAAGGCAATAAATAACAAAGAGCATGTGTGCACATTTTGCCTAGCAGATGATGCGAGCGCCCAGTTCTCTCAACTTTACTACTACCACAAGAAGATGGCAGTGGGGAAAAATTTAAAAAACAGCACAAAAACAGGTAGCTCACCGTGCTTCAGTCCAGCTGGCAATACTCATTCAACAATTTCGTAGAGACAGGGTCACATCTAAATGCTTTACAGATAACACAGTTTACTAAATTTTAGGAAGGTTATTTTCCTTTGACATGGGCAAAAAAAAAAAAACTGTTTCCAATCATCATGCCTCAATTTTATGGCCAAAGATTTTTGGTAAGTATAAAAAATCCTATTTCATTTATCATCAATTTAGGGACAAAGGATAGTTGTAATTCTTTGTGCGATGTCCCTGTATGAATATAAATGTTCGGATGTGTGGAAAGATACATACAGCCCACTGCCAAAAATCACACTGCAGACAAGTTACATACGTCTGACTTACATATAACTCATACTTGCAAATGGAGGGAGACAACAGAAAGTGAGAGAGGAAATCTACCCAGAGGAAGGAAAATTCATTCCTGTAAGAGTTATCATAGGAGAAGGTGTCTCCACTAAAGCTTTATCACTAATCCTCATTTCCACAACAACCCAAAATGTTCTAAATCCAATAGCGCTCCTTTTCATTCAGATGGCTACGTATGGTGCGAGCTGCAACAGTTGTACCCTGTGCCTGAAGGTCAACTTCAATTTGTCTAGAAGTTGATCAAGGTTCTTTATCCACCAAACAATCCTTTGTTGCATTTTTTGATCAATTTTTCTCTTTTTTCCACATCCAGGGAGATTAGCTACAGTGCCATGGACTGTAAACATCTTGACAATTTTGCACACAGTGGACACAGGAACATTAAGATCTCTGGTGATGGACTTGTAACCTTGAGATGGTCCATGCTTATCCCCATTTTTGTTCTCAAATTCTCAATTCTTTGCTGCTCTTTCATTTCTCCATGCTCCGTGTGGCACACAGAGACAAACAGAAAGGCTAATGCAAATGTTCACCATTTTAACTAGTCAAGGGTGTGATTTCTATATTGTTAGCACCTGTTAATTGATACAGGTGAGTTTAATTATAAATTACAGAAGCATCACAAACATAGAATGCAATTGTTTCTTACAATTTTGAGAAGGTGTGAATATTTTCCAGTAAATTTTTGGAGTTTTGCGTGGAATGTGTCAGATTTGGCTTTTTGTTTCTTCACTTTTCTGTCATACCAATACAACCAAAAGAAATAAACATGAGAATGCCTCAACATTTGTGATTGCAACAATTTTCTGGGCGAAGTGCTGCATTATCTGATAGAAATGCAAGGATGCCAATATTTTTCACCAGGACTGTACAGATTGCTATTGCGGACAAATGGTGTGCTAAAATATTTTGCAGTGCCCATGAAATGCAGCCTGACCATTGTCAATTATGCAGAGTGACCAATAATGCAGACTAACCCTTGCCAATAATGAAGAGTGACCATTGCCAATAATTTAGAGTAACCAATAATGCAGACTGACTATTGGCACAAACACAGCCTTACCCTATGTTATCCCATCCTGTCTCAAGAGCAGCGTAAGGCAGGCCCAGCCGGGAGATCGCCTGGCACCCACAGAGGGTTTGGATGTCTGCCCCCCCCCCACTCTCCTGTCTCTTCCCGCGGTGGGGAGCATTGCCAGCGGATGGGGGGTGGTGACGGGGGATAGTACCAGACGTATATTCGTATCATAAGACGCAGAGACATTTTCCCGCATATTTCTGGGGGAAAAAATAGTGTCTTGTGGTCCAAAAAATACGGTATATTTAAGGTGGAATGCACATTACTGCTCTTTACATCTTGACAACCAATGATGGCAACTGATGGCAACTGAATCCACATGATCCTTTTGATTTCTTAAAGCGGAGTTCCACCCAAAAATTGAAGTTCCGCTTATCTGCCTCCTCCCCCTCTGGTGCGACATTTGGCACCTTTTGAGGGGGAGCGGGTACCTGTTTTTGACAGGTACCCGTTGCCGCGACAAGACCACTCAAGAAGCTCGCCCCCCTTTCCCACCAGACCATTCAGAAAGCATAGCTTGCTTCGCACATGTGCATTAGGGAACTGCCAGTTTCCCTTACCGTGAATGGCGACGGCAGTATCCGAGAGTCGTTGGAAACATCGGCTGGAGTGCAGACATTGCTGGATTCCAGGACAGGTAGGTTTCCTAATATTAAAAGTAGGCAGCTACAGTATGTGTACTGTATGTCTATAGTTTGCTGGGGGGGCACGGAACTCCTCTCTAAATACATTCTTCAACCTCCTGAGAATGATAGTTGATAGTGAGCACATATACCAGTTCACTAACTGCAGTCAGAACATACAGTGTGGCAATATTCTGCAGATGCACATTTGACATTTTGATAACTAATAACTAATATGTTGTATTAACATCATGAACATCCAGTCTCAGGCTCTTTAATAATATACTTAAGCCAACAATGGAGTCCTTTATATTATCGATTGCCACACTGTGACACTGCTTGAGAATGTCACTTACTGTACAAATATACTTTTTTTTATAGTAGATGCTAGTAAATACACACATAATAATTTTTAACCACTTCAGCCCGGAAGAATTGGCTGTTCAATGACCAGGCCATTGTTTGCGATACAACATTGCGTAGCTTTAAATGACAATTGCGCGGTCGTGCGACGCTGTACCCAAGCAACATTTTTCCCACAAATATTTATTTTTTGCGCTATAAACAAAAAAGAGCGTAAATTTTTTTTCAAAAAAGCGAATTTTTTCCTCAGTTTACGTCGATATGTATTCTTCTAAATGTTTTTGGTAATAATAAAAAAAAAAAAATCACAAAAAGAGTATATTGATTGCTTTGCACAAAAGTTATAGTGTCTACAAAATAGGGGATAGATTTATGGCAGTTTATTATTATTATTATTATTTTTTTACTAGTAATGACGTTGATTTGTGATTTTTATTGAGACTGCAACATTATGGCTGACACATCAGAGACTTTTGACACGTTTGGGTCAATTGACAATTATACAGCGATCAGTGCTATAAAAATGCACTGATTACTGTATAAATATCACTGGCAGGGAAGGGGTTAACACCAGGGGGCGATAAAGGGGTTAACTGTGTTCCCAATGTGTGTGTTCTAACTGTGGGGGATGGGGCTGACTATAGGAGATGAGAGATTGTGGTTCCCAGCTCATAGCTACTCACGATCTCTCTCTCCTCACAGAACTGGGATGTGTGTGTCTATATACACACGTCCCTGTTCTGCCTCTCGTGCCCGTGATCGCTTGTGGCTTGCGGTCATCGTGACCGCCGGTCAGGAGCATCGGCACCCCCGCTTAAAAGGGACCGACGTACAGATACGATGGTTCATGGGGATCATGCACATTATCTGGACAGCAATTATGATGGAGCTAAATGAAATACTCATTCACCTTAAGTACAGCTATTTAAAATGAAAAAATGACGACTGGCTGAGTACTTTAGTAAATGGAATGTACTGGGATATCTTCATGTATGTTTTGATGTGTTATGCTTCTATAAATAGCTCAATTTACCAGAGAATTTAACTGAGATCAAAAGAGTAAAGTCATAAAATGGTAAGGTTTTCAGCTTAGGCTAAGCAGTGGATACACTGTGATGCACTTTAATGTTCTGAAATTGGTGGGTTCTACAAGAAAAAAAAAAAGACACACATTTATATAAGGTGTAACTGGTTGTCTGATAGCCAGGCCAACACATGCTTGTGTTTTACTATTTAAATGGAAAATATTTCAAAATACACACACAATACATAGACAGATAGACAGATGCCATCCTGCCAGGTTACTGATCGTTAGTCCAGACAGAGGGCTGTATTTGACAGTTTTTTTTCTTTACTGGGAACTTGCAGTGAGTGCACTCCCAGCACAGAAACATGGCCACCCACCGATGCGTATATGTGGTGTTTGGGCATTAAAGCCCACCCTTTTGCTCACAATCCTGTGAAGTAGGCAAGTAAAGAGGGGGGAATGTATTAGAGTAGATTAGGCTGAACTGATCCCTACAGAGTTGCCAGAGCATTCACTGTGAAGGCCATTGAAACCAATGGATGTGGACTCAAACCTGCTATGCTAGTTGTTGAATCTGAAAGGTAGTTCATAGCCATTATCTGCCACTTACAATAGAAGTCTTGAAATACTTCAGGCTGCACAGACCAGTCTCTGGAGTCAACGTTATTGACTGAGAAAGTTCAACTGGGAAGTGCATAGCAATCAGGGCTGCAAAGAAAAGTTTTGTTCAAGGCAGAATCTGATCCCCATCTTTTTCTTCCAAAAGACTAGTGCTTCCCTGGTGGCTGCTGTAAGAAATTGAGAATTTTAGCGCCAAAAGACTTTATTTGTGTAAAATCATTGTCAGATAACCTTGCAAAGAAAAGCTCCTGCATTGAAAAGATAACTGAATTACATCTAGTTTGCCAAGGAGAAGGAAAACCTTGGACAGAGCCATAGCCCAGATCAAGCTCAGATACTCCAAGCATTAAGATTGTTCCAGTGCTTATTTCTGAAGATTTGGGATCCTCCTGAATCTATCTAAGGTCTACATGGTCCATTGGCCATTGGCTGACAGAGCCTAAGTCAACTGTTCTCTGAAGAAAGTCATCCAGATAGCAAAGTGAGAACAGGGGCCAGCAGCTTGGTGAAGACCCGAGGTGCAAGGACATACCAAAGGGAAGGGCAACAAAGCGATAATGTTGCATGCCTAAATTGATGCACACAAGTTTACATTCTTGATGTCCACAGAGGCCATAACATCTCATGGATAGAGCAAAGCATTGACAGAAGAAACAAAGATGTCGATAAGGCTGGATTCAGGGCGTATACAGCTCCCTGTCAGTCTTGGCCCCTCTGGCAAAAGGTCTTCAGGGACAGGGTTTCCCCAGATGGGTGCACCATAGCCGTGGACCTGTAAAGCACTCTTGCGAGGACTTAATCACACTGACCATAGGTACCCAAGTACATAAATCAACAAAAAGTAGGCACTAGACCTTTTACACAAACTGTGTGCAATGACCTGTGATAAAATAAATCAAAAGGTATAATATAAAGTCCAACTTTGTTAAAAAGAAATCCCCAATCGCCATGATCTTGTGAAATCATATATAAAGTAACTTCTTCTTTTTAATGTGAAAAGGGGCTCTTCCATGGGCTCGGGCAAAATTTTCACTCACCAGATGGTAGCGGCCGACAAAGCAGCTAACAAGCCTTGTGTATTAAATCCTGTACACAGACTCCCGAATCTTCTCCATAGGAATCCAAATATTAAAAAGGGGCAGCTGCTATTGTTCACATTTATTTATTAATTTATTATTTTCAGGGGGTGGAGTCCTCATATTGTTAATAGGCAAAGTACCAAACAAATTAGTTTAGTGTAATGGTTTGTATCCTATTACTTGCAGGCAGCTGCTTCTGTAAAAAAAATCTTCCCTGCTATGCCTACTTCATAGCCACCGGAAATTGTTCTGAGATGCTGTCTTCCAGCGCTGTAAAGGTTAAGAGAAGCTACTGCTACTGAGAATAATTCAGCTCACCCACCACCTTCTTTCCTCTTCATCTTTCACAGAACTCCTACTAGTATTGTCCCACAATGCATCTGTTCTGTGAATGAAGGATGAGCAGCTGAATGACAAGTTCCCCCATGCTCATTTACAAAACACAATGCATTGTGGAACAAAATTAGTCTTATAGACAATAGATTAACAGGCTATAAAACTATGCTACAGGGGGAATTCAGAAAAAACAAGAACTGCTCTGTTATTGCTATTGACAGACTGTAACATATATGTATCATTTTATTTTAACCATTAAGTTCCATTACCACTAATTAAAAAAAAAAATGGGAGGGTTAAAACTGTGGCTAGTTTTTTTCTGCTATCTGTGCCTTATTATTAGGGAGATTTCTCTTCACTTCCTGTACTGTATACCCAAGAGTAATTGAGAATATCTTTACAATGTAAGGGATATTGCCTTTTGTAATCAGAACAAGTGTCCCAGTTGGAAGATTTCTCCTCTGTTCCTGATCCGGAGTCAACTCGAAATTCTGGATGTACCCTCACTTTCATTACCAGAGACATTGGTGGTGAGACCACTTAAAGACATGAATCTCAGGAATAACAGGAACACAGACACCAATAATAACCTGGAAATTGTTCTAACCCCCTCACCACTTTATACAAATCAAAAAAGGTTTTACCTTTAGTTATAATGTAAGTCCTCTTACATCATATTTACCTTATCTGGTATGTCTGGCACTGAAGCAGTCAGTGCTGAAACCTAAAAATTGCCATGAAAAAAGTAACAGTGCTGGATGCTAAAAGCTAAGGATATGCAGAGGAGGATTAGATATAAGCATATATGACAAAAGGCATCTGAAAAAAGAAGATATGTTGAACATCTCGGGCATCTACCCATGCCCAAACTGGAAATATAAAAATTTCAGTTCGGCCTGTGAAAATTCTTTCTCAAATTTTCCAACACTGCAGTAAGTCAAAAGTGACACAGACATAATTACATTGTTACATAATTATTCTGGTTAAAAAAAAAACAAAAAACGACAAGTCCATCCAGTTCATCCCACAGAGAAAAAAAAAACAACACCACACAAACACACAAACAGAAAACCTCCATATACACAATCCTATATGCACAGTTGATGCAGAGGAATGCAAAAAAAAAAAAAAAACCCTCTATAAAATATAATCCAATTCGATTCCCCCAGGAGACAATTAACTTTATCTATAAATATTAGTATTCAGTTATATTTTGTGCATTTAGGGAAGAACCCATGCCTTTTTTAACCACTTGCTTACTGGACACATAAACCCCCCTCCTGCCCAGACCAATTTTCAGCTTTCAGCGCTAATGCACATTGAATGACCAATTGCGCGGTCATACAACACTGTACCCAAATGAAATTTTTATCATTTTTTTTCCCCACAAATAGAGCTTTCTTTTGGCAGTATTTAATTACAGCTGGGAGTTTTATTTTTTGCTAAACAAACAAAGATGCAAAATAAAAAATAAAAATAAAAAAATCATGTTTAATAGTTTGTTATAAAATTGTGCAAACAGGTCATTTTTCTCCTTCATTGAAATGCGCTGATGAGGCGGCATTGGTGGGCACTGATAGGCACAGTTAAGGCGGCACTAATAGGCACAAATTAGGTGGCACCGATAGACACAGATAAGGCAGTACTGATGGGCACAGATAAGGCGGCACTGATGGGCAAAGATAAGATGGCACTGATGAGTGGCACGGATGGGCACTGCTAGGTACCACTGATAGATGGCTCTGATAGGTGGCACTGATGGGCACTAGTAGATGACACTGAAGGGCACAGATATGTGGCACTGAGGTGCAGCACTGTTGAGGCAGATTGTGGGCACCGATAGGTGGCACTGTGGGCACTGATGGGTGGCACTTTAACATTTAGGTGGCACTGGCAGGGGGCAGGTGGGCACTGATGAGCTGGCCGGAAGTCCCTCTCACCGCCGACGGTGATCGGCTTTAATTTTTTCTCCGTGCGCTGTCAGCGCGAAGAGGAAAAATAGCCGATTACCGGCTCTGTTGTGTCACATGATCAGCTGTCATTGGCTGACAGCTGATCATGTGGTAAGGGGTCGGGATCGACCCCTTGCTCCGATCTGTGATCAGGGGAGTTTCATAGACTCGCTGATCACAGCGCGCGACACTCAGGGGGCGCACAGGCCGCTCGTGCACAGGCCGACGTCAATAGATGTAGTCCCGGCAAAGCAGGTCCGCGCTGTAGCCGTCATTTGGCTATAGCGTGGATCTCCAGTGGTTAAAGAATCTACTGACCTGGCCAGAACCAGGATTTGAAGGAGTCTATTTCACATTTTCACAGCTCTAACTGTGAAGAAGCCTGTCTGTATTTGGAGCTTCAATCTCTTTTCCTCCAGATGTAAAGAGTGTCCCCTTGTCCTCTGTGATGATCTTAAAGTGAATAACTCTACACCAAGTTCACAAAGTTAACCCATTCTGTAAGTATTCATGTTGATCATATCCCCCCTTAATCTCCTCTTCTCAAGCGTGAACAAATTCACTTCAGCTAATCTTTCCTCATAGCTGAGCTTCTGCATGCCTTTAATCAGTTTGGTTGCCCTTCTCTGCACTCTCCAATTCCCCAATATCCTTTTTGTGAACTGGTACCCACAACTTAACTGTATATTCTGAATGAGATGTTACTAATGATTTATACAGGGGGTAAAATATTCCTCTCTTTCTGGAGTTTATACCTCTCAATACAAGAAAGGATTTTGCTTGCTTTGGAAACTGAAGCTTTGCATTACATGCTATTATTAAGCCCATGATCTACCAGAATACCCAGATCATTCTACACCATTGATTCCCACAGTTGCCCCCCCCCAGTATGTAAGATCCATGCATATTCTTAGCTCCCAAGTGCATAACTTTACAATTATCAACAATAAACCTAATTTGCCACATAGTTGCCCAATTAAACAGTGCATTGCGATTGGCTTGTAAGCTGGAGATAGCCTGTAAGGACGTTATTACACTGCATAGCTTGGTGTCATTTATAAATATATTAAAAAGTAGGGGTCCCAACACCGAACCTTGGGGTATACCACCAATAACCTTAGATCATTAAAAGTATGAATCATTAACTACTACACTAATAACACAGTCTTTTAGCCAGTTTTTTATACATTTACAAACTGATTTTTCAAAGCCTGTAGGCCTTACCTTACAGAGTGGGGAACTGCTTTTGCAAAAGTCAAGTCACTCTTTTGTCTAAGTTTTTTCTTACCTCCTCATAAAAAGAAATCAGATTTGACAATTTCCGTCTTTCATAAAGCCATGCTGTCTATTGCCTAAAATATTTTTTTCTAGCAAAAAACTTGTTTATGTGGTCTTTTAGTAAAATCTGCAGTATCTTCCCAACTATAAAAGTTGAACTAACAGGTCTGTAGCTACTTAAAATGTTTATCCCTATTAAAATGTAGGCACCACATTGGCCTTACACCAATCCAGTGGCACTATGTCAGTCATTAAAGAATCCCTAAAATTAGAATCGATGACTTTGAAATGACAGAGTTCAATGCTTTTAGAACACATGAGATTGCCATCTGGTCCTGGTGCTTTATTAATCTTTGTTCTTTGTAAATATTTCTGGACCATATCAAATTTGAGCAATAGTGGTTCATTTGGGACTATGTCAATATCATCCCCATAATGGATATGAACTCCCCCATGCTCTCTTATATACATAGAGTTGAAGAAGCTATTTTTAAATACATAAATTAATATTATTTAAATGTTGTCGATATGTGTGTTATTTACAATATGCCATGACAGCCATTTATTTTATTCTAATGTTGCTTTTACATTTTAGACATGAAATACATGTCATTTTTCTGCATTTACTATTTGCGTAAATTACTAGCTCAGCGTCTGCTTGACTTTTTGCACAATATACTATATTGGTACATTATATAAATATGCACATAATTATGTACATAACATACTATATTGGTACATTATAATTTGTCTGTATTACAAGGCATTATAATAATCAAAACAGAAAATTTTAATTGTTTGGTCAGTTTTGCCTATTGACAATTTTTTTTTAGATAATGCAGGCACATTGTGAGAAATATTAGTAAGCCCCGGCGCCACCCAAAAATGACAATATGCTAAAAAATGTGAAGTTGCCCCTTTAAGTGAATAAACCCCCTCTGAAAAGCAAACCAATGAAAAGCAAGGTGCTAATACATATGTGATAATTACATGTGAACAAAGGATAAAAAAAAATCCAAATATACTGAGTCCTCAAAGGTGAAAAAATAATAATTATTAATAATAATAATAAATAATTAATTATAACAATTATTAATAGATATTGCATGGTCCAGATTTTTTTCTTCTAAATCTTGCTTAACCACCTCAATACCGGGCACTTTAACACCTTCCTGCCCAGACCAATTTTGAGCTTTCAGCGCTGTCGCACTTTGAATGACAATTGCGCGGTCATGCTACACTGTACCCAAATTAAATTTTTAACATTTTCCCCCCCACAAATAGCGCTTTATTTTGGTGGTATTTGATCACCTCTATGGTTTTTATTTTTTGATAAACAGATAATAAAAGACTGAAAATTTTGAAAAAAAAAATGTTTTATATTTATATTTAAATAAGTACGTTTTCTCCTTCACTGATGGGCACTGATGGGGCTGCACTGACGGGCACTGATAAGGCGGCCCTGATGGGCACTGATGAGGTGGCACTAATGAAGTGGCACTGATGAGGTGGCATTGATGGACACTGATATGTGGAACTGATAGGTGGCACTGATGGGCGACACGGATGGACACTGATAGATGGCACAAATTGGCACTGATAGCTGGTCTAGGGTGGCATACCTGGTGCTGGGCATCCCTGGTGGTCTGGTGGCATCCTTGGTGGTCCAGTGTCGGCCTCCTCAGGGGGGCTGTGCTGATAATCGATCAGCACAGACCCCCCCCCCCGTCAGAGGAGCAGCCGATCGGCTCTCCTCTACTCGCGTCTGACAGACGCGAGTGAGGAAAAGCCGATCACCGGCTCTTCCTATTTACACTGTGATCAGCCGTGATTGGACACGGCTGATCACATGGTAAAGAGTCTCCGTCGGGGACTCTTTACCGAGATCATAGTTGCGGGGTGTCAGACTGACACCCCACAACAAGGATCGCCGCGATGCGCCCCACCGGGGGCGCGCAGCGGCTCAAAATCCTGAGGACGTCCTATGACGTCCGGTCAGGATTTTGAAACCACTTTGCAGCTGTCATTTGACTATTGGCGGGCGGCATGTGGTTAAGAAAGCTCCAATCACTGTGCTCCTGGTCTTAAAGGTGCCTCAGATACTCCTCTTATAAGTGCTCCAACACATAGTGTACTAAATGGACGCTTACTAACAGCATCTACGATATGCGCCTTTGGTGTCATAGGGTACCACCCTTTTTGCACATTGTTTCCACCCTATTTGGTTGTGTTGGCGCTGACTATAGCACCTTTAAATGTGAGTGGCAAACTTATATTTCTATCCTTGTTTTGACTTAAAAATATATCACACTATCCTGGATTATTATCTCTCCCTGGGTCTCGGTTATTGATATATGAGGAGATCAGCTGGTGGTAATTTCCCATTTACCATTCTTAAGGTGGAACATTGTGAAAACAACATGCAAAAGGGTTGGTACCCTATGACACCAAAGGCCCATATCATAGATGCTGTTGGTAAGCATGCATTTTGCACACTTTGTGGTGGAGCACTTATATGACAAGTATCTGAGGCACCTTTACAACCAGGAGCACAGTGATTAAGGCTTTCTTCAGCAAGATTCAGGGAAAAAAAATGTTTGGACTGTGCAATATTTATTAATAAATTTTATAATTAACATGTTTTTCACCTTTGGACTCTAAAGTACATTTTTTTATCCTTTGTTCACATGCAATTATCACATAAGTGTTAGCGCCTTCCTTTTTCTTGGTTTGCAATGCAGGCAACATTACAACAATTGCACTTACTTATTATTACAATTATTACAATAGCATGATTTTTACTTTAATAATTTGTAAAATAGGCAGTCTTACCTGCTCCAGGAATTATGGCCAGCTTGGTTTCTACTAGACCCATTTTGGCTGAAGAAGCTGAGACATTAGACACCGAATTAATGCACATAAAAAAATCAAATGGCAAACATTGAAACTAACAGCGCCCCACAAACACACACCCATTTATTCAACATTTCAAGGTATATTTAAAAAATTGCCAACATGTAAACAGAAGTAAAACATTTCCTCCTATTCACTCTTATTTCAGTAATGGAACATTATTATAAGGAAACCAAGATTTAAAAAAGTTAAAAAATAAAAATAAAAAAGGGGTAAACAGTAGTAAGTAAACAGGTTACTAAGAGTTCTAATAACTCCTTCAATCTTTAGATGCTTTCTTGTGTTTCCCAATTAGATGAAGACGACCCCCCCCCCGCGCGCCCCGCCACTGAGTACATGTAGCCAAGTAGAGCACACTAGGGCTGCAACCAACGATTATTTTCATAATGGATTAGTTGGCCGATTACTGTTTCGGCTAATTGATTAATTTGTTAATAACCTTAAAAAAAAGTGTGGTATATAATTTAGTTAATATGTACAGTTTTAAAAAAAAGGCAATTTACTCTTAAAGCGGAATTCCCACAAAAAAAAAAAAATTTAAAGTTAGCAGCTACAAATACAGCTGCTGACTTTTAATAATCAGCCACTTATCTGTCCCAGGGTCCAGCGATGCAGGGGATCGAAGCCCCACTCATCTCCCCCTCCGCTCGGTGGTTCCGGCATTTTAACTGTGATCGACCGGCTGTAGCTTTAGATCCAGGCACCCACTGCGCATGCACGCCTCGCGACTAGCCGTGCAATCATCTGGGACCTGTCAAGTGTCCCTGATGATTGCCTAGAGGGAGGGAGGAGAGCTGATCTCCCTTCCTGCCCTGAGGGAAGCAACGTCAGGAGCCCAGGCACCAAAGGAGGCAGATTACGAGGGACCTCCTAGCAACAGGCATTAAAGAGGATAGTAAAAAAAATATATTCTCCAAATTTCTTTTTTTTTTTCATGCACATTAATGATTCTTTTTTTTTTGGGTGGAACTACACTTTAAATATCTTCATGCAGTGGTAAATATAAATAACCAACTATATGGTTAGGGAGCAAATTATCTAATCCACTCTGAGAACAACAGGCATATATATATATATACATACATATACACACATTATATACATATATATATATATATATATATATATATATAGATATATATAGATATCAGATATACTGTATAAACCAGTGATACGCAATTAGCGGACCTCCAACTGTTGCAAAACTACAAGTCCCATCATGCTCTGCCTCTGGGTGTCATGTTTGTGGCTGTCAGAGTCTCGCTATGCCTCATGGGGCTTGTAGTTCTGCAACAACTGGAGGTCCGCTAATTGCATATCCCTGGTATAAACTATTAAAAGAGATAAACTTTATATAGTATTAAAAGGGTGAATCTGGTAAATATCATCAGACTTAGAGATCAAATAGTTTTATTTAAAAAACAAAAACAATGTCTTCCTTCAAAGGAAAAAAAAAAGTAATTTTAAGAACGTTCGCTTGATTTTCTAATCGATTTGGGGTAAAATCAACATTCATTTTCAACCACAGTGGCAGGAAAATTTGGAAATAGAAAACTTTTTGGCAAAAGGAATTTTCAGACAGTGTATGTGGTTTTCGTTCAGAAATGACATTCATTTTAAAAACAGAATGTTAAAAGCAAGTGAAAATTTCAAAACAAAACAACATTCTTTCATTCAGCGAATGTACAAAGATTTTTCGTCTGAATATTCTCGTCTTAAAATTGATCCGTGTGGCCAGCATAAGGCTCGGTATGCAGTTTGCTTTTGATCTGTTTCTGCAGTGCTTTTTGCTGTGCGTTTTGATTTTTGCAAACATGATTTTGCTGTGATTTGCGTTTTTGCATTTTTATTTTTTTGGGATAATTTGTTGTTGAGCAGATTAAAAAACACAAATTACTGCAAAAACACATTACATGCTTTTTTGTAGCTTTTCTATTGAAGTATATTGAACCAAGAAAGCACCGTTTTGCGTTAAAAAAAAAGTCCCTGGCCCTTTCCAAATATGCAGCGGCTGAAAAA
Organism: Lithobates pipiens; assembly: GCF_037356315.1. Classification (NCBI taxonomy): domain Eukaryota; kingdom Metazoa; phylum Chordata; class Amphibia; order Anura; family Ranidae; genus Lithobates; species Lithobates pipiens. The sequence goes on along the minus strand of NW_027507696.1, from coordinate 22,855,814 downwards.
AAGCAAAGATGTGAACGTGTCCCATAGGAAACCATGTAAATGAACTGTAGTGCGTTTCTGCAAAAAGCACCAAAAACACAGATGTGAACCAGGTCTAAAAAATGTTGTAACATAATGGGGTTAAAAAAAGTTAAATTAGCCCATTATAGTACAAAAAAAGGAAATAATCACTATTGTAAGGGGTTCATTTTTTTTTTTTACTGTAGAACTGTGAAAGTAATATTTACAGTAGGGATTTGCTATTCTTTGTACTATAAAGCACTAATTTTTAAAAATTTTTTAACCCCATTATGTTACTGGCCGATTAATCGATTATGGAAATAGTAATCGATTAATTTCATAATCGATTTGTTGTCGATTAATTGATTAGTTGTTTCAGCCCTAAAGCACACATCACAGTTAACTTCCTAGGAGTTACAGGAAGGATACTAAAGTGGGGTACACACTATGATGAAATCAGAAAAAAAAATCTGTGCGAGGCACGATCAAAAAAGTTTTTCGTATAGCGTATACACAACTTTTGACATCTGATTCAAACTTTCCAAACAAAAATGTCAGAAGGGACAAACCTTAAAACGTTTCTGGTAATGGAACAGAACTAACGTTTTTTTATCTAATGTGTACGGTTTTTGTACGAGAAAAATTGGATACGAAAGACTGCGCATGATCAGAAACAATAAACAGCAGAACGAGAATTTTTCATACAATTAGTATAATCCTTGGTTTCAGCCTGCTATGAAACAGCGAGGAAAACCAGACGATCATTCGTTTGATTTTCTTATGTACTGGGTTTTACTCTAGTTTTCTTAGGAGTGAAAGTTTTTAAAGATAAAAATGAATTCTTTTAGCTAGTAATTGAAATCGTTACTGGGGACATAAATGCACCATGGCGCACTATGATCACATTGTTGTACTTTGTTTTCTAAGTGTTAAAAAGTAAGCCCTTTTGTTAGTCATAACCCAAGAACATGCGTCATAAAATACAATTCTGGCAAGTGGACGTCAACCATCATAATTTACAAATATACTCCTGATAATTTCTCTAAGCCCTTGTACACACGGTCGGACATTCTAACAACCAAATCCGTTGGATTTTGTCCGACGGATTTTGTCCGACGGATTGTGTCCAAAACTGTTGCATACACACGGTCGGACAAAGTTGTCGGAAAATCCGATCTTTCAGAACATGATGACGTAATTTCGTTACGATGGAACTACGTTCAGGCTAGTAGCCAATAGCTTTGATGTAGGAATTTGATCTGAGCATGTGTGGCACTTTGTTCGATCGGAATTCTCTACACATGATCGGAGTATGTCCGATCGGAGCAGTTTGTCGGAAAATATTTCCAGCAAGTTGGAAAATTTGGTCCGACGGATGTTCCGACAGAAACAGTCCGATGCATACCACACACAGTCGGATTATCCGACAAAATGGTCCGATAGGACACATTCCGACGGATTCTCCGACCATGTGTACAAGGGCTAAAGAAGATTGCTATTTTGCAGTATATTTTTATAAACTCTAATAGGAAGGATGACATTGTTTCTGGATTGTTTGTTTCTAAAGTTACCTAAAAAAATTTAAGAGGCACATTGGTGCATTGTAGGGCTTTTTGTGCAAAGCAAATTTATGGGAGAATAAACCCACTCTAATTTCTGCTCCCAGTAAAGAGCAGCAGAAGGCTGATGTAAAACTACCTACCAGACAGAGAAGCTTCTGTGAACAATATGGCCGTATGTTATGGAGATGAGGAGAGAAAGGTATTCTGTGGTCCTAGCACACTTCCTGTCCTAGTGTGACCAAGCCATATCCCCACCCCTAGGACAGAAACTGTGTTACAGGCAAGATCATTGGGTTAAAAAAAAAAATGCCAAAAAAGTAAAACTAAAGCAGCCACCACATCTAAGAACTGGTAAGCTGCAATAAATTGTTTTTTTTTTGTTCTGGGGTTTAAATACATTTTAAAATACAGCTAAAATGGGAGAATAGAAAGTAATATACAGCATCAGCCTACATCTGTTCTAATACTTAGATAAATGAGAAACTTGCTTCAGTGTTGGTGACCTTTATACACGTGTTTAGTAGTAAAACAAGGATTGAGCAGCAGTCTTCTCCGAGAAAGGTAAGTGAATGAGCCTTCCTGCTACACAATATTTATAATTTCCACTAGGCTCACGTTATTATATACAGTGCTCTAAAAATCAAAACTTTGGTATCTTGGGACTTTGACTGAACAATGTTGTTAATAACAGAGTCTTGGATTTTTTTTCTCAAAACTGGCATACTGTAAAAGAATACTTAAGATCCAGAGTAAGTTCTTAAAAAGTGCAGGGCAATCTGTATTTTTAAATAACTAAAGTGCTCTTTGTTAAATAAAAAGCTGATAGAGGAGCGGGCGAACCCTCAACTTTTATAATCAAATCAGTATCTTCATATTTATTTATTAATAATTTAGGTAATGATTTAGCGCAGGTGTTCTGGCAAAATAAGCAACACGCATAATTTCCGTTTTCTTTAAGCCATCATGAATTGCAGATTTTCACAAATTGCTGTTTGGACATAACACCAGCAACCTATAGAGTCTGATGCATGATATTATGAGCAGAAATTGTTACTCCACTCCGAAACTAACATGGAGGCGGCGACAACTTTGTCCTCGTTAGCCGCTGTGCTGTGAAAACAGCAAAATATTTCTGTACCAGACTGGATGTGTTGTGTCCAAACACCAATTCGTCCAAATGAGCAAATACTGATGGTTTAACCACTAGGGATCCGTGCTATAGCCGAATGACAGCTACAGCGCGGACCTGCTTTGCCGGGATTACGTCTATTGACGTTGTCCCGTGCACGAGCGGCCTGCGCTCCTCCTGAGGGGCGCGCGCGGCGCGCTCTGTGATTAGCGAGTCTATGAGATCGAAGCAAGGGGTCGATCCCGACCCCTTACCACGTGATCAGCTGTCAGCCAATGACAGCTGATCATGTGACACAACAGAGCCGGTAATCGGCTATTTTTCCTCCTAGCGCTGTCAGAAAAAAAAAAAAAGCCGATCACCGGCAGCCGTGATCGGGACATCAGTCCCGATCACGGCCAGCTTGTCAGTGCCCACCTGCCCCCTGCCAGTGCCACCTAAATGATAAAAAAAGTGCCCCCCATCAGTGCCCACAGTGCCACCCATCAGTGCCCATAATCTGCCTCAACAACAGTGCTGCACCCCAGTGCCACATATCCGTGCCCATCAGTGTCATCTACCAGTGCCCATCAGTGCCACCCATCAGTGCCCAGCAGTGCCACCTATCAGAGACACCTATCAGTGCCCATCAGTCCCATCTATCATTGGTATCTATCAGTGCCCCTTAGTGCCACCCATCTTTGCCACCTTATCTGTGCCCATCAGTACTGCCTTATCTGTGCCTATTAGTGCCACCTTAACTGTGCCTATCAGTGCCCACAAGTGCAGCCTATCAGTGCCGCCTCATCAGCGCATTTCAATGAAGGAGAAAAATGACCTGTTTGCAAAATTTTATAACAAACTATGAAACATGATTTTTTATTTTTTTTTATTTTGCATCTTTTTTTGTTTGTTTAGCAAAAAATAAAACTCCCAGCTGTAATTAAATACCACCAAAAGAAAGCTCTATTTGTGGGAAAAAAATGATAAAAATGTAATTTGGGTACAGTGTTGTATGACCGCGCAATTGTCATTCAAAGTGCATCAGCGCTGAAAGCTGAAAATTGGTCTGGGCAGGAGGGGGGTTTAAGTGCCCAGTAAGCAAGTGGTTAAAGAAAGCGGAAGTAACCTGGTTTGATTTTCTGCAGAGTTGCCTATTTTGTCAGAACACAGGCAATTTAAACACCGAATACACTACAATTTTCCAAGGTTTGGGGCTTCCCAGGTACTCTGGAAAGTCTTAAAAGTTTGGCGCAGACACTTTAGAATGAGTGCACTTAATTTAGGATCCCACTTACTTCCATTTTAAGGATCGGATAGGATTTCCTTAAGTGACTAAGAATCCAGACATGGCTTATTTGTCCACAGGCACTAGTCATGTTTCTTAATGGGCTGCTTCCCCACTCTGTACATTCTCTTCTAAATAGTCCACATCAAATGTCTGCCAGTACAAGGCACAAATATCTTCCAACACTCTGGTCTATGAAGCATGCAGGAAGATGGACCATACAGTACACTTACAGTGTCTTGAAAAAGTGAAAAAGTATTCAAGCCCTTTGAAATTTTCCATATTGTTATGTTGCAAACAAAAAGGTAAATGTATTTTGGTGGGATTTTATGTGATAGACCAACACAAAGTGACACATATTTCTGAAGTACAAGGAAAATGATTTTCAATTTTTTTTTATAAATAAATGTGTGAAAAGTGTAGCGTGCATTTGTATTCAGTATTCAAAATCAGCACTTTGTAGAACCACCTTTGGCTGCAATTACAGCTGCAAGTCTTTTTGGGGATGTCTCTACAAGCGTTGCACATCTACAGTGACATTTTCGCCCATTCTTCTTAACAAAATAGCTCAAGCTCTGTCAAACTGGATGGAGAGCGTCTGTGAACAACAATTTTAAAGTCTTGCCACAGATTCTCAATTGGATTTAGGTCTGGACTTTGACTGGGCCATTCTAACACATAAATATGCTTTAATTTAAACCATTCCATTGTAGCTCTGGCTGTATGTTTAGGGTCATTGTCCTGCTGGAAGGTGAACCTCCACCCCAGTATGAAATCTTTTGCAGACTAATGCCTTGTACACACGGTCGGACATTCCGACCAAAAAATCCATCGGATTTTGTCCTAAACTGGTGTTGCATACACACGGTCGGACAAAGTTGTCGGAAAATCCGATCGTTCGGAACGTGATGACGTTCGTTACGATGGGACTACGTTGAGGCTAGTAGCCAATAGCTTTGGTCTCATAATTTGATCTGAGCATGCGTGGCACTTTGTCCGATCGGAATTCTCTACAAACGATCTGAAAAAGTCAGATTGGATTTTTTTGTCGGAAAATGTGAGATCCTGCTCTCAATTTTTTCCCGTCGGAATTTCCGACGGAAAAAGTCCGATAGAGCCCACATACGATCGGATTTTAAGACAATATAATGTGATCAGACCTTTTCCATCAGATTTTCCGACGTGTACAGGGCATACCAGGTTTTCTTCTAAGATTGCCCGGTATTTGGCTCCATCAATCTTCCCATCAACTCTAACCAGCTTCCCTGTCCCTGCTGAAGAAAAACATCCCTACAACAAGAAGCTACCACCACCATGTTGCACGGTGGGACTGGTGTGTTGAAGGTGATGTGCAGTGTTAGCTTTCCGTCACACCTTCTTCCCCATGTTTGCTGTGTCCCCCATATGGCTTCTTGCAAACTGCTTTACTTCTTATGGCTTTCTTTTAACAATGGCTTTCTTATTGACACTCTTCCATAAAGGCCAGATTTGTGGAGTGCACGACTAATAGTTGTCCCGTGGACAGATTCTTCCACCTGAGGTGTGGATCTCTGCAGCTCCTCCAGAGTTACCATGCCTCTTGGCTGCTTCTCTGCTTAATGCTCTCCTTGCCCGGCCTGTCAGCTTAGGTGGACGGCCATGTCTTGGTAGGTTTGCAGTTATGCCATACCTTTTCATTTTTGGATGATGGATTGAAGTGTTCCGTGAGATGATCAAAGCTTGGAATGTTTTTTATAACCCAACTCCACAACGTTATCCCTGACCTGTCTGGTGTGTTCCTTAGCCTTCAAGATGCTGTTTGTTCACTAAGGAATCTCTAAAAAGGGCTTCACAGAACAGCTGTATTTATACTGAGATTAAATTACACACAGGTAGACTCTATTTACTAGTAAAGGGGGCTGAATACAAATGCACACCACACTGTTCAGATATTTATTTTTAACCACTTGCCTACCGGGCACTTAAACACCCCTGCTGCCCAGACCAATTTTCAGCTTTCAGTGTTCTCACACTTTGAATGACAATTACTCAGTCATGCAGCACTGTACCCAAATGATTTTTTTGTCCTTTTTTTCCCACAAATAGAGCTTTCTTTTGGTGGTATTTGATCACCTCTGGGTTTTAAATTTTTTGTGCTATAAATGAAAAAAGACCGTTTCTGTGATAAAATTATGCAAATTATTAATTTTTCTTCATAAATTTTGGCCATAATTTATACTGCTACATATCTTTGGTAAAAATAACCCAATTTCATGGATACTATTTGGTCTTTGTGAAAGTTAGAGTCTCTACAAGCTGTGGTGCGAATTATACAAAATTGATCACATCTGATGTACTGGTGGTCTATCTAATTTCTTGCGACCCGAACAAGCCAGGAAAGTACAAATACCCCCCAAATGACCCCTTTTTGGAAAGTAGACATTCCAAGGTATTTAGTAAGAGGCATAGTGAGGTTTTTGGTGTTTTCATTTTTCCCCACAATTCTTTGCCAAATGAAGATTTTTTTGTTTTTTATTTTTTTTTCCCCACAAAATTGTCATTGTAATAGGTTAATTGTCTCACTTGGCATGTGTATACCACAAATGACACCCCAAATTAAATTCTGCTACTCCTCCTGAGTATTACGATACCACATGTGTGGGACTTTTTCACAGCCTGACCACATAGAGAGACCCAACATGCAGGGAGCACCGTCACGTGTTCTAGGAGCATAAATTACCCATCTAACTTGTTGACTACCTATTACACTTTTGAAGGCCCTGGAGCACCAGGACAATGACAAGTGACACTGATGTGGCACGGATGGCAGATGGCACTGATACATGCCACTGATGGCACGTGACACGGATGTGACACTGACGACAGATGGCACTAATACGTGGCACTGATGACACTTGACACTGATGACACATGGAACTAATCTGTGGCACTGATGACACGTGACACTGATGTGGCACTGATGACAGATGGCACAAATACGTGGCACTGATGACAGATGGCACTAATACGTGGCACTAATGACACCTGACACTGATGACAGATGGCACTAATACGTGGCACTGATGACACGTGACACTGACAGGTGGCACTGATATGTGGCACTGATGACATGTGAACTGGGGATACATGGCACTAGGGACAGGTGGCACTGGGGACACGTGGCATGTGGCACTGGGGACAGGTGGCATGTGGCACTGGGGACATGTGGCACTGGGGACAGGTGGCATGGATATGTGGCACTGGGGACAGGTGGTACTGGGAACAGATGACACTGTTAGGTGGCACTGGGGACAGGTGGCACTGGGGACAGGTCTTACTGGGGACAGATGGCACTGATAGGTGGCACAGGGGACAGGTGGGCATGCGTGTGTGTGTTTCACTGTGTGTGTGTTTCACTGTGTGTGTTTTACTGTGTGTTTGTGTGTGTGTATACACTCACAGACGCTGCAGCACAGAAGCTCTCCGTCCTCACACGCTGTCTCTGTGTGAGGAGGGGAGTCGGCGATGAGAGATGATTTCATATGTTTACATAGGAGATCACCTCTCATTGGATAGCCCTATTGAGTGCTAAATGGCCGCTATGATTGGCCATTTAGCACGATCTGTGATTGGCTGTGTCCGAGGGACATGGCCAACACAGAACTTCCCTGGAGCATGCTCGCGATGGCACGCATTAGGGAAGTAAACAGGAGGACGTCCAGGGACGGCCTCCCGGCCGTTAGTGTCCGCTCTGTAGCCATCTTTTGGCTATAGGGCGGTTGCGAAGTGGTTAAACAATTTTGAAAAACATTTGTAATTTTACTTCCACAATTATTTGCCACTTTGTGTTGGTCTATCACAGGGATATGCAATTAGCGGACCTTCAGCTGTTGCAAAACTCCCATCATGCCTCTGCCTCTGGGTTTCATGCTTGTGGCTGTCAGAGTCTTGCTATGCCTCATGGAACTTGTAGTTCTGCAATAGCTGGAGGTCCGGTAATTGCATATCCCTGGTCTGTCATATTGAATCCCAATAAAATAAATGTATGCTTTTGGTTGTAATATGCAGAAATTTTCAAGAAGTTTGAATACTTTTTCAAGGCACTGTACTCTCTGCAAGATCATTAGTTCTCATTAGTTTGATTATTAGATTTTTAAAGACTATACCCTATAAATGTGTGAAAATCTATTTGCTGCCCTTGAGAAAAATCTGGGTAGTGCAATAATCATGCGATAATAATCACTTACAGAAAAAGTAAATTAAAAGAATCTTGTATAGAAATTACCCAGTGAAAATATATTATTGTGATCACCAGCTGGAGGATAACAGGTTTCCCTACTGGTATTCAAAAAGTGGGAGCAGGAGTCAGGCACTAATTCAGAAGTGTGGACATATGTAGGGTAAGATGCAGCACAAAACCAACCCAGTGCTTGGCCTGAGTTAGCACTGCTCTGGCCACACACCCCTAACATTTTTTGCCTAAAAAAAAAAATTCTTGTGGCCTTAGAGACGGTACAATAATGGACTGGTTACAGATCCCATGGGGCAAGTATAGATCTTCTATTGGAGCAGCTGATATAAATATTTCTAGGGCATGAGATTATGAGCAAGAAAATTATATTTATGCTTCTTTTGTCATTGTCTAAATAGATTTCTTTAGATGACATGGTCAGTCCTCGCTTTTGTTGCTATGAAAAAATAAGACCATGATAATAAATCAAACTTTTGACACAAAACCATTCATATTTTTAGATTGTAAGCTCTAACAAGTAGGGCCATCTGATTCCTTTTGTACCAAATTGTAATGTAACTGTAATGTCTGCCTTTATTTTGTTAAGCGCTGCTCAAACTGTTGGCGCTATATAAATCTTGTATAATAATAATCTAATAATAATATAATTAACTTATGGGCCAGGCCTTTTTCTCCCACTTGGTGTTTACATGTAAAAAATCTGTATTTTTTTGCTAGAAACTTACTTAGAACCCCCAAACAGGAACTCACAAAATGGGGGTCATTGCAATTTTTTTATATCACTAATTTTTTGCGCAGCGGTATTTCAAATGCAATTACGGCAAGTAAATAGATTCCTAACATGTCACTATGGTGCCAAACTATGGTACTTAAAAACCTCCATAGGCGACCCTTTATTAAATTTCTACAGGTTACCAGTTTTGAGTTACAAAGGAGGTGTAGTGCTAGAATTATTGCTCTTGTGCAGATGTTCGTAGCTATACCTTACATGTGTGCAGCGATCCCAGTTTACATATGCCCCTCACTACTGTGCGTGAGCACGTGGGGACAGGGGCGCTTAACTTTCTTTTTTTATTACATTTTTAAAAAAAATTTACACTGACCCCCAAAAAATTTTTATAATTTTTATTGCCATCGGAACGATTGTAAACATCCCTTGCAATAACACAGCAGGACAGGTCCTCTTTATGGAGAGATCTCTCCTCTACCCTTAGGCTGGTTTCACACTGAGGCGGTTTTCAGGCATTTTAGCTCTAGAAATAGCCTCTAATTAAGCCTGAAAACTGCCTCCCATTCATTTCAGTGTGACGTTTCATGACGTATATGTACATTGGCCGGGTGGGAGCTCTCTACTTCGGAGAGGACGTTCAGGAACGTCCTTCAGAAGGAGGGGGATCGCGTGTGTGCCCGCGCAGCGGTGCGATCCTGATGTGCTCGTGTCACCTGGACACGGCGCATCTCGGATCGGCAGGAGGGCTCTGTGATTGGCCCTCCTGATCACATTACGGCCGTGTCCATTCACGGCCGTCATGTGATGTAAACAAACAGCCGGTTGCTAGGCAATCGGCTCTCATCTCCTCATACTGAAGTCGTTGCTGAGGAGAGGAGAGCAGATCACTGCAGCCGGCTGGTGATCAGTGAGTATGAGCTGTTTTTACAGCTTTTTACTAACTGATCACCAGTCTAGTATAAACCTATAGTGTAAACACACATGTCACCACAATACACGTCACCACACATGTCCCCAAATAAAAAAACACATGTCCCCCACATATGTCCCACTAAAATCACATGTTCCAATGATTATCTGCACACATATGTACGTGATCACCTGCACACATATGTACATGATCATTTGCGTACATATGTCTGTGATCACACAAACCAATTATTATACACTTAACGGAATTTTTTTTACCAAAAACATGTAGCAGAATACATTTTGGCTTAAATTTATGACAAAATTTGATTTTATTGGATTTCTTTTAAAATAGAAAAAAGAAAATATTGTTTTTTTTCCAAATTTCCGCTTTTTTGCACTTATATCGCAAAAAATTAAAAACGAAGTCGTGAATAAATACCACCAAAATAAAGCTCTATTTGTGCGAACAAAATGATAAAAATTTAATTTGGGTACAGTGTAGCATGACCGCGCAATTGTCACTGAAAGTGCGAGAGCGATGAAAGCTGAAAATTGGGCTGGGAAGGAAGGGGGTGAAAGTGCCCTGTATTGTAGTGGTTAAGAACTGTAATTCCTAAACCCTTCCTTCGATTTGGATGTATATAATCTCAAATTAAACCTGAGAGTGTCCACTTTCAGCCCATATCCATTATAGAACTATAGCTTGAAAATGTTTTGGTAAATACCTGAAAATAAAAAATTGTGCCTGTGTCCAAATATATATGGACAAAAACTGTACATTTTATTTGTGTACATCGCAATTGTCAATTAAAGTAATGCCGTGCCATATCACAAAAACTGGCCTGGTCTTGAAAGGGGGGGTATATCTTCCGGAGCTGAAGTGGTTAAAATCTGCTTTATGCATGTCTGTTTTTTTTACAATCTATAAATGTACTGTTTAGCATATTGCATGGGAGATTTTCAATTATTCATCCACATCATGGTTTAGCTAGTCACATTTAACTGGATGTGTTCTGTAATGCTTTAAAAAAATAAAAATAAATTTAAATTTCAAAATATTTTTTATTGGATAATAAAACAGGGTTAACATATGATGTCAGGTAGAAAGTTGTAATTCAGTGTCTGTGATTGAGTTACATGAGTAGTAGGTGTAATAAAGTGGTACACTTATCAGTTAGAAGCCTTCTAGTGCAACCATTATATTTGGTTCTGGATAATAACAAAGAACAAACCTATTCACCCCTGTGGGAGCTAAATAGGTTTACTCAAAAAGGATGACAGTAAATGAACCAGTGAAAAGGTTGAGATAAGGTATTACATGGAGTAAGTTCAATACCACCTAGAGTAATTTCAGTTCTAAGATAAATTCTTTTTTTTAAGCATGAACAGACATGAGGAGAAACTCGTTTAACCACTTGGTGCCCAAGCTATGTCCTGGGATGTCCTTGACTTTCCGTGGGTATATCTGAATGATGCCTGAGGCTACAGACATCATTCAGATATTAGCATTTTCAGCCGGCGATTCCCTGTACCATAAGAATGATCATAGTGGCTGTTCCGACGCTTGATCGTTCTTACGGGCGGCGGGAGGGGACGTCTCCCCCTCCCGCTGCCCTCCGGTACTTCTACCGACTCACCGCTTCCATCAGTGAGTTGGTCACAGGATCTGTCGGCTCCCGGATGGCGATTATAGAGATTTCCAGCGGACCAGATGGTTGCCGGAGTCTCTATGATCGTTTGGAGGGCGGGTGCGATGTTATGACGTCACGCCCGGCCTCTGCATTCAAATAACGGCGCCGCCTCGGCTGGGAAGCCGTGATCGTTTTTTCTTTTTTTGATTTTAGGCTTCCCAGCCTAGAGGTGAGATGTGGGGTCTTATTGACCCCATATCTCACTGTAAATAGGTCCGATCGTGCCATATTCCTATTACAAGGGATGTTTACATTCCTTGTAATAGGAATAAAAGTAATCAAATTATTTTATTTTTTTTAAGTGTCAAACTAAAAAAATAAAAGTAAAATTAACAATACAAAAAAAAAAATTCAAGCGCCCCTGTCCCCGTGAGCTCATACGCAGGAGTGAATGCATATGCAAGTCCCGCCCACATATGAAAACAGTGTTCAAACCACACGTGAGGTATTGCCGTGAACGTTAGAGCGAGAGCAATAATTCTAGCCCTAGACCTCCTCTGTAGCTCAAAACATGTAACCAGTAAAAAAAATGTAAGCGTCGCCTATGGGGATTTTTAAATACCAAAGTTTGGTTGCGCGTGCAATTTTGAAGCTTGACATGTTGGGTATCTATTTACTCTGCGTATCTTCATCTTTCACATTATGCAAAAAAATTGGGCTAACTTTACTGCTTTTTTTTTTTAAAGCACGAAACTGTTTTTTTTTTCTGAAAAAAACGTGTTTGAAAAATTGCTGCGCAAATACCGTGCGAGATAAAAAGTTGCAACAACCGCCATAGTATTCTTTAGGGTCTTTGCTAAAATATATATATATATATATATATATATATATATATAATGTTTGGGGGTGCTATGTAATTTTCTAGCAAAAAAATTATGAATTTTACATGTAGGAGAGAAATGTCAGAATTGGCCTGGATGCGAAGTGGTTAACCACTTAACCACTTCCCGACCAGCGCACGATGATGTACGTCGACAGAATGGCACGGGCAGGCATATTGGCGTACATGTACGTCCAATATTCGTTGCCGCCGTGCCATCGGGAGCGCGCCGCCGGCGGCGCGCTCCCGCGCTGGTCGGGACCCCCGTGAGTCCGGTCGCGGGACCCGCGGACTCGATCGCCGCGGGCATCCCCGCGATCGTCTCACGGAGCGGCCGAATGGAGGAAATGCTGTATAAACAACATTTTTCCATTCTGCCTAGCAACTAGTGACGCTGATCTCTGCTCCATGTGATTGGAGCAGAGATCAGTGTACACTAAATGAAAGCCCAACCCCCCCACAGTTAGTAACACACCCCTAGGAACACTTAACCCCTACACTGCCACCCACTGGTTAACCCTTTCACTGCCAGTGTCATTTACACAGGAATCACTGCATTTATATAGCAGTGATTACTGTATAAATGACAATGGTCCCAAAAATGTGTCAAAAATGTCCGATGGGTCCCCCACAATGTCGCAGTCACAATAAAAATCGCAGATCGCCGCCATTACTAGTAAAAAAAAAAAATATAAAAAATTATTAATAAAAATGCTATAAAACTATCCCTATTTTGTAAACGCTATAACTTTTGCGCAAACCAATCAATAATCGCTTATTGCGATTTTTTTTACCAAAAATATGTAGAAGAATACGTATCGGCCTAAACTGAGGGAAAAAAATGTTTTTTTATATATTTTTGGGGGATATTTATTATTACAAAAAGTAAAAAATAATGCGTTTTTTTCAAAATTATCGCTCTATTTTTGTTTATAGCGCAAAAAATAAAAACCGCAGGGGTGATCAAATACCACCAAAAGAAAGCTCTATTTGTGGGAAAAAAAGGACGTTAATTTTGTTTGGGAGCCACATCGCACGACCGCGCAATTGTCAGTTAAAGCGACGCAGTGCCGAATCGCAAAAAGTGGTCTGGTCTTTGACCAACAAATTGGTCCGGTCTGAAAGTGGTTAAGGACCAGGCCTCTTTTTCAGAATCTGTGTTTGCATGTTTAAAAGTATTTTTTGCTAGAAAATTACTTAGAACCCTCAAACATTATATGTTATTTTTTTTCTAACACCCTAGAGAATAAAATGGCGGTCATTGCAATACTTTTTTTCACACCGTATTTGTGCAGCGGTCTTACAAGCGCACTTTTTTTTTTTAATTCACTTTTTTTGAATAAAAAAATAAGACAACAGTAAAATTAGCCCAATTTTTTTATATTGTGAAAGATAATATTACGTAGAGTAAATTGATACCCAACATGTCATGCTTCAAAATTGCGCCCGCTCATGTTTTTACCCTCAAAAATCTCCATAAGCGACATTTTAAAAATTCTACAGGTTGCATGTTTTGCGTTACAGAGGAGGTCTATGGCTAGAATTATTGTTCTCGCTGTACCGATCGCGGTGATACCTCACATGTGTGGTTTGACTACCGTTTTCATATGCCGGCGCTACTCACGTATGCGTTGGCTTCTGCGCTCGTCGGGACGGGGTTTTTATTTTTATCTATTTTACTTGATTTTATTTATTTTTACACTGTTTAAAAAAAAAAATGGATCACTTTTATTCCTATTACAATGAATGTAAACATCCCTTGTAATAGGAAAAAGCATGACAGGTCCTCTTAAATATGAGATCTGGGGTCAAAAAGTCCTCAGATCTCATATTTGGACTTAAATGTAAAAAAAAAAAAAAAAAAATCATTCGACAAATGTTCCTTTAAGAGGTATGGGCGGAAGTGACGTTTTGACAACGCTTCTGCCCTCCTATAGTATAGAGACGAGTGGGGGCCATCTTAGCCTCACTCGTCTCCATACCCAGCACAGGAAAGGACCACGCGGGAGATTGGCGGGAGGGGGGGTGATTACCATTATTGTAAACAGGACCACCTCCTGTAAAGATGGATATATCGGTTGTGGCAGCAGCTGCTGCTGTTACCGAGATATCCCTCTTCAAAGTACCGATGTATATGTACATGAGGCGGTCCTTAAGTAGTTAAACCATTCCAAAGAAATGTACAAAGTATGTGATAATGAGTATAGCATGGAACAAAGAGGAAAAAAAAGGTAAGTGTCACCTTGTTTATGGTCTCCTGTCACTTATCTGCCTTAGCCCGTTAAATATAAGAAAGTGTCCTGGGGGCTTCAGAAGTGGAAGAGGGCAACATAGTTCTGAATCCATTGAGTCTTTTCCATATAAGTTGGGGAAGGTAAAGGGCATGGACAGTAAAGATAAATGGAAATGGAAGAAGAAGAGGAGGGGAGGAAGGGCGACTGGGAGATGTGGGGTAGGGGTTCTGCGGAGCTGGGGTTATGGGAAAAAGGAAAAAAATAGAACAGAGGAAAGCAAGTGGAAACCTGGTAAAGAAGGAACAGCACACCCTCAGGTGGGCATGAGCTTATGGTGCCCAGGATTAAGATTCTCCTTGTAGCTTTACCTGCTGCTGCAAACATGGAATCAATCCAGTAAAACCATGTGTTGACGCATATGTCAGACTGTTATGGGAGTGGTGTACAAGGCCTTTCATTTGCCTATCTCTACTCTGTCTATCCTTAATGATATCAGGGGAGGAGAGGGGTCTTTCAAAACGTAAAGGGATATAAACTTTTGTCACATTTAAAAGATGGGAAAGGATAGACTTCTTGTAGGTTTTGGTTACCAAATCAATTTCCTAAAAACATTGGTGCTTAATAATGCAATAGATGTTTCATTAACCACTTGCTGATCGCTGCACACAGATGTACGTCCGCAGAATGGCACAGGCAGGCAAATGGGCGTACCTGTACGTCCCTTTAAATTTGCCGCCTATCAGGGAACTCGATGTTCGGCGGCAGCCCACAATTGTGGTGTAGAGAGGTAGAACGGGGAGATGCCTATGAAAACAAGGCATTTCCCCATTCTGCCTAGTGACATGACAGGGATCTACTGCTCCCTGACATCGGGAGCAGTGATCGCTGTCATGTCAGTGGTAGCCCATCCCCCCTACAGTTATAACACCTCCCTAGGACACACTTAACCCCTTCCCTGCCAGTGTCATTTACACAGTAATGAGTGCATTTTTATAGCACTGATCGCTGTATAAATGACAATGGTCCCAAAATAGTGTCAAAAGTGTCCGATGTGTCCGTCATAATGTCGCAGTCACGATAAATATCACAGATCGCCGACCATTACTAATAATAAAAAAAATGAATAAAAATGCCATAAATCTATCCCCTATTTTGTAGACACTATAACTTTTGCACAAACCAATCAATATATGCTTATTGCAATTTTTTTTTATATCAAACATTTGTATAAGAATACATATCGGTCCAAACTGAGAAAGAAATTTTTATTTTTTTTGGAGGATATTTATTATAGCAAAAAATAAAAAATATTGCTTTTGTTTCAAAATTGTCACTCTTTGTTTATAGCGCAAAAAAATAAAAAAAACGCGAAGGTGATCAAATGCCACCAAAAGAAAGTTCTATTTGTGGGAAAAAAAGGACGTCAATTTTGTTTGAGTACAACGTCGCACGACCGTGCAATTGTCAGCTAAAGCGACGCAGTGTTGAATCACAAAAAATGCTCTGGTTGGGACAGGGGTAAAATATTATGGGGCTAAAGTGGTTAAAACCTAGGGCAAGTTTTGCCTAATAACACTTTTGTTTTATGTATGCAAACTTGCAATACATGAAATTTTGCATACTGTATATACAATCATTATGGTACTTATCCAAGCAACTCTAGCAATATAAATATGTAAGGCAAGAGGAAGAAGGCCAAGTCATACTGCACTTGATAATCTGTTATTTTTTGGGACTGTTCCATGACCTTGCTCCAGAAAGGTCTAAGCTTTGGACAGGACCAAAGTACATGGAGGAATAAGCCTTCTTCGGAACTGCATCACCAGCATTTATTAGAAGAATTTGGGTAATATACCTTTTGTCTGTACCACCAGTTCTGGTAATATGTATGTCTTACTGCAGAGTTTGAAGTATTATTTTCTGCATTTTTGCTTAGCTGCAGAGTATTTGAAGCATCCACTTTGGATTTTAAGTGGTAGCGGTATTGTATTTATATTTAACCACTGGCATGTTTAACCCCTACTGCCCAGGCCAATTTTCAGCTATCAGTGCTGTCGCACTTTGAATGACAATTGCACAGCCATGCAACACTGTACCCATATGAAATAGTTATCTTTTTTTTCACACATATAGAGCTTTCACTTAGTGGTATTTAATCGCCATTGGGTTTTTTTATTTTTTGCTCAACAAAATGACCAGTTACACTTACCGGTAACGTCTTTTCTAGGAAATCTTCCAGGACGGCACACCTGAGAGAGATGACTGGTCCACCTGACAGGAAACACAATCAACAACAAATTTAAAAGTCCCCACCCCTCCCTCAGACCCTCAGTTATGGTAAAGAAAATCCCACACCAGTGTCAGAGGGAACATTCTGTGAGGAATCAATATACCACACCAATAAAATAAGGGTAGGGAAGTAGGCCTGCCGTCCTGGAAGATTTCCTAGAAAAGACGTTACCGGTAAGTGTAACTGGTCATTTTCTCCAGTCATCTTCCAGGACAGCACACCTGAGAGGATAAGCAAGAAGTTCAGGCCTACCTTTAGGGCGGGACAACCGCTTGTAGGACCTTCCTGCCAAATGCCAAATCCTGAGGGGACAACAGTTCCACTCTGTAGTGCCTCAGAAAAGTTCTATGGCTCGTCCATGTTGCTGCTCTGCAGATCTGGTCGATTGAGGCGCCTGCCCTTTCTGCCCAGGAGGTCGCTAGGGATCTGGCTGAATGCGCCTTAAGGCGGGTTGGTACTGGTTTACCCGCCTGTCTATAAGCGATGGATATGGTTTGTCTAACCTATCTAGCTATCGTTGTTTTGGATGCTTGTAGACCCTTTCTCTTCCCTGAAAAGGTGATCAATAAATGACTGGATCTCCTAAAGTCTCTCACCCTTTCTAAATAGACTAGGAGACAACGCCTGACATCTAAGAAATGGAATCTTTCCTCTTCCTTATTCTTGGGATTCTGGCAAAAGGACGGGAGAATAATCTCCTGTGTTCTATGAAATAATGAAGCCACCTTTGGCAAATAAAGAGGATCCTGAGTGAGGATTACCCTATCCTCTAGGATGCGTAAAAACAGCTCTTTAATTGAAAGAGCCTGTATATCACCCACCCTTCTGGCCGTAGTAATAGCCAGGAGGAAGGCCAACTTAAACGATAAAAGTTTAACAGAAATTAGAGCCACCGGCTCAAAAGGCCCCCTTGTTAGGGCATCTAATACCAGGGATAGGTCCCATGGAGGGCAACTGACCGATCTAACTGGGACTACCCTTTCCCTGGCCGACAAAAATCTTTTTATCAGCGGTTCCTGTCCTAGCTTCCTATCAAAAAACACGGACAGGGCTGCCACCTGGACCTTTAGGGTGCTAACTGCCAAACCCTGGTCCACCCCCTCTTGAAGAAAGTCTAGGATGGTAGGTATCATCTGGAGAGCCCCCTCCTTAGACCGCAGCCAGTGGGAGAAGACTTTCCAGACCTTTGCATAAATTTTTCTGGTGATGTCTTTCCTACTGAGGAGAAGAGTATCTATCACTCTCTCCGAACAGCCCCTGTCGGGGAGTATTTCCCTCTCAACAGCCATGCTGTCAGAGAGAGACGACCCGGGTCGGGGTGAAAGATTGGACCCTGACTGAGTAGATCTCGTTGCACCGGCAGATGCAGCGGGGGAGCTATCGAGAGACTCTGAATGGTGGGGAACCAAACTCTCTTGGGCCACCAGGGTGCTATCAGTATCAGGTCTGACCTTGAGTAGGTTAATTTCTGTAGGACTCTGGGGAGAAGTACTAATGGGGGAAAGGCATAAGCCAGCCTGAAATCCCACACCTGTACCAGAGCGTCTATCCCTTCTGCTTCTTGATCCTTGTAAAGGGAGAAAAACCTGAGTACCTTCGCATTCCCTCGGGAAGCGAACAAATCTATTTCTGGCTTGCCAAAATGACTGCACACCAGGAAAAAGATTTCTTTGCTCAATGCCCATTCCCCCTGAAGGATGGGCTGTCTGCTTAGAAAATCTGCTTGCAGATTGAGTGAGCCTTTTATATGAATCGCTGACAGTGAAAGGACCTTCCTTTCTGCTTTCACAAGGATCTGCTGTGCTAACCGTCTTAGTTTGTCCGACTTTGTCCCCCCTTGGTGGTTTAGGTATGCCACCGTGACTAGGTTGTCTGAAAGGACCTGAACCTCTCTGTCCTGCAGTTCCTCTCGGAAATAGTCTAAGGCTTTGCCTACTGCCAGAAGCTCCCTGAAATTGGAAGATTCCCTGGCTTGGCTGTGGTTCCAGGGCCCCTGGGTATATCGGTCTCCCAGATGAGCCCCCCAACCCCAAGCGCTGGCGTCCGTGGTCAAGACCAAAGGGTTTACCTGGGACCAGGGGCGACCATTCACCAAATTCTGTGGGTCGAGCAACCACTGCAGAGAACGAGATACCTCCTCTGTGATGGGTACTCTGCACTCTAATGTTTCTCTTTTTCCTCCCCATGAGGTAAGTAGGAAAGTCTGAAGCTCCCGAGAATGGAGTTGTGCCCAGGTTACAGCCGGAATGCAGGCCGTCATGAGACCCAGCAGTCTCATTAAATATCTCAGAGAGGCTTCTCCTCTTTCGAGAAGGGTGACAACCGCATTCTGGACCTTCGTTACCTTCTCTGTTGGTAGGAATACCTTCTGTGCCTGCGAGTCTAACAGGTAACCCAGGTATAGTTTGGACTGAGATGGAGTCAGTGAGGACTTCTCCCGGCTGACCATCCAGCCCAAGGTCTCCAGAGTTTCTAATACGATGTCTCGGTCTATTACTGCTTGCCTCTGATCCACACTGTAGATCAGCAAGTCGTCCAGGTAGGGTATTAACCCTATCCCTTGCAGATGTAGATATGCTACTTCGGCCATCACCTTTGTGAATACCCTTGGACTTGCCGCCAGCCCAAAGGGAAGAGCTCTGAACTGCCAGTGTTGTACTCTCTGCTGTATGCAAACTGCGAAGCGTAGGTACTTCTGGTGTTCGGGAGCAATAGGTACGTGTAGATAAGCGTCTTTTAGGTCCAGGGTGACCATAAAGACTCCTCTCTGCAGATGTTTTCTTACTGAGTAAATACTCTCCATCCTGAACTTTTTGTGAAGTAAGTAACGGTTGAGTCTTCTTAAATTTATTATCAACCGAAGTTTGCCTGAGGGTTTTGGAACCACAAATACGTGTGAGTAAAAACCCTGGGCAAGCTGACTGGTTGGTACTGGAGCAATAACCCCTTGCTAGCTCCTTTAGATTTCTCAGTAACCCTTCTGCCTTGGTTGGGTCCCTGGGAGGAAAAGTAACCAGAAACTCCTGTGGGGGATGAGTCTGAAATTCCAGTATGTACCCCACCTCTAAAAGATTTAAAATGTATGGACTCTGCGTAATCCTTTCCCACTGGGGAAGGAAGTCGCTGAGTCTTGCGCCTACCTTTACGGTGGCGTCATTTGCCTTCTTTCTGAGAGGCTCCAGAACTGGAGAAAAGAATTGCACTTTTTTCTTTTCCTTTTCCCAAGTTCCACTTCTTCCTCTGTTCGGCTTTCCCCTTATGATGGGTCTTTGAGTAGGGGCCTCGAAAAAATTTCTTACCCCTTTCCCTCTTGGGTCTTACCGGGAACTTCTTACCCTTTTCAGTAGATCGGGACAAAACCTGATCTAGGCCTGAGCCAAACAGCAGGGAACCTTCAAAGGGAATGCCGCATAGGCGAGACTTGGAAGTAAAATCTCCATCCCAGGTCTTTACCCATAGGGCCCTCCTGGCGGAGTTCAAAAGTGCTGCTGCCTTAGCTGTGGTCCTAACAGTCTCCACCACTGCATCTGCCACATATGCTACTGCTCGACTGATTACCTCCAGCGAGTCTACGATTTCTTTAGTCTCCCTACTGCGGGAAACGTGATCCATTAATTTGCCCAGCCAGGTGTCTGCATTCCTGGCTACACAGGCGGAAGCCAGAGCCGGCGCCATTGCTGCCGCATTCGCCTCCCAGGCTCTTTTGAGTAAGGTCTCCGACTTTCTATCCATCTGATCCTGGATATTTCCAGAATCTTCAAAAGGATAAATCAGACCTCTTAGATACCTGCGCTAAGGCTGCATCCAAACGAGGAGCTTTAAAAAATTTCTCCTCCTCCTCATCTTTAAAGGGACACCTTCTTTTCCAAGCTTTCAGTTTGAGAAGCTTGCGTTCAGGTTCCTTCCATTCTCTGAGGATTATCTCCTTCAGAGACTGGTGGATGGTAAAGGTTCTAGTCTGCAACCTTCCTAGACCTCTATATACTCTGTCCTGCGCTGAGACTTGAGCAGAGGGAACCTGGATATCTTCTGAGGTGTAAATGGCTTTTAATAAGCCTTCCATGTCCTCACTCGAGAACAAAAGTCCCCCAAGTTTAGCCTCCCCCTGGCTATCTTGGTCTGAATCTTCCTCTCCAGAACTACAGTCTGGGACCTGACCTTCCTCCACCTCCGATAAAAGGGAGACTTGGCCCTGGGAACTTTCCGCATAAGATGTGGAAAAATTTTCTTGTAACTGAGGAGTCTCTCTCTCTGATGGTCCCTCCTCCAAACCCTTCACTAGGGTAGACTGAAAAGATTGAAGGGTGGCCAACATTTCTGCTTGTAAGGCCCTACATTCCTTCACGACCTGGGCGGTCTCCTTGCCTGCGAGTTTAATGATACATCGATCGCAGAAAGGTTTGGTGTGGTCTTGTGCTAACTTAGAATTACAATACCCACAACGCCTGGACTTTGAAGTAGCCTTTCCCTTAGACCTAGCAGCTGACCCCTGGGCAGAGCTTTCGGTCCCTGGGAATAGTCAAAAACAAATAGACAATTAGCTACACATGTCCTAAAGGGGCACAGGAGCTCTACCCCAGAGTACCCTGCCCCTAAAAACAGTTGGATCACTCACCCCCAGTGGCGACCTCAACGGCTGTCTGCTCAGATGGACCTTCCACTTCCATGGCGATTTGCTGCCCTGCAGGATCGCTAGACAAGGTACAATCTTGAGCGTCCCCTTGTTGTCTTATAGGTGCTGCTGACAAAAAAACGTTTCACCGGAATAGGAGACTGGGTGCTTCACGCCGCACCCGCTCTGTTTAAATAACGCGCCGATCGGCGCCATCTTTAAGAGGTCCGTTGTCCGGAAATGACGTACGGCCTCTTCCGGTCCTGCGCCCTGAGGCTGGAACGCACGCCGGTGCGTCCAGCCGCCTCAGCGGTTTCCGGAACTCGATACCGGGAAGTGACGCCTTTGGACTTCCGGACATGCGCCCTAGTGCTGGAACGCACGCCATCCGCGTTCCGCACTCCGGAAGACAGCAGCTCACCTCACTCCACCAACGAAGCTTGTTCAAGGTAGGAAAAGAACAAGGTATGAAAAGGGGAATAGCACTTCTGGGACAACTCCCCTGTCCCGCGAGGCTGTTAACAAGGCTCCCTAAGGAGGCCTTGAGTGAGGATTACTTCCCCCAAGTATTCCCTGGGGGATACAAGGGAGCACCACAGACCCTGTCTGCTGAGTCCCAGGGAGAAAAACCTCACAAGGAAAAAACGGGGTCCCAGACCCTAT
Source organism: Lithobates pipiens (assembly GCF_037356315.1). Taxonomy (NCBI): domain Eukaryota; kingdom Metazoa; phylum Chordata; class Amphibia; order Anura; family Ranidae; genus Lithobates; species Lithobates pipiens. Next base: position 22,833,673 of record NW_027507696.1, on the reverse strand, counting down.
AACAAAAAGTTAAAAGGAAATTTGGTTTCGCTGCCATCCTGTGGGAAACACAATCAAGAACTGAGGGTCTGAGGGAGGGGTGGGGACTTTTAAATTTGTTGTTGATTGTGTTTTCTGTCAGGTGGACCAGTCATCTCTCTCAGGTGTGCCGTCCTGGAAGATGACTGGAGAAAAAAACGTTTTTTTATTAAATTTTGCAAACAGGTAATTTTTCTCCTTCACTAATGTGCGCCGGTGAGGCTGCACTCATGGGCACTGATAGGCTGCACTGATGCGCTCTGATAGGCGGTACTGAAGGGCATTTAGAGGTGGCACTGATAGGCAGAACTGATAGGTGACACTGATGAGGAGGCACTGATTTCCAGCACTACACTGATAATCAGGACACTGATAATCAGTGCACATGTCCCTAACACAAGCCAGTTATAAGCTCTCTTCTTCAAAAAAACCAATGAACAGCTTGTGTTTACATCCTGTGATCAGCGGTTATTGACTGACAGCTGATCACGTGGTAAAGGACCGCTGTGATTTCATCTAGCATTAAGATAAAAAAACTTTCTGTATGCAGCAGACCCCCCCCCCACAATATTTACCTGAGCCCATCTCAATCCAGCGATGTTGCAGGAGCATCTCGGTTGCCCAGGACTCTCTCTCCTCATTAGCTGAGACAGCAGCATGGTGCCATTGGCACCAGCTGCTGTCAAAATCAGTGAGCCAATGAGGAGAGAGAGAGAGGGTAGGGCCAAACTGCGGCTGTGTCTGAATGGACACACAGCGCAGTGGCTCAGCTGCACCCATAGCAAGCTGCACACGAGGGACCCGTGAAAATGAGGATCTGGGCTGCTCTGTGCAAAGCCGCAGAGCAGGTAAGTATAACGTATTTGTTATATTTAACCGGTTCCCGACCGCCACACGCTGATATACTTCGTCAGAATGGCACGGGTGGGCAAATGGGCGCACCTGTACGTCCCTCTCATGCCCACGGCAGTCGGATCGTTAGAAGACTGACCAGTCCCCAGGGCCAGACCAATGATTTATGGTCTGGACTGGGTGATCGCTCCTAACAAATGGAAACCTTCCCCTGTCTGTGTAAGTGTAAACACAGGCATGTAGTATTTTCAATTCCAGTGAGAGGAGAGATAACATCTAACCGTGAGTTGCACCAACACTACACTAACACCAGTACACATAGATACACTTGCCACCCCCCCCCCCCTCCAGATCACCCCCTGATTGCCAGCCCCCCCCCCAAGTTAACCCCTTCACTCCCTGTCACTGTGTCACCAATTGCAGTTTTCAGATTTTTCACTGATCACCACATTGGTGTCATATGTGACTGAAATAAGTGTTAGGGCAGTTAGTAGTAGGTCCCGTTAGGTCTAGGTTACCCCCTAACCACCCCTAATAAAGGTTTAACCCCTTCATCACCCCCCAGTTAATCCTTTCACCCGGTCGCCAGTTTCACTAATCAATCACCGTATTTGTGTCACGGGTGATGCTAGTTAGCCACTTAGTTGATTCGTTTCACCGTCAGGTTTTTATAGCATCAGGCACCCCCATATATTTACCATATAATAAAGGTTTTAAACCCGATTGCCCCCTAGTTAACCCTTTCACCCCCTGTCACCAGTGATCACTGTATTATTGTTACGGGTGATGCTTGTTATTTTGTTTTTTATAGCATCAGGGCACCCGCTTTATTTTACTCAATAAAGGTTTAACACCCTGATCGCCCGGTGGGTGATACAGTTAAGTTTTAGCGTCAGTAAGGGTCTTCATCGCCCTAGGCAGCATCAGATTAATGCCAGTAGTGCTAACACCCACACACGCACCATACACCTCCCTTAGTAGTATAGTGTCTGAACGAATCGATATCTGATCAGATCTTTACTAGCGTCCCAAGTAGTTTAGGGTTCCCAAAAATGCAGTGTTAGTGGTACCAGCCCAGATAATTGCTAGAACCTGCATTTAGCCCCTCCACACAGCCCAGCCCACCTAAGTGCAGTATCAGTCGATCACTGTCACTTACAACAACACAACACACATAACTGCAGCATTCCCAGAGTCAGTCCTGATCCCTGAGAATGCTAACAGTTTTTTTGGTAGCATTTGAATCAGTCGCTGAGAGTCAGGAGCTCTTTTTCCTGGGAGTCTCACTACTAGTGTACCAGTAAATTTAGAGACCAAAATGTCAAATTGAAGGTACACAAGTGAAGAGGCCTACACGTTTATGAGCATGACAGACAGTGAAGAGGAAGTCACTCATCTGTCAGATTCAGGCTCAGAATACGATCCTGTAGACAGCAGCAGCACCCTGACAGATAGCTCTGACGACGGAGTTGTGGCATACCTGACCCGGTTCTTTTGCTGTCGTTGAGGTGGAAGAATCACAGGGCTCTCGTATGGAGCAGAGAGCCAGTACTAGTGCCGCTCATCCTTCTGGCCTGATAAGCACCAGCTGCCTAGAACTCCCTGGTCATAGTCAAACCAGCACTGCAGTAACACGTGGTAATGTGGCGAGTCCCATAAGTGCAGTTCAAGCTGGTGAGGTGGCTAGCACAACTAGTGTCCCGCAACCACCAAGAAGACGAAGACAGGGCCGTTAAGCTCATAGTGCCCTTCCTGCTGCATTTGCCAATCCTAATTGGGAGCCCACCACTTCTGCAGCACCTGTGCTTCCCCCATTCACTGGCCAACTCGGAATTCAGGTGCAAACAGTTGATTTTACGTCACTTAATTTTTATTTGCTGTTTTTCACGAAAGATTTCCATAGATCTATTGTGAACCAAAGCAATTTGTATGCTGGTCAGTTCATCGCTGCTTATCCTCATTTCACCCTTGCCGGAGATTGGAAACCTATTAGCCCTTGTACACACGGTCGAAGAATCCGTCGGAATGTGTCCTATTGGACCGTGTCGTCGGATAATCCAACTGTGTGTGGTATACATCGGACTCATTCCGTCGGAATATCCGTCGGACCCAATTTTCCAACATGTTGGAAATATTTCCCGACCAACTGGGCTGATCGGACATACTCCGATCATGTGTAGAGAATTTTGATTGGACCAAGTGCCACGCATGCTCAGATCAAATTCCTACATCAAAGCTATTGGCTACTAGCCTGAATGTAGTCCCATCGTAACAAAATTACGTCATCACGTTCTGAAAGATCGGATTTTTCGCCAACTTTGTCCGACCGTGTGTATGCAACAGTTTCGGACAAGATCCGACGGACAAGATCCGACGGACAAGATCCGACGGATTTGGTTGTGGAAATCTCTGACCGTGTGTACAGGGGCTTAGGGTTTCTGAATTTAAGACCTTTCTGAGCATATCCCTCCTCATGGGCATAACTAAAAAGAGCGAGTTGCGGTCATATTGGTCGACTGACCCAATTCACCATTTGCCCATGTTCTCTGCCTTTATGACCAGGGCACGATATGAGCAGATCTTGCGGTTCATGCACTTCAATGACAATAAACTTTGTCATTCTCGGAGTGACCCTGGATACGATCGGCTCTATAAAATTCGGCCCCTCATAAACCACTTCAACCAACAGTTTGCAGCCTTGTTGTTTACTCCCCATCAAGTTGTCTGCATTGATGAGTCCCTGATTAAATTTTCTGGTTGCTTGTCTTTCAAACAGTATCTTCCCAGCAAGCGTGCTAGATATGGGGTCAAGATGTATAAGCTCTGTGACAGGGCCACAGGCATATATATTATATATATATTATATATATATATATATATATATATATATATATATAGCTTTATTGTTTACGAGGAAAGAGATAGTCGGGTAGAGTTGGAGAACTGCCCAGATTCATATACAAATGCAGTGATTGCTGTGTAAATGACACTGGCAGTGAAGGGGTTAACCAGTGGGTGGCAGTGTAGGGGTTAAGTGTTCATAGGGGCGTGTTACTAACTGTGGGGGGCTGGGCTTTGATTTAGTGAACACTAATCTCTGCTCCAATCACATGGAGCAGAGATCAGCGTCACTTGTTGCTAGGCAGAACGGGGAGATGCTGTTTACAACGGCATCTCCTCATTCAGCCACCCCGTGAGACGATTGCAGGTATGCCAGTGGTGATCAAGTCCGCGGGACCAGGGACCAGACTCACGGGGGTCCCGAACGACACGCGAGCGGCAGGGCGGCATTTAAAACTGGACGTACCTGTACGCCAATATGCCTGCCTGTGCCATTCTGCCGGCACATCGGCGTGCGCCGGTCGGGAAGTGGTTAAAGAATGTTGCGTTTGATATCCATGTACTCGGCATAAGATTATCTTTTTTATTTCATCAAACATTTGGGCGATATAGTGTGTTTTAATGCATTCAAACTAAAAAAAAGTGTATTTTTTTCCCCCAAAAATTGAAAAATCCCTGCGCAAATACTGCGTGCAACACCCACTATTTGAATCGGTAGGGCCTTTGCGTTAAAAAAATATATAATGTTTGGGGGTTGGAAGAGTGAGTGATGTGTGACATAAAAACATATAAAATGCCAGGGCAGTTCAAACACCCCCCCATGACCCCATTTTGGAAAGTAGACACCCCAAGCTATTTGATGAGAGGCGTGTTGAGTCCGTGGAATATTTTATATTTTGCCACAAGTTGCGGGAAAAGTCTTTTTTTTTTGCACAAAGTTCTCACTAAATGATCTATTGCTCAAACATGCCATGGGCATATGTGAAATTACACCCCAAAATACATTCTGTTGCTTCTCCTGAGTATGGAGATACCACATGTGTGAGACTTTTTGGGAGCCTAGCCATGTACAGGACCCTGAAAACCAGTCACATTTTATGCCCTTAGAGAGCCTTCGGGCTTTCTAAGGGCATAAAATTGGGATTTCACTTCCGCACTACCTATTACAGTTTTGGAGGTCCTGAAATGTCAAGATAGCACAAACCCCCCACAAATGACCCAATTTGGAAAGTAGACACCTCAAGTTTTTTGCTGAGAGTCATGTTGTGTCAATGGAATATTTTATATTTTGCCACAAGTTTCGTGAATATAAATGTTATTTTTTTACACAAAGTTGTCACTAAATAATATATTGTTCAAACATGGCATTTTTATATGTAGAATTACACCCCAAAATACATTCTGCTGCTTCTCCTGTGTACGGGGATACCACGTGTGAGACTTTTTGGGAGCCTAGCCACGTACAGGATCCCAAAATCCAAGCACCGCCTTCAGGCTTTCTAAAGGCATAAAATTCTGATTTTACACCTCACTATCTATCACAGTAACGGAGGCCCTGAAATGTCCAGATAGCACAAAACCCCCCAAATGGACCCATTTTGGAAAGTAGACACCTCAAGGTATTTGCTAAGAGGCATGGTTAGTATTTTGCAGATCTCATTTATTTTTGAAAATGAAGAAAAAACAGAAGAATGTATTTTTTTTTCCTTTTTTCAATTTTCAAAACTTTGTGACAAAAAGCAAGATCTGTGAAATACTCAACATGCCTCTCAGCAAAAAGCTTGGGGTGTCCACTTTCCAAAATGGGGTCATTTGGCTGTGTTTTGTGCTATCTGGGCATTTCATGGAATCTGAAACTGTGATAGGCAATGAGGAGTGAGATCAAAAATGTACGTCCTTAGAAAGCACAATGCCGCGTACACACGATTGGAATTATCGTCGGAAAAAGCTCTGATGGTTTTCCCGTCGGAATTCCGACGGAATTCTGCTCAAACTGTCTTGCCTACACACGATCACACCAAATTCCGTCTGCCAAGAACACGGTGACATACAACACGTACGACGGGACTAGAAAAAGGAAGTTCAATACTTAGTAGCCAATAGCTTCCATCTTGTAGTTGAATCTGAGCATGCATGAGTTTTTGTGCGTCGGAATTGCATACACACGATCGGAATTTCCGATAGAAAGTTTTTCCTTCGGGAAAATTGAGAACATCCGATCAAAATTTTGCTGGCGGGAGTTCGGCAAGCTAAATTTCGATGGAACATACACACGTTCGCATTTTCCGATGAAAAGCTCTCATCGGTCTTTTGCTGGCAGGAATTCGGCAAGCTAAATTCCGATGTAACATACACACGGTCGCATTTTCCGATGAAAAGCTCTCATCAGTCTTTTGCTGGCTGTGTATGTAGCGTTAAGGCAGTGATTGGTTTTGGGGGCCCTGTATGCGCTTGGACTGCCAAAAAGTCCCACACATGTGGTATCCCCGTACTCAGGAGAAGCAGCAGAATGTAATTCCACATATAACCATGCCATGTTTGAACAATATATCATTTAGTGACAACTTTGTGTAAAAACAGAAAAAATTAAATTTTCCCGAAACTTGTGGCAAAATATAAAATATTCCATGGACTCAATATGCCTCTCTGAAAATAGCTTAAAGTGTCTTCTTTTCAAAATGGGGTCATTTGGTGGGTTTTGTGCCATCGTGTCACTTCATGGCCTCTGAAACTGTGATAGGTAGTGAGGAAGTGAAATCACCATTTCACGTCCTTAGAAAGCCATGTTTGAGCAATAGATCATTTAGGGCCGGTTCACACTGCGGGCGATGCGAGGCGACACGACTCGCCTCGCCGCTATCTTACAAGTCGCCCCCGTTCTGTACAATGGAACCGTTCTGAGAGGAGCGACTCGAGTCGCTCCGACTCAGAAAAAAGGTTCCTGTACTACTTTCGGGTGACCTCGGGGCGACTTGCATTGACTTCTATACAGAAGTCATCTGCAAGTTGCCGCTGAGGTCGCGGCAGGTCGCGGCGAGGCAAGTCGGTGTCGCCTCGCATCGCCTGCAGTGTGAACCGGCCCTTAGTGACAACTTTGTGCAAAAAAAAACAACATTTTAATTTTCCCGCAACTTTTGGCAAAATAGAAAATATTCCATGGACTCAACTTGCCTATCAGCAAATAGCTTGGGGTGTCTACTTTACAAAATGGGGTAATTTGGTGGGTTTTGTGCTATCTTGCCATGTTATGACTTTTGAAACTGTGATAGGTAGTGAGGAATGTAAATCAAAAATTTACACCCTTAGAAATCCTGGCGGTGCTTGGTTTTTGGGTCCTGTACATGGCTAGGCTCCCAAAAAGTCTCACATATGAGGTATCTCCACACTCAGGAGAATCAGCAGAATGGATTTTGGGGTGTAATTCCACATATAACCATGGCATGTGTGAGCAATACATCATTTAGTGACAACTTTGTGTAATTTTTTTTTTTCAAACACTTGCGACACAAAAATCAAATATTCAATGGGCTCATAATGCCTCTCAGCAATTTCCTTGGGGTATCTACTTTCCAAAATGGGGTCAGTTGGGGGGGGGGTTGTACTGCGATGCCATTTTAGCACCTCAAGAAATGAGATGGGTAGTCATAAACTAAAAGCTGGGTAAATTCCAGAAAATGTACCTTAGTTTGTAGACACTATAACTTTTGCGCAAACCAATAAATATATGATTATAGACATTTTTTTTAAAGACATGTGGCCGAATACATTTTGGCCTAAATGTATGACTAAAATTTAGCTTATAAATTTTTTTTTTCATTTTTAATAGTATTTATTGGTTTTAGCAGATCAAAATACAAGCTACAGTCTGAAAACCCCTGAAAATAGAAACATATCTTGGTCAACACGACCTACGAGACATAAAGAAAATATAATGTGAACACAAGTATTACAAAAATTTGTGTGCTATGGGTGATAAGTAACTACATCCACCTGACTGAACTATTCATTTTTTTTTAAAAAAAAGTAAAAAAAGTTTATCTTGCATTAAAAATAAAAATTGCAGAGGCTATCAAATACCATCAAAGGAAAGCTTTATTTGTGCGGAAAAAAGGACGCAAATTTCGTACAGATTGCATGACCGTGCTATTACCAGTTAAAGCAGTGCAGTACCAAGTTGTAAAAAGTGCTCTGGTCATTGAGCAGCCAAATCCTCCGGGGCCGAAGTGGTTAAAGAAGAATTAAAAACTGAGACTTTAATATTTCATTATATTATTGATTAAAAGAGTAAAACAAATCAAAATAAAACAAATCCAGATGAACCTTTTTTAATCTAACAAGAAGTAATTTTGTAACTGACCTTACCTGCCACTATGATGTCAGTGGCTAAAGCCATCTCTAAGCCTCCCCCTAGAGCTGCTCCATCCAAGGCAGCAATGGTTGGCATTGGAAGGTTTGCTAAGGAAAAACAAAGCAAAAGAATTACAATATAATGGAAGCAAACACCTAAAAAATCTAAGGAAGGAATAACACGCTCATTGAAAACATTAGTAGACAAAATGGACACTTGCTGACCATAAATAAAGGTGAAGTAGTCATTGTGTAAACTCAAGAATGCCAAACCACTCTGTTTCAGATGACACATTATAAATGAGTAAATTCAGTGTTCAGTTCACAGTGCTCCTACTACTGTGCTTCAAAAACAAAGTGTCACCAGCACATCAGACTGCCATCTAGTAGTCACAAATACTGACTGAGAATGAGAAGCCTACCCTACCCACACCTAACAACTGTATTTTAATTTGCTCCATCAGCTCATCCCACACAGTTAACAACTGTATTTTAATTTGCTCCATCAGCTCATCCCCCACAGTTATTACCTTTTGTTTCCACTTGACCCTCCCTTCTAGATTGTAAGCTCTAACGAGCAGGGCCTTCTGATCCCTCTTGAATTGATTTGTATTGCAAGTGCACTGTCTGCCCTCATGTTGTAAAAGCGCTGCGCAAACTGTTGGCGCTATATAAATCCTGTATAATAATAATAATACTGTACAAAAAAAAGCTATGTTCCAGAATCTAAATAAGCTTATTCTTTAGGTAAATAGTGACAACAATACTGATGGAATAAAACTTACAGGTGCAGCACAAAAATTTTTAATATCATCAAAAAGTTTATTTTTTCATTAATTCAATTCAAAACGTGAAAATCATTATATTATATAGATTCAATACAAATGGAGTGATATATTTCAAGCATTTCTTTCTTTTAATTTTGATGTTTATGGCTTACAGCTAGTGAAAAATTGTAAAGGCTTCCTGAGCATTTAAATGGCCTCTCTGGTTCGGTAGGTTACACAATCATGGGAAAGACTGCTGACTTGACAGTTGTCCAGAAGACAGTCATTGATACCCTCCACAAGGAGGGTAAGTCACAAAAGGTTAATGCTAAAGAAGCTGGCTGTTCACAGAGTGCTGTATCCAAGCATATTGATGGAAAGTTGAGTGGAAAGAAAAAGTGTGGTAGAAAAAAGGTGCAAAAGCAACATGGATAATTACAGCCTTGAGAGGATTGTGAAGCAAAAGCCGATCAAGAATTTAAGGGAGATTCACGAGGAGTTGGCTACGGCTGGTGTCAGTGCTTCAAGAGCCACCACACACAGACGTATTCAGGATATGGGCTACAACTGTTGCATTCCTTGTGTCAAGTAACTCCTGAACCAGAGACAACATCAAAAGCGTCTTACCTGGACTAAAGAGAAAAAAGGACCGGACTGTTGCTCATAGGTCCAAAGTCCTCTTTCGGATGAAAGTACATTTTCTATTTAATTTGTAAATCAAGGTCCCAGAGTCTGGAGAACGAGTGGAGAGGCACAGAATCCAAGTTGCATGAGGTCCAGTGTGAAGTTTCCACAGTCGGTGATGATTTGGGGGGCCATGTCATCTGCTGGTTTTGGTCCACTGTGTTTTATCAAGTCCAAAGTCAGCTCAGCCCTCTACCAGGAAATTCCAGAGCTCTTCATGCTTCCCTCTGCTGACAAGCTTTATGGAGATGCTGATTTCATTTTTCAGCAGGACCTGACACCTGCCCACACTGCCAAAAGTACCAATACCTGGTTTAATGATCATGGTATCCCTGTGCTTGATTGGCCAGCAAACTCGCCTGACTTGAATCCGGCTATCAAAAGCAACCTGGACTTCCATAACACCTCAGCAGTGCCACAGGCTGATCACCTCCATGCCACCCCACATTGATGTAGTAATTCATGCAAAAGGAGCCCCAACCAAGTATTGAGTGCATACTATAATGTACATGGACATACTTTTCATAAGGCAACTTTACTGTATTAGAAATCCTTTTTTTATTGGTCTTATGAAATATTGAAATTTTTGGAGATACAGAATTTTGGGTATTCACTAGCTGTAAGCCATAATTATCAAAATGAAAAGAAATAAATGCTTAAAATATATCACTGTGTGTGTAATGAATTTATATAATATATGGGTAGAGCTGCATGATTCTGGTCAAAATGAGAATCATGATTTTTTTTTCTTAGAATAAAAAGATCACGATTTTCGCGGCTTAAAATCTTTCACAAAAAAATTGTGCTAAATGTACTGGTTATTTTTTTTTTTTATTCATTAAAGTGTAATTTTTTTTCCCCAAAAAATTGCATTTGAACGACTGCTGCGCAAATACAGTGTGACATTAAAAATTGCAACAACTACCATTTTATTCTCTAGGCTCTCTACTAATATATACAGTGGGGAAAAAAGTATTTAGTCAACTACCAATTCTGCAAGCTCTCCCACTTAAAAAGATGAGAGAGGCCTGTAATTGTCATCATAGGTATACCTCAACTATGAGAGACAAAATGTGGAAACAAATCCAGACAATCACATTGTCTGATTTTTGAAAGAATTTATTTGCAAATTATGGTGGAAATTAATAATTTGGTCACCTACAAACAAGCTAAATTTCTGTCTCTCACAGACCTGTATCTTCTTCTTTAAGAGGCTCCTCTGTCCTCCACTCATTAAATGTATTAATGGCACCTGTTTGAACTTGTTATCAGTATAAAAGACACCTGTCCACAACCTCAAACAGTTACACTCCAAACTCCACTATGGTGAAGACAAAAGAGCTGTCGAAGGACACCAGGAACAAAATTGTAGACCTGCACCAGGCTGGGAAGATTGAATCTGAAATAGGCAAGCAGCTTGGTGTGAAGAAATCAACTGTGGGAGCAATAATTAGAAAATGGAAGGCATACAAGACCACTGATAATCTCCCTTGATCTGGGGTCAAAATGATCACAAGAACGGTGAGCAAAAATCCCAGAACCACACGGGTGGACCTAGTGAATGACCTGCAGAGAGCTGGGACCAACGTAACAAAGGCTACCATCAGTAACACACTACGCCGCCAGTGACTCAGATCCTGCAGTGCCAGACGTGTCCCCCTGCTTTAGCCAGTACATGTCCGGGCCCATCTGAGGTTTTCTAGAGAGCATCTGGATGATCCAGAAGAGGATTGGGAGAATGTCATATGGTCAGATGAAACCAAAGTAGAACTGTCTGGTAGAAACACAACTTGTCGTTGCGTTTGGAGGAGAGAGAATGCCGAGTTGCAACCAAAGAACACCATACCTACTGTGAAGCATGGGGGTGGCAACATTTTGCTTTAGGGCTGTTTCTCTGCAAAGGGAACATGGCGACTGATCCATGTACATGAAAGAATGAATGGAGCCATGTATCATAGGATTTTGAGTGCAAACCTCCTCCCATCAGCAAGGGCATTGAAGATGAAACGTGGCTGGGTCTTTCAGCATGACTATGATCCCAAACACACCATCCGGGAAATGAAGGAGTGGCTTCGTAAGAAGCATTTCAAGGTCCTGGAGTGGCCTAGCCAGTCTCCAGATCTCAACCCAATAGAAAACCTTTGGAGAGAGTTGAAAGTCTGTGTTGCCCAGCGTCAGCCCCAAAACATCACTGCTCTAGAGGAGATCTGCATGGAGGAATGGGCCAAAATACCAGCAACAGTGTTTGACAACCTTGTGAAGACTTACAGAAAACGTTTGACCTCTGTCATTGCCAACAAAAGATATATAACAAAGTATTGAGATGAACTTTTGATATTGACCAAATACCGTATTTATCGGGGTATAACACGCACCGGCGTATAACACACGCACCCCAAGTTTAGGAGGGCATTTTAAGGAAAAAAGTTTTAGGAGGGAAGTTTAAGGGAAAAAAAACGTACATTTAAATGCCCGTCAATGCAGCCTTATCAGTGTGCATCTGCAGCCTTGTCCATAATTGCAGAATGATCAGTGTCATTTGCAGCTTGCCCACCGCTGTTTGCAGCCTTGCAGAGTGTCATTTGCAGCTTGCCAGTGTCATTTCCAGCTCCCCGGCGCCGTTTGCAGCCTTGCCCATACTGGGCGGGACTGCGAGCCGAGCCAAGCAGAGCAGAATACACAGTAGAGTCGGCTCGGTCTTTTTCGTCAGCGCTCGCTCCAGAAACAGCAGGGAGGCGGGACTATGAGCGGAGCCGAGCAGACGGCTCAGTCTTTTTCGGCGCCGCTCGGTCTTTTTCGGCGCCGCTCAGTATTTTAGCCTCACAGACAGTGGGTTAAATACGGTACTTATTTTCCACCATAATTTGCAAATAAATTCTTTCAATAATTAGACAAATGTGAATGTCTGGATTTGTTTCCACATTTTGTCTCTCATAGTTGAGGTATACCTATGATGACAATTACAGGCCTCTCTCATCTTTTTAAGTGGGAGAACTTGCACAATTGGTGGCTGACTAAATACTTTTTTGCCCCACTGTATATATAATGTTTGGGGGTTCTAAGTAATTTTCTAGAAAAAAAAAATTATTTTAACTTGAAACCAACAAATGTCAGAAAAACGTTTAGTGTTTAAGTGGTTAAACTTCCCTCATTTACACACCAATGTGTATTCCTTTGATCTAAAGGACAAATCGTTACAATGTTTATACTTAAGTTCCACTGCTAAAGAATGTTGCGATTCTTGGCAGACTGCCCTGTTTTTTTTTTTGTTTTTTCCTTTCTTTTGATGGCTTTCCGCTTCAGCAGAGCAGAGAGAACTCTCTGCATAGAAATAATTGGGAAATACTTTGTTAAGATCACAAGGGGGAAAAAAATTGCAATAACGATTCTTAACGATTAACTATATACGAGTTTCACTGTTTGAATTGAATTACTGAAATTAACTTTTTGATGATATTCAAATTTTCTGAGATGCACCTGTACCCAGACTAGTGGGAAGATCACCCCCCCCCCCCACCATTGCAATAATTAACTTACCCCCCCCCCAAAAAAAAAATCACAAATGCGCTCTAATATCTCAGTGTTCCAGTATAAAACATCAGGGTACCATGGTTTCCAGGAAGTTAAATATATGTAAGAGCTCAGCAATCACCTCTGGGAAAACACGTACAGCTCCTTGAAAAAGTATTCATACCCCATTGAAATTTTTCACATTTTGTCATGTTACAACCAAAAACTTAAATGTATTTTTTGGGGATTTTATGTGATAGACCAGCACAAAGTGGCATATAATTGTGAAGTGGAAGGAAAGGGATACATTTTTTTTTTTTGTTTTTTTACAAAGATCTGAAAAGTGTGGCATGCATTTGTATTTAGCCCCCTGAGAGTCAATACATTGTAGAATGACCTTATAACTTGACATATGGTTGAAGAAATCAATCAACTACCCAAGATAATGGCTGTGCAACTGATTCAAAGCCAAAAAAACGATCTAGTCTGTATTTTAACAAGCTTACCCCTTTGTGGATCTTAGGAAGTTCATAGATCGCAGACCATTTAGAATGGTCCCTATCTAGATACTTACACACATCGTCACTTATTCATCCATTCGTATGGCCAAACTCTAAATTGTAATTTAGACTATACTGTCCATGTAGGATCATGTGGCAACTGTACATAGATCTCAGGATTTGTAAGCATTCCAGACTAGTACTCAGGGTAACATAGTACAACAATAGTCCCACCTTTATTAGTTGGCTTAATAAGAATTTTGAAATCATCCTACAAACTCTTGAGGGCATGGATTTCACACTTAGTTAAGCTTGATTATAAATCGCTTCCCGCCCTCGCTATAGCCGTATGAGGGCTTCAGCATGGACCTTAATTGCTGGGAGGCATATGATGTCCACCCGTGCATGAGCTGCCTGCGCGCCCCCTGCTGAGCACAAATCGGATCGGCCAATCCCAGCCCCCTACCATGTGATCAGCTGTCAGCCAATGACAGCTGATCATGTGATGTAAACAAAAGAATGATAATCGGCTTTTTTTCTGCTCGCGCTCACAGCGTGAGCAGATAAAAAACGCTGATCGTCAGCTTTTGTCAGAAGGACATAGGTCCCAAAGAGTGTGTGACATCACCCAAGTATCTGTGGCCACCTGCCAGTGCCCACCTACTAGTGCTGCGAATCAGTGCCTCATCATCATTGACACATCAGTGCTGCCTATCAGTGTCACCTATCAGTGCCACCCATCAGTGGCCTTAAGTGTCACCCATCAGTGGCCTTAAATGCCACCCATCAGTGCCCTTCAGTGCCACCCATCAGTGCCCTTCAGTGCCACCCATCAATGCAACTCATCTGTGCCACCTATCAGTACCCATCAGTGACCACGACTGCTGCCTCATCAGTGCCCACCAGTGCTACCTATCAGTGCCACTTAACATCAATGAAGGAGAAAAATTACCTTTTTGCAAAATGTTATAACAAACTATAAAACTAATTATTTTTATTTTTTTAGCAAAAAAAAAACAGCAGTGACTAAATATCACCAAAAGAAAGCTCTATTTTGCGGAAAAAAATGGGTAAAAATTGGGTACAGTGTTTCATTCAAAGAGTGCCAGCGCTGAAAGCTGAAAATTGGTCTGGACAGGAAGGGGGTTGAAGTGCCCAGTAAGCAAGTGGCTAAGGGAGGAAATTTGGAAAGATGTATTTAATACACATCTTTAGTACTTTTGACCCTGAATGGACTTATATTCCCAGATTCAAAAACAGAATAACCTTTTTGAGAAAAACATTGTTTAATTTTAAAGTAGAATTTAAGGATTATATTTTTTCATTTTGAGTAGAGTAAGGGAGGTCAATCAACACTGTCAGTTTTTTTTATACTATCTGTGTCCCATTGGGGAGATTTTCCCCAACTTCCTGTCCCATAGCCACAATAGTGAGGGAAATCCCTCATGGTCACTAATCTCACCAGAACGAATCTGCCCATTGTAAGATTCCCCTCTATTTCTCAGATATTGGAGTATCCCCGCTCCATCATAAACAAAGCTACTATATAAACTAAAACCCCACCAAGATAAATAAATATAAATATCAAAAAATGGTGTTGCGCTACCAAACATAAATATTAACTAAAGTGCCTAGTGCATAAATATAAAGTGAATCACATGTATTTTATAGAGAACTGATTACAGAGGTGCAAACCCCACTTAGATGAATTTTATAATAAATATAGCAATCCCTCAAAAAGGAATAAATTACAAACATTCAAGGTGCCTGAATATACACAATATAAACTGTAAAAAACGTGCGTATTAAAAATCTGTAGATCAAATATTACAAATAGCAGCCTCCAAATGTGCAATAATAAAGTACAAAAAATAAATCAGGAAACAAATTCAATCAAGTGCATTTAAAACAAGTGAAATAAAACAACAAATTCGAAAGATAAGGACCATGAATCACACAGTGCAAACAAGCAAATAAATAGAGTCCATAAACAGGATGGAATTTGGCAGTGACTTATTCTTGTGCCTCTCCAGTGAAATACGGGTGGATTAATACTCCTGTGCCTCTCCAGTGTTCACAGCACACCTGGTGAAATGGCCCCTTACCTTATTGCTGTAACGTAAACAGCAAATTTGCAGAGATCCAGAGGCTGCATCCCTTTCCTGGCAGGTTGAACTGACACCCCACCTGACTGGCATTAATAATTCCCTATTTACATGAAGACATAAAAGGAAAAAAGGGGGTCTCCGATAGTGAAGTACATAGATACATTTATTTTAAATTAAAAGTGGCAAAAAGTACTCACAAACATCAAAGAAAACATGCACAGTACAAACGAGCACAGCGCTCGTACTGCGGACGTCACTTCCGGTGTCCTATTCTCCTCGTATTATACAACATGGCTGTTGTCCCAGAAGGAAGCCTCTTCTTAAGATGATGCACAAGAAAGCACGCAAACAGTTTGCTAAAGACAAGCAGACTAAGGGCATGGATTACTGGAACCATGTCCTTTGGTCTGATGAGACCAAGATAAACGTATTTGGTTCAGATGGTGTCAAGCGTGTGTAGCGGCAACCAGGTGAGGAGTACAAAGTAAAGTGTGTCTTGCCTACAGTCAAGCATGGTGGTGGGCATGTCATGGTCTGGGGTGCTGTCGACACTGGGAAGCTACAGTTCATTGAGGGAACCATGAATGCCAACATATATTGTGAGATATTGAAGCCGAGCATGATCCCCTTTCTTTGGAAATTAGGCCGCAGGGCAGTATTCCAACATTATAATGACCGCAAACGCACCTCTAGGACAACCACTGCCTTGCTAAAGAAGCTGAGGGTAAAGGTGATGGACTGGCCAAGCATATCTCCAGACCTAAACCCTATAGACCATCAGTGAGGCATCCTCAAATGGAAGGTGGAGGAACGCAAGGTCTCTAACATCCACCAGCTCTGCAATATCGTCATGGAGTAGTAATAGAGGACTACAGTGGCAACCTGTGAAGCTCTGGTGAACTTCATGCCCAAGAGGGTTAAGGCAGTGCTGGAAAATAATGGTGGCCACACAAAAGATTTACACTTTGGGCCCAATTTGGATATTTTCACTTAGGGGTGTACTCACTTTTGTTGCCAGCAGTTTAGACATTAATGGCTGTGTGTTGAGTTATTTTGAGGGGAGAGCAAATTTACAATGTTATACAAGCTGTACGCTCACTACTTTACATTTTAGCAAAGTGTAATTTCTTCAGTGAAAAGAAATAATAAAATATTTACAAAAAGTAATAATGTGAGATACTGTATATTTATATTATTATATTAGTCTGTTATAGAGAATGGAGATCTTTCTTCCATAAATAGGTCCTGCAAGGATCACCAAGCTTAGCATTTCACACCTAGGGGGAACTCTGTAGCCAGGAAAAAAAAAAAAAAAAAAAGAGTGCTTTGTCTGTTGATCTTTTAGAGAAGAGGACATTGCACACACTACTGAAGTGCAGCAAGAGCGATCTTAAAAGAATGACTCAGAAAGCAATTTCCTTATGATTTGCCTTCAAAGAAACAGACACAAGTGTAGGAAAATAATCTAGAAGAAAAAAGGAAAAAAAAATGAATTTGCTAGATCAAAAAACATATTTGTCAACTGTGCAAAATCCATATTCTGTAACTCAAGAAAAGAAGTAAACTAGGACTGGGGGACAGTAAAAAAAAAAAAAATGGAAGATTGTCCATCCCACAAGCCTATGGGGGTGGAAACAGTAAATAGGATAGTGTGGTCTATACTCATAGAATGTAGAGGATCTATTAATCCCTTGCTGACCAGCCACCATAATTTTACTACGGCAGGCCGGCATGATCCCGCGAGCCGTCGTAGCTATATGTTGGCTCGTGGGACCAGGATAGCAGGTGCGCGCACGCTGCACAGCCGTGGTGCTAATGCTCATGGCCGATGGTCGCGATGACCGCCGGCCACGAGCGATCGCGGACACAAGAGACAGAACAGGGAAGTGTGTGTGTAAAATTCCTGTTCTGTTAGGCGTGACAGATTGTGAGTTTCTATTAGCTAGGAACTTCCTCTAGGTCAGTCCCCTCCACCTACAGTTAGAAACACACATAGGGAACACAGTTAACATTTTAAAATTTTTATAGCACTGATTGCTGTATAAATTCCAATGGTCCCAAAAATGTGTCAAAAGTGTCCAATGTGTACGCCATAATGTAGCAGTCCTAATAAAAATCACAGATTGCCGCCATTACTAGTAAAAAAACAAAACAATAAAAATGATTTAAATCTATCCCCTATTTTGCAGACGACATAACTTTTGTGAAAACCAATCAATATACAATTATTGCGATTTTTTTTACCAAAAATATGTAAAAGAATACATATCGGCCTAAACAGAGAAAAAAAATTCCTTTTAAAAATAAAAAAATGGGGATATTTATTATAGCAAAAAGTACAAAATATTGAGTTTTTTTCAAAATTGTCGCTCTTTCTTGTTTATAGCAGAAAAAAAAAAAAAAAACGCAGAGGCAATCAAATACTACCAAAAGAAAGCTATATTTGTGGGAAAAAAAGGACGTCAACTTTGTTTGGGTGCAACGTCGCATGACCGCGCAATTGTCAGTTAAAGCGATGCATTGCTGAATAGCAAAAAATGGCCCGGTCATTAAGCAGCCAAATATTCCGGGGTTGAAGTTGTCAAACATTTCAAAAAGGCAAACCTAGGTGAACATGGAGCACTAGTTGGTGATGTAGGAGAGCCCTGAAATCTTTGGGATGCTGATTATAACTAGTTTCATATTTAAAGTACTATAGTAGAAAACCAATGTTTATCAACTTTTAAAGTCAAAAATGCCTTTTTTGAAAGAGACACAATTCTTAGTAGATTTAAGCAACACAAGGGATGCAATAAACCTAATATTAATAGACTCCAATGTAAAAAGGATTGGGTGTAAGGAAATCGGGAAAGTATACCCTCCCCAACATAGATTTCAAGCAAAAAAGCAGGATCTAAGTACAAGGGTGTGTGGAGCCTAAAATATTCAGGAATATATACACTGGGGTACATGACATCCAAAAATAAGAAAAAACGCAAATTAACCAGATATCTAGTTATAAAAAAATAAATAAAAAATCATCTAAATAAAAAATAAAATAAAAATGTAAAACCATGGTACTCTACCATTCAACTTTGTCAGAACAATCCTTTACTTCCTAATTGAATAAGTACATTCCTGTGCTCTACAATGGCCAATAAAGAAATATGCATCTACAACAATGGTACTTTGCAATTCAACTTTCCAAAAAAATTCCTTTGTTTCCTAACTGAATATGTTCTTTTTATGCTTAAAATAAACAATATATGTGAATATATTTTTTAAATGTCATTGTTATGGATCTAAAAAAAAAAAAAAAAAAACAGTCCATCTGCCAGTGCATGCCCATTCTGTAGACAGATTGCATTCCATCCTTTGTCAACAACCACCCCCACCGAACAGTTTTACTTCAACAATTTGATGACTGTCACCATAATGGTACCCACCAGTTCATAACAGTACTGTGAGTGTTATAAAAAAAAGGTAAAAAAAAGCAACCTGATCTTTATAATGGTGAGGGTAGGTGATGCAGCAGACGACCACAAACCACAAGCTAGAACATTATTATTAAGCCATCACAAGGCAGGTCTATTTTTATTTAGCTCATTTTTTGCACATATTAAGTTCTCACCAAAAACAATCTGAAACATCTAAATTATTGTTAAAAATGGATGGAACCAGTAAAATCATATTTAAACAACCATGGAGTTTGAAATGTAACCATTTATTGTAAAACAGCAGAGTATTATTCGAATGTACAGTGGCGAAAATAATAATATGATCCTTTGAATATTTTGTATGTTTGCCCACTTATAAAAATGATATACCCTTCATTTCTTTGTAGGTGTATTTTAAGTGATAAGGACAGAATATCAACCAAAAAATCCAGAAAAAAACCCATAAAACAAGTGCTTTAAAATGAAGTTGCAGTTCAGTGACCTTACCTTTAAAATCCTTTTCTTTTGAAGTACATCGCGGGACACAGAGCCATAGAAATGCGGGTTATAGTCCACCTTCAGGTGCTGGGCACTGACACACCCTAAACAGGAAGTTGCCTCCCTATATAACCCCTCCCACTACTGCGAATATGTCAGTTTTGTAGCAAATCAATACACTTGTATACTAGAAAGAGGGGCTGAACCTCTGTGTCCTGTGATGTACTTCAAAAGAAAAGGATTTTACAGGTAAGCTGTTATAAAAATCCAATTTTCTTTAATTGTACATCACGGGACACAGAGCCATAATAATTACTATGTGGGATGTCCCAGAGCAATCCCAACTGAGGGGACAGAGACACAACCAAAGTAGGGAACCATGAGATCAGAGGATTTATAATGCTGTTTGCAATACACTGCGCCCAAAGCCGACATCCTCATGTCTTTTTACACCCACCAGATAGAATCTGGTAAATGTATGGACTGAAGACCAAGTTGCGGTCTTGCAGAATTGAGCCATGGAGGCTTGGTGATGCACTGCCCACGAAGCACTAACAGCCCTAGAGGAGTGCGCTTTGATTTGAGAGGGTAGAACTACCTCTTTAAACTATAAGCTTGAACGATTACTTGTCGAATCCACTTTCGACGATGCCTGTCCTCTTTTAGGACCTTCAAGCAACACGAACAAAACGTCCGTTTTCCGAATCTGAGCAGTGGCCTTTAAGTAGACTTTGACTGCTCTCACCCCATCAAGAGAATGTAGTGATTTTTCTTCCATAGAACAGGGTTCTGGAAAAAAGAAGACAGAACAATATCCTGGTTTAGCTAAAAACCTGATACTACCTTTGGTAAAAAGTTAGGATGAGGACGCAATACTACCTTATCCTTGTGAATAATAATAATATGGCTCTTTACAAGAAAAAGTAGCCAACTCTGATACCCTTCTTGCAGCAGATATGGTTACCAGAAAAAAAAAGGTTCCTTGTCAAAAAGGACAAAGGGAATATGTCGTATTGGCCCAAAAAAAAGGCTGCTTTGTAATGCCGAAAAAACTAAATACAAGTCCCAAGGGTTCAGGGTTGACCTAACCGGGGATTAAGCCGTGCTACCCCCTGAATAAAGTTACGGACCAAAGAATGCAAAGCAAGTGGTGGTTAAAATAATACCAATAAGGCCGAAACCTGTCCTTAGAAAGCACTCAAGGCCAGCTTTATTTCTCACCCCATCTGCACAAATTCAAGGATTCTACCTTTGACCTATTTCCTGGGGTGTAACCCCTGCTTTCACACCAGGAGACATATGCTTCCAAACTCCATAATATATAATTATGGAGGCCGGCTCCCTTGCATTAACCAAGATAGAAACCACTGAACCTGACAGCCCACGTTTCTTCAGAGTGTGGGTCTCAATGGCCAAACAGTTAAATTTTGCATTTGTAAATTAGGATGGAATATCGGACCTTGCGAAAGAAGGTCTGGCCATGGCGGTAGGGTCCATGAGTCTCCTACTGCCATCTTTACAGCCTCTGCATATCAAGATTTCCTGGGCCCTGCTGGGGGCCACAAGAATCACGACTTCCCTTCCTGCTCACCGGGAATAGCAAGGCATCTGTTCCACATGCTAGCGGATCCTTTGTTTTTGACACAAAGTTGCCAATTTCTTTCTTGAACCTGGATGTAAAAGTATCATCACCAAATACAATCATGCCAAGGTACAAAATATCTACAATAAATGTTGGTATTTACTGGCAGCTGATCAAAGAGTTTCCAAGTTCATTAAATTACCCGGAAATCACTTACAAAAGATCTTGTTCAATAAGAGACACCTTAGTTATCAGCCACCATAGAAGTATGGATATAACCAAAGCAACGTCCCAGGCACTTACCCTTGCGCTAAGTGTAACTTTTGTCCTTCCACTATACAGGGTAAAAGTATTATACTCCCCAATAACAATATTTGGACTCCCAAACACAGGACTAATTGCCAATCAGTCAGCTCTGTATATCTAATGAAATGTTGCTGCAGAGCTTTTTACGCGGGGAAGATGAAGCATCCACTCTTCTGCAGAATCAGAGACCATGTATCCCTGATCTCTAAACACAAGATGGAAACACCTATAAGCCAACATGTGGGGCTTTATCATAACTTCAACCTCAAGTCTATTGGCTTTTTTAGCCTTGAACACTTACCTCAACATGAACATGGGGGGGGGGGACATTGATAACAAATTTCCTCAGTTAGAGACAAGATGGATTTACATTACAGGTGACCCGTTTTCCGGGCCTCAATGAGGGGATCAGTTACAAGCCATTTTTTGACTAGTGACCCTCATTGATGAGTGTATTGTTTGAGCCCTGGGTTGACGCTTTGCAATGTCGGAATTACATCATTGATTTTTTGACTCACCCACTTATTTTCACCATTTATTTTTCATGTAATTTGTCCCTTGGAGTTATTCAGTGACCATCTATGTGTGGCCTGTGCCTGGCTGGCTGTTCTTGGTTGATGTTGCCAGTTGCATGAACTTAAATAAGGAAGGAATTGTATAGTAAGTAATATAGTTTGTTTTATATTTGATCCTTAAGTCACTGTTAATGTTGATGGAAAATTGAGAGATGTAATGCACATGCGTGGCCACATCTATGCCCACTAAGTCCTTGAATTGGTTTGCCAAGTTGAGGGAGGGTTGGTAAGTTGAGGGTGGGTTGGTAAGTTGAGGGCGGGTTGGGTTTTTTTTTGGGGGGGGGGGGGCTATCTCACAATTTAATTTCATGCATATCTGCTTCACCTGCTGCCATCCTGGTCCTTGTCTACAGATTCCCGTATGGATGCCCAAGGGTGTGCATTAGGACCAGCAATCTGCCCATATGGGTGATGCTGTCCTGGGTGGTGCAGGCCCACCTTGAGGTACCCCTGTTCTCCATGGCTTTCTGTGACATAATGCACAATCTACATCTTTCCAGACTGCAGAATTTTTTTGCTTTCTGGCACTGTCTGCACTGCTAGGTTTAGCAGTGTCAGACTGTGCACCGGTTTCCGGGCATCAGTCCGTGGTATGTGGACCTCCCCTTTGCGTTCACGGGGCATCACTGTGGCGTGAAATCACACACTGTGCGTTGGCGCCACGGGGAGGGATATTTAAACCCCATATGGCGTACAAGAGTTTGGACAATCAGGAAGCTCATAGGGAACACGGACTGTGGTTTCAGGTACCCATCTGATTATACGCAAGACTGGATGTATCTCTATCTGGCATTATGATTCAATTTGAATGATGCCTTGTACATATCTTTTTTGTTGCACAGATCGATTTCAGTCATCTTTCCTCACCTTTGAATTTTTAGCTCTTTGCTACCCTGCTACTTGTATGCATCTTTTCAGCCATGGCATCTATGGGAGACTGGAGCAGTCTTCCATATTGTAGTGAGACATATTGAGGTGAGAAGCTTCCCTTGAAACCATACGTTATATTTGAGATCCTATCCTTGCAGATTACTTGACATGGTTTTACATGTATTTCTAGACTTTTTAGATGAATGTGCCCTTTTTATGCATTGAGGATGCGTCTAGGTTTTCCTCTGTGGTTTTCCCGTCCGTATGAGCTCCTAGCATAGATATTTGCATACTAACAAATCAACATTATTGTGGTGAGTACAGTTCATGTATGAGGTTATATTATGAACTTGTGCTCTCCTTATCCTCAAAATGATATAATGGTATTTTAATATATATTGCAGGCATTGCCGCATTTTTATATGATAGTTCAAACAACAAAAATCACATCCCTTCCTACGGGATATCTGACATTTTTTGGACTGGTCTTCGGATGCAGATCATTGGGGCCTTTTGGAATTCTTCAATTTGTGCTCACTGCAAGACTCATTATTGAGGTAGGAAGTTTGGGCCTTTTTTTTTTTTTTGCTGTGGGTGCCTTGTTTGCCTTGGGTCATGCATGTGCAATGTTATATTATGTTCATTTTTGAAGTGTGATGTATTTCTGTTTTTCTTTTCTACACATCCAAGGTTGAGCATATGTTGCTGTTTTATATTTACTAATTGAATACCGCATCCCCCTTTCCTGATGAAGCTGTCATGGTGAAACATGTTGAAATTTCTGGACATGGGAATACTTTGTATGTGATTACAGTGCTCTCATTGGTCAGGGTTAGGATATATGTGTATACCCATGACTGTGATCGTAACTGCACTCTTTACTTTTATCCGGTTTTAAAAAATAAATGATTTGTACATTTTTACATTATAACTTTGTGTCGCTCTTTATATGATGTATCTTTAAAGTCCAATTCCCCCAATTTTATCATCATAGGGATGTTGGTATATGTTGGGTTTTCCTTTGGAGCTGACCTCTCACTGGTTTTTGAATTTTCATAAACAGATCTATGTCTGGGATCCCCCATCTTTGGCATATTGACAGGGAGATATCAGGGTGAAGGAACCATTCTCCCGGGAACAACTGCTGGCGACTCAAGTAGTCCGCCTGTCAATTTTCTCTTCCTAGAATGAAGACCGCCGATAGGCAAAGTACATTGTTTTCTACCCAAGATAGGATATGATTCACCTTTCTCTGGGCCGCACAACTTCTTGTGCCCCCTTGGTGATCAATATAGGCCATTACTGTGGCATTGTCGGATTGAATCCTAGCAGGACAATACCATAAACTGAACTGAACTGTTCAGGCCCTCAGAACCAAGTGCTCAGCCTGAATTTCTAGAATGATAATAGGCAAGGCCAATTCTGATCTGGGCCACTTCTCTTGGACAGTTGCCTCTTCCAGGACTGCTCCCAAGCCAAAAAGAAAGGTTGGCATATGTTGTTACCACTTCCCAGGTAACTGAAGGAAGGATTTTCCCCTTTGCAGATTTTTGGCTCCGGCGTAACCAGCCTACAGCACCTGGTATTTCCAGGTGGTCCATCCGGGTGCTAACCAGGCCCAACCCTGCTTAGCCTGCAAGATCAGACAAGATCGGGCACTTTCAGGGAGATGTGGCAAAAGGCTTTGGAGTCAGACATTGGGAATCTAGAGCTTGAACCCTTTGTTCCAAGCTGACAGGATACTGTTTTGCAACAGTCTCAAATGAAACTAAGCATAAGGAACGGCCTTGAATGAAGCCACCAATCTTCCCCAACAACCTCATGCAAAGTTGAATAGAAGAATTCATCTTGCTTTAACCACCTAAATCAGATCCTTTATGGCGCTGATCTTTGCCTGGGGCAAGAATACCCTTAGACCCAAGTATTTTAGCCTTCTTCATGGTTTTAAAGAAGATTTCTCCTAGGTTGAGAATCTGACCTAGATATTTGTAGTTGAATGTGGGGTCCTTAATCGGGCTAGAAGAGGGCCAGATCCTTTGTAAATACTCAAGGTGCAGTAGCTAGACTGGAAAGCTGAGCTACACACTGAAAATGAAGATTTTACACCTTGAAAAGTAGATATTAATAGTGAGCGAGGAAATATGCATATGGAGGTATGCATCTTTGATGTCAATTGACGCCAGATGTTCAGAAGACGCCAGAAGATAACTGATTGGATTGACTCCATGCAAAAAAAGAGAGGTTAAATTCAGGAACTGAATTTAGATTTTTGAGATCCAGAATGCTCATACATGGGCCCACCATAATCACTTTTTGCCAAAAGATGGTCCAATGCTTGAGAGAAAGACTTTTTTCTCTGGATCCATAGGAATGTTTGATCTGAGAAAACGAGACGGGAACTCTTGGAACTTCAGTTTGTACCTTGGAGCTATTGATGAAGTCCCCCATTCTTGACACTCTTCCTTCCAGATCCTTGAGAACTGCAGAAAAATTCCCCCTATTGAGCGAGCGGGGGCGCCTCCTCATAAGGAGGCTATAGTATCTTGTAGATTTCCTCCCCCAAGACCTCTTTTGTCCCTGGGGTTAACCCTGAGGATTACCTTTTGAACCTGATGGCGGAAGCCATCGTGACTGCCTGGAGGCTGATGCCCCTGGCACAGGAGAAGAAGCTTTAAAACTAAAATACATTTACTCCTTTTCTTAAATGTCAAAAAGGGGTACTTTTTCCACTAGAATTTCTTTGGATGTATTATCCAAAACATCCCCAAATAGCTTCATCGCAAAAAGGAAGACTAGCCAGGATATTCTTACAAGGTGCTTAGCGAAGGGCGCAAGGCCTGAAGGATAGAATCTCTCATAGCAACTATTGCAAACATAAAGCTGCCTCCTGGGTCCACTGAGCAGGATAACCTTGAACACCTGTTTAAACTGGTCTCTCAACGATTAAGCAGTTACTGTCAGCGCAGGCTGAGACACTCAATCTGCCAGAGAAAAAAAAAGTGTTTTTTCAATAGGAATTCCACCTTTTTATCCGTTGGATCCCTAAGCATTTGAGCATTGTCTGCCGGACAAGTCAAACTTATTCACAGAGGCTAGAGCAGCGTTAATTGCTGGTATACCCTACTTAGTGAATTTCCTCCACCATAGGATAAAGTGTGAAAAATTTTTAGGAGGGAAAAAAATGCTTATCTGGGTGATCCTCAGATACAAAAAAGCTTTTCCAGCAATGAATGGATAGGAAAAGGCATGCACAGCTTGGAGGAGGCTTTAGTGAACCCAAACACTCAGTTAGGGGTACATAAGGGTTAAGGGTGGAGCGATCATTGTAAATTTTATATTACATATACACATACACACAATATACACACACACAGTATCTCACAAAAGTGAGTACAACCTCACATTTTCGTAAATATTTTATTATATCTTTTCATTTGACAACACTGAAGATATGATACTTTTCGACAATGTAAAGTAGTGAGTGTACAGCTTGTATAAGTGTAAATTTGCTGTCATCTCAAAATAACTCAACACACAACCATTAATGTTTAAAATGCTGGCAAAAAAAGTGAGTACTCCCCTAAGTGAAAATTTTCAAATTGGGCCCAAAGTGTCAATATTTTATGTGGCCACCATTATTTACCAGCACTGCCTTAACCCTCCTGGGCATGGAGTTCACCAGAGCTTCACAGGTTGCCACTGGAGTCCTTTTCCTCTCCTCCATGACGATATCACAGAGCTGGTGGATGTTAGAGACCTTGCGCTCCTTCCCCCTTCCATTTAAGGATGCCCCACAGATGCTCAATAGGGTTTAGGTCTGGAGACCTGCTTGGTCAGTCCATCACCTTTACCCTCAGCTTCTTTAGCAAGGTAGCGGTTGTCTTGGAGGTGTGTTTGGGGTCGTTATGTTGGAATAGTGCCCTGCGGCCCAGTCTCCGAAAGGGGGGGGGGGTCATGCTCTGCGTCAGTATGTCACAGTACATGTAGGCACTTATGGTTCCCTCAATTAACTGTAGTGCCCCAGTGCCGGAAACACTCATGCAGCCCTAAACCATGATACTCTCACCGCCATGCTTGACTGTAGGCAAGACACACTTGTCTGTATTCCTCACCTGGTTGCCGCCACACACGCTTGACACCATCTGAACCAAATACGTTTATCTTGGACTCATCAGACCACAGTTCCAGTAATACAGGTCCTTAGTCTGCTTGTCTTCAGCAAACGATTTGTGGGCTTTCTTGTGCATCATCTTTAGGAGAGGCTTCCTTCTGGGACAACAGCCATGCAGACCAATTTGATGCAGCGTGTGGTGTATGGTCTGAACACTGACAGGCTGACTCCCTACCCCTTCAACCTCTGCAGCAATATGTCTATTTCCCAAAGACAACCTCTGGATATGACACTGAGCACATGCACTCAACTTCTTTGGTCGAGCATGGTGAGGCCTGTTCTGAGTGGAACCTGTCCTGTTAAATCACTGTATGGTCTTGGCCACCGTGCTGCAGCTCAGTTTAAGGGTCCTGGTAATCTTCTTATAGCCTGAGCCATCTTTATGTAGAGCAAAAAAAAAAAATTTTTTTTAAGCTCCTCAGAAAGTTCTTTGCTATGAGGTGCAAAGTGGAACTTCCAGTGACCGCTTTGAGAGAGTGAGAGTGATAACACCAAATGTAACACACCTGCTGCCCATTCACACCTGAGAGCTTGTAACACTGAGTCACATAACACCAGGGAGGCAAAAATGGCTAATTGGGCCCAATTTGAACATTTTTACTTAGGGCTGTACTCACTTTTGTTGCCAGCGGTTTAGACATTAATGGTGGAGTTATTTTGAGGGGACAGCAAATTTACACTGTATCAAAGTGTCATTTCTTCAGTGTTGTCACATGAAAAGATATAATAAAATATTTACAAAAATGTGAGGGGTGTACTCATATATATATATATATATATATATACACACACATATATACATATATACACACATATATACAGACACACACACACACACAGCGGAAAAAATAAGTATTAAATACGTTGTCGTTTTTCTAGGTACATATCCAAATGGGCTATTGCAATGTTCAAAACACGTCAGTAACAAAACACGCATACAAAGAAATAAAAACAAAGTTCAGAAATCAAGTTATGTGTTTATGTGTATTAAAATGGAATGACACAGGTCAGTCATAAAAATATTTATATTTTTGTCTGCACATACATATATTATTCCCACCATAACGTGATAATCAAATGCATAGCAAACAGTTTAGAAACAGGGAAGTACATTATATGTTGGTAACATTTTTACAATGAGTAATTACATGACCACTTTCTAAAGGGAGTGGTGGGCGATGCAGGCTTAATGGACCATGTATCCCTAGTGAATCATGTTGTTTGTTGTAAATATTCTTATTTGGAAAGTACAGTATTTGATAATAATGTATATTTGTATGCCAGTTTCCATTTCTGTGTGCTGGATTGAAACTGGTTTACTAGATAAAAAGTAGAACATATAAGGTAATCATGTAATGGCAGATGTTAAGGAACTCACAAATGTATTATGGCTTATGCTACCTGGCACCCAGGAGACTCTAGCATGAAACTATAGGAAGACATCTGATTATTCTAATCTGTTGGAGATTATGCCATCTTTAGTGCCCCTCCCTAATTTATCAGTGGCATTCGTCTTGATTTAATTCATTTTTTGTATAGTTAGGTTGAAAAGACAAACATTAAAAATGTGTATGCAAGCTCACCACACAAGACTCCATTGCTGAAGAAAAAGAATGTTGAAGCTCATTTAAAGTTTGCTGCACAACATTTAGACAAGTCTGTGAAATACTGGGAGAATATAGTCTTGTCAGATGAGACCAAAATGTAATTATGTAAATGCCATAATACACACCATGTTTGGAGACTGATCAGTTTGCACTGATGATCCACAAACCAGCACATGAGTCAGGGGGCCATCCACATGTGCACAGGCAGACCTATTTTGAATCTTAGATGTAAAATATCCACAAGAATTTCCTACCACAAATCCACTAGACATAATCATTTGACTTATCAGGCTGTTGCGTGTCACTTTGTGCAGGAGGGCCATGATTGCCACCTATCAGTGCCACCCATAAGTACCCATCAGTGCAGCCTTTCGGTGTCCATCAGTTCAGCCGTTTCTGAATAATGGTCTTAGTTTGATACATAGTGGTGACTGGGATAAATTCAGAGAGCTTGGCGCCCCACAGTCTCAACAGTGAATAGGATCTGACACCTGTTATGATTTTAAGGTGAATTTTTTTGGTTTCTTTCCTAGTGTTATGGGTATTTTTAATTAGATAAAATGTTCTAAATATTCATGTTAAAAACAAAAATTATTTGCAATATTGTGTGCATAGAACATCGAATTGTGACAGTTCATGTGGGACCTTTGACACATTTTTCTCCCCTCTTTCTTTTCCTTTTTTTATGGTGTATTAACATTTTTGGGCTTAAACTAGTGCTATATTGATTTACAAGAGAAATGCGCCTTTATATAATGTGATGAGCACATGCAATAAAAAGGTGCGTCTATACAATTGTTATTTTAAAAAACACTGGATTAGGTTATTATACAATAAAAAAAAAAAAAATTATAGGCCATGTGATTGCCTATATTATTTTATATATATATATATATATATATATATATATATATATATATATATATACATACACACTACCGTTCAAAAGTTTGGGGTCACATTAAAATGTCCTTATTTTTGAAGGAAAAGCACTGTACTTTTCAATGAAGCCAACTTTAAACTAGTCCTAACTTTAAACAAATATACTCTATACATTGCTAATGTGGTAAATGACTATTCTAACTGCAAATGTCTAGTTTTTGGTGCAATATCTACATAGGTGTATAGAGGCCCATTTCCAGCAACTATCACTCCAGTGTTCTAATGGTACAATGTGTTTGCTCATTGGCTCAGAAGGCTAATTGATGATTAGCAAACCCTTGTGCAATCATGTTCACACATCTAAAAACAGTCTAGCTCCTTCCAGAAGCTACAAAACTGACCTTCCTGTGAGCAGATCGAGTTTCTGGAGCATCACATTTGTGGGGTCAATTAAACGCTCAAAATGGCCAGAAAAAGAGAACTTTCATCTGAAACTCGACAGTCTATTCTTGTTCTTAGAAATGAAGGCTATTCCATGCGAGAAATTGCAAAGAAATTGAAGATTTCCTACAACGGTGTGTACTACTCCCTTCAGAGGACAGCACAAACAGGCTCTAACCAGAGTAGAAAAAGAAGTGGGAGGCCGCGTTGCACAACTAAGCAAGAAGATAAGCACATTAGAGTCTCTAGTTTGAGAAACAGACGCCTCACAGGTCCCCAACTGGCATCTTCATTAAATAAATGAATAAGGAAGGCTATCACTCCATTTTGCAAGGCCATGCCATACCCAGTGGACAGCGCTTGATTGGAGCCAATTTCATCCTACAACAGGACAATGACCCTAAACACACCTCCAAATTGTGCAAGAACTAATTTACAGCAGAAGCAGGCAGCTGGTATTCTATCGGTAATGGAGTGGCCAGCACAGTCACCAGATCTGAACCCCATTGAGCTGTTGTGGGAGCAGCTTGACCGTATGGTACGCCAGAAGTGCCCATCCAACCAATCCAACTTGTGGGAGCTGCTTCTAGAAGCGTGGGGTGCAATTTCTCCAGCTTACCTCAATAAATTAACAGCTAGAATGCCAAAGGTGTGCAATGCTGTAATTGCTGCAAAAGGAGGATTCTTTGACGAAAGCAAAGTTTGATGTAAAAACAATGTTATTTCAAATACAAATCATTATTTCTAACCTTGTCAATGTCTTGACTCTATTTTCTATTCATTTCACAACGTATGGTGGTGAATAAGTGTGACTTTTCATGGAAAACACAAAATTGTTTGGGTGACCCCAAACTTTTGAACGGTAGTGTATATATATATATATATTTATCAATAGTCTTGCCGATGATGTTGTAAAAGATGTTAGATAGGTGGAGCTAGTGCTAGGTGGATAGACAATATGATTGGTTACATATATTGGTAAGTATCCTTGAGTTCCCCACCAGCTACATGTCTGTGGAGAAATGTGTCAAGATGTAATTGCTTGATTTAGAAATCACCCCTGCTAATTCCTCTTTATCCTGGGCATTTGTGCCACAGCCCCATTCATTCCTAGGGGAAAGGCTGTACCGTGTAAGTCCATTGGAGGCTGCTATGAGTACAGCTCAGGGCGTAGAGGACTTTGAATTTATATTCATCAAGGTTCACTTGTCAATCACCAGATTTCAATTGTTGGGAGCTGTGGCTTACTTGCCACTCCCTACAGCCCCCCCCCCCCCCCCCCCCACACACACCTTTTCTTCCTGTATGGTCTTCCATGGTTAGCAGCTTTAATTGAATTAGCACAATAAAAAATGTACAGAATATTTCTACTGTCTTTCTCTTTTTTTTTTCAGGTCCTGGGAATGTCTCCCCTCCCCACCTCACATCTCACATCCTGGTCACTGATAAGGCACAGAAGACAGCTGTTGCCGGAAGTTAATCACTGCTTTGATCGTAGCCAGTTTAAAAAAAATAAAATAAAAAATAAAAATAAACTAAATTTGAAAGCCAATCAAGCAACCAATGGGGATGAAGTGTTTTTCTTTATAGGTGCCAACATCTGTGGTCTGGTACAACAGTCGTAATCTTCAAACTGTCATCTCCCCCCTCCCCCCCTTCCTTTGTCATGGCTCTAAATTTATTAGGGTAATGTCACCCCACAGGTGTAGGCAGACACAGTTTATGGTGGTACCTGGTGATGTGTACAGTTACTTGGTGCTTCAGTCCAAAAGACTGAGCAGGGTACTGTCGCCCTACAGGTGTGGGTGGACAGGATTTATGGTGGTACCTGGTGGTTGGTACAGTTACTTGGTGCTCGAGTCCTGAAAGACCAAACAGGTGGTTTGGTGAAAAGTTTTAACAATGATATTGGTCTGTGTGTTTAATGTTAAAGGTATGGTACAACAAAGGTTAAAAGTTATCATATTTGTTTTGTGGGAATGTTAAAAAACAAAACAAAAAAAAGGAAAGGAAAAAAAAAAGAAAAACACACACACACACACACACACACACACACACACACAAACAAATGCACATGTCAATGGTAATAAAACTAACATAGTTAGTGAGAGAATACAGGGGGAGAGCTATAGAGGGGCAGGGATGATAGTCAGAGGGGGTACTGAAACTTTTGGATAATAAGTCAGGGAACCCATATCTAAATTTAGGCCATTATTATTTGTGTCAACTAGAAGTATCATTCTTAGTTCAAAGGTTTTCCTTTCCTGGATAGTTCTGAAATTCACTTTAGGAAACTAAAGCATTGAGGTCTTCTATAGTGTGGTTCAGTTTTGAGAAACGAAGTCCCACAGGTGTGCAGAAGAAATCTTTATGTTCCTTGATGGTATGTCTGTGCAAATTCATCCTCACTTGCAACGTCTGTCCTGTTTCACCAACATAAGATCCTTTGCTACATATTTTGCATTGGATGAGGTACATGACATTACTGGATATTGAAGGTCCCATTAGTGTGTGTGACACTTTTAGATAGATTGATCTGGTTGCACAATGTGCAGTGTTTTTTTATTGCAGTGTTTGCTTCCATTATTTGTGACTTCATAATCAGAATGAAGTTTCCTGCTGATTAGTTTATGTCTGAGAGCAAGGGGGTTGTCGGAATATTTCTTTCAAAGTTTTATCATGTTACGATAGGTTGTAAATCTCTGATTATTTTTTGTATCCTTTCTAGTGCTGGATTGTATGTGGTGACTAAAGGTACATGCTTATTTGTTTTTTTCTCTTTGTATTGGAGGATATTTTCTTTTCGGGTTTTCATGGCTGTGTTTATGCTGTTGATGGATTTGCCTTTGTAATCTTTCTTTTGGAAGGAGTCTGCTAGAGTTCTGAGATGTTTATCTCGGTCTCCTAGGTCTGAACATATTTGGTGGTAGTTTATGCACACCTGTGGGACATCATTTCTCACAACCGGACCACACTATAGAAGACCTCAATGTTTTAGTTCTTAAAAGGGAATTTCAGAACGATCAAGGAAAGGAAAACTTTTGAACCAAGAAAGATACTTCTATTTGACAAAAAGTAATGGCCTAAATTTAGATATGGATTTCCCGACTAATTATCCAAAAGTTTTACACTAACTATGCTAGTTTCACCTCAAGCATATTTGTTTTAAAACCCAAATAAAGGGGCCACGGACATAATTTTCCACTTTACTATCATGATTGATCAGATGGTGATGGTGGGGTGGAATCAGGGTGGTTGTTTATGGGGTTGCATTAAACCTGCATGCCTGGTGCAAATGAGCAGTTAAAAAGATGTTCATGATCCAACCAGCACATCTTTATACTTCTGAATTGAGAATGATCATATGCCTAAAAAATAGTTTAAAATTGTACAAAAAAACAAACAAACAAAACACTAGTAAAATCTATAGGAATATATGCAGAATAAAATTACAGTGCATCTAAAGCAAGATCAGCAAAACAATATTGCAAAGAACAGTGCATGATTTTTTTTTTAATAGCATGCTTTGCTGTCTATTACTAATCTTTGTGTTAGGACCTGGGCTTGAACCTGGGACCTCTGGTGTGTCTGGCAGTGACTCTGCTTGCTGAGCCACCTGGAATGCTGAACAGCTCCTTGGACATTTCCTTGAATGACTTTGTCTTGAATCTTGTTTGCCTTGAACCTTGAACCCTTTGCTCCTCCCATGAACTTCCTGATTTAAGCCATGTCTCTGCACTTCCTGGTTGCCAGAATATTGTGCCTTCACCAGCCAATATCTTGCTCCTGTCTCTCCTGCTGCCGACCGTATCCTCGCTACCATTCGTTACTGACATTTGGCTTGTTCCTGGACTATGCTTCTGCTGAATCCCAACCTGCAACTATTTGTTACAGACTTTTGGCTTGTTTCTCAACTACGCTTCTGCTTGATCCCTACCTGCTATATCGGCTACCAGACCCTGGCTTGCTCACCTCCTGGTGGGGCTCTCCTGAGGACCGCGACCTGGCACTAACACGCAGCAAAGCCCATCTCCACCTTCAGGAGCTCTGGTGAATACCAGTTAGTGCTTAGACCCCGCACCTCAGGTGAACCCGTGTCATCAGCCAGGGTGACCTGTGCGAATACCTGCTCTGCTGCTATAGCTACTCGCCTCTGAGCCTGACTCCAGACCGTGACACTTTGTTACAGTTATCCCAGGGGAATAAAAGTATTTTCCACAAAACTGGAAAAGCAAATGTTTGTTTTATATATGTGCATGCTAATTATAGAATACATTTTTATTAAATACTGCTTGTGCACTCATTAATTACAGAGACATTTGTCTTCTTGAAAATAAAGATGCATTGAATAACATGGTCAAAGGTCAGCAGATTATAGTATGTTAAGAGAATGTGACACATTCCAAGAAAGTCGGCAATGACATTTGTTTAAGACAATAGCAGGCCAGACGCTATTAATGTCTCATCAGCACACACACTTGTGACCTTTGCTAGTCACAGATGCACAAGGTCACTCCACAGCTCTCCAGGCAATGTCAACTGGAAGGCTGATGACTTAATCACTCCATGCTCCTGACAAACTCTGGTTTAAGTATGTCTTCTTGCCCATAAAAAGCCTGCCAACAGCCACGTTATTAGACCTGCCCAGTGCTGTGTATATTTAAATTGCCACACTTAAGAAGAATGGACACCGTTTAATTTGAATGTTTGGCATCAATACATTTTATTTAGAAATGTGACAGTAAAACAATCACTTCATTGGTCCAAGCCATTAATCACTGACACACTTTAGTTCTTACAGTACCATCCTAAGAGAAGTGTGATTATATTGTGATTGTACTTCAGGTTAAAGTTAAAGTGGTTGTAAACCCTTACAGACCACTTTTCACTTTTTCCTATAATAAGGTTTACCTGTAGCTACCTCGGGTATCTCCTAAACCTGCATTATGCCTTTGTCTTGCAGGTGTTAGTTTTTTTTTTTTTTTCTTCTCTCAAAGTGGGTTTACAACCACTTTAAAGATGTGTTTCAGGCAAGGCTATCATTGTGGGCTTGTCTGGGACCTGATCTTTCTACCGGAAGGCCAAATGATTGTAATAGCATGTCAAAATGTTGGAGATATATCAGAACTTACAACTCTGTTAAAGTATCTTGAAACCTAAAACATGATGTAGATCTCATCTACATCATGACAATGCTTAACCACAAGATAAGCATGCCAGTTATCAAACAATTTTAAAAATGCTTTAAGTACTATTTTCCTTTTATTACTCAGTGGTCACATGATCACTATGTCCTCTGTTGGGCATAATGAGGGCCAGCTGCTTGCCTCCCTACAACTGATGGCATCATTGACTGATAAGAAGAATGTTGGAAGCCTGCATAGCATCCTTCTTTGTCCTACCCCTGCCCCTCTCCATCAGCACAGGGGTAACCTTAGTGGAGTGAGGGAGAAGGGAAACGCTGGGTTACTAGTCCATACCAGGGTGAAAAGGTGTTTTAGCTTTGTAAGAATAAGCCCACATTCACAGTGGACTGATTTGGCATGTGATCTGACATGTAAAAATCGCATGCCAAATCGGATTCTACTGTCGGCAATTGCATCATCCGAACCGAACCTCTACTACTTTTGGTGACTTTGGGGGCAATTTGAATAGACATCTGTGCATGAACCCGCGCAGATGTCTGTCAAATCGTCCCTGAAGTCG
Source organism: Lithobates pipiens (assembly GCF_037356315.1). Lineage (NCBI taxonomy): Eukaryota > Metazoa > Chordata > Amphibia > Anura > Ranidae > Lithobates > Lithobates pipiens. The sequence continues at coordinate 22,797,992 of NW_027507696.1, read as the reverse complement.
GACTGAAATCCAGCACTCAAACCAGCCCTCGGTGTGAACAAGGGATAAATCCCTTCTAATGGTAGGTGTTCTACATGTGTGGATGCTGCTATGATATATAAAAATATTACTTTATTTTTTTAAATTTTAGACTGGGGTGACTTGAGATTGTGCATAGATGTAAAGGGTGTCTCGACTGTAAAAAGGTTATGAAAGACTGCATTGAGCTATGGTTAGCTTAAATACTACTTGGGAATAAGTCTGTACAAGACTGTCAATGTAGCTCACAATTCAGTAAAAAAAAAATATATATATATATATATACACTAATCCAATCACCACTTACCTAGGACATTTAAAGTGTTAGTAAAGAAAATTAGGAAAATAGCTGATATCATCTGCTAAAGTAGTACCAGGATTGTCTTTCAGTTTTTAGTTTTAATTTTTTCTATCCGCACCAAACCCCACGTAACAAAACCGTTGCTAAATACAGTGTGTGAATGGGGCCATAGTACAGCAATGTCTGAGTTTAGCTTCGGTAGATAACCTGATCCATCCGCAGCTAAAAGCTGAATTCTATCCGCCCCTGTGAAAGAGGCCTTAAAGTAGTTGTAAACCTCAGACATGAAATATGAAAAAAGCATATCCTTCTATAGTGTGTACCTGTCTCAATTAAAGTGTTTGTAACCCTAAAAAAAAATAAAAAAAATGGATCCTGTTCCCTTATAGCAGGATTAAACTGCACAGTGCTTGTGCTGTCTAATCTGCCCCTCTCTAAACTGTAAAAAACCAGGCTGATCCTGCCCCCCTCCCCCCTGTAAACTGACCATGGTTTATCATGGCTTCTGAGCCCCAACATCATGGTCAGTTTACGTGCCTCTGCAGTTCTCCTCTATCCTCCTCTACTCTCCCCCCCCCCCACCTGTCAGTTCCGTGTGTCTGTGTGAGCTGTCCCTGCCCCCCACCCCCTCCTGCCGCTATTAGTAGTACATTCAACTTTAAAAAAATGTTACTGTCTCCTTTATCCAGCAATAATGCACAGTGTGTTTAGTGAAATCAATGCCTCTAAATACCTTTTTCAGATATCTCTTGGCTACTCCGATCTAGGTCTAAAGAGGGAGGGGCTGAGTAGCCCCTGGCTGACATCGGAGGGAGATCTTGGCTCCTTTCGCTGTAGCCCTGGTATCGGAATAGCAGAGTGGCCAGGAGTCATGTGACTGGCCTGAAAATCTCTGAAAAAAAGGTATTTAGAGGCATCTATTTCAATAAACACTTAGGGCACTTTCACACTGGGGCATTGGGGGCGTTGGCGGTACCTTTACTGTAGCTTTTTGTCCATTAGCGACAAATAAAGGGTTAAAAGCACCCACAAAGTGCCTCTCCCATGGTGCTGCCCATTGAGTTCAATGGGTAGGGGTGCTTTAGGAGCAGTGTATACACCATGATAATATTTGAGAATTGATTTAAATGGCAAAATCTCTTCAGCCAATCCCGGAAGGAAAAGTTTAGAAAAATACATTTTTTATACAAAAAAAGAACCACATAATGCACAAAAGCAAAAATACTGAATGCACTGTGTTTTTGAAAATTGAGCAAGTGAATGAAAAGTCAACACCAACTATTCTTGAAAAAAAACTTCCTCCAATATCCCCCTCCCTATCCTGCATACTATGTGTAAAAAAGATCTGTGTACTTAACTTTTTTGAATACAGTCTGAGCATGTGATACTGCAGCTCGGACTCCCCTATGTAAGGAAGCGCACGACAATGGTGTGAATTCCCTGAGCTGACACGTCATCCATAGGCCCCAATGGCCCAGCTGCTGTCAGCACTTCCTTCTCTTAATGTGGGTTATAAAGTGGGAGTGGCGCTGCTTATTGTGTAATTGAATCCCTGCTACGGTAAACTTATAATAAAGTGAAATGTGCTAGGGTATGTGCATGCTGACCAATGTATATAAAACAATTTACTAATAAATATGTAAAAAAGGGAAAGTACATATACAGTGCTAAAATTCAAACACATAATTAGCGTATCAAAGTGACAAGAGCTATATCCAAAATAGTGCAAATTCCTACTTGTGAAAAAAAAAAATAAAAATACAAAACCGGAAGTGACAAAACGACACAAGGGAGATTCCTTGGCAGAAAGCAAAGTGTAAACAGGGATACGTTGTGATGTTATTACCCAAATATGGGCAATGCCCATATGTGGAAATTACTTTTCACCAGGTGGGCAGAGTCTGATGGGGAAGTGAGAGATGAGTTCCCCATCAGGTTTGCATTACTTCTGATTGACAGCACACGGCAGTGGGCAGATTCGAAAGTCGCTATTAGACTGAACAGTGGCTAAGAATCTGCCCAGTACTGTAGAGCAGACCTGATGTGGGATCTAGACTCTCAGTTCCCCATCTGGCACCCCAGTACAAAACTTCTCAGTAATGCATTGGTCAGTGAGAGGGAGGACACTGAAGGAGTGTGCAGTTTGCCCATTTCAACAGATTCATGCACCAATTTCTGACAGGCACATGAATTGGGCACAAGCACCAGCATTTTCAGTGCTGTGCCTTCACGGAATTCCACGACACCCTTTAGGAGTTCCCCCAAACAGCTTTTCAATTATTATTCATTTACTCAGTTATTTTACACCCCATCATTCATTGCCATGTTCCCACAAATGTGAAAATTTTACAAAAGGGGTGTACTATTCATTTTTACAATCACAGAAAGTAAATATGACAGGAAGCAGTCATTAAATAGTGGATTCTAAAAATTGCCTTGCACAGAACCCAGTCAAGTGTGAAACAGCCTTAACAAGAATACAAACATGTTATCATGTAAGGGAAAAATGCGGATCAGATTTCCCTGGCTCATGAGGCAAGGGATTTTCCTACTTATATTTAGTGTATCGATTATAACCTCTAGATCTTTTTTTTTTAAATGGATTTTTTTTTTTTTTTTTAAAACATGTAGGATACTAATTATTATTTTATTTTTTTAAGCAGAAGAAATTGATTGGCCTTACTGTGCCATCTGATATGATAATCTGCAGTAGTCAACCACTTCACACTTTCCAACATCAATAAACAGGGATGTTAACACTTTGTTCTGATATGTACAGCACTGTAAAGTGATTTCACGATGAAGATTTATTCAATTGAATTGTTCTCCGTTCCATGAAGAGTCTGCCAGGGCTGGAACTCTATAGACCACTCACTGCTATTTCATAATGCATCTGCATCTTTTAAAATTATTTTCTAAAGCCTCGTACATGCGATCAGATTTTCCAACGGGAATTGTGTGATGACAGGCTGTTGGCGGAAAATCTGACCTTTTGTACGCTCCATCGGACAATTGTCGCATTTTCCACGGACAAATGTTGGATGGCAGGCTTTTAAATTTTCCACGGACAACGGTCTGTTGTCGGATTTTCCGAGCATGTGTACACAAGTTCGTCGGACAAAAGTCCAAAGTACAAACACGCATGCTCGGAAACAAGGACGAGCCGGAAGCGGTCGGTCTTGTAAACTAGCGTTCGTAATGGAGAATTAACATTCATGGCGCTACAAATTGGCAAATTTACAAATGAAATCTCGAAACGCAGCGCACATTCTCTTCTTCTTTTATGGGATAATAATGAAGCTGCTTTGCTGGTGATACTGATGGAGTTATTGCAAACAAATTTTCAAAGGCTTTTTTTTCTAGTGATATCAAGATTATTATTATGCTTGTTTTTTTTTTTGTTTTTTTTTTTTGGTGCAAGTTACCACAACACCATTATCCCATAGTTTGTCAGATCAAAGATACAACTATGTTGGTGTCCGTTGTCAATTTTACATTGTATTTTTTTAAATGTAACTGCCTACTCCCAAACTGTCATTTGAAGTAAAACACATAGCCAAGTATTATTCTCCGTAATTTTTTTATTGTGCATTAAAAAAAGAAAACAAATTTAGAAATGCTAACTGCCAATATAACTTTACCAAAAAGTGCATTCAATGCATCCAAAAATCTAGAAAATATACCAAATCAAATCATTATTCAACCAAAAAATAAAATAAAAGCCTCATGCATGCGTCCTGCTTCTTAATATAGGGGGTCAACAATGCCAAGAGTTGGTGAGAGCAGGGGTCCGTCACCCGGAGATAATTCCAAAAATCATCTGGATTATTCTCCTGGAGCTCCCACGGCAAAGGCATATGACATAATTGGTCACGAATAATAAAGCAACCAATTTTTAGTCCAAAAAATCCTCCTTCTGTTCTTGGACTGGACTTGGGTCAAAGCGAAATGAAAAGCGCAAAATGAAAAGCACGATTCAACGCTCACCAAACTTCTACTAAAACAAAATTAGCAGAAAGAGCCCGAGGGGATGCTAGGCATACTATGCTTCAGTATGTCACAGTACATGTTGGCATTCATGGTTTCCTCAATGAACTGTAGCTCCCCAGTGCCGGCAGCACTTATGCAGCCCCAGACCATGACACTCCCACCACCATGCTTGAATGTAGGCAAGGTATACTTGTCTTTGTGCTCCTCACCTGGTTGCCGCCACACACATTTGACACCATCTAAACCAAATAAGTTTATCTTGATCTTATCAGACCACAGGACATGGTTCCAGTAATCCATATCCTTAGTCTGCTTGTCTTCAGGAAACTGTTTGCGCACTTTCTTGTGCATCATCTTTAGAAGAGGCATCATTCTGGGATGACAGCCATGCAGACCAATTTGATGCAGTGTATGGCATATGGTTTGAACAATGACAGGCTGACCCCCAACCCCCACCTCTTCACCCTCTGCAGCAATGCTGGCAGCACTCATTTCTATTTTCCAAAGAAAACCTCTGAATTTGATGCTGAGCATGTGCACTCAACTTTTTTGGTTGACCATGTCCCGTTAAACTGCTTTATGGTCTTGGCCACCGTGCTGCAGCTGTTTCAGGGTCTTGGCAATCTTCTTCTAGCCTAGGCCATCTTTATGTAGGAGCAACAATTCTTTTTTTCTTTTTTCCAGATCCTCAGAATTCTTTGCCATTAGGTGCCATGTTGAACTTCCAGTGACCAGTACGAGAGAGTGAGAGCGATAACACCAAACACACCTGCTCCCCATTCACAGCTGAGAACTTGTAATACTAACGAGTCACATGACACCGGGGAGGGAAAAATAGGATTTTTGTACTCACTGTAAAATTCTTTTCTCTGCAATTCACTGACCGACACAGCTCCTCTCTGTAACTAAATGCGTTTGTTAGCCTGCCATTAGGAGAAATAGGCAAAATTGTAACACAATACACAGAACTTTCAGTCCCGCCCCAGGGGGCGGACCCTGTGCTAACAACCCTCCCTGCTGCCCCAGCAGACTCAGAAAGTCAACAAGCAGTATAACGTAGAGAAAAGGAGGGGTGGGTGCTGTGTCGGTCGGTGAATTACAGAGAAAAAGGATTTTACGGTGAGTACAAAAATCCTATTTTATCTTATAGTCACCGACCGATACAGCTCCTCTCTGTAACTAAATGGGACGTCCCCAAGCAGTGCCAAACAAGGGGTGGGAAAAAAAGCATAAGAACTTCATCCACCATGGCAAGTGGGAACTAGTGAAACTAAACCCACAAAACAACAACAGTGTGTGGAAAAACACCACCAGATAACCAGGTATCCTCAACAGGAGTGATCCCCAAGACCGCAACCATTTGCGGAAGTAATGCAACAGTGCATTAACATAACAGTACTGCGTTTTTATCGACCAGGAAAAAATATTGATTGCATATAGAATTGCAACTACACGGCCGCCTGCAAAACTTTGCGGCCAAAACAGGCATCAGCCGATGCACTGACGTCTACCTTGTAGAACTTGGTAAACGTATGGACAGACGACCAAGTCACCGCCTTACAAACCTGAGTGATGGACGCCTGGTGTCGGAAGGCCCAAGACGTTCCGATTGCCCTTGTAGAGTGGGCCGTGACAGGAAAGGGGGGCACCTGCCCCTTCAAGGCATAGGCTTGTACTACAATCTGTCTGATCTACCTGGAAATGGTGGCCAAGGAGTCCGCCATACCCTTCTTTGGACCAGCCACCGAAACAGTGAGTCTGACTTCCGAAAGGGAGCCGTGGCAGACAAATACACCTTCAGAGCCCTAATCATGTCGAGAGCGTGAAGGGACACCTCTTTGGGGTGCTTCGGCTTAGGACACAACGATGGTAATACAATGTCCTCATTGATACGAAAAGCCAAGACCACCTCCGGTAGAAAGGACGGTTGTGGACGCAACACCACCTTACCCCTGTGGATGACCAGATAAGGAGACTTGCAAGACAAGGCTGCCAATTCCAAAACCCTCCTTGCTGATGTGATGGCCACCAGAAAGACCAAATTCTCACAGAGTCTGCATGTTGATTGCCACATCCTCCTACAATTCTGAGGTGAAAGATGATCTCAGGAGGAGATCGTCTAGGTAACCCACAATTGCGATCCCGTGTTGTCGTAGCAACGCCAATACTGGAGCCAGTACTTTGGTAAAGACTCGGGGGGCTGATGCCAGGCCAAAGGGAAGAGCCACAAACTGGTAATGGGCTTCCCTGACTGCCAAACGCAGAAATTTTTGATGCCGAAGACATATGGGTATGTGCAGGTACGCATCCTGGATGTCCAAGGATGCCAGGGAGTCCCCTTGATGGAGTGCAGCGACTACTGAGCGAACTGATTCCATTCCGAACCTCTGCACTTTTACAAAGTGATTGAGGGCTTTTAAGTCCAAGATTGGACGTACCCCTTCCTTCTTGGGAACCACAAACAGATTTAAGTAGAACCCCTGGAAGCGTTCCGATTCCGGAACTAGTATAATCACCCCCTGATTCAGCAAGTCCCTCACCGCCCCTAACGGGGCCTCCCGGCGAACCGGGGACTGCTGGAGGGGGAAGAATCTGTTCGGCGGCCAAGAGAGAAACTATCTTGTAGCCTGTGGAAATCAGGCCGCAGACCCATTAGTCGGATAACCGGGAGGTCTACCGGGCTGCAAACTCCCAAAGGCGACTTTCATGCAGTAGCAATTTTGTTCATAGGTCTGTTAGGCTTGAGGTTCAAGGGATGCTTCTGACCGTCCGTGGACATCCTGTCGGGCTGGGAACGTTTTGTCGAAGCACCGGGCAGACGAAAAAGCCGCTTGTGAGTGGAAAAAGTGGGCCCTTGCCTGCAGCGTGGCTCCTTAGCCTTCCTGGCCTGTGGGAGTAGTGTACTCTTACCACCCGTGGCATTTTTAATAATGTCATCCAACGAAGCTCCAAAGAGCCGGTCGCCAAGGAAGGGAAGATCCGTCATGGCTTTCTTGGATGCCTGGTCAGCAGACCAGCATTTAAGCCAAATCAGGCGCCTCAGCACCACAGCTGACACTGAAGCCCTGGATAACAGAGGGAGAGTATCCAGGGCCGCGTCACAAACGTACTTAAGGCCTTGCACTACTTGGTCTGCTAGTTCCACGCAGACAGGGGAGGCGTTTTGCTCTCCCAATTTGCAGTGCAAAAGTTTTATCCACTCACAGTGTCTGCGACACCAGTGCGGATGCCAGTACTGGTTGCACGGCTGACCCCACAACCGTAAACAAGGAACGAGCCACCGCCTCGGCCTTCCTATCCGTGGGATCCTTGAATGCCGGAGTCCCTTCAACCGGGATCGTGGTTACTTTATTTAACCTAGATACTGGGAGGTCCACGACCGGAGGAGCCGATCATTTTTTGAGAAGGCTTTCCTCAAAGGGGTAACGCACCGCCATGTTTTTGGAGACCGAAAAGGTCCTTTGCGGCCGACCCCATTCCCTGTAGATGAACTTGTCAAAATAAGCCAAAGGTGAACTTGCTGGCTTGCGGGACCCAAAAGGGACCGATACATCAGCAGAGGAATTCGCTGGCTCCTGGATCTTCAGGGTATCATGCACAGCTTTGATAAGTGCTCCAACAAGCGCTTTGTCGCACCCGGACAGGGAATCACCCTCACTGTCCGAATGGTCCTGGTCAGCCTCGTCTGATAGGTCAGAGCAGGGGTTACCAGCCGCAGCAGGTCCCGAGTCTGCATCAGAGCTCTCCCCAGAGGACGGGGGGCAGGTGCCTTTTACGTGCACCTTTCCTTCCACGCACCGCCTCTATTTTAGCAAAAAAAGAGTTAAGGACCGCCATCAGGGTGTCCATGGGCACAGCGCTATCCACAGGTGACCTGGTTGCAATAGCCTGGATTTCGGGGGAAGAAACACCAGTTTTTGAAGCCATGCTGACCCTACCCTGTCTGCCACCTGCAAGGAGACTTAGGACAGTGAAGGTCCCTCCCTCCTGCTGCCGCCGCCTGGGGGGGAGGCAAGGGGGGTTCCTAGCGCCAGACTCACCACCCTGGGGTGTTCTGTGATGGTCACTAACTGTACCTGTAGACCCCAGGAGGTTACCCAAGTGCAGAGTGAGGAAACGGTGTCGACAGCAGCTGTAGAAAATAGCGGTGAAACGATCTGCAGAGCTTGCACTAGCGGTCAGGGAATTGCCATCCAGCGTCCTGTATACACAGCGGACACAGCAAACAGCATGTGAGAGCAGATGTAATGCTCTCATAAGAGAACTGTGGTGAAAAAAGCGCTCTGGCTTCAAAAAAATGGGGAACCTGCTTTACCCACAGTCAAAATGGCCACCGGACAGCGCCATGAGGTGACAGAAATCATCAAACAGCGCTGCCTTAAACCAGCAAGAATACCCCCCCAACACATTTTGGGACCCCCCACACAGGGACCAGGACCATCGCTAGCCGCACAGACCCCCACAGGTGAGAGTCCCAGCTATCTCCATACACACACCGCCCGCAGCACATGCAGCCAAACCCACCCCGGGGGAGAGGAGCGAAGATAGGGACGTGGGAGAGAAGAGAAGGAGGTGAGGTGGCCCCCGAATCGACCTCCCAGGGAATGCCCAGCTGCTCAACCCCCCCCCCCCCCCCCGAGGAGGGAGAGCCATACTTACCAGTCCTGAAGAGCTGGGAGACATTCCAACACAGACCCACTCCTGCGCAGTTACAGGGTGGCTGCTGGCCCGGTATACTGTGATCCAGACATCAGTAGCCCGGTCATATGTATACCCCGGAGCATTAAAAAGCTCACGACCACCTCTGGAGCTGAGGTATGTCGTGGCCTGCCGAGCCTTAGCTGCGACCTGCACACACTCGATGGCCAGACTGGGGGGACTACAAGGATAACTCAACCAGCCTGTCACCCAGCCAGCAGTTGATTGAAGATCCCAGGATCTTCCATCTTGCGCAAAAGCACCAATCCTGCATAAAAAAAAAAAATGGACCAAAGGGCCCACAGGGTTCCTAGGTCATTCTCCTTCACTAGGCAAAATAAAACGGAGTCTGCTGGGGCAGCAGAGAGGGTTGTTAGCACAGGGTCCGCCCCCCGGGGCGGGACTGAAAGTTCTGTGTATTGTGTTACAATTTTGCCTAGTTCTCCTAATGGCAGGCTAACAAACCCATTTAGTTACAGAGAGGAGCTGTGTCGGTCGGTGAATATAAGAGAAATGGCCAATTGGGCCCAATTTGTTGCAAGTGGTTTAGACATTAATGGCTCTGTGTTGAGTTATTTTGAGGGGACAGCAAATTTACACTGTTATACAAGCTGTACACTCACTACTAGCGTAATTTCTTTAGTGTTGTCACATGAAAAGATATAATAAAATATTTACAAAAACATGAGGGATGTACTCACTTTTGTGAGATTGTGTGTGTGTGTGTGTGTGTGTGTGTGTGTGTGTGTGTGTGTGTGTGTGTACACACACACACACTTTTCTTTTTAAAACTAACACAGCTGAGAGAAATCATTTGAATTGGACAAATCAAGAGCCATAGTTCTCACAAACATGAATAATAATAATGTGGCAGCTAAATGGATTCATACCGTGTCTTTAGACCATTAAATAGACACGAGCAGCATAATGAAAGGATTATAGTGAGTGTACACTTTTTTCACAGAACAGTCTGAACCTAAACTTACTGCCAAGAAGGACTTAACTTTGTGAGCCCATTACAGTATGAACTGTGTTGCTTAAGATGTTACAGAACATATTGTTAATTATCACCAGTGCTCTCATCCTCACGTAGGCAAGACTAGTTATTTTGACAGTCATTTTTATTGATATTGTGAAGGCTTACAGTAAAATTTCACATACCTACAATGGTCATTAAACATTTTTAGGGGTAAATTTGTTTAACACTAAAAGTATAACTTTAATCAGCTATTAAACCAACAACCAGAATTAGTACCTGTATGTGTATTTGATCACTGGAACACAAAAATTTCATACACAGAAGTCTACCAGTCATTAGATCAGATGGCTGCATTGGTCATTGGTTTTCTTTTTATAGACTTGTTTTCCTTAAAGTGACTGTAAAGCTTTGTTTTGTTTTTTTTAAATAACAAACATTAAATATTTACCTGCTCTGTGCCAGGGTTTTCCACAAAGCAGCCCAATCCTTTTCTCCTGGGGTGCACCAGCAGCGCTCCTGGCCCCTCCTCTTCATTGGATGCACCCCAGGGGCGTTGCTAGGTCTCCATAGCAGCGGTCATCAACCTTTTTGCAGGCCTGGGGGGTGGGGGGGGCACGATGGTGGTAAGCAATTTTTGGCGTGCAAAGTAAGCATTACGTTTAGTGTGAAACGCGTCAGCTGTTTGTGGTTCTGTATTACATGCTGTGACATGTACAGTGTGATCCTGATGTTCTAATAAAGGCATGAGAAATTTCATTTGTCCAGAATTTTTTACTCACCTTAATTTGCTATATGCATTAGCCGGCACTGGGGGCTCTTCATTTCCTGAAGGAAAAACCTTTTTGTTTCAGCAGACCTACCTGGAGCAGTGGTAACCCCATCTCTTTATCAGAGAGGCGAGCTGATGACAACACACTCTCTGCCTCTGCCAGAGGAAGCTTTGTATTCATTCACAGAATACAAAGATACATATGACTGGCTCAGCACCAATCAGACTGAATCTTATTTTGTTCCTGCTGTGAGATGGGACTAGGCTGGTCCAAAGGAACCATTTCTTTCACTAAGTGCTTCATCAGCTCTAAGCAGTGTATGAAAAGTATGTAGCTTCAGCACACAGTGCTGGGTGCTGGCTGTATGAGAGACTCGCACCCGGAACAAAATAGGAGTCAGTCTGAGTGGTGCCGAGCCATTCATAGCTTCCTCTGATTGGCCGATTGGCTTCCTCTGTGTTGTCATCAGCCACCTCTCCGCCTCAGGCAATCAGAGGAAGATTTGTAAACTTTAAATATTGAATGCACCTCTTATTTTTGAGGAACTTTCTCTTGCAGCAGCACACATGGCCAATAGTAAGTCTCCAGGGGCAGATGGACTACCAGCCAAACCGTATAAAAACTATGGAGAAACTCTATTACCTGCACTCTTAGAAAAAACTGAATGATGCTATTAAAATGATACTAAAGTCTGTTTTTTCTTTTTCTTATAACAAACATGTTATACTTACCTGCTCTGTGAAATGGTTTTGCACAGAGCAGCCCAGATCCCTCTCTTATCAGGTCCCACTTCGCTGCCCCAGGCCCCTCCCTCCTGACGAGTGCCCCCACAGCAAGGGGGGGCCCGGTCTGATCACTTCCCCAACTGCCCTCGCGCCCCCTGATTCATGGCTTCATCTCTCCTTCCCTCCCTCCGCCTGCAGCTTCTCCCATCTAATATGATCTGTCAGGCTGGGGATCGTGGCGGGAGGGGGGGGGCGGTGCATGTGAGTGTGAAGTTGGGGCTTGGGGGGCTTTAGTAAACATGTTTTACTAAGATCCCCCAGGAGAAGAGAGGGGGCGCATGCAGCGATCACTACACAAACATAGTAAGACCCTCCCAGGTCCGCCTGCACTCATCCCTCCACGGAAACGTCAGTTTCTCCTCCCAGCCAACCCGATCCGTCCTGATTGGACAGGAGAAGCCGGCTCTGGCCACTCACAGCACCAGAGCCGTGATAGCCGGAAGACATGTCAGCTCCCTCGTCGTGGACCGAGTGAGATGCCGATGCCTCGTTCTAAGGTAAGTATTTCATAATGAGCTAGTATGCGGTGCATTACATCAGAGTCCTCAAAGCCCTCCTCCGCATTACATCAGTGTCTCCAGAGTCCCCCCCCATATTACATCAGGGTCCCCAGAGTCCTCCCACAACACATCAAGGTCCCCAAAGTTCCATCTCCACCTAACGTCATGGTCCATTCATTCTGAGTGCAGGACATGTAGAAGCTGGGAAGCGGGGCACTGGGATGGAGCAGTTTTGAAGGAGGAAGTTCAGTTCCTCTGAATGTCAGAGCATGGGGGCAGGGTAAGCATGCGAGTGGTTGCTAGAATGCCTGGCAGAACTAGCAACCAGCAATTATAGCAGAAAGCAGCGATTGGCTCCTAGTGGGGGAATCTGTGTTCCTGAAACAGCACAGTCAGCAATACTGATGTTGGTGACCCAGCTGCATGCCATGTCAACCCCTGTTATGAACAATGCATAAAATAGGTCCAGCTTGATATGCAAATATCATACATGTGGGGTGACTGACTCTAGAAGCTGGAAATCACTGTGGTAGACACCACTACTATAGTAATTGCCACAAGCTTCCTTATCCTGTGCAAAGGAGCTGCATTCTGAACACAGGTCAGTCCCTTGTCACAAAATTTTAATTAGCACAGGTTTGCTCATTACCAGATTACCAAGTAATCAGATAATTCCCTGAATTTTAAGCAAGCTTTAACTTTCTCACGGACTTCATAACCAGCCTGGTGGCTAGATTTGTTTCACCTGTAACTGATGTACTATTCTCAGATGGTAAAGATCAAGGTCACTATAATTATAGGTATGGCTGCCATGTATAAACTTTATAAACATACAGTATCTACAGCAAAAAAACAACAGCTTGCTAATCAAACTAATGTTCCATGAGTTGTAGCTCTAAAAATTATTTCAGAGGTTCCCCAAGATTGCAAAGTTTTTTTCCAAGGGCTCCTTCATGGTAAAAAGGTTGAGAAAGGCTGCTCAATTTAAATAAATCAGCTTACAGTAACTGTTGATGTACACACCCTCAACAGACATAGCAGCACATAATGACAATATCTAACATCATTTTAGTTATCCTCATGAATACCACAATTGCCTTTCGCTACATTTTGTTTAGTAAAGGGAACGGTCATGACCATTACATTTACTATGAGGATTCAACAGCTGAGTCATTGTGGCTAAGTTCCAAAGGCGATTATGGAAGATTACTAATATATATATTTTTATATGCTTTCACTTGTGACTGTAAACTTACTGGAAATACAAGTTTACTTAATATTTTAGTATGGTTGTAAAAAAAAAAAAAAAAACACTATTTAACCACTTGACTACTGGGCACTTAAACCCCCTTCCTAACCAGACCAATTTTCAGCTTTCAGTGCTCTCACACTTTGAATGACAATTACTCAGTCATGCAACACGGTACCCATATGACAGTTTTGTCCTTTTTTCACAGAACTAGGGCTTTTTTTTGGTGGTATTTAATCGCCACTGGGCTTTTTTTACTTTTTGCTCTATAAATGAAAAAAAAAGATTGTAAATTCTGTAAAAAATAAAATAAAAAAATAATAATTTTTTCTTTGTTTCTGTTATAAAATTTTGCAAATTAGTAATTTTTCTTCATAAATTCTGGCCAAATTTTATACTGCTACATACAGTGCCTTGCAAAAGTATTCACCCCCTTGGCTTTTTATCTATTGTCTTACATTAAAGCCTTTAATTCAATGTTTTTTTTTTTTATCTGAATTATATCAGAACACAATAGTCTAAGTTGGTGAAGTAAAATAAAAAAAATATATACATAAAACTATTTTTCAGAAATAAAAAACTGATAATTGGCATGTGCGTATGTATTCACCCCCATTGTTATGAAGCGCATAAAAAGCTCTGGTGCAACCAATTACCTTCAGAAGTCACATAATTAGTGAAATGATGTCCACCTGTGTGCAACCTAAGTGTCACATGAGCTGTCATTACATATACGCATCTTTTTGCAAGGTCTCACAGGCTGCAACGCCTAAGCAAGAGGCACCACTAACCGAACACTGTCATGAAGACCAGGGAACTCTCCAAACAAGTAAGGGACAATGATGTTGAGAAGTCATGGTTAGGTTATAAAAAATATCCAAATCTTTGATGATGCCTAGGAGCACCATCAAATCTATCATAATCAAATGGAAAGAACATGGCACAACAGCAAGCCTGCCAAAAGATGGCCGCACACCAAAATTCACGGACCGGGCAAGGAGGGTATTAATCAGAGAGGCAGCACAGAGACCCAAGGTAACCCTGGAGGAGCTGCAGAGTTCCACAGCAAAGACTGGAGTATCTGTACATAGGACAACAATAAGCTGTATGCTCCATAGAGTTGGACTTTATGGCAGAATGGCCAGAAGAAAGCCATTACTTTCAGCAAAAAATAAAATGGCAACTTTTGAGTTTGCGAAAAGGCATGTGGGTAATTCCCAAAATGTATGAAGGAAGGTGCCCTGGTCTGAGACTAAAATTGAACTTTTTGGCCATCAAAGAAAATGCTATGTCTGGCACAAAGCCAACACATCACATCACCCAAAGAACACCATCCACACAGTGAAACATGGTGGTGGCAGCATCTTGCTGTGGGGATGTTTTTTAGCAGTAGGGACTGGGAAACTGGACAGAGCTGAGGGAAAGATGGATGGTGCTAAATACAGAGATATTCTTGAGCAAAACCTATACCACTCTGTGTGTGATTTGAGGCTAGGACGGAGGTTCACCTTCCAACAGGACAATAACCCCAAACACACTGCTAAAGCAACACTTGAATGGTTTAAGGTGAAACATGTAAATGTGTTGGAATGCCCTAGTCAAAGCCCAGACCTCAATCCAATAGAAAATCTGTGGTCAGAATTAAAGATTGCTGTTTACAAGCGCAAACCATCCAACTTGAAGGAGCTGGAGCAGCTTTGCAAGGAGGAATGGGAAAAAATCCCAGTGGTAAGATGTGGCAAGCTCACAGAGACTTATCCAAAGCTACTTGGAACTGTAATAGCCACAAAAGGTATTGACTTTAGGGGGGTGAATAGTTATGCAAATTTACTTTTTCTGTTATTTTGTCCTATTCGTTGTTTTCTTCACAATAAAGAAAAAAAAAAAAAAAAGCATCTTCAAAGTTGTGGGCATGTTCTGTAAATTTAATTATGCAAATCCTAAAACAATCCATGTTAATTCCAGGTAGTGAGGCAACAAAACACGAAAAATGCCAAAGGGGTGAATACTTTTGCAAGGCACTGTATCTTTGGTAAAAATAAATCAAATCGGTATATATTATTTGGTCTGTGTGAAAGTTATAGTCCACAAGCTATGGTGCCAATCACAGAAAATTGATCACAAATCAAGTACTGATGGCCGAGCTCATTTCTTGAGACCCTAACAAGCCAGGACAGAACAAATACCCCCTAAATGACCCATTTTGGAAAGCAGACATTCCAAGGTATTTAGAGTTGCAATTTTTTCCAACAATTCTTCGCAAAAATCAAGATTTTTTTATTTATTTTTTCCACAAGTGTCATATTATCAGGTTATTTTTCACACACAGCATATGCATTCCACAAATTACACCCCAAAATACATTCTACTACTCCTCCTGAGTATGGTGATACCACATGTGTGAGACTTTTACACAGCGTGGCCACATACAGAGGCCCAACGTGCAGGGAGGACCTTCAGGCATTCTATTAGCATACATGACACATTTCATTTCTTGACTATCTCTTGCACTTTTAACCACTAGAGATCCGCGCTATCGCCGAATGACGGCTACAGCGCGGACCTGCTTTGCCGGGACTACGTCTATTGCCTCTGTGATCAGCGAGTCTATGAGACTTGCCTGATCACGGATCGGAGCAAGGGGTCGATCCCGACCCTTTACTACGTGATCAGCTGTCAGCCAATAACAGCTGATCATGTGACACAACAGAGCCAGTAATCGGCTATTTTTCCTCCTCACGCTGTCAGCACCGACATCAGTCCCAATCACGGCCAGCTTATCAGTGCCCACCTAAATAAAATAAAAGTGCCCCCCATCAGTCCCCATAGTGCCACCCATCAGTGCCCACAATCTGCAACAACAGTGCTGCACTCCAGTGCCACATATCCGTGCCCATCAGTGTCATCTACCAGTGCCCATCAGTGCCACCCATCAGTGCCCAGCAGTGCCACCTATCAGAGCCCCCTATCAGTGCCCATCAGTGGTACCTATCAGTGCCCCTTAGTGCCAGCCATCCGTGCCACCCATCAGTGCCATCTTATCTGTGCCCATCAGTACTGCCTTATCTGTGCCTATTGGTGCCACCTTATCTGTGCCTATCAGTGCCCACCAGTGCAGCCTATCAGTGCCCATCCAGTGCAGCCTATCAGTGCCCACCAGTGCAGCCTATCAGTGCCCACCAGTGCAGCCTATCAGTGCCCACCAGTGCAGCCTATCAGTGCCCACCAGTGCCGCCTCATCAGCGCATTTCAATGAAGGAGAAAAATGACCTGTTTGCAAAATTTTATAACAAACTATGAAACATGAATTTTTTTATCTTTTTCTGTTTGTTTAGCAAAATATAAAACTCCCAGCTGTAATTAAATACCACCAAAAGAAAGCTCTATTTGTAGGAAAAAAATGATAAAAATTTCATTTGGGTACAGTGTTATATGGCCGCGTAATTGTCATTCAAAGTGCATCAGCGCTGAAAGCTGAAAATTGGTCTGGGCAGGAGGGGGGTTTAAGTGCCCAGTAAGCAAGTGGTTAAAGGCCCTGGAGCAATAGGACAATGGAAACACCCATACAATTACCCCATTTTGGAAATAAAACGCCCCAAAGTATAATCTATGAGGCATATTGAGTCTTTTGAACATGTCGTTTTTTTCTATAAGTTTGTGGAAAATGTGGAAAGAAAATAAAAACACATTTTTTTTAACACAAAGTTGTCCATTTATACAATATTTCTAACACATGGCATGTACATGGCAAAAATTAACACCCCAAAACATTGTCTGCTACTCCTCCTGAGTATAATGATACCACATGTATGAGATTTATACAGAGGCCTAAAATGCAAGGAGCACCATCAGGCGTTCTAGGGGAATAAATGTCAAATCTAATTTGACTACCTATTACACTTTGAGGCACTGTAGTGGCATGGATGCAAACTGATGTGGCATTGATAGGGATGGCTAAGCATGGTTGAGCCATGAATGTGGATGGCTGGGTATGACTTTGATGGCTCAGTATGGCTGAGTGGGTATGGATGGGATGGCTGGGTATGGATGGATATGGATGGATATGGCTGGATATGGATAGGATGGCTGGGTATGGCTGAGTATGGCTGGGTGGGTATGGCAGAGTATGGCTGGGTGGGGATGGGATTGCAGAGTATGGCTGAATGGATTAGTATTGCTGAACATGGATGGATGAGTATTGCTGAGCATGGCTAAGAATGGAGCATGGATGGATGGAGGATTATTGCTGAGTATGGATGGCCGAGCATTGGTGGATGGATGAGTATTGCTGAGTATGGATGGAGGGATGAGTATTGCTGAGTATGGATGGATGAGTATTTTGAAGTATGGATAGATGGAGGAGTATTGCTGAACTTGGAAGGAGTGATGAGTATTGCTGAGTATGGATGGATGAGCATGGATAGATGGCTGAGTATAGATGGATGGATGAGTATTGCTGAGCATGGATGGATGGCCTAGTATTGCTGAGTATGGATGAGTATTGCGGAGTATGGATGGCTGAGCATGGATGGATGAGTACTGCCGAGTATGGATGGATGGATGAGTATTGCTGAGCATAGATGGATGAGTATTACTGAGCATGGATGAGGATGGATGGGTGAGTGCAGGAATGGGCACAGATCAGCGCTGTGGGTACTACAGATCCAGCCCACAGCGCTGCTGCATCCGATCTCTCCCCTCGCACTGTACCAATCGGTACGTGGAGGGGAAAGATGAACTGGACATGATGCTGGTTTGTTTACAATCGATCGCTCCGTCATTTGACAGAGCGATCATGTGGTAAACGGTCGCTGTCGGTGGTCACGGATATTCCCCGTGCGCGACCCAGGGGGTGGGCGGGAGCAAGATTCTGAGAGGATGTCCATGGGCGCCCTCTCAGAATAAGCCAACCGCGATGCAGCCATCTTTTTGCTATGGCCCGGTTGGCAAGTGGTTAAGCTTTGCATTTTTATGACTTATTTTATTTTTTCTTGTTCTTAATGGATAAAAAAAGATCTGTATTTTTTACAATCATGTGAAAATATCCATTGATGCAAAAATATCCATTTTTGTTAGGACAATAAGACATCTCCAGTAAGGATGAGCCGAACACCCCCCTGTACGGTTCGCACCAGAACCTGCGAACAGACCTAAACTTCGTGTGAACTTTAGAACCCTATTAAAGTCTATGGGACTCGAACGTTCACAATCTAAAGTGCTAATTTTAAAAGGCTAATATGCAAGTTACTGTCCTAAAAAGTGTTTGGGGACCTGGGTCCTGCCCCAGGGGACATGTATCAATGCAAAAAAAAGTTTTAAAAAAGGGCAGTTTTTTCAGGAGCAGTGATTTTAATAATGATTAAAGTGAAACAATAAAAATGTAATATTCCTTTAAATTTCGTACCTGGGGGGTGTCTATAGCATGCCTGTGAAGGGGCGCATGTTTCCCGTGCTTAGAACTGTCCCTGCACAAAGTGTCATTTCGCAAGGAAAAAAAGTCTTTTAAAAGCACTTTCAATTGTTGGCTCCCGTAATACAGAGAACACTCAATGAGTGTATTACGGAGCGGGCAATTCATTCATTGATAAAAAATAAAAAAAGCGTGGGGTTCCCCTAAATTCAATTACCATGCCCTTCAGGTCTGGTATGGATATTAAGGGGAACCCCGCATCAAATTTTTAAAAAAAATTGACATGGGGGTCCCCCTAAATATCCATACCAGACCCTTTATCCGAGCATGCAACCTGGCAGGCCGCAGGAAAAGAGGGGGGGCGAGAGAGTGCCCCCCCCCCTGAACCGTACCAGGCCACATGCCCGCAACATTGGGAGGATGCTTTGGGGGTCTGTGACCCCTCAAAGCACCATGTCCCCATGTTGATGGGGACAAGGGCCTCATCCCCACAACCCTGGCCGGTGGTTGTGGGGGTCTGCGGGTGGGGGGCTTATCAGAATCTGGAAGCCCCCTTTAACAAGGGGACCCCCAGATCCCGGACCCTGCCCCTGTTTGAAATGGCAAGGGGGTACAAAAGTACCCCTACCATTTCACAAAGAAAGTGTAAAAAATGGTTAAATAAGACAAACACACTTTTGAAAAATTCCTTTATTAAAAAAATAAATAAATAAATAAATAAATAAATAAAAGATTCCAGCGGTGCTAATCCACTCTTGCTATCCAGCGATGGATGATCATCTCTCTGGGGTCCAGCGATGGCTGATCTGATCCAGCGACGGGTGATTTTCAGTCCAGCGCTGTCCATACATGCATCACTTTTTAGGACAGTAACTTGCATATTAGCCTTTAAAATTAGCACTTTAGATTTCTCCCATAGACTTGTACAGGGTGTTCCGGCTTTTCGAATTTGCCGCGAACACCCCAAATTGTTCACTGTTCGCTGAACAGGTGAACAGGCAATGTTCGTTTTTGAACATGAGTTCGACTCGAACTGGAAGCTCATCCCTAATCTCCAGCAACAACACCACAGAGGGCAGAAAGAGGTGACTTGGTGGTGGGGATGGGGAACAGTGCAGACAGCTCTGTGCAGTGTGGGCCCTTTTCCTTAAAGTGTCGCCACAGGTTCACTTGAAAGGAAAGCCCACAAATGAAAAATAGAGCTTCTGTACTTACCTTTCCACCAGCCTGTGTCTTCAAACTCTGTTGCTTTGCTGCTCCCGGCCTGCTAGTGATATTCCACACATCTAAGCTTTTCAGTACATTTAGAATTGTGCGTATTTACATTTTACATAAAAAGAAAAAATAGGATTTTTGTACTCACCATAAAATCCTTTTCTCTGAAGCTCATTGAAGGACACGGCACCTTTAATCTTGACCTTAGGGTTATATCGCCACCTTCAGGAGAGGACTAGGCAGAACATGTAAAAAAACAGCAAAACTGCCCAGTACCGCCCAGGGGGCGGTCCTACTGGCTATAACCCCTCACTCTGCTTCCAGCAGCTCAGTTCGTCAAAAAGCAGTACAAACATAAATAGAAGGGGTGGGTGCTGTGTCTGTCAATGAACTTCAGAGAAAAGGATTTTACGGTCCGTTCATTGATGGACACAGCACCTTTAATCTTGACCTTAGGGACTTACCCAAGCAGGGTCAAAAAATGAGGGGTGGGAACAGCAAGAAAACCAGAACTCCTTAACAGAGGAGTTGCAACCTTAAACAGCAGCCTGCAAAACCTTGCAGCCGAAGCAAGCATCCGCAAATGCGCTCACATCAACCTTGTAAAATTTAGTGTGAACAAACGACCAGGTGCCACCTTACACACCTGGGAAACGGACGCTTGGACGATGTTGGAAAGCCCAGGAGGCACCGATTGCCCTGGTCGAATGTGCTGTGACAGGAAAGGGGGATGTCCACCCCCTTATGGCATAAGCCTGAACCACGATCTGTCTGATCCACCGAGAAATGGTGGCTGACGAGACCACCAGGCCATTCTTCGAAGCAGCCACCAATACAAGTTCGACCTCCGGAAAGGAGCCGTAGCAGACAGATACACCAGCAGAGCCCGGACCACATCCAAAGAATGCAAAGCAACCTCCGCAGACATAAAGACGGAAGCACAATGTCCTCATTTAGATGAAAGGCCGAAACAACCTTTGGAAGAAATGAAGGCTGCGGACGCAGCACCGCCTTATCCTTGTGGAGGATCAAGTAGGGAGACTTGCATGACAAGGCCACCAACTCAGAAACCCTCCTGGCAGATGTAATAGCTACTAGAAAGGCTACTTTCTGAGAGAGTGTCAATAAGGGGATCTCTCTAATCTTTTCAAACGGCGGTTTCTGAAGCACCGAGAGCACCATATTCAAATCCCACGGAGGCAGCGGTGGTTGAACTGGAGCGGCCACATGTCGAACCCCCTGAACAAAGGTACCCACCAATGAATGAGTCACCAAAGGTCGCTGAAAAAAGGACAGCCAAAGCTGATATCTCTCCCTTAATGGTGCTTAATGCAAGTTTCTGATCCACTCCTCACTGCAAAAACAGCAGGATCCTGGAAACTGAATATGTACGCGGACACCACCCCATCTCCTCACACATGGAGATGTAGGCCTTCCACGTACGATGATAAATCTTCCGAGAAGATGACTTCCGTGCCCTCAGCATAGTGGAGATTACAGAGTCCGAAAGACCTCAGTCCCTTAGCACCTGGCTTTCAACAGCCATGCCGATAAAACCAGCGATGGTAAAGCAGGATGAAGTATTGGACCTTGCGACAGAAGGTCCTCTCGCATCGGCAGCCGCCAAGGAACATCCGCCACAATTCGTACAATGTTGGCGTACCAAGGACATCAAGGCCAATCTGGGGCAATCAGAATCACCGGAATCCCTTCGGCCTCCACTATGCCTAGCAGATGTGGTAGAAGTCTGAGTGGGGGGGAAGGCAAAAATCAGCTGATAATGCCCCATGGAGCCACCAACGCGTCTGCCGTGTCCGCCCAGGGATCTTTTGACATGGCCACAAACCTCTGTACTTTCCGATTGAGTCGAGAGGCCAAGAGATCCACATCTGGTGTGCCCCACCTTAGGCAAAGGAGCTGAAATACATCCAGATGCAGCGACCATTGCCCCTGGTCCAGCAGCTGACGACTTAGGTAGTTCGCTTGCCAGTTTTTTACACCCGTAATGTACGCAGCCAACAGAGCCGGCACGTATCGCTCAGCCCATTGCAGAATGTGAGCGACCTCCAGTGCTGCCGCCGAGCTCCTTGTCCCTCCTTGATGGTTGACAAAAGCCTCCGCCGTGGCGTTGTCCAACTGAATCCTGACTGGACGCCCCTGCAGCCTCTGTGACCATGTGGAGAGGCACCGCCTGATCGCCCGAAGCTCCAGCACATTGATCGGCAGGCAGAATTCTTCATGCATCCAGTGACCCTGGGCCGACTGTACGCCCTAAACTCCCCCCCAGCCAGTCAGGCTGGCGTCCGTTGTGATCACCGTCCAATGAAGAGAAAAGAGCGACGTCCCAGACCGAAGGGCTGGAGACCTCAGCCACCAGAGCAGGGAATCCCTGACTAGCTGGCTCACCCGAATTTAACAATCTAGGGATGTCGGAGATTTGTCCCATTTGGACAGGATCTCTTTCTGCAGGACTCGAGTGTGGAATTGAGCATACGGTACCGCCTCGAACGTGGCTTCCATGAAACCCAGAACTCGCATGCAAAAACGCAGCAACCACTACCTGCGGGACACCAATAACTTCACCACAGCTTGAACAGTCTGCATCTTGTCTGAAGGGAGAAAGACTCTGGCCTCTGAGGAGTCCAAAATCAAGCCCCGGTACTCCAGGCTTTGAGTCGGCACCAACACCGACTTCTGGAGGTTCAATACCCAACCAAACTGCCAAAGCATCTGCATGGTTATCGCCACATCCTCCCTTAATTCTGAGGTGGAAGCTGCTCTCAAAAGGAGGTTGTCCAGGTAACCCACAATTGTGATCCCTCGTTGCTTTAGCAGTGCCAGAATTGGGGAGTGCACCTTGGTGCCGTCGCTAGGCTACAAGGGAGAGCTACAAATTGATAGTGGTCGACCACAAATCATAGGAACCTCTGATGCCTGACGCATATGGGGACATGCAAGTATGCGTCCTTGATGTCCATGGATGCCAAGAAATCACCCTAATGGAGTGCAGCGACCACTGAGCAAACTGATTCCATCCTGAACTTTTGTACTTTCACAAAGCCATTGAGGGCCTTGAGATCCAGGACCGGACAGACCCCTTCCTTCTTTGGGACTACAAACAGATTGGAGTAGAATCACTGAAACCTTTCCGCCGTCGGCACAGGTACTATCACCACACGCAGCAGCAGGTCCTGTACTGCCCCGAACAGGGCCTCCCGACAAGCCGGAAGATGATTAAGGTTGGAGGGAAAAAATCAGTTTATCTGTATCTTGTAGCCTGATGAAACCAGTTCACAAATCCACTGGTCGGAAAGGAGGGAGGTCCATCGGGCTGCAAACTCCCGAAGGCAACCTCCCACCCGAGAGTCGGGCGGGGGCAACCCTTCATGTGGCAACAGATTTGCTCGCAGGCTTGTTTGGCTTGCGACACCAATGACACTTTTGTCCCTCAGTGGGCACCTTGTCGGACTGGGAACGCTTACCTGCTGACCCGGGCAGGCGAAAAATCTGCTTCTGAGCAGAAAAAGAGGGCCCCTACCTACAGCGTGGCTACTTACCCTTCCTGGACTGTGGGAGCAAAGTACTCTTACCCCCAGTAACATTCTTAATGTCATTCAGCGAGGTTCCAAAAAGCCGCTCCCCCTGGAAGGGCAAATCCGCCAGTGCTTTCTTAGATGCCTGATCCGCAGACCAGCATTTCAACCAAATCAGGCGACGTAGCACCACAGCTGATACTGAGGCTCTAGAAAGCAAGGGGCCTTATTTAGGGCCACATGACAGACATACCTCAGGCCCTGCACCAACTGGTCTGCCTGTTCCACACAGACCGGGGAAACATGTTGCTTCTCCAACTTGCGGTGCAACAACTTGGCCCATTCAGTAAGCATCTGTGACACCAGGGCCGTGGCTAACACTGGCCGCAATTCTGACCCCTACCACCGTAATCATGGACAGGCAACCGCCTCGCCCTTCTGTCGGCAGGGTCCCTTCCACCGGGAATTGTGGTTACCTTATGTAACCCGTATACCGGGGGTCAACAACCCAACAACCAGAGATGTCAATTTTTTCAGGAAACTCTCCTCAAAGGGGTAACACACCGCCATCCGTCTTGGGACCGAAAAGGCCCGCTGCGGGCTTCCGCACTCCTTGTAAATAAACGTATCAAAATAAGTTAGGTAGGGAAATACCTTAGCAGTGCGGGCCGGCTTGTTGGACCCAAAAGGGGCCTACACCACTGCAGATGCCCCCTCCACATCCTCTATCCCACACCACTGTGATAAGTACTCCTACTTGTGCTTTTTGCTGCACTGACCTGGACACAGAGTCATCCTCACTGTCCCAACGGTCCTGGTCCGCATCCTCTGAAATGTCAGAACAGGGGCCGCCTGCAACAGCGGGACCCGAGTATGAATCAGAGCTTTCCCCAGAAGACGTGGGGGGAGGGGGCGTTTTTTACCCCTTTGCGCCCGCACGCCGCAACAAAGGACTCCAGGATGGCCTACAGAGCGTCCATAGGCACCACATATGCAGAGGAACCAGTTGCAATAACAGGGATGTCTGGGGAAGAAGCGCCAGCTTCTAACGCCATGCTGATCCCCTCTCACCTGTCACCAATAGGGACCTAAGGCAAGCCACACAAAATGCCCACCCTCCTAGCTGCCACAGACTAAGCGGCCCCTAGCAGGACTCACCACCCTGATCCAGGTACTGCGTTGTGCTGCCGCCGTCCGCTCTCCCCTGTACCAGCCACGAAGTGTTCTGTGTCAGTTTTGCGCTGTTCCAGCATGACCAGCTGCCCAGCGCAAGGGTAGAACAAAACTGAGGCTACTATAAAATGGCCGCTGGCCACCTCAGAAAAAAAAAAGACTGAGAGCACCAGGAAAATGGCAGCGGCCACCTGAAAAATATGGGAAAAGACGAGCGGACCGCCCCCCTGCCAGTACCCAGAGCCCCCCGTGGACCCCCGGCCAGGTACGTGCACCACACCCCCTATGCCCAGTCACACAGCGGCCCATCAGCATGGGGAGGAGGGAAAGGGACAGGGAGAGAAGAAAGGGAGAGGGAGAGATCCCCTAGTCAACCTCCCAGGGAATGCCCAGCTGCTCCATCCTACCGAGACAGGTGGAACCATACTTACCCCTCCTGCAGGGACTGCTGGACACATTCCATGGACAGCCCTATCACCCAAGCAGTACGAGGTGGCTGTCGGCCACGGCACACTGTGACATGGACAGCAGTAGCCCGGTCATATGTGTGCCCCGGAGCATATAGTTCCCGGCCGCCCTTGGATCAGGCGGGACATGTCGTGGCAGACCCAGCATGTAGCTAAGGTCTGCACCCGCTCAATGCCCAGACTAGGGAGACTACCAGGATCTATATTATCCAGCCTGTCACCCAGCCCAGTTGTTGGCTGTAGATCACAGGAATGAAAAAGCAGAAAAAATTCCCAGGACCAATGGTCCCCACAGGGAGCCAGGTCCTTCCCCCTCACTAGGCAGATAAACACTGGAGCTGCTGGAAGCAGAGTGAGAGGTTATAGCCAGTAGGACCGCCCCCTGGGCGGTACTGTTCAGTTTTGTTGTTTTTACATGTTCTGCCTAGTCCTCTCCTGAAGGTGGCAATATAAACCTAAGGTCAAGATTAAAGGTGCCGTGTCCGTCAATGAACAAAAGAGAAATCAGCATATTTAAAAAGGTGAATTCGTCCTCCGTTCAGTTCGACCTTTGGTGCCGAGGGGCTAAGCCGTGACCCGACTCCCCGCTAAAGGACACACACACCTCCCTCCGTCATGTATGCCTGTGCGAAGTTCGTCTCTGCCCCCTCTCTGATCCGTGCTGGGTCCAAGGCTCTGTATAGACCAATTTCTGCACCGGTTTTGTCTTGGCCAGAGGTCTGAACTATAGAGGGAAAGACACTCCTCAGTGGGACACAAAATCCATGCACCAAGCTGGTACAAACTGAGGAAAAAAAATGTTTTTTATATATTTTTGGGGGATAGTTATTATAGCAAAAAGTAAAAAATAATGCGTTTTTTCAAAATTGCCAAAATAAAAAAATTGCAGAGGTGATCAAATACCACCAAAAGAAAGCTCTATTTGTGGGGATGTCAATTTTGTTTGGGAGCCACGTCATAGGACCACGCAATTGTCAGTTAAATCTATGCATTGCCAAATTGCAAAAAGTGCTCTGGTCTTTGGTTAGCCAAATGGTCTGGGGCTTAAGTGGCTAATATTGGCCTTGGAGTTCTTGCTTTGACATTATTTTTTTGGCTGAGTAATGATTTGATTTGGTATATTTTCTATATTTTTGGATGCATAGAATGTACTTTTTGGTTAAGTTCTATTGGCAGATAGCATGTCTAATTGTATTTTTCTTTTTTTATTGCACATTAAAATAATTGTGGCGAATAATACTTAGCTATTGTTTTACTTCAAATTACAGTTTGGGAGTAGGCAGTTACATTAAAAAAATAAAAATAAATACAATGCGAAATTGACAAGGGACACCAACATAGTTGTATCTTTGATCTTAAAAACTACGGGATATTGGTGTTGTGGTAACTTGCCCAAATAAAAAACATAATAATATTATTCTTGATATCACTAGAAAAAAAAAAAAGCCTTTGAAAATTAGTTTGCAATAACTCCATCAGTATCGCCAGAAAAGCAGCTTCATTATTATCCCATCAAAGAAGAGAATGTGTGCTGCATTTGAAGATTTCATAATTTGGCATGCCACAAATGTT
Organism: Lithobates pipiens; assembly: GCF_037356315.1. Lineage (NCBI taxonomy): Eukaryota > Metazoa > Chordata > Amphibia > Anura > Ranidae > Lithobates > Lithobates pipiens. The sequence continues at coordinate 22,771,332 of NW_027507696.1, read as the reverse complement.
AATTCCCCATTACGAACGCTAGTTTACAAGACCGACCGCTTCTGGCTCTTCCTTGCTTCCAAGCATGCGCGTTTGTACTTTGGACTTTTGTCCGACAGACTTGTGTACACAAGCTTGGAAAATCCGACAACACACATTTGTTCGCGGAAAAATTTAAAACCTGCTAGCCAACATTTGTCTGCAGAAAATCCAACACCAATTGTCCGATGGAGCATACAAACGGTCGGTCGGATTTTGTACAAACTTTCCCGTGGATTTGTGTACAAAGGGCGTCGGCCGTGAACTTGTATTGCAAACACACGGCAGGACTTTTTCAGCCAACTTTCAACAAATCATGTGGTTTTTCTGCTCTTGACCGCCACCCTTTGGTCAACTTCTGTATTGTTGTCTGATCTTTTGCATTGGTTCTGAGCATGCGTGTTTGTAAAGTCCGATGGTTTTCTGTACACACGATCGGACTTTGCTCCATCTGACTTTTGTTGCCGGTAAGTCTGCCCATTCGCAGAGCCAACAAAAGTTTGAAGAAAACCGAAAAAGTTTGTCCGATGGAGCATACACACGGTCGGATGTTGCCTTAAAACATCTAATTTGCATGTTTGTTGTCAAAAAGTCAGATCGTGTGTATGGGCCTTTACATTATAAAGCAGACACCAACTTGTGTCTCTGCAGAGTAATACACCCTAGCTTTTCCCAGGTTTGTGAGACTAGAGAGTGTAAAGCCTCATACACACGATCGGACTTTATACAAACTTTCCTGTGGACTTTTGTACAAAGGGCGTTGGCCCTGAACTTGTTAACCATACACACGATCTGACTTTTTCAGCCAACTTTCACCAAATTATGTGGGTTTTTCCTGATCTTTACCACCTTTGGTCAACTACTGTATTGTTGTCTGATCTTTTGCATTGGTTCTGAGCATGCATGTTTGTAAAGTCCGATGGTTTTCTGTACACACGATCGGACTTTGCTCCATCGAACTTATGTTGTCGAGAAGTTTGTCTGTTCACATAGCCAACATTTGTCCGATGAAAATTGAAAAAGTTTGTCCGATGGAGCGTACACACGGTCAGATGTTGCCATAAAACAGCTAATTTGCATGTTTGTTGTCAAAAAGTCAGATCGTGTGTATGGGCCTCAAGACACACGTGAATGCAGTAGCAGCTTAACAGCCCTTGATTACTCTAGATTTTCAGGCACACACAGCATCCCTTCCTGGCCAAACTTATCTTCCCAGTGCCTTCCTCATAATACCCAATGCCAATACTTATTTCATTGACATATTTTTAATTTATTTTCTTTAAAAAATCTGGTCCATGAACCCAAAAAAATCTCTCTGTTCAACTGCTAACGTTTTTGTTTTTTCAAATTATTATTCTTACGTAAATCTTTTAAGATGTTTAAAAGCTTGCTATACACAGAATAACACAGATAGAGATATACAGACTGTATTTAAAACCACAGATGATGAAAAGCCAAAAAGGAGTTTATTTCCTTTACCATTGTGGTTTTTATTCTGCTGAGTTATAAATACCTTTAGTATCTTGTCAACATAAAATGAGCAAAGGGAAAACAAGCTGTACAAACATGTGGCAGGAAGCCATACCTAGGAGGGGATTTTACTACCCAGCATGATAAAATTAAAATATCCACAATAAAAGTTTTTGTTGCCTATTGCCTTGTGTAACTGTTTGGCTCACAAGATCTGTTAAAGTGCATGTGCAGCCAAAACTATTTTTTGTTTTTGGTCCATTGGGAAAGGAGCAGAACTCCTGTCAGTTTGCTTAAGCCTATCCCAGGCTCCATTAGAGAAATATTCCCCAATTACCTGCCCTGCTAACAAGGTTTTACCAGACATGAAGTGAAGAGAACTCTTCAACAGAAACACACAGCATAAAAAAATGTGTTAAGCAGATCAACTGTCTACAGCAAAATCCCCAACAGGGTTTCTAATTATAAAAATGTTTTTTCCTTGACACACACTTTTGATACTCCAAATTTGAGATAAAAGCCAAAGGCCATCATGGAGAGAAGAAATGCTTGGGCATGCCCTCATCATATTCCACCTTGACTACTTTAAACACTCTATTCGGTGTTCTAAAAACATACACAACTCCAATCCACTGGCGAATGAGTAATCCACTTCTCTTCTACTTGTTCCAAAGCTTATTCTATTCTATCCAAAAATCCCTCCACACTTTTCCAGTTCATAGTTCCAACGCCAACCTAAAAAACTTTCTACAGTATGGAATGTTCCTATTTCCCCACCTAACTTCCTAAAACCAACCCAGACTCAATTTCCCCTCTGCACATCACCTTGTCCTTTTCTCCATTCCAGTGGCTTAAAGCTGAACCCCAGTATAAATAAAAAAATAGACCCCGGAGCGGGGCTCCTCCTGCACTGCAAGGGTTTAATGGTCATAAAGCAGTTATACTTACCCAGTTCCTCACTCCCAGCTGTGTGACCAGTTTTCAAGGCCACTTCTCTTCTCTGTTCCATCAGTAGTAGGCACTCAGATATCATCACTAGCGGTCCTGCATTGTAAATGAGGAAGCAGAGGAGCCCACCCACAACCCATATAGTGCAGAGGGCCCCAGGGAGGAATGAGTCAAATATAACCGTTTTTCGTTCTAAACAAAAACGAGCCCGCTGCAAACATCAATTTTATTTCACCAGGAATTCAGTTACTAAACACAGAATTGCATTCACTATATCTGGTCCCTCGCAGTACACAGAATATGAAAATGCAATTATTTTAGTAAATATAAACTGCTAAATACCTTTTCTCATCAGCAGTATATAGCAGTCCTGTGACTATCAGTGTCTGGCCATGCACTGGTTAAAGCTAGTAGGGGGGGGATTTTCATTCTCCTCTGACTGTCCTATGAGGATGCACAATGCCTGACTTTCTGTCTGGAGAGTGCTGGTTAGCCCTAGGCTGATCACATACACCCTCTCAAAAAAACTCTGTAGAAATACACACCAAACTGAGTATGTGCAGAGTGCCCCAAGGCTCTGTATTATCAGGATATGGATTGGGGACAGTAAAGAGGGGAAGATCAGAGAAGACAGAACAAGCATGCTTTACTGCATATACAGTTTGATTTCATGGTTGTGGGTTTAGTAACACTTTAATTCTCATCAGTCACTGATCGATCATTGTTTTCTTGTGTGACAAGCCACATGCATTCTTCTTAGCTTACTCACTTTCCTCATATCTTCTATCACTCTAAATTATCTTGTTTATCTTGGTATGTTTTGCTAAACAACTGTATGTACTAGTTTTTGAAACATTTTATGTATTTTATTATGCTAGTGCTAGCCTTCCTTGGTATATCAATCACTCAGTACGGTGCTATAGGGGACGTTGGTGCCAAATAAATACTTACTAAAAACAATAATATATAGTGCCTTGAAAAAGTATTCACACGCCTTGAAATTTTCCACATTTTGTCATGTTACAACCAAAAACGTAAATGTATTTAATTGGGATTTTATGTGATAGACCAACACAAAGTGGCACATAATTATGAAGTGGAAGGAGAATGGTCACTGGTTTTCAAAAATTTTTACTAATAAATATCTGAAAAGTGTGGTGTGCATTTGTATTCAGTCCCCTTTACGCTGATACCCCTAACTAAAATCTAGTGGAACCAATTGCCTTCAGGAGTCACCTAATTAGTAAATAGAGTCCACCTGTGTGTAATTTAATCTCAGTATAAAATACAGTTGTTCTGTGAAGCCCTCGGAGGTTTGCTAGAGAACCTTAGTGAACAAAAGGCCAAGGAACACACCAGACAGGTCAGCGATAATAATGTGGAGACATTTAAAGCAGAGTTATGTTATAAAAAACTATCACAAGCTTTGAACAGCTCACAGAGCACTGTTCACTCCATCATCTCAAAATGGAAGTATGGCACAACTGCAAACCTACCAAGGCATGGCCATCCACCTAAACCGACAAGCCAGCAAGAAGCGCATTAATCAGAGAAGCAGCCAAGAGGCACATGGTAACTCTGGAGGCGCTACAGAGATCCACAGCTCAGATGGGAGAATCTGTCCACAGGACAACTATTAGTCGTGCACTCCACAAACCTGGCCTTTGTGGAAGAGTGGCAAGAAGAAATACATTTACTTTTTTGGTTGTAACATGACAAAATGTGGAAAACTTCAAGGGGTATGAAAACTTTTTCCAAGGCACTGTAGATGTAGACATTTTTAATTCATGCAAGGTTTACATGTACTGTAAAGCAATAAACAAAAAATTAAACATTGATGTCATGCTTGTTTTCGGAGTAAAATAGTATTGACATCTACAACACAGTGGACCTGTTTGTTATGTATTTCCAATCATTAATACTGTCATTGTAATTAGTGAATATGTTGACACTCCTACAGAGATCTTATATAGCAGTATCTCACGAGTTACAAAACCCCATTCAAGTAATCAGTATTGCAGAAATGATTGTCTAAAGGCAATTAATATTGATCAACATGTTAAATGATACAACATTCATTGCTGTTCCTAAGCATGGGTCTAAATGGCAGATGTAACATGGAAATACAAAGAGCTTCATAAAGCACTGGCAGAAATGATTCTGTACACACTAGTAGACTTAAAAATCTGATTTTCTCTAACAAAGAATGTTGTCAAAACTATCATTCATGTTCTCAAAATTCGCAAATATGTATATGCAGATATGATCATAAAGAAAACATTTATAGAAGAAAATTTGTGCTATTACACTGACAGAACTTGAAACTCTTGTTCCAAATACAAATTGATTGAACAACAGAAAACTGTCATTTACTTACCAAATTCATTCATAAGAGCTCTAGCCTTTGATACAAATGGTCCCACTTCACTAGGATGCATCTTTGCCCTTTCTTTTAAATCTGCACCTACAAAGAAAACATATTAAACATATATGTAAAAGACAAAAAAAGACAATATTTTCACAGCTTTGCTATTGGCGCTATTTAAAATGAACTAAAATAAACATTGGATTTACAGTTGACAATGTAGGAAATCACAGAATAATAGAGATTATAGCAGAAAATAGCTACAGATAGTAAATAGATTTTTTGCAAGAATAGATAGTGTGTTCCAATGCACTTTTGACCATCTCCATATCCTCTATAGCAACAGCAAAACATACAGGGCTTCCAATGATGACAATAGTCTGGTGTAATTTGTAAAACAAAGATAGTGCTCTGAATTTACTGTATTCCTGACAGAGACAATGGTGCAGAGGACACATGATAGAGCTGGAGATTTCCCTATTTGTTTGCATTTCTACAGGTCAGCCAGCTTATAAATATCGGATGAGCTCAATGTGTATGGTGATATCTCTGATGTGCTTTGCCCATAGGTATGTATACCATGTGGATTATATCTGGATGCATTGGAATTCTGCAGATTATGTTGACATCTTATCAGTCTATACCCTTTTCTATTTTATATTATACTTTATTTCATTTCAGATCATGTGATCTAACCTGTCTTTGGGGGCTTTCTGGACCCTCACTGGGGGATATGTGTGGAGCAATTTGGGGCTGCACATGGACAGCTTTTCTGATTCGGTTTTACTTTTTGGGACCCTCTCCACTCCCACCATTTGTGGGTAAATTGTACTATCTGGTAGGCTATCGTGCTATTTTATTATGTGTGCTATACAATATCACTTCAGTTTATCTTTTTGGAAATGCAAAGAAAGCAGATATACTATGTGCAGTGAAGATTTATCTAATGCTATGTACGTATGTATTTTTCTAAACAGACACCGGGCTCTGGTTGTTAAAAAAAAAAACCCTGAAGAAGGGCATCAAGCCGGAAACGTTGGGTTCATACTTAAGCCTATTTGTTGTTTGTATGTACTTTGCAAATTTTATGTATCCATATTGATGTATTCTCTTGTCTTTGACAATACAATTCCTTGATTGAATATATGTTTACTACAATAAATTTTCTATTTTTGATACAAATTATTGTTCTTGGTCACTTTTAAAGTCCCGCCCATTCATGGGGGTTCATGTGTTTTTTCTAAAATGTTGGGATGTGTTGACCTCTAACAAATGACTCCACTGGTCTTGGAATTCTTTTTCCATGAGATTGCCAAGGAACTGCCATAAATTTAGATTTTATGTAAAACATGTAGAACTTAGTACACCACTGGTTCTAGTACTATTTGCAGCTCTTGGGATTTACTAAATTTTGCAAAGGAATTTGTCCTTCGCTTAGTGCAGGCATGCTCAACCCATGCCCCACAGACCTCATAGCAAGAGATTGTGACAGGCTCTCTATGGAGCCGGTTCACACATCTCTGCAGTGGCTTCCATGCGAATTACACAGTGTGCCTGTGTGTCGTTTGTTCCAATTCAGGTCCAAATTCAGCCAAAAATTCAGGCTGAAATCGGACCTGAAACAGTGAATGGAGATACACCATACTCCTGCTGTGAGCCGCTGCCATCTTTAGTGCGAACCCAGCCTTAGCTTTGCTTATTAAAGAAGTTTATTGCACTACTAGGGCATGCACTTCTCTGGTCTGTAGTTTTGGCAATTCAAGGGACGGCTGCAAAGTCCCTGTGGAGGCTGCAACACTGGTTCAGAGCTTTATTCACTGGTCACATTGGCTGGGTATAATGGTGATTTGATTAATAAAAAATTCGATTTGTGTCACTGTGATTAAAAATTTGGTAAACATCCAATGGGGATTGGTCCTATGGAAAATTATAATCCTGATTGTTGTTTAAAATCTTCATTATGCTATTTAAACTAAAAAAAGATTTAAGAAAACATCTTTTTTTTTAAGATTTTTAAAAAGACATTTAGATTCTGAACCATTTCAATTCATTGTGGCTGTGACTGGTTACCAAATCTATTCAATAAGTTGCACACGCTCTTCAAAATGTTGAACATCCCTGGCTTAGTGAATCTGTTGAAAATTAAACTTGTGAAGAATACCTAATCAGGTGGAAAGGAAAAAAAAAACAGCATTTTTTGTTTGCAAATGATTGGATGACCGAAGTCAGCAGAACTTCACCCTTTTCACTAAGTGGAAGTTCAGATTGCAAAGTGAACAGACCACTTGCCTTTAGTAAATCAACTGCCATGTCTCTAAAAACCAAGTGTACCTAGAAACAAGCCTTTTACTAAAGAGCAGCTGAGTTTCTAGATGCATCTGAAGCTAAACTCACGGATAAATCCAGGCAAACCTGCCAGAAAACACAGCCACATCTTCAACCTGTACTACAGCAGCATTGTAGGTTGGTCAAGAATATATACTCATCAAGGTGACTTGACACTGAGAAGCAGCATACTGATGAGCTCATGCCTCTTCCCCACTGTACCCTCCTGTCAGCATATGCACTGTCAGCACATGCAACAAAGTCTGACTGGCTCCTAGTGGAGGTTCACCCTATAAGAGCTGTCTTACATGGGCCCACAAGAAGCTGATGCCAAGACAAGTACTGCTACTTATATGTAGCGATTTTGTTTTGTATTGTTTACATGACTGAATTAAGTAGTGCATTTTATATCAGTCTGGAATTCAGTTTAACCGGTTTCCAACCGGCTCACATCTATATAAGGGGGCAGAATAGCTCCCCTGCATGAAACTCCGTACAGGTAAGGGGTTCCTTTAAGAGTTTCCAGAGGGCGTGTGCACATCCCCTTCACGTCGGGGGACCCAATGCACGTGGCCAGCGATTGGCGCCAGCCATGCGTGATCATGTGCACAAATGTTTTGCACTCACACACACAAATCCCTGTGCTGTTAGAGGAGAGGAGACATGTTGTTTGTTCCTACTATGTAGGAATAGCGATAGGTTGCCTCTCCTACTCAGTCTTATCCACATACAGTGAGAACACACTGCGGAAACATACATTTAACCCCTTCCCTACCAGTGTCATTTACATAGTAATCAGTGCATTTTTATAGCACTGATCCCTGCATAAATATCAATGGTCCCAAAAATGTGTCAAAAGTGTCCGATCTGTCCGTCACAATATCGGAAAAAACGCAAAAAAAAAATCGCAGATCACCACCATTACTAGTAAAAAAAAAAAAAATGCCATAAATCTTTCCCATAGTTTGTAGGCACTGAAACTTTTAGAAAACAATCAATATACGCTTATTGCGATTTGTTTTACCAAAAAGATGTAGAATATATATTGGCCTAAACTGATGAAGAAATTTGTTTTTTAAAAAACATTTTTGGGGATATTCATTATAGCAAAAAGTAAAAAATATTGTTTATTTTTTCAAAATTGTTGCTCTTTTTTGTGTATAGCGTAAAAAAATAAATTGCCGCGGTGATCAAATAGCACCAAAAGAAAGCTCTATTTGTGGGAAAAAAGGACGCAAATTTTGTTTGGGTACAACATTGCATGACCACACAATTACCAGTTAAAGCGACGCAGTGCCAAATTGTAAAAAGTGCTCTGGTCAGGAAAGGGGTAAAACCTCCCAGGGCTGAAGTGGTTAAAAACATTTTATGTAAAAAAAAAAAAGTGAATACAGAGCAACTAGTAATTCAAATAATGTATTAATACTAATAAAAATACATAAAAAATAACAATGAGAAAAAAAATAAAAATGCATGGGATAAGTCTAAATGAAAACCATGGCCATCAGGCAAAGACTCCTTTCGCTTACTTTTCCCTTTTGAAGTACAAGGAGTAATTCGTGGACAAAATCTTATCTTATGTGAATACATTATGATCACAGAGCACTAACGCATTTTTACATTTTCCCTTTCAGCATGTTCAACTTGAAGGAACATTTCCATAATCGCTGTTGAAAAACGGGAATGTGAAGTTCAGATACAAAAGTAAAATCCAGCAATGTCTCACTGAGTAAACAAAGAGACTGAAACATACTCATCACTCTGCACGCGCTTTCTTTAAAAACATAAACAGTCCTTGCAGCTACATTTTAGTAGAGTCTACGTGCGTTCATCCACCATACTTCCATTACAATGCACGTGCATCAAGCTCTCAACTACTTCAGTGGGAATATACAGATATCTAGGACTGTACGTTAATCATTTAAATGGCAGTAGCAAATAACAAATGGAATTATTTACTAAGTATTGAAGACAAAAATGTCTAATGCAACACTGGTTAGAGCACAATAACATCTAAATAGCTTAAAGTGCATATGCAGACAGATTATGAACATTCAGGCATTTACCTATTTACACAAGCATTAAATAAAGCTTAAAATAAGCCCTTACTGACTAGGGATGCACAGTTACCATTTTTTTACGAGTACCAATACTTTTTTTTTAGTACTCGCCGATACCTACCTCGACTGTTTTGTTTACCCTCCAGCTGTCAGCAATGGTACAAAGCTTTGAAAAGTCATTTACAAAGGAAATAGATTCTTTTTTTTTTTTTTTTTGCGCTTTTTCAATGTGAAATGTGTAAATATATATTAATATGAATGTGTGAAAATATTCACTAACAAAGCAAACAAAAAAAAAAAGTTTTAATTGTTTATCGTTTATAAAATAGATGTGAACAACAAAAAAAGCAGGAAATGAATAATTAAGTGGAGGAGAATAGGTTCGTTAATTATGGCTGATTACAGTAAATTAAGGGTTAATAAGGGGTTAAACAGAGGAACATTTGTTCATCCCCACCGACAGCTCAAAGAACTGAGCCTGAAAGTATAAGTTTCAGGTATCGTACATTTGCATGAATACCGATACTTGTAAAAATACTCGGTATCGATACCGATACCAGTATTGGTGCAACCCTATTACTGACCTCTGCAGTTGCAGTTACTGTGTGACAATTAATTCTCAAAGTCAACAGCAGAATCATTACAGTCGTCTAAGTCCTTCTCTCAAGCAGCTCAGCTCACCCCAGTTTCTCTTCCCAGCAGTTATCTGACAGCCTTTCAACCTTCTAATATCTAGTCTAAACACAGGGAACACTCTGGTCGGGAGAAGCAGGGTGGGCTTGGCTGCTGGGAAATAATGACTTCAGTGGTTCTGGTGTGATCCCCTGTGCCTGCAGTTATATATGTCAGTAAAGACCCATACACACTATCAGACTTTCTGCTGATTTTTTGCTTCAGATTTACCAAAACCATATACCGTATATACTCGAGTATAAGCCGAGATTTTCAGCCTCTTCTTTGAGGCTGAAAGTGCCCCCTCGGCTTATACTCGAGACACCGCTGTCTGACTGCTCGATCAGCGTATCGAGCAGACAGACGGCGGACATTAAAATTCAAAAGCCGCGCCTCCTTCTCCGCCTCCGCCTGTGATAGGCGGAACACTGAATTTCCCAGCAGTCAGTGTTCCGCCTATCACGGACATCCGCTCATTCTCATACTACGGACGACGATGAGAGGATGTCCGTGATAGGCGGAACACAGGCTGCTGGGAAATTGAGTGTTCCGCCTATCACAGGCGGAGGCGGAGGCGCGGCTTTTGAATTGTAGAATGGCCGCCGAGAAGAGCGGCGATCCATCGGCACGACACGGGACGGAGAAGGCACGGGACGGAGGAGGCACGGGACGGAGGAGGCACGGGACGGAGGAGGCACGGGACGGAGGAGGCTCGGGACGGAGGAGGCTCGGGACGGAGGCTCGGGACACAGGTAGGCTGGACACACACACAAGGCTGCACGGACACACACACAGGGATGGATGGATGGATGGACACACACACACACACACACACACACACAGGGATGGATGGATGGATGGATACACACACACACACACACAGGGATGGATGGATGGATGGATGGATAGATACACACACACACACACACACACACACACAGGGATGGATGGATGGATGGATGGACACACACACAGGGATGGATGGACGGACACACACACAGGGATGGATGGATGGATGGACACACACACAGGGATGGATGGACGGACACACAGGGATGGACGGACACACAGGGATGGACAGCCATGTCTCACCCTCGGCTTATACACGAGTCAATAAGTTTTCCAGTTTTTTGGGGGTAAATTGGGGGCCTCGGCTTATATTCGGGTCGGCCTATACTCGAGTATATACGGTAATATGAGGTCAAACCTTAGGAGTTTCAATTTGTATGTAATCAGGCAGGGCCCTTCTACTACATGGTTTTCGTAAATCTGAAGGAAAAAATCAGCAGAAAGTCTGATAGTGTGTATAGGGCTTAAGGGATTATTTAAAGTGACTGTAAAGGATCAAAAGAGTCTTCTAAATGAGTGCTTTATGGTAATTTTTTTTTCCGTCTACCATTATCATAGACTATAGCTGAACTTCCCTCGGTATGCCCTCAAGTTTATCACGACAATATGATTGGAGTGAATGCGGTCATGGGGAGTACTAGGATGTTATGTATGATTTATTCTTGCACAGTTGGTCTTGTACTCATCTTTTGAGATTACACCACCTATTATCTTCTTTAAAAAAATAAATAAATGGTGGGCACTCGAAGAGGGGTAAAAGCCATGAGCGCTAATGGGGAACTCCAGAGGAGGAGAATTGCTGCTCCGTGCAAAACTATTGCACAGAACAGATAGGTTTAACATATATTTTTCATATATATATATATAATAATAATAAACACACACACATTTTATATATATATATATATATATAAAATTATTATTAATAATAATGTTAAACCTACCTGCTCTGTGCCCATGGCTCTTACCCCTCTCCGAGTGCCCACCATAGAAAGCCACTTTCTACGGGAGCACTGACTGCAGCGGTAGCCATTGGTGTTGGATCAAGATTGGGCTCAGGTAAGTATAAGGGGTGCTGGGGAAGGAGCAAGTCAATCTATTTATATAAAATATAAAAATAAATAGGGTTTATTAAATAATTATTTAAAAAAATGTGATTTAAAGACAGACCGGCTAAATCCCTGTTATGAATGTGCCTAGGTCCATAGCACCTAGTAGGTAGTGATGTGGTGTTAAAGTGGTTGGTAGGGAGCCTAGGTTCTGGCCTTATTTTAAATGAGTCTCCCTACATATTTTTATTTTGTTTTTCTCCAGTACCCCAGGCGAGAAAGTGCATGTAGCAATGTGCCCAGTTATTCTCACTTGACTTATTCCTTAGATAGCATGGTCGATAGTGGACCCTCCCTTCCCACCACTGTTTGACCATGCATCTAGCAAGACGACAATTACTTAGATATGATCAACCGCATTCCGCTCTGGCAGCAGGCAACGTCACATAGGCCCCTTATGCACAGTGTCATCCATTCTGTCACGTTTTTGCTATGAAAAATGGATTCAGTTTACATCAGCTAATATCCATCTCCCATTTAATTCCATTACATTTACATCAGTTTTTCGTCTATTTACATCTGGGGGGGTTTTTTGTCCGCTTTTGTTTAAAGCGGAGGTCCACCCTAAAATGGACCTTCCGCTCATCGGAATCCCCCCCCCCCCTCCGGCGCCACAATTGGCACCTTTCAGGGGGGAGGGGGTGCAGTTACCTGGATAATCCAGGTAACTGCACCCACTTCCGGGATAGCTCTCTGCGGAAAGGGGCGTAGATTATGCCCCTTTCCGCAAGTGCCCGCCCCCTTCCGCAAGTGCCCCGCTGCCTGCTGGGAAACACACAGATCCCAGAGGCAGCGGGGACCGTCCTTATTGCGCAGCGCGACTCGCGCATGCGCAGTAGGGAACCGGGAAATGAAGCCGAAAGGCTCCATTTCCTGATTCCCATACCCAAGATGGTGGCGGCAGCACCCGAGTGACGATCTAGAGATCGGCTTCGGGTGCCGACATCACAGGCGCGCTGGACAGGTAAGTGTCACTATTTTAAAAGTCAGCAGCTGCAGTATTTGTAGCTGCTGGCTTTTAAAAAAAAAAAAAAAAAACGCGGAGTCCCGGTGGACTCCCACTTTAAATCCGTTTGCCCATAGGAATGCAATGCAGAAAAATGGACAGACTGAACGCCTGTGTGAAAGGGGTCTAACTATGAAAGGTGGAGGGAGATGAGGTGGGCAGAGGTCAGCACTGTCAGTACTGATACAAGAGGAGGGAGGGGTGTCAAAGAAAGGCTCCCGCTAACTGAAAATAAATAAATAAATTAAAAAAACAGCAGACAGCAATTATGTAGCATGCCATTATTTAAAGAATGTAAAAATAAATTAAGATGTGAGCTTTCTTTATATGACATGAAACAAGCCAAATGAGCATTGGGAAGCAGCAGCACTGGTTACACAAGACTTACAGCAAACTGGAAATGTGTGTGTATGTAAAGGTGTATATGTATATATATATATATATATATATATATATATATATATATATATATATATATATATATATATATATATATATATCTCCTGTGACTAGAGGTAAATGCATTTCAATATGAATTTCTCAGTGGTCTGTGTGCCAAATATGTCAGTAGTACTTAACACCAGTAAATCATCTTCTGCTGAAAGGCATAACTGTAATGACATCAGTACTGGCATTTACATAAAATTGCTGTGGTTCGAAGTGCAATAACATAAAAAAAAACTGTTTATATCTGGGGAAAAAATCTGTGCAATATCGCAGTAGTATCTGCAGATAATAAGGAACACAGCACTAAATAATAAAATACATATGACAGCTGTCAACACAGGGGCTGCTTTACATATTTAATCCTGCAGCATGACAATTCCAACTTCCTCTTGACATTTGGTTAATGCATCAATAAATGTACCTCTAAAAGCAATTCCTAACTAGGAGTTTTGTGCACCAGTGATTCATGCTGAAGTCCCTTGTTGCACTGCAGATGTTATTGCCAGTCACTGGCAACTGCCATTCTGTTTATGGCATGCTGCAGCTCACATTTTCCTGTGCTGGGACAGGCCCTGTTGCACAACCATAACATACTGTAAATAGAGCAACTTTCATTACTTACTGTATAATATGTGAGATTTACTACTCATTGTTAAACCAAAAAAACAAAAAATGCAATTGGCGAAAAAAAAACCTTAACATTTTTGTCAAATTTACACCAATACATTTATAAACTAAACCAAAGCATGTAATAAATATTACCATTTTGAAAAACCCAATTCAAATACCGTATATACTCGAGTATAGGCCGACCCGAATATAAGCCGAGGCCCCCAATTTACCCCCAAAAAAACTGGCAAACTTATTGACTCGTGTATAAGCCGAGGGTGAGACATGCCTGTCCATCCCTGTGTGTGTGTCCGTCCATCCCTGTGTGTCCGTCCATCCCTGTGTGTCCGTCCATCCCTGTGTGTCCGTCCATCCATCCCTGTGTGTGTGTGTGTCCATCCATCCATCCATCCCTGTGTGTGTGTGTCTCCATCCATCCATCCATCCATCCCTGTGTGTGTGTGTCTCCATCCATCCATCCATCCATCCCTGTGTGTGTGTGTCTCCATCCATCCATCCATCCATCCCTGTGTGTGTCTCCATCCATGTGTGTGTGTGTGTGTGTGTGTGTGTGTGTGTGTGTGTGTGTGTGTGTGTGTGTGTGTGTGTGTGTGTGTCCAGCCTACCTTTGTCCCGAGCCTCCGTCCCGTGCCTTGCCTCCTTGCCTCCGTCCCGTGCCGTGCCTTGCCTCCTTGCATCCGTCCCGTGTCGTGCCTTGCCTTGCCCCCGTCCCGTCCCGTGCCGTGCCGTGCCGTGCCGTGCCTTGCCTTGCCTCCGTCCCGTGCCCTCTTCGTCGGCGGCCATTGTAAAGTTCAAAAGCTGCGCCGCCGCCTTCGCCTGTGATAGGCGGAACACTGAATTTCCCAGCAGCCTGTGTTCCGCCTATCACAGACGTCGTATCATCCTCGTCCGTAGTACGAGGATGATACGATGTCCGTGATAGGCGGAACACAGGCTGCTGGGAAATTCAGTGTTCCGCCTATCACAGGCGAAGGCGGAGCCGGAGGCGCGGCTTTTGAATAGAATGGCCGCTGTCTGTCTGCTCGACACGCTGATCGAGCGGGCAGACAGCGATGACTCGAGTATAAGCCGAGGGGGGCACTTTCAGCCTCAAAAAAGAGGCTGAAAATCTCGGCTTATACTCGAGTATATACGGTAACTTTAAATGGAACTTGTCAAGAAATAAATTCTGGCATGCCACAATATCCACGTGACCTCCAGAAGATATACCCCACTTCATGACCAGGCCATTTTTTTGCTTTATGGCACTGCATTACTTGAATTTATGTAATTAATATCCCCACAAATAGAGCCTTCTTTTGGTGGTATTTCATCACCACAGGGTTTTTTTAGTTTTTGAAAAAAAAATATATATTTTTAACTAAACTCTGCTATAAAACATATCCAATAAAAAATTTTAAAAAATCAAATTACTTCATAAAATTAGGCCAATATATATTCTGCTAAGTTTTTTGGTTAAAAAAATCCCAATAAGCATATATTGATTGGTTTGCACAAAAGTTATAGTGTCTTCAAACTATGGTATTTCGCTTAGAAAATTGTTTTTCTGGTTCTCTATTGCATTATACATGTGTGTCCTTTTGTGGTCCAAGCATTGTTTTTCCTTTTAGTAACAGTCTTGTGATATTGGCCATGTTTATGGAACACAAGTTCAGACCCTCATGCTGACTGCTGTTCGTGTAAAAACCTTGAAATCTCTAAAAATAAAAATGTATAATAAAATGGTACAATGTTAAAGCAACCTTACAGAAAATGTAACTATATGTTTGTTTTATGATTTCTCAAAGCCATCAGATTCTTTGTACCACTTCTTTAGAGCTTTTTTAGACTAGTGTCTAAAATCTAAAGCCCCATTTTTCTGCAGATTTTTGTCTTCAGATTTAGCAAAACCACATTATATGAGGTCAAACCTTAAGAGTTTCAATTTGTATGCAATCAAGCAAGCCCTAGCACTACATGGGTTTGGTAAATTTGAAGACAAAAATCTGCAGAAAATCTAATAGTGTGTATGGGGCTTTAGATTTTGCCCTGTATTTGGCGCCATCCATCTTCCCATCAACTCTGACCACCGTCTCGGTCCCTGCTGAAGAAAAGCACCCCCACAACATGATGCTGCCACCACCATGCTTCCCCCTACTCCCCCTGTCCCAGTCACTAGTCTAAAAAAGCACTAAAGAAGTGGTACAAAGAATCTGATGGCTTTGAGAAATCATAAAACAAACATATAGTTACATTTTCTGTAAGGTTGCTTTAACATTGTACCATTTTATTATACGTTTTTATTTTTAGAGATTTCAAGGTTTTTACATGAACAGCAGTCAGCATGAGGGTCTGAACTTGTGTTCCATAAACATGGCCAATATCACAAGACTGTTACTAAAAGGAAAAATAATGCTTGGACAACAAAAGGACACACATGTATAATGCAATAGAGAACCAGAAAAACAATTTGCTAAGCGAAACTAATAGGCTTAAAAAAATAAAGTGCCACATTCCAAAAATACGACCATGATTTCCAAATGCAGACTTCTTGTTTCTTTAGAATTTACATGTATTTGACACAATTTACAATGGAAATTTGGACAGAAGAATAAATGAAAACATAAAGGAAAGGGGTAACAACCACCAAAGACACTGAACAAGTGTCAGGAGTGTGATTAAAGCTTATGCTCTTATGCCGCGTAAACACGACTGGACTTTGACGGACTAGGTCTGACGGTCTTCCCGGCGGACTTTCCGAATGAACGGACTTGGCCACACACAATCATACCAAAGTCAGATGGATTCGAATGTGATGACATATGACCAGACTAGAATAAGGAAGTTCATAGCCAGTAGCCAATAGCTGCCCTAGCGTTTTTTGTCCGTTGGACTAGCCTACACACGAGTGGATTTCTTGATAGGAACTGGGTCCGGCAGAGTTCCAATGAAAAAATTTGAAACATGTTCTATTTCTAAAGTCCGTCAGATTTTTGGACAGCAAAGGTTCGATGCAGCCCACACACAATCGAATTGTCCAACGGATTTGTTCCATCAGACCTTTTCTGTCAAAAAATCCGGTCATGTGTACGTGGCATAACTCTGTATCTTGCCGCACAGGTCCAGCCCATGTCTCTGTTGCTAGGCAGTGGGGACAATGCTTCCTATCCTGGCCTGTCCTCTTTCCAGCCTGGGTCTTTTTTGCCAGGCCCTATTCTGGGGACACCACCTCCTTCCTCTTCATTGGACTGAGTGTCACAACAAGATGACAATGTAGCCATGGTAATCTTTAAAGGGTAACTTCACTTTCATGGTTAAAAAAACAGCAAATAAAAAAATATACATAGAGCATATACAATTTCAACACAAGTCATTTTGTAATGGAATGTTATTAACCACTTCAGTGTAGAGTATTTTCACCCCCTTCCTGCCCAGGCCAACTTTCAGCGCGGTCGCACTTTGAATGACAATTGCGTGGTCATGCAACACTGTAAACAAATTTATATATTTTTTCCCCATAAATAGAGCTTTCTTTTGTTGGTATTTGATCACATCTGTGGTTTTTAATTCTTGCACTATAAACAAAAGAAGAGTGACAAGTTTGAAAAAAAAAAAACAATATTTTTTGCTTTTAGCTATAATAAATATCCCAATAAAAGTAAAAAAAATAATAATAATTTTTTTTCCTCAGTCAGGCCAATATGTATTTCTTCTACATATTTTTGGTAAAAGAAAAAACGCAATAAGCATATATTGATTGATTTATGCAAAAGTTATAGCGTCTACAAAATAGGGGATAGATTTATGGCATTTTTATTTATATTTTTTACTAGTAATGACGGCGATCTGCGATTTTTATCGTGACTGTGACATTGCGGCGGACATAGACATTTTTTACACTATTTTGGGATCATTCACATTTATACAGCGATCAGTGCTTTAAAAATACACGGATTACAGTATAAATGTCCCTGGCAGGGAAGGGGTTAACACTCGGAGGCCATCAAGGGGTTAAATGTGTTACCTAGTGAGTGATTCTAACTGTAGGGTGAGGTGACCGATCGGTGTTCCTCTGTACTGGGACAACACAATCGGTCTCCTCTCCCCTGACAGGATGTGGATCTTTGTGTTTACACACACAGATCCAAGTCTCGGCTCTGTTACCGGCAATCGCAGGTGCCCGGCAGACAAAGCGGGTGCGCACATTGGCTCCCGAGCGACGCGGCGTGCACAGCGCCCCGTAGACGGCCGGGAAGCAGAGGACATTTTATGACGCCCGCCCAGGATGGGAGATACCGCCTGCAGACGTCATTTGACTATGGGCAGGGAAGGAAGTGGTTAAAAAATGACCTTTACTTTTCAATCTGTAGCATTGTTATATTTTATTAAATGCAATGCAATATGGCAACCTGGAGGCATGCTGTACACAGATGGTGTACAGAATGCCCCTCAAAAATGTAATTTCCTGCTTGTGTGATTGGCTGATTTTCCCAGAAGTCTGCACTAAGATACAAGTCAAATTTTTGGCTTCCCCTGCAACAAAACTGTAATTTTTAGTGAAAACACTTCTAAAAGGATGCAGACCCTGACACTTTCCCCATTATAAATCTGAAAATCACATGGAAACAGACAAACAGCTTTTTCTTCAAATAAACAAAAGAAACAAAAAAAGTAGGGTTCTGCAACAAAGTTTGCTAAAATCCTTGCAGTTTACATAGATCACCTAGATCAGGGGTCTCAAACTGGCGGCCCTCCAGCTGTTGTGAAACTACAAGTCCCATTATGATTCTACCTGTGGGAGTCATGCTTGTAACTGTCAGCCTTGCAATGTCTCATGGAGCTTGTAGTTTTGCAACAGCTGGAGGGCCGCCAGTTTAAGACCCCTAACCTAGAGAGTAATATTTTTTCTTAACAAAAGTGGTCTTAGTCTTTAACCCCTTTGTGCCGGCGCCTCCTGGCCCTTTAAGGGGTTATATATACAGTGCGTTGAAAAAGTATTCACACCCCTTAAAAAATTTCCACATTTTGTCATGTTACAATTTTTTTTTTTTTTTAAATGATAAATGGTTTTCACATTTTTTTTTACAAATAAATATCTGAACGTGTGGCGTGGATTTGTATTCAGCCCCCCAGTCAATACTTTATAGAACCACCTTATGCTGCAATTATAGCTGCAAGATATTTTGGGTATGTCTCTACCAGCTTTGCACATCTAGAGAGTGAAATTTTTGCCCATTCTTCCTTGCAAAATAGCTCAAGCTCTGTCAGATTGGATGGAGAATTGTCTGAACAGCAATTTTCAAGTCTTGCCACAGATTCTCAATTGGATTTAGGTCTGGACTTTGACTAGGCGATTCTAACACATGAGTACGCTTTGATTTAAAACCATTCCATTGTAGCTTTGGCTATATGTTTAGAGTCGTTGTGCTGCTTGAAGGTGAACCTCCGCTCCAGTCTCCAGTCTTTTGAAGACTCTAACAGGTTTTCTTCTAAGATTGCCCTGTATTTGGCACCAGGGCAGCCATCAGGGATTTTTGGGCCTCTTGCACAGCTTTAGGCCTGGGCACGCCCCCCCCCCCCCCCACACACACCACGACCATTCCCCAGGGCTTGCCCACGGGCCATCCTATCAAATCCGCACACCGGCCACCTCACTTGTGCGCACTCAGCCCCCCCCCCCAATCCTGTATATATGTCAGCCACACACACACACATATATTTTTTTTTATTATATACCCCTCACATACACACAGTGCTGTGTTTTGGCCTAGGTTGCCACTTTGCGGGAGGCAGCAAAAAAGCCACCCAATCCCCCTACGAAAAATAAAAAATAATACCCACACCCTACTCCCGCACACAGTCAACAGCGGTGCTTGGTGTCAGCACTGCTCCATTTGCCAGAGAACTCGGCAGTGGCGTTGTGATAGGGGAGAGGAGAGCTGCGGGCTGTCTGTGTATTCGACCCCCTCGCTCCCCTCCCCTTTCTCCTGTCAGCCAAAGAGAGAGAGTGGCTCTAATCGGGGACGCTCTGACCTCCCTTCATTCTCCGGTTTCCGCTGGTCATATGTGTGTCAGGGGAGACATCATGTCCTAGGAGAGGTGAGAGTGATCTGTGGACACAGCCAAGTCAACACTCTGTGCACAGACATCCAATATCATTGTCACCCTCCTTCTCAGACTGGGCTCTTCTCTACACCTCCTCTCACTTGAACAGTTAACTGTCATCTGCGCCTGCCCCATGCAGACTGTGTTACCTACCTGTGTGTGGGGGGTGCCCCTACACCCCCCTCCGCTCACCTATGTGCTTACTTCTCCCACCCAAGCCCCACACAGCCACCAGGGACCCTGCACAGCCACCAGGGACAACCCAAAGCAGCTACCAGATTCCCCACACAGCCACCAGGGGTCCCGAATAGCCACTTGAGAAGGAAGGGTGAGACAATTTTAGATAGAGTGGGGTGACCCATTTTAGGCTGCTTTCACACTGGGGCGGTATTCAGGCGTTACAGCGCTAAAAATAGCGCCTGTGTAACGCCTGAAAAAAACCGGCCCCTTTAACTCCAGTGTGAAAGCCGGAGGGCTTTCACACTCTAGCGATGCGCTGGCAGGACGGTGAAAAAAATCCTGCTAGCTGCATCTTTGCAGCGGTGAAGGAGCGGTGTATTCACCGCTCCTAAACCGCTCCTACCCATTGAAATCAATGGGACACCGCGGCAATACCGCCGGCATAGCGCGGGTTTAACCCCTTTTCGGCCGCTAGCGGGGGTTAAAACCACCCCGCTAGGGCCCGCACACCGCCGCTAAAACGACGGTAAAGCGCCGCTAAAAATAGCGGCACTTTACCGCCGACGCCGCTCCCGCTGCAGTGTGAAAGCAGCCTTAGTCTTGCCTACGGCAGCACACAACCAACATTTACCACTACATACACAAACCTGTAAACACACAAGGCTCTGGCCCCTCCCTGTACACAAACAGCCCCCCTTCCTTTCCCTCACAGCCCCCTCTTGTGAAGAAGATCTTCTTAACTGGTCCCAGCTCAGATTCACAAAGCTGACATGTTGCTGAGAAGCATAGAACAGATCACACGAAGGGTGCACATACACATAGTAGCAAGAGGTGTCAGTAAATAGCTCGATGTCTGAGCTCAGTGACACGAGAACAGCAGAAACTGTGAAATAGTTGCACAGCACTGCTCCCCTCCAACTGTCCTGCCTTGTTCTGGCCCGGGCGGGCAGCCCTGTTTGGCACCATCCATCTTCCCATCAACTCTGACCAGCTTCTCTGTCCGCGCTGAAGAAAAGCATCCGCACAACATGATGCTGCCACCACGTTTCACAGTGGGGATGAGGTGTTCAGGGTGATGTGCAATGTTGGTTTTCCGCCACACAGCATTTTGCTTTGAGGCCAAAAAGTTCCATTTTGGTCTCATCTGACCAGAGCACGTTTTCAGGTTGCCAGCCATGTGGGGGACACAGCAAACAGGACTTCTTTTGGCTTTTGTTCAACAATGGATTTATTCTTGCCATTCTTCCATAAAGGCCAGATTTGTGGAGTGCACGACTAATAGTTGTCCTGTGGACAGATTCTTCCACCGGAGCTGTGGATCTCTGCAGCTCCTCTATAGTTACCATGGGCCTCTTGGCTGCTTGTCGGACTAATGCTATCCTTGCCCGGCCTGTCAGTTTAAGTGGACGGTCATGTCTTGGTAGGTTTGCAGTTGTGCCATGCTCTATTTTCAGATGATGAATTGAACAGTGCTGCGTAAGATGTTCAAAGCTTAGGATATTTTTTTAATAACCTAACCCTGCTTTAAACTTCTCCACAACTATGTGTGTGTGTGCATATATATATATATACAGTGGTGTGAAAAAGTGTTTGCCCCCTTCCTCATTTCCTGTTCCTTTGCATGTTTGTCACACTTAAGTGTTTCGGAAAATCAAACCAATTTAAACAATAGTCAAGGACAACACAAGTAAACACAAAATGCAATTTGTAAATGAAGGTGTTTATTATTAAAAGGTGAAAAAAAAATCCAAACCATCATGGTCCTGTGTGAAAAAGTGATTGCCCACTAAACCTAATAACTGGTTGGGCCACCCTTAGCAGCAACAACTGCAACCAAGCGTTTGCGATAACGTGCAATGAGGCTTTTACAGCGTCCTGGAGGAATTTTGGCCCACTCATCTTTGCAGAATTGTCCTAATTCAGTTACATTTGAGGGTTTTCGAGCATGAACGGCCTTTTTAAGGTCATACCACAACATCTCAATAGGATTCAGGTCAGGACTTTGGCTAGGCCACTCCAAAGTCTTCATTTTGTTTTTCTTCAGCCATTCGGTGGTGGACTTGCTGGTGTGTTTAGGATCATTGTCCTGCTGCAGAACCCAAGTTCGTTTCAGCTTGAGTACACGAACAGATGGTCGGACATTCTCCTTCGGGATCTCTTGGTAGACAGCAGAATTCATAGTTCCTTTTATCACGGCAAGTCTTCCAGGTCCTGAAGCAGCAAAACAGCCCCAGACCATCACACTACCACCACCATATTTTACTGTTGGTATAATGTTCTTTTTATGAAATGCAGTGTTCCTTCTACGCCAGATATACTTGGACACACACCTTCCAAAGAGTTCCACTTTTGTCTCATCTGTCCACAGAATGTTGTCCCAAAAGTCTTGGGGATCATCAAGATGTGACCTCTTGGATGAGTCGTCGCTGCGCTCTTGGGGTAATTTTGGGCGGCCGGCCACTCCTGGCAAGGTTCACCACTGTTCCATGTCTTCGCCATTTGTGGATAATGGCTCTCACTGTGGTTCGCTGGATTCCCAAAGCTTTGGAAATGGCTTTATAACCCTTTCCAGACTGATAGATCTCAATTACTTTCTTTCTCAATTGTTCCTGAATTTCTTTGGGTCTCGGCATGATGTGTAGCTTTTAAGGATCTTCTGGTGGACCTTACTGTGTCAAGCAGCTCCTATTTAAGTGATGCCTTGATTGTGAACAGGTGTGGCAATAATCAGGCCTGGGTGTGGCTAGAGAAATTGAACTCAGGTGTGGACAACCACAGTTATAGTATGTTTTAACAAGGGGGGCAATCACTTTTTCACATAGGGCCATGATGGTTTGGATTTTTTTTCACCTTTAATAATAAACACCTTCATTTACAAATTGCATTTTGTGTTTACTTGTGTTGTCCTTGACTATTGTTTAAATTGGTTTGATGTTCCGAAACACTTAAGTGTGACAAACATGCAAAGGAACAGGAAATGAGGAAGGGGGCAAACACTTTTTCACACCACTGTATATATATATATATATATATATATATATATATATACACATATGCACACACACACCTATATATATATGTGTGTGTGTGTGTGTGTGTGTGTGTGTGTGTGTGTGTGTGTGTGTGTGTGTGCGCGCGCGTGTGTGTATATGTAGAAGTGGGCCACCACACGTGCTTGTAGGAGACACTGACCAGGATGCAATCTATGAAAAAAAAAAGTATGTAGAATATAATATGCAGCGTGTGCATTCAGACTTGCATCTGGAGGAATTTCTAACATGGTTCTAATGTCAACATTTCAGCAGCCCACTTTTTAGTTTTCCTAAATGCGGTCATATTTTTATTGTACCAGATTCTACAATTTGATAATCCACATATTATTGTGCAGCATTTAATTACAATTCCATAAAGACTAATGCCGCGTACACACGATCAAATTTTCCGGCGGACTTGGTCTGCCGGACCACAGTGCGCCGGACAATTCGATCGTGTGTGGGCTCCAGCGGACTCTTTCATCGTAAAAGTCCGGCAGACTTAGAAAGTCGTTTTGACTCAAAATTTGTCCGCCGGACTTGGCTTTCAGTGGACAATCTGTTCGTCAGTGTGTTAGTCCGGCGGACTAAGAATGACGCATGCTCTGAAGCAAGTACGAGAAGGAAGCTATTGGCTACTGGCTATTGAACTTCCTTTTTCTAGTCCCGTCGTACGTGCTGTACGTCATCGCGTTAGAAATCGCCGGACTTTCAGAGTGTCCGTGTGTGGCCAAGTCCGTTCGTTATAAAGTCCGGCGGATTGTTTGCCGGACCAAGTCCACCGGACAATTCGATCGTGTGTACGCGGCATGAGAATTACATACCTCAGATAATATAGATCATACAGCGTGTGCGTGTGTAGATTTTTGAGAACAGAGTTTAAAGCGGATCTAAAGGCAACATTTAAAGAATGACAAGCAATAACATAAGCCTACCCACCTGTCCGCAGGTCTTTCGTGCCAGTGTACATCATTGGCATGGCTCATCAGCTGGGATGACCAACTCCTGAGCATGCGCAGAAATTATGGCATCCCTTGCCAGCGAAATCTTTAGTTCCGCTATAAGGAGGGGCTGTTTGCAGATCAAGTAAACCAGGCTATCAGTACAAATCAGCATAATTGGCTTTGTATTATAAATTAGCCCTGTCGAATACATTTTATTGCATGCAAGATATAATTAATAGACTTAATTACCCTTAGGTTTAGAGAGTGATAAAACTAAAAAGCTCTAAATACATTTACAAAAGGCTGATTCCAATTCTCTGGGTTTTGGTGTGATTATATAAGTGATGATAAAGACTTGTAGATTTTTACGAACAGACATGATGGCAATCAATGATAATCAAGAATAATAATAATAAAAATAAATGACTCTTCTGTTCCAAATATACTGGTAAAACACACAATTAGTTATTTAAAGATTTATCTATGGACAGCTGTAAAAGGTTCTCCTAATTAAGATTTATGTTTCTGCTTCCTTGTCTAAAATGTATAATACTGCTAGGAGAGTATAATGAAATTCATGGTGGGGGTTGTACTTCTAAACTGAAAACAACTAGTATACATGATCAGAAAATTGGATGAAAAATACCACTTTCGAAGTAATAGTGGATAATCTGTTCAATCGTAAACAGCATTCGAAAGCCAACCAAGATAGTTCATACGAAAGTATCTGAAGGGACAAACACAAAAAAAATTCTTGCACCGTACTAAAACAAATGATTCTTGTTTAACCACATCTCACCCGGCCATGTCTCAAACGGCGGGGAGGTCCTTTCCTTGTTCTGAGTGGACGTTCAGGTGCTGCGGCTCGATCCTATGATTATTATGGCACTACCATTGGCCCTCCCAATCATGTGACTGCTGTGTCCAATTACAGCCTTTACAATGTAAACAGAGGCGCGTGTTTCTGTGACAGTTTACTGTGTGGGGGGATCTGCAGATCTATGACAGCTCACTGTGTGAGGATGATTTTATACAGAGAACTGTTACAGATACCCACAAACCGTAAACCAAGCACCACAGATACCCCTTGTCCTCATACAGATGTCAGTGTCCCCATAAAACATCTGTCTGTCCCCCATCACTGCCAACACCAAAAAAAAAAACACAGATTTTTGTCATTTTTACCAAAGAAATGTAGCAACATCATTTTTGGTCAAAATTTATCTAGAGAAATTTCTTATTTTTATTTGTAGCGTAAAAATAAAAAGGCCAGCGGTGATTAAATACCACCAAAAGAAAGCTCTATTTGTGTGAAAAAAATGATAGAAATTTCATTTGGGTACAGTGTTACATGACTGCGAAATTCTCATTCAAAGTTTGACAGCGCTGAAATCTGAAAATTGGTCTTTGAAGGAGGGGGGTGAAAGTGCCCAGTAGTGTTTAATCAGTACAGCGTTTGTTCAAAAAAGAAAAATAAATACAATACATTACATCACTCCCAAAGTTGTATTCTGTCGTACGAGAATTTTCATAACCTTAGTAACCTACTGGTTTTCAATATGAGACTAGCATGCAAAAAAAAGAGCATGAACGTTCGTCTGATAGTCTTAAGCCCCATACACACTATCAGATTGTCTGCTGATTGTTTCCTTCAGATTTACCAAAACCATGTAGTACAAGGGCCTGCCTGCCTGATTGCATACACATTGAAACTCCTAAGGTTTGACCTCATATTATATAGTTTTGGTAAATCTGATGGAAAAAAATCAGCAGACAATCTGATAGTGTATATGGGGCTTTATAGTGTGTAAGAATAAATTGCACTGCAGACTGTCACATTTAAACAAGATAATGGTACCCCGGTGTTTCTGGTGTTGGGGGATGCCAAGACCTAAAATTACTATCACACTATCCTATAAGGAAAAACATTTTTAACACCATTAGCTCCATTCATGTCCCAAGTCAAAAGTACAAAACTCCCCTAAAAAATAACCCTCCAAATTGTATAGTAACAACTTCATTAGCAACATACTTTCTCCTCATATAGTCAAATAAACATTTTCTAGAACTACAGTGTATTCTTAAAAAAAGAAAAGAAGAAGGATATAATACATGTGTGGTTAGCCGACAGTAGTGTATAAAATCCAAAGAGAACAACCCTGCGTGAAAATGTCCAAATTGGCCCAATTAGCCATTTTCCCTCTCCCATGTCATGTGACTCGTTAGTGTTACAAGGTCTCAGGTGTGAATGGGGAGCAGGTGTGTTCAATTTGGTGTTATCACTCTCACTCTCTCATACTGGTCACTAGAAGTTCAACATGGCACCTCATGGCAAAAAACTCTGAGGATCTGAAAAAAGAATTGATGCTCTACATAAAGATGGCCTAGGTCTGTGATGGCGAACCTTGGCACGGACACCTTGGCACCCCAGATGTTTTGGAACTACATTTCCCATGATGCTCATGCACTCTGCAGTGTAGTGGAGCATCATGGGAAATGTAGTTCCAAAACATCTGGCGTGCCAAGGTTCACCATCACTGGCCTAGGTTATAAAAAGATTGCCAAGACTCTGAAACTGAGCTGCAGCATGGTGGCCAAGACCATACAGAAGTTTAACAGGACAGGTGCCACTCAGAGCAGGCCTCGCAAGGGTCGACCGAAGAAGCGGAGTGCACGTGCTCAGCGTCATAGCCAGAGGTTGTCTTTGGGAAATAGAAGTATGAGTGCTGCCAGCATCACTGCATTGGTTGAAGATGTTATATCTGCAAAGGGTGGGCCAACTCAAAAATGAACCCTATGGACTAAAGGACTGGGATGCCATTAAATTTCACGTGCGTGTAAAGGCAGGCGTCCAAATACCTTTGGTTATATAGTGTATATTAACAGGACAGTCTGAATAGGAAGTTGCTTCTATATATAAATGTAACCTTTCCCACGTTGACTATTTAATATACAATGTAATCTAATAAACTCCTGAAACATTTTCAAATCAGGCCTTAAAACCATTAATAGCACTTTACAATCAGTTTGCAGTTTTGCTTTTTAATAGTTTACCTATTACTGTTTCAGGAAATTGTACTGGCAACCTGTAGGTAAAGAAACATAACTGGAAAAACCTCCAAATATTATGACGTTACTAAGGCTTATGAGTCTCCTTTACACCAATGATGTAACATAGTAAACTAGACAGAAATTGGATCCAAATATGAATAGCTTTAGGTCTCCCAGCAGCAGCTTGCAATGTGATATAATAGCTTTGTTGTCAAAAAAGTCCTACGTGCAAAAAAGACATACTTCCTTTACATGCTCTGATGCGATTAACAAACAATAGCCGTAAGTTATGCCAGTCTGTGCCTGCTTTAAAATGATAAAAATCTTAGTGAATCATATATAATTGCACCTCTCAAAATGGACGTTAACATAAAAAAAAAAAAAAAAAAAAAAAGTGAAAAGCGAAAAAGAGTCAAAAGCCATTTTCAGAATAAAAATATCAGAATACCATAATACATACCGTATTTTTCGGACTATAAGGCGCACGTAAAAGACTAAATTTTCTCCCAAAAACGACCGTGCGCCTTATAGTCCGGTGCGCCTTATATATGACCTGTTGACATCGCTGGAGTTCTTTGTTAACAGTATCTGTCATCTTGACGTAAACCTTCGGACTATAAGGCGCACGTAAAAGCCTAAATTTTCTCACAAAATCGACCGTGCGCCTTATAGTCCGATGCGCTTTATATATATGGAAATATCCATTTTATCAGCCGGTCGTTGCTAGTGCGCCTTATAATCCGGTGCGCCTTATAGTCCGATGCGCCTTATATATGGAAATATCCATTTTATCAGCCGGTCGTTGCTAGTGCGCCTTATAATCCGGTGCGCCTTATAGTCCGAAAAATACGGTAATATAACAGTAGCACAGTACAGTTAAAACAGAATCTTTCAAATCAGTAAGTACAACTGCCTGAAGACGCTCAGCGTTTTCTTGGATGAACTTTCAGTTCAGAGAGCTGTGATAGATTATCAAAAGCCGCCTGATTGCGAAAAACAGTACAGACAGCTGTACTGTACTTGGAAAATACGTTGTCATATTTGTTCAGCTCAACACTAGGTAGAACTCAAAGAACACGTGGATCTATGTGTTATCACTGTATAGATCTTCTAGCAGCTTCTTTGGATGCATTCAACAACCATCTATCTG
Source organism: Lithobates pipiens (assembly GCF_037356315.1). NCBI lineage: Eukaryota > Metazoa > Chordata > Amphibia > Anura > Ranidae > Lithobates > Lithobates pipiens. The sequence goes on along the minus strand of NW_027507696.1, from coordinate 22,742,992 downwards.
CAAGACCCAAGAATATTGGGAATACTATAGAAAAAAGTTCAATAAAACCTAACCTCTAATAATTAAATTGAATAGATTTCTCTGCAAATGTAAGATTTAACCACTTCCCGACCAGCGCACGGCGATGTACGTCGACAGAATGGCACGGGCAGGCATATTGGCGTACATGTACGTCCAATATTCGTTGCCGCCATGCCATCGGGAGCGCGCCGGCGGCGCCGCGCTCCCGCGCTGGTCGGGACCCCCGTGAGTCCGGTCGCGGGACCCGCGGACTCAATCGCCGCGGGCATCCCCGCGATCGTCTCATGGAGCGGCCGAATGGAGGAAATGCTGTATAAACAACATTTTTCCATTCTGCCTAGCAACTAGTGACGCTGATCTCTGTTCCATGTGATTGGAGCAGAGATCAGTGTACACTAAATGAAAGCCCAACCCCCCCACAGTTAGTAACACACCCCTAGGAACACTTAACCCCTACACTGCCACCCACTGGTTAACCCTTTCACTGCCAGTGTCATTTACACAGGAATCACTGCATTTATATAGCAGTGATTACTGTATAAATGACAATGGTCCCAAAAATGTGTCAAAAATGTCCGATGGGTCCCCCACAATGTCGCAGTCACAATAAAAATCGCAGATCGCCGCCATTACTAGTAAAAAAAAAAAATTATAAAAAATTATTAATAAAAATGCTATAAAACTATCCCTATTTTGTAAACGCTATAACTTTTGCGCAAACCAATCAATAATCGCTTATTGCGATTTTTTTTACCAAAAATATGTAGAAGAATACGTATCGGCCTAAACTGAGGGAAAAAAATGTTTTTTTATATATTTTTGGGGGATATTTATTATTACAAAAAGTAAAAAATAATGCGTTTTTTTCAAAATTATCGCTCTATTTTTGTTTATAGCGCAAAAAATAAAAACCGCAGGGGTGATCAAATACCACCAAAAGAAAGCTCTATTTGTGGGAAAAAAAGGACGTTAATTTTGTTTGGGAGCCACGTCGCACGACCGCGCAATTGTCAGTTAAAGCGACGCAGTGCCGAATCGCAAAAAGTGGTCTGGTCTTTGACCAGCAAATTGGTCCGGTCTGAAAGTGGTTAAGTATATCTATAATGTATACATTTGTATGTATATGTAATATGTATGCAATATGTATATATACACTCACCGGCCATTTTATTAGGTACAGTACACCTTGCTAGTACCGGGTTGAGTCCCCTTTTGCCTTCAGAACTGCCTTAATTCTTCATAGCATAGATTACAGGTGCTGGAAACATTCCTCAGAGATTTTGATCCATATTTTTTTTTTTTTATAAATTCTTTTTTTTTACAAAAATAGTAATACCACGTTACATGTGAATACATCAATACAACATGCCCTCTATTTTACAACTATCAACCTCTCGACAAACATTAATTACTATAGGGAGATTATATTATCTTTTGCCTAATTCATCACTTATTCACATTTCCATAATACTCTAATATAAAACCTCTTAATTTCTACTCGTTACATTTTCCTTTATCAGGCACAGTCCTGATTATCCTACATATAAAAAAAAACACAATCAAAGTTAAAAAGATCAAATAATAAAATAGAGAGAAGTAGGGTGAGAGAAGGAAAGGAGGAAAAAACAAAAAAGGAGAAACAAATATACTCTGGCCCTCCATATCGTCCACCCTCCTCCATCCCCTCACCACAACCCCCAATCATTCCTATGAACAATAAACCACAGGTCACTTAATACTACCCAATTTTAAAGATTTTATTTAGGATTGTTTTGCCCTATATATAATAGGACTTTGATACTTGTCCTCTTGCTCTCTCAACGTCATAGTAAGATTTTCCATTTGCTGGATTTCTGCTATTCTGCCAAACCATTGAGATCTAGTTGGGGATGCAGTGCTTTTCCAAAGAGCGGGGATACAGGCTTTTGCTGCCTTAAGAGGGAGTTTTTGTATTTTTTTAGTGGATACCGGGATATCATGCAGTAAAAAAGCTGCTGGATTTTCTCCAAGAGACACTTCCGTAATTTCGTTGAATGTTTCAGAGACCATCTTCCAAAATGTTTTCATTCCCGGACACTCTCAAAATATGTGTACCATAGTACCCTCTGTAAGATGTACCCCATACTCATTCAGATAGGGTGGGGGGCCGGGATCCGGGGGCCCCCCATTAAAGGGGGCTCCCAGATTTCGATAAGCCCTCCTCCCGCAGATGCCGACATTCAATGGCCAGGGTTGTCGGGAAGAGACCTTTGTCCTCATCAACATGGGGACAAGGTGCTTTGGGTGGGGGGGGGCCGCAAAGCACCCACCCCCCCATGTCATGTTGAGGGAGCTTGCTCGTCCCCAACCCACTCCCTGACCGGCCGGGCTGTGTGCTCAGATAAGGGTCTGGTATGGATTTTCGGGGGGACCCCCACGCTGTTTTTTCAGCGTAGGGGTTTCCCTTAAAATCCATACCCGACCTAAGGGCTTGGTATGCTCTTGGAGGGGAATTCCCTCTCACGCTCGCTGCAATAGGAAAATGTGTTTTTCCTATTGCAGCCAGCGCGAGATGTACAGTACCCTGTCGCCGAGAACCAGCGCATTGGGATCACGCTGGAAACACATTCTCGCGGACAGGTACTGTACATTTTTTGACAATGCACTAGGTGCGTGTACCCTCCTGTTTATTTTTTAGTAGTTGTACACTCATGATTTTTTGAACAATTCACATGCGGGTTCATGTGTTGCATATAGCTTGAATGGGCTGCACGTTTGTTGTGGCACAGCTAAGGGACCAAATTGTGGCCCTAAGCCAGGTGTGTTTTTACATAGGCATTTTGCCCGAAAGGCGCAAAATTCTCACCATGTTTGATGTGCCACTAAGAATGAATGCCACCCAAATGTGCCACACATTTTGCTGCAATTTTAGTGCAATAGTGTGAATGGGCCTTACAGCAACTATGGGAAACTGATGGTTGAATGATACAGAAAATTTGGTTACACCATACCTTATGCGTTTCCTTTTAGGCTTTTTGTATAAAGATTTCCAATAATAAAATATGAAGTCACGTGACGGTGACGAATACGCGTAAGGAAGGAGAAAGAGAGAGGGACACCGGAAAGAACGCTGGAGTGCACCGCTCGTTTTATTCATATACCGCTGTTTATGTGTGCTCCATAATGTGAGTACCCTGATGTTATACCTTAATAAAAATTGGTTTTGCTGAAATACTACACTATGGATTATCATCTCTATATTTTGTGAGGTATACCCATTCTAAGGTCTCAGAACTGGAGCGATAGGATATATACACCTATACTATAATAAGGCTGTAACCTCACAGCCGTGAGGTAAGGGCACATCCTCTCACCTATTGGATAAAAGAAAGAAACAACCACTGCACTTATGTGTTTGCATGATAACACCAACACTTGAGTTTGAAACAAAGAACTCTTATTTTGCAGATTTTTGCACGTCTATTTTTCAATATTCCAGGACTTATTAATTTGTATTATTAGCACTTTACTCCCCCCCCCCCCCCCCCCCTTTTTTGCCACTTGCAATGTTTACACAGAGTTATGCACTGTTTTTTTGCTGCTAGCAGTTTTTGCACAAGGTTATGCACTGTATGAACTAGTAGTCCATGCTTTATATATATATATATATATATATACATATATATATATATATATATATATATATATATATATATATATATATAACTTTTTTCTCTTTAGTTAATTTATCTGATTCATTCAGATTTGTTTTTCATTTTGCACACTCACTTGGCATGCTATATTGCATTTTTGCACAGTTGTGTTTACTATCACCAGAGTGAACGCATATTGATTCCTGTTGTCTAGATATTGACCTATGATTGCTATTTATTTATTTATTCACTTGGTATGCTATATTGCATTTTTTGCACAGTTGTGTTTACTATCACTAGAGTGAACATATATAGATTTCTGTTGTCCAGATATTGGCCTATGATTGCTATTACTATTTATTTACCTAGCTCCTTATGCAACGTATAAGTAAAAAGGTACTTTTATACTAAGTCCATATCCATTTATATAGTTCTCTTCCATCACCTTTTATCTATAGTTCCATTACCTACCTCCCTGTTCGTTCCCCCCCCCGCCCCCCCCCCCCCCCCACCCTGTCCCTTCCTTTCTCTTCCCTTTTTCTCCTTTTCTATTTCTATCTTGACTTATACTGCGCGACACTATTATTTATAATTGACAAAACTTATAGAGTAGGCAAAGCTCTTTTCTAGTGTACGCAGCAGTTTCCTGTTTCTTTGTTTGGTTGGTTGGCGCAGAGGTATTCTATACATCAAAATTGTATACTTACCTTTCCGTAATTTTCCTTTCCTGACACATCTTCATGGCAGCATACACTCTGGGGTTGTGACTCTGCCCCCACAACCTGATAGGACCACATAGCTATAAGATGACGATACGCCCCCGCCCCGGTATTCTCTGTACATATGAATCACCTTTGCGGGTGGGATATTGTATGCTGCCATGAAGATGCGTCAGGAAAGGAAAATTACGGAAAGGTAAGTATACAATTTTGCGGTTTCCTGTTGCATCATGGCAGCATACACTCTGGAGATTAACTCGCAGACTGGGTGGGAGATGCAAAGGTAAAGGTTTATTAGCAAGGGATAGAAGAGTTGGCTTGAATAATGGACTTTCCAAACTCTACTGTTGATAGTCGAGCTGAGTCCACCTTGTAGCGGGGTCCCGGGCTTTTGGAACTTTACGAAGGACATCTGAGGGGCCTTCCAGTTGCTCCTGTACTCCCTACCAGGCCTGTAGGACTTGGCATTCCTGTACCTATCCGGGAGGTTACACTTAAAGGGAGGAGGCCTCTGAAGCTTTGGCTTTCTATCCGAGGGGATAAGCCCTGATTTTCCACCAGTAACCTTTGAAATAGCAGAGTCCAATTTGGTGCCAAAAAGGTTCTCGCCATCATACAGGATGCGGCATGAATTGAACTTGGAAGCAGGGTCTTCCGCCCAGGGTTTAAGCCAGAGAGCCCGTCTGGCCATCACCGAGGACAACATAGCCCTGGATGCGGCTGGAAGGGCTATGGCCCCGCATACCCAGCAGGCATTTTTGGATGGACGGGAGTGGCGTGCAGGAGAATGGCGCCTCTGGTCAGGGGATCTTCTTTGGCAGGAATGGCTGCGCCTTGAACGAGACCTGAAGCGACTTCTCCTGCGACTCCCTTTCCCTGAGCGACTTCTTCTGCCCGAATGGCTCCGCTTATGGCCAGAGCGGCTTTATCTATGCGAGGAATCTCTGCGTCCTGATCCAGATGATCTTGCGGACCTGATGGGGCTAACCATTTAGGTAGCATTAGTGGTGTCCTGCTCTCTTTTTCGATCTTCTCTACTTACCAAACTCCTCCCCTCTTACCTATTAGGCTGGCGGTGATCTGCTGGAGCAGTGGTCTCCATAGATAGGGAACAGAGGAAGCCTAAGGAGACAGGTAACACAAAGGGGAAGGAGGATAAAGCCACAAGCAGAGAAGACAGAAAGAATAGAGAGAAGGAAAAAAGGGGAAGATACTTACCAAGGCAGAGAGGCAACACTGGGGCAGATATTCGCAGATGCAGCAGTAAAAAAAACTTTAGCTAAGGCAAAAGGGCATTAGCAGTGAAAAAAAATGGCATTTTCCCCTTTTAAAATTGGCGCCGGGGTCACGTCCCGCTCGCGAATGCGCAGTAGCACCGCGCAGAGGCCGGCACCATCTTGGAAATTGGAAAGAGTGTCACAGGCTGCCCAAACTGCCCACAGAGCATGTGCAGAGCGGCAGAACGTCCAGGAAACAGCACAACGCTCTGTGGGACTACAGAGCCCAGCAGGAGAGAGGGAAAAACATAGAAAAAAAACAGAGACCACCGCAGGTACTAAGCCTATTTAAGGCTTATAGAGCAAGTTTTTTGTATGCCTTCAGCCTATTTAAGGCTTACTTCCAATGGCTATAGAGGCAATGCTCTGTTCTGCTGCAGAGAAAAAGTATTCATACCCCTGAGATCACCAGAGTGGGGTTCCTTCCATTTAGCTTCCTTTAGAGGCTGTACCGGTAAGGACTTCCACCCAAGAGAAGCTAAAACCTGGCTGGGGCGAAGCGGTAAGAGGGTGATGATCCGTGCGGTCCCAACAGGTGAGGAAAAGTAAGAGAATACCGGGGCGGGGGGCGTATCATCATCTTATAGCTATGTGGTCCTATCAGGTTGTGGGGGCGGAGTCACAACCCCAGAGTGTATGCTGCCATGATGCGACAGGAAATGTCTCTGGGAACCTCTGCTGAACATGATTAAATGTACCTTTAGGTTATCAGTAAATTAAATAAGAATAAAAATTAATAAATATGTACCTTGCATAGTTTAGGTGGATCATTTTCTATTACCCACTGTTTTATAAGGCAAAGTTATTTTAAGGAAAAAATGAAAGAAAAAGGAAAAAAGAATGAAACCAATAATTATGGCTAGAAACAGCATACAGTAAAATGTAAAACCCCCATACTGTGTCTCCAAACATTGGTGGTAAAGGCATACATTTCTCCTTACATTAATGGACAGTGGGGAAATGTCATTAGACACTAAAACAATCATTAGTGTCAATGATTATTTATCTAACAGATAAAAGGAGAAGAGGCTCAACTGGTCATATGACTTGACATGCTCACTGATGAAGGAGCCCCTATCAACATCTGGAGGAACCTTGGTTGAGAAATGGTATTCTACCTACTGTCATAAAAATTAACATAATTTTGAAACACTGAATAAAATTAACTTCTTTCAAAGAATCCAGTTTGCAAAGGTAGTCAGTGGCCACTGATGTTGGTTGTTTATTGAAATACTCTAAAGCAGAGGTCTCAAACTGGAGGCCCTCCAGCTGTTGCAAAACTACAAGTCCCATGAGGCATTGCAAGGCTGACAGTTACAAGCCTGACTCCCACAGGCAGAGGCATGATGGGACTTGTAGTTTTGCAACAGCTGGAGGGCCGCCAGTTTGAGACCCCTGCTCTAAAGACTATGAATATATGTAGAAACAAAAAAGTTTAGGTAGGTTGAAAAAGAAATCCAGTATGTTCAAACTTTTTTGTTGTATTCACCCAAAAGACAGTAAAACAATTCGCTCAATCACCACCATCTAATAAGTCTCTCCAAAGGGTCTTTAAAATAGATGGCTGTAAATCAGGGATCTCAAACTGGCGGCCCATCAGCTGTTGCAAAACTACTGCCTGTGGGATTAATTCTTGTATCTGTCAGCCTTGCAATGCCTCGTGGGACTTGTAGTTTTGCAACAGCAGGAGGGTGCCCAGTTTGAGACCCCTGCTGTAAATGAATCACAACCTTAGCAATTCGTTTTGATACAAAGAGAATAAAATGTAAAATCTTGCCATTTACTGGCAACCAAAAAGAGTTCAAACTAAAGACGCCTACAGACACTAGACAACAAGGTGACCCCCAACCTGGATATAGCAACAGACAACACAGGACAAGGCCTCTTGTGGGGGAAAGGTCAAACAAGCCGGAAAACCTTGATATCATTTCTCCCTGATAAGCTAGCATCAGAAGTGTTAATAGTGCATCTTCCATGCCTTTGTCCACAACCTAGAACATAAAAGTTGACTTGGTTAAATTATTTGCGTATAAGAAAGCACTGCCAATTGCAGATGGCTGAAGTCAGATCATTTCTCCACACTAAACTACCCTCAGATATCTATGAAAGCTCTAAGGCCTCTTTCACACGGGGCGGATCAGTGATCAGCCCCGCCCCGTGGACATCCGCTTGCTCAGCAGGGATCGCTTCGTCTATCCCCGCTGAGCAGGAAGATGACAGGTCCGTCCCTGCACACTGCGCAGGGATAGACCTGTCAGAGCGCCACTTTCCCCTATGGGAGATGGGTCACCGCTGACATCAGACGCTCCATAGACCTCTATGGAGCATTCATTCAGGTCCGCCTGAAAAACTAACAGGCGGACCTGAACGGATCAGCCATGTGAAAGAGGCCTAAGTTGTATTGTAATTTGAGCAGCAAAGAATACTGGCTATAGAGTTTTGCCAATTTTGCATGCTATACATCAGCATGAATGACATTACGTACTTAATTTTTACAGAAGGCTAGAGTCCTGAAACTTACAAATTAAAAGCTATGTTTTACTCTTTATTTTTGTATTTACCATGTACTATATTGTGCTCTTTTTTCTCACTAATCAGTTCAGAGCTCACACTCTCAGGTTACATAGTAGGTGAGGTTGAAAAAAGACACAAGTCCATCAAGTCCAACCTATATGTGTGTGATTATATGTCAGTATTACATTGTACATCCCTGTATGTTGTGGCCGTTCAGGTGCTTATCTAATAGTATTATCGATGCCCACCACTGAAACCACCGCCTGTGGAAGGGAAATCCACATCCTTGTCACATTTTACATTAACATTTTGAAAAAAATGATATAGGGCCCCCGAGGGTTAAGGGTGTAGGGTAAGAGTGAATGTCTCTCAGTCTAAGTCAGCTTTCATCTAAGTCATAGAAATGAGCAAAATCAAGTCCAAAGATGACCACACTTTATAAAGAAGTGAACACTATGAGATGGGACTATTTATTTTGAAAGTAGTATGCTTTCACTTCTTAAAGTATATTAGTCAGGGGTCTATCCTCTTTATCCCTGATGGTAGAATTGTGTTCTTTCAAGGGGAAGATGCCCTAAGGATTTACTAGTTTTCAACAGGGATCCCTGCAAGAAGGTTTTGCCTTGAAGTGTGACACTCTTATGGCCCTAATGCTCAGGTTTGCACCAATTTCAAGAAGCAGTGCAAGAAGAAATAAAGTACAAATTTGGTAGCAGGAAAGAAACCTGAACTCAAGCCAGTGTTAGACAGGCAGAGATTTGTCAAACTGCACCATGGGCAAAAAGGTCAAAACATGCTACAGACAAACAAAAAGACCAGCTATCAGGCTGAAGTTCCAATTAGAGTAGCACTTTACAAAATATTCTGAACTATAATTGACAAGAAGCTAACAACAAATTATAATGGAACTATATGTTCTCATTAGTCTGGATTATATGGCTACAATTTTATTCTGGGAAGCTCTTCAATGAAACATCTTTCCCTTTAGATGCCTAGATTTTTTTTTTTTTTTCATAAAACATATAATATCTTCTAATCTGATGTATGCAAAAAATGTACTAAGGTAATATTTCTTACCCATAAATCAGCTTACTTTCAAAGCTAGAATGTGAAAAACACAGTGGGAAACTAAAATGGTTGCTTTGGGCAGCAAAACATGTTACTTTCAGGAAATTTTTAAGAAAACTTTTCATATCACACTAAAAAGGTTTAACTTGTTCCCTAAGCTAATTTTGTATTTACTTCCTATTCTTGCTTTTTTCTTGGATTTACCTAATTTTCCCCCCAAGGTTTATTTTTTTAAGTTTTTGCTAGGAGCTTAAAGCTTTTTTAAACTTGGCGTATTACAGTCTAGTTGGTATATTTAGGTTTAGTCAAGTGATAGAATGAAAACCCGCAATCTGTGTGCCAATACAGCATTATTTAAACGAATAACTTTTTTATTATGCATTTCTTATATGAAATATTTCTGCCAAATCTTGTAATCCTCCATTGTCGCTCAAAATGTAACCAAGCTAAAATATAAAATCTCACATAATAAAGGATTCTGCATATTCGCAATTTCTAAATAATATATATATATATATATATATATATATATATATATATATATATATATATATATATATATATATATATATATATATATATATCTCTAATATATATATATATATATATATATATATATATATATATATATATATATATATCAGTTAAGATTATGTTAGGCCAGAGTTCTGCATATTTACTGCAGAAAGAATCAACTGAAATCCAGCCAGAGACAGTCATAGATAAAGTTTCCCCAAATACCTAACCAATGATGCTTATTAAAGAGACAAATATAACTCGATGGCAGTCTCATACCCATTTCTGCAGTCAGTTCCGTATGGCCTTAAGAGGCACTTCAACAAGTTAGAAAATTCCTTACAACAACCGCAGCTGCCATAATATAAATAATTTAGACATCCTTCATAAAGCTATGTTTATCACTCTACTCGGCAGTACTCTTATTAACCTAGCGTTAAAATATATTTGGGCTTAAACGCTATTTCAGTTCAACTAGCAGAATCAAATGACACATTAAAAAAATGAAAATCTCCTTGTCAAATTATGCTGTCATATGGTTAACTGACAAACTCATCAGAAATAATTTGAGAATGTTGCAGATGAAGCATGCTAATTTCTCCACATCAGATTCCTTGTCACAGAATGGAAACATTGGGCATCTGGCCTAATTAACCAGTCATATCATCTTGGTAAGTTAGAAAGCAGGCTCTAACATAAGGGCAATTTGTAATTACTTTGAATTCTATTAAATAGGCTTAAAGGCAAAACTGCTTGAACAATAAAAATTATAATTGACCATCCTGAGGAAATGTATCCTAGGAAAACATCATAACACTGCATAAAAATACAATCTTTTGTTAAGCATTCACACATTAAAAATGTCAAATCAGAAATGCCGGCTCAGTCTGAGGCCGAAAGTCACCAGTGTATGCTAGAGAAGGGTTAAACTGTCAATTACCAAAGCTATAAGGTTTTATTCATATAATCCTAATAGCACCTATGCTAAAACAGTTTTTAACCCCATTCACAGAAGGGAACTGATTTGTACAACCGTGTGAAGACCGTCTTCCTGCACGTAGGATGCACAGGTTTTCCAGCCTGGCAGGTGGCCTGGTCAAATCATTGACAGTTATGCCCCATACACAGGGTCGGAAATTCCAAGGGAAAAAGTCAGATCGGAATATGTTGTCAGAAAATCCGATCCTGTGTGGGCTCTATCTGACTTTTTCTGTCGGAATTTCCGACGGGAAAAAGTTTGAGAGCTGGATCTAAAAAAAAATTTCAGACAACAAAATCCAATCAGACTTTTTCTGATCACGTGTAGTGAATTCCGACGCACAAAGTGCCACGCATGCTCAGAAAAAATTTGGAGACAAAAGCTTTTGGCTACTGGCCTCTACGTAGTTCCATCGTACGTGTATAACGTCACCTCGTTCCAAACTATCGGATTTTCTGACAACTTTGTGCGACTGTGTGTATGCAAGACAAATTTCGGCCAAAATACGTTGGAAAAAATCAGACGGATCTTGTGGTCAGAATGTCCGACCGTGTGTATGGGGCATTATTGATTTGCTGCCTGCACGAGGCTGCATGTAAGATTTGTTCGTTCATGTGAATGAGATCATATCTGTCATCAGCACTGACCAGGCTGAAGACATGAAGGCTGTATAGTGTGGTACTCAGCAGTGTTAATTTATACATCCATCAACAAAAATGTGTGTCATCATTTTCGCTGCATTTTTACAGTGACGAAAACTAAACGAAAAGTATACTACATTTTTCGTCCTCTGACGAAAATCCATTCCATTCAGTATATACAGGGAATTCAAATGGATAATTAATATCTCATCACCTCCATGCTGGAGCTCCAGCAGGGAGAAGCCGTATCACCCTTATTCGGAAAGGCCAATTATTACACAAGCGTGCCACTTTAGTCACCTTTCTGATTGTGGAATTGGCGCATGTGGCACAGGGCGATCTAATCACCAGGGCTTCCCCCAATGGCTTGTAGATTCCCGACTTAGACGGGGGGAGAGAGCCTGCTTGAAAGTGTAATAATTTGCTCACCGTGAAGTGGAGGAACACACTGAAGGAGGAGAAAGAGTTAACATGACTGAAACTCGATTATAGCTGAGAGAAGAATAATCTCTTTCTTTAGGGTCTTGTTTTCACGATGACCATAGTATAGATAAGGTCTGTTAAGAACTGGTTTTGAAATGACGTCTTCACACAAAGTCAGAACATCAGCATTAAATAGTTTAAATTATGTTTTTAAGTAATATCCCCTGTCAGTTAAAACTATGTCCGAGAGGCTATATGTTTGTATAGGAATGTGTCATGTAATGAACTCTGTCCTCCCTCCTTTTCTGTAAGTTGTGCAATATTCTTTGCTCATAATTTGTATAAAGATGCAAGTCTTACCATTAAAGCCAAGCATTCATTCAATGATTATCTTGTCTTGTACACTAAATGCTTCCGGAGCTCCAAAAGAATTCTATTGATTGTCCAGGTCTAAGCAGAATTAACCCTTACAGTCTGGTTGCAGCGGTGGGATACGGTGTTCATCTGAGGTAATGTAGGAATGTGTCAGCTTTTTTGACAGTTCTTCTTGCCTTGGCTCTGACAATACTACATCCTTGTATAGTGCAAAATTGCAAACTGCCATTCTTTTGATAAGCACATTAAAAAGTCTTTGGTAGACTGATATTGCAAACTGCCGTGCTTTAGGCAAGCACATTAAAAAGGTAGAAAGTCTTTGGTAGACTAATAGTGCAAAATTGTAGAGAGGTTAATTGTAAAACTGCTGTGCTTTTGGGAAGTACATTCATTTTAGTTTTTGGGAGGCTAAAATAGAGGCTCTTAAGGAAGGAGCCGGACAATCAGTGGAATTCTACCAACCTTTTGCTTCTTCTTGCTATCACTGAATATTGTATTATATTGTATAAGAATATTGTACTGTATAAGAATATTGTTTAGAGCTTATATTATTGTTGTACATTGCAAGAGGGTCTTGTAAGTTAAAGTGGAGGGCCACCCTGAAAACAAAAAAAATATTAAAAATTACAAAAAAAATCTAAAAAAAAAAAAAAATGAAAAAAAAATTTTTTTTTTTACTTACCAGAAATGCCTGTTGCTAGGCACATAATCCTAATCTTCCTCTTCCTCCTCCGCGGGGATCTTCTGTCTTCTCTCCTCGTCGCGGCGTCTTCTGGGTAATGGGTCGCGCTGTGTTCTGGGAACTGTGTGTTCCAGAACACAGCGCATCCTATTCAGAAAGTGCTGCGGGACTCGCGCATGCGCAGTAGGAAACGGGCAGTGAAGGCATAAGGCTCCACTGCCTGTTTCCCTTAGAGAGAATGGCAGCGCCGGGACCCGAGAGCCGAGGGACGGGTCGGCCTCGGGCGGCCGACATCGCGGGCGCCCTGGACAGGTAAGTGTGTTTAAGTCAGCAGTTGCAGTGTTTGCAGCTGCTGACTTTTTTTTTTTTTTTTAAACGGCCCTCCTCTTTAAGACAATGACCCTTTGGTAAGTTTGTATAAGTGGTTTGTAACCAAATTAAGAATAAGTAAGGGAGAAAGTAAAGAATACTCCCCACCTAATCCCAGGGAGAAACATGTAAAGGTATGTAGAGACAGGTAAAGACATGTGGTCAGAGTATGCAAAACTGATTCATTTTTGATAAATCCCTTCATATACGATCTGGCTCGATAAACTGAAAGTATGTGCAGTAGCTCACCCTTCTCGCGTACAGGCGCAAATGACCTATTCCATGTGGATATGGTCAGGGGACTAGGGATAAGAAAGCTTTCCCATGGTACACAGGGGATCCTGAGTGGGACATTAAGTACATGAAGGAAACAGGGACCCACCACCACTCAAATAGGGCAAGAGGAAGCTACCTCTTCAGCAGATACGATCCTTGATAGTGAGTGACTTTGTCACTGGAACTGTCCCCTGACATCATTAATTCAGGATAATACCTTCATGCCCGATAAATGTTTTGGAAAGAGATTTAATAGGAGTCTTAGAAATTGAAATTTTCTTGACTCGAAGAGGGGGCGTAGCCATAGAATTACCACTGTTCTTCCAAACTGAAGTTTCTCCCCCATTTCCACAGGACCACCCCCTCTAGGCTAAAGACAGTCTTGATGTAGGATACATTTCATTTACCCCTTACAAAGCCAGACTAAAACAAGGAGTATCCCCAGTGTACCACAAGCAGTACCATCTCTCCAAAGAGAAGGAAGGCATCATGCCCATTTTTGAGCAATTCCTGAAACAAGGAATTTTAGGACCCATCATATCACCTTATAACACCCCCACAACAGTCAAAAAGAGTGATGGATCATATAGGTTTGTGCAGGATCTCTGAGCCATAAATAACTTTGTGATTCCTATTGCCCCTATTGTACCTAATGTGCCATCTCTCATTATCTCCATACCTGCCTCGGCAGTGTGTTTTTTTCAGTTAATGTTTTTTTCTCCGTCCATGTTGCTAAAGAGGCAACTACTACTAGCGTTATTCCTATAGAGGGCACCAGATAACCTGGCATTGCTTGCCATGGCTATATAGACTCACCTGCAGTCTACTCAATAGCTCTCTAGGCAACCTTACAGTCTTAGGCACCTAGCGATGGTGCCGTCCCTTTTCAATGACCTACTGTTGTGTAGTCCCTCCCAGAAAGCCTGTCCGAAAGACTCTGTTTTGCTGCTAGAACATTTAGCATTGACAGGTCACAAAACGTCTAATGAAAAGTTGCAATGGTGGCAGGAAACTATTATGTGGAATAGCGCTGCGCAAAAAGAACTAAAGGTGATAGAGTGAGCAGAGGGGGTTAAAGAAAGTGAGAAAAAGAATGTGGAGGGGGGGGGGGGGGAGAAGGAGGGAAGGGGGGATTGAAAATGATGTGTCAAATCAGAGGCTAATTCAAAATCAATAATGCAAGAGTATGGGTAGTATACCATTCACATTTATATAGACACACCTGTCTATATAAATGTCACAAGTGCAAAAAAAAAAAAAAAAAAAAATAAAAAAAAATCTATGCAATCAAAAGTCTCAATCACAGATCATTTCATATAGAACTCAACAAAATTCACGTGCACTTGTACATATAAAGTGTTACGTTGTGATAAAGTGCAAAAGTGGCAATAATAAACGTGCAAACACTGCAAACAATGTGCAAATTCTGCAAATAATGTGCAAATTCACAAAATATGGAGATTATAAGTGTCCGTGTAAGCAGCATAAAATATTATAAAGTCCTTCAAATGCCTTGGAATATTTCCCATAAAGGGCTGGTGCTTCCAAATGGTGTCCCAACAGAGAGAAGGGGGAGGAGAGTGTGATATTCTTTTTCTTTCCGTTTTGGTGAATAGATGTCCCCTTACCTTACTGCTGTAAGGTTACAGCAAAAGAGTGTCCCCACACGGGGTATCCCCTGGACGATTATACTGTTAGCTCATCATCTCTGGATGTACCTGGGACATCCTCTCCTTTCTCATCAATAAAGTGGGTGAACCTCATGAACAGGGCAAAGTGGGATGCTTGATAGTGTGATAAAGTTTTTCAGGCTTTTATTAAAGTAATTCACAGGGTACTCACATTCAAATAGTAAAAGTAAGCAGAAACACAGATGAGCGGCGAGCTCGTAAAACGTCACTTCCGGTGTCTCGTTCTCAGGAGAATTAGGAGCTTATCGGAATCCAGGAGCCCTCTTTAATAAGGGGGCTCCCAGATCCTGGCCCCCCACCCTATGTGAATGAGTATGGGGTACATCGTACCCCTACCCATTCACCTGGAAAAAAAGTAGTGTAGTGTAGTGTAGTGTTAAAAAATACAGTAGATTGACTCCAGTTTTTGACTCCAGTCTTCTTCTTCCGCTCTTCTGTCTCCGGTGTTCTTCTTCCTCTGCAGCTGCTGCCACTGCTCACGTCACCGCCCGGGGCATGATGGGTCTGACGTCACAATGGGGATTGGCCTCCGGGTGACATAATCCAATTGCCACGCCCCTTCGTTATTTAAGGAATGCAGAACATTGGCGAGGACAGATCAGCGGGACGCAGCATCGGAGGAGGATCGTCGATGGGAGCAGCAGCGGCAGCAGAGGAAGAACACTGGAGACAGAAGAGCGGAAGGAGGAGAAGACCGGAGGAGGAAGATGCGGGAGAAGATGGAGGAAGAAGCGGTGAAGAAGATTTTTAATAAAAGACTTGTCAAAAATTACCTTTTTCCCCGGTGAACGGGTAGGGGTACGATGTTACCCATACTCATTCACATAGGGTGGGGGGCCGGGATCTCAGGGCCCCCTTATTAAAGGGGGCTCCCGGATTCCGATAAGCCCCCGCCCACAGACCCCGACAACCAACGGCCAGGGTTGTCGGGAAGAGGCCCTTGTCCTCATCAACATGAGGACAAGGTGCTTTGGGGTGGGGGACGTAGAGCCCCCTCTGCCTCAAAGCACCCATACCCCCATGTTGAGGGCATGCGGCCTGGTATGGTTCAGGAGGGGGGGGAGCGCTCGCTCGTCCCTCCCTTTCCTGACCTGCCGGGCTACCTGCTCGGATAAGGGTCTGGTATGAATTTTGGGGGGACCCCATGCCTTTTTTTTATTTTAGCGTGGGGGTCCCCTCCGAATCCATACTAGACCCAAGGGCCTGGTATGGACCTGGGGGGACAGCTGACAACTGATGACTCCTCGGTTGCTAAAGACAAGGCAGCCGGCATCCGGGCCCTCTCCTTAGCAACCAGCTATATACAGTGTAAAACATTTTTTTTTTTAAACAGCAAATAGTGGCAAAATTGAGGTAAAAATCGCTGTAAAAACGCACGATTCCATTAGGTTCACTGAATTCTAATACATGCAAAACGCTGCATTTTGCGGGAAAAAAAGTCCCCAACCCTTTCCAAAAACGCAGAGGCACTAAAATGCATTGATGTGAACATGTTCCATAGGAACCCATGTTAAAAATCTTCCCTGCATTTCTGCAAAATGCATCAAAAAAAGCATTAGTGTGAGGCCTAAGGAAGCTACGGGTGGCACATTTGCCAAATGGAAAACTGTGCCGCCTGCAGTTTTAGCAGAAATAAGAATGTCCCCTTCCAAGACCAATCACATGTCCCCTTTGGAGATCCTGATGGGTCTACCTTTTTCCACGCTCCCCTGGATTAGGAAACCCTTGGTAATAGAGCAGAAGAAGCCTATCAGGCATCCAATCATAGTAAAGGACGGGAAGAGAGGACAGGAGAAGACATAAAGGAGCTGTCCCACCGCCACCAAGACAGGGCAAGTACAGACGGCGGGTGGGGCACACTGGCAGCATTTGATATGGCACAGTGAGGCTGCATTTGATGGGGCACAGTGAGGCTGCATTTTATGCTACACAGTGGCTGCATAGGATGGGCACAGTAGCTGCATTTTAAGGGGCACAGTGGCTGCATAAGATGGGGCACAGTGGCTGCGTTTGAGGCTGCAATTGATGGGGGGGGGGGTTTCAGATTTTTTTTACTGTGTAAAAAAAAAAAAAAAAAATTGCAACACCCACAATTTTAATCTGTAGGGCCTTTGCTTTAAAAAACATTTTATGTCCTTAGAAAGCCTGAATGCGGTGATTGCATACAAGACCCTGAAAACCAATCATCCCATTCAGGCTAAGGGCGTAAAATGGTGATTGCGCTTCCTCACTATCACAGTTTTGGAGGCCCTGAAATGTCAAGATCGCGTATTCCCCCCAAATTACCCCATTTTGGAAAGAAGGCACTTCAAGCTATTTGCTGAGAGGCATGTTGAGTCCCTGGAATATTTTAGATTTGCTATGAATTTTTTGCTGCCCTGCCATCAAGAAATGAGATAGGTGGTCATAAACTAAAAGCTGCGTAAATTTCAGAAAATGTACCATAGTTTGCAGACACTATAACTTTTGCGAAAAGCAATAAATATACGCTTATTGACATTTTTTTTAACCCAAGACATGTGGCTGTATACATTTTGGCCTAAATGTATGACTAAAATTGAGTTTATTGTATTTGTTTTTATAACAAATCTAGAAAATATTTTTTTTTCTCAAAATTTTCGACTGTTTTCATTTATAATCAAAAAAAAATTAAAATCCCAGAGATGATCAAAATACCACAAACAAAAGTTTTATTTGTGGGAAAAAAGGATGCAAATTTTGTTTGGGCATTGCATGACCGCGCAATTACCAGTTAAAGCATGGCAGTGCCAAATTATAAAAAGTGCTCTGGTCATTAAGGTGGCAAATCCTTTGGGTCCTTAACTAGTTAAATAGTGCAATATGTATGAATTGGTATGGATAATATGACTTTTTATTAGAATATATACCTTGCCTTCTTAGGCAAGTTGTGAGAGTTGGGCAGGGTGTGACCTGGGGAGTTGGGCAGGGTGTGACCTGGGATATCAGGAGGTGTTTCACAACCTCAGAAGAGCAGCTTGAGAGGCTCAGATTTAAGAAATTAATTGTGTATTCCTTCCAAGTACCTGTGTACAGTGGTACTGCTTTACTTAACAACAGATCCATACCCTAACAGAATGGAATGTTTTCCCTTTTCATTACATACCTGCACAAAATACTCCAGGGACATCACTCCGTAAGATTACAGTCCTCACCTTGTTATTGCCCTTCAATGAATCAACCGTCTTCATCATCTGGAAAACATACAATCAGAAACTTGACACAGTAATATACTGCTTGTCAAAAAATGCATTAAATAATGTTATTTACTAAATGCATGTACTATTCATTTAAATTGGTATACTGAATGTGCATATGTTAGAAACAGTTGGCCGTGCAATATGGTAGCAAACAAATTAATTGAAAAGCAATTTAATTGCACAGGCCACTTGATAAGGTTTTCCAAGGCATGTTTTCTTCCATGCTGTTGGGAAGATTTTATTCCATATTTTGTTACATGCATGAATCGGGTGAGAATATCCCTCTATTCTAAAAACTAGAAGATAATAACAAGAAAATTGACACTCTGCCGATCAATCTAGAAGAAAAAAATTATTTTAATTCACAAATTATTCCAATTCATATCTAAAATAAAAATGGATACTGATGCCCAACTCAAATACATTTTTTTTCTTTTTTAATTTGTATAGAGCAGGAAAGGTTAGTACCATTGCAGTCTGATTTTTCTGGTTAGAATGCCTCTTATATATTGTTAGAACACAGACAAAACAAATACTATCAATTTTTTTTTTAAATATTATCCATGCCTATAAATAAAGTAAAATATCCTCACATAGATCACAAACAAAAACCTGGTAAAAAAAATGGTGCAGACACCTTTTTTTTTATTGTTTAAAGCATTCTGCAAAATTAACCAAGTTCACACCCGTGCGATGTAGTTTTTTCTGCGTCGCCATTAAGCTCTATTGAACTGTATGTTTTATTAAAGTGCATCAGGGATGCAGTACAGAAAAATGCACATATAAAAAAAAATGCGCATAAAAATGGAAAACAGAAAAACCACACTGCCCTCAAGTGAACCCTGCTTAGGTGACAAAGTACTACAATGCATTAAAATGCATGGTTATGGATGATTATCTACTGCCCTAGAGGTGGCTGAACTCGGGCTGGATGGTTGTTGCTGGGGTTCGACTTGGCCTGCCAGGCTCTGAACCAGCAAGTACTTAAAGGGGTTGTAAAGGTAAATGTTTTTTCACCTTAATGCATTCTATGCATTAAGGTGAAAAAACATCTCACACTGCCGGCACCCCCAGTCCCCCCGTTTTACTTACCTGACCCCTCGAAAATCCCGCGCTCGCCCCCGCCGTCCTCTTCGCCGCTCAGCCTGGCCGTTGATTGGCTGGAGTGGATGGATTGAAAGCAGCGCAGCCATTGGCTCGCGCTGCTGTCAATCACATCCAATGACGCAGCGCGCCGGGGGGCGGGGCCTTGTGATACAGCGAGCGGCTATAGCCGCCGGCTGTATCACGGGAGCGCGCCCGCAGTGCTTCTCACCAATGCGAGGGAGCTCGCATTAACGTGAGAAGCACCTGCGGGAGGAAGCAGAGACAGCCGCCGAGGGACCCCAGAAGAGCAGGTTCGGGGCCACTCTGTGCAAAACGAGCTGCACAGTGGAGGTAAGTATGACATGTTTGTTATTTAAAAAAAATAAAAATGTTTACTTTACAACCCCTTTAACTGAACTCAGCGAGCTTGTAAGTTCTCGTATTGAAGAGAATAGGTCCCTGTATTGCTGGGATGTTTCCTCTTTGACCAAGTCCTTAATACAGAACCTGCACATTGCCTTTTGCCAACACTCTCTGAGGAGGTTCTTACAGGAAGGGCATTCCTCTGACTTGGTGGGTTTGAATGTTTAGACTTCCTAAAACTTTTTCCTAGAACAAGAATAACGACATCTCACTAAGGGTACCTGGATACCCTTCCTGCCCTAGTGAAAAAAAAGCAAAACAGACCATCACCAGCAAAAAAGAGAGGTGCCCCGAACAATGTAAAAATTGGATTTTTGTACTCACTGTAAAATCCTTTTCTCTGAAGTTCATTGATGGACACAGCCCTTTTAATTCTTGACCTTAGGGTTATTACGCCACCTTCAGAAGAGGACTAAGCAGAACATGTAACACATGTAAAAACAGCAAGACCGCACAGCACCGCCGTGTAGTCTTGCTGTTTTTGCCAGGGAGGCGGTCCCTCTGGCTATAACCTTTCACCCTGCTTCCTGCAGTTCAGTTTCGTCAAAAAGCAGTACAAACATAAATAGGAGGGGCGGGTGCTGTATCCGTCAATGAACTTCAGAGAAAAGGATTTTACAATGAGTACAAAAATCCTATTTTCTCTTTTATTCATTGACAGACACAACTCCTTAATTCTTGACCTTAGGGACGTCCCCAAGCAGTGTCAAAAAAACGAGGGGTGGAAACAGCAAAACATAACTTCACCCACAACAAAAGGAACACCTCAACAGAGGAGTTGCCATCTTAAACGGCTGCCATCCAAACTAGCGGCCAACTTATGGATCAAAAGATGCGTTTACAACAAACTTGTAACTCAAAGAAAGTGTAACTTGCAACCTTACACAGCAGCTTGCAAAACCTTGCTGCCAAAGCAAGCATCTGAAGATGCGCTTACGTCAACTTTGTAGAATTAAGTGAAAGTGTGAACGGACGATTAAGTCTCTGTCTTACCCACCTGAGAGACAGAGGCTTGATGTTGGAAAGCCCAGGTGGTTTCAATTGCTCTGCTGTAATGAGCCATGACAGGAAAAAGGGGCACCTGCCCCTTTAAGGCACAGGCCTGAACCACGATCTGTCTGATCCATCAAGAAATGGTGGACGACGAGACCACCAGACCTTTTTTCGGACCAACCACCGAGACAAAACAGAGTGACTTGAGAAAAGGAGCCGTAGCAGACAGATACACATATAGAGCCTGGACCACATCTAGGGAATGTAAGACAACCTCTTTCAGGTATGTCGGCTTAGGACACAAGGATGGTAACACAATGTCCTCATTTAGATGGAATGCTAAAACCATCTTTGGAAGGAAAGAGGGCTGCGGACATAGCACAGCCTTATCCTTGTGGATGACCAGGTAGGGAGACTTGCATGACAAGGCCTCCAACTCAGAAACCCTCCTAGCAGATGTAATATCTACTAGAAAGACAAATTTCTGAGAAAGAATGAACAAGGGAATCTCCCTAATGTTCTCAAACGGCGGTTTCTGAAGTGCCAATAGCACCAGATTCAGATCCCATGGAGGTAGCGGTGGTCAAACCGGAGGGACTACGCGTGGAACCCCTTGCATAAAAGTACTCAGCAATGAGTGAGTCGCCAAGGGACATTGGAAAAAGACAGCCAAGAATATCTGTCCCTTGATGGTGCTTAAAGCAAGTTTCTGATCTAGTCCTTGCTGCAAAAACAGCAGGATCCTGGAAACTGAGTATGTGCGCAGGCGCCACCCCATCTCCTCACACATGGAGATGTAAGCCTTCCACGTACGATGGTAAATATTTTGAGAAGATGACTTCCGTGCCCTCAGCATAGTGGAAATTACCGAGTCAGACAGACCTTGGTCCCTTAGAACCCGCTTTTCAACAGCCAGGCTGTTAAAAACAGCGACGGTAAAGCAGGATGAAGTATCGGACCTTGCGATAGAAGGTCTTCTCGCATCGGAAGCTGCCAAGGAACATCCTGCACCAGTCGTACTAGGCTGGCATAACAAGGACGTCGAGGCCAATCTGGGGCAATTAGAATCACCAGAATCCCCTCAGCCTCAACTCTGCGCAGTAGACATGGTAGAAGTTTGAGTGGGGGAAGGCATAAACCAGTCGATAATGACCCATGGAGACACCAACGCGTCTGATGCGTACGCCCAGGGGTCTCTTGTCCTGGACACAAACCTCTGCGCCTTCCGATTGAGCCGAGAGGTCCACATCTGATGTGCCCCACCTTAGGCAAAGGAGGCGGAATACCTCCGGATGCAACGACCATTCCACCATTCCCCTGGGTCCAGCATCTGACGACTTAGGTTGTCTGCCTACCAGTTTTCTACACCTGGAAATATGGCCGACACGTGCCCCTCTGCCCACTGGAGAATGTGAGCGACCTCCCGTGCTGCGGCCAAGCTCCTCGTTCCTCCTTGATGGTTGACATATGCCACTGCAGTGGCGTTGTCTGACTGGATCCTGACCGGATGCCCCTGTAGCCTCCCGGACCATGTAGAAAGGCACAGTCTGATCGCCTGTTGAGAGCCTTCAAGCCCAAGAATGGACGTACCCCTTCCTTTTTGGGGATTACAACCCACCCTCCTAGCTGCTCACAGACTGAGGGGCCCCTCCGCACCCTGACCGAGCGCTGCGCCATGCTGCTGCTGACTGCTCTACCCTGTTTCAGTCACAAAGTGCTCAGAGTGAAAACCGCACTGTTCTGAGATATACAGACCCAGCACTAGAGGTAAAAACACGCTGAGGCTACAAGAAAATGGCCGCCGGCTGTCCTTAGCACAAAAATCACCAAGAAAATGGATGCAGAACCTTCTAGAAAATGGCAGACAGCCCATACACTGCGTAGACTACAGGAAAATGGGCGCGACCCATGCGGCCTTTCCTAAGATAAATTTTTACTCAGGCACCTCACAGAGAAGAAAAAATAAATAAAGGGACTGAAGAGTAAAAAATGGACCTTAACAGACAGCCCCCCGCCAAAGCCTGGAGTCCCCCCTGCCTAGGTACATACACCGTACCTCATGCCCAGTCACACAGCTGCCCCAGCAGGGGGGAGGAGGGAATGAGGGATAGGGAGAGAGGAAAGGGAGAGTGAAAGACCCCCTAGTCGACCTCCCAGGGAATGCCCAGCTGCTCTATCCTGCCGAGGCAGGGAGAGCGTACTTACCCTTCCTGTAGGGATTGCTGGATGCATTACACCACAGACTCATCACGCGGGCAGTACGGGGTGACAGTTGGCCATGGCACACTGTGACACAGACAGCAGTAGCCCGGTCATATGTGAGCAGAAGGGGCATGTCGTGGCTGACCCAGCACGTAGCCAGGGCCTGCTTACGCTCGATGGCCAAGCTGGGGAGACTACAAGGATCTATATTATCCAGTCTGTCACCCAGCCCGGCTGTTGATTGTAGATCACAGGATCAAAAAATTGTAGAGAAAATGAAAAAATTCCAAGGACCAATTGTCCCCTAAGGGAGCCAGGTTCTTCTCCTACTCTAGGCAGAAAAAACTGAGCTGCAGGAAGCAGGGAGAGGGGTTATAGCCAGAGGGACCCCCCCCCCCCCTAATGTCAATAATTAAAGGAGCTCTGTCCGTCAATGAACAAAAGAGAAATCCCAGTTTAGCAGCAACCACTATGATCAAACTGCAGGGTCAGAGAGAGGTTAGCTCTGACTGTGCAGCTACAGGCTCCCTACAGGGAGGAACATCACCAGAAGCCCAAACATAAACCCATATACCCATATGGAGAATTAAGGCACCACTGTATACCTCTTAACTGGGCCTGACCGGTGCCTGGGGCGCCTGTTTCCACTGTAGCTGTCGGTCTCTCATCCATCATAGCAGAGAGCGCAGCGGGGACTGAGAGAACGTATTTGTTTTTGAATTACCCAGTTTTGGGGTCATCAGCAAGGGCCGGAAACCAGAAGCACCGGTCGATAGACCCTCCCCCTTGGCTTCTGCGCTACAAGCGATGGGAACAACTTGCTGCCACACCCTGACAGGAAGGCACATCGCCGGACATGACGTCACCCGCTAGCCAGGACCCAGAAGCGCCATGCCAGACATGCAAACCGCCCGGCCACTTGAGCCATACCTGCAGACCCCGGGCACTTTGATTCTGACACCTCCTGCTGCCCGTTGCTATCCCTGAGCTTGGAGAGGCTGGGAACTCCAGAACCCCCCTCCCCCCGCTCGTACCGGGGGGGGGTGCCGAGACCTTCACGGCACTCCAGGCAGACATACTAAGGTAAGCCATCTCCCTCCACCTTGGAGAGAGCGCAGCTCCCTGGTTCCAGCATGCGCTTCCATTATGGCAGAGGAAACACAATAACTGAAGCCACAGTGCAAGAGGAGGGATTTAAAGGCTGTATGTGTTTCCTTGGAAATGGGCGGAGCTGCGCTGTCCTGTCCTGAAAAGCGATTTGAGAAAATAGGATTTTTTGTACTCACGTAAAATCCTTTTCTCTGTAATTTACCGACCAACACAGCTCCTCTCTTAGCCATTGGGTTGTTATGCCCACCACTAGGAGAATATAAAGGCATTACTTGTTAAGTAACACTCAAAACTTTCCAGTTCCGGTCCCTTGCCTGCCATGCAGTCATCAGTACATCAACAAGCAGTATAACGTAAGAAAAACAGGAGGGGCGGGTGTTGTGTCGGTCGATGAATTACAGAGAAAATGATTTTACGGTGAGTACAACAAAATCCTATTTTCTCTTATATTCACCGACTGACACAGCTCCTCTCTTAGCCATTGGGACGTCCCCAAGCAGTGCCAAGCGAAGGGTGGGAAAACAGCATAAAAAACTTCATCCACCATGGCAAGTAGGAACTAGTGAAACTTTACCCACAAAAAAAAAAAAAAAAAGACAACAATGCGTGGAGAATTCCACCATAAAACCAGGGTACCCTCAACAGGAGTGACTACCCACAACTGCACCAAAACTGCGGAATATAATGCAACATCGC
This sequence comes from Lithobates pipiens, assembly GCF_037356315.1. NCBI lineage: Eukaryota > Metazoa > Chordata > Amphibia > Anura > Ranidae > Lithobates > Lithobates pipiens. The sequence continues at coordinate 22,718,081 of NW_027507696.1, read as the reverse complement.
ATTAACTTAACGGTACTGCATTTTTTATCGAAAAACCAGGAAAAAATAAAATATATTGCATATTCAATTGCAACTATACGGCCGCCTGCAAAACTTTGCGGCCAAAACAGGCATTAGCCGATGCACTGACGTCTACCTTGTAGAACTTGGTAAACATGTGGATATACGACCAGGTCGCCGCTTTACACACCTGAGCGACGGACGCTTGGTGTCGGAAGGCCCAAGACTTTCCGATTGCCCTTGTGGAGTGGGCCGTGACCGGAAAGGGGGGCACCTGCCCCTTCAAGGCATAAGCTTGTACTACAATCTGTCTGATCCACTTGGAAATGGTGGCTGACGAGACCGCCATGCCTTTCTTTGGACCAGCCACCAAAACAAACAGTGAGTCTGACTTCCGAAAGGTAGCAGTGGCAGAAAAATACACCTTTGGAGCCAGAACCACGGCCAGAGCGTGAAGGGCCACTTCCTTAGGTTTTTTGGCTTAGGACACAGAGATGGTAACACAATGTCCTCATTGATATGAAAAGCCGAGACTACTTTCAGCAGAAAAGACAGTTGCGGACGTAACACCACCATAGCCTTGTGGATAACCAGATAAGGTGACTTGCATGACAAAGCCGCCAGTTCCGAAACCCTCCTGGCCGAGGTGATGGCCACTAGAAATACCACTTTCTGGGAAAGAGTCAACAGGGGAATCTCCCTGATATTTTCAAATGGCGGTTTTTGAAGCGCCGATAACACCAGGTTCAGATCCCACAAGGGTAACGGCGGACGTACCGGAGGGACTACATGTCGCACCCCCTGAACAAAGGTACTCACTAATGAGTGAGACGCCAGGGGTCGCTGAAAAAAGACAGCCAAGGCTGAAATTTGCCCCTTAATGGTGCTCAACGCCAATTTCTGGTCTACTCCTTGCTAAAGAAACAGCAGGATCCTGGATATAGAAAAGGAGCGGGGATGCCATCCTTTCTCCTCACACATGGAGATGTAAGCCTTCTGATTGAGAGGAGAGGCCAGAAGATCCACGTCTGGTGTGCCGCACCTCATGCACAGTAGCCTGAATACCTCCGGATGCAATGCCCATTCTCCTGGGTACAGCATCTGGTGAATCAGATCGTCCGCCTGCCAGTTCTCCACTCCCAGGATGTAAATGGCCGACAGGGCCGGTACGTGTAGCTCTGCCCACCGAAGTATGTGACCTCCCGTGCGGCGGCTGAGCTTCTTGTTCCTTCTTGGTGATTGACGTATGCCACAGCCGTGGCTTTGTCTGACTGGATCCTGATCGGACGCCCCTGAAGTCTCATCGACCATGGGGAGAGGCACAGCCTGATCACTCTTAGCTCGAGCAGATTGATCGGGAATTTGGATTCTTCCGCCGACCAGAGGCCCTGAGCCGACTGACCCCCCATCACTCCACCCCAGCCAGATAGGCTGGTGTCCGTTGTGATCACTGTCCACGTCAGAGGTAGGAACGACTTCCCGGACTGAAGCACCGGGGACCTCGGCCACCAGGTCAGGGAGTCTCTGACTGACTGGCTCACCTGGATCTGTCGATCCAGGGACAACTGAAATTTGTCCCACTTTGTCAAAATCTCCTTCTGCAGGACTCTGGTGTGGAACTGGGCATATGGTACTGCCTCGAAGGAGGCTACCATGAGTCCCATGACTCGCATGCAGAAGCGGAGTGATGACCACTTGCAGTTCATCAGCAGTTTTATCGTGGATCTGAGAGTCTGTAGCTTGTTTGAAGGGAGAAAAACTCTTGCTTCCCTGGAGTCCAGCAGCAAGCTCAGGTACTCCAGGCGCTGGGTTGGTACAATCACTGACTTCTTTAGGTTCAACAGCCACCCAAATTGTTGCAGGGTCTACATGGTGATCGCCACATCCTCCTCTAATTCTGAGGCGGGAGATGCCCTCAGGAAATTGTCTAGGTATCCCACAATCGCGATCCCACGTTGTCGCAGCAACGCCAAAACTGGAGCCAATACCTTGGTAAAGACTCAGGGGGCTGATGCCAGAGCAAAAGGAAGAGCCACAAACTGGTAGTGGGCTTCCCCGACTGCAAATCGCAGAAACTTTTGATGCCGGAGGCATATGGGAATGTGCAGGTGCGCATCCCGGATGTCCAAGGATGCCAGGGAGTCCCCTTGATGGAGTGCAGTGACTAATGAGCGAACTGATTCAGCTCTGAACCTCTGCACTTTCACAAAGTGATTGAGGGCTTTTAGGTCCAAGATTGGACGTACCCCTTTCTTCTTGGGAACTACAAACAGATTTGAGTAGAATCCCTGGAAACGTTCCGATTCCAGAACCAGTACAACCACCCTGCGACTCAGCAGCTCCCTTACTGCCCCCAAGAGGGCCTCCCGGCGAGCTGGGGATACGGGTATGCTGGAGGGGAAGAATCTGTTTGGCGGCCAAGAGAGAAACTCTATCCTGTAGCCTGAGGAAATCAAATCGCAGACCCATTGGTCGGATAGTCGAGAGGACCACTGGGCTGCAAACTCCCGAAGCCGACCCCCCACCCGAGACATGGGTGGGGAAAACCTTCATGCAGTAGCACTTTTGTTTGCAGGCTTGTTAGGCTTGCAGTTCCAGGGACATTTCGGTCCTTCTGCGGTCGTCCTGTCAGGCTGGGGGCATTTGGCCGAAGTTCCGGGCGGACGAAAAAGCTGTTTGTGAGCGGAAAAAGAGGGCCCTTGCCTACGGAGTGGCTCCATAGCCTTCCTGGCCTGTGGGAGTAGGGTACTCTTACCACCGGTAGCATTTTTAATAAGGTCATCCAACGAGGCTCCGAAAAGCCGGTCGCCAAGGAAGGAGAGATCCGTAAGGGCTTTCTTAATTGCCTGGTCAGCAGGCCAGCATTTTAACCAAATCATGCGCCTCAGCACCACTACTGAAACTGAAGCCCTGGATAAGAGAGGAAGAGTATCCAGGGCCGTGTCACAAACGTACTTAAGGCCTTGCACTAGTTGCATCTGCTAGTTCCACACAGACAGGAGAAGCCTGTTGCTCTCCCAATTTGCGGTGCAACAGTTTTGCCCACTCAGTGTCTGTGACACAAGTGCGGATACCAGTACTGGTCGCACGGCGGACCCCACCACCGTAAACAAGGAACGAGCCACTGCCTCGGCCTTCCTGTCCGTGGGATCCTTAAATGCAGGAGTCCCCTCCACTGGGATCGTAGTTACTTTATTTAACCTGGATACTGGGGGGTCCACGACCAGAGGAGCTGACCACTTTTTGAGAAGGCTCTCCTCAAAGGGGTAACGCACCGCCATGGATTTGGGGACCGAAAAGGTCAGTTGCGGACAACCCCATTCCGTGTAAATGAACTTGTCAAAATAAGTCAGATACGGGAACACCTTGGGTGAACGTGCTGGCTTACGGGACCCAAAAGGGACTAATACATCAGCAGAGGGATCTGCTAGCTCCTGAATCTTCAGGGTATCACGCACAGCTGTGATAAGTGCTCCAACAATCACTTTGTCACGCACGGACCCGGACAGGGACTCATCTCCTCACTGTCTGAACGGTCCTGGTCAGCGTCGTCTGACAAGACAGGGCAGGGGTCACCAGCCTCAGCAGGGCCCGAGTCTGCGTCAGAGCCCTTCCCAGAGAACAGGGGGGCAGGGGCTGCATTTTTGCACCCTTTTGGCCACGTGCCGCCTCCATCTTGGCAACGAATGAATTGAGGACTGCCGTCAGGGTGTCCAGAGGCACTGGGCAGTCCGCAGGCGACCCGGTTGCCACAGCCTGGATTTTAGGGGAAGAAACACCAGTTTCTGAAGCCATGCTGACCCTACCCTGTCTGCCACCCAAAGGGGACTTAGGACAGTGACAGTCCTACCCTCCTTACTGATGCTGGCTGAGGGGCTCTTTCCCGCAGGACTTACCACCCTGAGGGGTTCTGCTCTATCCAGCAAGTAGTGCCTGTAGTCTCTGTTGGCTCCCAGGTGCAGAGGAAACAGTTCTGTGTCGGTGGTAGCAGCTGAAAATGGCGCTGAAACCGCTATGAAGTGTGCTCAGGCTTCAAGAAAATGCTGCCCAGCATCCAGCATAAGGACATAAAACGCAGAGAAAATGGCACAGGAGCACATGCTGCTGCTAGAGAACACAGAAAAACGTGTTCAGGCTTCAAGAAAATGGCCACCGGCATCCTGTATAGGGATAATCACAAGGAAAATGGCAGCCGAAGCCCAGGAGAGCATGCTTCCCCTTGCCCACACCTAAGATGGCCGCCGAATGCCAGAGCCCTGAGGGACAGGGAGAAACAATGGCGGTGAGTACAGCACTGCACAGGACACCAGCATAGCCTCACAGACACCTTCCAAGGACATGGAAAACAGGACCCAGGACTCAGCCAGGCAGCGCCTACCTCCCCCCCAGGTGAGAGTCCCCCCCGGAGAGCCCCTGCACAGACACACACACACACACACCGCTCAGCAGAATCCTCCGGGGGGGGAGGGGGAAGGGGACAGGGAGAGAAGAGAGGGAGGTGAGGGACCCCGAATCGACCTCCCAGGGAATGCCCAGCTGCTCAGCCCCACCGAGGCAGGGAAAGCTGTACTTACCAGTCCTGCAGAGCTGGGAGACATTCCATTACAGACCCACTCGCTGATCAGTACAGAGTGGCTGCTGGCCCGGCACACTGTGATCGCAGACATCAGTAGCCCGGTCATATGTGTGCCCAGGAGCATAAAAGCTAACCGACCACCTCTGGAGCTGAGGTTTCGTCTTAGCCGGCCTAGCGCAGAGCTGCGACCTGCACACGCTCGATGGCCGGACTGGGGAGACTACAAGGATAAGGGTATCCAGCCTGTCACCCAGCCGGTTGTTGATAGCAGATCACAGGATCAATCATCTTGCGCAAAAAGTCAAGCTTCTGCAGAAAAAAAAGCACGGACCGATGGGCCCACAGGGTTCCTAGGTCCTTCTCCTTCACTAGGCAAAGTAAAACTGATGACTGTATGGCAGGCTGGAGGGTTGTTGCCCAAGGGACTGCCCCCTGGGTGGTACTGGAAAGTTCTGAGTGTTACATAACAAGTAATGCTTAGAATTCTCCTAGCGGTGGGCATAACAACCCAATGGTTAAGAGAGGAGCTGTGTAGGTCAGTGAATATAAGAGAAAATATTTTAAGCAACAGACAGCATGGATTCATGAAAGACAGAAGTTGCCAAACAAACCTGATTTCTTTTTATGAGGTGGTAAGTAAAACCTTGGACAAAGGGGTGACTGTGGACATGGTATACTTGGATTTTGCAAAAGCGTTTGACACAGTTCCCCACACACGGCTTATATGTAAGGTAAAGTCTACAAGCATGGAAAGATCAATTTGTAAATGGATAGAAAACTGGCTAAAAGACAGGATTCAGAGAGTAGTGGTTAATGACTCTTACTCTGAATGGTCTAAGGTTATCAGTGGTGTACCCCAAGGTTTAGTGTTGGGACCGTTACTTTTTAATACCTTTATAAATGATATATGGTCTGGGATTAAAAGTATAATTTCTGTCTTTACAGATGACACTGAGCTATGCAGTGGAATAAATGGCCTCACAGGATGTCCCCAATTTACAAGCTGACCTCAGTGCACGGTCTAATTGGGCAACTAAGTGGCAAATGAGATTTAGGGCACTTTCACACTGGGGCGGGGGAGCGTCGGGGGTTTAGTAGCGCTTTACCATCGTTTTAGCGGCACTTTTCGGGCCGCTAGCAGGGGGGGAAAAATAAATCGCCCACAAATCGCAGCTGCCGAATCGCTTTGCAGGCGCTGGCCATTGATTTCAATGGCAGGGGCGTTTTAGGAGCAACATATTCACTACTCCTGCAACTCCCCAAAGATGCTGCTTGCAAGACTTTTTTCCCGTCCTGCATGCACGCCACTCCAGTGTGAAAGCGCTAACACCAGGGCTGCAGGGGAGGCGTTTTTCAGGTGCCTTACAGACGCTATTTTTAGCCCTTTAGCAGCTGAAAAACGCCTTGGTGTGAAAGTAGCCTTAATGTTGATAAATGGAAAGTTATGCACTTGGGGGCTAAGAACATGATTGCATCATACATACTGCGGGGAGTACAATTGGGGGACTCAATGGTGGAGAAGCATCTGGGGGTTTTGGTAGATCATAAACTATGCCAAGCTGCGGTTTCCAAAGTGAGCAAATTCCTTTTTTGTATTAACCACTTGACCACTGGGCACTTAAACACCCTTAATAACCAGACCAATTTTCAGCTTTCGGTGCTCTCACATTTTGAATGACAATTACTCAGTCATGCAACACTGGACCTATATGAAATTTTTGTCCTTTTTTCACACAAATGGAGCTTTCTTTTGGTGGTATTTAATCACCGCTGGGTTTTTTATTTTTTGTGCTATAAAAGAAAAAAAAATACAGAAAATTCTGTAAAAAAATGAATTTTTCTTTGTTTCTGTTATAAAATTTAGCAGATTAGTAATTTTTTCTTCATAAATTTTGGCCAAAATTTAAACCACTACATATCTTTGGTAAAAATAAGTACAAATTGGTGGATATTATTTGGTCTTTGTGAAAGTTATAGAGTCCACAAGCTATGGTGCCAATATCTGAAAATTGATCACACCTGAAGTACTGACGGCCTATTTCAATTCTTGAGACCCTAACATGCCAGAAAAAGTACAAATACCCCCCAAATGACCCCTTTTTGGAAAGAAGACATTCCAATGTATTTAGTAAGAGGCATGATGAGTTTTTTGAAGTTGTCATTTTTTCCCACAATTCTTTGCAAAATCAAGATTTTTTTTTACTTTTTTTTTTTTTTTTTTTTTTTTCACAAAATTGTAATATTATCAGTTTATTTCTCACACAGCATATGCATACCACAAATTACACCCCAAAACACATTCTGCTATTACTCCCGAGTACGGTGATACCACATGTGTGAGAATTTTACACAGTGTGGCCACATACAGAGGCCCAACATGCATGGAGCGCCATCAGGCGTTCTGGAGCACCCAGGACAATTCTGACATTTCTCTCCTACATGTACACATATGTTTTTTTAGCAAACACCCTGGAGAATACAATGGTGGTCGTTTGCAACTTTTTATCTCGCACGGTATTTGCGCAGCAATTTTTCGAATGCTTTTTTTTGGAAAAAAAACAGTTTTGTGCTTTAAAAAAAAAACAAAAAAAAAAAAAAAAAAAACACACAGTCAAGTTAGCCCAATTTTTGCATAATGTGAAAGATGAAGTTACACCGAGTAAATGGATACCCAACATGTCACTCTTGCACAGGCTCGTGGAATGGCGCCAAACGTCGCTACTTAAAAATCCCCATAGGCGACGATTTAATTTTTTTTTTTACTGGTTATATGTTTTGAGTTACAGAGGAGGTCTAGGGCTAGAATTATTGCTCTCGCTCTAACGTTCGCAGCGATACCTCACATGTGTGGTTTGAACACCGTTTTCATATGTGGGCGGGACTTACGTATGCGTTCGCTTCTGCATGCGAACACATGGGGACAGGGGAGCTTTAAAAAAAAAAAAAATGTTATTGTTCATTTTACTTTATTTATTTTAGTTTGACATTTTTTTCCCCAAAAATAAATTTTTTGATCTCTTTTATTCCTATTACAAGGAATGTAAACATTACTTGTAATAGAAATATGGCATGACAGGTCCTCTTTACAGTGAGATATGGGGTCAATAAGACCCCGCATCTCACCTCTAAGCTGGGAAGCCTGAAAAAAAAAAAAAGATTCTGGATTTGATCGTATTGGCGAGTCGGTAGAAGCACCGGAGGGCGGCGGGAGGGGGGGGGGGGTGTCTATGGCTGGGTATTGCAGGGTATCACCGACTATGGCTGGGTATGGCTGGGTATCTCAGAGTATGGCGTTGCAGAGTATTGCGTTGCAGAGCATTGCAGGATATTGGAGGGTGTTGCAGAGCATTGCAGAGTGTTGCACGGTATTGGCGGGTGTTGCAGAGCATTGCACAGTGTTGCAGGGTATTGGCGGGTGTTGCAGAGCGTTGCAGGGTATTGCAGAGTGTTGCAGAGTATTGCAGGGTATTGCAGAGTAATGCAGAGTAATGCAGTGTAATGCAGAGTATTGCAGTGTAATGCAGAGTATTGCAGTGTAATGCAGAGTATTGCAGTGTAATGCAGAGTATTGCAGTGTAATGCAGAGTATTGCAGAGTATTGCAGAGTATTGCAGGGTATTGCAGAGTAATGCAGGGTATTGCAGAGTAATGCAGGGTATTGCAGAGTAATGCAGGGTATTGCAGAGTAATGCAGGGTATTGCAGAGTAATGCAGGGTATTGCAGGGTATTGCAGAGTAATGCAGAGTAATGCAGAGTAATGCAGAGTAATGCAGAGTAATGCAGGGTAATGCAGGGTAATGCAGAGTAATGCAGGGTATTGCAGAGTAATACAGGGTATTGCAGAGTAATGCCAGGGTATTGCAGAGTAATGCCAGGGTATTGCAGAGTATTTGCAGGGAATTGAGGGGTTAATTTTCGGTGAGCAGCGATGTGGGCACTGCAGATGCAGCCCACAACGCTGCTGACACCGATCTCTTCCCCTTCCGCTGTTCCGATCGGTACAGAGAGGGGGAGGGAGGAACCGGCGTCATAACATGATGCCGGTTTGTTTACAAGTGATCACTCCGTCATTTGACGGAGCGATCACGTGGTAAAGGGCCGCGGTCACGGATGCTCTCGAGTGCGCGCCCCAGGGGGCGCGCGAGAGCGGAATTCTGGGAGGACGTCATATGACGGCCTCCCAGAGTTAAGAAACCACCCTGTAGCCGTCATTCGGCTATAGGGCGGTTATTAAGTGGTTAAGAGAGGTATGGACTCCAGAGAGAGAGAGAGAGATATATAATTTTGCAACCTGTACAAATCATTAGTAAGAACTCATCCGGAATATGAAGTTCAGTTTTGGGCACTGGTTCTCAAAAAGGATATTGGAGGAACTGAAGAATGTGCAGAGGACAATCAAACTGACAAGAGGCATGGAGGCGCTCAGCTATGAGGAACTGAATTCATTCCCTCTTGAGAAGAGGAGATTAAGGGGGGATATGATCAACATGTACAAATACATAAGTGGTCCAAATAGTGAACTTGGTGTTGAGTTATTCACATTAAGGTCATCACAGAGGGCTTAAGGGGGCACTCTTTACATCCAGAGGAAAAAAAAGATATAATCTCCAAAATACGGAAAGGTTTCTTCACAGTAAAAGCTGTGAAAGTGTGGAACAGACTCCCTCCAGAGGTGGTTCTGGCAAGCTCGGTAGATTGCTTTAAAAAAAGGCCTGGATGCTTTCCTAAATGTACATAATATAACTGGGTACTAACATTTATAGGTAAAGTTGATCCAGGGAAAATCTGGATTGCCTCTCGGGGGATCAGGAAGGAATTTTTTCTCCTGCCATTTCAAATTGTATCATGCTTTGCTTTTCGCCTTCCTCTGGATCAATTGTGGGTATAGGAATGTATATGTGGGATTGTATTTTATTTAATTTTTTTGGTTGAACTAGACTTTTTTCAACCGGACTAACTATGCAACTATGATACAGTTTTAAATTTTAAAAACAGCAACAGTTGAAATTATTCTAAAAGCACAAACTGCAGGACCCCAAAAATATGTTCTGTTGGAATATAATTGAGGTAATCAGGGAAACATAATTCCACAGAGTCACGTTATGCATAGGAGAAGCACTCCTGTCTGATAGAATCACATAATCATGGCTATGCTGATGTTCATTGAATGGTTTCCTGCACTGTTTAAGCCTTGGTTATGTTCTACGCAGCCCTTCTGATTTTGCAATAGTTGCACCTACAAAAAAATTATGGGTATTAGCAATTTCTGACAAAGAAAATAAACAATATAACTGTAACTTACCGATTTGAGCAAACCTTTACTGATTGCATTTTTTGCCTGTGGACGATTTATTCCAAGTACAACGATTCCTGGTGGAGAAATAACAGACAAACATTCAGTTGGGCTTAAACAGAGGTAAACGTTATCAAATATCTTGTATTTTCTCGACTAACAGCTGTCTAAATTTTTCACATCATCTTTATTTCTTAAAACACAATTCTTAATTAAATATATAATCTAAACCACTGGCTGACCCACTGCATAGTAGTTGCCCTCCAGTGCCTGCCCACAACCTGATCTTTACTCCAGCTTCATTGAAAAATCTAGTACTTCCAGATACAGGGCTCATGTATACTCTTCCCCTGCTCTCACACAGGGAAGTGCTTTCATGCCTAAGCTGTCAAAAGAGTTTATTTTTGCACAGGGTCCTCATAGGGGCTGAAGTACAGGTTGCAGAGGCAGGTAAGGCTGTGAATGGAAGGTTATGGCACAAGAGGTTGTATGACGTGCATTGGGGGTTAGTTTGCATACTGTTTATAGTGGTGTGCTTTAAACCTCATTTGCATAAAACAAAAACTTCAGATTTCTCCATCTCAGTCTGCTTTATTTCCTGGAATAAATTACTGTCCACTCCCCAATACCAGCTACTCAAGCTGGTTGTTTAGTGGTAACTCGTTCTTCAGACAACTGAAATACAAATGCATGCTGGCATCATTTTCTGGTTAGACAAGAGAGCTATCCCGGAAGTGGGTGCAGTTACCTGGATTATCCAGGTAACTGCACCCCCCTCCCCCCTGAAAGGTGCCAATTGTGGCGCCGGAGGGGGGGAGGATTCCGATGAGCGGAAGGTCCATTTTAGGGTGGACCTCCGCTTTAAGACCCTTCTCTATGGACCACCAATCCAAAGTCTGGCACATTTCCAATCTCATCTGTATTCTACTCAACTCATTTGCTCCTCAAAAGGCAATTCTCTCTGCAAGTCCATACAATGGTTGTCAACTATGCAAAAAATAAAAAACATTTCAGGTACGCTCACCAACTGCTTACTGAACATTTGTGCACTAATTTCTAAATTGTTCTCAGATTTTTCCTCTTCATCACAGAAGAAACATCTTCATACTCTCACCTTCATGACTTTTGCTTTCTCCAGAGTTTCAAAACCAAACAGGATTCTCCACATAAATAAGACCAAGACCAAGCAGCACTATAAGCTCTTATTAAAGTGGAAAACTGGCCTTTTCCTACATAGTTGCATGCTATACGCAATCACATTTATATTGGTGCTAAAATCGTTAATTTTCTTCGTTTATGGACTCTAAACGTGTTAATATGCTGTGATATCTGATGTTCTTGAACCTATGCCTCTTAAATTAGTTACGTTTGGATCAGTGGCAGCTTGTGGGGTTTTTCTTTTGGGGGTGCAACAATCAACCAACCTCCCCCCCGCCAGTGGACTCATCCAGAAACACACACCCACCTCAACCCCCTACCTCATCCAGCACCCCGCACGCTGTCTGCCCAGCACTTACCCCATCTTAGTGGTGGGTCAGGCAGCAAGATGTGTCCCAGGAGCAGCTCTGTTTCCTCTCATACGAACGCCATGCGTCTCTTCTCTCCTCCTTGCAAGGCGTTTAAAGTGGTTGTAAACCCTTACAACCAACTTTGACCTACAAGTAAGCCTAGATTAAAGGGGTTGTAAAGGTAAATGTTTTTTCACCTTAATGCATTCTATGCATTAAGGTGAAAAAACATCTGACAGTGCCTGCACCCCCAGCCCCCCTGTTTTACTTACCTCACCCCTCGAAAGTCCCGCGCTCGTCCCCCGACATCCTTTCCACCGTTCAGCCTGGCCGCTGATTGGCTGGAGTGGATGGATGGAAAGCAGCGCAGCCATTGGCTCGCGCTGCTGTCAATCACATCCACTTACGCGGAGCGCAGGGGGGCGGGGCCGTGTGATACAGCGAGCGGCTATAGCCGCCGGCTGTATCACGGGAGTGTGCCCGCAGATGCTTCTCACCATGCGAGGGAGCTCGCATGAACGTGAGAAGTACCTGTGGGGGGAAGCCGAGACAGCCGCCGAGGTACCCCAGAAGAGCAGGTTCGGGGCCACTGTGCAAAACTAGCTGCACAGTGGAGGTAAGTATAACATGTTTGTTATTTATTTATTTTTTAATTCACTTTACAATCCCTTTAAAGCTTACCTGTAGGTCCAAGAAATATCTCCTAAACCTACACGGTTTAGGAGATATTTGCCGAAAGATAAGCACCTCTGCCTACGGCTCATGAGCACCGGCACTGAGCGCGCCGCTGTCAACGATGCATAGTAGTCCATTATGCTTTACCTTTGCAGGGAATCAAAGAGGAAGTAAACTCATCAGGGTTTACTTCCTCTTTAATAGGAGTGCCAGTACTGTCAGCCAGTCAGGTGATAGGTACCAGATCCGCTTCCCGACTAGCTGGAAGGAGGATCAGTGTTGCAACAGCGAATGAATATTCGCTGCTGGAACACACCTGGGTGGGCTCAGGTCGCATGCTCTGCAACCCGAGCCCAAGCTATTTTGAAGCCCATTAGGGCCTAACGGACTGGCTTCTACTGGTTTGGATATTCACACACATTAAAGAACACAATTCATGGCTGAAGTAGAAATGCTGTATTATTATTGAACCATGCTGTTGCATGGGGGTTGATTTACTAAAAACTGGAGAGTGCAAATTCTGATGCAGCTCTGCATAGAAACCAATCAGCTTCCAGTTTTTTTTGTCAAAGTGCTATTGAACAGGCTGAAGTTAGAAGCCGATTGGCTACCATGCACAGCTGCACCAGATTTTGCACTCTCCAGTTTTAGTAACTCAACCTCATGGTGTTTGTGCAATCAACATACACTTTGTTGTTGTGCTTTTGTACTTTGTTTAAAGTTTTAACCACTTACAGACCACCCGTCGTCATTATATGCCGGGTGTTTGAAGAAGGATATCGTTGTCATGGCAGCAGCTAGCTGCCATAACCCCAGTATCCTCGTCTTCAGCGGGCAGTCCACTGCAAGATAAAAGTGGTCTCTGCAGCAAATTCGCCGCTCCCACCACAATCCGGTGCCCTCCGTCGCTTACCGGAGCAGCGGCGTCAGCAGCTCAGCAGCGGCGTAGGCAATCATGTCCTGTCAGTAGCTGGGGTAAATTACTGAGCGGAAGCGACTTAAAAACGTCATTTCCGCCCACAGCTAATAAAATATTTTTAAACGCCCGACGAGCTCGCATGCAGAACCGAGCGCATACGTGTGCAGCACCTGCATATGAAAACGGTGTTCAAACCACACATATGATGTATCGCCGCAATCAGTAGCGCGAGAGCAATAATTGTAGCCCACGACCTCCTCTATAACTTAAAACATGCAACCTGTAGAATTTTTTAAACGTCGCCTATGGAGATTTTTAAGGGTAAACGCTTGTCACCATTCCATGAGCGGGCGCAATTTTGAAGCGTGACATGTTGGGTATCAATTTACTCAGCGTAACATTATCTTTCACAATATAGAAAAAAAATTGGGATAACTTTACTGCTGTCTTATTTTTTATATTAAAAAAGTGTTTTTTCCAAAAAAAAAAAAAAAAAAAGTATTGCAACGACCGCCATTTTATTCTCTAGGGTGTTAGAAAAAAAAATGTATAATGTTTGGGGGTTGCAAGTAATTTTCCAGCAAAAAAAAAAAAAAAACTTTTTAACCTGTAAAAAAAATCTCAGAAACAGGCCTTCACACTGGAAGTGTTTTGCAGGCGCTTTGGCGCTAAAAATAGAACCTGTAAAGTGCCTGAAAAAACCTCATCTGCAATCCCAGTGTGAAAGCACTCTTTCACACTAGGATGCTGCGCTAACAGGACATCAAAAAAAGTCCTGCAAGCAGCTTCTTTGAGGCTCTTTAGGAGCGATGTATACACCGCTCCTAAAGCGCCCCTGCCTATTGAAATCAATTGGCAGCAACGCCAAAGCGGTGCTTTATGGGCAATTTTAATTCTTTATTTCGCCCGCTAGTGGGGGCTAAAAGTGCCCCACTAGCACCCGGAAATCGCCACAAAAATGGCGGTAAAGTGCTGGCAGTGTGAAAGGGCTCTTATAAACCTTTATTGAACTTAAAATAGGTAAATTTTCAGGCTTTCCTTCTTTTGGGTCCAAGCAGTAGTCTTGATGGAAAATACAGGACTCTGAAATGCTGCTCTTAAAAAATAACTTTTGTTACAAACTGTCATAGGTGGTATATGGACTAGTCCTGGGATGAGCACTGTATGTAGTCTGCAAGAGATACACACTTTAAAATTTTGCACCTGGTTTGGAAGTCAGGTAAAAAAAAAAAATATATATATATAATAATAATGGTGGAATAAAGGTGGGAGAGGTAAAGCTTGGAGAGTTTTGCACCTAAGACTGTTAGTACTTTTGGTTTTGTAAGAGAAGACATCATGCTGTACCCTCTGTGAGGAAAGACGTTTTGTTTCCCTTTTTAAACAACACTGTTTCTTAATAAGAAGCAAATTTAATTTCTGCGAACAAGCCTTGGTGTTCCTGTTCTCAGTATTTAGTGAAAGGGGTACATAGACTTTTATCATAGACTCTTGCCATTTGACACCACTCTCTCATAAGTTAGGTTCAATGATATGTTCTTGTAAAATAAGATGATTTACCGTACAAGCAGCTGTCAAAGTCAGCTCTTGCAGTGGCACAATGCACGTTTCAGCGCATCACACTGCATGCTTTTTTTTTTTATATTTCATTTAAAGGGTCATATAGCAACATTTCATGCATAATGTCCAAGCAACAGCTTGGATGTGTTGTGCTGCTGTGTAGTGACATGGTGATATGCATTATCATTCAATGCGTTGTTCAGACATGCTGCATATATTCACGCTGCACATCACACTAGCATTGTAGTGTGAATGAGGGGACATAGAAAAGGCAAAACATTTAAGTATGTCCGACTGGATCCTGACCGGACGCCCCTGCAGCCTCTTTGCCCATGTGGAGAGGCACCTCCTGATCGCCCGAAGCTCCAGCACATTGATCGTCAGGCGGGATGCTTCCTGCTTCCACCGACCCTGGGCCGACTTTATGCCCCAAACTCCCCGCCAACCGGTCAGGCTGGTGTCCGTTGTGATTACTGTCCAATGAAGAGGAAGGAAAGACTTCCCGGACCGAAGGGCAAGTGACCTCAGCCACCCGAGTAGGGAATCCCTGACTAGCTGGCTTACCCGAATTTGACAACCCAGGGACAACGGAGATTTGTCCCATTTGGACAGTATCTCCTCTTGCAAGACTCCAGTGTGGAATTGAGCATACGGTACCACCTCAAAAGTGGCTTCCATGAGACCCAGGACTCGCATGCAAAAAACGCAGCGACGACCACCTGCGGGACACCAACAAATTCACCACAGCTTGAAGAGTCTGCAGCTTGTCTGAAGGGAGAAGACTCTCGCCTCTGAGGAGTCCAGAAGCAAGCCCAGGTACTCCAGGCATTGAGTCGGCACCAACACCGACTTCTGGAGGTTTAGTACCCAACAAAACTCCCAAAGAGTTTGCCACATTCTCCCTTAATTCTGAGGTGGAAGTTCCTCTCAGAATGTAACCTACGATTGCGATCCCTCGCTGCCTTATCAAAGCCAGAATTGGGGCTAGCACCTTGGTGAAAACCCTCGGTGGCGATGCCAGGCCAAAAGGGAGAGTTATAAATTGGTAGTGCTCACCCCTGACCACAAATCGCAGAAACCTCTGATGCTTGATTCATATAGGGACATGCAAGTATGTGTCCTTGATGTCCAGGGATGCCAAGAAATCCCCCTGATGGAGTGCAGCGACCACTGAGTGAACGGATTCCATCCTGAACCTTTGTACTTACACAAAGCGGTTGAGGGCCTTGAAGATCCAGGACCGGACGGACCCCTTCCTTCTTTGGGACTACAAACAGATTGGAGTAGAATCCCTGAAACCTTTCTGGCGTTGGTAAAGGCACTATCACTCTGCGCAGCAGCAGGTCCTGTACTGCCTTGAACAGGACTTCCCGATGAGCCGGAAGATGATGAAGGTTGAAGGAAAAAAAAAAATCTGTTTGGCGGACAAGAAAAAAAACCTCTATCTTGTATCCTGATGAAACCAGTTCGCAGACCCACTGGTCGGAGTAAGGAGGTCCACCAAGCTGCAAACTCCCAAAGGCAACCCCCCATGCAGTAACAGATTTGCTCGCAGGCTTGTTCGGCTTGCGAAACCAGGGACGCTTTTGTCCCTCGGCGGGCACGTTGTCGGACTGGGAACGCTTACCTGCCGATCCGGGGGGGGTGAAAAATCTGCTTCTAAGTGGCGCCTTACCTTTCCTGGACAGTGGGAGCAACGTACTCTTACCCACAGTAACATTCTTAATAATGTCATCCATCGAGGCTCCAAATAGCCTCTCTCCCTGGAAGGGAAAATCCGCCACTGCTTTCTTAGATGCCTGGTCTGCAGACCAGCATTTTAGCCAAATCAAGCAACGTTGCACTACTGTGGATACGGAGGCTGTAGAAAGCAAGGGGGCCGTATCTAAGGCCACATCACAGACATACTTAAGGCCCTGCACCAACTGGTCCGCCAGCTCATGCAGACTGGGAAGCCTTTTGCTTCTCCAACTCATGGTGCAACAATTTAGCCCATTCAGTAAGTGTCTGGGACACCAAAACTGGTCGCTAACACTGGCCGCAATGCTGACCCCACCACCGTAAAAATGGACCGGGCAACCGCCTCGGCCCTCCTGTCGGCAGGGTCCTTGAAAGCAGGGGTCCCTTCCACCGGAATCGTGGTTACCTTATTTAACCTGAATACCGGGGGGTCAACAATCGGAGAAGATGTCCATTTCTTCAGGAAAATCTCCTCAAAGGGGTAACACACCGCCATGCGTTTCGGGACTGAAAAGGGCCGCTGCGGGCTTGTAAATAAACGAATCAAAATAAGCTGGGTAAGGAAACACCTTAGCCGCGCGGGCCGGATTATGGGACCCGAAAGGGACGGACACCTCTGTAGATGCTCCTCCATCTTTAGGGTATCCTGCACCTCTGCGATAAGTGCTCCTACAAGTGCTTTTTCCTGCACTGACCCAGACACTGAGTCATTCTCACTGTCCGAACGGTTCTGGTCTGCATCCTCTGACATGTCTGAACAGGGGGCGGCCTGCCACAGCGGGACCAGAGTCTGAATCAGAGCTCTGCCCAGAAGATGATGGGGGAGGGGGCGTTTTTTACCCCCCTTGCGCCCGCACGCTGCTTCCACACTGGCAACAAAGGCCTCCAGGACTTCCGACAGAGTGTTCATAGGCACCGCAGGTGCAGGGGAAACGGTTGCCATAAAAGGAATGTATGGGGAAGAAGCACCAGCTTCTGACACCATGCTGACTCACACTCGCCTGTCACCACTTAGGGACCTAAGGCAAGTCACAAAAAATGTCCACCCTCCTAGCTGCCACAGACTGAGGGGCCCCCCGCAGGGTTCACCACCCTGACCCAGGTACTGCGCTGTGCTGCTGCTGTCCACTCTCCCCTGTGTCAGCCACAAGTGGTTCTGTGTAAAAAGCGCGCTGATCTAGAATGAAACAAGCACCCAGAGATAGAGGCAAAACAAGCTGAGGCTACAAGAAAATGGCCGACTCAGCAAAAAACCGTCTGAGGGCGACGGACTTCCAGAAAATGGCTGAAAGGAAAAAACTGGCTGTGGCTACAGAAAAATGCCTGCGGTCCGCACAGCAGACTCTCCACATGGCATACACACCAAAACACCCCACCATGACCCAGAAACAGGGAAGAGGATGAGCGGACCCCCAACAGGGAGAGAAGAAAAGGAGAGTAAGAGACCCCCTAGTCGACCTCCCAGGGAATGCCAAGCTGCTCCATCCTGCCGAGACAGGTGAAATCATACTTACCCCTCCTGTAGGGACTGCTGGACACATTCAGCGGACAGACCCATCACCTGAGCAGTACGGGGTGGCTGTCGGCCATGGCACACTGACACAGACAGCAGTAGCCCGGTCATGTGTGTGTCCTGGAGCATATAGCTCTCTAGCCACCCCTGGATCAGACAAGGCATGTCGTGGCCGACCCAGCGCATAGCTAAGGTCTGCTCACGCTCGATGGCCAGGCTGGGGAGACTACCAGGATCTATATTATGCAGCCTGTCACCCAGCCCGGCTGTTGATTGTATATCACAGGAATCAAAAATGCAGAAAAAATAATAATTCCCAGGACCAATGGTCCCACTGGGAGCCAGGTCCTTCTCCTACACTAGGCATAAAACTGAGCTTCTGGGTGCAGTGTGAGGAGTTATAGCCAGTAGGACAGCCCCCTGGGCGGTACTGTGCAGTTTTGCTGTTTTTAACATGTTCTGCCTAGTCCTCTCCTAAAGGGGCGATATAACCCTAAGGTCAAGATGAAGATGCTGTGTCTGTCAATGAACGATTGAGAAATTTCCATTTTAGTAACAGAGCTGCTACACATGCCAGCAGATTTCTTACCAAGTTTTTATATTGCAGCATAGTATTAACTACGTTCCTAATAGTACAGCACCAGCATGGGTGTACTTAAAAATAAGGTTATAATCAAAAAGAAAAAAAAAAAGTCAAAAGACCAAAAATTGAGATTATATATATTTTTTTTTTCACCCTCCCATCTTTAAAAAAAGAAATAAATCTTCATAGTCATATGTATGTACAAGCCCCAGCGACAATCATAGCAAACCTCTAAGTTTGTGAAAGCCCACAGTTCCAAATAACTTCCCGCAATATAACAAATGGGTCTACTCTCTGAATTCATGACCTGTCCTATAAAGAATTCACACACTGTGCTAAACTGCTGTTCTCTGTGCATACTGTACAGTTCTTTTATACACCAGAGTCAGAACAGAATGAATCTGGACAAAGCAAAGGCTAAATACATATCTGAGCATTTCAATATTTGTTATAAATAGAAATGTTCTTTAAAAATAATCAGGTTGCTAGGGTAACACGCTCTGCTTTTTCATCAAACTCCTTCCAGAGCGACAGCAATAACCATAACACACAGTAATACCTTTGACATTACCTACGCTACAGTACAGCTTGGCAGAACAGAACACTGAAGCAGGGATTACTACAAGTACTCACAGTGACTCACTACTCTGCCGGGGTCCTTGAAAACCCGTGAAACATAAACATCTATGAATGTTTCAGTATGACAATTAAAAGTCTCAATTCAAAAACAAGTCTGACTTAAAAATAGAAAACGTAATTAATTAAATGTAAGTCAACAATTTCCACAGCAGGTCATATGAATAATTATATATACTTAAAAGCACAAATACACTTCTAGTAAAAAAAAGTACAAATAAACTAACCGAACCCCCCCACCCCCCGAAGTTATAAGCGGATTTGCTAACACGCAGAGCTGCACTCAATTTTGCACTTTCCAGTTTTAGTAAATCAACCCCATTGTTTGGGCTGGAATCTTCTTCAGCGCTGTCCATGCTTGCATAGTGCAACCTCTGACTTAAACAGGGCCATACTCTGAGTGTCTCTAAGCTCAGAGTAAGTTCACAGTTAAAGCGGAGGGCCGTTTAAAAAAAAAAAAAAAAACACTGCAGCTGCTGACTTAATCAGCCCACTTACCTGTCCAGGGCGCCCGCGATGTCGGCCGCCTGAGGCCGACCTGTCCCTCGGCTCTCGGGTCCCGGTGCCACCATTCCTTGTAAGGGAAACAGGCAGTGGTGCCTTACGGCTTCACTGCCCGTTTCCTACTGCGCATGCGCGAGTCACGCAGCGCTTTGTGAATGGGACGCGCTGTGTTCTGGAACACACAGTTCCCAGAACACAGCGCAACCCATTACCCAGAAGACGCCGCACAGAGGAGAGAAGAAAGAAGATCTCCGCGGAGGAGGAAGAGGAAGATTAGGATTGTGTGCCTAGCAACAGGCACTTCTGGTAAGTAAAAAAAAAAAAAAAATGTTTTTCATTTATTTTTTTGTAATTTTTAATATTTTTTTTTTTTCAGGGTGGCCCTCCACTTTAAGTCTACGAGTGTTTGCAGTGAGGATTTCAAGGGTGGTGGTTTTCAAGATTAGATTAGGGGTGGGGGTGGGGGTGGGTTCAAGGCTAGTTTAGGTTAGAGCTGCTTGGGGCTACTGCACCTTTTTACTATAAGATTACTTTTCCATTAAAGAGGAAGTAAACCCTAATGGGTTTACTTCCTCTTTAATTCCCTGCAAAGGCAAAGCATAATGGACTACTATGCATCACTTACCTGACACAGGAGCCAGCGAAGTCACCGCTGTCCCCTGTAGTCCGGCGCATCCATCTTCTCGGTGGGGTCTTGCAGCTCCGCCGCTGTCATTTGGCGAAGCCGCGATGACGTCACTCCCGCGCATGCGCATGGGAGCCGACATGCGCGGCATCTTTGTCATTGACGATGCCGCGCTCAGTGCGTCTGTGCGCCGTAGACAGCAGTGGCTGTCTTCGGGCAAATATCTCCTAAACCGTATAGGAGATATTTCTTGGACCTACAGGTAAGCCTTAATCTAGGCTTACCTGTAGGTCAAAGTGGTTTGTAAGGGTTTACAACCACTTTAAAGGATAACTAAACTGAATAACAAGTAAATACAGAAAATACCATTTTCTTTAAATTATTTTTTATTAGAAATTATCAAAAACAAGAATTACAGAAATGACCAATATATAGACAGCTAGTGCCAATAGTGTTTTAGAAATTGTCCAAAAAGAGCATTGAGGGTGTTTGAAAGGGGAGAAACCGTTGTCACTCAACTCGCATACAGTGAGAACGTAACACATGGTGGCCTTTAGTCTTACACCAAAGTATTAGAGCCTACTAGAGAGTAGAGCTGCACATTTCTGGCTAAAATGAGAAGCACGATTTTTTTTTTGCTTAGAATAAAGATCACGATTCTCGTGGTGTAACATCTTCTTTCACATTATACAAACAAAATTGGGCTAACTTTACGGGTTTTTTTTTTTTTGTTTTTTTTTTTTTAAACTAAAGTGTATTCTTTTAAAAAAAAAATTGTGTTTAAAAAAACCGCTGTGCAAATACGGTGTGACATAAAATATTGCAACAACCACCATTTTATTCTCTATGGTCTCTGCAACAAAAAAAAAAAAAAAAAGGGTATATATATATATATATATATATATATAAATAATGTTTGGGTGCTCCAAGTAATTTTCTAACAGAAAATAATGATTTTTACTTGTAAGCAACAAATGTCAGAAAAGGTTTGGTCTTTAAACGATTAAACATTCCTCATCTATACGCCAGTTCTTTCCTTTGATAAAAGAACAAAAAGATACTTTGTTTCTACTTATTCGCATGTTGTAATAAAACTTGGCAGGCTGCCCGGATTTCTTTTTTCCCCAGCTGTGAGAACTTTCTGCACTTGTTAGACAGATTGTGACATAATGTTATAAAGATCGCGATTTTGATTCTTAACGATTAATCATGCAGCTCTACTAGAGAGGTATTAGGCTAAGGGTTCTCCAAGACCATTGGGTGAGTAAAATATCCAGAGGTATCAGAGTGATGAGCAAACCAATGTAATATCATTGAAGATTTCTACCATACCAAACTCAAAACAAAAGATTTAACCACCCTCAGGTTCATTGGCATGCTGTATATAGAATTGAGAAATTAGTTGGAAGCTCTTGAATACCAGAGAATCTACCCCCAGAAAGAATGGGTCTGTGGGGCAGAGCTCCAGCTCAATCCCCTAGGGTACACAAATAAGGCCAAAAAAAATATGTTTTAATGGAAAAGCTTAAATCTTCAACATCCATAGGTTAGAGGAATCTTCTCAGAAAATACCATTTTATCTTCCCAGTGTCCTTGTTCCTTCCTGTGAGCTGTACAGGAGAATATCTTCCATTCTAGCCATCTTCTGTAATCTACCAATTGAAAGAATCCAGAATTAGAGAATCCAGCCATGGATTCCAGATTTTTTAAAACCTTTTGGGACAAGCCCTACCATCATATATGATCTTATATTTGAGCAAGTCCACATTATTTTTACAAAATACTTGTATTAGAGTCGGGCGGTTAGGGTTCTTCCAATTAAGCAGAATAGCTTTCCTGGCTTGAAAAAAATGTAACAAAACAAGGTACTTTCATGGGTGAAAGTGTCAGAAACCATGAACCAGACCGAGACAGAAGTACAATTAAATAACACTTGTTTATTAATAAAAAAATAAAAAGGTAAATAGAGTAAGCGTAATCAAAGCATAGCCAGAGTCCAGTCACCGGATCGAGTAGTCAGCCAGTCCAGAGTTCAATAACCAGATCGGGAAATCAGCCAGGCCAGAAGTCAGGGATCCAAGTGGAGCAACAGCAAGCAGGATAAGCAGCCAGAAGGGATGTCAGCAAGCCAATCTTTAAACAGAACCGCAGGAGATGGTTTCTTGTGATGTGACCAAGGCGAAGGCAGAGATGAAGTGAGCTGGACAGCTTTAAGTAGGCAGATCAGACGAGCAGGATCAGATACAGCTGGTAACTGTGGAGAGATGAGAGCTGGCAATTAACCGACAGCTGAGCAGCCAGCCCTGACAGAAAGAAACAATCACCCAAAATCCTCCAGGACATCCAGAAGACTCACTTCAGATGTTTTGGGAGCAGAGAACCCCAAATTCATTTCAGAAACAGTATACACTACATCTCAGAAGGCTGTGATAGCAGGACAAATCCAGAAGACGTTATGGAAGGTGGATGGATGTGGAATGAAGCCCATACAGTGTAGCCTTTAGGCATGTAGTATATTTGGTGTATGAACATAAACTGTATAAATAGGTCTGCTGTCCTGATTGTATCTGCGCACCAGGTGTCAGTTGTCTCCTTAGAAAGATCCATAATAAATCTCTGTCATGTTGAAAAACAGACTGCAAATGGTTGTGTTTCATTCACCTGAAAGCATTTATAAAAAGCGGTAGTCAGTTTGATCTGATGTTCCATAGGTAGGAAGACTCAGTGTTATGGTGGCAAACTGGGTCCAAATAGAATGAACAGATATTTAAAGAAAAATTTGTTGGAGAGGTTTATGCAAAGCTACATGTCCTCAAAAGACAGAATTCCCATTGCACAGATGAGAGTAAAAAGACACATTTTTAGCACAGCCAGAAAAATGTCTGCAGAAACACCATCAGCACTGCAGTGGCACAACCAGAAACACTTAAGCCTCGAACACTCAATCAGATTTTCGGCAGACAAAACCTCAGACTTTTGTCTGAAGGGCGTTGGAGGGGCATTTGTCTTGCATGCAAACGGCAAGGAATCGTCGACCAACAATCACGAACGTAGTGATGTACTACGTGGTGTTTCAGCTCTTTACCACCACCCTTTGGGCTCCTTCTGCTAATTTCGTGTTAGTAGAAGTTTGGCAAATGTTGATTCGCGCTTTTCAGTTCACTTCTGAACAGCCATTCGTCAACCAGCCATGTTGCAGAATCAGAGGAGATAACGTGTTATTTATTATTTGCCTTGGAGTTATTGGTTTGAACCAAGTCCAGTCCAGGAACAGGAGGAGGAGGATTTCTTGGACCAAAAATTGGTTGCTTTATTAATCATGACCAATTATGCCATATGCCTTTGCTGTGGGAGCTCCAGGAGAATAATCTGGATGATTTGCGGAATTATCACAGGATGATGGACCCCTGCTTTCATCGACTCTTGGCATTGTTGACTCCCTATATTAAGAAGCAGGTCGCATGTATGAGGCTTTTAATTTATTTTTTGGTTGAATAATAATGATTTGATTTGTTATATTTTTGGATGCATAGAATGCACTTTTTGGTTAAGTTCTATTGGCAGATAGCATGTCTAATTATATTTGCTTTCTTTTTTTAATGCACAATAAAGCAAATTGTGTAGAATAATACTTGGCTATGTGTTTTACTTCAAATGACCGTTTGGGAGTTTACATTTAAAAAAATACAATGTAAAATTTGAAAAAGGGACACCGACATAGTTGTATCTTTGATCTTAAAAACTACGGGATAATGGTGTTGTGGTAACTTGCCCAAAATAAAAAAACATAATATTATTCTTGATATCACTATAAATAAAAAGCCTTTGAAAATTTGTTTGCAAAAACTCCATCAGTATCACCAGCAAAACAGCTTCATTATTATCCCATTAATGAAGAAGAGAATGTGTGCTGAATTTCGAGATTTCATAATTTGCCACGTTACGAATGTTAATTCTCCATTATGAACGCTAGTTTACAAAATTGACCACTTCTGGTACGTCCTTGCTTCCGAGCATGCGTATTTGTACTTTGGACTTTTGTACGACGGACTTGTGTACATATGCTTGGAAAATCCGACAACAGCCATTTGTCCATGGAAAATTTTAAAACCTGCCATCCAACATTTGCCTGCAGCAAATCCGACAACAATTGTCTGATGTAGCGTACAAACGGTCAGATTTTCCATCATCATCACACATTTCCCGTTGGAAAATCTGATTGTGTGTACGAGGCTTTAAACCTAGCATTTTTAGTTTGGCTCTTGTTTAAAATTTGTGTGCATGGGTATATGCATAATCAGTCTACAAGTAGCAGTTGCCAGTAGAAATTTAAAATGGACTAGGCAACTATTTCCTGCCCCTGGTGGTCATGATCCCCATAGGGTGGGCAAGTGCAGTTACCACAAATGTTACTTTCTAATATGCCCAATTTTTTAGAGCAGTTGTTTAAAACCTAATCCAACCAATAACTGGGCTGTGTCTTTTATTTTTTTATTTTTATTATTTTATTACAGTAACCTCTTTCAACAATCAAGCACATCTTACTGTTCCAATTCAGTATTGCCTCAGAAAAATTACTAGCTGTGCAATTAATACAGAAAACAAATTGTTAAAGTGTCACTAAACCCATATCATGTTTTCTGTATTCTGCAAAAACAAAAATAAAAAATTTGGTTAATCATGTTCTCTATCACCCCCTACTGTTCATGTTCCCAGTTCAGCTAGGGATTTTTCAGCTGTGGTGGCAACTCTGCACATGCTCAGTTTTTTGTAAGTTTCAATGCTAAGCATTCCATGTAACTATAGTCACACATGTGAGCGTACGCAAAGTGATAAACGACAGCCCATTATGACGCCATATCTGATCATGGTTATAGATAATGTTAAACAAATGTGAGGTAACTCCCACCTCACTATGCTCTTACTCCACTTAAGTCCTAATCCTCTGTTATTTCTACCCCTTTTACATCTTTATCCTACCCTCCCTTTTTTTTCCCTTAACATCTAATATTAGGTTAGTGGAGTGTGTGAATACCCCTTTGGGCAAGTTAAAATTTCATGATGTATACTTGTGTTTCTTTACTAGCTATGTTATGCCAAAAAAAAAGTTGTTCCATTGATGTAATGTTTCTATTAATCCTCTCAATAAATACGTATTAAAAAAAATACAAATCTACAAGACAGTCCACTCCCTCCCTTCTCCTCCATGCTCACTAACAAGCTAAATGCAATGGGGGTGGAATATTACACGTAGATGAATTGAGGCTTCACCTCCCTCTTATTTTCAGACATAGGCTGGAGCGGCGGGACACAACCTGTGGCTGGCAGAAATTGTATGGCACATTAAATAGTTTATTGATATGAATTATTTATTTTATAACTCTGTATTCCAAAGGCTGTTTTATTTATTTTTTTAACATTGACCAGCAGCAGAGGACTAGAAACTCCTCCTTCTTATGTTTCCCTACAGACAGGCTGGGAAAGAGCTGGATAATATGACAGCTGTATATTGATTAGGAAAGAGATACTTAGAGGTTTTTTTTATTTTATTAAAATAAATACAGTGCCATTACAGAAATAGAAGAGACAATGTAAATCAAACGGTGTGTGTTTAGTATCACTTTAAGCACGGACCATGTTTTCCTGTTACTGGTGACTAATTCTGGCATCGGTCTCTCTGGGCAGAAAAACTGTAATTGGTTAAAACCAAGACTCTGTTGAAGAAAGAGATCAATCATTGCTGCATGGACTCCAAAATCTTTCAGTGTAACAACTTAGTCATATGGGTTATTTATGACATGATATTTGCAAACTGCAAAAATATCTTCATTAAAATGTCACATATAACCGCAAACCTTTCTAAAAATATACACTATATAAAAGAATACATTGAAGTGTACATTACCCTAAACATTTGGGGGGGCGGTTGGTGTGTGCCTACATATGTGTATTTTAAAAATCTTAGTCTCCAAATTGAATTTGCTTTTCCCATCTGAAGTGCCTGGTTGATCATGTCCATGCATGATCATATGACAGCACTTTTAAACTTACTAAAAAGAAAGATAATTTCCGAAAGTGTCTATACCATTTAGGGTTGTCCCGATACCGATACTAGTATTAGTATGGATAACGAGCATTTGCGCGAGTACTTGTACTCGCACAAATGCTCCTGATGCCTTAGCCGATACCTGTGATGGGAGAGACAGGAAGCCAGCGGGTGGAGGGCGGAGCGGAGAGCAGAGAGTGAGACCTCCTAGTCCTCAAGCAGGTAGTGCAGAGTGCAGGTCTCGGCGACCGGAGCCGTCACATTTGGTAATGGAAGTGACGCTCCGTGTTGCTGATACACCGTCGTCAGTGCTTGTTTGAATATCCCAATGCCCATCTTGACATACCAGACATCTTGTTACACCCAGCCCACATAGTTCGGGCTGGGTGTAACAAGAAGTCCGCTGCTGCTTTATTGAGGCCGAGTGCAAGGTGTACCAAGATGGGCATCGCAGTAGAGCTGCACAAATCTGGCTAAAATGAGAATCACAATTTTTTTGCTTAGAAGATAGATCACGATTCTTGCGGCGTATCATCTTTCACATTAAAACAAAAAAAAATGTGCTAACTTTACTGTTTCGTTTTTTATTTATTGAAGTGTATTTTTTCCCAAAAAATTGCATTTGACATACTGCTGGGCAAATACAGTGTGGCATAAATTATTGCAGCAATTGCCATTTTATTTATTTTTTGGGAGGTTCCAAGTAATTTTCTAGCAAATATTGATTTTAACTTTTTTAACTTAAAGTGGTTGTAAACCCTTACAACCAACTTTGACCTACAGGTAAGCCTAGATTAAGGCTTACCTGTAGGTCCAAGAAATATCTCCTAAATGTACACGGTTTAGGAGATATTTTCCGAAAGACAGACACCTCTGTCAATGGCGATATGCCGCGAGTGGCGGCTCCCGTGCGCAATGCGCGGGAGTGATGTCATCGTGGCTTCGCCGAATAACAGCTGCAGAGCAGCAAAACCCACTGAGAAGATGGATGCTCCGGACTACAGGGAACAGCAGTGACTTTGCTGGCTCCTGTGTCAGGTAAAGCCCCATACACACTATCAGATTTTCTTCTGAGTTTTTCCTTCAGATTTTCCAAAACCATATAATATGAGGACAAACCATAGGAGTTTCAATGTGTATGCAATCAGGCAGGCCCTTCTACTACATGGTTTTGGTAAATCTGAAGGAAAAACTCAGCAGATAATCTGATAGTGTGTATGGGGCTTTAGTGATGCTTAGTAGTCCATTATGCTTTACCTTTGCAGGTAATCAAAGAGGAAGTAAACTCATCAGGGTTTACTTCCTCTTTAAGAAGTGTCAGAAAAAGATTTAGACTTTAAGTGGTTAAACTTCCTGCATTTACATGTTGTTGAAAGCTTGGCAGACTGCCCAGATTATTTATTTACACAAGAAGTTCTTTCCCTTTGATCTAAGAAGTAAGCGTTAGTTACAACTTTCAAGTTCTACACTTCGCAGATTGCCCAGGATGCTTTCTTTTGACAGCTGAGTGAGCAGATAATCTCTCCACTTGTTTATATGAAAGAATTGCCTACTCTTAGCAGAAGAGATCATAAAGGGTGGGGGGGGGGGGTGAATCATGATCGTGTTTTTTTTTAACGATTAATCGTGCAGCTCTACGTCGCAGAGGCAAAAATGAATCCTCTCGTGCCCATAAGTGCCAGACATCAATTAGTGCTCATCTGTTAGTGCCCATTCAGCCATTGCCACTGCCATCCATCAGTGCGTGCCATCCATCAGTGCCCATGAGTGCGTGCCACCTATTAGTGCCCATCAGTGTGTGCCACCTATCAGTACGTGCTACCTATAAGTGCTGCACAATCAGTGCCACCTCTTAGCACTCATCAGTCAGCGCCATCTATCAGTGCCCACCATCAGTGCGTGCCACCTATCAGTGCCCATCAGTCAGTGCCACTTATCAGTGCCACTGCCCAGCCATCAGTGTGTGCCACCTATCAGTGCAACCTATCTGAGCTCATCGTGCTGCATAATCAGTGCCACCTATTAGTGCACTGCTCACCAGTGCCACCTATCAGTATGCCTCAGTCAGTGCCAGCCATCAGTGCGTGCCACCTATCAGTGCCCAGCCATCAGTGTGTGCCACCTATCAGTGCTGCATAATCAGTGCTCATCACTCAGTGGTATATATCAGTGCCAGCCAGTCAGTGCCATCCATCAGTGCGTGCCACCTATCAGTGCTGCTTAATCAGTGCCACCTATCAGTGCTACATATCAGTGCCACCTAATCCTATCAGTGCCCAACAGTGCTGCATATTAGGGCCTCCTCATCAGTGCCATCCAATCCTATCAGTGCTGCCTATTAGTGCCTCCTCATCAGTGCAGCCTATCAGTGCCACCTCATTGCCCCATCAGCACACATCAGTGAAGGAGAAAAAGTACTTATACAAAAAAATTGTGACGGAAACTAAAGGCTTCTTTTTTTTTTTTTTTTTTTTCTTAACAAAAAATAAAACCCAGCAGTGATTAAATAAAATAAATACCACCAAAAGAATCTCGATTTGTGTGAAAAAAAAATGATAAAAAAAATAATTTGAGTACAGTGTAGCATGACTGCGCATTGCGCAATTGTCATTCAAAGTGTGACAGCGCTGATAGCTGAAAGTTGGCCAGGGCAGGAAGGGGGTGAGAGTGCCTGATATAGAAGTAGTTAAACAATGGACACTTTGCGCTTAATTGTTTACGTTGTTTTTTTTTGCCCAAGGTAGAGCAAATTATCAGTGCCTTTCGGTGCACACTGCACAGAGAGACAAACCAGCAGAATGTCAGCTGTGTGGGAGTATTTTAAAATGAACAAGGACAACCCACGGATTGCAGACTGCAAACTTTGTTCTGCAAAATTATCTAGAGAAGGTTCAAAAATCAGTTCTTACAATACCAGTAATCTGATAAAACATTTGAAATTAAAACATAAAAGTGAGCATGGAGAATTTAGTGCTATTGCTAGCAGTTGCACTCAGCAGCCAACTCTGCAGCAAACTTTTGCCAGAAGAGAAAAGTTGTCAAGAGACAACCCCAGAGCTGTAAAAATAACAGATAATGGTCTGGATGATCAACCTCTTTCAATTGTTGAGAACATGGGTTTTCATCGATTTCTTAATGTGTTGGAGCCGAAGTATGACATTCCCAGTCGCCATTACATAACAGACGTCATCTCACCAAAGATCCACGGCATGGTTAAAAAGCACATTACCATCATGTTGCAGAAGGAAATAAAGGCAATTAGCTTCACCACTGACATCTGGAGCAGTAGTGTGAGTCCGCTGTCTCTCATCAGCTAAACGGCACAGTGGATAGATGGCAAATTCTCTCTGCATCAGGTCATGCTCCACGCTACGAAATTTGAAGCCTCCCACACCGGTCAACCAATAGCAAACATACTTGAGTAAATGCTTCAGACTTGGGCGATTCCCAAAAGTTCTGTTCATGTTGTGGTCCGGGATAATGCCAAAACCATGATAAAAAAGTATGGAAGATGCTGGACTTCACAGTATTTCATGTGAGGCACATATACTGCAGCTTGCTGTCTCAGAGGGACTGTTATCATAGTGCAGCATTGCAGATGCTGTGGGAGTCGGGCGCAGAATAATTAGCCACTTCAAACATTCTCACTGTGACCAACCAGGTACCAGTCTGGACGGTGTATTTACAGAAATTGCTGGTGAAGGTTCATCTACATCTGAGAGCAGTGCTCCAAAAGATGCTACTATACAGCTGGAAGCTTACCTGGGAGAGATCACTGTACCTCGTTCAGAGAAACCCCTGAAGTACTTGGCAGTTCATAAAGTGAGATTTCCAACTCTGGCTAAAATGGCCCAAAAATATCCTTCTGCCCCATGCAGTAGCGTGGAAAGTGAAAGACTGTTCAGCTTAGCATCTAACGTCATTACTGATAGCAGAAACAGGCTTATGGCTGAACATGCAGTGATGCTTTTATTCCTTAAAAATAACTTGCCACTAACTTTTGAGAAATAAATAATTCTGTTAGCTATATTGCCTGTAAATCTTGCCCATACTGTTCGCCCTGAATAAACAATGCACTGTTATATTTTTTTACTGTTTTGCACTTTTGGTTGGCTGTGTGATTTTTTTTTTTTTACATGTGTTATTGTTATTAATATATTTTCATGTTGTAAAATATATTTTTGGTATTTATCAACATGTTCTGTGATAATTCTTTGAGTTTACTGTGTGACACAAGCAAATAAAACTGTTTTATTCTTTTGTGTCTTGAGTTACAGTTCTTCATAATTATAAAGAAGATATCATTGGTCTGTATTGTGGTTTGAAAACTGTCACGACATAAAAAAAAAAAGTATTGGTAATTGGTATCAGCAAGTACTTGAAAAAAAAGTATCGTAACTTATACTCGGTCTTAAAAAAGTGGTATCGGGACAACCCTAATACCACTGTATGTTTGTTTGACTTAAAGTAGTTGTGAACATACAAACACAGCGGGGGAGGGGGGGGGGGGGGGTCATCGCAGGATCCTGGGGACAGGGTAAGTACACTGCACCAGGATCGTGCAATGCAATCCCGAGGCTCGGGGTTATCGCTAATGGTACTGAAACTTAACCCCGAGCCACACTCGGGAAACCCGCCAGGGAGGTTAAAGGAGAGCTCGGTGAACATGCATCCATTGATCTCCCTCCATGATTAATTTTAGATAACCTGTGAACCCAGAAACCAGGCATTTCCTCAAGATTCCCCCAAGCCAATAACACACAGTAAAAAAAAAAAAAAAAAAAAAAAGTTTTTTTAAACTTACCAGAAATGCCTGTTGCTAGGCAGATCGTCCTAATCTGCCTCTTTCTACTCTGCGGTGATCTTCAGTCTTCTCTCCTCCGTGCGTTGTCTTCTGGGTAATGGGGCGCTGTGTGTTCTAGTAACTGTGTCCCAGAACACAGCGCGCCCCATTCACAAAGCACTGCGTGACTCGCGCATGTGCAGTAGGAAACGGGCAGTGAAGGCTCCGCTGCCTGTTTCCCTTAGTTGGAATGGCGGCGCCGGGACCCGAGAGCCGAGGGACGGGTCGGCCTCGGGCGGCCGAACGTTGCGGGCGTGCTGGGCAGGTAAGTCTGCTTATTAAAAGTCAGCAGCTACAGTGTTTGTAGCTGCTGACTTAAAAAAATATATAAAAAATTCAGTTGGCCCTCCCCTTTAACAGCAAGTGTAAACAAGTCCTTATACACTCACTAAACCAGTGCAGCCAGTCACAGCATCCCTGACCATGACTATACCAGTCTTGTTGTCACCATAAGGCCTTGTTCATATTGGGTGTATTAATTGGAACCACGTGGGAGGGCCGCGTTTACCCGCACAGGGGTGCACAGATGTTCTGTGCATCCCTGTGCAGGCAATCCCATTTATGTGTACATGCAGCTGATAGCAGCTACAATAAACTCTGTGCCACTTACTAAACTTCTTGTGATACTAAATTGTGATTACTCTAATTAAACGACAATTATATATAGTGATAATTTTGTAGCTGCTCCCTAAAAAGAATCTAAAGTAAGAGACTTGATTAACTGCGATTTGGTGGCAATAGGGGCGCTATTAGAAAAAGAGGGGAAGCCTCATATCCTAAACATTACATTAAATTATTTATAAGTGAAAAATACTACAATATCACCCGTACGTGATTAAAGTGGTGTTACAACCCACTAAACATGCAATTATAAACAAAAAAAACAATTGCAAAAATTAATTAAATAGTCCCAATTAGATACTGGAAAAGAAGACATATATCCAAAGTCCATGCAATGATTAAACTCCACAAATACAATTGTGATAGGCTTCAACTAGATCCGTTTTCCAGAATACAATAAAATCTTCTGAGATGTATATCTATTGGGACACAATAGCTATATGGACACAGCCACTGCTCCCAATCTGATATCCATGCAGGTGCAAGGTCTGAACGCAGACAATGTGAGTTTGGGAGCATGCAGCCGCACAAATTTCAGATTAGGAGCAGCAGCTATGTTCGTGCAGCTGTTGTGCCTTAATAGACATAAATGAGACGGAACACCTGTACATCCCCGTACGGATAAATACAGCTCTTGCAAGGGGCACATTTACCCACACGGGGATGCACAGTAGTTCCTTGCATCCATGTGTAGGCATTGTGTCGCATCGATGTCTATTGGGAGGAAACAGCTGCAAGAACACAACTTCTGCTTCCAATTTGCATCCATAAAAGGTGTTTTAGGCAAGATTTTTTATTTTATTTTTTTGGTCAGTATCTGTTGGGCCTTGTTTACACCTGCACTGCTGTGCTGAGTGATCCACATTCAGAGAGCAATAGGCAGGCTGTGTGGAGGTGTTGTATCCTCACTGTCTGTTTTAACCCACCAAGTACTGGAAAACTGCATGCACTATGCACGGTTGTGGGGAAATTGCAGCTCGGCCTCATTCACTTGGATGGGTCGTGCTTGGCAGGCGAGGATCAAATTCCTGCCACGGCCACGTAGAAAAGCACTGTGTATGCAGCATGTGTACAACCCCACTGCCTCAGCAAAGGGGGACGAGTTTATATAGCAGGTGTATATATGAGGCCTTAGTGCCTCTGTGTTTTAGGTAGGATAAAAAAAAATTAAATTTTTTTTTTTATGGGCCCTACTACGGGTACACACAACATACACGTATATGGCATCGCTGTGATCGTCAGGAGTAGCATTTATTTTGGGATGTTCTTTTTTTGGGGGTTACTGTAATATCCAGAAATATACAGTTAAAATTGTAAATATTTTTGGTAATTTTTTAAATAATTAAAAAAAATCCAGGGATATATAGTACAGTTTATCCCCAAATGATGGCACAATTTTTCCTGGAGAAAAAAAAAAAAAGGATATAACTTTCCTGGATACACAACCTGTGTCGCCAACTGTCAGTATGTTTACTGGCAGCCAGTAAAAAATGGGTACTTTCCTTCTGCTAGTAAATGGCAATGACAGGAAAAGATTGCCGGTAAAAAATATGGCTGTGACTCTTGGCTTTGAATTGTGCATAAGCCAAAAGCCGCCGAGAACGGCCGAGTGTGGCCAAAAATAGCCGAGAACGGCCGAGTGTGGCCGAAAATACCCGGAAGCCGCCGAGAACTACCGAGCGCCGCCGAGATATACAGGACATCCGCTCTGTATCTCGGCGACGCCGTTTTTAAATGGAAAACACACAGACAAGGCTGAAAACACACAGACAACGCTGACAAGGCTAAATGCAAGGCTGTAAATGACTGACAAGCCTAAATGCAAGGCTGCAAATGGCACGGACAAGGCTGCATTGATGGGCATTTAAATGTACGTTTTTTTTTTCCCTTAAACTTCCCTCCTAAAAGTTTTTTTCTTTTAAATTCCCTCCTAAACTTGGGGTGTGTGTTATACGCCGATAAATATGGTACTTTCTTACTATATCCAAAATAAAATAAGAAATGTTTTTTTCCTTAATGTTTACCTTAAAATCACATTGCTAATTGCATATTGTATTTTTACTAGTAAAAACTTCTCTGTGCCAGTAAATTTTGGCTGTCATGTCAGTAAATTTCAATCTGGTAGGTTGGCAACACTGTACAAAACATGTGAGTTTGAACCCGAGGATTACTGTGTGGTGCATTTTGACAGCCATGGGTTGCAGAATATGCATCAAACCGCGGTGCATTACTTTTATAAATGCATGGTATCATGCGATCTATTTGAGGTGTCATTAACGTCTTCGGATCCGCGCTATAGTCGAATGATGTCTACAGCCCGGACCTGCTTTGCCAGGAGGGCGTCTATTGATGTCCTCCCATGCCCAGGCAGCCTGTGTGCCTCCTGCAGGGATCGCGCGGCGCACTCTGTAATCAGCGAGTCTCATCACAGATCGGAGTAAGGGGTCGATCCTGATCCCTTACCACGTGATCAGCTGTCAACCAATGACAGCTGTTCATGTGATGTAAACAGAGCCAATTATCAGCTGACAGCGTGAGGAGAAAAAAAAAAACAGCCAATCACGGGCACCCATTAAAAGGGACATCAGTCCTGATCCCGGAGAGCTGCTGCCAGCTCCTCAGTGCCCACCTGTGCCACCTGCCAGTGCCACCTAGCAGCCACCTACCAGTGCCCACCAGCGATACCCATTAGTGTCTTATCAACAGTGTTGCACATCAGTGCCACCTATCAGTGCCCATCAGTGTCACCTACCAGTGCCAGCCATCAGTGGTACCTATCAGTGCCCACCAGTGGTGCCTCATCAGCGCATATCAATGAAGGAGAAAAAATTACCTGTTTGCAAAATGTTATAACAAACTATGAAACGGGATTTTTTTTTTTTTTTTCAAAATTTTCCTTTTTTTTTTGTTTAGCAAATAAAAATCCCAGCTGTGATTAAATAACACCAAAAGAAAGCTCTATTTGTGGGAAAAATTATAAAAATTTAAATTTGGGTACTGTGTTGTATGACAGCGCAATTGTCGTTCAAAGTGTGACAGCACTGAAAGCTGGTCTGGGCAGGAGAGGTGTTTAAAGCGGAGGTCCACCCTAAAGTGGACTTCCGCTCATCGGAACCCTCCCCCCCTCCGGCGCCACAATTGGCACCTTTCAGGGGGGAGGGGAGTGCGACTCGCGCATGCGCAGTAGGGAACCGGAAAATGAAGCCGAAAGGCTCCATTTCCTGATTCCCATACCCAAGATGGCGGCGGCAGCACTCAAGACGATCTAGAGATCGGCTTCGGGTGCCGACATCGCGGGCGTGCTGGACAGGTAGAGTGTCACTATTTTAAAAGTCAGCAGCTGCAGTATTTGTAGCTGCTGGCTTTTAAAAAAAAAAAAAAAACGCGGAGTCCCGGTGGACTCCCGCTTTAAGTACACTGGCACCCACAGGCAGATTGCAAGGGCAGTGCGATCACCTGCAATTTTGGAAACATGCACAGAACACTCCTTTCCTGTGCCGTGTTCTGGTGTGAACCGGCCCTAAGTCAGTGTGATGATATGTAGTTTTACTAGTACATGCCACAGTTGCAATTGGGGTCTGTTAAGATTTGTTTGTCCCTTAAACAGTTACCTATGCTGTAAACTCTCTTAATTTTCTTTTATAATAATCTGCATATAATTCTACTACCAATGGGGACTGATTCACACAGCACACAAGCACCTCTCTCTGCAATGCAAGATCCTACAGAGCTTTCTTTCACACTGCAGCAAATCAGCCCCGGCGCACTTATGATGACGTCACGCTGTTACCTTGCTCCTCTCCCTCCAGGTATCTGACCCTCAGTTCGTCCTCGCTCTTCGCCTCCGAGCTGTACTGGCGCCCCCCACAGACAGACACGCGGCACAACTGCACATGCCCCCCGAGCTCCTGGCCGCGAGGGACCCGCCACGAGGCGGCGCGTGCAACCCATGCTACCCCACCGCTGTAGCCCAGGACCCTCAAGCCAGCCAGAGCCGCCATGCTGAGTGACGTCACTGAAACGCAGCCACTGCAAGCTTCTCTGGGAATACTGCTCCTGCTGGTCTGTTCATAAAGTAGTTTTGTTTATAAAGTTAGTTAAAAAAAAAAAAAAAAAGAATATGTGGTGGTTTAGGTGACGTCTCGACAGGTGGGCTGCTTGTGAAAGTCTGGCGGGGTGATTTATAAGTGTTGCTTGTTCTGAGCTCAGTAACAGAGGAAAGTAATAGCTCACCTATTCTGAGGATGGAAGAAATGGTGACTCACAGGTTGTTCATGACTGGAAATAACGGTCAGCACAGTTGTGTAACTTAAAATATAACACTATAAAGGAAGTCCAAGGAAATCTATTTGTATGTTGTTTTTTTTCTAAGAGAACAATTTATAGGGGGAGATTTACGGAAACTAGAACGCTTGGAATCTAGTGCAGCTGTGCATGGTAGCCAATCAGCTTCTGGCTTCAGTTTGTTCAATTAAGCTTTGAAAATTAAACCTGAAAGCTGATTGGTTACTATGCACAGCTGCACCAGTTTAGTAAAAGCTCCCCCATAGTTGTCATGTATATGTGCAAGGCTTGTCCAGCCAAAACCTTTTTTTTATTCTAGTCCAAACGCACCAGAAAGCAGTCGCTGCACGCCAGCAATCACCATGTGGCTTTCTCTGCTCCACATCTTTATATCCAGTATAGCCTCATCCGCTTAGGCCTTGTTTACACAAGCATACTTAAAGTGTTTGTTAACCCCCCAAAAATAGAGATCATGGTCCCTTAAAGCAGATTAAACAGCACAGTGCTTATGCTGTGTAATCTGCCCCCCTCTAAACTGTAAAAAAAAACTGCCACTTCTTGTGTCCCCCCTCTGTATTGACCACTATAATCAGGGCTGCTGAGCCCTGAACACCATGGTCAGTGTACGTCCCTTCATCATCCGCAGCTCTCCTCTGCCCCCCTCATCCCTGCCTGTCAGCTCCGTGTCTCTGTCTCTGCCCCCATCGCTATTAGTACACATAAAACATGATACATGGGACCGGAGACCAAACTCAAATTTTATTTTTTAAATCTATATATACTATTGAATATAATAAATACTATTAGATGTAAAGAGGAAGTAAACCCTGACGGGTTTTATTTCCTCTTTATTTCCCTGCAAAGGTGCATGGTAGCCCATTATGTGTCACTTACCTGAAACTAAAGCTTGCAAT
Source organism: Lithobates pipiens (assembly GCF_037356315.1). Taxonomy (NCBI): domain Eukaryota; kingdom Metazoa; phylum Chordata; class Amphibia; order Anura; family Ranidae; genus Lithobates; species Lithobates pipiens. Next base: position 22,681,240 of record NW_027507696.1, on the reverse strand, counting down.
GTCACCGCTGTCCCTACTAGCAGCAAGCGTCCATCTTCACCCCTCTTCCTTCCAGGGCGCGAACTCCAGATCTGTGAATGGCTGGAGTAGGGTGCGTGCGGGAGCTGTCAGTCACGGTATGACCCCCTTTAGGAACGACATGATCTGCCCTTTCTAAAGTGCGCATGCACAGTAGATATCAGCGCATAGCTTTATTGTAAATATCTCCTAAACTGTGGAGGTTTAGGAGATATTTTCAGCACCTACAGGTAAGCCTTAATATAGGCTTACCTGTAAGTAAAAGTGGTTGTACAGGGTGTACAACCACTTTAAATTGTGGTATAAATGGCCGCGGCTCTTTATTATTGGCATGACGATATATTACCAATAATAACCAATTTATTATAACGATAAAACATTTTTAATAACCTTACATAAAATTATACTATACCAATGATTCAGCTATTAAAGCTCGAACCAACCTTGTTACATGAAATAAAACCTCTATCCCACATGCCAGGCTCTTTAACTCAAACGAGCCTGGCACCCCACCCGGGCCACGGCCAGCTCTATACAAGATTGAAAAACATGGCAGGCTAGTAAATTTTCATTGGACAACGGTCTGTTGCCATATTTTTATCTCGTCTGTACACAAGTCCATCACACAAAAGTCCAAAGTACAAACATTCATGCTCAGAAGCAAGAACGAGCCGGAAGCAGTCGGTCTTATAAACTAGCGTTCGTAATGGAGAATTAACATTCGTGTTGTGGCAAATTATAAAATCTCGAAATACAGCGCAGTCTCTTCTTTAATGGGATAATAATGAAGCTGCTTTGCTGGTGATACTGATGGAGTTCTGGCAAACTTATTTTCAAAGGCTTTTTTTCTAGTGATATCAAGAATAATATTATTATGCTTGTTTTTTTTTTGTTTTGTATTTTTTTAAATGTAACTGCCTACTCCCAAACTGTCACTTGAAGTAAAACACATAGCCAAGTATTATTCTACATTTTTTTTATTGTGCAGTAAAAAAAATCAAAAAAAGGTAATTAGAGATACTGTGACAGACCTAGCTGGGACAGAGGCTCTTGGAGGGGACTGATTGCCAGCCTCTTGCCGACCGATTATGGGCACTGGCATTTGGGGGAACAGTGCTCTTTGTGAGCTGTATGCCTGGGGACCCCTGAGGTGGTTTTACTTGGATTCAGGTCCATGTCGCCCCCCCCCCCTTTCCCAAGACACACAGACTCTGGATATGTATATGCCATGTTAGCAATAGACTGAATCACAATGCTGGGACACAAACTCTTAGATGCTAATGTCATCAACTCCATCCACCTGTCTGTTGTCTTGTATAACGTAAATGAGTCTAGTCTGTCTTGACACAGATTCTAAAGATTATTTCGCCTATTGTTGTTTTGATGTTTGTGCTAATTAACCCTGCAATTGAATGAAGGAGTCCAGTGTTGATTAGATAATTAACTCATGAATTAGGTTAGGTTTTAGTCATCCTTCTGTATATATTTGTGTGAGATCTCAAATAAAGGACTATTCCTAATGTACTCCAAGACTGGTGTTGTCTAGTTCTTGGGGGTTCCTATAGCCAGATCTATTGGACTCGTGTTCCAGGACTTAGGAAGCGGTATACTGACGGAAACACTCAAGCAGAGTGTGGGGGATAGGTTCCGTCACATTGGTGGCAAGCGGTGGGATGCTTCCTGCAGTCTGGGACATCCAAACCTCCACCTGGATGCAAGTTCCGGATAGCAGGAGAGGAGGATAGGTACAGATACAAGCCGCCATGGAAGAGGAATTCAGAAGGAGGTTTCGAGAGATGCAGTGTCAGGTCACCTTGAGGCGAGGTGACAGATGCACACCGTAGGGATCTGGAGTGCATCGCAAGGTTGTGGACCCTACGGCTGACTGCTGCAGATGGGGGACAGATCCCACTGGGGTTAGAGCGTAAGATTCCCTGGGGCGCGGAGTCTAAGAGCCAGCAGGTGTTCACCAGCGCCTCTAGTGGTGAGGATGGACTTGGCTGCAACTGGCTCCAGGTCGCGACCCCCAGGGTCCCTCAGCTCACACCCACAGTAGGCAACAGGAGGATAGGGAAAGTGAGGGACAAAGCCAAGGTCGGGGCCACAAGCAGACAGGAATAGTCACGAACACGCCAAAAGGTCAGGATCACAGGCAAACAGGGATAGTCAAGGACACGCAAAAGTCGGTAACGAAACAACAGCAGAGCACACAGCAGGAAGCTAACACACAAAGGTTGATCAGCAGGGTTGGCTTGCAGTGCACAGGTTAATATAGAGCTCTCTGATAGGAGCTAGGGTGGAGTCATGCCAGAGGATGGATTACAAAAGCAGTCAGGTGATGGTCGGCTGGTCTCTAGAGATGAACACATGGAAACAGGTAAGCAAACTATTGCAAAACCATGACAGTACCCTCCCTCTTACGAGGCCTCCCCCTCCCCCACCTGGGTCCAGGCTTAAAGGGAAACTCCAGATGGAACCTCCTCAACAGACTAGGAGCAAAGACCTCAGATGCAGTGATCCAAGACCTCTCCTCAGGGCCAAACCCTTTCCAATGTACGAGGTACTGAAGAATGCCTTTACGGAGCCGGGAATCCAAAACTTGACTAATCTCGTATTTTAGATTATCCTCAGAGACTGGAACCGAGGTAGGGAGAGGACGAGAGGACCCGAGGACTAAAGGCTTCTTAGGAATGGGTAAGGGCATGAGAAGATCAGGAGCCTGAGCAGGGTCCCCCAGACCCTTAAAGATGAGCTGGACATCCATAACAGGACCACCAGACTGGGCAGAGGTCAGTGGATCCCTGAGGTCAGGTTGGTTAGAAGGTGATATGTCACAAGAGTCAAGCTGGATAGCTGAAACACAAACAGAATGCAGAGAACCCTGAGAAAAAGATTGAAAACCCCTCCTGGCCGAATGAGGTATTCTATCCAAAGGATGGATTGAGCCTCTTAAACGGGTTTGAGCGGACATAGTAGCAGTAGGGTGAGGCCAGGTTACAGAAGGTCCTGAACAGGAAGCTCATTGGGCATGAGCTGGACTGGCATAACTGGTGCAGAGGCCGACTGAATAGTATTGTCAGGTGTAGCGACCATCTCAATCGCATCACAGGGCATAGTGACTGTGGAACTTGCAGACAAGTTAGCCTGGCTGTGCGTCCAAGGGAGATTAGGGACAGCCAAAGGTAAATGGTTATGCAAACTAGAGTGAATGATTGACTCAGGCTCATAGGTGGGCCCCTCATCCAGAGTACCACATGACCTAGAGAGTGCATCAGTCCGACTATTGCAGGACGCATCCCAGAGATCGCTATATACAGCGGGAAGAGCAGAAGATACTGGGATGGTGGTAACGGGAAGTTTCTCTTTTGGGGTACCCTTGAGTAGGCAGGAAGAGGAACAGGAGGAACCCCAAGCCAGGATCTGTCCAGCAGACCAGTCAACGTGTGGAGAATGGAGCCGTAACCAAGGAAGACCTAATATGATAGGAGATGAAGCCTTAGGTAAGACAAGGAAGGATATCCACTCCTGGTGGAGTGTCCCTACTGACATCTTAACAGGAAGAGTCTGGAAGCAGATAGGGCCCCCTGGGAGAACAGTGCCACCAATCGCCAAGACCACCAATTGTAAGGGGCAAAAGGGTAAGTCTCATGGAGGATACAGTTTCCCAATCCATGAAATTGGCAGCGGCTCCGGAATCCAGATGTGCTGAGACCAAACGAGAGGAAGCACCGTCATGATGCAACACAGAAAGGAGAAGACGAGAAGGTGAAGGTGATATTTCAGGGTCTAATACTCCACCTTCCAGATGTATTAGCCCTGAGCGTTTTTCCGGATGAAGAGAACAAGTGTCACGGAAATTACCTTTGGCCCCACAATAGAGTCATAGGCCCAGAGTTCTGCGCCTAGCACGTTCTTCGGGAGACAATTTAGTCCAGCCCAACTGCATAGGTTCCTCAGTAGGCAGGGGGTGCTCCTCGGATCGAAGAGAAGGGACCGGGGGCTCAGGCTGCCTAAAGAATGGAGAGTGCTGGCGTCTTTTTTCCAGGGCCCTCTCCTGAAAGCGAATATCGATCTGATTACACAAGGTGATGACACTGTCCAGATCAGCAGGAAGGGATCTTCCTGCTAATTCATCCTTCACTCTATCAGAGAGGCCATGTAAAAAGGTTGCAACTAGGGCCTCATTATTCCAGCTCAATTCAGCTGTGAGGATGCGGAACTGAAGAGCATACTGTCCCACAGACGGAGACGTAAAAGAGCGCTAGCCGCTGAGGAGACACGACTCGGTTCCTCGAAAATATATTCCGAAAAAGTTTCAAGAAATCAGACAGGCTAGAAACCACTGGATCATTCAGTTCCCACAGAGGGGCAGCCCAAGCTAGCGCCTCGCCAGACAGGAGGGATATAATATATGCAACTTTCGCCCGATCGGACAGGAAGTTTTGGGGCTGAAGTTCAAAATGAATTGTGCACTGGCTAAGGAACCCCCTGCAAGCCTTGGAGTCCCCAGAAAAACGGACCGGAGCTGGTAGTTGTAATGAATGTGTGGCTGCGACTGATGCGATAGGTGCAGCAGCAGATAGCAGTTGAGGTTGTTGAACTGGGGGTCCTAATGAGGCCTGAACCTGTTCAAAACGGGATGCCAAATCCTGAAGGAATCGCATCATCTGGGTCTGATGCGATTCTTGGGTCTCAAGTCTGTGAACTAAGCCCTGCAACGGATCGACTGCAGGAAGCGGCACGTCAGCCGGGTCCATGGCTGATCAAACTGTCAGGTCACCTTGAGGCGAGGTTACAGATGCACACCGTAGGAATCTGGAGTGCACCGCAAGGTTGTGGACCCTATGGCTGACTGCTGCAGACGGGGGACAGATCCCACTGGGGTTAGAGCGTAAGATTCCCTGGGGCGCGGAGTCTAAGAGCCAGCAGGTGTTCACCAACGCCTCTAGTGGTGAGGATGGACTTGGCTGCAACTGGCTCCAGGTCGCGACCCCCAGGGTCCCCCAGCTCACACCCACAGTAGGCAACAGGAGGATAGGGAAAGTGAGGGACAAAGCCAAGGTTGGGGCCACAAGCAGACAGGAATAGTCAGGAACACGCCAAAAGGTCAGGATCACAGGCAAACAGGGATAGTCAAGGACATGCAAAAGTTGGTAACGGAACAACAGCAAAGCACACGGCAGGAAACAGGAAGCTAACACACAAAGGTTGATCAGCAGGGTTGGCTTGCAGTGCACAGGTTAATATAGAGCTCTCTGATAGGAGCTAGGGTAGAGTCATGCCAGAGGATGGATTACAAAAGCAGTCAGGTGATGGTCGGCTGGTCTCTAGAGATGAACACATGGAAACAGGTAAGCAAACTATTGCAAAACCATGACAGGCAGCTACAGCACAGAGGAAAAGTATCAGAGTAGGTCCTGCTGGGATGGTTTGATTCTAGTCGCTGCAAACTCTGGAAGAAAGCGCTAGCCCGTGAGCAGCATCACCAGGGAAAAGTTCTACCCTCCAACCAGGAAAGGTACTGGTCGCAGTATGGATTGCGGGAGCTGGGGCAGTCGGCTCATCTCTCCAGCCACAGATTACAGAATGTATGGACTTAATGGACTGTTCATCAGAGAATGTTATAGATTACGTATTATCTGCTCAAGTACTTGCAGCAGGACAGAGTACTGCAGACCCCTGCTCCACACACCGTGGCAGTTTCGGAGACCCGAGGTGAAAAGGTGATGGTCCCTCTCTCCCAGGGGATTTCAGAGACGCAGGGAGGAGAAGCAGAAATTTTCCCTCCCCAACAAGGGTTCATGCACCTGGGAGACAATACCAGTGAAAGGGAGTTCCAACAGCAGACGGCGCCCCAGAATGATGACACCAACCCAGCTGAAGCGCTGGCAACTTCTGGCCAGCACTGGTAATGGATGCAGAGTTCGAGGGAGCCGGAGCGGTCGGCCTCACTCCCCAAAAATCAGCTGGAGTGGATGATGTGGGGTCCTCAGCTGAAGTGCTAACGGGACAGAATGCTACTGGCCCCTACACACAACTTGAGCTTGAGCTGATATCGGTGGATGGAACTTCAGTCTCCACTGGTATACCCCAGGGATGCTGGGTGGTCGGCCCAGATCCCCAACAGCTTGATGGAGTCAGCCCAGTCACCCTGTCTTCTCTCCAGATGCTGAAAAGGCTCGAGGGAGAAGGGCCAGTCCAGGCCTCTTCCCCAGCGGTGGATATGTTCCCTGAGAGAGGCAGAGTTTGGCTGGGTGAGGAATACTCAGTTTGGAACAATTTGTTTGGGGTACTGTGTGGATACCAGCATTAGAGGACTGGAACCACTGACTAACTTCGGAGTCAACCCGTCTGGGGTCTCCTCCTGTGTTCGTCTCTTGCCAAAAGGGGAGAAATGTGACAGACCTAGCTGGGACAGAGGCTCTTGGAGGGGACTGAATGCCAGCCTCTTGCCGACCGATTATGGGCCCTGGCATTTGGGGGAATGGTGCTCTTTGTGAGCTGTATGCCTGGGGACCCCTGAGGTGGTTTTTCTTGGATTCAGGTCCATATCTCCCCCCCCCCCAAGACACATAGACTCTGGATATGTATATGCCATGTTAGCAATAGACTGAATCACAATGCTGGGACACAAACTCTTAGATGCTAATGTCATCAACTCCATCCACCTGTCTGTTGTCTTGTATAACGTAAATGAGTCTAGTCTGGCTTGACACAGATTCTATTGTTGTTTTGTTGTTTGTGCTAATTAACCCTGCAATTGAATGAAGGAGTCCAGTGTTGATTAGATAATTAGCTCATGCTAATTAGGTTAGGTTTTAGTCATCCTGCTGTATATATTTGTGTGAGATCTCAAATAAAGGACTATTCCTGATGTACTTCAAGACTGGTGTTGTCTAGTTCTTGGGGGTTCCTATAGCTAGATCCATTGGACTCGTGTTCCAGGACTTACGAAGCGATATTCTGACGGAAACACTCAAGTGGAGTGTGGGGGGTAGATTCCGTTACAGATACTATCTGCTATCCACATATAAATAACGTAACCAAAAAGTGCATTCTATGCATACAAACCTATAGAAAATATAACAAATAAAATCAATATTTCAAAACAAAAAGTAAATTAGTAAGTGGTGAAGGGCTGAAAATCCCCAGTCCAGCGGCCTTTTTGGGGGTCTTGTGGCTAGTATTGTCGGCCGAGCTTCTTTGTTGGGTAGGGTGGCTGTGAAGGGGGGGGCACAAAATAACACAGGTGTGTGTTTTCTTTAATTTGGCCCCTCATCCCCTTGTTGAGAAGCTGCAGGATGAGTTACTCACACCTGCTCCTTTGCTCACCATCCATCTGCCTTAATTTATTGGCAATCAGCATGGCAAATCCCTCAGCCTCATCTGTGTCTGTCTTGATGGCAGTAGTGGCCTCATCCAGATTCCTGCTCTCCCTGGCACTTTTAGCAGGAAGGCATAGGGGAGGGGACTGGGACTCTGTCTGGCTGCTGGGCAGGGGCTCCTCCTGACTGACACTTTCCTGTGTATGAAAATAGGACATAATTAGAATCTTTTTTAGGGTTTGGTCATCAATCACACATAATTTTGATTTCCTCACTGTTGCAAATTGAATGTGGACAAATAGAAAAGAATATCATTCTGACCCCAGCATATTTTATTCTTGTACAAATCATTTTTGGTCACTACTGTCTTGATATGGAAACCACTTTGTTAAGGCAGAAATATTTTAATAATAAAGTCTAGTTATCATCATTGTATTTTTGGATGCAAATATGTTCAACAATGCTATAACTGGGTCAAGCTGGGCTCCTCCACATCTTCATCCTGTGCAGTAGACCTCTGGAGCTGTGGCCTCAGCAGATGTCGAAGGGAGTGTAGACAGCTATGGCCTGGGTTCTGTCTGGTCGGACAAAAACCGCAGGCTGTGGTAACACCACAGCCTGGGGACATATATGTCATCTGCTGATGCTCCAGATCTCTGTGAGTCCATTGCCTTGTTGAGCTCCCTTTTTAAAAGTACTCCTCAGGTTTGATATTTTTGTCTTGACATAGTTGATGTCTGTCCTGGGGTACGCTAGCTTCACCAACTCAAGCAGTTTATCCAACGCTGCCTTCCTCGAGATTTTATTCAAGTTGTCTCGACTCTTGACCTTCCAGAGACAGGACAGCTCCCAGTACAGGTCAATGAATTGGGGCAAAAAATCAGGCGCAGTAAATTTATTTGTCATGATAAATGATATGATGCCTGCAAGACAGAACGCAAAACAAAACATAATGTCTAGCTTAACTCCCAAGCTACTTCCAATCTAGGTCTCAATCTAAGCAGTATAGGCCACTAACCACCTATGCCCCAATTTCCAATTGTCCCTTCATTTTCTGCCTCCTTTCGTGTGTTGGGGATGGCGAACATTCGTCCTCCGTTCCAAGATCGTTCCTACAGCCGTTCCATCGACTGTGCATTATGGCTTTATATTCCCATGCGCATGCCTGAAACTCCCCTCTCAGTGTGTCATAATGCTGGGGCGTGACCATCTCTCTTCTGCATGTGACACACATGGCGGAACATTTGGGAGGGACAACATGACAGATTCCAGGCAGCCCCGCCGTGGTGGAGCTCATAGGAGGCATAAAGCAAGAATGAGGTGGTGAAGATGGTGCGCATCCCAGAGAAGCACAACTACGACTGCGCAATTACAAAAGACCCAACAGCCGAAAGGACAGAATTTTGGAGAAGGTCATCGCCGTTTTGCAGAGGGATTTTTCGTTGGAACGATCAAAGGACCAAATCGGAAAACGATGGTCTGATCTCAAACACCGTGAGTAAGACCAGATGGAGTACATACATCAGATCATAAAAAAAAGTAAGCTAGATTTGTATCTAACCAATATGTATGTGTGTAAATTAGCTGTCTGTATATGTTCTTTCTCCAAGTAGCTCTAGAGAATTATATATAAGGTTATTTAAAATCTTTGTATGACTTGGTATTCGAAAAAAGATGAAGGTAAATATTAAGCAGATATGAACATTCTTATTTGGTCATATTTTGGACATTTCTTTATTTTTGTAACAAATATTTTAATATTCTTTCAACAGGGAGGCACCAAAAAAAGAGCCTCCAGCCAAGCCACCACAAGGAACGAAGGGAGGCTACCCTCGCTTGGGCCCCAACAGGGGACTCAACATGGGCACCCCCCCCCCCAAAAAAAAACACTCATTTAGCCACTGACAGGGTTGCTTTTAAGTGGGCTAAAGGCCATGGGCTTAGGTCAGAACTTAAGGGTTAAAGAACATTTTCTGGTTGCTGCCTGCCTCATCAATGCCCATTAATGCAGCCTTGCCAGTGTAGACATGGGTAGAGGAGAGGCCCCAAGAATCACAGAGTCACGCTTGCTAGGATGATCATCATATATCCCCTTTCCCATATGAGACAAGAGGGGTGGGGGGAAACTGCTGGACTTTTTAAATGTTGGCACTTGTCCAGTGTTTTCCCTCTGTAAAATGACATCACCATCCCTTTTTCTATGAATTTTTGACAGGAAAACAACCAGCGTGAAGCATGGTGGAGTCAACAAGTCAGGAGTAAACATTGACATCAGACCAAGTGCAAGGTGTACCACGACCTAAAAAAAACAAAAATTGGCATGCATATTACTAAGATATCCACCTTCAAACCTGCAAATTTTCAGATCCTAAGCAAATCTAGATCAAGGTGAGGGTAAGAACCTATTGGCCTACCCTCTTAGGCCTTATGCATAATGGCTATAACCATGTGTAACCATACACAGGCTGTGTGTATGTGCACATGCAGAGGTGGCTCTCTAATTAGGCGATTGCCTAAGGCCCTGCACTCACAGGGGCCTCGTGGGCTGCCTAATTTGCCTGTGATCAAACGCTGATGTCAAGGTCTCATCACGGAGCGTACCGGGTCAATGGCAGCAAGTGCGGGAGCGAGACAGTAGAGGCCTCTAGGTGGCTCAGCGGCTGGATGACATCACCCGGCTCCAAGGAATGCGGGCGGCATGTCCAAGTGGGACCCGCAGCTGAGCTGCTCCTTCAGCCTGCGCCGCTCACCTGACCTCTCCTCTGCACCTGCCTCGTATTTGGTTCAGCAGTGGGGGGGATCGCTGAAGCTATCCAGCTGAGCTGCCCCATGATTATGAAGAGGAAGGAGCTCTTATGCTGCCTGGCTGACCGGAGAGAATTTGAGAAAAGGTGAGCAGCCTTCCTTTGTGCCTGAATAGGAGGAGCGGTGGGGAGACTGAACATAGTGGAATTGATTTTTTCATATTCCTCCTGCAGCCGCTGAATGTCTGCAGGAGGAAGAGGAGGAGAAGTGATCATTAAGTGGCTGGATATGGAATATGGAAAAATCAATTCCACTATGTTCAGTCTCCCCATCGCCCCTCCTGCTCTCCAGCGTCTCCGTGTTCTCCCTGGCTCCGCACCTCCTGCTCTGCAGCCCCTCCTTGTGCTCCCTGGCCCCACCCCTCCTGTTCTCCAGCCCCTCCTTGTCCTCACTGACTCTGCCCCATTTCGCCAGCACCCCCCTGCTCTCCACTGCAATTTTTTCTGCTCCCCCTCTCAAGACCCCACCCCTCCTGTGCTCTCCACCCTTCCGAATTCTCTCTGGCCCCCTTCACTCTCCAGCCCCCACCCCCAGCACCCTCCAGACCACACCCCCCAGCACTCTCCTGCCCCCACCCCCAGCACTCCCCTGCCCCTACCCCCCTGCATTCTCCGCCCTGCCCCACTGCACTCTTCAGCCCCCACCCCCTGCACTCTTCAGCCCCCACCCCCTGCACTCTCCGGCCCCCACCCCCTGCACTCTCTGGCTCCCACCCCCCCCAGCACTCTTATCTGCCCCCCAGCACACTCCAGCTCCTCCCTGCTCTTTGCCCCTGTGCTCTCACAGACTGGGACATGGGGCACAGGAGGGGCTGCAGACAGGGACAGGGCTAGAGATCTCTCTCTCCCCCTTTCCCTCACCCCCTCTTTCTCACCTCCCCCTCTCTCTCTCTTGCCGCTTCCTCTCTCTCCCTCCCCCTCTCTCTCCCTTCCCCCTCTCTCTCTCTACCTCTCTCTCCCCCCCCCCCTCCATAACCCTCTCTCTCCCCCCTCGCTCACTGCCTCTCCCTTTTTTGCATACCCTTTCTTTACCCCTCTCTCACCCCCCTCTCCCCCTCTCGCTCACCTTCTCTCTCTCCCCCTCTCGCTCACCCTCTCTCCCCCTCTCTCTTCCTCTCTGTCACCCACTCTCCCTCCCCCTCTCACTCACAATCTCTTGCTCCCTCTCCCCCTCTTTTTCTCTCTCCCTCCCCCCCTCTCTCTCTCTCTCTCCCCTTTCTCTCCCTCTCTCTCTCTCTCTCTCCCCCCCCTCTCTCTCTCTCTCTCCCCCCTCTCTCTCCCTCTCTCTCTCTCCCCCCTCTCTCTCTCTCTCTCCCCCCTCTCTCTCCCTCTCCCCCCTCTCTCTCCCTCTCTCTCTCTCCCTCTCTCTCTCCCCCTCTCTCTCTCCCCCTCTCTCTCCCTCTCTCTCTCTCTCTCCCCTCTCTCTCTCTCTCTCTCTCTCTCTCTCTCCCCCCTCTCTCTCCCTCTTTCTCACTCCCCCCTCTTTCCCCCCCTCTCTCATTTCTCTTTCTCTCTCATCCCCCTCTCTCTCTCATTCCTCTCTAACCCCCCCTCTCTCTCTCACCCCCCCTATCTCTCTCTCACCCCCTCTGTCTTTCCCTCCCCCTCTTTTTCTCTTTCCCTCCCCTCTTTTTCTCTCCCCCCCCCCCCTCGCTCACAATCTCTTACTCCCCCCTCTCTCTCCCTACTCCCTCTCTCTATATCTCGCTCTCTCTCCTTTATATATATATAATCTCCCCCCCTCTCTCTCCCCCTGCGCTGTGCTTGGATCCCCCCACTGTACTTCCTCTGTGGGTGTGGAACGACTCTGTGACATCCCCTCCCCATTCTCCCAAGACACAGAAAATTCTTAGAGGGGTTGCCACCTTGCCTAGAGCCGCCTCTGTGCACATGGATGTGGTGAATTATAGTTACAGCCAAGAGAAATGGAGTAGGTGTCATGACGGACAAAGTTGAATACCGAGCCATGATTAATGGATGAATGTTGCACCTGAGCCTTTTTGGGTTGGATGATGAAGCATGTTTTCATGTTTTACTAATTTGTTTAGTCTCATACAGATATACCCAACTTTCATCCATGGTCACCAATCTGTTTAAAAAGACTTCCTCATCTTTGTGGTACAGGTCCAAAATGCTTTGTGCACATTCCACTCATTGCTGTTTTTGGAATTATGGCTCGGTATTCAACTTTGTCCGGTATGACACCTACCCCATTTCCCTTGGCTCTAATTATAATTTACTAGAACCTACAAAAACAAAAATTAGCATGCATATTACTATATCCACTTATAAACCTGCAAAATTTCAGATCCCAAGCACATCTAGATCACGGTGAGGGTAAGAACTTGTTGGCCTCCCCTTGTAGTATAATTTATTCATAAGAGAGCCAAGACAATTGGAGAAGAAATTAAGAAACAGACCCAGGAAACAACAAATACAGGAAAGCATGAATGCATTAAAGTACTCATTCAAATACAGTGCCTTAAAAAAGTATTCATACACCTTGAAATTTTCCATACTCTGTGTACACCTGTAACCAGCCCCTACAACAAGGTCAACAATTTTACCAATAGTCACATATATATGTAATCATGATTCAAGATAAACACTCAGGACCAAAGTATGAGAAAAGAGACACGGCCTAGGGCTCTTTTCTCATACTTTGGTCCTGAGTGTTTACTATGAATCATGATTACACATACAGTATCTGACAAAAGTGAGTGCACACCTCACTTTTTAGTAAATATTGTATCATATCTTTTTATGTGACAACACTGAAGAAATTACACTTTGCTACAATGTAAAGTAGTGAGTGTACAGCTTGTATAACAGTGTAAATCTGCTGTCCTCTCAAAATAACTCAACACACAGCCATTAATGTAAAACGGCTGGCAACAAAAGTGAGTCCACTCCAAGTGAAAATGTCCAAATTGGGCCAAAAGTGTCAATATTTTGTGTGACCACTATTATTTTCCAGCACTGCCTTAACCCTCTTGGTCATGGAGTTCAACGGAGCTTCACAGCTTGCCACTGGAGTCCTCTTCCACTCCTCCATGATGACATCACAGAGCTGGTGGATGTTAGAGACCTTGCGCTCCTCCACCTTCCATTTGAGGATGCCCCAACAGATGCTCAATAGGGTTTAGGTCTGGAGACATGCTTGGCCAGTCCATCACCTTTGCCCTCAGATTCTTTAGTAGGCAGTGTTCATCTTGGATGTGTTTTAGGTGGTCGTTTACATGTTGGAATACTGCCTTGCAACCTAGTCTCCAAAGGGAGGGGATTATGCTCTGCAGCACTCATGGGGCCCCAGACCATGACAATCCCACCACCATGCTTGACTGTAGGCAAGACACACTTGTTTTTGTACTCCTCATCTGGTTGCCGCCACACACGCTTGACACCATCTAAACCAAATAAGTTTATCTTGGTCTTATCAGACCACAGGACAGGTTCCAGTAATCCATGTCCTTAGTCTGCTTGTCTTCAGCAAACGGTTTGCGGGCTTTCTTGTGCATCATTTTTCGAAGGGGACGATAGCCATGCAGACCAATTTGATGCAGTGTGCGGCGTATGGTTTGAACACTGACAGGCTGACCCCAAACCCCTTCACCCTCTGCAGCAATGCTGACAGCACTCATACATCTATTTTCCAAAGAAAACCTATGGAATTGACGCTGAGCACGTGCACTCAACTTTTTTGGTCGACCATGGCGAGGCCTGTTCTGAGTGGAACCTGTCCTGTTAAACCGCTGTATGGTCTTGGCCACCATGCTGCAGCTCAGTTTCAGGGTCTTGGCAATCTTCTTATAGCCTAGGCCATCTTTATGTAGGAACAACAATTCTTTTTTTATTTTTTTCAGATCCTCAGAGAGTTCTTTTCCATTAGGTGCCATGTTGAACTGCCAGTGACCAGTATGAGAGAGTATGCCCTGTACACACAATAGGATTTTCCGACAACAAATTTGGGATGTGAGCGTGTTGTCGGAAAGTCCGACCGTGTGTATGCTCCATAGAACATATGTTGTAGAAATTTCCACCAACAAATGTTTGAGAGCAGGTTCTCAAATTTTCCGACAAGAAAACTTGTCGGAAATTCCAAGCATGTACACACAATTCCGACGCACAAAAGTCCACACATGCTCAGAATCAAGCAGAAGAGCCGCACTGGCTATTGAACTTCATTTTTCTCGGCTCGTCGTACTGTTATACGTCACCGGGTTCTTGATGGTCAGAATTTCCGACAATATTTGTGTGACCATATGTATGCAAGACAAGTTTGAGCCAAAATCCGTCTAAAAAAAATCCACAGTTTTGTTGTCGGAATGTCCGATCGTGTATCGTAAGAGCGATAACATCAAATTTAACACACCTGCTCCACATTCACACCTGAGACCTTGTAACACTAACGAGTTACATAATATCGGGGAGGGAAAATGGCCAATTGGGCCCAATTTGGACATTTTCACTAAGGGGTATACTCACCTTTGTTGCCAGTGGTTTAGAAATGAATGGCTGTGTGTTGAGTTATTTTGAGGGGACAGTAAATGTACAATGTTATACAAGCTGTACACTCACTACTTTACAATGTAGCAAAGTGTAATTTCTTCAGTGTTGTCACATGAAAAGATATAATAAAATATTTACAAAAACATGAAGGGTATGCTCACTTTTGTGAGATACTGTATATGTGACTATTGAGGAAATTGTTCACCTTGTTGTAGGGGCTCTTTACAGGTGTACACAAGGTTTGCTGTTTCATATTTTTGTTTTACATGTCTTAAACAATATAAGACATTTTTATGTATTTAATAAAATGTTATTATTTTTATACATCACTGTGTCAGATATTAAGAGGTTTCAGCATCTAAAAGTCCCATTACTCTATTTTTCTTTGTTTTATTTACTAGTTATGTAACTTCTGAAGGCAATTGGTTCCACTAAATCTGAGGGGTATCAGAGTAAAGGGGGCTGAATAAACTGCATGCCACACTTTGGAGAACCATTTATAATTTTCTTCCACTTCACAATTATGTGCCACTTTGTGTTGATCTATCACATAAAATCCAAATAAAATAGATTTAGGTTTTTGGTTGTAACATGATAAAATGTGGAACATTTCAAGGGGTATGAATACTTTTTCAAGGCACTGTAGGTGCTCAGCCCAGTATGGTGTGAAGAGCTTTTTGTATACCTTTGGTACTAGCGCTCAGTTATGTGCAGGAACCAAATTTAAAGTTAGTGAAAATGCATTGGCTACACAGACTCGCCCGCACAGTGAGTTTTACAGGTATGCATGGATGGGTAAATGCACAGGTAGGCACAGGCTCTGAGTCTAGGTTTGTGCATCTGTCCCTGCATACATGTCTAAATTGGCTGTGCAGGTAAGTCCAAACAGCTAATGCTTTTCCATTCAATCTATATAGACTGCCTGCACACAGCTCAGTGCTAAAAGTAAACAAATGCCCCTTTATGGTGCATGTGGCTGAGTGCCAATGTAAATGAGCCCTAGAAAAGCACACATACGAACAGAGCAGGAGAACTGGAAAACTGAATCCTCACCATAATGACAATTAAAGGAAAACGTCACTTTTAGTTTAAAGATGAACTTCAGAGAAAGGAAAAATGCTCCCTTGCAGCAGGGCTGCCTCTGCACAGCAAACGTTAAATGGCTATTTAGGTCTAGGGCAGGGCTGGCACCAGCATAAGGGTACTGGGCTCAGTGAGGGGAGGTAAAGTTCAAATTCCCAGACACTTGCTGAGGATCTGGATTTTTATAATACCTGGCTTCCGTTCCCCCCAGCAGGCAAACTAAAACTTCCATGCTGCCTCTGGTAAGAGAGAGGACGCACCATAGAAGTTTTAGTTTGCCTGCTGCCTTAGGCCGCGTACACACGCGCGGACTGTTCGCCCAACTTTGTCCGTCAAACAGTTTCGGCAAACAGTCCGCTCAAAATTAGCATGGACGGACATGGCCACACACGACGGACGAACAGTTTGCTGAAACCGTGCGCGATGATGTGAACGGCACGTACGACGGGATGAAAAATACGACGTCCTATACACTGCATTATAACTTTCGGCGTGTAAATCCTTTCTGAGCATGCGCGGAACTTAGTTTGACGAATAACCCCACACACGAGCGGACTGTTCGCTGAAACAAGGTTTCAGCGGACAGTTTTTCGGAAATTCCGTAAAACCTTGTTCGTCAAACTGTCCGCTGAAACTGTCCGCTAAAAGCCCACACACGAGCGGACTGTCCGCCCAAACACTGTTCAGCGGACAAAGTTGGGCGAACAGTCCGCCCGTGTGTACGCGGCCTGAGAGAGCACGTGGTGTACAGTAGATAGGTGGGATGTTGTGCATATCCCACTGTAAGAGCAGACCTGCCAGGATGCAGAGGTGGTTGATCCCAGGCCTGTGTAGGGAGGGGTTGGGCCCGCTGTGCAGGGTGGGTCAGGCCAGGGGGTTCCGGTGGACGGCATGTGGAGGAGGAGGTCAGGGTGTTTGCTGCATCTGCCATTGGAGATCATGACATGCCTGCTTGGGACAAAGCTACCCCTCCTGGCACCAGATCCTCGCCACTGACACCATCTGGAGGAGCCGCTGCAGGACTGATGAGATCTGGGAGTATTAGTCATTCCCAAGCTGTGTGTGATCAGAGTGACACTGCCTCCCTCCTATCTTGCTGTCCCTCGCCTGTCCCGTTGCCCACATCCTGTCCAGCTGCCCCCCTACCTGTCGCACTACCCCCTTCCTGTGACACTGCCTCCCTCCAGTTACACTGCCCCCCTCCTATGACACTGCCCCCACCTGTCCCGCTGTCCCCCTCTGTCCCACTGCCCTCTGCTTGTGGTGCTGCCCCCCTCCTATGATGCTGCACCCCTCCTGTCACACTAGCAGGTGTGGCGGAAGGATAGTGGTGGTGGGTGGCGGCAAAATGCCTCTTCGCCTATGTAGACAAAATCCTTGCGCTGGTTTGGAGGAGCGCAAAAAGCAGCCTTACTTAGGTCAACCTTCTGCTCCTGCAGCCTCTCCTCCCAAATGCTCCAGTGGTTGCAGGTCCTCAGCATAGCCCTGCATTGGACATGAGGATCAAGAACGGCAGTCCACGACCAGAGCGTAGAGGAGCGCGCCAGCTGCCAGGAATGAAAAGGATCAGGAAAAAAAAAAGTGGCCCAAAAGATCCCCTTTCCCTGAAGATAGGGCTTTATGACCAAATTATTAATTTTTTTTAATTATTTTTATTATTCACACACATGCTAAAATAAACATTTTGACATGAAAATTTTCCTAAAACCTTCATTACAAATAAATATATATATATTTAGTTTCTAAAAACTAAAGGACCTTTACAAAAAAAAAAAAAAAAAGAATGACTGTTGCAATTTTCTCTTTTATCCAATATTTGTTCAACTTTAAAAAAAAATCTAAATTTTCAGTAAAAATACCCTCAAAATAATTTTTGTGCACACCACTACAATATAATCTCCAAATTCTCTCTTAAATATTAAAGAAAAGGTTGTCAAGAGGGTACATAGGGAAAATGTCAATCTTCAAAATTTACTGCTTCTAAATAGCAACACACTACAGAATTATCAATACTCTGGAATGCGTGGGAATAGCTAATATGTGTTGCCCAATTGTCATTAACATATCGGAAGTGTCTTTGTGATGTCTTTTTTTTTATCCTGGTCATGTGCTCTGTCATGCTGTCCCATTTAATATTGGGGGGAGCTGTATTCATATATGGAAAGTACAGTTGTCCTTTAAATGGGTCAAGTTTTATTTGGATAAATAACGGTTCACTTGCTCTTCATGCTTTTTTATGGTGTAAGATAGGGGAGCAACAAGGCATCCCCAGTGTAACCTTCTCTTAGGAGAGATTTGCTGGGAGATGGGGCAATTCCCTTAAAGCAGTGGTCATGAACCCTGTCCTCAGGACCCACTAACAGGCCAGGTTTGCAAGATAACTGAAATACATGACAGGTGATATAATTTGCTTCTCAGTGATTGCAGTATTCTAGTCTGCATCTCCCCAAGGTAATACTTAAACCCTGGCCTGTTAGTGGGCTCTGAGGACAGGGTTGACGACCACTGCCTTAAAGGACATACAGTATACATATGTATACGCGGTATACATTTTTGAGATGAGATGGTTTTGGAAGTATGGAGAACTATTAGGTTTTCATCTCCTGTAATAACTAGTTTTATATCCTTTAAAACATTAGCTCTTTTTTTTTTCTGTCTATATCAATGCTTGCTGCATGAGTCAGAGTCTTGGGAGAATTTTACATTTTCCATGTTGCTTGTTGATTGGCTAGTCAGTTTCAGTCAT
Organism: Lithobates pipiens; assembly: GCF_037356315.1. Classification (NCBI taxonomy): domain Eukaryota; kingdom Metazoa; phylum Chordata; class Amphibia; order Anura; family Ranidae; genus Lithobates; species Lithobates pipiens. The sequence goes on along the minus strand of NW_027507696.1, from coordinate 22,662,755 downwards.
GCTTTCTATGTGATTGCCAAGTCAGCAGTGTAGAACAGAAAGACAGCTTTGTTTCATGAAACTAGACATGTTTTATAAACATTGCTTCTCATGTAACAAATCACTTTTGTGTGTTAAAGACATTCTTAACCTGTTTTGTTGAACTGTATAGGAAGATGCTGTCTTGGCACTCGCACTATTGTGAGAGGTCATTAAGATGATTCTTCAGTCTATATATTTATTCGATTTTTTTTAACGTTGTTTTGGGATTTAATATTCCCACAAATTTCCTGTAAGTCCTGCATACCGAAACCAAAAAATGACTACAGTGACAATGGCAAGGATTTCTTGCCTAACTTTAATATTGTTGTCACCCTAATGCCCAGTACAGGCAATGAGATTATCGGACGAATAATCGTCCGTTTTTTTTGTTTTTTTTTGCATGCTAATCTTATATCATACATAGAAAAGTTTACTAAAGTCACAGAAATTATCGTACCACAGAATAAAAATTTGGAAGTGATGTCATGTGTTGTAATGCATTTGTAGTGCATTTTCGAACGACATCTGTACTGATTACGAAAATCGTACGATCTGATATCGTCCGAATTTTTTTTCAGTGCATGTCCGATCGGATAATATAGGATGAACTGTGATGATCAGCTCTCAAAAGCTCTGCAGTAACGATCCGAATATTATATGATCTCTTTGAAAGCGTTATTTTTGGTATGATTTTATGACCGCGTGTACGGACTTTAGGCCTCATGTACACTGCAGCTGCTAAACTCACGTTTAAGAGCAGTTGAGGTTTTTTTTTTTTTTCAGCCTCTGATTACTCCTTTTATGTTTTCATGTGTACAAGGCTTTTTTTCTCAAACAATAGGTGCTGGAACTCAACCACGACCCCCCAAAACCCCTCCACCCACACACACCCTCCAAATCCCATCACATAGTGGGTGTGGTCAGTCAAATTTCACAAACAGTAGGAGGGCCTTAAAGGGGCATTAAATACCTGAATTGCATTACATATAGAGTGCAGAGTTCAGGGGGTTACACACAGAGTGCAGAGCTGTCATTTGTAAACACAAAAAACAGACTCCTGTGTTTACATGTGATTGTGGTGAGCAGCCCCCCCAAGGGTCTGAGCCAGAGGTGGTGGAAGTAAGTTCCTCCTGAAAAAAAAGCCCTGTATGTGTACATGTACACTCAGTCATTTATAGTAGTTTAGAGGCAGTCAAGTTTACTGACTTTTTTTTAAGTAGAAAAATCATGTTCAGGACTGTAGTTTACCGGCATTTCAAATGCTAAAGGCTTATAAACGCAGTAACCTGCATTTATGCGCGTTTGCGTTTAGAAGTGTTTCTAATGAGGGACATGTAAAATGTGGGAAAAACACAATTTTCACCACATGCTGTTGCCTGCAAGCAGAGGGAGAGAGAAAGAGAAGGGAAGAAAGGGAGGGGGAGATAGAGGGGGGAAGAGAGAGCAAGAGAGAGAGGGAAAGATGGGATCCATAGTTAAAACACACTACTCTTTCTGTTGCTGCTCTCTCTTCTAACACAGAATGGCTGAAATTGTTAATAATACTTGTTTTCCGTGCATTGTGGGCATTTAGGAGGGTCTAAACGCAAATGCCTCTAAACGCGCATAAATGCGGTATGTAAAACAGCAAAACTGACTTTTTTTTTTTACGTCAGTTACTAGCTGTCAAGTTTCCAGCATTCAGAAGAGGATTTTCAAACGTCCTGTGTGCAAGAAGTCTTAGATAGTGGAGGCAACTCATCATCCCCTAGGTTTTAGGTTTTTAAAGTTTGATTTATGAGCTAGCAAAAATTCAAAAATTAGGTCTTGAAACACATAGAGGGAGCACAGCTGACTTGCTGAAGGCTTCAGCTTTATCATTTGAACTTTATCATCATTGTGTTTGGGCACAGAAGTATGAGTTGTAGTGGTGACATGTCTATTCCAGTGCCACCTTAGTTGATGCTGAACCCCAGTGGGCTAAATGGCATTTGATTGTGTCATGACTATTTGACTTCAGAGAAGTTAAAGTGCAGTATATCACAAAAGTGAGTACACCCCTCACATTTTTGTAAATATGTTATATCTTTTCATGTGACAACACTGAAGAAATGACACTTTGCTACAATGTAAAGTAGTGAGTGTACAACTTGTATAATATGTCAATTTGCTGTCCCCTCAAAATAACTCAATATACATCCATTAATATCTAAACCACTGGCAACAAAAGTGAGTACACCCCTAAGTGAAAATGTCAAAATTGGACCCAATTAGCCATTTTCCCTCCCCGGTGTCATGTGACTCGTTACTGTTGCAAGGTCTCAGGTGTTTATGGGGAGCAGGTGTGTTGAATTTGGTGTTATCGCTCTCACTCTCTCATACTGGTCACCGGAAGTTCAACATGGCACCTCATGGCAAAGAACTCCCTGAGGATCTGAAAAAAAAAGAACTGTTGCTCTACATAAAGATGGCCTAGGCCAGTGATGGCGAACCTTGGCACCCCAGATGTTTTGGAACTACATTTCCCATGATTCTCATGCATCCTGCAGTGTAGTGGAGCATCATGGGAAATGTAGTTCCAAAACATCTGGGGTGCCAAGGTTCGCCATCACTGGCCTAGGCTATAAGAAGATTGGCAAGACCCTGAAACTGAGCTGCAGCACCGAGACCAAAACCATACAGCAGTTTAACAGGACAGGTTCCACTCAGAACAGGCCTCGCCATGGTCGGCCAAAGAAGTTGAGTGCACGTACTCAGCGTCATATCCAGAGGTTGTCTTTGGGAAATAGACGTATGAGTGCTGCCAGCATTGCTGCAGAGGTTGAAGGGGTGGGGGGGGAGGGGGGTCAGCCTGTCAGTGCTCAGACCATACGCCGCACACTGCAACAAATTGGTCTGCATGGCTGTCGTCCCAGAAGGAAGCCTCTTCTAAAGATGATGTACAAGAAAGCTTGCAAACAGTTTGCTGAAGACAAGCAGACTAAGGACATGGATTACTGGAACCATGTCCTGTGGTCTGATGAGACCTAGATAAACAATTTGGTTCAGATGGTGTCAATCGTGTTTGGCAGCAACCAGGTGAGGAGTACAAAGACGTGTGTCTTGCCTACATTCAAGCATGGTGGTGGGAGTGTCATGTCTGGGGCTGCATGAGCGCTGCCAGCACTGGGGAGCTACAGTTCATTGAGGGAACCATGAATGCCAACATGTACTGTGACATACTGAAGCAGAGCATGATCCCCTCACTTCAGAGACTGGGCTGCAGGGCAGTATTCCAACATGATAACGACCCCAAACACACCTCCAAGATGACCTCTGCCTTGCTAAAGAAGCTGAGGGCAAAGGTGATGGACTGGCCATGCATGTCTCCAGACCTAAACCCTATTGAGCATCTGTGGGCTATCCTCAAACAGAAGGTGGAGGAGCGCAAGGTCTCTAACATCCACCAGCTCTGTGATGTCATCATGGAGAAGTGGAAGAGTACACCAGTGGCAACCTGTGAAGCTCTGGTGAACTCCATGCCCAAGAGGGTTAAGGTAATGCTGGAAAATAATGGTAGCCACACAAAATATTGACACTATGGGCCCAATGTGGACATTTTCACTTAGGGGTGTACTCACTTTTGTTGCCAGCGGTTTAGGCTGCATTCACACCTGAGTGTTTTCAGCTCGTAAAAAGCCCAAAATGGCCCCTGTTCACCTCTGAGCGTCTTGTAACCTGAAGCAAAATGCCTGAAGTACATGAGCTTCTTTTTGGGCAGATTACAGGCGTTTTTCTGCTTTTTACATTGGTGACCTTTTGACCTGTGCAAAAATGGGGCAAAAAATGCAGTAAAAAGCAAAACTTTCTGCCTGAAAATGAAACGCTCAGGTGTGAATGCAGCCTTAGACATCAATGGTTGTGTTGAGTTATTTTGAGGGGACACTGTTATACAAGCTGTACACTCACTACTTTACATTGTAGCAAAGCGTAATTTCTTCAGTGTTGTCACATGAAAAGATATAATAAAATATTTACGAAAATGTGAGGGGTGTACTCACTTTTGTGAGATACTGTGTATGTGAATCTTTTAAAACAAGTCATTCAGTTTAAAATAGATGAAAGGAAAAATGTTTTTGCATACATGAAAAAAAAAAAAAGTTATAAATACCTTATATCTTCCTTTTTTAGAAGTGATCACATACCCTCTGTTTTCAGCTACATAAAAAGCTCAGAGAGCTAGGAGAGGAGAAACAGTGAATTGCTGTACAGCGGGGGTCTTGTTAGCACAAGTCTAATCATTTAAGGAGAGCAAGCTGAGTTCTTAGTACAACCAGAAAACTGACCACACTGTGCACTGATGCTCTTAGTGTGGTCAGTTGTATAGGAATAGGAAAGCAGAGGGACTGGTGGGAACATCAGGGATTTCACACAAATAAGTCAGCGCTCTTTTCAGTAAAAATTAAACAGCCACGTGCAACAAGTGTAGATATATAGTACACCAATAACCAAATTATAGCAAAAATGCAGCACTAATAAACTGTCCACAAAAATGTGACCTTAAAACTGCAGTTTGTAAAAACATCAAAAATAAACAGTTCATATTGTTATGGGTGTAAAACATATAAAAGTGCTCCACTTCAGCCTTCAAACCCCCATAGTGCCAATCATTCACCAATGGTAAAAATACACACTCGCCAGTGGGATATGCTGTTTATTACTAGAACAGCAGTAAGTAATTTGCATAAATGGCATCCAGCATCACCACTCTCACTCATAGTGTAATATTTTAATATTTCTAAATAAACATTAAAAACATCTAGTATAAAAACAAATGCCACTTTCAAACTTGCATAAGGGGCTGCTATATATTTGGGCTGCTATATATTTGGTGATTGTACACAAGGGATTGCAGAGCTCTCACAAAGGAAGCCTCCTGGATGTGAAGTCCACCATAATAAATGGAGCGGAATCACACTGTAACTGCGTGCAATGCACATGCCTGCAGCACAGTGGGTCACTGGGGTAAAACAGGCAGCAAGGAGGCGAAATATCAAAGGCCTCTGATTGGATTGTTTTTCAGAGGGGCAGCAGTGATAGCTGTACATATGAACCCTTTCAGGACCCCTTCCTCATTCAGAGCCTCGCTAGATCCCTTTAGTTCTATGCACCCCTCAGAGCCCACTTGCACTTCCCTCATTCATCCTATATCCAGTGAAGTGAACAGCCTCAGATGATACACAGGGATGAAACAAATCTCCCTACATAAGTTTTACTTGTATATCTGCTGTCTTCAGCTTTCTATACTGTTTAGAAAGTGCACATCCTGTTAGAGATTTTCTCTTCCTGTTCAGCACTGGGAATGGATTCTTGGCATATAGCCAAGACAGATAATTGGAGAAAAGGCACTCACCCCCTCCACATAGGCAGAGACTTGCAGAGCTGTACTGTGAATAGACAAACTCTCTGCTAATGTATTTATAGCACCCACCCTCACACAAATTTCAGCCTGGTTTTATCACAGTTGACAGAGAACTTGTCAGAAGTTTTCATGTGCAGCAGAAAGCCACAGGACTTAGAGCTTTGAAGAGAAATAAGAAAACAGATAAGAGATAAGAAATTTTAAGCCCAGTTCAAATTGCATGAATGCACCCAAGTACCACCAAGATCTCTTACAATATGTTATGACAGGCGGTGTGTATGTATCATTTACTAATGATAATGAGATTTGCCAGCACAGTAAAACAGAGCTAATCACGGTGAACATAGCTCCCCATCCTCCTCCATAACATTTTATAGAAGGGCAAAGCTGGGTAGAATTTTTAGGATGCATGAGGCCATACTATGTAATTGTGGGCATTATGGTATGTGAATTGGAACATGTGATAAAGTAGGAGTTATCACAGTTTGACTACAAAAGTAAAAACGATACACTTTAATACTACTACAAAACGACTTCAGTGGTTTTAGGTCAATTTTATTTGTAATGTTTGTATTTGGTATTAAAATTATTGCTTGAAACAAAAAGGAAACGAAAAAAAAAAAAAACTGTATACGTCACGTGAAATCTTCAGGACTTTAATACTGTTTGTTCAGAGATTTGGCTACATTTAGCTGAAACAAAGCCGTCCTTTTATCATAGCGCTGCTAGTTAGGCCTACCATTAGCTGTAATTACACCTTTTACCTGGCTTGCCACATGTTCATTTGTAGAGAGAGAGAGAGAGAGAAAGGGAAGAGGCCTGTAGTTCATTTACACAGTGTTGTGCATTGTAGTAATGGATGTAATGTAGGTCAGTATATATAGGTCAATGTGTTGCTAGCATTTATGCTGCATATGGTTCACTTGTCAGATCGCATTGCCCTGTGAAAGCTACTGCTGTTGCATTTTCAAGTTAAATAACAACATATGCAATTTGACACTTTAACATTCCTACTGCTGATCATTTCTCAGAAAAAAAAAAAAAAAAACGAAAGTTAATGAGACCGTTCATGTATATTTTTATCTATTCCCTGCAGAAGAATTTTACAGCTTATAGGGGATGCCTTTAAAGTTAGTGTTATATAAGCATGTGACCATTTTTTTTTATCTGCTTCCACCAGTTCTGTGCTGGCAATAGGAACTCATTTGCTTTAATCCAATGCCCTATCTAACATGTTGTCGTTTAGGTGTCATTAATACCAAGTGAATTACATTATTTACAGAGATTTGCACAAAGAAGAGCACAGTGTGCAGTTTCTAGTTATGTTTAAACATTTACAGGGGGCTATAAATAAACTGCTTAAGCTGCCACAGGTTTACTACTCGAATAAGGTCTGGTTCACAACCATAGGTGTGTGCAGCCTATTGCATTAGGGTGTGCCAATGTTGCCAACCTACCAGATTGAAATTTACTGATACGACATCCAAAACTTACTGGCACAGTCAAGTTTTTACTGGCCTATTTAAAAGTTACAAAATCACAGTTTTAAGTGCAAATTTCAGTATTTGGGCTACAAACAAATACAATACGCAAATAGCAAAGTGATTAAGGTAGATATTAAGGCAAAAACATTACTTATTTTATATTTCGATATAGTAAATAAGTAGCTCAGGGACAGGAATCAAGAGGGCAAGAAATTAGAATGGGTGGCACACACACATGCAATTGACTCTCACAGTGACACAGGTTTACTACTCGAATAAGGTCTGGTTCACAGCCATAGGTGTGCGCAGCCTATTGCATTAAGGTTTGCCAATGTTGCCAACCTACCAGATTGAAATTTACTGACACGACACCCAAAATTTACTGGCACAGTCAAGTTTTTACTGGCATATTTAAAAGTTACAAAATCACAGTTTTAAGTGCAAATTTCAGTATTTAGGCTACAAACAAATACAATATGCAAATAGCAAAGTGATTAAGGTAGATATTAAGGCAAAAACATTACTTATTTTATATTTCGATATAGTAAATAAGTAGCTCAGGGACAGGAATCGAGAGGGCAAGAAATTAGAATGGGCGGCACGCATACATGCAGTTGACTCCCACAATGACACTAACAGCAGTGTGCAGCAGCACAGATGACGATGGCACCTCACCAACATGACACCTCCCCTCCTGCATCACAGTGACCCTCTCTCTCCATGCCAGGTGGTCCCTTCAGTCCACTCCCGGTTTACCTTCCTCCCATTCCACAGACCTGCACATGAGGCTCCGTTTCCTTGCACCATGATTTCACGCGACACACTGTCGGCACAGTCCGAACACACTGTAGCAGGCACACGGATGGTCTTGGCCAAGCGTCACAGCCATATTTTTTACTGGCAACCTTTTTCTTTCACTGCCATTTACTGGCAAGAGAAAAGCTCCACTTTTTTTTACTGGCTGCCATTGGCAACACTGGGGTGTGCACCCCAAAGCTCAGACACACATGTGCGTGTGTATATCTATCTATCTATCTATCTATCTATCTATGTGCACATACACATAGGCACACACACACATGCACACACACACATTATTATAAATAAAATGTAAACATTCTAAATGCTTTCTAATTCTAAATGTATTCAAACATGGATGATAGAGCAGTGGATGTTGTCAGTAGATCAGAGTTTGGTGTCACTAGGACAATGGACGGTGTTAGTAGAGCAGGGGACTGTTTACAATTTGTTTACAATTTTTTAGGGGCACTGTTAGGGGGTTTTAGTGAAATATCAGGGATCTAAATAGTCCCCTGATGTCTCACTTTTAAAACAAAGAAAGAAATTGAGGGCAGAGAGTCCCTAGCCACTTTCTCTGCAGCCCAGCTGCAATGGACGGTAAATACATGATAGTGAAACACAGATTACTATGCTTAAGTTATGAATGAACACAGTGAGTGATCGGTAAATGAGATATTTACCATCCCTTTCCCCCTGCTCTCTATTCTGAAACATCCCCCTGTGTACCCACAGCAGCAGCTACCAGCCCTGTGGGGGAGGGGGCACAGATAGCAGGAGGAATCTGCACCAAATGGGATGATTAGGGTGTGCCCAGGCACATTCCGGCACACCCTGTGCGCACGCCTATGTTCACAACGGTGCAACTTCTGATGCAACTTGGGTCACACAGAATTGTATGACAAGGGAAATCTTATTGTTTTCAATGATGCCTGTTCTAATCAATGCAACGGTGTAATTTTAGAAAAGATTCCTGCACTACTTTGGTCTGACCTGTCCCAATAGAATATGCAGAGTACCACCACATAATTGCACTGTAAATCACATCACACTAGTGTGAACTGAGCTTAAAGTGTTACTAAACCCACAACAGTACAATTAGTCTGTATATTCAGTAAAGCATGTTTGTTATACTCACTGTGAAACCTAAGGGGTTAATCCTGTGCATTGTGTAAAAAGGCTGTTTCATCCTGTCTTCCCTGATCCTCCCCTTCTTCAACTGTCCCTGGTCCATCTCCTGATAGAAAAGACCTTTGGAGTCACTCTTTCTGAGATTTGTTGTTTACAAGTTAAAAACTGTTTTTTTTTTTGCTAGAAAATGACTTAGAACCCCCAAATACAATTATACATTTTTTTTCTAATACCCTAGAGAATAAAATGGCGGCCATTGCAATACTTTCTGTCACATCATATTTGCGCAGCGGTCTTACCAGCGCACTTTTTTTTGGAAAAAATACACTTTTTTTGAACAAAAAAAAAATAAAACAACAGTAAAGTTAGCCCAAATTTTTTAGATTGTGAAAGCTAATGTTACGCTGAGTAAATTGATACCCAACATGTCACGCTTCAAAATTGCGCCCGCTCATGGAATGGCGACAAACTTTTACCCTTAAAAATCTCCATAGGCGACGTTTAAAAAATTCCACAGGTTGCATGTTGCTCTCGTTCTACCGATCACATGTGTGGTTTGAACACCGCTTTCATTTGCGGGTGCTAGTCATGTATGCGTTCGCTCCTGCATGCAAGCTCGTCGGGACGGGGCATGTTTAAAAGAAAAAAAATAAATTTCTTATTTATTTTACCTTTTTTTTTACATTTTTACACTGTTTTTTTAATTAAAAAAATTGTGTCACTTTTATTCCTATTGCAAGGAATGTAAACATCCCATGTAATAGAAAAAAGCATGACAGGACCTCTTAAATATAAGCTCTTGGGTCAAAAAGACCTCAGATCTCATATTTACATTAAAATGCAATAAATAAATAAAAAATGTTGTCATTTAAAAAAAAGAAGAAAGAAAAAGTCCCTTTAAGAGCTATGGGCAGAAGTGACATTTTGATGTCACTTCAGCCCTGCAGTGATATGGAGATGGGTGGGGGCCATCTTCCCCTTACTCATCTCCATGCCCAGCAAGGGGACAGATGCAATTGCCTCTGCCACTGTTGACGGCCCCAATAAGCGTCGGAGGGCATCGGTTCGTGGCGGGAAGGGGGGGCCCCCTCTCTTGCCGCCAATAAAAGTGATCTCACGGTGAATCTGCCACAGAGACCACTTTTATCTTGTAGTGAATGTTCGCTGAAGAAGAGGACACCGGGGTTATGGCAGTGGCAAGACATTTCTACTTCAAAGTCATCACATAAAACGACGGTGGGCGGTCTGGAAGTGGTTAAGTCTTTGTTAATGTTATCACTCAAGCACATTTCTTTGTATCAATGTTGAGACCAGTAAGTAGTTACATAGTTACTGTGGGGAGATTAGCTTGTGGGGATCACCTTTTATCAAAACGAAGGTCAGCATACAGGCAGTTTCTTTGAAATCTGTCTGGTTGCCAGCTTTATTTACAGGTAGTTTGCAAAGTCATAAAAACAAACAAAACAGTAAGAGCCGGTTCACACAGCGGGCGATGCGAGGCGACACGACTCGCCTCGCCTCGCTCTCGCAAGTCGCCCCCGTTCTGTACAATGGAACCGTTCTGAGAGGAGCGACTCGAGTCGCTCCGACTCAGAAAAAAGGTTCCTGTACTACTTTTGGGCGACCTCGGGGCGACTTGCATTGACTTCTATACAGAAGTCATCTGCAAGTTGCCGCTGAGGTTGCGGCAGGTTGCGGCGAGGCAAGTCGGAGTCACCTTGCCTCGCCTGCGGTGTGAACCGGCCCTAAAACGAATCCTTGCCGTCCGGCACAAAAATAAACTGCTCTCTATATGGTGTGGGGCTGGTCCCCGTCGCCCACAAAACATGAGGTAAAGCAAACCTTCGTTTTCAGTCCAAACAAACCGGGTCCCTCTCTCCCTCTCTCCCTCTCCCCTTTCTGAGTCTCAGGCCAGAGCCCTGCTGTGCTCTCTTCCTGGTCATTTAAAGTCCACCTGAGCATGGGCTCAAGTGGACCACAAGACCCGGCCCGGAACCAAGCCTGCCACAGAGGCCAGGTTCCTGTTCAGTCTCTGACAATAGAACAAATGTGAGGTGAAATATATTGATTATCAGTGACCTCACCTCGCTTATCAACTCCCTCTGCTCAAGCCCCTGTGGCTGAGCAATTGTCCCAAACATACAGTGCATGCGGAAGAGGGCATCTGCATTGTTTTGGAGCTTGCCCGACCTATGCTCTACTGTAAATTTAAAGGGCTGCAAAGCCAGGAACCACCTTGTCACACGGCCATTTTTCTCTCTGTTGTCAAAACATCCACTTCAGGGGAGTATAGTGACCAGCTTAAATGACCTCCCCAACAAGTAATACTTCAGGGAGTCTAAGGCCTATTTAATAGCAAGACACTCCTTTTCGACAATGGCATAGTTTTCTTCGTGCTTGTTCAGTTTAGTTTCCTGCTCAGGTATATAACCGGGTGTTCCTCATATCTCTGTTCTGGGATAGTACAGCCCCTAGTCCCAACTCAGAGGCATCTGTCTGTACCACAAACTCCTTTGTGAAGTCCCGGGTCACTAGCACCAGTAGTACACAAAGGGCCTGCTTTCATTTCTGGAACGCCTCCTCGGCTTCGGGATTCCATTTAACCATGACTGACCCTCTACCCTTCGTCAGGTCGGTCAGAGGGGCGGCAATAGTGGCAGAGTTGGGTATAAACCATCTGTAATACCCCCTAAAGCCCAGGAAGGCCTGAACTTGTTTTTTGTTTACCGGTTGAGGCCATTTTTAAATTACCTCAACCTTATTGGTCTGAGGCTTGACCAGTCCCCGGCCAATAACGTACCCAAGGTACTTGGCTTCCTCCAGGCCTATGGCACACTTTTTTGGGTTGGCTGTGAGACTTTCCTAAGGGAATCTACCACTGCTTGTATTCTGGGCAGGTGCGATTCCCAATCTGGGCTGTGGATGACCACGTCGAACCCTAGGGGACCCCACTTCCCACAAATGCTTTAGCAAAATCCAGATACACCACATCTACGGCCTTCCTTTATCTAGATGGCAGCTCACCTCCTCATAGAAGGCTAATAGATTGGTTTGGCAAGAACAATTCTTCATGAATCCATGCTGATTACTGCTATTGATACTGTTTTCATTACTAAAATCTTGTATATAGTCCCTTATCATCCCCTCTAAGAGCTTGCATAGTATTGATGTTCAGCTAACTGGTCTGTAATTCCCAGGGATGCATTTTGGCCCTTTTTTAAATATTGGTGCTACATTGGCTTTTCTCCAATCAGCTTGTAGACTGTCAGTAAAAATTTGGTTTAGCAATTACTTGACTGTGTTCGCTAAGTACCATCTGGTCCTGGTGATTTATTAATGTTACGTTTCCCAAGTCTATTTCTAAATCTGTCCTCTGTTAGCCATGAGGGTGCTACCTGTGATGTGTCATGAGGACAAACACTGCAGTTTTGGTTACTGATTCCCTTGTGAAGACTGAGGAGAAGAATAAATTCAATAAATTCAATACCTTCGCCATCTCCCCATCCTTTATAACCAGATGTCATTTTTCATTCTTTATGGGGCCAATAATGTCTGTCCTCCCTTTTTTACATTTTATATACTTAAAGAATTTTTGAGGATTTTTTTTCTCTCCCCTGCTATGTGTCTTTCGTGTTCTATCTTAGCCACCCTAATTGCACACTTACATATCTTGTTGAATTCTTTGTAAAGTCTGAATGCTGATGATGATCCCACAGCCTTATATTTTTTGAAGGCCTTCTCCTTTGCTTTTATATTAATTTTTTACATTACAGTTAAGCCATCCAGGACTTTTGTTCGCTCTTTTAAATGTATTTACCAATGAGATGCACTGGTTAATGCCCTTATTTAATATGCTCTTAAAGCAAATCCATCTCTCCTCCATGTTCTTTGTTTCTAAGGTTTTATCCCAATTTATATCTTCTAGCAAGGTTTGTCGTTTAGGGAAGTTGGCTCTTTTGAAATGCAGTGTCTTTATGTTCCCCTTGTGTTTCCTATTCATCTGATTTATACTGAAGCCAGTTGACCTGTGATCACTGTTTCCTAAATTGCCCTGTATTTCCACATCCATTAACATTATTATGTTATGATTACGGATTAGCTCTTACATGATATGAATAATTGTGTGACCATTGCAGCCACTGTAATTGTGTCCTTTGTTTAACTCCTGTGAGGAACATTATCTGTATGGAGTTTGAATGTTCTGTCATTGGGTAAGTGGTTTTGCTCCCGGTACTCTGCTGTCTTTCTTGAATTCAAAAACATACTGGCAGGTTAATCAGCTTCTGCCCAAATTTTCCCAAGAGTGTTTTTGTATTTCTGTGTGACTGTGGCAGGACATTTGAAAGTAAACGGCACTAATAAGCTGCTACATATTATGTAAAGTAATGAGCAATATGCCAGTTTTATACACATGTCTTAGGTTTTCCAGCATAATGAAAGCTTTTTGCACCTGGAAATTTTACACTAAGAGACCTGGTGGGAATACAAGTCCCAGGAGGCTGATGCCGTCTGAGTGATCTAGTGAGCTGGAGGAGAGAGGCTTTACTAGCTTCGGAAGAGATTTTTGTTACAGCATCAATGGTTGCCACCAACACCATGGGTCCAACGGGAAGAACCCCTTGCAGGTCCAGGATTCCGGTCACAAGAGAACAGCAGGAGGCATCACAACAGACTGCATGGTGGTGGAGAGGCCGCTGTCTGCAGCCTCAATACCCTCCTCCTAAAGGGACATCACCACCCTAACATGGGACTTAGTTTGGGGACTTACACCTTTACTGTGAGATACAAATTTACCTGGGTGCTCCAACATTTAGTACCACACAGGCCAATCACATGGCAGCAAGTCAATGCATTTAGGCATCTAGACGTGGTAAAGACAACTTGCTGAAGTTCAAACCAAGCATCAGAATGGGGAAGAAAGGGGATTTAAGTGACTTTGTACGTTGCATGGTGTTAGGTTTGGGCTCCTGCTTTTTACTAGCAGCTCTTTTCTTTTAGTGTACAGAGGCTGTTCAGTCAATTACCAGCCACTCATTGTTTCCACAATGACTCATCTGGTTACCATAACCTTCCTCAGCCCCTTTTGGCTATTTAAAGTGGTTGTAAACCCACTTTGAAAAAATAAAATAAAAACACCTGCAAGACAAAGGCATAATAAACTAGTATGCATAGTATGCTAGCTCATTATTAAATACTCACCTGAGATCGAAGCCCTTGCTGCGGTGCCTGTACAGAGGCAACATTACTCCCGGGGGTTACTTCTGGGTATCACTCCCGCGATGCCATTGGCACATGCAAAAACAGGGGATATCTCCTAAACCGTGCAGGTTTAGGAGATATCTTGGGTAGCTACAGGTAAGCCTTACGGAGAGGGAGAATGGGGAGACGTTAATGTAAACAAGCATCTCCCCGTTCTGCCTAGTGACAGTATCACTAATCTCTGCTCCCTGTGATCGGGATCAGTGACATATCACACGTAGCCATGCCCCCCACAGTTGGAAACACTCCCTAGGACACACTTAACCCTTACACTGCCCCCTAGTGGTTAACCCCTTCACTGCCAGTCTCATTTATGCAGGAATCAGTGCATTTGTATAGCACTGATTGCTGTATAAATGACAATGGTCCCAAAAATGTGTCAAAAATGTCCAATGTGTCCGCCATAATGTCGCAATCAAAATAAAAATCGCTGATCGCCGCCAGTAAAAAAAATATTAATTAACCCCCCTGATGGTATTCCCGAGTCTGGCTCGGGGTGGAATTTTTATGCCAAAAGCGGTAACCCCGAGCCAGACTCGGGACCGCATCGTTGGATCCAGGAGGAGGTTTACTTACCTTCTCCCTTGGATCTAGCGATGTCCCCGCGGTGTACGAGCGAGCCGTGTCTCGCTCGATCTATCACGGAGCCGATCTCCATGCCCTGCGAGCATTGCGATGCACGGGGACGGAGATCGGCGCCAAATTCAAAGAGTGAAACAAACAGTATACATACAGTATAATGTAATCTTACAGATTACATTGCTGTATGTAATTATTTCACATCCCCTTTGTCCCTAGTGGTCTGCCCAGTGTCCTGCATGCAGTTTTATATAATAAAAACTGTTCTTTATGCCTGGAAACTGGAGATTGTCCATAGCAACCAAAACTGTCACTTTACATCAAAAATGGTTTTAGTCCAGCTAGAAAACAGCGATAATAAATTATAATCACTCGCAGAATTGAGGGATAGCGATTTGTGGGGAGATCCGTCATCAAATACTGAAAAGTAATGACAGTGACAATTCTGCAACTGAGCAAATTTCAGTGTTTTAGATTTGATTACATTATTGAATAATTTTTATTATTGTTATATTATTATTTGGTACAATTATTTATAATTATTTATTATATTATAATTTATGATTTCATTTTTCAAACTTTATCATACCTGGAATGTCTGCTAGACTCTGGTTTGGACAGATTTAAGTGAGTTATTGCTAAGAATTACAGGACTACACTATAAAACGCCAAATTTTCATGCAAAATAATTGTACCGCTTTTGACACCTAAAATCCGAAATAAACCGAAAAATGTTTCAAACCTTTTATTAATGAATTGACCATTGTTGACTAATCACTGATAACAATGAAAGTTGCTTTAAGTTCATATATAGGGATTCTTTCAGTATTGGAAATCTCCATAGTGTTTGTTAGGCAACGACTTTTTCTGGTATTTTCCCAAAAGAAATAATTGCCAGTCACCAGGTCTGGCTCTTAGGTATTTCTCTGTCCATTCTCATGTTTGCTTCCCATGGCAGCTGCTGATCTCATCACACAAACATGGAAAGATAATATTTCCTTTGTTTGTTTTGAAGGCTGTATGCTATTATGTCATTCTGTGCTCATTGGTTTTTAGACTTACTGATGGAAAACGAATAGGTTACCTGCACAATTAACTTTTCCTGCAAACTAGAATTTGTTATAATGTAATAATGTGTAACTACACCTTTAAAGGCAGTGAAAATTCTACCGTGCTACACAATGGGGGTTATTTACGAAAGGCAAATCCACTTTGCACTGAAAGTGCAATTAGAAGTGCAGTCGCTGTAAATCTAAGGGGTCGATCTGAAATGAGGGGAAGCTCTGCTGATTTTATCATCCAATCATTTGCAAGCTAAAATGCTGTTTTTTATTTTCCTTGCATGTCCCCCTCGGATCTACAGCGACTTTACTTCCAAGTGCGCTTGCAGTGCAAAGTGGATTTATTTTCCTTTAGTAATTAACTGCCAATATGCTGCTGAGGATCCAATCTGTGCTTTCATTCACAGCTAACAGAAGTACACAGTGTGAAAGAGGGAAGTCAGTTTTCATAGCTATTGATATCATTAAACTTTAGTGTCAATGTTCAAAAACTATATACCCATATGTTTGTCTTCAGATAACTTAAGCCATATTAATCTATTATTTGTTGTATATGTGCAAAGATTGGATGCAGGCGCTATTTTTAGCGCTATAGCGCCTGCATCGAAGTGCCTCAGTGTGAAAGTAGCCTAATAAAAAGTATGAAGAAAATAACACCCAAGTGTCTTCACACTTCTGTGCATATCCATCACCAGGTGAAAAGCCTGCTGACCTTAATTAAATAAGACACACACATTAGCTCTATATTCCCCAGTGCAGTAAATCCTCAGAGAACAGCTCCTCAATCCTCCTTAGTTTGGGATGGTCGCCTCCTCTGTTTTCCAGTATGATCATACATCCCCCATACACAGTTCATATAAAACTTAAAGGCACAAACATAGTGTACTCTGTTTCACAAGTTTGTTGTTCCCCCCCCCCGCAAAAAGAATACACTTACAAGAAACAATGTATCAGAGTGCTAAACAATACTGTCATCAGCTGACTAAGCCTACTGAGGAAGCCTGACATAGGTCTACTCAGGAAGCCCAAGCACAGGCCGCAACGGGTCTAGGAGGGAGGAGCCAAGCCCATGACATCACAACGCTCTTTTTCCTGAGGTGGTAAGTCGGCTAATGACAGTATCGTTTAGCTCTCTGATACCTTGTTTCTTGTAAGCTGAGGAGGATTGTGGAGACGTTCTCTGAGGAATTACTGCACCGGGGAATATAGAGTAAATGTGTGTCTCTTATTAAGGTGAGCAGGTTTTTGGTGGTGATGGATATGCACAGATGTGTGAAGAAATAGCAAAGACACCTGGGTATTGTTTTTTTCATCATTTTTATTAACATTATTTTTAATTTTTTGCTATAATAAATATGCCCAAAAAATATATAAAAAACATTTTTTTTTCCTCAGTATAGGCCGATATGTATTATTCTACATATTTTTGGTAAAACAAATCGCAATAAGTGATTATTGATTGGTTTGCGCAAAATTTATAGCGTTTACAAAATAGGGGATAGTTTTATGTCATTTTTATTAATAATTTTTTTTTATTAGTAATGGCGACAATCAGCGATTTTTATTGTGACTGCGACATTATGGCAGACACATCGGGCATTTTTGACACATTTTTGGGACCATTGTCATTCACAGGGAGCAGAGATCAGTGTCACTTGTTGCTAGGCAGAACGGGGAGATGCTGTTTACATCAGCATTTCCCCGTTCAGCCTCCCCGTGAGATGATCGCTGGTATCCCCGCGGCGATCGAGTCCACGGGGGGTCCCGGGGGGGTCCCGACCGGCACGCGCTGGCGGCGCGCATGCAATGGCAGGGTGGCAAATACAGATGGACGTACCTGTACGCCAATTTGCCTGCCCGTGCCATTCTGCCGACGTACATCGTCGTGCGCCGGTCGGGAAGTGGTTAAGATATTGAGAACAAAAATTTGGAAAATGTGTTGCACTACATTATTCAGTTATAATGTTATATGAATTAGCAGGGTGGAATAACTATGGAGTATTTTAGCTGGCAGCACGTAATATTTGTTGTTTTAATTTATCTGTACACACACTTTTAGTGATTGATCTGTTAAATAATTGCATAGAGATTACGCTGATTGTTTTAGGTTTATTCGATTGTCTGCTGGAAGTTTTAGTTAAAGCTAAAGTTTAGCATTTGTTTTTGGGATACGGCACCAAATATATTTGTTATGTGTACTGGGGTGTGTACCATTACTGGCAGGCAGGCTGCTGCTTTCCTATTAAGAATTCCCCTTTAGTACCTCCTTCATACCAATTGGATAATGCCTTGAGTAGCTACAGTATCTTCTCGTGCTGTATGGGTTAACAGCTGCCCCTTCTAGTCTGAAAAGTTGTGCCACTTGCCTGCCCCTTTTATCCTCTCTGCTGGTCATATTGCTTATATTACTATTCTCCCACAATGCATTGCATTCTGTGAATGGGTGGTGGACATCATCTCCTTCATTCACAGAACACAATGCATTATGAGATAATAGCAATACCAGTTTTTTAAATGGCAGGGTAGAAGGGGGCATGCATGGAGTCCAATTTTCAGACTAGCCATGGCAGCTGTTGACTCCCATGGTGCCAGAAGATATCCACTCAGGGCAGTATTCAGCAGATATGAAAGAGGTACCAAAGAGCAGATTTTAAGAAACAGCCTTCTGCAGCTAATGGGCTACACACCATTACATACAGTATACCTAATGTGTTTGGTGCTGTATTACCCACCTCCATGCCCCCTCCACCCCCCAAAAAAAATCAACTAAATGTCTTCTCTAAAGGATTGTAGGGTAGAACATGTAACGTGTTCCAGTAGCCCAGCCTCTCCCCCTGCCACCCCTCTCCCAGTGACAGCAAGAAGGAATCTTTTCTCGGTGTCCTATCATATATGGTCCCCCATCGGATGGTGTCCGCTGTGTACTGCGCATGCACAGTACACAGATTCCCGAAAATAGCAGAGGATGAACGGCGCCTGCGCCGTGAGTCCAGGTTCTATCCCCGCCATCCAAGTGGACATAGAGTAGGAATATAATAGAGCCGAGCGCAGCGAAGCCGAGCCCGAAGCGTGGCGAGCGGCCCTCTAATTTTCACAACCCTATGTCCGCTTGGATGGTGGGGCTACCACCTCCACTCACGGCGCAGGCGCCGTTCATCTTGGGAAATTTTCTGAAGCTTCTTCTGCCCCGTACTGCGCATGCGCAGTACGGGGCGGACACTATATGATGGCAGGACACTATCTGCCAGAACACCGGCACCTGCTGCCACTATTTGAAAATAAACATGGCCATGCAGGGCTCCACCCACACAGCAGTGTCATTCAACATATTTAACACATTTAACACATTTAACATAGAGAATGTTCTGTGTTTGTAATGCCTAGGTTATTTTTTTGTTTTTATTTGCCTCGTGTTCCAGATGTGGGCATCTACATTGATAAGGTAGAACAAAATACAGATAAACTACACTGCTATAAATAGACAACCAGGCAAACATACAGTACACACATGCTAACATTTCCAAGAATCCACCATGTTTTCCGATGAGCTGTCTTTACTCCAGTATCTTGCGTTTTGTGTACTCGTTTACAGCAGCCTGATTAGTCATGGCTTTAAATAGAAACTGCAAACGCTGATTTGTTCAGCTCCTTCATTCATTCATTTAAAATCTTCATCCAAATGGTTAATTGGAAGAACACTTCCTGTACAAATAGGCATGGCAAGTGTGCACATTGTTCAGTTTAACAAGGGGGAAAAAAACGGAAAAATCCTGTATCTTTGGTGCAGTGGTAATTCTCAGATACAGTTTAACTGATTAAATTAATAACTGTGCAACATACTTTGAACATTTATATGTCTGGAAGGGATGAACGGAAAGCACCTGAATTTGGTTTGAGGCAGGTTTGCAAAGCACAACTAACATTTGGGTGCCGAATCCAAACCCCAGTGAAGTAAAGCCAATTGTTAGACACAAAACATGACCATTGCTATTTTTTTAACAGGCAAGGGGTTGTGAAACAAATAGTATGGAGGACTGGGCACTGCCCTGGAAAACATGTACCAAAAAAAAAAAAAAGGAAAAAAAAAAAATCAGTTTGACAGGAATCAGCAGTTTTAATAAAATTCAAAATCCCTTTAAAGTGGTTGTAAACCTACTTAAAAAAAACTGCAAAACAAAGGCATAATGAGCTAGTATGCATAGCATACTATCTCATTATGAATTACTTACCTTGGATCGAAGCCCCCGCAGCGATCCTCCTACACTGCTCCAGCCGGCGACATCGCTCTCTGAGTTACTTCCGGGTTTCGCTGGCTCCGGTGATTTGATTGGCCAGAGCCGCAATGACGTCACTCCTGCGCATGCCAGTAACGGCATACTAGCTGAAGCAATGGCACGGATGTGCCGTTGCTTCAGTGCGCATGTGCCGATGATGTTGGCACATGCTGATACAGGGGATATCTCCTAAACCATGCAGGTTTAGGAGATATGCGGGGTAGCTACAGGTAAGCTTTATTATAAGCTTACCTGTAGCAAAAAGTGGTTGTAAAGGGTTTACAATCACTTTAAATAACATGTCTGGAAGTACCCTTACCTACCTATTTCATCCCCTACGTACCTACCTACTGCATCAGAACTGATATTTACAAACCAAAAAATGGTGTTTAAATTGCCAGGAAAATTACAGCTTTTGTCTACTTTACTTTTGTTGGCAAACAAATGCCCGGGGGTTCCTTTCATACATGCCAGACCCTTATCACCTAGACTCTTATCCCAACCGTTCTATAGCAGTTTTACTGCTACAGGGCAGCCACTCTGCACAGGATCATGTATATATACATAATCTTGCACTTCTGAGTGTTGGGCGTGAGTGTGTGCTACTGGCAGCTCCTTACTGCTTTGATTCTACGCAGCAGGAGCTGATCATCGAGTCCCTTAAACTCGATGTCCGCAGGCACTTGCCGATCATTCGGTACACAGGCAGAACAGCGATCTGCCTATGTAAACAATGCAGTTTTGCTGTTCTGTCAGTAAGGAAGGCATGGATCCTGTGTCCCACAATGTAAATCCATTGTCATTCATGTTGTCCAATAATGTAGATCCAAATCCTTCACAATTAATTATGTTAAAGTAAACAATTGGGGTTTTCTGACATGTCCATATTTTCTCAATAATGTAACCTGGGAGACCCTGCCCCTTTGTTTACTTTAGTAACAGGGACCAAGGAGTACCATTTGGAGGGATTGGATCATGCCAACAGTTTGTCGGTTTGTGCTGAAAATGTATATCCTGTTGTTTAGTTTATCATGTTTGACTTTTGTAATATTCACAGAATATATAGAGATTTTGTATGCCCAGGTTAGGAAAGGGTTAAACTTTGCTGGTTTCCCAGGCTTTTTGGGTCCGGCCTTCCTTCCTGGTTCATATGTAAATAGGGGAAAGGCCAGGCTCGGGGGGGGGGGGGGGGGGGAGCTTTGGAGTGTGATCGCATGGGAGCAGGAGGATCTGTATCACCTGGAAGGATGTAGCCTTATGCCGCGTACACACGACTGGACTTTTCGACGGACTAGGTTCCGACAGTCTTCCCGACGGACTTTCGGCGGAGGTCCGACAGATTTTCTGAACGAACGGACTTGGCCGCACACTACCAGACTAAGTCCGTTCGAAAGTCCATTCATTTTGAACGTGATGATGTAAACGGGACTAAACAAGGAAGTTCAATAGCCAGTAGCCAATACCTGTCCTTGCATAGTATTTGGTCCGTCGGACTAGCACACAGACGAATGTTTTTCCTGATTTTTAGTCCCTTGGACTTGAGTCAGTCGGATAGATTTGAAACATGTTTTATTTAGAGGTCTGTTGGACTTTTGGGGAAAAAATTGTCCGACGGATTCCGGTCCGCCAGAAACAAGTCTGCCGGAAAGTCCGATCATGTGTACGCGGCATTAGTCTGCCACCCCAAGGGAATTCACCAGCCATGTACACTACCAATTATGAACTCACACCTTTACAGGTATGCCTGGGCAGCCACAGCATAGATAGTCATGAGGACTGTGTTGCACTTTATGTTGTAATGTTCCCAAGCCTTTTAGTAAAACTTTGTTAACCGTTGCAAGCCTGGTCTGAAGTCATTCAAAGGGGTAAATGGTGGTAAACGGCATATGGAAGGAACAGGGCCTGTAAAGCGAACTTGGTGTATTGAAGCAAGGCCACTACAAAGGGTTAACTTGGCAGAATAGTTGGAGCATGAGAACAGTTGCCATGGGTAACCATGAACTTATGGGACTGTATAGCAGGCAGTTTGTAAGCATGGCATCTGGTATGCGTGACATGTCCTCTGGTAGTGAGGGGGTTGGTGTTCTGGATCCCTCCCTAGTGGTCAGTTCCCCCAAAGTAACCAGGACCGAGCCCACGGCATGGAGACCTCATGTACCTAGGCACGTGGTAAGGGAGAGTAAAAGGTGTTAATTGAGTGTACACATGGGGTCCACGCTAGGTGCACGGTGGGGCCCCATTCTGTTACTGGAGTGAGGTGACAGAGACATGCTGGATTGGTGGAGTAGGGCACAGACCCAGTGTTGTCCCTCCTAAATGCTTTATTCAGAAGGCAAGGTGTGTAGTGACATGGGACAGAACATTTTACAGAGGAACTCAGTATGTTACACAGCTGAACACAGTGTTTGGCTCATCTCTACGCTAGTGTGCTGCCTAATGTTGATTTTCACAAGACCCTAGCCCCGCCTGGTCCTGGGCATTGGTAAACACGTACACAAAAAGAGGTACCCCCATATGCAGGGTGAGTAGGCCCCGTCCACAAGCTGACTTTCTGGCTGCAGGGCATTTCAAAGAACACATAATAAAGTAAAATAAGTGAAAGTTTTGATTTTAGCACAGTTACAATATTTGTTCACTACTAGTTCACTGACACGGTATTGCTTTATAAGGGAAGCCATAATAGTTTGACGTACACGTAACTGTCTTTTTAAGGGTTATAATTTATATTTTGTTTGACAGATATACTTTATTGTTTTATACCATTTCTTTTTTTACTATACTGTATAACATATATGATTAGTCTCACTGGAATCTCAGAGGTGTTTAGGATGAAGAGGGAGTGAAGAACAGTGAATGAGTCACTGCTCTAATTTATATTCTTAAATCTAAATCTTAGCTTGGGCTTTTGAACTTTGTACACAACAAACATTTTTACTAACAGAGGAGCTAAGTAGCCCATAGAAAATACCATAAAAACCAAAACTACCTACTGTATCAAAAGGAGAATGTAACATATTAATATGCAACATTTCATTCTTAACCGACAAACAAAAATTGTGTAGTCCGGGTCTTTATAAATTAACAAAATATGTACATCACTATACACTTCCTAGAAGATTATATACATTGCAATCTGACTGGAGGTGTGGAAGGGTCTATCTTTATTGCTACCATCTGCATATCTTCAGAAGCAACTTATGCCCCTTACACACAACCGAAAATTCCGCCAGCAAAAGTCTGATGTGAGCTTTTGGACAGAAATACTGATTGTGCATATGCTCCATCGGACTTTTGCTGGCGGAATTCCCGCCAGCAAAAGATTGAGAGCAGGTTCTCAATTTTTTGGTCGGAAAAAGTTCCGATCGGAAATTCTGATCGTCTGTACCAATTCCGAAATGTAAAATTCTTACGCATGCTTGGAAACAATTCGATGCATGCTCTGAAGCATTGAACTTAATTTTCTCGGCTCGTCGTAGTGCTGTACGTCACCGCGTTCTTGATGGTCGAAAGTTCAGAGAACTTGTGTGTGACCGTGTGTATGCAAGCCAAGCTTGAGCAGAATTCCATCAGAAAAAAAAAACCATCCAAGATTTTTCCAATGGAAATTCCGTTCGTGTGTACGGGGCATTAGAATCTCATCAAAAAATAAAGCCAGATTCACACCTTTGCATTGTAGTAACATGTGAACTGCAGTTTGTTTTGTTTCCATTCATTTTAAATATTACCTTCAGACCTATTTCCAAAAGCACTACAATGCACTACTACCTGCTTTTTAACACTACACATAGATGTGAGTCATCTATGCCTTATGGTATGCTGGGAAGAAAAAGGTACTTAAAATGGGCTGCCTTGCTGCAACTACACAATATTACCAAAAGTATTGAGACACCTGCCTTTACACACACATGAACTTTAATGACATCCCAGTCTTAGTCCGTAGGGTGCAATATTGAGTTGGCCCACCTTTTGCACTTATAACAGCTTCAACTCTTCTGAGAAGGCTGTCCACGAGGTTTAGGAGTGTGTCTATGGGAATGTTTGCACATTTGTGAGGTCAAAAAAAGAGAACAGGTGCCTCTGAGTGTAGACTGTAAAGCAATTAACTAGAACTAATAAGAGTATCACTCACATGAAGATGATAAAAACAGGCAATGGAAATAATATCCAGGACACATCAGTGGGTGTAGGGGCTTCATAAGCTCATGCCGACGTGGTCCCTTCTGCTTGTAGGGCTGTTCCGGCCGGCTGGATGGTCAGGTATGGGAAGAGCTCAAAGCGAGGGCTGGAACACAGCATCAACACAGATGACATCACAAAATTGCTATGCATTTCAAAGCATGCACAGTAGAACCACAGAGAATGTGCGCTCCTTTCTCAAGAGCTTGAGAAAGGAGCATGCATTTTCCGTGGTTCTACTGTGCATGCGCTGAAATGTGCTGCGATCTTGTGATGTCATCTGGGTCAACGCTGCATTCCAGCCCTCGATTTGAGCTCTTCCCATACCTGACATTCCAGCCAGCCGTAACAGCCCTACAAGCAGAGGGGACCAGCGGGCATGGGCTTATGAAGCTCTTACAACCACTGACTTCTGGATATTATTTCTCCTGTGAAATGCCTGTTATCATCTTCACGTGAGTGATACTCTTACTAGTTCCAATAAATTGCTTTACCGTCTACAGTCAGAGGTGTCTGTTCTCTCTCTTTTTTGCATGTACTGGGGGCAGCTTCCACTCCCCCCAACAAGGCTAGCCCTGAACTTTCCTATAAGGAGTCATGCTTAAGGAGAATATTATTTATATGTTTGGACTGTCTTTCTAATACTTTAATTGTTTTTTTATCAGCGCCAGACTTGTTTACATTTTTGAGGTCAGACACTAATGTTGGACAAGAAGGCCTGGCTCGCACTCTCCGCTCTAATTCATCCCAAAGCTATTCTGTTGGGTTGAGGTTAGGACTCTGTGCAGGCCAGTCAAGTTCCTCCACCCCAAACTTGCTCATCCATGTCTTTATGGACCTTGCTTTGTGCACTGGTGTGCAGTCATTTTGGAACAGGAAGAGGCCATCCCCAAATTGTTGCCACAAAGTTAGGAACATGAAATTGTCCAAAATGTCTTGGTATGCTGACACCTTAAGAATTCCCTTCACTGGAGCTAAGGGGCCAAGCCCAACTCTTGCAAAACAACCCCAACACCATAATCCCCCCACCTCCACCAAATGATTTGGACCAGTGCACAAAGCAAGGTCTATAAAGACACGGATGAGCAAGTTTGGGGTGGAGGAACTTGACTGGCTTGCATAGAGTCCTGACCTCAACCCAATAGAACACCTCTGGCATGAATTAGAGCGGAGACTGAGAGCCAGGCCTTCTCGTCCACATCAGTGCCTGATGTCACAAATTCGCTTCTGGAAGAATGGTCAGACATTCCCATAGACACTCCGAAACCTTGTGGACAGCCTTCCCAGAAGAGTTGAAGATGTTATAGCGGCAAATGGTGAGCCAACTCAATATTGAACCCTACGGACTAAGACTGGGATGCTATTAAAGTTCATGTGTGTGTAAAGAAAGGTGTCCCAATACTTTTGGTAATATAGTGTATATCCCACACGTTAAAACGTGCAAAAACATACACAAAGGTCTGAATCTGGCCTAAATGCATGTAGTATTAATATTTTATTTTTAAAAATATCTATCTGTATGTCTATTTCATCTACATGTCATTAAAAGTACATTTCAGACAACCATAGAATTGATCTGTGGTCCACATTCATGGAAGGAGATTGCATATAATCACCCAGAACCAGTGTGATAAACTTGCTGAATCTGACTGCAGAGGATTTAATAAAACTCAACCTAAAACCACAATCTATTTAAAGTGTTACTAAACCCACCAGAGTAAAATCAGTCTGTATATGCTGTAAAGCATGCTTGTTAAACTCACCGTGGAACCTAAGAGGTTAATCCTCTGCATTGTGTAAAAGGGCTGTTTGATCCTGTCTTCTCTTATCCTCCCCTTCTTTTACTGCTGCCAATCCATCTCCCTCGTAGAGAGCCTAGAAGTCACTTTGTACATGCTCTGTTTGTTGTGTATTGCTAGAGAGGGTTTTTTTTTTTTTTGGTGGATGCATGTGATCAGCACAGGGCCAATTAGCACTGGCCAGACAGAGGGTCAGGGGTCATGCAGCCTCATTGGACAATCAGAGGAGAATGACAATTTCTCCTACAAGCTTTAACCAGTGCTAAGCTGGACCTTGATAGAAGTGACAGGACTGCTATATACTGCTGATGAGAAGATATTTAGTAGTTTATATTTACTAAAATAATTGCATTTCCGTGTTCTGTATACTGTGGGAGACCAGTTATAGTGAATGCAGGGTCCTTGGTTTAGTAACACTATACTGTAAGTATGTATAACTGAAAAAAAGTACCTTCTCTTGGTCTCAGTCTCCTCAGAATCTCTTCATTTATGCTTTGGTGGTGCAACTTTCTGTTAGATGGTGGCTACATTTGTTCTCTATGGTCCCATGGTTATTTGCTCACTGCCGAGATGGATCAGGGACTATGGGGGTTATTTACTAAAGGAAAATCCACTTTGCACTGCAAGTGCACTTGGAAGTAAAGTCACTGTAGATCCGAGGGGGACATGCAAGGAAAATAAAAAACAGCATTTTAGCTTGCACATGATTGGATGATAAAATCAGCAGAGCTTCCCCTCGTTTCAGATATACCCCTTAAATTTACAGCGACTGCACTTCCAAGTGCACTTCCAGTGCAAAGTGGATTTGCCTTTAGTAAATAACCCCCAATGTGCTATGGGATTTGTTGTAGTGTGTCTAGGGCAGTACACATGACTGCAACTAACAAGCACGGAAGTGAAGGGAAAAAGGAGAGGTTCGGGAGCTCACCGAGAAAGTTACAAGAAGAGAGAAAAATAAACAATTTCATAAGAAATAGATTACAGGGCCATTAAGTAGCAGATGTGTATGGATTATTTTTGAAGAAGGATATTGTTTAGTGTCACTTTAAAGTGGTTGTACACCCTTCCATATACCCAGTGAAATGACTGGCCTCAGACGATAAACAGAGATTAAACAAATCCTTCTACATATGTTGTCCCTGCTTATCTGCAGCCCTCTCTTCTCTACATCTGTTCAAAGTCCAAAATTCATAAAGCTTGCCTGAGCTGTCAGAAAAAAGTGGGCAGAGAGCTGAAGTTACACACTGCAAAGCTCAGTGAGGAGAGCTCTGACAGCTTACCAGCAGCAGTGTACATGAAGCCTTAGCCCTTGTACACACGGACGGACATTCCGACAACAAAATCCGACGGATTTTGTCGGAAACTTGTGTTGCATACACACAGTCGGACAAAGTTGTCGGAAAATCCAATCGTTCAGAACATGGTGACGTTATTTCGTTATGACGGGACTACGTTCAGGCTAGTAGCCAATAGCTTTGGTCTAGGAATTTGATCTGAGCATGCGTGGCACTTTGTCCGATCGGAATTTTCTACACATGATCGGACAAAGTCTGATCGGATCATGTTGTCGGAAAATTTTATAGCCCAGCTCTAAAACTTTGTCAGTGGGATATTCCGATGGAAACAGTCTGATGGAGCCCACATACGGTCGGATTATCCGATGACACAGTCCGATCGCACATTTTCCGTCGGAATGTCCGACCATGTGTACAAGGGCTTAAAGTAAACGCGGCACAACTGACATTTTTAAACGTTGGTTACTATCTGTCAAGTTACTTCATTCAGGAGAGGTTTTAAAACCTAAGGCCGCGTACACACGCGGGGACTGTTCGCTCAACTTTGTTCGTCAAACAGTTTCAGCGAACAGTCCGCTCAAAATTAGCATGGACGGACTTGGCCACACACGACGAACGAACAGTCCGCTGAAACCGTGCGCGATGACGTACGTCACGTACGACGGGACTAGAAATAGGAAGTCCAAGACACAGCAAAGCACCCTTTGGGCTCCTTCTGCTGACTTTGCGTTAGTAGAAGTTTGGTTAGAGACGATTCGCGCTTTTCAGACTTCAGCTTAATTTGTCCGTTCGCTGCAGCGCAGTCTACCTGTGAGGTTTGTATCTGTCTTTCGGTACGCGTGGATCAGTTGTACCTGTTATTAGGCGCTTCTGGTCCGCTCGTTTCTGGGTTTCAGGTCGTTCTTCATAGGTCTGGCTGTTCTTCAGTGCGTTCAGTTGAGCTTGTCTGTCCAGCCGACCGTTTCAAAGCCATGGAGTGTGGACGTACTCGGGAACGAGTTCGTGCTATATTGGGGCTTGGTGTTGGGGTTAATACTTTGACCCGAGCCCAGTCTGTGAACAGGATGAGGAGGAGTTCATGGACAAAGAATTGGTTGCGCCAGCGTGACCAATTCTCGCATATGTCTTTACTCCGTGAGATCCGTGAGAATAATCCTGATGATTTCAGGAATTATCTCAGGATGACGGACCCCGTTTTTCACCGTCTGCTGGCTTTGCTGACCCCTTATATCAGCAGGCAGGATACCTGCATGCGGCAAGCCATCACTCCGGAGCAGAGGCTCGTCGCCACGTTGCGCTACTTGGCGACAGGGAGAAGCCTTCAGGACCTAAAGTTCTCTACAGGCATCTCCCCCCAGGCTCTGGGGATCATTATTCCAGAGACCTGTTCTGCCATTATTCGGGTCCTGCAGAAGGAATATATGAAGGTAAGTTTGTTCTTTTAATATTGCATTATATGCATTATATGCATTGTATGTTTGTATTCATTCCATCATGACTTTTAATATCCATGACAGGAATATGATGTGAATGTCCCCTTTATATGAATGCATTTTTTTTATTTATTTATTTTTAAATGGGTTTTTTTAAAATGTTTTTTTTTTTTTTTTTTGTGTCATTTTTTTTTAGCTTTTTACCTTTTTTGTGTCTCACATGCATATTTGCTTTCATTAACGTCCTCAGCATTCAATCCTGGGCCCCATATACACCCACAGCCGAGACTGTTTGTTTTTCTCTATAATTCATATTGTCAGCTCCATTGTACTATTTTACTTGCCCCCCCACCCTTTGTATACTCTTTGTATACACCCTGTGTGTGTAGAGAGAGAGAGAGAGAGAGATAGAGATATATAGATATATAGAGATGTATAGATATATAGATATATATAGAGATATATAGAGATATATAGAGATATAGAGATATATAGAGATACATAGAGATATATAGATATATAGATATATATAGAGATATAGAGATATATAGATATATATAGAGATATATAGAGATATATAGAGATATAGAGATATATAGAGATATATAGAGATATAGAGATATAGAGATATATAGATATATAGAGATATATAGATATATAGATATATAGATATATAGATATGGATTGCCAACTCATTAATTATTCCCCCCACTCAAATTGCTTGCAGGTGTTGTATACTTAGTAATTAGTCCCCCACCCCACTCAAATTGCTTGCAGGTGTTGGATACTTAGTAATTAGTCCCCCCACCCCACTCAAATTGCTTGCAGGTGTTGGATACTTAGTAATTAGTCCCCCTACCCCACTCAAATTGCTTGCAGGTGTTGGATACTTAGTAATTAGTCCCCCCACCCCACTCAAATTGCTTGCAGGTGTTGTATACTTAGTAATTAGTCCCCCCACCCCACTCAAATTGCTTGCAGGTGTTGGATACTTAGTAATTAGTCCCCCCACCCCACTCAAATTGCTTGCAGGTGTTGGATACTTAGTAATTAGTCCCCCCACCCCACTTACCCACCTAATTTATGTCCCCTGGTCCATCAGAGGGCTGATTAATCTGTGAATTGGTCCGCCTACTTTTTTTTTTTTTTGGCAGAAAACAAATTTGCAATATTTCTGTTTAACTGTTGTTCCAAAATGTTTTTGATTTTTATTTGTTATGAATTGTTTTTATTTAATGACTAATTTTTTTTTGTTTCATGTGTTTGACTCCCCAGCTTCCTTCCACGCCACAGGAATGGCAGACTGTGGCTTCCCAGTTCGCTGCCCGTTGGGACTTCCCCAACTGCGGAGGGGCCATCGACGGGAAACATGTGAGGATTGTGCCCCCACCCCATTCGGGGTCCTACTATTGGAATTATAAGGG
Source organism: Lithobates pipiens (assembly GCF_037356315.1). Taxonomy (NCBI): domain Eukaryota; kingdom Metazoa; phylum Chordata; class Amphibia; order Anura; family Ranidae; genus Lithobates; species Lithobates pipiens. The sequence continues at coordinate 22,632,641 of NW_027507696.1, read as the reverse complement.
GTTCCATAGTGTGGTGCTAATGGCGGTGGTGTCGGCACAATGTGACTTTCTTTATGTGGATGTGGGGAAGAACGGCCGGATGTCTGACGGAGGAGTCTTTAGGCAGACCGAGTTCTGCCACCGTCTTACCACTGGTGGCCTGGACTTGCCACCAGATGCCGAGAATGTGGAGGGGCTCCCGTTTGTTTTTCTGGCTGATGAAGCGTTCGGTCTGAGTGAACATCTTATGAGACCCTTCCCCCAAAGGACCCTCACCCCGGAGAGGAGAATTTTTAATTACCGGCTGGCCAGAGCAAGAAGGGTTGTGGAGAGTGCCTTTGGCATTATGGCCAGCCGGTTCCATCTGTTACTGACAGCCATCAACCTGGCAGAATATAAACTGAACTATGTTATTCTGTGCTGCTGCATTCTGCACAATTTTCTAAGGAAATTTTCAGGTAACCAGTACCTGCAGCCTATTGGGCCTGAGGCCGGACTCAGGCTTCCAGAACTGACAGGGCTGGATCATGCCCTTCCTGGCTTAGCCCCCCAAACAGCACGTGAGGTGCGTGACCGCTATGTCAGCTATTTTAATGGTAGGGGGGCTATTCCAATGCCAGCTGACCAATAAAAATCTATTTTTCTTGAAATATGTCTTGTCTGTTCAAATTTTGAAGTTTGGTACTTGTTTGCTTTTCACGTTGCTTGTATCCTACATTGTCCTAATTCAGGGATATGCAATTGGCCAACCTCCGGCTGGTGCAAAACTACAAGTCAATCATGCCTCTGGGTCTCATGCTTGTGGCTGTCAGTCTTGCTATGCTTTATGGGACTTGTAGTTCTGCAACAGCTGGATTTCCACTAATTGCATATTCCTGTCCTAGTGCATTTGTATAGCAAAGTGGTTTTTGACAATAGGAAATAAGGCCCTTTGTGACAGAAAACACAAAATGACTTCCCAAACTGGTATTGAGTATTGAAAGAAGTAGACACACACACATCTTTTTTTTTTTTGATTTTTTAATAGTGCACATTCCAACCAGTGCCTCTTATTTAGATCTTTTTTTGTTTTTTTGTGTCTTTTTTTTTTTTTTTTTTTTTTATAAATTCTTTTTTTTTTTTCTTCTTTTTTTTTCTTTTTTGGTAAACATATAAATATATAGATATATCAAAAATACAATTATCACAAAAATAAAAAAATAAAATCAGATTTTTAACTATTTACATAAAACAAGGGGTAAAGCCAAATTTTGAAGATGCACACCAAAAATTGGTAATGTCAACATGTGCTATGTACCATCATGAGTGATCAATGGACGTGTTTGGTGTGTGCAATCCCTTCCTCTCACATACTAGAATGAGGAAGGGTTTGCAAACACCAAATGCGTCCATTGCGATCCTCTGATGGCACATAGCACATGTTGACACACCGTGTGCATCTTCAAAATTTGGCCTCTAAAAACTCTGTTTTTAAAACATTAAAAACGTTTTTACAAGGGAATGAAGAACATGATCGATTGGGTTTTAGGGAAAAGGGGCTTAGATTCTCCCTAAAACATCGATCATGTTCTTCATTCCCTGCCTCATAGTGACCAGTTCTCTTTGGATGTTGAGAATCTGGTTCTCCATCCGGTCAATCTGCCCATTCCAGGCCATGATGTCACCAATTAGCCTCTGGGCACTGTCCGCTGAAAATGGCTCCGCGGCTTCTCCTACCACAACCAGATCATCACCTAAAAACATGTGTAGATAAAAAATTGGTTAAAATATACAGCCATTAATTGTTTACCTTAAGCTGGGTTGTCAGACACTCACTTTCACTTTGTGGGGTGTGTAACTCCACCTGCTCTTCCTCCTCCACATCTAGCCCTGGGCTGGGCTCATCCAGTGGAGCTACGGAGCTTGGTCCAGTGGAGGATACCGAGCTTGGCTGCTCCCTCTCGGACACTGGGCTGGGCAGCTCCAATACTGATGCGGGGCTGGGGCTAAGTGCCCAATCAGGCTGGCGAGGTCGGGGGGTCCTGGGCTGCTCCGCCTCTTGTCTGAGTCTTTGTTCCCCTATGAGAATGAAAAAAAGAAAAAGTGCGGTGCGGTGCAAATCACATTTGATCTCGTACATTGCAGCAATGTGAACCTAGCCTTTAACCAAACTGTGATACTGTATATCTTTTGTCCAAGTTTCACAGACGGACACACTCGAATCATCGCCTGGAGTACCTGTGTGTGATTATGTCAAAAATGTTCTATGATGGCCCAAACTACACTTATAAAAGTTTCCTAGTCCAGATGTTGAACCAGCATTTTATCTATCTATCTCATTTTTTTAATTGAGTCTACATTGCACTGAATAAATTTATGAAACTTTAGTAAAAATTTATATCCTATAAACTGAGCGTGACAATTCAGTTTATCATAAACAATACAAAAAAAATAATAACTAATTAAAATCTAATCCAACACCAGATAAATTTACACCATACACAAATTCATGCTATTTACGCCCACATATACGAACAACTATATGCGCTCATTACATGAACTATTAACTACACGAACGATCAAATCCGCCAGATTTACATAAACCACCTACACGAACGATTACGATCAAATCCGCCAGATTTACATACACTACCTACACGAACGATTACGATCAAATCCGCCAGTTTTCATACACTACCTACACGAACGATTAAGATAAAATCCGCCAAATTTACATACACTACCTACACGAACGATTACGATCAAATCCGTCAGTTTTCATACACTACCTACACGAACGATTAAGATAAAATCCGCCAAATTTACATACACTACCTACACGAACGATTACGATCAAATCCGCCAGTTTTCATACACTACCTACACGAACGATTACGATAAAATCCGCCAGATTTACATACACTATCTACACGAACGATTATGTCCGACAGTCACGAGAAACGCAGAGTTTACTCACTTTTTTTCAGGACCTTTTTGATGCGGTAATATTGGTCCGGCTCCCTGGACTTGATATCGGACCATCGTTTCCGGAGCTGGTCCTTGCCTCTTCGTACCCCAAATTTGGTCTCCAAGGTTGTGACTACCTCATCCAAGATGGCGCTTTTCCGGACATTAGGTTTGGGGTACGGGCCATGTTCCCCATCATAATCCTCCCTTTTTAAGATAGCCACCATCTCCACCATCTCTTCAAAGGCCATATTGGTGGCCTTATATCTCCTCCTTGCTCCGGAAGCATGGGGCCCATGGCTTTCCTCCGCGCTGCTCACGCTGCTCATAGAATTTGCGTCCGCCATTTTCTCCTCTCATTCACCCACAGCGGAACGAGGGTAAAAGGGGCGGGGAAACACGGTCGCAAGGAACGTCAGGGGCGGGCGACGCAGGCGGAGCCTGAGCGCATGCGCTGTATATAAAGCATTACCACGAGGCCGTACGCTTGTCCGAACGGAAGCAGCGAGTGCTACACGCGACGGTAAGATAGTTATCGTTTTATTTTCGTTTAATTTAAAGCCTGCGTTAGGGATGTGCATATTGAATTTTGTTCTTATTGATGTTTAATTGATTTTTATGTGGGTTGGTGGTTGAGTGGGGTTGGTGTTTTGTGTGGTAGTGTGGGGGTGGAGGTGGGTGTATAGGGGGGTGGGGTGTGTGTGTGTGTGTGTGTGTGTGTGTGTGTGGACAGGGGGGGGTGGGGGGTAGTGTTTGTGTGTGTGGGAGGGGTAGTGTGTGTGTGGGAGGGGTAGTGTGTGTGTGTGGGAGGGGTAGTGTGTGTGGTGTGTGTGTGTGTGTGTGTGTGTGTGTATGTGTATGGGGCAGTAGTGTTTAGTGTGTGTGTGTGTGTGTGTGGGGGGGGTAGTGTGTGTGTGGGGGGTAGCGTGTGTAGTAGTGTGTGTCTCGCCTACATTGTCACAATATAGTGTGCATTTGGTCTGACTTTTTTTTTTTTTTTTCAGAAAATGCAAAGGTATACTGCAGACCTCTTTAAGGAGGAGGCCTTCCTCTCAACATTTCTCGATTTAGTGGAGTCGCACAGCAATCTTTGGGAGACAAAACACCCCCAATATTCAAGCCGTGCTGCCCGGAAGAAGACACTGGAGACAGTTTTGGCGTTTGTGAAAACCCGAGTCCCCCAGGCAGACACTGGCTTTGTGAACGCCAAAATTAAGAACCTGCGTAGCGGGTATAGGCGGGAGCAAAGAAAGATCCTAGAGTCCCAAACATCAGGAGCAGCAGCAGGTCAGGTCTATGTACCTAAGCTGTGGTATTATGACAGGCTGCGTTTTCTGGATGACACGTCAGAAGCCAGGCCGTCACTTTCGACTCTTCCGTCTACCCGTCCCTCCACCCTTCCCTCCGCCTCAGGTGAGCCATCCCTGGAAGATCCAGACCCTTCCTTGCTGGACGAAGTTGATGCGCCCAGCTGGAGCCAGGTATATTTTATTTTCTAAAGTTTGGATTGCTCAAATATTAATGATGTCAAGTTCAATGTTTGAATTGCTTCCAAATCTAGGATTTCATCACAAATTAAATTAGATAGAAGGATACAGTAGTTTACACAAATGTGGCTCAAATCTTGATGAACTGATGGAAAAATGATGGTGTCAAAATGATAGCCTTTTGTATTTCAAGACAAATGTATTTGCAAGTGAGAACTGTAAAATTGTTAGTGATTGATGATTTCTAAATATAGACATATTTTATTTATTGATTTCTTTGCTTTTTTACACAGGATGAGCTCACCCAGGAGGAGGCCGGGACCAGTGGTATGGAGGAGGAGGCCGGGACCAGCCACACACAAGAGCTAGCTGGGCCCAGCAGGAGTCGGACTGAAAGCCAGGTCCCTCCCCTCCGCCTAGCCAGCAAAAGGCCCAGGAGGATGGGCCGTACAGAGGAGGAGTCCTTGGTGCTTATACGCCAAGCCACACAAATTTTGTCAAAACCCCCCAATCCGGAGGAGGCCTATGCCACTTATCTGGCTAGTAAGCTACAAGAAATGGACAAACCACAGCAAAACTTGTGTGAAGCAATCTTTTTTGATGCCATCCAACGGGGTCTGAAGGGTGAGCTCACACCCACCACTAAGCTTTACAACACAGACCCTACTGCTCCTCCTCCTCCTCCTCCTCCTACCACAACTCCACCACCAGAGGCACAGCCTCCAGCGACGCGTGGAGGGAAGGCTAGACGGAAGAGTCGCAAGTGACTGCCTGGCTTCAGTCTGCTCTGAAAGAAGACGCAGGCTGTTGTAGTACCACAGTCTGGGGACATAGATCTCATCTGCTGCTGTTCCTGGTCTTTGGGATTCTAGGACCTGGTTGTGCTCCCTATGTACATGCTACGCAGGTTCGGAATTTTGGTGTCCACTCACTTGATGTGTGCCTGGGGGACAAAAGGCTTCACAAACGTCAAAATTGTCTCCAGTGTTGCCTCCCTCTTGATTTATTTTTGTTCTGAGTAAAAATAAAAATTTATTATTTCAAAAAAATCTTGTATGTTTTTTTTATTTTAGTTTTTTTTAAATATTTTTGTATAATTTTGGCTTAAAAAACAAAGTTTATTTGTGAGTAGGCAGATACATGTCAAAAGACTCTGGGGGTTATTTACAAAACACACGTTCATGTAAATATGCTAACTTCAAGTGCAATTTTTAAAGCACTGCAAGTGCACTTGGAAGTGCAGTCGCTGTAAATTTGAGGCTTAACATTTGAAATGAGGGGAAGCTCTGCTGATTTTGAACATGCAATCATGTGTAAGCTAAAATGCTGGTTTGGGTATCTATCTATCTATCTATCTATCTATCTATCTATCTATCTATCTATCTATCTATCTATCTATCTATCTATCTATCTCTACTTGCATAGTCCTGCTTGGCCAAAAAAAAATGCAAGTCCATCTTGTTTCAAACCCCCCACAAAAAAAAAAAAATATATGACAATAGTAGTTCCAAAAATATATAGTAATAGATAAATTCTTTTTTTTTTTTTTTCAGAAATAAATATATATATATATATATATATATATATATATATATATATATATATATATATATATATATATAAATTTTTTTATTTTATATATATATTTTTTTTTAAGATAGACACACACATATATATATATATATATATATATATATATATATTTTTTTTTTTTTTTTTTTTTTTTATAGGGTTTTTTTTTTATTAATTTGGAATATATTTTTTCTATAATTGGAAGATTAATCATAGGATGAGGATGAATAAAAACATGTAGTATAACTCTGTGTGAATATAAGCAGCAAAGCTACTTCACTTTTCTTGCATTACGAAGAAGAAAAGAACGGGCTATATTAAAAAAACACAAAATTAGCAGCATGACGAATATGCTAGCTTCAATACGAACACTAGTTTTACAAGACCGAGCGCTTCCGCCCTGTCCGCCCTGTAAATTCTTTCTGAGTATGCGCGGAACTTAGTTTGACGAACAAGCCTACACACGAGCGGACTGTCCGCTCAAACCAAGTTTCAGCGGACAGTTTTTCGGGATTTCCGAAAAACTTTGTTCGTCAAACTGTCCGCTGAAACTGTCCGCTGAAGCCCACACACGAGCGGACTGTCCGCTGAAACACTGTTCAGCGGACAAAGTTGAGCGAACAGTCCCCGCGTGTGTACGCGGCCTAAGTCTAAGGGTAAACACATTTTTACAAAAACTTCCCCAAAAAAAATCAACACTTTTAAAGCGTAGTTCCACTCACTTTCCGCTTCAGACTTTACCATACGCACTTCAATGGGCATTTTTTATTTTTTACACACACTTTCTTTACCTTGTTTATAAGGCATTCTTCACGACTTCCTGTCTCTTAAACCCGCGGCTATGTGCGCAATATCCGGCTGCGCACTGGCTTCTGGGAGATGTTTGTCAAATTGTCATAATTCCCAGGAGTCAGTGGACATCGCTGACGCTCAGCAGCACCGCGAGGTGTGTATACTGCGCATGCGCGAGATTGGGTGGTGCATGCTGGTTATTCAGCACCACTGTATCCCAGAAGAGTATCCTTGTGGGCTTCGCCTGCCCACAAGCGAGATGGAACCGAGCAAGACAGGGAAATATAAGGTTTGTTTTAAAAAAATAATCACAAAAATAGTGGCGCTATTAGTGAGAATAGTGATTGCAGCATTGAATTAGGATCATCTTAACAGATGGCTTTAGAAAAAAAAAATTTGAATATGTCGGTGGAACCCTGCTTAGTTAGTTTACACTTTTGTGTCGGGCCGCAAATTGGACTCTCCTGCTTTAAAACAAGTCCTTCACTTCTGTATCCATAATCGTTGTTTAAATAAATTTTCAGCGTTCACACTGGCAGTGCTTTTTTCTATCACAGCAGATCTTGGAAGTCTGCAAGACCTCTAATGTAAACAGCCAGCAGGTGTTTCAGCTGCTGGAAATAGACCTAAACCCAACTTCAGGCTGGGTTCACACTAGTGCGAATTGGATGTGGATTTCTCCGCATTCAATTTGCACGACAGGAGATTGTGACCGGCTCTCTGTGGAGCTGGTTCACACATCTCCGGACCAGGTGCGGAGCGAATTGCACAGGAGTCCTGTTCATCTTTGACTCTGTTTCTGGCCCGAATTCAGCCAAAAATTTGTGCCCCATTCGTCCCTGAAATGGAGAACAGGGACGCACTGGACCCCTGCCGTGACCCTCATCCATCTGTAGTGTGAACCCAGCCTCAGTCTTTGAGAACACACTACTTCACATTAACCACTTAAGGACCGCCGCATGGCAATGTACGTCGGCACAATGGCACCGACAGGCACAAGCACGTACATGTACATGCTTGCCTTCCAGCAGGTGGGGGGGGTCCGATCGGACCCCCAACCGCTGGCTGCGGCAGTCCGTTTCGCTTCAGGAGCGATGGGGGATGAGGGGATGGCCGTTGGTTTCTGGCCATCCCCTCTCGATCGCTCCTGGCGAATGAGAAGCTTCCCCCGCCTGTGTAGTGTAAACACAGGCAGGGAGGAAGTGATGTCATTCTCCTCGGGGCGTTCTTTTTGACCGGACTGCGAGGAGAACACAATAGTAAGTGCACCAACACTACACTGACACGTAGGTACACATAGGCACACAAATTGTTTTTTATAGTGCTAGGTACCCCCATATATTACCCAATAAAGGTTTTAACCCCCTGATTGCCCCTAGAGTTAACCCTTTCACCAGCGATCACGTATAAGTGTCACTGGTGACGCTGGATTGCCAGTTAGTTATTTAGGTTCCCCGTCAGGTTTTTATATAGCGTCCGGGACCCCCATATATTACCTAATAAAGGTTTTAACCTCCTGATTGCCCCCCAGGTAACCCTTTCACCCCCTTTTGCCAGTGTCACTAATGCAGGGGTTGACAAATTTGCTTTGACTTTAGGAGCCAGTTAAAAAAGTTAGGAGCCAGTTTTTTTTGTTTTTTTTAGAGTGGTATGGATTGTCAGCTCCCGGGGTAAGGCCACTAATTTTCACCCCCTATCCCTAACTCACAATGGAGCACCCAGTCAATAACTCCAATGAAACGCTGTTACATCAGGGTTATGGGCTGACCAGAAAGAGTAAGGCTGGCACTGGCAGGTGGCACTGGCTGGCATGTGAAACTGCCAGATGGCACTGGCAGGTGACACTGGTTGGCATTGGCAGGTGACACTGGTTTGGAACTGGCAGGTGGCACTACTGGTACTGGCACATGGCACTGATTGGCAGGTGGCACTGGTTTCGAAGTGGCAGGTGGCCCTGGTTGGTGATGGCAGGTGGCCCTGGTTGGTGGTGGCACTAGTTGTCACTGGCAGATGGCACTGATTGGCGGTGGCACTGGTTGATGTTGGTAGGTGGCACTGATTGGTGGTGGCACTGGCAGGTGGCACTGGTAGGTGGTGGAAGGTAGCACTGGTAGGTGGTGGCAGGTTGCACTGATTGGTAGTGGCAAGTGGCACTGATTGGCAATGGCACTGGTTGGCACTGGCAGGTGGCACTGATTGGCGATGGCAGGTGGCACTGATTGGCGATGGCAGGTGGCACTGGTTGCCACTGGCTGGCACGTGGAACTGCCAGATGGCATTGGCAGGTGACACTGGTTGGCATTGGCAGGTGACACTGGTTTGGAACTGGCAGGTGACTCTATTGGCACTGGCAGGTGGCACTGATTGGCAGGTGGCACTGGTTTGGAAGTGGCAGGTGGCCCTGGTTGGTGATGGCAGGTGGCCCTGGTTGGTGGTGGCACTAGTTGTCACTGGCAGATGGCACTGATTGGCGGTGGCACTGGTTGGCGGTGGCACTAGTTGGCACTGATTGGTGGTGGCACTGGCAGGTGGCACTGGTTGGTGGCAGGTGGCACTGGTAGGTGGTGGCAGGTGGCACTGATTGGTAGTGGCAGGTGGCACCGGTTGGTGGTGGCAGGTGGCACTGACTGACGGTTGCACTGGCAGGTGGCACTGATTGGCAGGTGGCACTGATTATCACTGGCAGGTGACACTGGTTTGGAACTGGCAGGTGACACTATTGGCACTGGCAGGTGGCACTGGAGGTGGCACTGGCAAGTGCCACTAATTGGCAGGTGGCACTGGTTTGGAAGTGGCAGGTGGCCCTGGTTGGTGATGGCAGGTGGCCCTGGTTGGCGGTGGCACTAGTTGTCACTGGCAGATGGCACTGATTGGCGGTGGCACTGGTTGGTGTAGGCAGGTGGCACTGGTTGGCGGTGGCACTAGTTGGCACTGATTGGTGGTGGCACTGGTTGGTGGCAGGTGGCATTGGTAGGTGGTGGGAGGTGGCACTGGTAGGTGGTGGCAGGTGGCACAGATTAGCAGTGGCAGGTGGCACTGGTTGGCACTGGTAGGTGGCACTGATTGGCGGTGGCACTGGTTGGTGGTTGCAGGTGGTATTGATTGGCGGTGGCACTGGTTGGCACTAGCAGGTGGCACTGATTGGTAATGGCAGGTGGTACTGATTGGCGGTGGCAGGTGGCACTGATTGGCAGCGGCACTGGTTGGCGGTGGCAGGTTTCACACGGAGCACTCTGTTACTGAAATGTAACAGAGGAGCTGTCAGAATTGAGCTTAATGTCGGGGGTGGGCGGGACCTGGCCAGGGTGTGAAACTGACAAGTAACAGAGAGGCTGATCTGTCAGATTTGAGCTTGATGTCAGGGTGGGCGGGGCCCAGCCGGTGGGCGGGACTCATCGCCTATCAAACACCAGCCAACTATTGGGCTGCTTAAGAAAAGGAGCGGGGCCACATAAACGTAGCGTCCCACCCAGATCCCTTTGGCTGGTGTTTGATAGCTTCTGGGTCCCGCCCACCCCGGCATCAAGCTGAAATCTGACAGATCCTCCTCTCTCTGTTGCTTGTCAGTTTCACACACTTAGCGCGGCGCCGCTGAGTGTGGAGGAGGGAGGAGGACGGCAGTCAGTGTTAATGCTGCTGCATGTCTGGGGCATCAATATTGAGTGGGCTGGTGGCAGCTTAGGCGCCAGGTTGCGATTTTTCTGGTTGCATTGGCGACCTGGCGTTTGTCGAGCCCTGCACTAAGCGATCATTTTTCTGATCGCTGCATTAGTGTCACTGGTGCCGCTAGGTAGCTAGTTATTTTTTTAGGTTCACCGCCAGGTTTTTATAGCGCTAGGTACCCTCATATACTACCCAATAAAGGTTTTAACCCCCTGATTGCCCCTAGTTAACCCTTTCACCAGCGATCACCGTATAAGTGTCACTGGTGACGCTGGATAGCCAGTTAGTTATTTAGGTTCCCCGTCAGGTTTTTATATAGCATCCGGGACCCCCATATATTACCTAATAAAGGTTTTAACCCCCTGATTGCCCCTAGTTAACCCTTTCACGCCCTTTTCCAGTGTCACTAAGCAATCCTTTTTCTGATCGCTGCATTAGTGTCACTGGTGCCGCTAGGTAGCTAGTTATTTTTTATGTTCACCGCCAGGTTTTTATAGCGTTAGGTATCCCCATATACTACCCAATAAAGATTTTAACCCACTGATTGCCCCTAGTTAACCCTTTCACCAGTGATCACTGTATAAGTGTTCCTGGTGACTCTGGTTAGTTAGTTTGCTTTTTATAGCATCAGGGCACCCACCATTTATTACCCAATAAAGGTTTAACCCCTTGATCACCTGGCAGGTGATATCAATTAGGTTTTAGGGTCAGGGTCTGCGTTGCCCCAGGCAGCGCTAGGTTAGTGCCAGTACCGCTAACACCCACGCGCAAAGCATACACCTCCCGTAGTGGTATAGTATCTGAACAGATCAATATCTGATCTGATCAGATCTATACTAGCGTCCCTAGCAGTTTAGGGTTCCAAAAAAAACACATTGTTAGCGGGATCAGCCCAGATACCTGCTAGCACCTGCGTTTTGCCCCTCTGCCCAGCCCACCCAAGTGCAGTATCGATCGATCAATGTCACTTACAAAACACTAAACACATAACTGCAGCGTTCGCAGAGTCAGGCCTGATCCCTGCGATCGCTAACAGTTTTTTTTGGTAGCTTTTTATATTTAAATCCTGAAGGCAGTGCTTGGTTTTCGGGGTCCTGTACGTGGCTCCCAAAAAGTCCCCCACATGTGGTATCCCCGTACTTGGGAGAAGCAGCAGAATTTATTTTGGGGTGTAATTTCACTTATGCCCATAGCATGTGTGAGCAATATATCATTTAGTGACAACTTTGTCCAAAAAAAAAAAATTTTTTAATATTCCTGCAACTTGTGGCAAAATAAAAAATATTTCATGGACTCAACATGCCTCTTAGTAAATAGCTTGGGGTGTCTACTTTCCAAAATGGAGTCATTTGGAGGGGTTTTGTGCTATTTTGGCATTTTATGACCTTCGAAACTGTGATAGGTAGTGAGGAGTGAAATCAAAAATTTGCACCCTTAGAAACCCTGAAGGCAGTGATTGGTTTTCGGGGTGCCGTACGCAGCTAGACTCCCAAAAAGTCCCACATATGTGGTATCCTCGTACTCAGGAGAAGCAGAAGAATATATTTTGGGGTGCAATTCTACATAGAACTATGGCATGTGTGAGCATTATTTAGTGACAACTTTTTGTAAACTTTTTTTTTTTTTTGTGTCATTATTCAATCATGGGACCAAAAGAAAAAAATATTCAATGGGCTCAACATGCACCTCAGCAATTTCCTTGGGGTGTCTACTTTCCAAAATGGGGTCATTTGGGGGGGGTTTGTACTGCCCTGCCATTTTAGCACCTCAAGAAATGAGATAGGCAATCATAAATTAAAAGCTATGTAAATTCCAGAAAATGTACTCTAGTTTGTAGACGCTATAACTTTTGTGCAAACCAATAAATATACGCTTATTGACATTTTTTTTTTTAATTAAAGACATGTGGCTGAATACATTTTGGCCTAAACGTATGACAGAAATTTAGTTTATTCGATTTTTCTTATAACAAAAAGTAGAAAATATCTTTTAAAAAAAAAAAAAAATTCAGTCTTTTTCCTTTTATATCGTAAAAAATAAATATCGCAGAGGCAATCAAATACCATCAAAAGAAAGCTCTATTTGTGGAAAGAAAAGGGCGCACATTTCGTTTGGGTACAACATTGCATGACCGCGCAATTACCAGTTAAAGCAGTGCAGTGCAAAATTGTAAAAAGACCTCTGGTCCTTAGGCTGACAATTGGTCCGGGGCTGAAGTGGTTAAAAGCATCTAGAAGGGTCAGTGATGACTTGTTTTAAAGCTCCTTAACCGCTTGTTGGGACACTGTAAATAGTTTAATGTGCATAATCTGGGCATGCGTATACTTAAATTTTGGACATATTGTTACCGGTTTGAACCTCCACTACCTTTATATCCCATGAGTTTTCCCAATTGGTTACCAGGACAGAAAGTGAGTGAAAACTAGAGGCTGAACTTACGAATAAAAGCACTTTGCACTTCAGGGGATCCAACACCTCCCAATGATGAATGACAAAGGATAACAATAGATTGTGTGAATATTCAATTATCAAATCGTGTAAAAAGCTAATTTGTGTTTACTTCTTTCATCTGAACAACTGGATAGTTGAAGTTATTATTTATAGGATATGTGAGGCTAATTAACTGAAGGAGTTGAGAATCATCCCAAAATTTTTTTGTGATTATTCACTTCAGTTATCCAATCATATGCAGATAAAATAAATACGTAAGCAAGGATTTTATTTTTACATGATTGGATTATTGAAGTGAATTTTAACAATTCTCAGCACCTTTTTTTAATTCAGCCCAAGAAAGTCTACACCGACACATGATATATACAGGCATACCCCACTTTTAAGTACACAATGTGGTTTATTTACTAAAGCCGGAAAGTGCAAAATCAGGTTTACTTCTGCATAGAAACCAATGAGCTTCTAACCCTCAATTAAGCTTTGGTAATAAACCTGGAAGCCCATTGGTTTCTATGCAGAAGTGAGCCTGATTTTGCACTTTCCAGCTTTAGTAAATAAACCCCATAGTGTACCTAAAAGTGGGGTATGCCTGTATTGTGTTTTCTTATCCCCTTTGTTAGGCAACAAAACTCACAGGATTGGCCTCCAATGCTTCCTGGGGCTTCTAATGACCTCTGTTTTGAACTGGAGTAATCTGAATGCAGTACATGCACAGGTAAAATATGTACTGGTAGTAAGAGCAGACATCCCTAGAATACTTCCTAGGCACAGAAGCTACTTGCAGAAGTCTTTGGAAGCCTATCCAAGGAGAGAACCAAAATTTGGAAGCTCCAGATTTATATGATAAGCAATTTCCTCACCACAGATCCAATGTTAGGATAGCTCTGTACCATATCCCAAGGGAGCAAAAATATGCTCCTGACTACATGGATATATTAGTAAAAAGCCAGCCATAGTTGCCATAGATTCAGCAGGGACCAGCCGAGATTCTAACCAGGTATAGCCAAGTATAGGCAAGGCTGATTGTACAACCAGCCTGTCGGATTTTACATGAGATTATTGCCAGCAGTTATAGCCGATAGCAGTTTTACCTGTGTGTTCTACCAGCAGGGACACCCCCCCCCCCCCCCCCCGTCAGGAAAGAACAATAGCTCCACGGGAGAGATTCTGAAGCAATCTAGCAATTTTCTTACCTGCAACCTGTGGTTGCAGGAAAGAACATTGCTCTGTCTATGGCTTAAGACCATCATATCAATTACATATAGTAAATAGAACTATTTAATTTACCCTGGGTGTATAGAACCTTTATAGAGCTTTAAATGTTCTGCTGTTATTGGAGGGGGGACATTAAATGTGGCACAGGGTGCAGAACTGTTGTACAAATATTTTTAAAAAACACAATCTGTTGCACGCAAAATAGAGTCACGTATTTGTCACCAATACTTTATTATACATGGTAACTTGCACAGTTTAAAACAGACCAGCAAAAATAATGTATAAGATATTTACAACCTTGCAATTGCTACCTAACTGTACACAAGGCAAAGTGATCATAATAACACAATCGTCAGAATAATTGTGCACAAAAGACAATATTTAGTCGACATATTACAGGAACAGAACAGTGAATGACATCACAAGTCCAGTGAAAATAAGAAATTTTACAAAACATATCAATTTACTGCAAACAACACCCTTTATTACATTAAGCATCAAATTGAATTTCAGTAGTAACTTAGCTGGAATCTGAAGTACAGATTTCTTGGGCAACTATAAGTCTTTTCAGCGTGGCAACCTCAGCAGATAAATTTGCAATACCATGTTTTAAATACAAGCTCTCTGGCTCAGAAGTCTTGTAAACATTGTCTGTCATACCGACAATTCCAGCAGTTTTGCAAATATTTGGGATTTTATCAAGTTCCTTATGGTGCCACTGTCCTGATTTAATAGGCCAGTCTGGCATATTAGTCACTTGAACAGATAAAGGGGACAAGGATGTATGTACCACATTTTCGCTACTATGGTTTTCGAGTGGAAAGTGCTTTTTTGAGGACATGTCTATTGGCAAGGGCAGTTTTTGTGTGGCATCAAGCTCACTTTCCAGTGCTTCCGCTTTGAGCTGCATAGCTTTAGTCTTAATTCGCAGTTTGTGGGGCAGTGCAGAATTCACTTCGGGAACTTTTATGACTGTTGTATGACAATTTTTTAGTTCAACAGGGGAATGAATGGGACCTTTAGGAACCTGCTGCTCATCCTCCCCATCAGACGTTTTTCCCACCACACCCTCATCCGTCTCTGATGTCCTTGGAGAGTTGCTCGAGGAACTATTGATTTGCAGCAGAGGGGGAGAATGGGAATAACTAGGAAATGTGTTTCTAATAAAGTTCTGATAAATAGATGGGGTGTAGGAAGGGTTTTCCTCTCTAGATTCCCGAGGAAAGTTCTCTAGGGGTTCCTGCTTTATCCTTTGGAAATTCATTTCTGGTGTTCTGCAGCTGTTGTGAAAGGGGTTTGGTTGAATATGGTCTCCAGATGAGGTCTCAGATACATCTGACAGAGAACTCTGAGGGGAGTGCTTGATTACAGAAATGCAGCTACTGGTCATGAGAGGGTGTTCATGATCTCCTGAGAAAGATCTCGCATTGGATTGGGCAGTTGCGTATTCCTGAAAATATACAGCTGTGCTGCTTGTAACTTTTTGTATCTCTTGAGCATATGATGCAGAACTTATTAAACCAAACTTAAGTTTTAAAGACAGCAGTTCAGTTTTTAGGTTAGAATTCTCCTCTCCAAGTGCAAGGAGTTTATTTTCTAAAACCATGTCATTCAGCCTGCGTTTCTCTCGTGATCTTTTTGCAGCCTCGTTGTTTTTCCTTCTCTTCTCCCAATACATTGCATCTTTCTTTTCATCAGGAATGAATTCCCTTTTCCTACGACATGACGCTGACTTGTTTTTCCCACCACCTTCGTTGTACAACATATCATTGCTAGAGTCCATTGATTCAGATATATCTGTCATATTGGAATTTAACACAAGGATGTTCTCCATGCCACTCCTTGCATCTGTGCACTCCTCTTTTTTAATAGTTGGCATTTTCCTTAGCTGCATTAGCACCAGTTGGAGTCGGTTCCCTTTCACAGTTGCTGGAGAGAACGATTCCACAGCGTTTGTTATAGTAAATCAACATGAAGACATCAAGTATCCGAAATTCCATCTGCTATCAATGTTTCTTTCCAGGTGCTGAAGTTGTACATATATAGCCATTTTTACGAAATGATCTCTCTAGGCATTATCACCTGCAAAAAAAAAAAAAAAAACAAGAACACTTTAAAATATTAGCCAATTAAATAAAAGACCAAATGAATGCACAATCATTTAAGCTATACTTGAGGGCTTTGGAAAGTCTGCCTATGAGTTTCCTAAAAGTCCCTCTTCCGAAGAAGACATTGTGATACCACTAGAGAAGTTGGTTTGCTAGTTCGACCACAAGTTCATAAACTTCTGCATTTTCACAGACCATAATATACATGTCCTGTTTGTGGTTCATATGGAACAGTGATCAGGTGCACTAATCTTGTTATAAACTCAGATATATTTAACTCTGACATACTACGCAAACGCTCGCAACATTTCATGCTTCATCTTGAAATATGTGGAAAACCCAAGGAATTGAGACTGCGTAGAATGATTAATTGATAAATGAGATTCAAAGAGAAGTAGGAAAAAGTAAACTTTTGTGGGGAAAGAAAAACCCCACCACAAATCAAAAATTAATATCTATTTGCGTAGCGTAGAAAGCGAGTCTAGTTGTAGGTTGGTCTCTTTATGGCATATAAATCAACAAACCAGCAGTACAAGAGTATTACTGGTTTTATACATGAAATGCAGGAAGTTTTAAAATCAAATTGTGTCATAGTTGTCCTTTAACACAAACTACCTTTACTACTATATTTAGTAACTTGAGATCAGCACAGTTCACGGAACAAGGTCAAAGTTAAGAATGGATGGAAATACAGGTAGATGTCAGACAACAGCTGACAGTACGTGTGCAGAGTCAGGTAGCTTTCATTTTACAATACACTGTCTGCAAATGTAAACATAAAACTCTTGTTAATATAAACATAAAACTCTTGTTAATATAACTTAACTCATGATATAATTGCTATCAGTCTTCATTATTCAGATTAACTGCAATTAGAATTTTCAATGTTCATTGATGATTAAATTATTTTGCACGCACAGCCTTTCTGTGTACTGTTCTTTCTGCAGCAATTAAAAACTTTCAGCATCTCATTTAATTTACACCTCCAGTGGTGTGGCAGTGTTAACGATATGTTAGGCATTACAAACTAGTATAAACCAGGAACCCAAATGATTGTAATTACATGACGAAATGGATTCTACACTCTGAAAAGGAATTTGATTCCCCATAGCAGCCAGATTTCAGTTTACATCAGTTTAGCATAGTCTGCAAATTGTATGATGATTTCTGAATAGGGTCTTTGCATATTAACGTTTGCTTCATTAAATATTAGTGCAATCTATCTGCAAACATACTGACAATTAAGCCAGCCTTAAGCCCCATACACACTATCAGATTATCTGCTGAGTTTTTCCTTCAGATTTACCAAAACCATATAATATGAGGACAAACCTTAGGAGTTTCAATGTGTATGCAATCAGATAGGCCCTTCTACTACATGGTTTTGGTAAATCTGAAGGAAAAACTCAGCAGATAATCTGATAGTGTGTATGGGGCTATAGACTGTTCGAATCTCAGCCGGTGTTCTGCCAAAAACTCCAACTCGACAAAATCTCCAACCATGCTACTTCCGGTTACTTATGAGCAGCAATAATTGGAGATTTGGTATACGCTGCGGTACACATTAAAATTAGTGGACATTGTTAGTCCTCCTGCTAGTAACCAAAAACATGGCCGTCTCCATGACAGCGACAACTTTTTTCCTTTCTTACCAGGTGTTCTGTGAAAACAGCCAACTCATTTTGTACTGTAGTGTATAAAGCTGTCAGTGTTCTGTGAAAACAGCCAACTCGTCCAAATCTCCAATTATTGCTGCAGGAGAGTCACCGGAAATGACGTGGTTGGAGATTTTGGCGAGTCTGAGCTTTCGGCAAAACACCAGTTGAGCCGTGACTGGCTGAGATTCGAACCATGTATGGGCACGCTGAATGTAAAAGTTGATTGTTCAACTTGGGTACAACCAGCCTATCAGATTTTACATGAGATCCTTGCTAGCGGCTATTATAGCCGCTAGCAGTAAATTACTCTTTTCTCCTGTAGGGGACGGTTCCCCCCATTCATCTGCCAGGAGAACACGTTGGCTTTGCAGGAGGAATTCCCCCATCAACTCCGACTGTGTTAGTGGAGAATCAAGCGATTTTCTTTCCTGCAACCAAATCGCTCCATCTATGGCTGGCTTTACAGGTTGCATATTGCCCAGGTTATCCTAAAGGGAAAACAAAAGAGCGATTTCGAGCTCTAGAAAACTGTTAAGGTGATTCACCTCTGATAACTCTAATGCTGCTAATTAAAAATAACAAACGGTAATCATGTGACTTCCTTGCACAGGCAATTCATACCACAAAAGATTCGCCAGTATGTGAAATGGATGGCTTGCCGACTATGACTCCGCTTGGCAGAAAAACGATGCTTCTGCTTTTTTGTGACTTACAATGGTTTGTTAGATTTTCAGTGAATCAAAAATAGTAAAAGAACAACTGTTCACATGAATCTATTGAGCCAGCTAATGCTCACTGTGTTTTCTGCCAAAGTACACAAAGGCAGCCAACAAGGTTAGCTATTCACTCATTTACAATGTCTCGTTAATCTAATTTTATCTCTCTCCGTAGTATAAAAAAAAAAAAAAAAAAAGAAGAGTAAAAAACAAATTGAAAAGATAAAGTCAAGAGGCAAAAAGAATGCAATGTACAAGCCATCTTACACATTAACATAAATAAAGTAAATGTATTTGTTCTTATGCTAGACAGTTTTATCCTGCCATGGATATAAATTGCTCATTTTAACCTGTAGCGCTTTGAGATCTTTTGATGTAAAGCGCATTATAAATAAAATGTATTATTATTATTATTATTAGATCTGATGATCCTGTGTTGTAAATATCAGTGCTTTGTCCACTTGTCCAATCCTTTCCCACCATAATATAATATCTACCTGATAGCAGACCTATCCTCAGATCCAAAAGGGATCAAGAATGATCATTTCAGTTGGATAAGAACACATTTAATTTATTTATAACAGTTACCAGTACTAATGGCGCCCTGTGTATTGTACTAAATTTTGTTTCTAATTGAAACATACATGTTTACACAGAGCGATTTCCCATTCTATATAACATGTGTGTTGAGTATGAGAGTCCCACCATATGTCATTTACTCAACCATCATTACTGTGAAAATATATTTTAAGTAATATAAAACTTAATTTGCTTGTAGAAAATTACAAATATGTGAAAATAGGCATCACTGGGGTAAATGGTTTTCTTTTCTTTTTACCCCTAATGTATCCCCAAATAAAATTAAATCCAGTTATGTTAAAAAGAAAAAAAAATATTCCTAATGCCTCAACCTCAAACCAAAATAAGTCCAGTTAGGTTTAAATATAAATAAATCTGGAAGAAATGAAATAATGTATATGTAAAAAGAAAGTATTCTAATAATTGTGCTGCAACATGTGTCCCAAATATAACCACTGGGCACACAAACAGGTGCTGATTCTTTCCCAACAGACACCATGCCCACTGATTAACTAGTTTGGAATGTGGCATGGTGCCTCATTTGTATTTTGAGCAGACAACTGCCAGACTATGTCACATGTATTTCCAGCAATGAAAGATAATGTAATCTAAATATATAGTGATCTATATGTTTGCAGTTTTTTTTTCTATTTTCTTCTATAATATCCAGATAGGCTATAGTAGAGTTTACTTTAAAAGAACCGGCTTTATTGCCTTGAAGTAACCTACATGAGATTGAGCCTGTGTACACAGAGGTCATGCAACCTGGAGGCTTTAACTAAACTCATAAAAGGTCATCAGTCCAGTGACCACTGATATGCATTAAATAGGGAAAAATACTAAAACCCCTTTCACACTGGGGTGCTAAAAATGAAAGAGCCGCTGCTGTGTTTCCAGTGTAAAAGCCCTGAGGGCTTTCACACTGGAGCGGTGCACTCGCAGGACGGTAAAAAAAGTCCTGGTAGCAGCATCCTTGGAGCGGTGAATAAACCACTCCTGCCCATTGAAATCAATGGGGCAGCGCAGCTATACCGCCGGAAAACGACGGTAAAGCGGCGCTTAAAATAGTGCCATTTTACGGCCGACGCCTCTCCCACCCCAGTGTAAAAGGGGCCTTAGTCAAGGTCAGGTTTTACGACCATTTCATTGTTTTTCAAGATTAATATTAATAGTATGTCAATCGAGACTTCAAGACTTAAAGCGGAGGTCCACCCTAAAGTGGACCTTCCGCTCACTGGAATCCTTCCCCCCTCTGGCGCCACAACTGGCACCTTTCAGGGGGGAGGGGGGTGCAGGTACCTGTACAGTACAGGTATCTGCACCCACTTCCGGGATAACTCTCTGCGGAAAGGGGCGTAGATTACGCCCCTTTACGAAAGTCCCCCGCTGCCTGCTGGGAAACACACAGATCCCAGAGGCAGCGGGTCCATCCTTATTGCGCAGCGCGACTCGCGCATGCGCAGTAGGGAACCGGGAAATGAAGCCGAAAGGCTCCACTTCCTGATTCCCATACCCAAGATGGCGGCGGCAGCACCCGAGAGACGATCGAGAGATCGGCTTTGGGTGCTGACATCGCGGGCGCGCTGGACAGGTAAGTGTCACTATTTAAAAGTCAGCAGCTGCAGTATTTGTAGCTGCTGGCTTTTAAAAAAAAAAAAAAAAAAAAAACGCGGACTCCCGGCGGACTCCCTCTTTAATTTACCTGGTGTTCTCATTTAATTTACCTGGTGTTCTCATTTAATTTACCTGGTGTTCTCATTTAATTTACCTGGTGTTCTCATTTAATTTACCTGGTGTTCTCATTTAAGCCATTGCTGTTAAGCAGTGGTATATGTCAGATCTGAAGCGCAAAAAGAGCCTCTGTATTGGGTCTCTTCAGTTCACAGTCTACTGGGGCAGCCTGCAGTGTTCCTTCTCCTGTCTGGACTGACATGTTGTCCCTGCTTGAGCATCTATACTCCACCATGTCATCCTTAAGTCAAGTAAACATGTCCCACCACAGCTACAGCACAGATCAGTGTGTGAAAAAAAGACAAAGAAAAGAAAACGAATGCAGCCACCAGATCTAATTATTGGTAAGCTGCAATATATTACATTTTTGGTTTTGGGTTAAGCGTTAAAAAAAAAAAAAAAAAAAGCAAAGTATGCTTACGTGTAGGATATTTATGCCAGAAGAGAAGCCATTGGTCTCTTCTATCATAACTGCTTCTTCCTGCCTGGTGGCAGAGCAGTCCAAACCCGGAAGGAAGACTGAGAGAAGAAGGAAGTGCCATGACAAATGCAGCACTGGAGAGAATCATTTTCCGTAATACTAGCACATTATGGCTACTAGCTCCCGGGGCCCATTTAAAGTAAACTGCAGCGTTCAGTTCCGCTTTAATGAACTCCAAGACACTGATTTTATGGCAAGTACAAGAATCCTATTTTTTTATACGCCTGGTATACCCATCTGGTTCACAGATTTTGAAACTCCATGTTTTTTTCATGGAGGTTATTAAAAACCATAAAGCACATGAGTTTCAGCAATAAAATTCCTATTCTTGTACAAAAAAATGAGATTTACCATGAAAATCAATGATTATCATTTACTGCAGTGATTCCTCATAAAACAGATCTTAATCCTTCTTCACATGAGTCAGTGCTGCTTGTTCTTTTATTTCGTTTGTGGTAATGACAGTAAGAGCAGTTCAAACAGTATAATAGCATTTCTTTCAACAGTACTTTCATTATGTTTTATCACAAAGACTCTAAATTACCCAGCACATAAAGTAATATGCATACATATACAAAACTGGGGCCCACTTGGAAACTTTACAACAAACTTAAGCTGGATTTACAAAAAATTCTTACTGGAATTGGCTTGTTTTCAATAACCAAACAGGATTTTTTTTTTTTTTAATATGTCTTTTTTGTTCATCTGTTTTTTTGGCCCTAAAGCGTAGTACACGCGGGCCGAATGTCGGATGGCATCGGCTGGTTCAATAGATACCGGCCAACATTCAGCCCGTGTGTAAGGCAGCTGGTCCGACAGAAGTCGGCCACTTGAAGGGTCAGGACCAAAAAGGGTCTGCTGACTGGCTCCAGATCAGCACTCTCAGCAAATGGCTGGGTTGAACTAAAAAAACCTAGTAGTGTATGCAAGGCTTTAGGCCACATGCCAACTTGGTGTTCAGCCTGTGTGCGGCCAACCCTAGCGTTTCAGTGCCACCAGGAGGCACAAGTGCAGTATGCCTGCAACCTGTCAAAGTCTATGGAAGGCTGAAAGCTACTGCAGCTAGAGGAGTTGAATGCTGTACCAAGTGGTATTCACATTTAAGGCCCTATGTGTTCAGGGGTAAATGGCTGGAACACAAGTATTCTGCATTCTGGGCATTTGCACTAAATTGCAAGTACTGGCCTCACACAAGTTAGACGCCTAGTGTGCAGGTGGATTTGGAAATTAACACAATTTTTTTAAGTACTTTTTCACAGCCTTTGTTAGCATGCATATAAAACACATGCACTAGCGTGCTTTCTTAAGTTCCGTTGCACTGCAATACTTGTTCTTCTTTTAACTTGTATGCTATTGCATTATAGCACATCATAACGCATAAAAATGCAACATTTCCTATGTTTTACACAGCACATTTGTGTGACTATTTAAATCTATTTGCCTTGCATTTGGGACTTTGTTGAGAACCGATTCCAACACTGCTGGAGCCCTAAAGGATCTAGCCATCTTTAGCGCAATCAATGCACAAATAGCATTCCTGTGCACATCAGGTGTGAACTGGCCCTAAGGCTGGCCATATTGAGTTGAATGAAAAAGATGAACCTGATTCCCCCTTTCACAAATTTGAAGTGGGTTGGGGAATCCTCCCTACTGTATCTTTGTAGTCTAACAGCAGGGAGAGTGCCCTGTCATCAGAATACACCGATCAGCACTGTAGGCTATAGCTTGCAGCGCTGAATTTTTCCACTATACGATCGGAAGATTGAATCTGTTCAACCACAGTGCTCACACATGGATAGATAATCGGCCCGTCCCTGCTGAACTGGCTAAATTCTGATCTATGAAAGGCCAGCCTAAGTCGGAATATCCCTGTGTGGTATAACAAGCCCATTTAAAAGCTGTTGCTTTCTCTCTGATGTTCACTTCTGAATGGGCTAATTGTTGCAATCAATGAATGAATCTGTAATACACACTGCTATTAAGGGCAAGAGTATAAGAATCAAATCAATATGGCTGTTTAACTTGGATAATTCAAATCAAATACCTTCTCTTCTATCTAGTCTTAGGGCTCATTCACAATAGATGCATTGATGCCACACTGGCAGCCAATTTCAGCACAGCCCCATAGACAAAACAAAATGCCTTGTTTCCAATGATGTCAGCTCACACCAGTTTTGCTGTAGTGTGCATTGAAAAAAGTAACACAAACCACCACATCGCAACACCGCTGCAGTGAAAATAACTGTATTGAAATGTTACTCCTGACATTTCAATAGAGTTCTGTAATAAATAAGAAAAAAAGGGGAACCATGAAATGAACCGAGAAAGGCACTGTAACTCCCAGCGCACACAAGGGGCCATGCAATTAGTGTGGTTCGCTTATGCGAACAAGTTTTTATAGAAAGAAAAACTACCACACATACTACCCCAAATTTGTTGTTGGATACTTTAGAAGTGTTCTTGAGCCCTCCAAAGTGGTTTGTAAAGCCAAGACATTTTTAAACTGTATGCATTCCCTGCATTAAGGTAAAAAAATTCCCAGTCATTGTATCGCCCCCCTCATCCCTCCTAAATACTTACCTGAGAACTGTTTAGATTCAGTTCCTGCTTGCAGCGGTGCTCTCCTCTCTCTTTTCCCACAGGACATAGAGGCAACAGCGGAAGCCATTGGCGCCTGTTACTGTCAATTAAATCCTATAGCAGGGGGTGGGTCCCAGCCGCATTGTGTGTGTCAATGGATGCACAGCCTGACTCAGGAGGGAGCCCACCGGTGCACCCCATAGGAAGCAGCTTCCTATGATGGAGCACAAAAAAAGAGGAGCAAAGAGCACTGGGGGGGGGGGGGGGGGGGGCGAAAAGGAGGTTCTGGGCTGCATTGTACATTACCACTGCACAAAGTATGATGATTATTATTAGAAAAAAAAAAACTCTTTAACCACTTGCTGACCACTGCACGCCGACATACGTTGGCACAGTGGCAGTAATGGGCGTACCTGCATGTACCCTTTTACTGGCGGGGCTAGCGGGCACCCACCGCGTACAGAGTGACCATGCCATAAAACTATCCCCTATATTTTAGACGCTATAACTTTTGCGCAAACCAATCAATATACGCTTATTGCTTTTTTTTTTGTTTAACCAAAAATATGTAGAAGAATACATATTGGCCTAAACTGAGGAAATATTTTTTTTCAGATATTTTTGGGTGATATTTATTATTGAAAAAAAAGTAAAAAATATTGTTTTTTTTTTTTCAAAATTGTCGCTCTTTATTTTGTTTATAGCGCAAAAAATAAAAACCACAGAGGTGATCAAATACCACCAAAAGAAAGCTCTATTTGTGGGGAAAAAAAAGGACGTCAATTTTATTTGGATGCAATGTTGCACGACCGCGCAATTATCAGTTAAAGCAACGCAGTGCCAAATCGCAAAAAGTGCTCTGGTCAGGAAGGGGATATAATTTTCCGGGGCTGAAGTGGTTAAGGGGGAACCTACACAGCCAATCAGTTGCTAATTATTACAGGCAATATTCAGACTGGGTGCTTATATCATTCAGGCTGTATATGGGCATTACTACGGTTTTAA
Organism: Lithobates pipiens; assembly: GCF_037356315.1. Lineage (NCBI taxonomy): Eukaryota > Metazoa > Chordata > Amphibia > Anura > Ranidae > Lithobates > Lithobates pipiens. The sequence continues at coordinate 22,607,678 of NW_027507696.1, read as the reverse complement.
TTCTTAAATGATTTTTAACTTTGGCATTACACTATGAACATTTGTAGAACTTCAAATGTAAACATTAAATTCTGCAGTCCTTTAAAGTAACTAGAGCAACTACATAATTGTTAATGTAATGAAGAAGGAGAAATATGTGTTTAATACAATGGGTTGCTTTATCATATCTTATTGCAGTTTACTCATATAGAGTGACAGCAGTCAATTCGATAAACTGCAGTGTTTTTTTCATGTCACTAAGTACATAAAAACCTCAAACTTTTTTGAGGTTTTTGTGGTGAGCTGTTGTAATACAGCAGGATGTTTCTATGTTGTCTCTAGACTGAACTGTGATGGATAACTTTATTGTATGAATTCATAAACAATGATATGTCTTTAATAGCTATAATACAGCTAAGCATGCATAAAACAACTAGCAGATATAGAGAAGGAAAATAGTGTATACTGAATGGGAATGTAATACCTCAGTTTGTGAGCAAATTCTGTGCAGTAGGGGCATTTATTCTCGTATGCGACATACATTTATGACGGCAAGTTTTAGTCATGCTTGGTGTTTGATTTTTTTTTTCTGTGTGGGCAATGTGTATGGTATTTATTAAAGCTGGTCATAGACAAGATTCGAACCCAGTATGGGAAGACTGCATGTACACAAAGTTGATTGATCGCTCAACTTGGCTACAACCAGCCGGCTGTTATAGCCACTAGCAACAATCATTGTTCTCTTCTAGCAGCCACGGCTTTCACACTCCTCCCTGCCGGGAGAACACAATGGTTCCATGGGAGGGATTCCCCTGTCAATACTGAGTTCATTGATGGGGGAATTAAGTGAATTTCTTTCCTTCGACCAATGAATATGGCTGGCCTAAAAACATCTAGCAGTTGATTTACTAAAACTAGAGAGTGCAAAATCTGGTGCAGCTCTGCACAGAAGCCAATCAGCTTCCAGGCTATTTTGTCAAAGCTTAATTGAACAAGCTGAAGTTATAGGCTAATTGGCTACCATGCACATCTGCACCAGGTTTTGCACTCTCCAATTTTAGTAATTCTAGAATTCAAGAATTCTTTTTGTTTTATTATACAAATGCGACTGGTCCAGGTAACTGGTGGCTTGTGGGCCATGTTACAGCAATCTCTATTTAATGAAAAGATTTCCTCATTCCTGTGCTTTTGTTCCCCTATGTTGGGGTTCACCAACAGTCACATAAAGTTACATAATCATCATTGTGATATGAAAGCGTACATGTATGTACAGAATGGGGAAATCTTTAGTTGGCCAGATTGCCATTTCACAAAACTGATGGACATCAAATTCAGATATCAGAGAGATCTGTAGGAGAGTGGGCACCTGGAGATTTCAGAGAATTCCCATCCCACCCTTTCCGATATGTGTTAGGTCTATAGTGGAAGTCTATCATTTCAGTTTGATTTTTCAGTAGATATTATTTTTGCAAGATAAACCTGGCCCGTAGGTTGTATGCAAGTATGGACTATGATTCTGCAAAAAAAATAAAAGGAACTGAATAGCGGTTAGAACATTAAGAGATGCTACCTAGTATCCTAACAGCCACCTTCCTTCTTACGCCTTTGACACTTGCATACGTTTAATCATTTTTACAGTTTGAGCTTATGAGGCCTAATGAAATACTGATATCTATTTTTGCTTGCATTGGTCAGTAAGGTGCTTCTGTTTACTCATGTTTAGGTACCTAAACATTATGAAAGTTCTTCTATTCCTTTAGCTCAGTCTTCAGACCCAGCATGTACACACGTACATACGTTTACTTGTGTACACACGGAAATGACCCATAAATAACCACCACAGACAAATAATTTTCTACTTTCATTTTACATAGCGTGTAAGATTACTGAGCACAACACAGATATGTGCATAGGCCCATAATCTATAATAAAGCTGCGTTCTGACCCATAAAGAAAAAAGAAAAACTATACACTTTATGGAATGCAGCTTTTTTTTTTTTAAGTCTGTGTGCATGAGCCCTTAACAATAAAAGAGGGATTTACATGTTAATCTGAATAAAAAAGGGAGCTGTACCACACAAGACACTAACTACCTTTCAATCAAATCTAAGTTACAATGACAGAATTTATAGCAACATAAAGATGGACAACAGTCAAGTAGAGGTCTCTCCCCAATAACCAAGGCACGAATGAGCTGAGTGCTTGGATTATTTTGGTACACCAACCACAAATTTACCTCCCCAACCTGGTAGCTGGCTCCATTACTCCCAGCTTAGGAATTTTGCCAACCACCCCAGAAAAAAGGACCCATCTTTAGGTACCTCTTGTCCTTCAAATCTGTGTGTCTCCAATCTTAAACTCCTACCCAATGTTGTGCCACCCTCCTGAACTAGGCATTCACTGCATGAGAAACAGACCTGAACCATCATTTCACTAAAGACAACCTCCACAAAATATTTACCCTGACATACAAGCTCAACATCATGTCTGTTGCTCAGGAGAAAAACTTCAAGATCAATACCCTTCATACAGAAAATATTGCCCTCTGCCTTGGACCAGTGCTGGAACTGCAAAAAAGAGAAACCATGCAGTCATGCCCTTTGAGCTAAGCACTCTGGTTACAAATCTGTATAACATATGAGAGGCTCACAATCCTCAAAATACCATTGATATCAGAAATTGCACTGTCGAGTGTGTGGATGGGGAAAGGAAGCCAGTTTTTTTAATCAAGCCCCTGGTTGGACAAAAAACAAAACAAAAAAAAACACAGAGTGATCTATGGGCTGCCTTGGTCAAATCTTTCTAAATCTGCTAACCTTATGCTGCGTACACACGACTGGACTTTCCAGCAGACTAGGTCCAGCGGTCTTCCCGACGGGCTTTCGGCAGATTTCCGATGGACTTTCCGAACTAACGGACTTAGCCACACACGAACGGACTATGTCCGTTCGAAAGTCCATTCGTTTTGAATGTGATGACGTAAGACGGGACTAAAAAAGGAAGTTCAGTAGCCAATAGCTTCCCTTGCCTCATATTTGTGCCGTCAGACCAGCATACAGACGAACAGTTTTCCCGATAGGAATTGAGTCCGTTGGACAGATTTGAAACATGTTCTATTTCTAGGTCCGTTGGATTTTTTTTAATGAAAATGATCAAATTAACCCACACACGATCGGATTGTCCAACGGACTGATTCCGTCGGACCTAGTCTGGTTGTGTGTAAGCGGCATGACACTACCCCCCCCCCAGACCACTTTACTTCTTCATCCAGAATGCAGACACTTAAAGTAGACCATAGATGGTGCGATTTTCTTTCCTGGAACCAGGGGCGCGGGGAAGACATACCTCCTGGGAGAACACAGTAATTAGTGCTAGGGTTACTGGCAAAAACTATATCCTACAAATTTGACATGCTGGTTGTACCCAAGTCAAATGATGGATTGACTTGGGTACATTGAGCCTGCCCATATATGGTTCGAATCTCGGCTGGTCCCTACTGAACCAGCCGAGTTTCGATCCGTTTATGAACAACTTAAAACAGGAGGTGTGTTATAGGCAAGGTCACCAGGTGAAATAAAGGAAAAGAATACTAAAACTCCCTCCACCCTCTTCTCTGTTCTTTGTTTCTCTTCTGGGACATGGGGTAACTTGAATGCCACAGCAGCTCAAAGAGCCACATGCTAATATACCATAAACACTCCATCTACCAAACAGACATTTGGTTTTGTGTAAAGTCTGATGTTATGATTGCAGATTTTATGATCATTGTCGTATTCCACTGTACATTCTAACATTCCACATAATGTCTTTTAGCTGAAAATGCCTTTACTATTTAAAACAAAAAAAATGGACAAAAGGGACATTAATAATGCAGCTCAAACTAGTCCTGTATTTGTGATAAATGATTCCAGGTCAATATCCATTTGGCATGATAAAGTTATTGAATAGCTGGCATGAGCATAACTGAATGGAATTTGGAAGATTACTTAATTAAGAAGCGCATGGCCAGATTTTTTTTTTATATCTGGCCACACCACAACCCTGACATGGCACAAACAGCCAGAGGATGAGTTAACCAGCTTGATAGTAAGCTTCAGAACTAATAGGCAAAACTGTTATATTGGTAGATATGAGTTTTATGCTACAAGCCTTTCACACGGGATGGAGTCTTTGATTGTAGGGCACACTGTTGTCTTAATTACCGACAATTCCATGTTTTATCCATTGAATTTTTTTTTATTATTATTATTGATTAGCTGCAAAAAACAACCTCCAATGCCTTTGTGCATATCTGAGAATTTTTTTTTGTGAGAAAAAAAAAGAAGGATAAAACACAGCTCAAAGCTGCCCAACACTTGCTAGTGATAGTCACCATAGATGCCACGTTTTCATACATCCAGTTATCTGAAATTTCGCTTACACCTTGAATGAACATTTGTTAAGTAAGTAGAAGCTAAGATAAGCTATTTTTATTACGGACGTTACAAGCTATCATATATTATTAGTACACTTATATTACAGATCTATGAATGAACAAACCCGTTCCATTGTGTTCCATTGAGAAATACAAGTCAGTCTGCTTTCACAGCAGACTGACTTGTACTTCTCAATGGAACACAAAGGCACGATCCACTGATTGGGCTTGCAATGCCTTGCAAGCTCATATGCAAAAAAAATATATGCACTTTATTATTTTTTTGCAAAAAGGTGGGGGTTAGCTTTTAATTATTAAAATTTAAAAAAACACATGTATCATGAAGTTACACCTGCAGTGAATGTTTAGTGAATGCCACATTCATCGCTGTAGCTATGCCGTTATATTTTTTCACAGAAGCATATGCTAAATGTGTGGCCTGTTTCAATAAATAATATGTAGTATATCTGTTATTAAAGAAACACAAACAAAAATAAAACTAGAAATATATTATAATTTAGCTGTAGTCCTGTTTTTAAAGCAGTATTAAACCCCAAACCAAAAAATTGAATATATTGCAGCTTACTAATTAGTAGTGGCTGTATCAGTTTTCCTTTGGCTTTTTCACCCAATCTGCCCAGTAACACACCTCCTGTAAGACACCACTCTGGAGGAATGAAAACAGGAGGCACAGCAAACAGTAACACTGTCCAGTCTGCAGAGAGGGGAGTGTTAAATGTATTAGCAGATTTAGAACCACTAACAAATTGAAGCCATACTCCAGCTCACACTATATAATTAATAACAGCAAACAGTTTTTTGGGATAAAGGTTTACATGAATAAATAAAATCTGTTCATTTGAATCACCTTTGCCAGTGTTCAAGTGATTGTAAAGGATCGTCTTTTTTTCATTTAAATAACAAATATGTTATACTTACCGCTTCTGTGCAATTGGGGTTGCATGGAGCAGCCCGGATCCTCCTCTTCTGGGTCGTCCTTTGCTGCTCCTAGCCCCTCCCTCCTTTGAGTGCCACTCAGCCAGCAGCTTGCTACAGGGGGCACCCAAGGCGAGTCAGAGCTCCATGTATCCATTCAGACATGGAGCCCAGCCTGGCCCCACCCATCTCTCCCCTGATTGCCTGACTGACTTTGACAGCCGCGGGAGCCAATGGTGCCACTACTCTGGTCCCAGCCAATCAGGAAGAGTGTCCTGGATTGCTGATGGGATCGTGGACATCGCTGGAGAGAGAAGGAGCTCTGGTAGGTAATAACGGGGGTGCTACACACAGAAGGTTTTTTATCGTAGTGCATAGAATGCATTAAGATTTAAAAAAGTCTGCCTTTACAACTCCTTTAAGTGGTATGTTTTTTTTTGTTTTGATTTTTTGCATGTAAACTGATACATTCGGCTGGAGAGCTTGTGAATTTAAAAAAACAACATACTTGCTGGATGCTTCACCAGATACAAATAGAAGCAAGAAGCCTAAAAAAGGAAACAAATGCAGCCAACACATCTAAGAATTGGTAAGCTGCAATATAATAAATGTTTTTGGGTTTAATACTGATTTAAGCTATACTTTCCATCTGAAAATGTGATCCATTGTACCAGGCCTGTAGAAAAGTTCAAGTACAACTGAATTCTAGAGTTATGACATGCCACCACAATCTGCAATTCTATATTGTGAAAGATCATAATGCATAAGAAGTCATTATTCATCAGAGTGTGTGGCATTTTACCTCTTCCTTTAATTTATGTCACTTCTATGTAACTGATATACAGTATGTAGCACAGATCTTAGTAGGCTTGCCTCAGCAGGAGGTTTTATTTTTTGTAATAAGCATATGTAGTACATTTTCAGTAAAGGTTAGATCACTATACTCATACTCAACTGATCCCATCTTTTACCACTTGTGGCCTAAACACCATGAAAAGGTGATGTACAACCAGAAAACATGAGACGAAAGGGAAGCCCAGAATCTCTAACTGTGCAGCAAATGCATGTTTTTGGGATGCACAGTAACACCGATCCAGAACACAACTTTCTACTGCTAAATGCAGTGGCACAGTAGCCTTGTGCAATAAACGCAGTGTTACTACTATTTTAACAGGGAAAACTATATCTCATGAGAATATACATAAAAAAAGAAGTGTTGCTTATAAAGGAAATAACTAATCAGGCATATACTATCATTCAGACCCCTTTCACACTGGGGCCGCCCGTGCGTTAGTGCTAAAGCGCCGCTTCGTTTAAGTGGAGCATTTCAGCCACTAGCGCGGTGCTTTTAACCCCAAAGAAGGGGTTAAAACTCCTGTGTTGCGGTGCTGCGGAAGTGCGGTCCATTCATTTCAATGGGCAGGGACGTACCGCTCCCAAACTGCTCCAAAAGATGTTGCTTGCAGGACTTTTCCTAACGTCCCGTAAGCGCACCGCCCCCAGTGTAAAAGCACTCAGGCTTTCACACTCCGGCGGCATGGGAGGCAGTTTTTAGGCATGTTAGAGGCGCTATTTCTAGCGCTAAAATGCTTGAAAACTGCTTCAGCGTGAAAGGGGTCTTAGGGTGCACTCACACTGGTCACAGCTGTCACCACCCCCCTGGTGTGTAACCAACTGTTCCCAGACATACTTAAAAAACACTTTAAAGCAGAACTTTACCCGTAACAACTTTATAAAAAAATTATGTTCTTTAGCAAGGAACATACATTCCACATTAATAATTATGCTACCAAAATAGTGTGTGCTGTAAATTGCCTCCAGCATTGCTCCTGTTACTTCATGCTGGATGTTGCCATTTTGCTAAAAACGCAAAGCTCCAGCTGTAAATCATAAAGCAGAACTAGACCCATCTATTTACCAGTTTCAAGAAACAGTTTGATTTGATTGTGCTCTCAACCAAACTGTCAAACCATCATATGGCTGCTGTTATAATTGATCACATGTGCAGCACCATGAAAATTGCAGATCAAACAGAAGCAGTTTCCTTGGCTGTTAAGAATAGGAGGGTGTCATTCCAGTTTAAGGCTGTCAGCAGATTGGTCTCTACAAACTCAGCAGTGCCTAAAAATGGAGAGCAACTGAGCACATGCAGAGCAGGGTGAGACAGTGTATTACTGGATTTTACACAGTATAGGCACTTATTTTTAATGTTTTACATAGCTGTATCTGCAAAAGGGGGCCAACCTGAAGTGACCTATCAGGATTTAATTTTCTCACTAAATTTCTACTTTAATCCCTGCTTCTGTGCTTAGTCATCTATGGCTAGCTCAGTGCTCTGACAAGGTTTGCACTCACATTAAAGAAAGCCTCCTGGACCACAAGTGAAATGTTCCCAGGACCACCTCTTCCAAGTGACCCCGGGCACAGTACACCTAACCATTCCCGAGCATGTTTCTGGGCACTCACACTACGAAAACTGTCCATGCCTGGGCTTAATTAAAACTGACATTGTGAGGGCCCCCAAGATTTAGATACAAGCACAGTATCATTTTAGATATCAAATAAAAATGAAATAAAATTTTGCACATTCAATATACAGTAAACAAAATATCATATCCATAATGCATTGAGACCCACACCATAGATGCCGTGTGGTACTATTTATTTAAAGCGGAGTTCCACCCATTTAAAAGTCAGCAGCTACAAAAAGTGTAGCTGGCTTTTAATAATCAGACACTCACCTGTCCCACAGTCCAGCGTTGTGGGCACACGGAGCCACGCTCCTCCCCATGGCACCAGCAATCTAACTGTGGAGCCACAGCCAGGCGTGAGCTGCGCACTGCGAATGGCCGGGCAATCTTCTGGGACTTGAAGAAGATTGCAGGGAGGGAGGGGGAGAGGTGAACTTCGGCGCCGACGCCATGGAGCCAGAGGAGGAAGTGGGAGATTGGTGCCCTTAAAAACTGGGTACCCAACCCCCCCCCAAAAAAATAACATGCCAAATGTGGCATGTCAGGGGATCACCATCACTTAAAGCAGAAGTTCCATTTTTGGGTGCAACTCCGTTTTAAGCTTCTAGCTTTCAGGAACTGTTATTTTTATTTTATCTTCAGAGATAGTATTTAAATGGCAATGACCCCATTTTGTCATCAATAACGACTTTAAACTGTTGCTTTTATGACAAGATTTTTAAAATTAGGTAATAGGTTCACCAGGGCAATTTGTGACTTTTAAACCCTGTTAGTAATAGGTCTAGATTATGTAACAATATGTGTAACTTGTGCTGTGAGCAAATATAATTGACCCCTAACCTTAAGGCACTTGGGTAAGCGGATCCTATGCAGGTGTGCTAAGAATGCAAATAGGCATTGTGTAGCTGTATCTCTGTTACAACTAATCGGAAGGTTTACTGAATCTAAAACCTTGCACTTTTCACAAATAGAAAAGAGCTTTTTCCAGACACAGGCGGTCAGTAAAATTGGTAAGGAAAGCCTGGCAACAAATTCATCTTGGCAGCATAAATAGTCTTAGACTGACTTAAAAACAAAAAACTGTAATAGTTCTTGAATCAAAACCAGTTCTGCCACTGAGGGAGGAAATTCTGTTTACTTTTACATCCGAATGTCTTTTAATTAATTGTTGATAAAGAAATTGTTTTCTTCTTTATTTGTGTTAACATTAAGCGGATTAATATTACGTTCTTTGTGACTCAAAACTTTAGACAGCTTGGTGCAGCAGGAAGAAAATTCATAGGTATACGAATAGTTCAACAGTTCGAGTCCTTTGCACTCTGGCGTTCCTGTAGTCTGGGTCTGCTTTTAACAACCTGACCGGAAGAGGACAGATAAAGGCAAACACGCATAGAAGGATTGCTTGGGTCTCCTGAATTGAAAAAATTCTGCTCTGATCCAACACAACAAGAAATCAGTCTAGGTTCCTCTGCTGTGACGGAATAGAGGACAATCTTGTGAAGGGGGCCTACATAATTTAGAGCAGGGGGTCTTCAAACTTTCCAAATAAAGGGCCAGTTAATTGTCCTTTAGAAGGGATGGAATATGGCCAGTGGGAGTAGAAAATGTCCTGGCATCAGTGGGTGTAAAATGGGGTAAAATAGTGCCCCATCATTGGTGTTAACCGGAGGAATAGTGCCCCATCCTTTGTATCACTGGGAAGAATAGTGCCCCATCCTTTGTATCACTGGGAGGAATAGTGCCCCCTCCTTTGTATCACTGGGAGGAATAGTGCCCCATCCTTGTTATCACTGGGAGGAATAGTGCCCCATCCTTGTTATCACTGGGAGGAATAGTGCCCCATCCTTGTTATCACTGGGAGGAATAGTGCCCCATCCTTGTTATCACTGGGAGGAATAGTGCCCCATCCTTGTTATCACTGGGAGGAATAGTGCCCCATCCTTCGTATCACTGGGAGGAATAGTGCCCCATCCTTGTTATCACTGGGAGGAATAGTGCCCCATCCTTGTTATCACTGGGAGGAATAGTGCCCCACCCTTCGTATCACTGGGAGGAATAGTGCCCCACCCTTTGTATCACTGGGAGGAACAGTGCCCCATCCTTCGTATCACTGGGAGGAATAGTGCCCCATCCGTCATATAACTAGGAGGAATAGTTCCCCATCCTTCATATCACTGGGAGGAATAGTGCCCCATCCTTCATATCACTGGGAGGAATAGTGCCCCATCCTTCATATCACTGGGAGGAATAGTGCCCCATACTTTGTATCACTGAGGGGGAATATTGCCCCATTGTTGGTGTCAGTTGAGGGAATAGTGCCCTACTGTTGAATAAAGTGGAAGTGAGAGGAAGTATGCCCCACAGTTGGTGACAGTTGAAGGAGTGGTGCCTCATAGTTTGTGTCAGTAAGAGGAATGTGCCTTGTATCAGTGGGAGGGATGGTGCCCCAAGGGCCGCATAAAGGCAAGCAAAGGGTGGCACTTGGCCCACAGCACAGTTTGGAGACCACTGATTTAGAGTGTTATTACCATTTTCAGATTTCGTAAATCTAAAAGAAAAAATTACTTTTTTCCACTATGAAGGTTATAGGCCATAAAAATGTAGCCAAATGTAAGTATCAATTAAGCTTCTTTTTTACGTGTTTAATATATTCAGGGCTGTTCTTTTTGTCTCCTAGTAAATACTCAGATACAAACCTGCAGTGGAAATGACAGTTGGAGAATAAACATCTGAATCTAATTTGGTTACTATGGTGCAATGCAGACTCGAAGCATGTTGAAAATAAAAGGGGTCATTTACTCTTAAAGTATAACTGTCACAGATCACAATTGGATGCAGCCAGCTTTTGTGTCTATCAATCCATCTGGTCCAACAAATATCACTGGGATGTTAGATACGCAAGGCTGAATTCACAAAGCTTTAACATGAGGATGAGATCTTTAGTTTAACCATGCGACTGTCCTTTTTAAATGTCATTAGGCTCAGCTGAAGATCACCGTCACGTTTTGAAAAGAAGGATCCTTATCCTGGTGGATTAGCTTTGTGAATTGATCCGATATCACTTCATGTCCTCGTGAAGTAACTACATTTGGATTAAGACTGAATAGCGATCCAAGCCACAAGCGGTTCTCTTCCTTTGTGCATATATGGTTTATTTTTTTTAAGAGCTTTAAACCTTCGAGTATTCCTGTGAGATACACAGCCTGAGTTTTTTTTTTCTGTACTTAGTTATTATTAGTGCTTGCGAACATGCTTCATATATGCACCGTGCTTTGCCCATCTCTTTCGCCAATTTATTTTTTTTTTAAATCAGTGGGAAAAAGCAACAGCGCTCCCTCTCTCTCTTCTTCAGAGAATTGCTATGTTAATGAATGACTACACACAAACATTGGGAATACGTGACTGGCAAAGCATCACTCCCTCCTTCAGTGCTGCCTTGCCCGATCTGTGCAAACAAACAATGTTATCCTGTCTCCAGGATCATATTTCAAAACTGATTAGCACCGGGTGATCCTGAGCAGGAACCAACAGACAGGAATGGAAAATGGATATTTGTAGGCTACACGGCCTGTTATGTCACAGCTAGCTCAAAGCACTCCAAAAGTAGGCTAGACCAAGAAAGCATGTGCGTTTTAGCTGCCTGAGATTGTTAGTGTCTACAAAAAAAAAAAAAAAACAGCCTAGACTTCTTAGGCTGAGACTACAGAGGAAGAAGTTGTGAATCTTCATTCAAAAAACGTGTGAATATTAACCTCAATTATCCAATCAGGATTTTTATCTGAGCAAGGGGTAATTGGTTTGAGATTATTCATATTTTGCTTTACCTTTTTGCGGTTTTATGTTAATGTTGTATGATTATACAAGTCAAAATCCCTTATTAACAGCAGCAGTTATATTTGTGTTATTTAAGATATTTTTCTGGTATAAAACGTTTTCCTTTTAGTAGTTTTCTCTACTAAAAAGGAAAATGTTTTATACCAGCAAAATATCTCAAATTGAGCTCACGCTGCCAGAGAGTTTGAACATTGTTCACTTGCCAAAACGAAATCCTTGGGATCACCATAATGGGGTCCCCATATTTAGCAATATTTTTTTTAATAGTCAGAAATTACAGTATGGCATTATTACAATTTCCTGATTTTAAGTTACTGATCTGAATGCTGGTTTCAATGGAGCAAATCGTTTCAGACTGAGCATAAGTTTATATTTACAGCTAATCAATGCCATTCCTTCACAACAGCTCTGACTTCTTCTAAGGATCTATCAAAGAAATGCCTACCAGCAATGGCTGGCAAACAAGCACCAAGTTGGGTGAATGCATGTGTATTGGGTGTAATGTAGGACTTTTGGGTCTACCTCTATATGCATTAAAGCATAATGTGAAATGAAAACATATACTATATATACACTTTGTTTTTGTTTTTTTATGTTATTTAAGAAACATTAATTATATTTCTCCCTAATTATGTATAAATATATATATAAAATTATACACAACTAGGGAGAAATATAATGAATGTTTCTTAAATAACATAAACAAAGTAATATAAATAATTATATATATATATATATATATATATATATATATATATATATATAATCAGTTCCTTATATGTGTAATTCAAAAAGTATTAGATTTAAAGTTGTAAACGATAACATGGATTCATTACAATTAAATGTGAGCTGTTAATAATTCCATGTTAACTCATTCCAATTATATATTTACTAGTTAACCAGTTATCCAACAATGGAAATGCATGAAAACCTAAAATGATTGTATTCAATTACCTGCTCTTAAGAAACAATTGTGACCATAAGGCCTCTTTCACACTGACGCGCCTTGAAAGTTGTGCAATTTTGTGGCAACGATTTTGACGCAGTTTCAGGGAATGCCTGTGTAAACTTCAACTCGCATCAAAGTCAGACCAAAATAGTAGCAGGACTGACTTGAAGTTGCACAGATATGAATCATTGTACTCAATGGAAATCATAAGGGAATGATTTGTCATGAGACTTTGCAGTCCCAAGTTGCAGGACAAATCACACAAGTGTGAAAGGGGCCTTAGTAAGCTTGCATGCATATGTGCCCTGGATATGCTTTTCATGTACAATACATACCTGCTCACTTCATGTTCAATTTTTGTAAAAATTGGGTAAGGCATTCTGCTCAATGGCCTACATAATGAGCCTTGGGTTAATCAAGCCAAGCATATAGATTATAGACATTTTTAACCATAGATTGACTTGAATTCAACGCAGGTTTGCTTGGCTTATATGAAACTAGAAGTGGCCAATACAACCCTTTTTATTTATTTACTTTTTTTTTTTTTTATTAAACCAACTGTCCAAATATTTTGAGCTTTTCCATGCATATGGCAAAAACACCAGAAACAAACTGAGACCTCAAACATGAGAAAAGGTCCTTTATGACAGTATTGGTTGATTTACTAATAGTGGTGCACTCAGAATCTGGGGCAGCTGTGCATAGTAGCCAATCAAAATCAAAACTTATTTTTGAGTGGTTGTCATGACCCTCGGTTTCTGTAATTGTAGCCAATCAGCCTTTCACTTCAGCATGTTCAATTGGGCTTTGGCAATAAAACTTGGAAGCTGATTGCTTTCTATGCAGAGATGCACCAAATTTTACACTCTCCAGTTTCAGTAAATATCCCCCTATTTCTCAACTCAAGTCCTCAAGTACGCTCAGCTAGGCAACCAAGAAACTGGGATAATAACCAAGCCTTCAATATTTATTAATAAATGACCCTGCAAGGAAAATAATTCTCACAAACGTGACCTGTTAAAGGGTACTGCACTTGAGAAAATATTATTATACAGGATTTATATAGCACCAACAGTTTACACAGCATTTTACAATGTAGAGGGGGGACAGTACAATTCAGAAGAAATACAAGGGTCCTGCTTATGGAACTTACAATCTAAAGGAAAAATGTTTTAGAACATGTCTACTTTAACCTTTTCTGGACCGCGCGACGCAGATATGCTGCAGCAGGGCGGCCCACCTGTGCCAAATCACATACCTGTACATGATTTTGAGCACTGGATCTGGGTGACCCGCTCCCACTGTGATTGGACACAGCGGGAGCCAATCAGCGGGTTCGGCGGATGCGAAGTTCGCTGGTACCCCACAATGATTCTCAGGGTGGGCAGAACAGCACTCTGCCTATGTAAACAAGGCAGACTGCTGTTCTGTCAGAGGGGAAGATGTAGATCTTGTGTTTCTGCTTAGCAGGAACACAGATCTGTCTCTTCCCCCAGTCAAAGCACCTCCCACACAGTTAAAAAACACTCTCAGGGAACAAATTTAACCCTTTGATCGCCCCTGATGTTAACCCCTTCCCTGCCAGTGTCATTAGAACAGCAACAGTGCATTTTTTTTAGCACGGATCACTGTATTAGTGTCACTGGTCCCCAAATAGTGTCACTTAGTGTCCGAATTGTCTGCCGCAATGTCGCAGTCCCGCTAAAAATCACTGATCTCAGCCATTTACAAAAAAATCTATAAAAAAATTAAAATTCCATAAATCAATCCCATAGTTTGTAGAAGCAATAACTTTTGGGCAAACCGATAAATAACATTTATTGGTATTTTTTTTTTAACCAAAATTATGTAGCAGAATACATATTGGCCTAAATTGATAAAGAAATTAGATTTTTTACATTTTTTTATTGGATGTGTGTATATAGCATAAAGTATCGTAAATAATATTGGGGTGGGGGGGGGGGGTTCAAAATTGACAGTCTTCTTTCTTTATAGTGCACAAAATAAAAACCGCAGAGGTAATCAAATACCACCAAAAGAAAGCTCTATTTGTGGGAAAAAAGGACATCAATTTTGTTTGGGTACAGCGACGCACGACCGCACCATTGTCATTTAAAGTAACGCAGTGTCTTAATGCCTGGTCATGAAGGGGGGGGAACTACAATTTTGGAATCAATTGAATTCTGACAAATATGTCGTTAATTTATGTACTAACAGTATTTATTATAGTCCCTTTTCATTTACCATGCATCTTGTAAGTTTTTCTCAACATTTACATGTGGTTCATGGTTAGGACCAAGTGTAACACACTAGCAAGGGTGCTTTCAAGGGTCACTTTTTATCTCATGGTTTAATTCTTACAAAAAAAAAAAAAAAAAAACTGTTGCAGCAACTGCTTAGGCATCCCTCGCAGCCTTGTACTTTGTCCTCACACCTGTCACTGTCATTCTGCTAGACAGCTTAGTCTGCATATGGAGAATAAAGTAAATTACGGCAGATGAGATTAAAAAAAAGGGAATTTGTATACGAGAACTACCATAACTTCAAATAGTATGGTTTTGAAACATGCATTTTAGAAGATCCATTTTAGCCATAATGTGCATCAGGAAACAATCAGCTGTCAGGATCAAGTAGCTGGTCTTGTTTACTTGAGTGAACAGTGATGTGCGAAAGCAAAGGCTTGCTGTGATTATTGCTACAGCTCAATAGCTCTGGAGCTACCTACAATGCACTGCAAGCCTCACGAGTGTCTGATTCCTGATATTAGAAACAGTATTTGAGGATGAATCATCTTTCTAGGCCTGAATATGGAGGTGTAAAAAGTAAACAAGCGTCTGGGGTTACTATGAATGAATAAAAAAAACATGTTTCTTTTAAGGACTAACGTAATTCCAGCAATTATGGCCAATAAGCAAACATAATCTGCAAACAATAAAAAGCAAAGCTCTGCTTTAATGACTTTCATGGAAATATCTCATTACTATCTTATAACTGCCTATGTAGTAGAAAATAATACACAGTAGCCTAATACTCAATTCACACATTAGACTGCCAGAATCCATGCTGTCATAATATTATCACACATCGACTCCAACTCCATATTAAGTAGATATCAGTTTGCACTACTGTATAATATGTGCGCTTCATGTTTTTTGGTGCAAAGATAGTTGTAAAAAGGCAGGCAGGATTATCAGGTCAGTGACACGAGCATACGTTTATAAAGCAGTCGTGGTCGCATCAATCTAAAATACAAAGCTTAGATACCGGTATATACAAAAATCTGTCACTGATCTAGAACTACATAAGACAGAAGAAGCCATTATATTAGGAAGCCCCAATCCTGCTGAGAAATGCCTTTCTCCAGCAGCAGAACTGCCCTGATTCACCGAGACAGTTGCTTAATCCCAGTCAATAGGTTCATTGTTAAAAACAGTTGTGCTGTGCACTCTGCATCCCATCTCTATGGAATAGATGTACACCGCAACAGGGCTCTGACAATTGGGATTTCTACCAATGAATTCATTCTAGTGAAAATACAAGTTCAAGGCTATACGGCGAGCAGTGTCCCTTCCACAGTGAACACATGGCCAGGATAGGGCTTGGATATTCCTCCCTGCAGGAGAACAAAGGAATGCAGAGCCCAGCTCCCACCGCTCCTCCCATTCACGTGTTTAGCCCTCAACCACAACAAGAACCCCACCACATATACACCGCTGGATCTCATTGTGTGTGCAATTATTTATGATCCACCAAGGGCACGGGGACTGTCTACGACAATGTTACATGCATGTCACATACACGGGGAGTGAGGGGAATGCCAAAAAGCCAGCCTATCCAACACTGCCCTGATTAGAGGTCTACAACATTAGATGATCGGGGAAATGATTCAATGAAAGTATATCGGTGGGGAGAAATTATAGAACACCCTTCAATGCCCTGGCTAGAATAATTAGAGGATGGTGATCTAGCCTGAGGGGATTGAGATATATTCACTGTCTGTCTATCAGTGGGTGAGTAATTAGAATTAAAGCTCACTACACTGCCCTGATCATGGATCTAAAATGGCTATATGATGGGGGAATTTATTTAATGAACGTGTATGGGTGAGGGAGTAAATAAAGCACACCCTGCACTGTCAGGATTACAAGACTAGAACAGTGATGGGGGAATTTATTCAATAACAATGAATGTGTGAGGGAGTAAATAAAGCACACCCTGCACTGTCAAGATTACAAGTCTAGAACAGCTATATGATGGGGGAATTTATTCAATAAAAATGTATGGGTGCACAGTACATAAAGTACACCCTGCACTGTCAGAATCACAGGTCTAGAACTGTTATATGATGAGGGAATTTATTAAATGAATGTGTATGGGTGGATACTAAATAAAGCGCATCCTGCACTGTCAGGATCACAAGTCTAGAACTGTTATATGATGGGGGAATTTATTCAATGAACGTGTATGGGTGGATAGTAAATAAAGCACACTCTGCGCTGTCCTGATCAGAGGTCTAGAACAATTAGATTCTATGGATCCGGTCTAGGAAAGGGGGGGGGGGGGGGGATTTAAAGAATGCTATCAGTGGGGAGAAAATAAAGCTGAACCTGCACTGCCTTGGCTAGAACAACTAGATGATGGGGATCTAACCTCAGGGGATTGAGATATATTCAATGAAAGTCTATCAGTGGAGGATAAATCAAAGCTTAACTGCACTGCCTTGGCTAGAACAATTGCACTGATAGTGCACTGATAGTGCACTGTTCTGACCATGGGGCTAATACAGTTTATAGGATGGGGGAATTTATTCAAAGGACGTGTATAGTGGGTAGTAAATAAAGCACACCCTGCACTGTCCTGATCAGAAGTCTAGAACAATTAGGTAGTGGCAATCTAGTCTAGCTTTTGTTTTTTCAATGAACGTCCATCAAAAAGGGAGAAAGTGTACGTGTGGGAGAGTAATTTAAGCACACCCTGCACTGTCCTAATCAGGGGTCTAGAACGATTAGATGATGGGGGGATTTTTCAATGAAAGTGTATGAGTGGGGGGGGGGGGTAATTAAAGAATACCCTGTACTGTTCTGATCAGATGTCTAGGATAATTAGATGATAGAGGAAATTAGTCAATGAAAGCATGGGAGTAATTAAAGCATACCCTGTACTGTCCTGATCAGAACAATTAGATGATGGAGAAATTATTCAATTAAAGGCTATGATTGGAGGAGAAATTAAAGCACACCATGTACTGCCCTGATCAGGGGTTTAGAACAATTAGATGACGGGGAAATTATTCAATGAATGTGTATGAGTGGGGGAGTAATTAAAGCACACCATGTACTGTCTAGAACAATTAGGTAGTGGGATTCTAGTCTAGGGGGAGTTATTATCAATGCACTTGGGGCTGATGTCTTGGTCTATATATCATCATCCTATTTTCACATGTAATCCCCCAGATGAGCCAGGCTAATGACACCGTAATGGACGCTAAAGAGCTGCCAAGCGATCCACGACGCGACTCAGTAACACTACGCCAAATATAGAGCCGTGTGTTATTTTTACCCAGCATGGCAGCCCTTCAGGAACATGATCTCACCCACCCATTGTCTGCTCTCCACTCCCTATTATCCCTCCATGCCATGACTTTCCCCCCCTCTGTAGCGCTGAGATCGTCCCAGTATCTTTTGTAAAAGGCTTAGAAAATCGCCCCATCAGCTCCCCTTCCACACACACAGTCAGCGAATGCTGAGGTTACATAATACAACATTTCCAGGAACTCCCGTGTGCGTGTGTGTGCCGGCAACAGGAGACAGGACCTGGTATGGCTCATCGCTGCCATTCACAGATGACACCGCAATTCCTCCTCATTCACTGATCGCTATAATTCCTTCTCATTCATTCACTGATCATCACTAGAGTTACTTCTCTGATCATCACTAGAATTCCTTATTTTTCATTCACTGATCCCAACTAGAATTACTTCTCTGATCATTACTAGAATTCCTTCTCATTCAACTGATGATCACTAGAATTCACTAATCATCACTATAATTCCTTCTCATGCATTCACTGATCATCATCACTATAATGCTTTTTTCATTCATTCACTGATCATCATCACTATAATGCTTTTTTCATTCATTCACTAATCATCACTATAATTCCTTATCATACGTTCACTGATCATCACTATAATTCCTCATCATACATTCACTGATCATCATTACTAGAATTCCTTCTTATACATTCACTGATCATCGCTAGATCTGTGCTACCCAGGGTGATGCTGGATCTATGGAAGCCTCCCATCAGGATAGTTTGTGAACAATAGAGGAAGATTCCCACACATGGTTTCCTTGTAGTGGAGGATGACATGCTGCTTCATTAGGTAACTGATGGATCTCCTGCGCCAAATATCACAATCAATACATAGAGCAGCGACAACAACAAGCTGGAGCCCCGCCGCCTCCCTCCCTACACACGGTACACGGGTTATGCAATGTATGAAAGAATGAGTGAGCCGAACCCTCCCCCGACTCCCAGACAACAAAAGGACAAATCATTCCACCAAACATTTCACCTACCGGCCCTCACTGCACACTCTATAGGGGACAATCACAGCACCCCACATACATACACATTCTATGGGGGACGATCACAGCGTTACACATTCTATAGGGGACGATCACTCATACATACACATTCTATAGGGGACGATCACAGCGTTACACATTCTATAGGGAATGAACACAGCACCTCACATACATACACATTCTATGAGGGGACGATCACAGCATTACACATTCTATAGGGGACGATCACAGCACCCCACATACATACACATTCTATGATGGACGATCACAGCATTACACATTCTATAGGAGACGATCACAGCACCCCATACACATTATATGGAGAACGATCACAGCATTACTCATTCTATAGGGGATGATCACAGTACCCCATACACATTCTATGGGGAACGATCACAGCACCCCACATACATACACATTCTATGGGGGACGATCACAGCACCCCAGATTATATAGTGAACGATCACAGCACCCCACATACACATTCTATAGGGGACGATCTCAGCACTACACATACACACTCTATATACACGTGCAGTGCCGTGCACTGTTTTGATCTTAGTGTTGATTCCAATTCCCAGCAGTGATAGATGGATGCTTGTGACAGATCCATTCACCTAGAGCACACACATGTATATGAAGATCAGGAGCCAATGCCAATGCTGACACATGTCACAGATGAATGGTTGCATTGTCACATTACCTGTCAGAGGTGTGATCCAAGGCAGAGTATCCTTAGGACATGTTAGTATCCAGAGGTGGGCGATCAGACGTAGCAGTAGTAGTAGGTAAGTAAGGGATGGTAGACTAGGAGAGTGATGCTGAATCGGGCACTAGCACCTCCTGTGTGTGCGGCGTGTACTCGCTCCCGTCCCCACTCCAGTCTCCAGCCTGTAGAGATCTGTGTTAGTAGGTCAATACTCCTCAGTGTTACTCTCTGTGCACTTCCAGGCTTTGCGCTGACTCAAGCGAGCTCCGCCCCGCGGGCCAATCGTTTCGGCGGCGCTTTGAGTCGCCGACCAATGGGAGTGCGGAGCCGGAGACAGGGGGCGGGGGGTGTAGGAAGAATGAAGAAGTCTGCTTGTGAACACAGTGTGACTGTAGAACGTGGAGCTCTTGTCCTGTGGATTGCATAACTAGAGCCGGAGGGAGAAGGGTGGGAGGGGACGGGGACATTTACGTAACCGGCCGACAGGAATACGTAGCGCTGTGCTAGAGGGTTAACCCCTAAGAGGCATCGGGATAAGGGCAGCCTGGAGACGTGCCCGCCTTTGTTTATATGGGCAATGAATGGAAGAGGGTCGCAGTGTGTGAAGAGACATCACCGGTGCATTATGGGGGGGGGGGGGGGGGGTAGTAATGTCAGAGTGGTGGTGATGACGTCACTGTGGACGAGAGGAACGTCAGCAGGCTGAGTGAATGAGCGGAGCGGCGTGGTGTACGGCGACACGTTGTAGTCTATTGTTTGTGATCAGCGCTCACTCCTCTTCCAGGAAAGCAGCCATCACTCTATTCCCTCTACCTGATCCTGTCATCACTCCTCTCCACCAATCACCTCCTCTGTTATCCCCCCAATTCCATAGCCCTCTCCTTTCCTTATGGCTCCTACACACTATAAGACAACCGGGCCAACATTTCCATCGCAGGAACGATCAGCCAATTTTCTCATAGTGTGTACACAACTTTCCACAGCCAATTCCAACCTTCCAAATTTTTTTCTGATACGGGAAACAGAACAAGGATTTTCCTTTAACCACTTTCAGCCCCGGACCATTTTGCTGGCTTAAGACCAGACCACTTTTTGCGATTCGGCACTGCGTCGCTTTAACTGACAATTGCGTGGTCGTGCGACGTGGCTCCCAAACACAATTGATTCCCCCTTAACCGATTCAGCCCCGGAAGATTATATCCCCTTCCTGACCAGAGCACTTTTTGCGATTTGGCACTGTGTTGCTTTAACTGACAATTGCGCGGTCGTGCAACATTGCACCCAAATAAAATTGACGTACTTTTTTTCCCCACAAATAGAGCTTTCTTTTGGTGGTATTTGATCACCTCTGCGGTTTTTATTTTTTGCGCTATAAACAAAAATAGAGCGACAATTTTGAAAAAAACACATTATTTTTTACTTTTTGTTATAATAAATATCCCCCAAAAATATATAAAAAAACATTTTTTTCCCTCAGTTTAGGCCGATACGTATTCTAAATATTTTTGGTAAAAAAATCGCAATAAGCGATTATTGATTGGTTTGCGCAAAAGTTGTAGCGTTTACAAAATAGGGGATAGTTTTATGGCATTTTTATTAATAATTTTTTTTTTTTACTAGTAATGGTGGCAATCAGTGATTTTTATTGCGACATTATGGCGGACACATCGGACATTTTTGACACATTTTTGGGACCATTGTCATTTATACAGCAATCACTGCTATACAAATGCAGTGTTTCCTGTGTAAATGACACTGGCAGTGAAGGGGTTAACCAGTGGGTGGCAGTGTAGGGGTTAAGTGTTCCTAGGGGTGTGTTACTAACTGTTGGGGGCTGGGCTTTCTTTTAGTGAACACTGATCTCTGCTCCAATCACATGGAGCAGAGATCAGCCTCACTTGTTGCTAGGCAGAACTGGGAGATGCTGTTTACAATGGCATCTCCTAGTTCAGCCACCCCGTGAGACGATCGCGGGTATGCCCGCAGCGATCTAGTCCATGGGACCCGCGACCGGACTCACGGCGCGCTTGCGATGGCAGGGGGGCAAATTTAAAGGGACGTACAGGTAGGCCCATTTGCCTGCTCGTGCCATTCTGCCAACGTACATCGGCGTGCGCCGGTCGGGAAGTGGTTAATGTGTACCGTTTTCTCATGAGAAAATAAAGATTGCGATCAGAAAGAACTAAAAAAAAACTTTGTGGTATGAGAATTTTCATATATTGCTATGAAACAATGAGAACAACTGAACAATAGTTTGCCAGATTTTTTTTTATAGTGTGTATGTAGCACAACCCCTGGAGGAGCCGCTTACATTTTTGTGCCTGGGTTTCTCACGGGTGTTGCAGAACTACAAGTCCCATCATGCCTCTGGGAGTAATTGTAGCTGCCAGCCTTGCAATGCCAAATGGGAAATGTAGTTCCACAACAGCTGGAGGGCCCCAGCTTGCCTACCCCTGCCTTAGCACAAAGCTCCCGCAGCGTGCCCGCTCACCGCTGAGTGGGCTGACATGTCTAAGGCCAAAGCCCCAATGACGTCACTCCCTCACGTGCACGGGAGTCCTCCAATTTGGCACAATCCGCCGGATCTTCAGAGCGCATGCGCCACTAACGTCGTCCCCGCTCGCCATTTTGTATGGGCAATTTTTACGCAATTCTGTGTGTAATGCATAGGCCATTCACTTCAATAGGCACATTTGTTGCTCAAAATAAATTTTTGGGTGACAAGCTTTACATGATTTTTAAAGGCGCATTTTGCTGCAATTGCAGCACAGCAACGCTTCAGTGAGCACTGGAGGGGAGGAACAGAGAGCCGGTCTCTCTGCAGTAGAGGTCGACCGCTATGGGTTTTTCTCTGGCCGATGCCGATACCGATATTTAGAAATTGCCATGGCCGATATATGATGCCGATTTTTTGGGCCGATATGTTAGGCCGATTATTTATTTATTTTTCCATCTTCATCTCATAAAATCTAACAGACACTGGGGCGTTTTTCAGGCGCTTTAAAGTAGCGCCTGTAAAGTGCCTGCAAAACGTCTCCCCTGCAGTCTGTGTGGAAGCCCCGAGTGCTTTCACACTGAGGAGATGCGCTGGCAGGACGTTTAAAAAAAAGTCCTGCAAGCAGCATCTTTCGAGTGGTGTATACCGCTCCTCCACCACTCCTGCCCATTGAAATGAATGGGCACCGCTGCCGAAGCACCTGCAATGCGATTTGGCAGCGGCGCTTCACGGGCACATTTAACCCCTTCCTGGGCTGCTAGCTGGATTATAAGTGCCCCGCTAAAATGACGGTAAAGCGCCGCTAAAACTGGCAGCGTTTTACCGTCAACGCCTGCTTGCTCCAGTGTGAAAGCAGCCTTAAGTGATACAGAAAATTTCTTACATTTATTAAACAAAACAAACATCCAAACAGTTCACTGTATAATTTAGAATGAAATATTTTGTATATATATATATATATATATATATATTTTTTTTTTTTTTTTATATATATATTACACAAAAACAGGTAATCAAAACTTTTGGGTGAAAAAAAATGGGCTAACTTTACTGTTTTTTTATTTTTTTTTTTTAAATCTGTGTATTTTTTCCCCAAAAAATTTAGTTTGAAAGACCGCTGCGCAAATACCGTGTGACATAAAATATTGCAACGACCGCTATTTTATTCCCTAGGATCTCTGCTAAAAAAAAATATATATATATATATATATATACGTTTTGGGGGTTCTAAGTGAATTTCTAGCAGAAAATACAGGATTTTTATTTGTAAGCATCAAGTGTCAAAAAAGATTTAGTCTTTAAATGGTTAAACTGAGAACTCTATACACTGAGATGAGTTCATTCATTCAAGTGTAAACATTGTATCTTTTTGATCTTTTCTTGGCAGACTGCCCAGAGAGGAGACAAGTGGCTTCACTCAAGTCTCCAGGCAACTTACACTGACTTCTATTACTGAAGTCATTTGCAAGTCGCGCTGAATATATCATCGGCCTTTTTTAACAGCACAATCAGCCGATGCCGATTAATTAAAAAACGCCAAATATCGGCCGATATATCGGTCGACCTCTACTCTGCAGGCTCAAGACCAAGAGCTGAGTGATCAGCGGATTTTGATTGCTCAGTTCTTGTTCTTAGAAGCAGCGGGGACAGATGCTACAGCCAACATAGGTCAGTATGTATGTTTGTTATTTTTCAGTTCCCGCACTTCTCTTTTAACAATTTGACAAAACTTTGTGTATCAGTATTGCTTGGACCAAGAAGAAAGGAACACTCCAAATGCTTGTGTAGCACTCTGGTGTTTGGGCTGGTAAATGTAGTTGCCCTGGTTAATTTTTAGTAGATCCACTGATTCCTCTGTAGTTCTGGACTTGCTGCACAATCTCTCTTCTGTTGCTAGGTGGCGTTATGCTGGTGACATTAGATAGACAAGGGCTTAGCAAGTTCAGGTTATGAATGGATGGGGTGTCTCAGCCAATTGGCAGGGGTCTCTTTAACCCCTTGGTCTGCTGGGAAAGCCTATTTATTTGGATGCAGTCAAGTGATCGGGGTCCTGTGTGACCTGGATGGCTGTCTGGGTGGACGTGTGTTATGCTGCCGTGGGCTGCTTGGCCGGAAGCCTGAGGCCTATCCCAGGGACATCTGGCTACTAGGCTGTCTGAGGGCCTATCCAGAAGCAGGGTAGGGACTGCAGGATTGGAGTCCAACCAAGAGTAACGGTTCAGGCGGACGGGGAACCAGTTGTGGTTGGAGGTAGAGGGGAAGCTGTCACCACTAAGGGACCATCCACCTTCTTACTGGAGACCACTGTGAGTAAGTTGGAGCCAGTATCAACCGGGGATGGTGAAAAAGTGGGAAAACTTCAGCCAGTGCCTAGCCAGGGATCAAGCAGCACAGCAGGGGTGATGCTTGAGGAGTATCTGTGAGTGCCAAGCCAGGAACCCAGCAGGGAAGTGGGGGTGACGCTTGAGGAAGATACCGAGTTATGGAAGTGAAGGAGCTCCGGGAATCCAGTGGCGATTGGGTGTCAGAGTTTAGTGAGAGACTGGGAGCTTGGTGAGTGAAGACCTACAGTGAGAGACTTAACCAATGGTTAAATACAACTACCGTTAGTCACTGTTACAAGATTTGTTGCCATAGGAGACAGTGGTCCTACCTATACAGAAGCGGTATCTGGCTGGAGGCCTTCCACTGTATTGTTGTCTACCTATAGAAGTCTCGGAGTCTGCCAATTAACATTGCATCTACTTAAAGGTGTCCTTGCCATAACCCTCTCTCTTTTGCATTCAAAAAGTGTGTAGCGCCCATCACTCCATCTTGCATTACACCCACCATGCCTTTTAACTCACTCTACAAAGAGGAATGTCAGCTCCCCCTTACTTTGGAGGTCACCATCAGGCCTTTGAAAGTCCAGGACCTTGCTACACTTGTCCTGAAAATTTAAATGTTAATGCAAATGAAAAAGTCTCACAAGCAATACTTGCTTTACAATGCTGTTTTTGTAGTAAAAGTCCAATCCCTGTTAGAAAATGACAGGCTCTTTGTTTCATTAAGACACACCCTAGGAATGATAAAGGGCTGGTGAAATCTGTTTCATGGTAGTGCAAGAAGTGATGGAACAGATTGGTGTATATGTCGGTAAGGTTTTAGATGAATGTGTCACAGCTCTGACAGAACTTTCACAAGTGTCTCTCTTGTAAAGTGGTGGAGTTTTCCAGGCAGAGAAGCAGTTTTTTAGAAGGTGAGGGGAAATTACAAATATCAGTGCCATAGTAACTTAAAGCAGAATGCCACGCAAAAGTAGAAGTACTTCTTTAAGTCAACCCCCAAACCTCCTCTGCCTAACTTGGCATGTCATTGCGGAGGGTGGGAGCGTGTACCTAGTTTTGACAGGTATCCACTCTTACTTCCTTTTAGATCACCTAGGCGATCCAAATGGAAGTTCTCCTCCCCCCTCTCTCCCCGCAGTCTTTTTTTTCCCCTGGCTTTCTTTCTCATGAAAGTGATCCAAGCGGCTCAGTAGCCACTGGATCGCTTTCCAAAAGTGGCAGGAGGGGGAGTACCCCCGGCGACGTCCCTCACTGGTGTTTCTTGGGCTGACCATTTTCACTAGCACCCAAGAAACTATCCCAGGCAATGAGAGATTAGATTGTCTTTGATTACCTCTATGGCCTTGGAGGAGCAATGTCATGTTTACTTCTGGTCTAGAGCAGATGTAAACAAACATTTTTTCAAAATTAAAAAGATCAAAAAATATTTATTGTGCTTTTAACCACTTGAGACCTCCTTTTGCACGAGCGGCCTGCGCGCTCTGTGATCGGCGAGTCTATGAGACTCGCCTGATCACCGATCCGAGCAAGGGGTCGATCCCGACCCCTTATCACGTGATCAGCTGTCAGCCAATGACAGCTGATCATGTGATACAATGGAGCCGGTAATCGGCTATTATTCCTCCTCGCGCTGACAGCGCGAGGAGAAAAAAAAAGAGCCGATCACCGGTGGCTGTGATCGGGACATCAGTCCCGATCACGGCCAGCCCTGCCAGTGCCCACCTGCCCCCTGCCAGTGCCACCTCAATAAAAAATAAGTGCCACCCAGCAGTGCCCATAGTGCCACCCAGCAGTGCCACCCAGCAGAGCCCACAGTGCCCACAGTGCCACCCAGCAGTGCCCACAATCTGCCTCAACAAAGGTGCTGCACCCCAGTGCCACATATCCGTGCCCATTAATGTCATCTATCAGTGCCCAGCAGTGCCACCTATCAGTGCCCATCAGTCCCATCTATCAGTGATACCTATCAGTGCCCCTTAGTGCCACCCATCTGTGCCCATCAGTGCCACCTTATCTGTGTCCATCGGTGCCGCCTTATCTGTGCCTATTAGTGCCGCCTTATCTGTGCCTATCAGTGCCCACCAGTGCAGCCTATCAGTGCCCACCAATGCAGCCTATCAGTGCCCACCAGTGCAGCCTATCAGTGCCGCCTCATCAGCGCACTTCAATGAAGGAGAAAAATGACCTGTTTGCAAAATTTTATAACAAACTATTGGGTTTAAGTGCCCAGTATGCAAGTGGTTAAAGATAAAGGAGAGACTTTGGGTCTTTTTGACCACAGATCTCTCCATAAAGAGGACCTGTCACCCTTATTTCTATTAAAATGGATGTTTACATGCCTAGTATAAGGAGTAAAAGTAAAAAAAAATTCAAGGGACAGTGTAAAAATAAAATAAATAAGACAAAACAATGTAAAGGGCCCTCATCCCTCCATACTCGCATGCAGAAGAAATGCATACGTAAGTCGCACACACACATATGTAAACAATGTTCACACCACACATTTGAGGTATCGCTGCAAACATTAGAGCGAGAGCAATAATTCTAGAACTAGACCTCCTCTGTAACTCTAAACAGGTAACCTGTAAAAAAATAAAAATAAATAATTGTTTACTCAGCGTAACATCATATTTCATATTTACAAAACATCAGGGTATATATTATGTCTTTTTTTTTATTAATTAAAGTGTATCTTTCCCAAAATATTGCATTTGAAAAACTGCTATGCAAATACAAATAGATAATGTTAGGGGGTTATAAGTCATTTTCTAGCAAACAATACTGGTTTAAACTTGTGAGTCAGGTCTGAGGGACCAATGCCAAGAGCAGTGGTGCTGCTGAGGAGAGAGAGCTAGGTGGCATAGCATTTTTACTTATGTTTTGTTTATGAAGATTCCTCTACATGGGTCATTTATGAACTTTTATTTTTCTTTTTGTTCAATAAAAGTGTGTTGCAAGCCCTTAAAGTGATTGTAAAGTCTCATTTAAAAATAAATAACAAACATGTTATACTTACCTTCTCTGTGCAGTTGGTTTTGCACAGAGCAGCCCGGATCCTCCTCTTCTTGGGTCCCTCTTTGCTGCTCCTGGCTCCTCCCTCTAATCGAGTACCCCCACAGCAAGCAGCTCTTTATGGGGACACCCGAGCCGAGTCAGAGCTCTGTCTATCCATTCAGGCATGGAGCCCGGACCTAGCCCTGCCTCTTCGCTCCCCTGATTGGCTGACTGACTTTGAAAGCCACGGGAGCCAATTGCGCCACTGCTGCATCTCAGCCAATCAGGAGGAGTGTCCCAGACAGCTTAGGCATTTGTGGACATTGCTGAGAGAAAAGGGGCTCAGGTAATTAATTGGGGGGTGCTGGGTAGGCTGCTACACAGAATGCATTAAGCTAAAAAAAAAAAAACCTGCCTTTACATGTCCTTTAACCACAATTTGAACTGAGGTAAACAAATTAAAAAGTGCAATACTACTCATATGACAGTGGTTGCATAAAGCACACAGATACGGTATATGCTTCACACAACCCCGGCACATAACTGCATACAACCGCAACCTCTTTTTCATTTCAGTGGTCAGCTATACGCAGCAGCTGCATTTTCCTGGTGAGTGATTATGCAGGCTCTGTATGTTGTACAGTCTAGTTACATCTGTATATGAGGTCTAAAAATCCACATTTTTAAAGATTATCACCTGTTTACCTTTCTAGCAAAATAGCAAATACATGTTTATTCATCACCACAATAATCACTGAAATACATAAAGTGTGACATTGGGGCTTATTTACGAAAGGCAAATCCACTTTGCACTACAAATGCAAACTACAAGTGCAAAGTGCACTTTAAATTGCACTGAAAGTGCACTTGGAAGTGCAGTCGCTGTAGATCTGAGGGGTAGATCTGAAATGAGGGGAAGCTCTGCTGATTTTATTATCCAATCATGTGCAAGCTAAAATGCTGTTGTTATTTTCCTTGCACATCCCCATCGGATCTACAGCGACTGCACTTCCAAGTGCATGCAAAGATGTAAACACACAGTGGCCCCACTCTGGCCTGTACATCAAATTTGCTAGCATTATAAAGGGTGTGGTAAAACTCTGCAGAATTCTTTTGGACCTCTGTAACACAATTGTCCATGCTTGCAATAGATTCGTGTACAGTTGTGTTCAAAATAATAGCAGTCCAACATCACTAACCAGATTAATCACTGTTTTTGGCAGTGTTGCTAACCGTCAGTATTTTTACTTGGCAGCCAGCAAAAACCAGGCACTTTTCTCCTGCCAGTAAATGTAAGAGGAAAAGGTTGCCAGTAAAAAATATGGCCGTGTCGCTTGGCTCGGAACTGGGCAAGCACAGCTCGGGTCCAGAGCCGGCCAGGACCATTCAACTGGCCGTGCCAGTAAATTTTGGGTGTTGTGTCAGTAAATTTCAATCTGGTAGATTGGCAACACTGGTTTTTGGTATAAATTATTTTTCTACATGGCAAATAATTTACTAGTAGGTGTAGTAGAGTAATATAGAACCAACAGTCATGACATGCATGCTGCTGATTCTGTGTAATTGAATCATTAATTGAAAGGGGCGTGCTCAAAATAATAGCAGCCCAACATCACTAACAAGATCAATTACTGTTTTTGGTATAAATTACATTTCTACATGGCAAATGATTTACTAGTAGGTGCAGTAGAGTAATAGAGAACCAACAGTCATGACATGCATGCTGCTGATTATGTATAATTGAATTGTAGCGCCACCCCCACAAGGACCACTGTAATATACGGGTCTTCTGTCCCACACCAGTGATGACTCACCCTCCCCAGGATCTCAGTAACACCAAAACACTGTTTAAACTTTTAGCTGGGCTTTATTAGAACTAGCAAAAAAAAAAAACTGAAAAGAGATAAACTGATTAAAAGAATACAAATATTAAGTGCAATAAAATGCTACAACTTCTCAGTAAAGGAAAACAGGATTTGTGTTCATTCACTTTAACCGCCAGTGGGAGGCCTTGCCTGAAATGCACTGAACAAGTGGTGAACAAACTGTACAATACAATACAAAGAATAATGTTCAACAATTCCCCAAAAGTGATATTATTGACTATAAGATCCTACCTAGGTCTTGTAGGTTCTAGCTAACCACTGGCCAGTGGGAATTCTATTCACACAAACACACATAGAGTCTGCCAGCGTTGGGGCCCTTTAAATCCTGTGTTTGAGTACTCAGACTTTTGTGAAGTAAATTTGTAATCCACCGATTGGAAAAGGATATCTTCACAAAGTGTCACAAAGATTAACAGATGTGGAGATCCACCTTCAGATAGAGCTGCATTAACAGTAAATAGGAGCTAGCAGCTAGATCCACATACACAAGGATGGCAGAAGATCTCTCACCATTAGATGTACTTGATATATCTTTCTTCCAGCAATTGGTAGATTGATCGCTGTCTCAGTTGACTGGATGGTGATGTGAGCAACACATGCCACAGAAACCTCCAAACAGGATAATGATGATGATTGCTGCAGCACTGAAATTGGTCTCTAGATTTCTCTGCACTGTTAGCACATCTTTAGTAATCAGGCAGAATAACACACTGCAAACTCCCCTCTCAAGTGTGCACCTTCCTTTAGGAGAGTCACAGGCTCTGGAAGTGTTCAAGAGTTAAACACATGGGATATTTTCTTCTGTCTGCCTGCCACCATGCCAGTCTGTCTCTCCTCCTGTGTCCTCCTCTCTCTCCCCCAATCACAGCTCTCCTGAGTAGCTATCCAATCCTGTCTTTCATTGTTTTTGTTGTTAGAGGTGGGCTTCTTTCTTAGCTATAGCAGGACCCAATCTGCCTTCAATCCTGCAGCTATCAGTTTAGCCAGAAAATGCAATGCAATGTTTCAGAGAGCAATATTCTGCTTATATTACAGAGGCAATACTAAGCCTGTGCTACAGAATCATTAATTGAAAGGGGCGTGTTCAAAATAATAGCAGCGTGGCATTCAATTAGTGAGAACATTCGGACAGCAAATGTTGTACATATTGGGTATAGTGCATTTCTCTCTGAAAATCTGAGTAAAACGGAAAAGAACAGTGTAGTTCAATAAAACGTTGATTGAAGAGGGGAAACATATAAAGAAGTGCAGGAACTAATAGGTTGCTCAGCTAAAATGATCTCAAATCCTTTAAAATGGCAACCAAAACCAGAAAGACATGAAAGAAAAGACAAATGCAGACACTGCTATTTTTTGGTAAAGCCTAATATTCCTTTTTCTTCACGTTCTGTAAAGTAATAACACATTTTAACCACTTCAATACTAGGCACTTTCGTCTGCCCTTAATTCAGTGGCTCCTCCGGGGATAGCACTAAATGTTTTTTTTGTTTTCACTTATGAGACTTTGGATAACTTGCATCAACTATGAGCACTAAGGAATATGGAAGTGTATGAGACTTACCAATGATATTTTGCACTATATGTCATATAGCCTTACGTGTATGTCCAGCCAAAACCTTTTTTATTTTTATGTTTTATTTTTTATGTAGTTTTGGATGATGTCGGGAAAGGTTAGAATCTTTGTAGGCTCTGAAAAGTGTCCATTTTTGTTTTGGGACTCCGTGTATATTCATACTCCATTTTTTTGTGCTGCAGTTTGGTAATCTGTCATAGAAATGGGACATATTTATTATAATATTGCATTTAATTTAATTAATGTGTTGTATTGCTTTGCAGTTTGCACCAATTGTTTTGTCAGATTATAGGCAATCCCTGAATACTCAAAGTCCATACCCCTTTAAGTCCATACCAGGTGACGGGGCCAGCGACGCCTCCTTTGCTGGCCCCGGCTACCTGGAGACGCGCTCAAAATGAGTGGACTTTCCTCTGCGTGTGCCATTCTGCCGACGTACATCGGCGTGCGCTGTTCGGGAAGTGGATATAGTAAAAAAAAATGATAATTTCCCACCTACCAGAAACCGGTTTTTAGTGGTTGCTCCTGACGTGGAACATATAGTGACATTTATAGGTTTGCCCTAGGGTAAATTATTTCAGAATAAAAGTGAGCGGAGGCAGCGACAAGGTTATCAATGCTGCCCATGAATGCTCATTACTGCTGTGCATCAATGCCCATCAGTGCCACCCATCAGTGCCCATCTGTACTGCCTATCCATACCGCCTATCCGTGCCCACCAGTGCCGCCTATCAGTACCTGCCACTGACGCCTATCAGTGCCCACCAGTGCCTCCTACTAGTGCCCATCAGTGCCGCCTATCAGTGCTCATCAGTGCCACCCATCAGAGCCACCTATCAGTGCAGTATAGTGGGGGAAAAGGGGGGGAAGAGGATGGGGGGAAGCGGTGGGAAAGGGGTAGAATCTGGGAACAAGAGACCCTTGTGCAGGGGAAGAAATAGCAATATTAAGAAAAAAAGAAAGAAAGGTAGAGCTAGGTCCAGGAGGTCAGCCAGGTTGCGAAACCCCCTGAAGATAGGCATCGGTGTATACAAAATGTTGCCAAGGTCTCTAAAGAACTCCTCCCAATTGTGCGAGTTAGCTGTGAGATTCTCCATGTCCCTAAGTTCATTGACTTTGGAAAACCACAAAGATTTTAACGGCAGGTTCTCGGATCTCCAACATAGGGGGATGTATGCCTTATGCCGCGTACACATGTAGCCGACTATCCGGCGGACTTAGTCTGGCGGTGGCCCGGTCTTCTGTCGCCGTCTTCTGTTCTTCTCTTCAGATGTTGCCTCGTCGCTGTCTCCGCTCACAATGGCAGGGAGGCGGCGCGCGGCGACTTATATAGGGACATCGCCGGATGATGTCCCCGCCCATTATGATGTCACAGTCCCAGAGGATGCTGGGACTGTGACATCATAATGGGCGGGGACATCACCCGGCAATGTTCCTATATAAGTCACCGCGTGCCGCGTCCCTGCCATTGTGAGCGGAGGCAGCGACGAGGCAACATCTGAAGAGAAGAACAGAAGACGGCGACAGCGGCGACAGAAGAACCGAAGAGGGGGACAAGACCCCTGAAGTCGGAAGAAGAGGGCGGCGGCGAAGAAGAAAGCCGAGCTCCTCCGCTAGTAAAAGAGCTAGCAGAAGATAGCGGAGGAGTCCGGCGAGAAGACCCCCGAAGACAGACAGAAGACCCCCGGTGCTGTGCAATAAACTATTTTAACCCTTGTGTGTTGTGTTTTTTTTTACTTTTTTTCACAGGTGAATGGGTAGGGGTACATTGTACCCCATACTCATTCACATAGGGTGGGGGGCTGGTATCCGGGGGCCCCCTTATGAAAGTCCATACCCCTTTAAGTCCATACCAGGTGATGGGGCCAGCGACGCCTCCTTTGCTGGCCCAGGCTACCTGGAGACGCGCTCAAAATGAGCGGACTTTCCTCTGCGTGTGCCATTCTGCCGACGTACATCGGCGTGCGCTGTTCGGGAAGTAGATATAGTAAAAAAAAAAGATCATTTCCCACCTACCAGAAACCGGTTTTTAGTGGTTGCTTCTGACGTGGAACATATAGTGACATTTATGGGTTTGCCCTAGGGTAAATTATTTCAGAATAAAAGTGAGCGGAGGCAGCGACAAGGTTATCAATGCTGCCCATAAATGCTCATTACTGCTGTGCATCAATGCCCATCAGTGCCACCCATCAGTGCCCATCTGTACTGCCTATCCATACCGCCTATCCGTGCCCACCAGTGCCGCCTATCAGTACCTGCCACTGACGCCTATCAGTGCCCACCAGTGCCTCCTACTAGTGCCCATCAGTGCCGCCTATCAGTGCTCATCAGTGCCACCCATCAGAGCCACCTATCAGTGCAGTATAGTGGGGGAAAAGGGGGGAAAGAGGATGGGGGGAAGCGGTGGGAAAGGGGTAGAATCTGGGAACAAGAGACCCTTGTGCAGGGGAAGAAATAGCAATATTAAGAAAAAAAGAAAGAAAGGTAGAGCTAGGTCCAGGAGGTCAGCCAGGTTGCGAAACCCCCTGAAGATAGGCATCGGTGTATACAAAATGTTGCCAAGGTCTCTAAAGAACTCCTCCCAATTGTGCAAGTTAGCTGTGAGATTCTCCATGTCCCTAAGTTCATTGACTTTGGAAAACCACAAAGATTTTAACGGCAGGTTCTCGGATCTCCAACATAGGGGGATGTATGCCTTATGCCGCGTACACATGTAGCCGACTATCCGGCGGACTTAGTCTGGCGGTGGCCCGGTCTTCTGTCGCCGTCTTCTGTTCTTCTCTTCAGATGTTGCCTCGTCGCTGTCTCCACTCACAATGGCAGGGAGGCGGCGCGCGGCGACTTATATAGGGACATCGCCGGATGATGTCCCCGCCCATTATGATGTCACAGTCCCAGAGGATGCTGGGACTGTGACATCATAATGGGCGGGGACATCACCCGGCGATGTTCCTATATAAGTCGCCGCGTGCCGCGTCCCTGCCATTGTGAGCGGAGGCAGCGACAAGGCAACATCTGAAGAGAAGAACAGAAGACGGCGACAGCGGCGACAGAAGAACCGAAGAGGGGGACAAGACCCCTGAAGTCGGAAGAAGAGGGCGGCACGAAGAAGAAAGCCGGGCTCCTCCGCTAGTAAAAGAGCTAGCAGAAGATAGCGGAGGAGTCCGGCGAGAAGACCCCCGAAGACGGACAGAAGACCCCCGGAGCTGTGCAATAAACTATTTTAACCCTTGTGTGTTGTGTTTTTTTTTACTTTTTTTCACAGGTGAATGGGTAGGGGTACATTGTACCCCATACTCATTCACATAGGGTGGGGGGCCGGTATCCGGGGGCCCCCTTATGAAAGTCCATACCCCTTTAAGTCCATACCAGGTGACGGGGCCAGCGATGCCTCCTTTGCTGGCCCCGGCTACCTGGAGACGCGCTCAAAATGAGCGGACTTTCCTCTGCGTGTGCCATTCTGCCGACGTACATCGGTGTGCGCTGTTCGGGAAGTGGATATAGTAAAAAAAAATTAAGATCATTTCCCACCTACCAGAAACCGGTTTTTAGTGGTTGCTCCTGACGTGGAACATATAGTGACATTTATGGGTTTGCCCTAGGGTAAATTATTTCAGAATAAAAGTATATAACACTATACAATAAAAAAAAAAAAAAAGAAACCTACATATGAAAGTTTTTCTTTGCAAAAATACAGCTGACTAATGGTAACCTATTTAAACTGGTAACTTATATCTTCACAAAGTTTTACAAAGTTTGAAAGCGTGGAAGACAACCTTATTGTCTTTTATGGAGTTCAAAAGCAGTGTAAGGCCCCTTTCACACGTGCACACCATTCAGATCAGCCTCGGTTTTTTCAGGCGGATCTGAACGGTCGCTCCATACAACACTATGGAGCGTCAGATTTCAGCGGTGATATGTCCACTAACATCTGATCTGCCCCGATCCGCTCCGCAAAATTCAGATGAATGGATGTCCTATTTTCCATCAATCAATCAGCAATCCGTAATCATCCAATCCATAAACCATACGCCCCAAATAAGCCCTACCCTGTTTCCCTGAAAATAAGCCCTACCGTGAAAATAAGACCCACAAGGACTTTACCTAGGGCTTATTTGGGGGTAGGAGTTATATTGCAGCCATTACCAACAATCATGCTAGGTCTTATTTTCGGGGGAAACAGGGTATGTGTATACACGTGATCTGTAAGCTTTCTGTGGGTATGGACTTATGTGAATATAAACTAGGTAAAGTGCTGAACTATATAAATACCTATAAAAAAATAATAATAGGGGGGTAGAGGTGTGAGATGTCTAGAGGGGAAGAAACGTAATGGGTAAGGGAGGTTGTCTGAGAAAATGAGCCAGGAAGAAGGCCCACTAGAAAAAAAGACTATGGGGGTTTAGATGGTATTAAAAAATGGAAGGTAAAATATCCCCGCTGAGCCAGCGGATGACAAGTTCATCTCTGCACTCTGTGCAAGGACGGACTTGTCAGAGAGACCGCTCTCCTCTATAGGGGGATAGAGGAGAGCGGTCTCTCTGACAAGTCCGTCCTTGCACAGAGTGCAGAGATGAACTTGTCATCCGCTGGCTCAGCGGGGATATTTTACCTTCCATTTTTTAATACCATCTAAACCCCCATAGTCTTTTTTTCTAGTGGGCCTTCTTCCTGGCTCATTTTCTCAGACAACCTCCCTTACCCATTACGTTTCTTCCCCTCTAGACATCTCACACCTCTACCCCCCTATTATTATTTTTTTATAGGTATTTATATAGTTCAGCACTTTACCTAGTTTATATTCACATAAGTCCATACCCACAGGAAGCTTACAGATCACGTGTATACACATACCCTGTTTCCCCCGAAAATAAGACCTAGCATGATTGTTGGTAATGGCTGCAATATAACTCCTACCCCCAAATAAGCCCTAGGTAAAGTCCTTGTGGGTCTTATTTTCACGGTAGGGCTTATTTTCAGGGAAACAGGGTAGGGCTTATTTGGGGCATATGGTTTATATTGCAGCCATCACTTGCAATCACGCTAGGTCTTATTTTCAGGGAAACAGGGTACTAGGGCCAATTTGGGCAGAGGCCGGTTACCCTACCAGCATGCCTTTGGATTATGTGAGGAACCAGAGTAACCAGAGGAAACCCATACAGGCATGTAAGCACTAAGTTCTGTAAAATCCATGAATCAGAATGTCCTCACTATGTTCAGCATATTGCATTTTATTCTACACCCCAGAAATTGTCTGGTTATGTATTGTTACGACCCTACTAAGTGATGTCAAATCTTTTTTCACCTTTGTACAGTGACCTGTATGTACTGATTTATTTTCATTTCAATGAAAAGTTCCCTACATTATTCATCAGTCTGTCACTCTTCTGTACCTGCTGAAAGCCTTCGGTCTTGATTTGTATTACGATTTTGTTCACCGAAAATTCTGAATAAAAATTCTTGCACGAAAAACAGTAAAAAAATAAGCTGCTATTCACAGCATAGACATGCTTTTCTTCACAGAGAGCTCCTGTTTCAGACAAAATGCTGACACCTGGCACAAACTTTATTGTATTACAATGTACAAATAAGATGGCTTAAAAGTTTATATGGTTGTATCTTTCAATATTTCTACTGATAAAACATTTATAATAGATTTCTTGTGATACATTACTGTCTGCAGAGTTTTGTCTTGCTGTGCACTTTATTTATTTTATTTTATTTTACAGTGTTTGATTTTTCAAATGAAGAATTGCCATGCTGCATCCTTATTTCATTATCATATAGATTGATTTTTTGGCTGTATTTTGTGGAATCAGCCATGTGGAAGTCACTAAGCAAGACTGTATCCTTGCCAGTGGCTGAAGGTAGTAGTAGCTTTTCTACTCTATAGTGTATTAACTGGATATGAAGTGCTGTCAAAAAATACTCCAGTGCACACTATCTAAGAATTTTCTGAATGTAATAAATACACAATCCATAGGGAGAATATGATGCTTTGTGGCTGTTTTTTTCCTGTTTCTGAATTTCAGCCCTTTGATAAGTAATATAGGATAGGATAGTTTTGTTAATAGGCTATATTTACAAATGTAAATTGTTCCTTCCTACAGAAGGTACATTATGAGCGAGAACACACCAACAATGCATCATGTTTTTTTTTTTTTTTAGTGTAGCACTACCCCCATACAGGTTGCACAGCCAAGCACACAACAACTTCAGCTTTCAACCAAACACATTAAACAGCCCTTGAGCTTTTTTTGTTTTGTTTTATTAGGGGGTAATAGGAATAGTGACAAAACCAAGGACAACTTCCTCCCTATTTACAGCTGAGTGGGGTCCATACCAGGCCCTTGGGTCTAGTATGAATTCAGAGGGGACCCCCCATGCCATTTTTTTTAAATGGCGTGGGGATCCCCACAAAATCTATACCAGACCCTTATCCGAGCATGCAGCCCGGCAGGTCAGGAAAGGGAGGGGACGAGTGAGCGCACCCCCTCCTGAACCATACCAGGCCGCATGCCCTCAACATGGGGGGATGGGTGCTTTGGGGCAGGGGGGCTCTGCGCCCCCCACCCCAAAGCACCTTGCCCCCATGTTCATGGGGACAAGGGCCTCTTCTCGACAACCCTTGCCCAGTGGTTGTCCGGGTCTGCGGGCGGGGGGCTTATCGAGATATGGAAGCTCCCTTTAACAAGGGGGCCCCCTGATCCCGGCCCCTCCCCATGGGAATGAGTATGGGGTATACATTGTACCCCTACCCATTCACCTGGAAAAAAGTAGTGTAGTGTTAAAAATGACAGTAGACATTTTTCTCTATCCTAATTTCTTGTTGATTTCCCCATCCCTCTCTCTAGCCGTCTTTCTTGTTCTCTTAGCCCTTGTACACACGGTCAGACATTCCGATGGACAATGTCCAATAGGACCATGTTGTCGGATAATCCAACAGTGTGTGGGCTCCATCGGACTGTTTCCGTCGGAGTATCCGACGGACCAAGTTTTCCAGCTGGGCTATAAAATTTTCCGACAACATGATCCGACGGACTTTATCCAATCATGTGTAGAGAATTCCGATCAGACAAAGTGCCACGCATGCTCAGATCAAATTGCTAGACTGAAGCTATTGGCTACTAGCCTGAACGTAGTCCCGTCCTAATGAAATAACGTCATTACGTTAAGTACGATCGTATTTTCTGACAACTTTGTCCGACTGTGTGTATGCAACAGTTTTGGACAAAATCCGTCGGATTTGTTTGTCGGAATGTCCGACCGTGTGTACAAGGGCTTATTCTTTCTCCCCCCTTTTTCATTTGTTCCTCCCCCTCTTTTCTTCTTACTACTTGGTGGAGGTTGGGGGGAATGGGATGAGTGGCAATGCTGGCAGGGGGTGGCAGTGCTGGGCTGAATTCTGATCAGCCAACTTAGGTGCTCTTGATCAAGGTCATCTGCTGATCTGAGAACTATAGTCGGGACTTTTAATGGCAACTGTAATCACAGGTAGTGTTACTCACTGTGTCTCCAGCTCTGTGGTGTCTCGCAGAAGTGACAACTGTGCCGAAATCAGTAGATAGGGTCTCCTCCAGCCCCTGCCACTTCACATTCCTCATCAGTCAGCTGACCTCTAGTCTCGGCCCCCCTCTCATGCCATGAACTGAATGGGCGGCTGCGAAGAGGCTGAGTGGGCAGCTGCGGGCTCCAGGAACAGCCCTGCTGGGAGAGCGGAGAGCGGCTTCGGGAACAGCCCAGGATTGGTGACCCCTGGTAAATTGTCATTCGACCCCCAGGTTGAGAACCACTGGTGTAGATTTCTACTTTATTAGGTGTCTCTCTTTTGGGTTTAGTACACAAAAGACAACACTCAAGTTTTGTTGTAGAATTGTGTGTTGCCATATGATGCGACATGCAGTGTGCTGCATTGTTCATAGTTCCCATGCAGCATGGTTGAATTAGACCTGTAAAGGGAACACATCAAAATGCAGCACACAAGTCTTTTTCCCCAGACAAAGCCCTCTATGAAATGTATTGGATTGTTTTTAATCAAAAAACTGAAAGACATTTTTTTTAAAAACTGAAAAATGTGCAGCGTAAATAAGCCCTCAATGAAAGTATAAGAATGACTAGCCTTGGCCTCTTATCATATGTGTACACATCACAAATACATCACTAAGCACAAAATTGTTTCGCCAAAAATATTTACACATGACTAAACAGATAAAATATCCATCCAAACATGCATTTTTTTTTTCATTTTGTATTTTTCAATTATACTGTTTCTAAGTACACTTTGGTACATTCCTGGAATTAATGTAAGCAATAAAAGGTGACACTGGGGCATGAAAACAAGTTTAGATCTTGCCTTTCAGCAGGACCTAATCCACGTTTTTTAAACAGCCAGATCATGCTACAGTATAAAAAAAATGAAATCTAGAAAAGCTACTGCTCAATTTAAAATACTTCTCAGTAGGCAGCTGGGGAAGTAAAAACAGGTGGATAAGCTATGGTTTTACCGCCCACAACTACCTATCTAAACAAAGCAATGCAGCCACCTAGAGCTGTACCCATGCTGCAGGCACAGTAATTAGCTTTGTGGTCATGGCACATCGCCATGGCATACTGTCTCTTCATGTCAAACACCTTCTGAAAAGCTCCACTCCAGATCCAGTGCAGATCACTTTTGCGAGGAGCATGGGACATGAATGGGACTTTAATCCCTGTACACACGATCAGATTTTCCAATGGGAAATGTTGGATGTCAGGCTGTTGGCAGAAAATCCGACCATGTATATGCTCCATCAGACAATTGTTGTCGGACTTTCCACCAACAAATGTTGGCTAGCATGTCTTCAAATTTTCCACTAACAAATGTGTGTTGTTCTTCTTTAATGGGATAATAATGAAACTGATTTGCTACCTGGTGATACCGATGGAGTTATTGCAAACGAGTTTTCAAAGGCTTTTTCTTTCTACTATAGTGATATCAAGAATAATATTATTATGTTTTTTATTTTGTTTTTTATGTGTGCAAGTTACCACAACACCATTATCCATTTTAAAATCAAAGATACACCTATGTGGGTATCCCTTGTCCCTTAAAATGTAACTGCCTACTCCCATACTGTCATTTGAAGTAAAACACATAGCCAAGTATTATTGTACACATTTTTTTATTGTGCATTAAAAAAAAATAGACATGCTATCTGCCAATAGAACTTAACCAAAAAGTGCATTCTATGCATCCAAAAATATAGAAAATATACCAAATCAAATCATTATTCAACAAAGAAAATAATGTCAAAGCAATAACTCCAAGGCCAATAAAAAATAACACGTTATCTCCTCCGATTCCGCAACATGTCTGGTTTACTGAAAAGCACAAAATGAAAAGCGTGAAATGAAAAGCACAAATCAACACTCACCAAACTTCTACTGACACAAAATTATCAGAAGGAGCCCAATAGGTGGCGCTAAAGTGCTGAAAAACCACGTAGTACGTGTAGTACGTCACTACGTTCATAATTGTTGGTCAACATTTGTGTGACTGTGTGTATGCAAAACAAGTTTGAGCCAACACCCTTTGTACAAAATTTTGTTGTCGGAAAGTCCAATAGTGTGTACGGGGCTTTAGGGTTGTGCACTCAAATCCAAGGCCAGAAAGTGTGCCTAGCGGGAGGCCGGGAGCTCTTAACTTAAAAATATATAGTAGAACCTTTCAAGGATGCCTACTGTGGTATTCTTTGCTCCATATATAGAGGTTTTAGCAGAAAATACAGTATATGTCTCTCTGCAGACATCAAATGTTTTACTATAGAAAATAGAGAACATAAACTGATGCTTTTTTCAGACAACATCCTGTTGCCATTATGAAACCAAAGTACTTTCTCCTGAAATGATCTTGTATTTTGTATTAGAAGCCTTTGGATCATTTCCCTAATATTCTGTAGTTACATACTGTATGTAATAAGCTTCACACAGAGACTGCAGAATTTGAATGAGCACATGAAAAAGGCTGAATTAAATTTCACATTTTTAAAACATCCAGTTTATTACATTGTGCAAATATGTTGTTATACCGTACTTACTATATTACGTCTCAGTATCATTTCATATGGGGCTTTTTCACACGGGGGGCAGGGGGTGGTAAAACAGGCAGCAGAGCCACAGTTTTACAGCCCTCCAGCCACCCACCTAAATTCTAACATTACATCTGGATCTGGGTCTGTACATATGCCACAGCTGCAATGCTTTGCTCTACAGTTATGGCATTTTTAAAACGGTTTTCAGAGGCCCATTGAGGTCAATGAGTAGGATTTGAACGGAGAGCCAAGCGTTTGGCATTACTTTAGCTGAGAATTAGGCAGTCATGCAACACTGTACATAAATGTAATGTAGGTAATTTTTTTTCCCCACAGATAGAGCTTTCTTTTGGTGGTATTTGATCGCCACTTGTTTTTTTATTTTTTGCGCTATAAACAAAAAAAGACCAACAATTTGAAAAAAAAAAAAACACAATATTTTCTTACTTTCTGCTATAAAACAAATAAAAAAATAAATAAATCGAATTTCTTCATAATTTTAGGCCAATATATATTCTAAACCAAATAATAAGTTGCAAAAATGTCACCAAATTAAATAATAAAACAACTAAGTAAAAAATAATTTCTCAGTGACAGCTGCACTCACAAAATGTCCACATAAACATACATACTGTATTAATATTAATGAAACCGCTTGTTGCGATATCAACATAAAGTGCATAAATTTAATCAAGTAAGAGTTTAATATATATCAAAAACTGTATCTAAGAATGTGGGAAAAACACATTCATAAATGATCCAGTAAAGTCCATCAGAAAAAAAAAGAAAAGTGCTCTTGTGCAAAAAGTTCATTCATACTCCTGTATCAACAAAAATCCATATTTCAGTGTGGATAGCAAAATCTTCACACCAAATGTGCACACCCAACTGTCAAGCCGCTTACCAGCTATTCTGATGCCAAGATGGGGGTCTGGCTGCACTTTATCCCAGTATCCCCATGGGATGGATGGATATCAGGAACCAAGATTCCAGGATGGGTTATTATACAACCAGGATGTTAAGTGGGCTCAGCTACTCTAACCCCAAGATGGGGGTCTGGCTGCACTTTATCCAAGCATCCCCATGGGGTTAGAACTTCTTACAAGAAGGCAGGAGTAAAATCGCATATAAAACAATCAATCACATGCAGACACCCTAGCAGGTGTCATAAAATCCCCATTGTAGCTCCTCCCAATATATATTCTGCTACATATTTTTGTTAAAAATATCAGAATAAGTATATATTGATTGGGTTGCACAAAAGTTATGGTTACAAACTATGGGATATATACTGTTTTACTGATTCTAGTAATGGCAGCAATCAGCTACATATAGCGGGACTGTGATATTGCGGTGAACAATCTGACACTAACTGAAACATTTGACACTTTGTGGAAACCAATGACACTAATACAGTGATAAAAAATATGCGCTGTCACTGTACTAATGACACTGGCTGGGAAGAGGTTAAACATTTAGGGTGATCAAAGGGTTAAATGTGTTCCTAAACCATGTTTTGTGTGCACTATGTGCTGCTTTCACTAAGGGATGTGCTGGATTTTATTCCCTACTTTGGGTAAAACAAACTTCAGCACATCCCCGCTGACAGGACAGAGCTCTGCCTTGTTTACATAGGCAGAACTCTGTCCAGTCTGTCTCCTTGCCGATCAGCAGGTGCAAGCAGCCATCCATTGGCCAGCACCCTCTGATTGGCTTCTGCTGTGACTAATTACAGCAGAAGCAGTGAGCCAGCGGCTTACTGTTCTCACTGGCAGGCCTGAGAAAGGATCTGATGTTGCAGCCGGCAAACAAAGACCAGATCATCTTTGATTGCCTCTATGGCCTTGGAAGACATGACGTCAGTTACGGTCCAGGATGGAAGTAAACATTCCTTGTAATAGGAATAAAAGTGATAAAAAAATAAAATAAAATAAAATAGAAGGGACAGTGTAAAAAAAATAAGATAAATAAATAAGAAAAAAAAGTAACGTGCCCCCCATCCCTCTGTGCTCACGTGCAGAAACTAACACATATGTAGGTCGCGCATGCATATGTAAAAGGTGTTCACACCACACATGTGCGATATGACCACAAACATTAGAGCAAGAGCAATAATTCTAGCACTAGACCTCACTCTTTAATGCTAAACAGATGTTTAAAACTTCGCCTATGCAGGTTTTTAAGTACTGTAGTTTGTTGCCATTGCACGAACATGTTAAATTTTTTTATAATTGTAATTTTTATTAGTTTTCAAAGCAAATACACTATAATAGAACATTGGAGAATTCAATAAGCAGAAGTGAATATCGATAGTAACATTAACAGTGATTACAGAAGACAGAGAATAATGTCCACATATGCAGGCACAAGGGTGAACTGCATATCCATATCTTATACAGTGAGTAACAAACAGTTTGTGTAAACCAAAATGAATAATTCCGTTCAACAGAAGGTCTGAGGCCAGAGAAAGCCAAAGCAACCAAACAATCACATGGTCATTATGGTGAATTCCCGAAGGGGGTGAGTTACCTGGAGGGTTATGTAGTGGAAGATGGGAGAAGTAGCCAACAAGGAGGAGCTACGACCGCAGGCTGCAATCAAAAGGATCTACAAGTAGGGGGGCTCCATATTCCGAT
Organism: Lithobates pipiens; assembly: GCF_037356315.1. Taxonomy (NCBI): domain Eukaryota; kingdom Metazoa; phylum Chordata; class Amphibia; order Anura; family Ranidae; genus Lithobates; species Lithobates pipiens. Next base: position 22,563,813 of record NW_027507696.1, on the reverse strand, counting down.
CGATCCCAGGGTTCCCACACTTTATCAAACTGGGGAACCAAATCGTGCACCGAGGCCATCAGATACTTCATTCTCCGAATTTCAGACACCAATTGAAGAAATCTAGGCCAGGGAGGAGTTGCACCAGACAGCCAACACAACGGGACAAGCCTCTTAGCAGCTAATAAAATGTAGGAGACCAGCCGGTTGGTATTTTTAGGTAGGCCTGGGACAGGGATACCCAACAAACAATATAAGGGATCGATCGGGAGGGACGCCCCCATCACCTTCACTACCAACGACCCCACCGCTGTCCAGGTCGTATCAGGGGCATTTCCAAAAAATATGGAACAGTGACCCAACGTCAAGTCCACAACGCTAACAACGCGGCGAGGCTGAGGGGTCATATTTCATATTTGTAGATGACATCGGGGGTCCTATACCAAAACATGAGGATTTTTATTGCCGTTTCCCTTTGTGTGGCACACTTGGAAGATTTAAAGGTAGAGGAACAAATCCTATCCCATGTCTGTAGGGTGATAGGTTTGTCCAACAACTGAGACCATTTACACATATATAGATGTATAAGTTCATTTAAAGGAGTCGACTCATGGAGGATTCGGTGAATAGAGGAAATTAAACGTAGTTGATGGGGGCCCTGAGCACAAAGGTGCTCAAAGGCCGTGGGACTGTCAAGGATTAAAGTCGGAGATTTGGAGCTAAAGAAGTGTCTAACCTGTAGGTAAAAGTAAAACGAGTGCTTGGGGATGTCATATTTTTCACGTAAAGTCTCAAAAGCATGAAGTCTACGTGAAACAGGGTGTGCCAGGTTTCTGAGTTGGAAAAGGGGGGGATCTAGCCACGGAGAAATCCTACCCAGAGACAGTCCATCAGGAATGATAGGGTTAAACAAGACATTCGTAAGGGGGGGGGGCAGGCTGAGGAGAGGGAGTACTTTTTGTTGCACTTTTGCCACAGGTCCAAGGTAAAGGACATTGGGGCCGTGCATTGACGTCTAAGGTTAGGATGTAGTGGGGATGGAGTTCCCCAGATCAAGGAGCACGGGTGAACCGGATATAGGACCCCCTTCTCAATATCAGCCCACCGACTTGTGGCACTAAGAGAAGACCAGGTAGCAATGATTCGTAAATGGGTAGCATGATAGTATTTCACGATATCCGGAGCCCCCAATCCTCCCCGATCTCTAGGCGCAAACACCACTGAACTGGCAAAGCGATGAGACCTGTCAGCCCATATAAATTTTAGAAAACGCCTTCAAAGAAGTTTAAGCTGTGGGGTTGGGATGGCAACTGGCAGTGTCTCAAAATTGTAGAGCAGTCTGGGCAAAACTGACATTTTAAAGACGTTAATCCTGCCCAGTAAGGACAAAGGGTATTTAGACCAGGTCAGTAGGGAATTATTTATATCCTGAAACAGGGCATTGAAGTTTGCACGGAACAGGTAGGAATAAGAAGGAGTAAAAAAAACCCCCAGGTATTTGAGGAAATCATTGCACCATCTATAAGGATAAGTTTATTTCAGTCTAGAGAGTTGTGTAGCGGGTATGTGTATGGGAAGGGCCTCAGTCTTGGAAGTGTTAACTTTGTAACCAGAGATACCCCCAAAGGATGACAGTAGCTTATGCAATGAGGGGAGGGAGACCTGTGGATTGGTAATAGTTAGCAAGATGTCGTCCAGGAAGAGTGATAGTTTATACTCCCCCTGTTGCATCACCACCGCACTAATATCTGGATGGGAGCGTACGGCCTCGGCTAGGGGCTCTAGACATAAGATAAATAACAACGGTGATAGAGGACACCTCTGCCGAGTACCGTTTGTCAAGGGGAAACGAGGCGACAAGAAGGACGACATCTGTACCTGGGCAGTAACCGTTGAGTACAAAGCCTCAAGTGCATTTAAAAAGGGGCCCCTAAACCCATATACTTTGAGTGTGGCGAACATATAAGGCCAGCTAAGCCTATCAAAGGCCTTTTGTGCGTCTAAACTAAGTAGAAGTGCTGATTTGTTGGTCCTGTCCAGAAGGTCAACCAGATTGATTGTGCGGCGAGTGTTGTCTCTGGCATGCCTGCCAGGGACAAACCCCACCTGATCTCTATGAATAAGTTTGGGGGCAAGGACTGATAGTCTAGAAGCAAGAGTTTTCATAAATATCTTGTAGTCCGAATTCAGAAGGGCTATAGGCCTATAATTATCTGGGATGGAGGGATCCTTACCCGGCTTGGGAATCACTGAGATGAAAGAGTGTGAAAAGTGGGGGTGAGGAGGGGTGCCCTTTAGTAGAGAATCAAAAATGTTGAGCATGTGTGGTCCCAAAATGTCTAGGTAGGTTTTATAGTATAGGGGAGGCCGTCAGGGCTGGGTGACTTAGGCGTTGGGAGCTCTCGTATTACATCAGAGAGCTTGTCTGCCGTTACTGTTTTATTTAGGGCCTCTAAATCACTCGACGAGAGCTTGGGAAGTTTTAGGTTGGAGGAAAAGGACTTAAATTTCTCTTGTGTAAAGTGAAAATGATTTTCTGGGGATAGACAATTATAGAGTTTATGGTAAAAATCGCCAAAAATGTTTGAGATTTCACGGGGGCAATAGGTCCTAGATCCGTCAGGCTGGGAGAGGAACTGAATGCGCGTGGACGTAGTTTATTAACTAACATTTTATGGGGTTTATTGGAAAATTTGTAGAATTTCTGCTTCATCCAGAGCAGCGATTTGGCTGCCTGATCGAGTTGTGCCGTTTTAATCTGTTCCCTAAATAGAGTGACTCTCCGCAGCCTCTCCACCGTGGGAGCGCACAGAAGCCTCCGCTTAGCCTCCGCTCAGCCGAGAGAAGAGCAGTAGTTAACGATCGAATATGTTCGATTCTGTCTCTCTTCAGTCTAGAACTCTCTGCAATACAAGCACCTCTAAAAACGGCCTTGTGGGCTTCCCACAAGGTGGAACAATCGGGAACCGACCCTTTGTTCAATTGGAAGAATTCCGTAAGGCTCTTCGCAAAGCACAGAGCGGGAGCTTTCAGACTGTAAGAGGTGATTGTTAAGGATCTGGGGTAGGCCTGGGTGAGCAAGAGGTCTAGGGTAATGGGGGCATGGTCAGACCAGGTAATCGGCATCACCTCAGAATCAACCACGTGTGGGATGAGAGGGGAGGATATAAAAAAAGTGATCAAGCCGTGAATACATTTTATGAACTGGAGAATAAAAGGTAAATTGCTGAGCCATGGGGTGTTTAATCCTCCATGAGTCGAAAAGCTGGTGGGATCTAATAAGCTGACGGAAGGAGGTAGCTTGGGAGGCAATCTTCCTGGGGGGTGTTGATGAAAACAGAGTTCGTCTATCTCTGGAGGGAGACATTACCAAGTTAAAGTCCCCGCCGACTATCATAAAGGGCTGTGATGGGTAATGGGGGGAATCAAACAGGCCACTAAGAAAGTCAATCTGACCAACATTAGGAGCATACAAGTTGACGAGGGTCAGAGAGGTGTTAAAGTATTGACACTCTAAGACTAGGAATCTACCATGGGCGTCTGCATGGGATTTTTTAACCTTAATGGGACATGACTTTTTGATCAGGATCGCAAAACCTGCCCTGCCTGTGGAATCAGAGGCTAGGAAGGAGATAGGGAAGTGTTTGGAGGCAAACTTAAGGGAGCCTTCTGTTTTAAAATGGGTCTCTTGCATGAACATGTTCAATTTTAAAGCGTGCCATGTTAGGTATCTATTTACTCAGCGTAACATCTTTCATAGTTTATAAAAATTGGGTATATATTGTGTTTTTTTATTAAACCGTTAAAAAGTATTTTTTCTAAAAAAAAATTGCGTTTAAAAAAAAACACAGTGCAAATATCATGTCACATTAAAAATCGAAACAATTGCCATTTTATTCCCTAGGGTCTCTGCTAAAAAAATATATAATGTTTGGGGATTATAAGTAATTTTCTAGAAAAAATACTGATTAATACATGTAAACAAAAAGTGGCAGAAAAGGCCTGGTCTTCAAGTGGAGATACAGCGTTCATAAAAATAATTCCTGGTGATACTGGCACGAAGGGCCTTGTTTAAGCACTCCTTATTATAGGGGGGCAACTTTTTCCTAATTGTGCTCCTGCATTGTCACCCTGTCAGACAAGCCTTGTGGAGGCTGCAAGCAGTCATGCCAAAACACATTGTATAGGCATTGTCTACAGCTGCCACCGCAAAGAAACCTGCCCCAAGCAACAACATGTTGCAAATGCTGGAGCAAGAGCATGTAGACATAAAATGACAACAAAAAAAAAAAGATAGATTAGATAAGCTGCAATTAGATGCAAAAAAGCTTAAAAAAAGAAGTTAAAAAAAATATTTTATGCTTTTTTTTTTAATAATACACAGTTCTTTAGTCAACTAAATGTTTTCCAGTTAGGGTTAAGACCTTTTTTAAATCATCCTAAACTTCTTTTGTTCCAGAACTGAAGAAGTTCTGACAGGATGCCAGAATTTGAGCTCTTTTCCGTGGCTACAGACTAAACAGTGATTAACTTATCAGGAATTGGCCATTTACTCAAACTGTTTTTCTTATTTGTGATAGAAAAAGATCACTCAAAAAGAGTGTGTGTCCTCTATGGGACTTTAAATTGGGCTACTGACAATCAATACAAGTACAGAAATAAGGAAAATATTCTTAAAAAATATATTTATTATAGAAAATAATAAAATTGATAACTATCACATATACCACATTCAACATCTAAAATAGATGCCCATAAGGGGATGTTGGAATTCTACATGAGACATTAAGCCAATTCTATTGAAAAAACAATAGTATACAATAGAAATTACCCAATGTTTCAAGGTATTTAAAGGTAAACCTCTTCTTCAGGGATGATCGGTTTAATCACGTCAGACTGTAGGTCTATGGTAAAAATTAAGTAGAGAGAAAGAAGAACAATATTCCACAATAAAATATTCCATATTCCACAATACAACTCATATATAAATACTGACCACGTTATGTGGTCAGTATTTATATATGAATTTTATTATGGAATATGGTTACTATGTATTTGACTAACAAGGCCATGTTTGCTGTTTATCCCTTTCATGACTAAGCCTATTTTTGGCATTTGGTGTTTACAAGTTAAAATCCATATTTTTTGCTAGAAAATTACTTGGAACCCCCAAACATTATATATATATTTTTAGCAGAGACTCTAGAGAATAAAACGGCAATTGTTGCAATATTTATGTCACACGGTATTTGCGCAGCGGTGTTTTAAACACAACCTTTTGGGAAAAGGGACACTTTCATGAAACAGTAAAATTAGCCCAATCTTTTTGCATAATGTGAAAGATAATGTTACGCCGAGTAAATAGATGCCAAACATGTCACACTTTATAATTGCACGCACTCGTGGATTGACGACAAAGTACGGTACCTAAAAATCTCAATAGGCGACGCTTTAATTTTTTTTTACGGTTACCAGGTTAGCGTTACAGAGGAGGTCTAGTGCTAGAATTATTGCTCTCGCTCTGACGATCGCGCCGATACCTCACATATGTGATTTGAACACCGTTTACATATGCGGGCGCGACTTCCGTATTCGTTTTCATTGCTTCGCGAGCTCGCGGGGATGGCGTGCGCTTTACATTTTTTTTTTTATTTATGTTAAAATGAATAAATTGTTTTAAAAAAAAAAAAGATCACTTTTATTGCTGTCACAAGGAATGTAAACATCCCCTGTGACAGTAGTAGGTGGTGACAGGTACTCTTTATGGAGGGATCGGGGGTCTAAAAGACCCCCGATCCCTCCTTTACACTTCAATGTATTCAGATCACTGAAAATGGAAATTCTGAATACTGTATATTTTTTTAAAACCGGTGCCATTGGCAGCCGAGTAAACGGGAAGTGATGTCATGACATCGCTTCCGTGTTTACTATTAGGATACTGGAACAAAGCCGATTACGGCTTTGTTCCATTCCTCCCCAGCAGCATCGGAGCTTGAATCAATGCTTCTGATTGAGCGGGAGCACCGGTAACAGCGACGGGAGGCGGCGGGAGGGAGGGACGCCCCCTCCCGCTCCTCCGGAATAACAGCTGAGCGGCTTTTAGCCACTTCGGTTGTTATGGCTGGATAGCCAAATGCCCGCTGTAAAAATTGGTACCGGGATGATGCCTGCAGGTGCGGGCATCATCCCGGTATAACCCCCGGAAGCCGAGTACGCAGATCTGCGTACGTCGTGGGAAGGGGCTATACAAAAACTCTTTATTGCATTGTACATGTTTACAAACGTTACTTCATTTTTACCATAAACGTACAGTCCGACATGATTAAATCGACCACCCCTGAAATATTATTATTATTATTATTATTTTTTACTAGTAATGGCGGTGATCTGAAATTTTTATCGGGACTGCGACATTATGGCGAAAACATCGGACCCTTTTGACACATTTTTTAAACCATTGACAATTATACAGCGATCAGTGCTATAAAAATGCACTGATTACTGTGTAAATGTCACTGGCAGGGAAAGGTTTAACACTAGGGGGCGATCAAGGGATTAACTGCATTCCCTGACTGTGTGTTCTAACTGTGGGGGGAGGGGACTGACTATAGAAGATGACAGATCGTGGTTCCTAGCTATCTCCTCTCCTCACAAAACAGGGATTTGTGTGTTTACACACACACGCCCCTGTTCTGCCTCTCGTGCCCATGACTGCCGGCCACGATCATCGGAACCCCCCCAATGCAGTGGGCAAGCGTGCCTGCTACCCCACTTAACGGAGCCGAAGTACAGATAAGGCGGTTCGTGGGATCGTGCTGACCTGACACAATATAATGACGGCAGCTGGTCGGCAAGTGGTTAAACGCAGTGAATATTCAGTAAATGGTGGCACACAAACTGCAAAACAGCTTACATGTCTGATAAAAGGTCTCCTTAGTGTTTTTCATTTGAGTAATATCTGCTACTGTCAATTTAAAAGTTCAACAGAACAGGTAAAGTTAGAAGCAATAATGCAAACAGGTTCGGGATGGCAAAAGAACATGCATAAGCTGCAGAATAATGAAAGCTGCACAAACATTAATGTAGACTCTTCACAGCAATGTCCCTGTGACTCATAATAATGTCTAATATATGGCTGCATATTATAGTTTCCATAAGACTAGCAACAGAAGCCTAGAATAACTACTTCAGTAAAAGAGTTCAGAACACAGCTACATATGAATATCCGCATAAACAGCATCCTTCTCAGTGAAGTTCAGGGTAGCTCTAGTAACACAGGTGAACAGCTGGAGGGATACAAGGGCAAAGGGCCACCCTACTGGAACTGAAGTACTATGGTATCTGGTGGTAAATGGTAATTGGGGACAGGCTCCCACAGTAGCTTTATCTTCCAGAATAATTGCATGTTATTAAGCTCCTGGCTGGCTACCTGCATGCTAGTTTTGACGATGGAGGACCTCTCACCTGCTTGCAGATAACGTGTCCAACTACCTCTGCTTCAGTTGGCCTCTCTGAGCTCCTAAGAAAGGAAAGGCAAGTTATTTATAGTGCCTGGGCATTTCCAGGACCCAGTGAGTTGTGGGAAATGGAGTTAGGAGCATGTGCCTGCATATGAGCATGGTAAGTAAATGAGCACTCCACTATAAAAAAATATTGCATGTCTCTTCTGACACACAGTTCCCAATAAGGATCAATAAAAAAAATGTATTGGGGAGGCGGGGGAGTGGTTTTTGGATGGCCATTTGAAGGTGATCTTTACTCGAGCTCCGAATCTTTCCCGGTCTTTAATTTATCAGTGTCAGACTGCCTACGGGTCGAGTCAAGCTTTCAGTATGGAAAACAGCAGATCCCAGCACAAAGATCGATTTCCAACGATTGTTCCAACAATAGCGGATTTGCGAGGGTGATTCCAGGCTTAACCGATGCGGTGAGGACATGAAATAAAAGAGGGTGGCTCCATCGTGTAGTATTTCCCAAAAGGGTTTTATTAAAACAAAGAGTAATTTACAGTTTAAAATCAGATAATCCAGCAAACAGCAGAGTACTTCCAGTCTCGGCCGACCGGAAGTGACGATACCTGGCTGTTCCCTTGACTCGACCCGTAGGTGTCTCCATCTGAGGTGAGAGGCTGGGGGAATAGTGTGGCGCACCACAGATAGTATATATGTGATTGGAGGAATTTTGACATTGATCGAAAGTTGTTTTTGCACAAATTTTTTTTTTTTTACACACGGATTTAATTCATGAACTTATATATGTGAACTTATTCTTATTAGTGTTTATCACTTGGTGGACTTTGTTTTTTGAATTTCACCTTTTACACTCCAGGAGAACAATGGATTTATTCAGAATTTTTTATTTTTCACATTTCTTTTTTTTTTGTATGTCATTATATTATTAGACTAGGATTGCCATATATTTTTTCACTTAATGCACCTTATATACACACTGGATGTTATTTTAGATTGCTGTTTGGAATCTGTGGCATTGGTGCACTTTACCAGTGATCTAGAGAAGAGTAAAGAAGATTTGTTATTTTTATTTTCACTTGCACTTGCCTATTCCATTCTATACGCTTACTTGTCAGGTGTGTGATTGGTTCTATTTAGTATTTATATACATATTGATTCATTTCTGCACTTTAGTTAGCGCCACATACTTGACTTATTCGTAAGTCTTGAACAGGATCGCAGGAGAGTTTCTGTGATGTTGACCAAGGCGAAGGCAGAGATCCACTGGGCTGAACGGCTTAAGTAGGCAGGACTGACGAGCAGGATATCATCAACAGCTGACTAACTGTGGAGAGATAGGAGCTGGCAATTAGCTGACAGCTGAGCAGCCAGCTCTGAGAAGGAAGGGCTGAGCCCAGCACTGACACCCTGCTCTTCCTCTTCTCATCACTCAATTTCCTTCCAACTAATCAGGACACTGAAAACATCTTCGTTCATATGGAAGAGGTACTCAGGACAGGGCAGACCTCAGAGAAATATAAGTTGTACATTCATAAAACCTGTAATTAAGCAGAACAAATGACATTATAAATATACATAGTGTCCATTAATCTGCGCTGGTGCCAAATGTGAAACTTCTTCTGAAAACTCTAAAACTTGAATCACCACATGTTCCCCCATCCAATAAAGTCACACACCAGCTATTATGACCGCAAATCATAGGAAAGTCACAATGTGCAAGTAGTGTAGAAAGGACTCCAGGCATATCCAATATGACTCCCAAAGGGTAGGACTAAATTATTATTTGATATGACGCATTTGATATACATCAAAGCCGTTACATCCTTATATCTAAATCATCCATCATGAAGAGAACATTGCTGCTCATAGAATAATAAGTTTTATTAAAATATTTTAAAGCAAATAGAAAACAACTCACATTTTAAAATAGCTTAAGTATCACTAAACTAATCACAAGGTGACCACAGGATAAATGCTCATATGTGGGGGGAATCACTGCAATCCCCACTAACAAAACCAAATGGGAGCACCAATGGGTCTCCTCAACATTCCACGTGTATGTGTGATGACATCACCACTTGACGTTTTTCAGCGTAATGCCTTCATCAGGAACACCTGACATACATATAATGCATTAAATAGTCACAGTAAGTGTTAATCCAGCCAAGAGGTAACCCATCAAGACACCACTTTAGCAGTTAATGGTAGAACCCCCTAGTGATAAGAAAAATAATTTTATTTAAAACTACTGGAGGGTGACTGACTGTCTAACACTCTTGCCAACTGTACAAACCCCATTATCTTCCAATCTTAATAAAAATGAAAAACTGCCAAAAGATTTTGATCCTTGTATTACAAAATATAACCTAAAAAAATATAACTAATAAAGCAGTTTAAATCCCCCAGTTCCCCCAGTCTTGTCCTTAACTTGCAGGAGGTATGGCCCACATATTATTTTCCACAAGGTCATTCTAATACACATGGTACATGGGTCATGTCACAAGAGATACATTTATAAATCTCATATTCACATGTATATGTCTAGAAACAAAATCATATTGCCTTCTTTTATGTTGTTGGTTACTCTGGCAAGCTTGACATCTCCAACAAGTAAAGAAGCCCACCCTATCCAAAAAAAATCTACGGTTGGCGAATTAATGACAGCAGGGGCCAATCTGTTGGCCAAGTTAAAACTTTTTGTTTTAACTTTTATCCCCTTCCCAATGTTGCATGAGCATATCTCAATCCATATCTACTACATGTGCAATTTTCCCATTCAAAAACTAGATCACAACCTTTCTCTATAAACTGCAGCTTCAATTGGTTGACTTGTACATTATAGTACCTCAAATGGGAACAGTTCCTTTTATTCCTCATAAACTGTTCCCTGGGGACATGGTTTATCCAGTTTGAATGATATTCATGGTGTCCACTGTGTGATTAAAATTTTTTCATCTGGTTTCCTCAAAGTGAGCATAAATACATAATTTTCCTTTAGATACAAATATTTCCAAATCCAGAAAGTTTACTTTATTCTGCTGTAATGGGAAGTGAGCTATACATTATGATCACAGATGTTAATCTAGATTGTAAGCTCTAATGAGCGGGGTCCTCTGATTCCTCCTGTATTGAATTGTATTATGACTGTACTGACTGCCCTCATGTTGTAGGAAAAGTTACAGGCAAAGATACGGATTAATTCCCAAACTGATATAAAATTTTTTACCAAACTAGGTGCAAATTTGGCACCCATCGCCACTCCATTTAACTGTAAACAAAATGTATTCCCAAACCAAAAATAATTGTGCCTATAACAAAATTCCAGGCATTCAATCAAGTAATGTTACAACCTATCCAAAAGATTAGAGATCTCACATACATTTTTCTTTGTGGAAAAATAGCATCTTCATGCTTAATTGTCACGTACAGAGTAGTCACATCATTAGTTCCTAATAAATACCTAATATATACTATTTATAGTATTTTGTACACACATTTTCTCACAAAAAGAATCTTGTCCCTTTAACCAAAGGTTGAAGAAAGTATTTGCCTAAACAAGAAGTGAGTGAATCTATCCCCACTCACAATAGGACAACCAGGGGGATGTTGTTTTTTTTTGTATTGAAGGCATATACACCTAAACACTACAAATTAAATACAGGGCTTCTTTGTGGGTCAAAGCATCTTGTTGTAAACCTTTATTAATCAATGGCTTTAATTCAAACCATCAGAGAGGAAAAGAATAGATTCACAGAGCAATACTGAGGGTTTTATTATAAAGGTACCACTGGGTACATACATTCATGTCTGCCCAACATGTTTAATCGCTAGAGGATGTCTTCAGGGGCCAGTTCTCTATAAATGAAATATGTTGGGCAGAGCCTGAGTGGCTGATGAAATCATGCTTGCCAGCAGTGTTTGGCTGATACATACTGCATTTTGTTTTTGCTCATGGGAATACCCATTGGTTTCTTTTTATAAAAAAAAAAACTGTATGACAATGTTGCACTTATGCATTTATGACCTTTATGTTAAAGGTCTGGTATCTCTGGTAAGTCTGTGTTTGATGTTGGAACACAGGAGTGACCACGTGTGAGATCCAATCGTCATTTTTTCACCTGTGCATGAACTCTGTTTCTTTTGTGGAGCTCTTTTACTTATAATAATATATTTAATTGTAATTTTGGTGTTGTTGGATGTTATTTCATATGACTGCATTTTATTCACTTACTTTTTTTTTTCATTAGTATATATTTATTGAGACATTATGTATCGGAGAGACCTTCCTATTCACTGTTTTCAGTAACAGAAGCCAAACCCTGGATGTCTCAATAAAGCATCAGCTACAGTGTTCTTTGGGCCAGGTTTGTACTTCAGAGCAAATTGATAATTGGATAAGGCAGCCAGCCATGTCCTGTGGCATCCAGTTCAGCTGTGGCTAGGACATACGTCAAAGGATTATTATCTGCTCTTTCTTCAATGGTAGCTCCATACAGATAATTGTGTAACTTATCATCAATGGTCCATTTAAGCACCAGGAACTCCAACCTGTGGACAGGGTGGTTGCGCTCACTAGGAGTGAGGCTTCGGCTATTGTTCATAGCCCAGCCTCGATACTCTTGGTGCAACACTCCACCCAGTCCTTCAAAGCTAGCATCCTCATGGAAATATGATTTCTCTGCATCAGGATATGCTAGGATTAGTGCTTTTGTCAGCTTTTCTTCAATTGAGTGGAAACCTCTTCACATGCAGAAGTCCAGTGGCCCCCAAAAGATCTTTTGAAAGACCTCTTTAGAGTCCATTGACTGCACACATCAGTCTTCAACAGGTCACAAAGAGCTTTGGTCACTTTTGAATACCCTTCTACAAATCTGCAGTGGGATCCACAAAATTCAAGGAAAGAGTGTACCTCTAATATTCTGAGGCTGAGCCAGTTCTCCACTGCTTCAATTTTTCCTGGATCAGTGGCTAGTTCTTTAGCAGAGATGACATGACTCACATAAGTGGCTGATGGCCTGCAGAACTTGCTGTTCTCTGCTGACAATTTCAATCCCTCTTCTTTGAGGTGATGTAATACTCACATGAGTTGTTCTTCATGCTCTTCTTGTGTAGCCCCAAACATAATAATATCATTGAGGTACAGAAGACATTCTCTGGGTACTACTAAATCACTCAAAACTCTTTCCAATAGCTTTTGAAATGTTGCAGGTACACCCTTTATGCCTTGTGGCATGCAAATAAACTGATAGAAAAGACATCTGCTCTTCACGGGCCATGGGAACTTGGTAGAATCCAGACCAGGGATCTCCAAACTACGGCCCTCCAGCTGTTGCGGAACTACACGTCCCATGAGGCGGCATTGTAAAACTCTGACATTCACAGACATGACTAGGCATGATGGGAATTGTAGTTCCTGAACAATTGGAGGGCCATAGTTTGGAGACCCCTGATCCAGACCATAGGTCACAAAATAAAGGACAGGAGCGCATCTGCTATAAGGGTCCTCAAAGGTGCTGCAATTCCTATTTTCGGGGAATGTTCAAATTAAAAAGTGTTTGGACTGATGTGGAATCTACTAGTAAGACACTGACAGGGGCCTCACTCAATAGGAACCCAGCGGCCTATCAATTAAATTACACCCCTTTGTCTAACAAAAAATCTAATAACTCTTTACTTAGACATTTACTTACAGCAGCCAAGGCTTGTATCCCAGCCTTATGGAAAAGTAGCCTACAGTTGCCCACTGTAAGACAAGAATTGCCGACCTTTAAGTTATAGAAAATCTAACCATGACTTTGAAGAAGCTAGAAGACAAATATTGGAAGATGTGAAATCCCTACTTCTTCAGACACTACTGGTTGCACAGCCACTGGAAAGTCCTGTGGGATGATCTATTCTTGAGGGATTTCTTTCCTTTTTTTCTCTCTTTTCTTTCCTCCCCTGTTTCCCCTCCTCTCATGCTTTTTCTGTACATTTTTCTTTTTGTGTTTGGCCAATAAGACCTTTACCTCACCTTGACTTATTGAAAACACAAATCTATTCAGCGAATTTGTCAAAAACCATGGTTGGTCATCCTGAATTATGTACCATTGCCAAAGGCATATTATGTTCCTTTTTAAGTTACAGCCAGTTGACCTACTTATGTTTTATACTAACTATGCCAGAATGTAACTTTGTATTATTTTGTAACTTTTTATCATTTTTCGAATGGCTATATAAAATTCCTTGACTTCTAAATAAAGAATAAAAAAATAACAAAAGGTGCTGTAATTCATAGGATTATCCAAGGTGGAAGCTGGAGGGGCACTAGAGAAGCACTTGGAAGAGTAAAAGCAGGCTCTGGGGAACGAGAGATGTACAAGAAGGTGCTTCTAAGTGCAATAATCCAGCAATTTTTTAATAAGACACAACGGTTAATAACACTTACAGACTTGTGTAGTAAAATAGGCTCATCAATAGTATTGGTGCTTCTGCCATGTTATTTCATGTCTCTGTGCTAATCAGCAGCTTCAGAAGAAGAAGGTCTGCGGGAGAAAACAGGCCGCTGCACTTCTGGAACCACCGTGGAGCGCTCAGAGCAGCGTGGAATGCAAGCATGCTCAGAAGCTCCTTCTTCAAAACCCCTGGAGGAGCTTCTGCGCATGCTCCAAAATGCATCACCGCTCCCATGCTGACGCCACATGCTGATTAGGTAATGTCCTCAGAGTTCTGTAATCTACACACAGGTGAATGGATCTGCATTTCCTCCCTACTACACTGGGGGAAGCATAGGGACATATACTTTCCAGAACAGCTTTTCTCAACTAGGGTGCCACAGCCCAGAGGTGCGCTTTCTTCTGTGGCACTGCACATGGGTTTGTCCTGGGAGTGCACTTGATTGCACGCCCCCAGCATAAAGACTAAGCTATCACCAACAACTCCTGATCTCAAAATAAGGAATGGGAGCCAGTAATATTGACTTATGTTCATGTGACAACTGTGATAGCTAATCACAGTGGTCGCTATCGTCAAAACCTGCCTCTGTTTTTTCTTTCATTATTTTTGTATCTTTTGTGTAAACAAAAAGCAATCTGTTGGAAAACAAAAATAGATAAAATAATTAGATCAGGGCTTGCTCTTGGTTAGTGTTAGTGCTATGCTTAGTGTTATTGTGTTTAAGTAGGAAAAAAATAATATTTTTTAACTTTAGCTATTACCTCAAACACACACACACAAAATAATAATAATAAATTCACTCACATATGTGCATATTATTTGTTTTTGAACCTATTGTAAGGCCCAGAAACAATTATGCACAATTTGGGGGGTGTTTTTTTTTTAAATCTACCTAAATATATAAACACTAAAGCCCCATACACACTATAAGTTTTTTTCTGTTGAGTTTATTCTTCAGGTTTACCAAAACCATGTAGTGCAAGGGCCTGCCTGATTGCATACAAATCGAAACTCCTAAGGTTTGACCTCATATATGGTTTTGCTAAATCTGAAGGAAAAACTCAACAGAAAAACTGCTAGTGTGTATGGGGCTTTATGCTAAATTTAAAACCTTCTATTTTTAACCAATTTCTCTTTGAGAAAAAAAAAATCTGTAAATATCCATTCCCTTTTATAACCAAATTAAGGCACAGTTTGTTCAGAAAAATATAAGCTATAATTTACCTAGGGTGTCTCAAGATTTTGCATACTTTTAAAGGGAGAAGTGCTTTTCCAGAGAAGTGCACTTGGTACCGTTTTCATTCAACACTGGGCTCTTTGATAAATTGTCATCTAATACATTCTGACAGCTTACATTTCCTAGGAATACAATATGTATGTTGCCCTCTACTGGTAACTAAGTATTACAATCACATTCTGGCTGAAAGCAATTATCTCTAGTTCCATACAATGTATACACAAACTTCATATGCATGTACATAAGCAAACACACACATACATACACACACACATACAGTGCCTTGTGAAAGTATTCGGCCCCCTTGAACTTTTCAACCTTTTGCCACATTTTAGGCTTCAAACATAAAGATATAACAATGAATTTTTTTGAGAAGAATCACCAACAAGTGGGACACAATTGTGAAGTGGAACGAAATCTATTGGATATTTTAAACTTTTATAGCAAATAAAAAACTGAAAAGTGGTGCGTGCAAAATTATTTGGCCCCTTTACTTTCAGTGCAGCAAACTCACTCCAGAAGTTCAGCGAGGATCTCTGAATGATCCAATGTTGTCCTAAATGACTGATGGTGATAAATAGAATCCACCTGTGTGTAATCAAGTCTCTGTATAAATGCACCTGCTCTGTGATAGTCTCAGGGTTCTGTTGAAAGCGCACCACTTTTCAGTTCAGTTCAAGGGAGCCGAATACTTTCGCAAGGCACTGTATGTATATATAATATATACAGTATATATATATATATATATATATATATATATATATATTATGCAATCTCATAATTTGTGAGTGTTGTAATACAATTCTTAATATTTTTAAAGACATTGTTATGAAAAATAAATCTGAAGAAATTATAAAATATGCTAAGTGCCTCATGACTGTTATGTATGATGACAAGAAAGCAAGAGAGACAACAAGCAAGCAAGCAAGCAAGCAAGCCAACAAGCAAGCAAACAAACAACAAGGGGGTGGGACTTTAGATGTAGCACATGGTTTGCTACTCAATAAATTGGCAGATTAATAAAATGTTTATTAAATCATATACAGTGGATAACATACATATTGCTAATGTCAGTTTAAAGAACAATTAGATATGGTAATACCACTGGTAACATATAACATTGCATGATAAAATCCATGATACTTAATCCACCAATAACATGTGAATATATGCATAAATTACAAGGCATTGCCTACATGACCTATGGCCTCAATATCCCTGTCATGAGGGATAAACCATAAAATATAAAAAAAATGGTACATAAATAAAAACACAGCATCTGATAGCTCAAAAAAATGGTACATAAATAAAACTCATCATCTGATAGCTCAACACGTTTCGTGGCTCTGGGCCACTCATCAGGAGCAGGCACATGGTAAATCTGTAATTTAGAATTATATAAATGGTCTGGCATATATCAACATGACTACAGAAGGGGTAAATTGAACCACCCCCCCCCCCCAAAAAAAATACATGTTTACTCAGTAAAATCCATATATTGATGGTGAAGAGCCGAGGGTAGTGAGCCATCCGGGGACATTGCGACCAACACAGATGTCTAAGGAGACATGGGACTATAGGGCATGTTGAGGAATTAGGTGGCACTGATGCTATCATGTATGTTAGTTTAGCCCTATCCTTCCAGGAACATTGACTGACAGCAGAAGGTAATCCAAGTAATAGCATTAACTCAGTTGTTACCACGAAAATAGTGGATAACAGATTATATTGTTTTCTGCTGATAGCTCCTGTTTATTAATGACATGAGAGTTTGGCCGCGTACACACGCGCGGACTGTTCGCCCAACTTTGTCCGTCCAACAGTTTCAGCAAACAGTCCGCTCAAACTTAGCATGGACGGACATGGCCACACACGACGGACGAACAGTTTGCTGAAACCGTGCGCGATGACGTGAACGGCACGTACGACGGGACGAAAAATACGACGTCCTATACACTGCATTATAGCTTTCGGCGTGAAAATCCTTTCTGAGCATGCGCGCAACTTTGTTTGACGAACAAGCCTACACACGGGCGGACTGTTCGCTCAAACAAGGTTTCAGCGGACAGTTTTTCGGAAATTCCGAAAAACCTTGTCCGTCCAACTGTCCGCTGAAACTGTCCGCTGAAAGCCCACACACGAGCGGACTGTCCGCCCAAACACTGTTCAGCGGACAAAGTTGGGCGAACAGTCCGCCCGTGTGTACGCGGCCTTAGACTTTTCAAAAATGACACACAGGTAATGACTGAATAGCCTATGAGAAGAAAAAAGACAGTGACATACATGAATGAAAAATAAGAAAGTATGCATTTTAGACTTGCAGAGCACTTGCTTAGCTGTATTTTACAATTTTATTTTTTTAACTTTCTATGCCCCCATTGTTGAGGTGTTGCCTCCTTTCTGTCTTGGAGACCAAAAAGGTGAGAGAACATTTTTTGTAATGGCTGGAGAAACAGCACTGATGGAGGTTCTAACCCTTTTCCACTTTGTACAAAAAAAAAAAGAGCACATGTTGTCTGGATTTGTGCTTTTACTGCTTCCCGACCAGGGCTCAAGTCCTGCGGGAACGCATGGGAACGGAGTTCCTGTACTTTTTCCACAACAGGACATCCCCCAAGCTAACATACATCTCCTAAGCAGGAACACATCACTCCCCAAGCATTCTGTCCGGATAATGTGCAGTTAATTTATGACCTTTCCGTTTAACCCTGTGTTATCCAAACTCTGTTCAATGAAAAGTGTAAACTCACCACATAAACACTCTATATACAAAATAACATTCCCCAATAAAGAACAGAACATGATGTTCACATTCGCATGGAAGCACAATTGATTAAATGCTGATTATTCAGAGAATTACCGTATTTATGTTTATTGAGGATTGTTTTTTTGTACTAACAGTTAAGCTTCATACACACAATACGAAAATTGGATGAAAGATACCACTTGAAGCGTTTGTGCATATGAGCATATCATTTTTTATTTATTTTTAGGTGAGGGAGTGGATTTTGGGTGGGAGTTCCCACACTTTTTTCCCCAGGACTTGACCCCTGTTCCCGACCATCCGCAGTCATTATACTGCAGCTAGGTGGCTTGCTCCTACAAATCGCTGTAGCTGTATGTCGGCACAGGAATGCACTTTTGTGGGTGCGCGCTCCCATTGGCCAGCGGGGAAACCAATCAGGGGGTCCGGAGGACTCGATGTTTGCTGGCAACTCGCGATCCTTCCCCGCAGTGATAGAATGGGGATTCTTCCTGTGTAAACAAGGCAGATCTCTGTTCTGACAGGAGTGATCATACAGATCCTGTCTTTCTGCAATGTAGGAAGATGGATCTGTGTGTTTCTCCAATGACACAGTCCCCCATATAGTTAAACACACACAGTGAGGGAACACATTTAACCCCTTGATCGACCCTGATGTTAACCCCTTCCCTGCCAGTGTCATTAGTACAATAACAGTGCACTGATTACAGTAATAATGTCACTGGTTCCCAAAAACATGTCAAAAATGTCAATTAGGTCTCAGATCTGTCCGCCGCAATGTCACAGTCCCGCTGAAAATCATTGATCGCCACTGCTACTAGTAAAAAAAAAAAAAAGCCTTAAATCTATCCCCTATTTTGTAGACACGATAACTTTTGCACAAGAAGAAAAAGCTGCGCCAAAAACCAAAATATACTGCCTACACGATTAAAAATTATAATAGTATAATAAATAAAATAAATTATTTTAAATCACTTTACATACAAAATAAGTGAATAAAGTAACATAAATTGTAATTCATCAAATTAAAAAGAAAAAGCAAACAAAGTTCATAAAGAAGTCCTCTGTCACATTTCTTTCCAGGACACCACGGTGAATCCACTCAAAACAGCAAACAAGTGCCCATCACCGAGAAGTGAATATGCTTACCGGATGGAAGCTTAATCAAAATCCTTGTAAACAAATCATCTGTGTCCTTCTCCTTATAGTTTGCGCTCATAGATCAGCTAACCCAAATGAATGGCAGCGTTCTCATAAACATATCCCTTGTTCAGCGATCCCAATTTTTTTTTAACAGTGGCTCCAAAGAAAAGAGGAAACCCACATAGTATAATACCGTTTGGATAATTTATTTAAAACGTGAATTTTACACTTACATGGACATCCATTCAGATACAGCATAAAACAATAGAAAGCCGTCCGGCATTCGGAAGCCCGTCCTCCCCTCGTGCAATGTGGTGGCGTCACTGCGTGCCTTTCCAGACGCGTTTCGTCACAAATTACGTTGTCAATGGGGAACTCATTGCACGAGGGGAGAACGGGCTTCCGAATGCCGGCCGGCTTTCTATTGTTTTATGCTGTATCTGAATGGATGTCCATGTAAGTGTAAAATTCACGTTTTAAATAAATTATCCAAACGGTATTATACTATGTGGGTTTCCTCTTTTCTTTGGAGCCACTGTTAGAATTTTTTTTGGATCGCTGAACGAGTGATATGTTTATGAGAACGCTGCCATTCATTTGGGTTAGCTGATCTATGAGCGCAAACTATAAGGAGAAGGACACAGATGATTTGTTTACAAGGCTTTTGATTAAGCTTCCATCCGGTAAGCATATTCACTTCTCGGTGATAGGCACTTGTTTGCTGTTTTGAGTGGATTCACCATGGTGTCCTGGAAAGAATTGCGACAGAGGACTTCTTTATGAACTTTGTTTGCTTTTTCTTCTTAATTTGATGAATTACAATTTATGTTACTTTATTCACTTATTTTGTATGTAAAGTGATTTAAAATAATTTATTTTTATTTATTATACTATTATAATTTTTAATCGTGTAGGCAGTATATTTTGGTTTTTGACGCAGCTTTTTCTTCTAGTGTATTTGAGTGTGTGTATCCCACTTAGAGCTGCGGCCTTTTGTTTTAGATTATTTGGTGTTGTGTTCTTACCTGAGCGTGGTTTATTTTTTCTAAACTTTTGCACAAACCAATCGATATACGCTTATTGTGATTTTTTTTAACCAAAACTATGTACCAGAATACATATCGGCCTAAATTGATGAATACGTTTGTTTTTTTGCATTTTTGTTTGGAAATGTAAAATGGCAAGACTTGAAAATTGCTTTTCACAGACGTTCTCTATCCAATCTGACAGAGCTTGAGCTATTTTGCAAAGAAGAATGGGCAAAAATTCCACTCTCTAGATGTGCAAAGCTGGTAGAGACACACCCAAAAAGACTTGCAGCTGTAATTGCAGAGAAAGGTGGTTCTATAAAGTATTGATTTAGGGGGGCTGAATACAAATGCACGCCACACTTTTCACCTTAGACATGTGCAATCCATTTTGTAATGAATGGAAATTAAGCCGAATTTTGTATCTTTCGGACATTCGGATGCATCCGATTAAAAAAAAGTAATGAATTTCAACGAATACGAAAGAAATTATAGCGAATATAATGAATGAATTTGACATGATTCGGTAATTCATTAAATATCTAATGAAACAAAAGGTCAACTCCAAGTAAATCTTACAGTCCAATCAGCTGATTAATTTTGTGCTGGAGGTTGGATTACTGGCAAAGTGCATTCCTTAGAACTGAGTGAGAAGGGGGTTGTATGTATTGTATTTGAGGAGAGGAGAAGGGATATCGTCATTGTGTGTGTTAATAGATTAAATAAACAACTTTCCAAACTACGAATCATTATCACGAATATATGTCCATACAGAAATATCAAATTTCAACGAATACGAAAGAAATTATAGTGGATAAAACAAATGAATTCGACATGATTAGAGATTCAGTATAACGAATATCAACACTACAGAAATAACGAATTATCCAAAAACGAATTAATATAATGAATATAACAGAACGAAAGGATGTATTTTACGAATGACAACGAAACAAAACTAAACAAAATTTTCTGTTGTGCACAAGTCTATTTTACATATTTATTTGTTAAAAAAATGTTGAAAACCATTTATCATGTTACTTCCACTTCACAATTATGTGCCACTTTGTGTTGTGTTGGTCTATCACATAAAATAAAAGAATACCCCCTAATTGGGACTTTCAAAGGCCACCAACACTGTGTTATGTAGAAAAAATTATTTTATTAAATAGTTCCAAACAAATGGATAATCAATGATAAAGACGTGTGCCGTCACAAAATATACAACAAAGAAAAATAAATAAATATCAAAAACACAATTAAAGCATCAGATGAGCCATGACATGAGCACTCCCCAGTGGGTAGTGTACCCTGAAACCCAACGCGTTTCCGGTTTTTGAGACCTTCATCAGGGTAGAGAGTGAAATATAGTCAAATGTGTTTTAGCTCAAGAGCATAAGAGCATAGAGAAACAGATATCATGAATAGGAGTAGATGCCGACCCACAGTACACTGTCAGCTTGATACGTTCCCATCTCGATATAATACCAGGTATGTGTCAGCGGCTAAATTTTAGCTGTCTGGTGTTTACACCAGTGTGTACTTTAAAGGGCAGTAAAAACAGGAGCTAGCCAGAGCCTCAAATGAAGCTAATATAGTAGCGGTTATTTCCCAATAGTGCTTGAATTTCTGTGCCCTGTAACAGCGGTGTCCATGTATGGAACGTCCCCTCAGTGTGTCTATGCCTGCTGTCTATCACATAAAATCTCAATAAAATACATTTATGTTTTTGGTTGTAACATGACAAAATGTGGAATAATTTCAAGGGGTATGAATACCTTTTCAAGGCACTGTAACCACTTTCTACTTAGACCAATATGGAAGCATAGTCATCTTCTTGTTTAACTACTTGCCGCCAATGCTATAGCCGAAAGGCGGCTACAGCACGGGCCTTAACTGTGGGTCGCGCCCAGCGTGCTCTGTGATCACCGAGTCTATGACACTTGGCTGATCACAGATCAGAGTAAGGGGTGAATCCCGGCCCCTTACCATGTGATCAGCTGTCAGCCAATGATGGCTGATCACGTGATGTAAACAGAAGCTTGGTAATCTGTATTTTTTTCCCCTCACGCTGTCAACGTGAGGGAATAAAAAAAGCCGTTCACTGGCTTCTGCATTTTCTGTGCCCACCAGTGTCAACTGCCAGTGTCCACTGTGCCACCTATCAGCACCCACCAGTGCCACCTACCAGTGCCCACAGTGCCACCCATCAATGTCCACCAGTGCTACCAATCAATGCCCATCAGCAGGGCCATCTTTAAGGCAGGGCAAAGGGGGCAGCTGCCCTGGGCCCTGTCATTGTTGTGGGGCCCAAAGCAGCTGCCTCATACCTGCCAACTATCCCAGTTTAAATTTCCTTGTCCTTTGAAGTTTTAGTCCTGTGCTGTGTCCCAATATCTCAGTGTATCTCAAGTGCTGGTACTAATGTTGCCCAGCTCTGCCCTATTGTTGTGTACAGATGACTCCCCTGCAGACCCTGCGTTTACATGTAAATAACCGGCTGACAAGTAAATAGCTGTGGCTGGCGGCATTGATATGTAAATAAAGGCGGCATTCATATGTATATCATGCCCCCCTGCAGTAAGGAGATGATGTGCTGTAACCTCTAGCAACCAATCAGTGAGCAGTAATACTGTACAGTAATCTCTAGCAACCAATCAACAAGCAGAAATAATTTGCTGTAACCTCTAGCAACTAATCAGGGAGCCATAATGTGTGCTGTAACCTCTAGCAACCAGTTAGTAAGCAGTAATGATATGCTGTAACCCACTGGCAACCAATCGCAATTGCTGCATGATCTGATACA
This sequence comes from Lithobates pipiens, assembly GCF_037356315.1. Lineage (NCBI taxonomy): Eukaryota > Metazoa > Chordata > Amphibia > Anura > Ranidae > Lithobates > Lithobates pipiens. The sequence continues at coordinate 22,540,949 of NW_027507696.1, read as the reverse complement.
GTAAACTCATTTTAAGTCTAGCTGCTATTTATTGTTTGTCTCAGAGCAGGTGGAGAGTGAAATTGCATGGTGGGGGGGGGGGGGGCAAGAAAAGTTTTGCCCAGGGTCCAATCAATATTAAAGATGGCCCTGCCCATCAGTGTCTCATAATCAGTGCCACAGATCAGTGCTGCCTCTCAGTTTCACCTACCAGTGCCTATCAGTGCCACCCATCAGTTATCAGTGGCCATCAGTGCCACCTATCAGTGCCACCTATCAGTGCCCTTCAGTGCCATCTATCAGTGGCCTTCAGTGCCAACCATCAGTGCCCATCAGTGAACAGACAAAAACAGTCTAGTGCCAGGAAACTGGGACATCTATTGCCCTTTGTGAATGTCCTGCAAGAGCCCACATAGTAGCTGTGTGGATGAGCACACCAGGAGGGGTGTGAATACAAGTAAAAACATTCAAGAGCAACCACAATTGAAAGCGCTGATTGGGACAGTCTTGAAAGGACAAACAGTCAAATAATTAAAACGTTCAATGAGATAAAAGCATGTGCCGATTTAATAATAACATATGATTGGATGAACAATTATCTAGACATCTCTTTGCATAGATGGAACAACTGCAAAGCATGCTCCTCACTGGGACAGAACCTTAAGCAACAGTCTGTGGTGGACTGGCTTGGTGGGGCAGTGCTGCGATAGCAAAACCTTCATGTGTTCCTAGATGTCACTAAGAAGAGGGAAGCCAGCATGTGCAGAGCCGGATGGACAGTGTGGAGCCTCGATCGCATCCCCAGTGATGTGTGGCGGAATGATGGGGCAGCCAGGAATCAAAGCAGGGAGCTGGTGGGCGGGAACACCCGAACATGATGTCATGCGATCAAGAAACGCAGTCCAAAACAAAGCTTGGAGCACAACAGGTGGAGAGCAAGCTGAGGAGAGTAGAGAGGGAAGATAGCAGTCATCTTGAGTCAAGTCTTGAGCCACACACACAGTTGTGTGATATTAGTGAATTAATATTTACTAATGTCTTCCTGTTTCTCCCCACAGCCAATCTGGTCTCAGGCCCCACTTCCTGATTGACTGGGAGGAGAATCTGGAGTCCTAAGACCCAATTGGCTGCGGGTCCTGATTGACCGGGAGGAGACGTGACCAACAGGACTTTTTTCTATTAAAATAACAAACATATCATACTTACTTGCTCTGTGGTGTGGCTTTGCATAGAGCAGCCCGGATCATCCGCTTCTTGGGTCCCTCGCTCAAGCTCCTGGCCCCTCCCTCCTGTTGAGTGCCCCCACAGCAGGCATGCTATGGGGGCACCTGATTTGAGCTGCAGCTCCATGTATCCATTCAGACATGAAGCTGCGTCCTGGCCCTGCCCCTTCTCTCTCCTGATTGGCTACCTGATTTTGATTGACAGCAGCCGCTGCTGTGTCTCAGCCGATCAGGAGGGAGAGTCCCGACGGCCGAGGGGCTCGTGGTCATTGCTTAATAGAGATGGGGCTCAGGTACATATTAGAGGGGCTGAGGGGGGGGGGGGGGGTTGCTGCACACAGAAGGCTTTTTATCCTAATTCATAGAATGTATTAAGATAAAAAACCTTCTGCCTTTGCAACCCCTTTAAAGAATAATTCCAGGCATCTGCATTTTTTCAAATTCAAAGGCCGGGCATGACATCATAATATTGCTTCCGACCTCCGATCGATCATAGAGACTCTGGGGTCCATCTGGCCCACCAGAAATCTCTATGGTCAGCATCTGGGGCCGGTCGGTTCCTTCTCTGGTTTGCCGGTTCGGCAGGGGCGAGCCGGGAGAAACACCGGTGGGCAGCGGGAGGGGGGGACGTCCCCCCTCTCCACCTATAAGAACAATCAAGCGGCTGAACAGCCACTATGATCGATCTTATGTGAAAAGAATTGCTGGTTCTAAAAGAATATATCTGAATGATGCCTGTAGCTCCAGGTATCATTCAGATATCACCGCTCAAAATCTGCAATGTCAGATGATGTTACGTGGGCGACAAGCAGTTAATATGCCAGTCTAGGCCAGATTTTGTAGGAAGCAGGCACATTAATGATGAAGGTGTGAGTTTCATTCATCTTGGACCCCTGTCACACTGAGGTGCTTTACGGGCACTACAGCTCTAAAAATAGTGCCTGCATAGCGCCGGTAAAGCGCCTCTCCTGTGTCTCCAGTGTGAAAGCCAGTGTCATTTAACCGCTTTGCGCCCGCCATATAGCTGAAAGATGGCTACAGAGCGGATGCTAACTGCCGGGAGGCCGTCCCTGGACGGCCTCCTGTTTACTTACGCAATGCGCACTCCCGCAAGCACTCATCGGGGAAGTTCTGTGCTGGCCGTGTCCCTCGAACACAGCCAGTCACAGATCGCTGTTAAAGGCCAATCACAGCAGCCGTTTACAGCGCGATCTGCCTATCCAATGAGAGATGATCTCATATGTAAACATATGAGATCATCTCTCAGCGCCGCTCTCCCTCCTCACACAGACAGCGCGTGAGAAGGGACAGATGAACGGCTGCAGCAGCCGTAAGTAAAAAAAAAAGTAAAAAAAAGTACCATCCGCCCCAGTGCCATCCTCCCCCAGTGCCATCCTCCCCCAGTGCTATCCTCCCCCAGTGCCATCCATCCGCCCCCAGTGCCATCCGCCCCAGTGCCATCCTTGCCCAGTGCCAACCTCGCCCAGTGCCATCCTCCCCAGTGCCATCCTCCCCAGTGCCATCCTCCCCAGTGCTACCTGCCCCCAGTGCTATCTGTCCCCAGTGCCACCTGTTAGTGCTATCTGTCCCCAGTGTCACCTGTTGTCAGTGCCATGTGTCCCCAGTGCCATCTGTCATCAGTGCCACGTATAAGTGCCACATGTCATCAGTGCCACATAGTGCCATCTGTCATCAGTGCCACATAGTGCCATTTGTCATCAGTGCCACATATTAGTGCCATCTGTCACCAGTGCCACATATCAGTGTCATCTGTCATCAGTGCCACGTTTCAGTGCCATTTGTCATCAGTGCCACCTGTCAGTGTCACGTGCCATCTGTTGTCAGTGTCACGTGTCATCAATGCCACTTATCAGTGCCATCTGTCATCAGTGTCACGCGTCATCGGTGCCACATATTAGTGGCATCCGTCATCAGTGCCACGTATTAGTGCCACGTATTAGTGCCATCTGTCATCAGTGCCACGTATTAGTGCCCTCTGTCATCAGTGCCATGTATAAGTGCCACGTGTCATCAGCGCCACATATAAGTGCCATCTGTCATCAGTGCCACGTGTCATCAGTGCCACGTATCAGTGCCATCTGTCATCAGTGTCACGTGTCATTATCCTGGTGCTCCAGAGCCTTCAAAAGTGTAATAGGTAGTCAACAAGTTAGATGTGCAATTTATGCTCCTAGAACACGTGATGGCGCTCCCTGCATGTTGGGCCTCTCTATGTGGCCAGGCTGTGAAAAAGTCCCACACATGTGGTATTGTAATACTCATGAGGAGTAGCAGAATTTTTTTGGGGGTGTAATTTGTGGTATACACATGCCATGTGAGAGAAATAACCTATTACAATGACAATTTTGTGGAAAAAAATAAAAAAAATAAAAAATCTTAATTTTGCAAAGAATTGTGGGAAAAAAATGACAACATTAAAAGGCTCACTATGCCTCTTACTAAATACCTTGGAATGTCTACTTTCCAAAAAGGGGTCATTTGGGGGGTATTTGTACTTTTCTGACTTGTTCGGGTTGCAAGAAATGAGATAGTCCACCAGTACATCAGATGTGATCAATTTTGTATGATTCGCACCACAGCTTGTAGACTCTCTAACTTTCACAAAGACCAAATAATATTCACTAATTTGGGTTATTTTTACCAAAGACATGTAGCAGTATAAATTGTGGCCAAAATTTATGAAGAAAAATTAATAATTTGCATACTTTTGTCACAGAAACAAAGAAATATGCATTTTTAAAAAAAAAATTCAGTCTTTTTTAATTTATAGCGCAAAAAATAAAAACCCCAGAGGTGATCAAATACCACCAAAAGAAAGCTCTATTTGTGGGAAAAAAAGGACAAAAAATTTATTTGGGTACAGTTTTGCATGACTGAGTAATTGTCATTCAAAGTGTGAGAGCGCCAAAAGCTGAAAATTGGTCTGGGCAGGAAGGGTGTTTAAGTGCCCAGTAAGCAAGTGGTTAAAGTAAGACACCTTTCACACTGGGTCGTTTTTCAGGTGCTATTGCATTAAAAATACCACCTGCAAACTGACCTGAAACAGCCGCTGCTGTCTCTCCAATGTGAAAGCCCTGAGGGCTTTCACACTGGAACAGTGCACTAGCAGGACGCTAAAAAAAAGTCCTGCAAGCAGCATCTTTGGAGCGGTAAAGAAACGGGGCATACAGCACTCCTGCTCATTGAAATAAATGGCACCGCTGCAGAACCACCGGCAAAGCGCCGCTGCAGTTAAAACTACCCCACTAGTGGCCGAAAACCTCAGCAAAAACAACAGTAAAGTGCCGTTAAGAATAGCCGCACTTTACCGCCTATGGCCCAGACGCCCCAGTCTGAAAGGGGTCTCAGAGCCAGGGTTAGAGCTCAGGGCCCCTCCCAAGGGAGTCAGTGTGTGAAGAGGTGGGGGGGGGGGAGTGTAAGATTGCACCTTACTGTCCAGATCAGGACAGACCAAGGCCTGAGCTTGTGAAGGATGTAGAAGCTGGGAGCTACAGGATAAGAAGCCAAGCTGACAGGGGTACAGCAGTTTGTGCATGAGCACTGGGACTGTGTGTTTGACAGACAGAAGGAGTGAGGCATGAGGCCTAAGCCACAGGGCTGATAAAGAGCTGGCAGGATGAATTTTATGTTTTGTTGTATTGATGGTGAGAACCCCCTGCATGGGAAGATATTGATGTAATTTTTTGCTTTATTTTAAAAATGGGCAGAAAAATCCCTGAAACGTACTTCTGGCATGGAGTAAAGTCGCTGTTTTTCACTACCAATGATCTAAAAAAACAAAAAAAACAACTTGTCACAATATGTATACACTGTATGCATTATATATGTCCATTTACCTGTTTGCCTGGAGTTCAGCATTAACTGTTATTTTTTGTTTCACAGATCTCTGCCAAAGGTTTTCATTGTACATTCCTAACAGACAATATTGGTTACATGAGTTTATTTATTTGAAACTAGTGCATGTTAATTCTTGGTTTCAAATATTCAAGGACACAAACATTTCTGATAAAAATGATTTATGTGCTTCAGGAATTACAAGGGCTAATATTGCCAAGAGCTCTGGGACTGTTGTAGGTGTGGTTATTTTGATAAATCACCCCGTTTACTATGATTCATCTACCCTGAAACAACCTAGGTGTGCCAAATTCCCAGGCAACAAAGAAAAGCCTGAGTTCATCAGGTTACCGGGTTATGCAAATCGTACATGTACTTCTTGCACAATAGTCTGCTTTCTATAAACAGCTTTGAATTTAATGCGGATGATCATTAAATTATACTTAATTACATACTGTACAATATAACAATAACCAGCATACTATAATCATCAACGTCTCATGGACATACTGCCACATATCAAAGCCAAATCGCATTAAGAAAATTTTTTGTGCAAACATTAAAGGTTTCTCAGTATAAGTAACAGCTGGCACTCATAAAAGAAATGTCATCAATGATGTTTAATGATTAATGTTATCACATATTGCATTATTTTATTTAATGTAATAATGATAGCTTTAGCCTGTCCAGGTCAAGTGTATCAAGTGTAATAGAAACAAACAAAATGTAATATATACCAGCTTACCAGTCCTTAGATGATGTGGCTGCATTAGTGTTCTTTTCTCACTTGGTGATCCAGCAAATAACACACTTCCTGTCCTAAAGTGACAACACTTACTCCTTCATTGTATGCATCCATGGAAAAGCAGCTTTGTCGCCCTAGAGTTACACAACCTCAACGCTTTCAGTGAAAGGTTTGTTTGCAGGGACTCTGCACTCCTAGATCTAAACTTTTTTTATCCGGAAGTAACACCATTCAAATAATATTTTTATATTCAACTAAAGGCTTCCAAATAGCAGTCTAAACAAGTCCTAAATCCAGTTGCAATGTGATGCACAGTCATATCCACCACTCTTGAGAAAACCTGGTGTGATGAAAAGCATTGGGTGGGGCATGACGACATCATTATGTACACATTTGCTGTAAGAACTGATGCAGCAAATGGAGTTGGAATGAGTTACACCAGTGCTGGTTAAAGGAGAAGTAGGACTGTATTCAACCAACAGTGGACTGTGCTGTCAGCTGATGCCAGCCAGCCGGTCCAGGCACTGGAGCAATCCCAACTTTAATGTCTGGATCCACTCAGATGCCTTCACCAACAGCTGGCTCAGCCTCTCAGCACATCGCTGAGAGCCTGGGCCAGCCACTTCTGCTCCTCCACAGCCCGGCACTCCAGTGAGCACTGGAGGGGCAGGGCAGAGGGCTGGTAACCACTCTGCTCACTGAGGGGAACTGAGAGATCAGAGGTCTTTGATCGCTCAGTTCAGATCTTGGAGGCACCAGTGGACAGATGCAGAATCGAGTCAATGCTGCATTCACCTAGGTAGTATAAATGTTTTTTTTTTTTAATTCCCATACTTCTCTTTAAATATCAGTGTGAGTCCACGTACACACGGTCGGAGATTTTGCCAACCAAATCCGTCGGATTTTGCCCGTCGGATTTAGTCCGACGGATTGTGTCCGAAACTGTTGCATACACACGGTCGGGCCAAGTTGGCAAAAAATCCGATCTTTCAGAACGTGATGACGCAATTTCGTTACATTCAGGCTAGTAGCCAATAGCTTTGATAGCTTTGATGTAGAAATTTGATCTGAGCATGCGTGGCACTTGGTCCGATGAAAATGCTCTACACATGATCGGATCCGGCCCAGTTGGTCGGGGAAATATTTCCAACATGTTGGAAAATTGTGTCGGACGGAATCAGTCCGATGCATACCACACACAGTCGGATTATCTGACGACACGGTCCGATAAGACTCATTCCGACAGATTCTCCGACTGTGTGTACAAGGGCTGAGTGTGGTTATGTTGTTTGAAATTATTTTCATGAAGAAGGTTTTATTTTACACTATCAGCAGATGTTATTTTTTCTGTTTTCCTTTAAATTATTTTGATGCTAGGCTTCAGGCACAGAATTAGGGATGAGCCGAGCACCCCCCAGTTTGAACATGCGACCAGGCAAAAAATTCATTCGAACACGTGAACACGGTTAAAGTCTATGGGACATGAACGTGAAAAATCAAAAGTGCTCATTATAAAGGCTTATATTCAAGTTATTGCCATAAAAAGTTTTTGTGGACCCGATTCCTGCCCCAGGGGAACATGTATCAATGCAAAAAAACTTTTTAAAAACGTCAGTTTTTTCGGGAGCGGTGATTTTAATAATGCTTAAAATGAAACAATAAAAGTTAAATATTCTTTTAAATATCATGCCTGGGGGTTGTCCTTAGTATGCCTGTAAAGTACCACATCTTTCCCATGTTTATGACAGTGTCACAGCAAAATTACATTTGTAAAGGAAAAAAAATAATTTAAAACTGCTCGCGGCTGTAATGTATTTTTCGGATCCTGGCAATGTAGATAAAAATACCAAAAACAAATGGCGTGCGGGTATTAAGGGGAGCCCGCAACCAAATAAAAAAGAAAATGGTGTGGGGGTCCCCCAGGCCCCATTTATTTGTCATTAATGTTCACTTAAAATTTGCCCTGTTTGTAGTCACCCCTTTTGATTTGTTTCACAATTCGATCAGTCTGATTGATCTGATTGATTTTATTCAATTGCACATTTTTTATTTTAATCATTAAATGCCGCAGTATATATGCGATAGGCGGTCAGTAACTGGTTAAAGGGATTTCTCTGGACACTTTTCATGCTGGAGAAGTAAATTATTTATTGTGTCTTACACAATTATTTCTGATACACATGTATTATATATACTGTACAGTATTTTTATTTATAGATTTTCTTTTTTGTAAGTTCACAAATTAATTGTTTAGTTTGGGTTTCACATACAGATTTATTCATTTGTGATGGAGATTTGCTTTTACTAATTAGTGATATTTATGTATTAATTCTTGGGGGGGGGGGGATTTGGAGGGATGATGTCAGAGAAATAGTGTCAGGGAATAGGCCGTGGAAGTACTGACAATCTTGCCAGTAGAAGAAATGGACACCATAGACGCATCATGTGACAAATAGTTCCACCTGCTGGCCTATATAAGGCTGCCTCTATCCAACCCAAGTTGCTGGATTTTCTTCAGCTCTTCCCTGTTCCTGTGTTATACTTCCAAGTGATTCCTGTTGTGACTTTGTCTTGCCTCCTGACCTGCTCTAAACTCCTCTCCATTGTTTGACCCCCGGCTTGTCTCCTGGACTTTGCTGTACTTGCACTTGCCTGATCACCAGTGTTTGACCACCCGCTTAGCTCACAGACTTTGCTTATCACTTACCTGTGATTGACCCTCAGCTGGCCTCACCACAGCCTCCAATCTGTTCTCCTGTGTTCTACCCTCAGCCAGGCTTTTACTAAATGTCCGGAACACTCCTTGTCATTTTCTCAAGCAAAATCTCCAAGTGATCATCAGCTCAGGCCTTCTCAATCTGCTGGAAACACGTGCTTCTTTGTGCCCTATACCTCCTGCACCACCTTCAGGGGTATACTGTGCTTAGCCACAAGGGGAGCCTCTCTCAGAATCTTGGCCTCAGAAAAGGTACCTGTCAGATGGGCTATATGTGGACAAGATTTTGATATATAATATTTCTTTGGTATTGGGAACAGTAGCTACAGTGCCTTGAAAAAATACCCCTTGAAATTTTACAAATTTTGTCATGTTACAACCAAAAATGTAAATTTATTTTATTGGGATTTTATGTGATAGACTAACACAAAGTGACACGTAATTGTGAAGTGGAAGGAAAATGATAGATGGTTTTCAAAATTATTTACAAATAAAAACTTTTGTATAAAAATATACTTTAATAGAACCACCTTTCGCTGCAATTACAGCTGCAAGTCTTTTTGGGTATGTCTCTACCAGCTTTGCACATCTAGAAAGTGAAATGTTTGCCCATTCTTCTTTGCAAAATAGCTCAAGCTCTGTGAGATTGGATGGAGAGTGTCTGTGAACTGTCATTTTCAAGTATTGCCACAGATTCGCAATTGGATTTAGGTCTGGACTTTGACTGGGCCATTCTAACACATGAATATGCTTTGATCTAAACCAGGGGTGTCCAACCTTTTGAAGAGCAAGGGCCACTTAAGAGACTTGGCAACCGGTCGCGGGCCACAATGAGTGGATGGATGGCATGTTCGTGTCCACTAGGCACTAGGCATTTGCAGAGCGGACACAGACGCAGCCCAAGATACTTTTTGGTGGATCGTATTGGAGGTAGAACACAAGTCTGTTTACGTCTGCCACTACTTAGAGGTGAATGGAGGGTCCAATTGGTTGGACTGTTGGACTGACCGTGTGAAAGGGGTCCAAGGCTGCTTTCACACTGATGCGCTGCGGCTTACCCACACCACATGTGCAACGCAGTGTACCTTTGGCTTTCCTGCCGTTTGCAATAAACTTCTATTATATTCTGCAGGTTTGGTGCACTTTCAGAAAGCTCACCAAACTCGCAGGTAATAATAGAAGTCTATGGCTCAGTGCAGGTAACCTGCAGGTAAACTGCTCTGCACCTGCGGATCAGTTTGAAAGCAGCCCATTAACCACTGCAGAACAGATATGCCCATATATACACTGTTATTTTAGTAATAAACTGACCTTTAATAACAGTATTCTTTCCATTCTATCCAAGAGCAGGAGGTCGCGGGCCACATCAGAGGGCTCAGCGGGCCACATGTGGCCCCCGGGCCACTGGTTGGGCACCCCTGATCTAAACCATTCCATTGTAGCTCTGGTTTTATGTTTAGACTTGTTGTCCTGCTCAAAGGTGAACCTCCGCCCCAGTCTCAAGTCTTTTGCAGACTCTAACATGTTTTCTTCTAAGCCCTTGTACACACGGTCAGACATTCTGACAACCAAATCCATTGGATTTTGTCCGACGGATTTTGTCAGACGGATTTTGTCCGAAACTGTTGCATACACACGGTCGGACAAAGTTGTCGGAAAATCCGATTGTACATAACGTGATGACGTTATTTCATTACGACGGGACTACGTTCAGGCTAGTAGCCAATAGCTTTGGTCTAGGAATTTGATCTGAGCATGCGTGGCACTTGTCCATCGGAGTAGGCTACACATGATCGGAGTATGTCCAATCGGAGCATTTTGTTGGAAAATTTTACCGGCAAGTTGGAAAAGTTGGTCCGTCGGATATTTTGATGGAAACAGTCCGATGGAGACCACATACAGTCGGAATATCCGACAAAACGGTCCGATAGGACACATTCCGTCGGAATCTCTGACCGTGTGTACAAGGGCTAAGATTGCCCTGTATTTGGCGCCATTCATCTTCCCATCAACTCTGACCAGCTTCCCTGTCCCTGCTGAAGAAAAGCATCCCCACAACATGATGCTGCTGCCACCATGTTTTACGGTGGGGATGGTGTGTTCAGGGTGATGTGCAGTGTTAGTTTTCTGCCACACATAGCATTTTGCTTTTAGGCCAAAAAGTTAAATTTTAGTCTCATCTTACCAGAGAACCTTCTTCCACATGTTTGCTGTGTCCCCCACATGGCTTCTCACTAAATGCAAACAGCACTTTTTAAGGCTTTCTTTCAACAATGGCTTTCTTCTTGTCGCTCTTCAATAAAAGACAGATTTGTGGAGTGCACCACTAATAGTTGTCCTAAGGACAGATTCTCCCACCTGATCTGTGGATCTCTGCAGCTCCTCCAGAGTTACCATGGGCCTCTTGGCTGCTTCTCTGATTAATGTCAGTTTAGGTGGACATCCATGTCTTGGTAGGTTTGCAGTTGTGCCATACTCTTTTAATTTTCGGATGATGGGTTGAACAGTGCTCCGTGAGATGTTCAAAGCTTGGGATATTTTTTTTATCAGCTAACCCGGCTTTAAACTTCTCATCAATTTTATCCCTGACCTGTCTGGCGTGTTCCTTGGCCTTCATGATGCGGTTTGTTTACTAAGGCTCTCTCAAACCACTGAGGGCTTCACAGAACAGCTGTATTTATACTCAGATTAAATTACACACAGGTGGACTCTATTTACTAATTAGGTGACAATTGGTTCTACTAGATTTCAGTTAGGGGTATCAGAGTAAAGGGGCTGAATACAAATGCATTTATTTGTAAAAAAAAAAAAAAAACTATTATCATTTTCCTTCCACTTTACAATTATGTGCCACTTTGTGTTGGTCTATTACATTAAATCCCAATTTTTTGTTGTAACATGACACAATGTGGAAAATTTCAAGAGGAATTAATACTTTTTCAAGGCACTGTAAATAGAGCCTAAAGCCTCATACACAAGATCAGATTTTTCACTGACAAAACCGCAGACTTTTGTCCAAAGGGCGTTGGGCCCAAACTTGTCTTGCATACAAACGGAACAGAATTTTCGGCCAACAAAATGAACATAGTGACATACCACGAGCTGATAAAGAGGAAGTTCAATTGTTACGCACCAACCTTTGGGCTCCTTCTGCTAATTTCATGTCAGTAGAAGTTTGAGTGTCGATTCACACTTTTCAGTTCGTGCGTGTCAGTTTTTTTCTGAATGGCCATTCATCAACCAGCCATGTTTCCTTATTGGAGGAGAGAATGTGCTATCATAGGGCTTGCAGTTATTGCTTTGAGCCAAATCCAGTCCAGGAACAGGAGGAGGAGGAGTTCTTGGACCAAGAATTGGTTGCTTAATCGTGACCAATTCTCTCATATGCCTTTGCTGCGGGAGCTCCAGGAGAAAAATCCAAAAACCCTAATGATTTTAGGAATTATCTCCGGATTACGGACCCCTGCGTCCACTGTCTCTTGGCATTGTTAACCCCCTATATTAAAAAGCAGGACACATGTATGTGGCTTGCCATTACTCCCAAGCAAAGGCTCATAGCCACCTTGCTGTACTTGGTGACGGGGAGAAGTCTTCAGGACCTCAAGTTTACAACTGGGATCTCCCCTAAGGCTCTGGGACTCATTATTCCAGAGACTTGTTCTGCCATTGTTCAAGTCCTGCAGAAGGACTATATTCGGGTAAATTTTAGCCTGTAACATCACATTCTATGTATTTAATGTTTGCTAATGTATTGTAATAATTTCTTGATTACATAATTACCATTATTGTAATATGCCGTGAATGTCCTCTTTTTCCTCATGCATGCTGTAAGTTTTTTATGCTCCTTTTTGTCCTTCATGCATATTTTCCTTCACTAACCTCCCCAGCATGCTATTCTGGGCCCATACACACCTAGCCTAGTAACACAACAATGTATTTTGTCAGCTACATTTTTTTGCTTACCCGAAACACCCCCAAAAACTTGTCCAAATGTTATTGTTGTCCTCAAATTCTGGCAGTGCAAGAGGCCATTTTTCTGATACACAAACTCATTTGGAACCCCCCAAAAAAAAAAAATGCTAAGGCAGCCGATACAAATACTTTATCTGCTGATTTTGCAAAACCCATACACAATATACCTCTTTGGTGGTCATATTCCTGGATGAATTCACTAAAGCATGTAGTGCAAGGGCCTGCCCGATTACCTTCAAATTGTAATGTAGAAAGATTTTGTCTCCTATTATCTTTATAGGTAATTTATGAATGGCAAAATGTGCTTCAATATGGACAGTGTGTATCCATATTTTTAGATTAGGACACTTCTTACCTGTCCACTGAGCTGCCAATAGTGTAAGTAAGAAGGGGCTGGCCAAAGTATCACACATTATTTATGCATTCATCTCTCGGGGAAGTGGAGAGGGTTACCTGTCCAAAACATCTACCCATTACCTCCCCCCACCATAACATTTTTATAATGGGCCACCAGAGGTAGTGAGGAATCTGATAAGTTGACCTTACACTTTTGTCTTCAAATACTCATTAAAATTTTATACTTATATTGGCCAAGAATGTTTGTGTCAAATCTGCTTTCAATATTATGTGCAGAAGTAGTAATTTATTTTCTTTTTGACTCCACAGTTTCCTTTCAACCGAAAGGAATGGCAGGCCAGTTCCAGCAGCAGTGGGATTTTCCCAACTGTGGTGGTGCTATTGGTGGGAAGCATGTCAAGATTGTCCCACCACCTAACTCGGGCTCATATTACTTTAATTACAAGGGCTTTTGAAGCATAGTCCTGCTAGCTGTTTCTGCAACGTATGAGTTTATTTTTTTTCTGAGTTCTACTATTGGCTCCAGAATGGCACCTTAAATTTGCCACAGCTGAGGACACCGTCGAGGGCCTTCATTTTGTTTTTATGGCAGATGAGGCCTTTGCTCTGAGTGAACATCTTATGAAGCATTTTCCTATGAGGAACCTCACCCCAGAGCAGAGAATCTTTAACTACAGGCTCTCTCGTGCCAGAAGAGTGGTTGAAAATGCATTTGGCATCCTCTCCAGTTGCTTCAGGCTGATATTGACACCTATCAACCTGGCACAAATATTAAATAATCTGTTGTTTTGTGTGGTTGCATCCTCCACAATATTTTACAGAGGAATGCTAGCAGCTACCTTTCCTTGGTGCCAACTGGATGTGAACCTGCAAACAGACCTAAACTTCATGTGAACTTTAGAACCCTTTTAAAGTCTATGGGACTCGAACGTTCAAAATCTAAAGTGCTAATTTTAAAGGCTAATATGCAAGTTACTGTCCTAAAAAGTGTTTGGGGACCTGGGTCCTGCCCCAGGGGACATGTATCAACGCAAAACAGTTTTAAAAATGGTTTTTCGGGAGCAGTGATTTTAATAATGATTAAAGTGAAACAATAAAAGTGTAAGATTCCTTTAAATTTCGTACCTGGGGGGTGTCTATAGTATGCCTGTGAAGGGGCGCATGCTTTCCGTGCTTAGAACTGTCCCTGCACAAAGTGTCATTTCTGCAGGAAAATAAGTCATTTAAAGTCACTGGCGGTATGGATATTAAGGGGAACCCCGCATCAAATAAAAAAAAATTGACGTGGGGGTCCCCTACAAATCCATACCAGACCCTTTATCCAAGCACACAACCTGGCAGGCCACAGGAAAAGAGGGGGGACGAGAGAGTGGCCCCCCTCCTGAACAGTACCAGGCCACATGCCCTCAACATTGGGAGGATGCTTTGGGGTCCCCCCCAAAGCACCATGTCCCCATGTTAATGGGGATAAGGGCCTCATCCCCACAACCCTGGCCGGTTTAACAAGGGGATCCCCAGATCCCACCCCCTTGTTTGAAATGGTAAGGGGGTACAAAAGTACCCCTACCATTTCACAGAGAAAGTGTAGAAAATAGTTAAATAAGACAAACACACTTTTGAAAAAGTTCTTTATTAAAAAAATAAAAAAAGATTCCAGCGGTGGTAGTCCACTGTTGTTATCCAGTGACGGATGATCATCTCTCCAGGGTCCAGCGATGGCTGATCTGATCCAGCGACAGGTGATCTCTCAGTCCAGCGCAGCCAATCCATCCATCTTCTGTCTCCACGGAGGAGACACTGCGGGATTCCGGCGGCCTAACGTTTGTTATATGAGGAGGGGGCGGGGCCACCGTCACCTGACCCCGCCCCCCTCTGGCGCAAGTGGGGAAGCCGGGCTTCCCCACTTACGTCAGGCCGCCGGGATCCCGCAGTGTCTCCTCCGTGGAGACAGAAGATGGATGGATTCTCTGTGCTAGACTGAGAGATCACGCAAACTTTTTTTTTGCATTGATACATGTCCCACTTTTTAGGACAGTAACTTGCATATTAGCCTTTAAAATTAGCACTTTAGATTTCTCCCATAGACTTGTACAGGGTGTTCTGCGGCTTTTCTAATTTGCCGCGAACACCCCAAATTGTTCACTGTTCGCCGAACAGGCAATGTTCGAGATGAACTTGAGTTTGACTTGAACTCAAAGCTCATCCCTACCCCGTAGTGTCAGGCCCAGTTGAAGAGGCTGCAGCTCGTCTGTCGGTGGGCAACATGATGGCTCTCGAATCTGCCTGTGCTGGGTTACCCTCCCAAAATGCCTGAGATATTATATATATATATATAAAATACATGGAATATTTTACGGGTAGAGGGGCAGGGACTTGGCAGCAAACTGTAGCTGATCCAGACTAATAATGTTATTTTATCATAAACTCCTTTTTCATTTCAACTACTGTTGTCTGTGTTTCTTATCTGTATAATTGGTTCTCATATGGGCTTTATTTTGGCCATTTTATACAATAGTGCAAAAGTACCTTATTTGCTCCATGTGGGGTCAATCTCTTCTTCAGTTAACTATTATGTTGTACTGTGGGTCTGCTACACACACAATGTTTTTGTTCCTAATGTATCTAATGCATTAAGTTAGAAAACACTATACCTTTTCAACTCCTTTAATTTATTTGAGGCCATAAATTGCCCAAGTTGGCCACATTTTAGAGCACATTGTCACTGTAACTACACAAACTTTACAAATACACTGATATTGAGCTTTGAAATAATAAGCCACACATTGTTTATTAAAACATTTTTACCCTCCGGCCAGCTGATGGAGTGCTGTCCGTGAGTGAGGGGAGGGACCCGATGACGGCGCCAGCGTGAGCAGATGGGGGGCGGTCCTAACGATCAGCTGGAGCGGCGCGAGGGGAAAGGTCGCCGAGCTCCATGCATGAAGCCGCCCGGGCCGTATCACCTCATCCCCACCGCATCCCGAAGCACACGGCGGGCATGAGCAGAGGATCTCAGCCACGGACCGACAGGAAACCGCCGACTCCCCCCTCCTCTCCCCCGTAAAGCGTGCGTTGCACACACATAAAGAGGAAAAGAGATTTGCCATGCCCCAGGATCAGATGGTAGGGTAAATTAAACCAAAGCCTCAAGTCTACCCTGAAGCGTCGGAAGACAGCGGAGCCCCGAGTGGACACATGTGGCGTATCTCCTTTCGGACAAGATCCCCCTGTCTCCCCAGGTATTTACTTTTTGGATTTCTACCCAGTATGACTTTAAGTGGCTGAATACTTGTTGAACTTTACTTGATCCTGCTCCTGAAAGTTTTAAACCTGCTGAATGCCCGCGGTACATGGGCTGGTGAGACCCTGGGGAATGAGGAGAGGATCAGCAGGTGGGCAGTGAACTGAGGTCAGAGGAGTACATATTAAAGAGCAAAATGTAAATACAGGATCAAATGGAATGTAACTACAAATGATGTGCAAGAGGTAATTTACCTAAAAATTTGACGTGACTGTTTTGAGCACATAGTACAGTGGCTATTTGCCGGAAGGCTAAGCGGGATATTGTGTGGCACTTGCCGTGGAACCGCACCGCAATTTTTATCTTGAGAGCGGGTGAAATCGCAGCAAAAGCTATATAGGAGATCTCTTCCTGCCTAAATTCACTGAGCAGGTGAAAGCGGAATCGAGGTTGGAGTCTTTTGCGCAGGATAGGCGCCACAACTAAGGAGAGACTATACAAAGAATTGAGGTTTACTTGTTTTTGTGTGTTGGTCTCTCTGCCATTATAAACCTGGGGAGGCAAAGGACAAAGGGGGTAGACATGAGGGGAAGAAATCAAAAGGCGAACGATCCAAAAGAGAATCTGAATACAAGCACGATTCAGAAATACCTGAAGGAAACCAGTTTAAAAAGCCCCGGTATAGAAAAAAAACAGCAGGGAGTAAAAGAGAAAAAGAGAGAAGGATCCAAGACAGCAGGGGCCCCGGGAGTTAATCCAGGGGAAGACTCGGATTCAGAAACAGATGGTAATTTGCGGGGACAGGGGGATATCGCTCAAATCCCCACTAAAAGTGAAATGTTGGAAATGTTCGCTAAACTTGAAAATTCCATCAAAGTTGAAATCTCAAATGTCAGGATGGACATGGGCCATTTGCTGAGGAGAGTGGAAGAGGCAGAGGAACTAACAGGAAAGCAGGCCCACGAAATATTAGAATTGCAAACGTAAGTAAAGAAATTGCAAACAGATCAGCGGGATACCCTATATAAATTGGATGAACAAGAAAATCAGAACAGACGGCAAAACCTGAGGGTCAGAGCATTGCCTGAACAACAAGGGGAGGATTTAGAGGCTAAGATGGGAAAAATCTTTAATCCCATTTTGGGAAAAGCAATAGGAGAGGCCTTAAAGATCGATCGGGTTTATAGGGTGAGGAAACCCCCAGGACTGAGGGAAGAGGTCCCGAGAGACGTAATCATCAAATTCAGTCACTATGATGACAAAGTAAAGATATGGAGCAGGCTCAAGGGGTTATCCCCGCTAATATACGAAGGGGTCCCTATACAGATTTTTTCTGACCTGTCGGCAGGTACACTGGCCCGGAGGAGACTCTTAAAACCGTTATTAGAACTATTGAGAGCGGCAAATATTAGATACAGCTGGGGATTTCCTACGGCCCTACTGGTTCAAAGAGATGGACGAACATTTAGATTAAAATTTCTCGATGAGTTGGAGGTTTTCTGTAATAACCTAGGGATCCCTGTCCCAACGAATATCAAAGTTCCCTAGAGGACTTACATGGGGGTCTTTGACGGGGGAGTATGACTTTTGGATGGTTATTCTTTTGTGGGGTGGAAGGGGGAGGGGGGTGAGAGGGGTGGGAGGTGAGGGTGGCGGAAGGATCATGTGGGACCCCGGGATATCATAACCCACCTGCGGGGGGACCCCCTGCCCCATTAGGGGAAGGAGGCAGGGGGGACCCAGACACGGGGGGCCTCAGTCGGAGTCACACCCTAGCGGGAGAAGTCTGCAGAATGGAGGAGATCCACAGCTGCAGAAAAGAAGCCAGAAATTGGCCAGGGGTTGGGAGGGGAGGAGGTTGGGGGGGGGGGATGAGGGAAGGTAGGGATGGGGGGAGGCTAGGGGGGGGGGGGGAGGTGTCTTGCAAGTGTCAACCAAGGTGTCATAGATCATGCCTTTCTCTTTTCTTATCTTATCTGGAAAATTTTAAATGGCGGATGTAAATTTCTTGTCGTATAACGTAAAGGGTCTGAATTCTGCGGGTAAGAGGCACAAATTGTTAAAGGAACTACAGTTGTACAGAGCAGAGGTGGTATTTTTACAGGAGACTCACCTGTCGCAAGATACAAACATTAAACTATTCTCGGCTAACTATCCAAACTGGCTATATGGGGACTCACCGATAAAAAGGGCTAAGGGAGTGGCAATCGGGTTCGAGAAAGGCATAAAGTTTGCAGTGATTGACAGGAAGACAGACCCCGATGGCCGTTATATGTTTGTAAAGGGAAAATTAGGGGACAAGATTCTTACCCTAGCAAATGTATATTGCCCCAATAAAAACCCTATAAGATATTTGCAGATAGTGCTGGGGAAGCTAGAGGAATTTAAGATGGGGGATGTGGTCCTTGCAGGAGATTTTAACTTCTGTATGGATCCATCTTGGGATAGTACGTCCTGTGCTAGGGGGTTAAATATGAAGGCTCGGAAGATGATTAAACTCTGGCTGAAACAACACCAAATGATGGATGTATGGAGGTTGCAACACGAAAAAAAAAAAGATTACACCTTTTTTTCCCACGTACACGGGACGTACTCCCGGTTGGACCACATACTAGTCGACCACAGGTTGATGGATCTTGTAATAGAATCCAAGATTGGAATAGTTACACTGTCAGATCATGCTCCGGTGTCAGTGAGGATGAGGATACTCGATATGCAGAGGCTTCCGTTCACGTGGCGCTTGAACGAGAGCCTTTTGCAGGACGAGAAAATTGCGGAGGCAGTACTAAGGGAAATTGAATTTTATTTCTCTGTTAATGATACAGAAGAAATATCGGGTGCCTCTCTATGGGAGGCACACAAAGTATATATTAGGGGTGTCCTCATCTCCATTGGCACAAGGAAAAAAAAAGAAAGACTAGAAAAAATTGAAAGTCTAAAAGAAGAGGTCTATAATCTAGAACAGGCCCATAAAAAAACAGGGGGGCAACAGCAGAAATATTTCCATCCCCTGGTGTCTAAACGTGAGGAACTTAAAGATATGATGGAACAGGACTCAAAAAGGACACTGGATAGGAGAATCAGAGAGAGGTACTATCAGGGAAATAAAATAAGCAGACATCTAGCTAGGCAGTTGAATAGGAAGAGTGGGAATAATTTTATAGATAAAATTCAAGATAAAGATGGAAAGATGACCCACACATCCAGGGAGATATCAGAAGTGTTTAAGCAATACTACGATGCTCTGTACAATATAAACCAGAAAGGGGCAAAAGATGTAGGGAAAAAAGATAAAACTAAGGAATTTTTGAACAAAGTGAAATTACCGACTTTAGACGAGAATGATAGAAGCAACCTAGACAGACCCATTACAGAAGAAGAGATTTACAAGGCGTTGAAAGATACTGCCACTGGGAAAAGCCCGGGACCAGATGGTTTTACGATTTCGTATCTGAAAAAATACAAAGAGACGCTGGTCCCTAAGCTTTGTAATTACATGAATGGTATAGGTAAAGATTTTGCGTTGGGAGGTGAGGCCCTGCGGGCTTCAATCACGGTACTGTTAAAGGAGGGCAAGGACAGTACATTGTGTTCTAGTTATAGGCCAATAGCCTTACTAAACGCTGACACCAAATTATTCGCCAAAGTTTTAGCATCGAGGCTGAAGGACAGGATGCCCGACCTGGTGCACCCGGACCAGGTCGGATTTATCCCTGAGAGGGAAGGTCGGGACAACGGAATACGCTCGCTGCTCCTGCTACAGGCCTTAAAAACGAAAGGGTCCCCAGGACTACTCCTGTCGATAGATGCTGAAAAAGCATTCGACAGGGTAGACTGGGGATTCATGTTTGAAACTCTGAGAGTGATGGGCCTGGGCCCAAGGCTGATCCAATGGATCAAGGCGCTATATAATCACCCTCAGGCTTCAGTGAAAGTGAATGGGCTGTCTTCCTCCCTTTTTCAAATGGAGAATGGCACCAGACAGGGGTGTCCGCTGTCCCCTCTTTTATTTGTCCTGTCTATGGAACCATTACTGGCCTCTATCCGAGAGAACCCAGACATAAAAGGGGTCACGGTTGGGGAGGAAGAGCACAAACTCGCAGCTTATGCGGACGATGTGCTGTTCTATATCTCCAACCCAAGGATCACGATTCCGAACCTGTTGAGGCTATTGGAAAAATATGGGGAAGTCTCGAATTTAAAAATAAACCTCAACAAGTCCGAAGTCCTAAGTATCAACATTGAAGGACAGGAAAAGATTAGACTCCAGGAGGAATTTAGATTTCCATGGCGAAAGGAGATTAAATATCTAGGAGTCTACCTCTCCAATACTATTAAGAAAATATACGTTAATAATTATATACCCCTATTAGAGGAAATGAAGAGAGAATTAAAAAAAATCACAATTAGCCACCTCTCCTGGTTAGGGCGGATCAATGCGGTCAAAATGGTCTTGACCCCAAAGATTCTATATAAATTTCAAATGCTGCCTATATCGCTCCCCCCAGCTTTCTTCAGGACCTTAAAGGGACTGATTTCAAGGTATATTTGGCAACATAAAAAACCAAGGATAGCCTTCGCGGTATTGAGTAGAGGAAAAAAAAAGGGGGGCCTTGCCGTCCCGGATTTCAAAAAATACTATAACGCGGTAGTACTTACTCGAGTGGTAGAATGGGGAAAAGAGGTAAACAATAAAAGGTGGGTAAATGTAGAAAAGGCAATGAGTCAAGCACAGTTAGGACGAATTATTTGGAACCCCCCTCAATATAGGTCAATAGGGCCAAATACACACGTAATAACACGGATTGCTCTTAGATTATGGGACAGGACACATGCACAAAATAAATGGAGTTATAATTCACCTTTGATTTTCTTAAAAGACAATGATTTTTTTATGCCGGGGAAACAGGAGGTGGGGGGAAACTGGATAATAAACAACAATGCACAAGTAAAAGATATTATTTATAGAGGTAAAATAAACACGTTCCCAGCACTAAAAATGAACACGGAACTTATGAGTATAGACACTTGGAGGTATCTCCAGTTAAGACACTTTATATTAAAATTGCCCCAGCCAATTAGAAGCGAGGAAGACTATAGGCCTCTCGAGCGGCTTTGCCGTAGAGAGAAATCAAAAAATAACATAGGTCAAATATACAAAATCTTATCTGCGGGGGTAGAACGGGAGGGCCCGCCTTACATTAAAAAATGGGAAAGAGAGCTAGGGACTCGATGTTGCACTCAGACATTGGAGAAAATAATGAAACTAACACATAGTGCGACGGCTAACCACAAGCTGATAGAATTAAACTATAAGTGCCTCGCAAGGTGGTATGCGACCCCAGACAAACTAGGTAAATTTGTAACCGCGCAATCCTCAGAGTGTTGGCGAGGGTGTAAGACAATAGGGACCATGGCTCACATCTGGTGGGACTGCCCGAAAATTAAAAAGTATTGGAAGGAGGTGTTAGAGTTAATAAAAGGTGTGACAAATAAAGCACTAGTAGAAGACCCCTGGACGGTACTGTTTCACGGGACCGAAAGCTCTGTGAGACAGTACACGTCTTCTTTAATTCCCATACTGCTCAGTGCCGCAAAAAGTCTAATCCCTAAAAAATGGGGGGAGACGGACAGTCCTAAAATACGGGATTGGATACTTAAGGTAAATGAAATACAGAACATAGAAGGTACAGAGGGAGAGGAGGAAGATTGGGTAGTTGGGGAGGGGCGAAAGGATAAATGGGTAGCGTGGATAAAGTTTAAAAAATCCTGGAGGTATGTGGAAGAAATGGTAAAATAAGCCTGGGTAAGATAAATATAGGGTTGGCGAGGCAGGATATTCCTCCAAACCCTCCGCAAGACAGGGAGGGGGGGGGGGGGGGTGGGAGAGGGTAAGGAATTGTTTATTTTTGTATGTATAAGATTTTAAGAAAAGAATGAGATATAGATTGAATGTATCTTCACTGTATCCTATGTCTTATTCTATGTGTAAAGGGAATCAAAAAAAAAAAGAAAACTAAATAAAGAATTAAAAAAAAAAAAAAAAAAACATTTTTACTCAAATGGTGAATTCATTAAAACGCACATTCACATGTTCGTTTTAAGGTTTTATAACAAACCAACATCTTGGTGTATAAACATGTATGTTTGCCATTATTTTGCCTTTTTTGGGGCTAAACAGGCATGTTTGAAAACATAAGATACACATCCCCAACTCAAGAACTTACAAAGTTCGAGTTTGGTAAAGTAAAGGCCATATGAGACATTAGTATCCCAAGACTGTGTTGATGTTGCCTTCCTCAGATGGGGTGACCTCACCCCTCTACCAAACCAAAATTTTAAGCCACGTACATGTAGAGGCTTAAGGACTAGCTTCGTTTTGAGATTTTGATGTTTACAAGTTTAAAACTGTTTTTTTTATAGAAAATTTCTTAGAACCCCCAAACATTATAATTGTTTTTTTTCTAACACCCTAGAGAATAAAATGGTGGTCATTGCAATACATTTTTTCACACCATATTTGTGCAGCGGTCTTACAAGCACACGTTTTTTGAATTAAAAAATAAGACAAATAGACAGGGCTAACAGTAAAGTTAGCCCAATTTTTTTTAGATTGTGAAAGATAATGTTACGCCAAGTAAATTGATATCCAACATGTCACACTTCAAAATTGCGCCCGCTCCTTCAGATTTACCAAAACCATATAATATGAGGTCAAACCTTAGGAGTTTCAATGTGTATGCAATCAGGCAGGCCCTTCTACTACATGGTTTTGGTAAATCTGAAGGAAAAACTCAGCAGAAAATCTGATAGTGTGTATGGGGCTTAACGATCGCAACGATACCTCACATGTCTGGTTTGAACACCATTTTCATATGCGGGCGCTACTCACATATGCGCAAGCTCGTCAGGACGGATCCCTTTTAAAGAAAAAAAAAAAAACTTATTTATTTTACTTAATTTTATTAATTATTTCCCTGTTTAAAAAAAAAAAATGTAGGTCACTTTTTATTCCTATTACAAGGAATGTAAACATCCCTTGTAATAGAAAAAAGCATGGCAGGTCCTCTTAAATATGAGATCTGGGGTCAAAAAGTCCTCAGATCTCATATTTGAACTAAAACGCAATAAAAAAAAAAATTTGACATTTGAAAAAATTACTTTGAAAAAAATGTGCCTTTAAGAGCTATGGGCGGAAGTGACTTTTTGACGTCACTTCTGCCCTGTTATGGTATGGAGACGGGTGGGGGCCATCTTAGCCTCACTCATCTCCATACCCAGGCACAGACAGGACCCGATCGCCTCCGCTGCAGAGACCACCATTATTGTAAATACGACCAGCTCCTGAAAAGATGGATATCTTGGTTGTGGCAGCAGCTGCTGCCGTTACCGAGATATCCATCTTCAAAGTGCCGACGTATGCTATCTCCCATAACAGGGTATAAATGGGCACGTTTTGGGTGTGCAACCCCTTCCTCTCACCTACTTTAGTTATGAGGAAGAGGTTGCACCCCCAAAATACATACATTTATACCCCGTGATGGGAGCTAGCACATGTTGACACACTGGGGGTTATTTACGAAAAGGTAAATCCACTTTGCACTGCAAGTGCACTTGAAAGTGCAGTCTCTCTAAATCTAAGGGGTAGATCTGGGGTAGATCTGAAATGAGTGGAAGCTCTGCTGATTTTATCATCCAATCATGTGCAAGCTAAAATGCTGTTTTTTATTTTCATTGCATATTCCCCTCGGATCTACAGCGACTTTACTTCCAAGTGCACTTGCAGTGCAGTGCCTTTAGTAAATAACCCCCACTGTGTGTTTTGGAGCTTTAACAAACTAGATGTAGGGAAAGACACACATTTTAGGCATGGGATCATGAGGGAAATAAGAATCTTTTGGCACAATTTGTCTGCATCTTCAAATTTTGGCTT
The DNA here is from genome assembly GCF_037356315.1 of Lithobates pipiens. NCBI lineage: Eukaryota > Metazoa > Chordata > Amphibia > Anura > Ranidae > Lithobates > Lithobates pipiens. Next base: position 22,516,928 of record NW_027507696.1, on the reverse strand, counting down.
GGGGATTCTTAAAAACACATAAAGTTTACAATTAACATTACTTAGGGCAGTATTTCCCAACTCTCCTTCTCTGGATGCATTCCCAGGTCATGTTTTCTATATTTTTTGCTTTTGTCACGGGTGATGATGTAATTTTCAAGGTCAGTAATTCAAACAGTCATTTTTATACTGAGTAAAATACAGAAAACAGGACCTGGTGGTGCACCTAGAGAAGTGGAGTGGAAAAACACTGACCTCGGACACTAAAGCCTTAGTTCATATTGGAGCGATTTGTCATGCGATTTAAGAGATAAAAAACACTGCATCATATCTGCACTCATTTGGCCAATTGTGCACTGTGACCTTGTAAGAAGAAAAAAAAGTATTAAGGGAATGATGGTCAAGTGGCTAAGGCCCTACATAGTGAAATATGGTCAAGTTACTAGTCAAATTGTGTAAATACCTACCTACCCAATCTATTGTTGCTTGCAACCTATTGCCCTTAATATACCCACACTACTAGGAATGTACACACTGCAACTACTATGTAATCTTGGCCCTGGTGCCTCTGTCTATAAAACTCAGGTACCTAACAACACTACCAGCTCCTTCCACCTCTTCCTTCTCCATGCTAATGTTAATGCACTACATACTTTTCTAATGTGTGGAGTGTGTGTTTGGTTTGGACATCTAAACACTTGATATACGCATTTGAAGCCAGATTCAAAGAATACTTAAGCCGCGTACACACGGGCGGACTGTATGGCCTACTTAGTCCGTCATACAATCCGACGGACAGTCCGTCATACTTTCGAATGAACGGACTTGACCACACACGAATGCACAAACAGTCCGTCGAAAGCTTGCGCGATGACGTGTACAGCACGTACGACGGGACTAGAAATAGAAAGTCCAATACACAGCAATGCACCCTTCCGCCGTGTAAATCCTTTCTCAGCATGCGCATCCTTGCTCATGGGTGTGACTTTGTACCTCCTATAATCTCAACCACCACGGTCCTGCCTAGAATTCTCTGAATCTGCCATGTTGTCCTTCCAGAATGTTCCACTGTGTGTGTCGCATGCAGAAGAGAGATGGTCATGCCCCAGCATCATGATGCACTGAGAGCGGATTTTCACACATGCGCAGTGTCTCTAAAGCCATAACGCGTGATCGATGGAACGGCCTTTGGAACGATCTGGGAGTGGAAAACAAACGAAAGGAGCCCAAAAACAAAGGAACAATTGTAAATTTGGGCAATGGTGGTTAGTGTCCTATACTGCTTAGATTGAGGCCTATATTGGGACCAGATTGTGAGTTAAGCCTGATAGTTTGTCTTGTGTTCTGTCTTGCAAGCATCTGATAATTTATCATCGTAGATAAATTCACTGCACCCAACTTTTTGCCTCAATTTATCGGCCAGTACCGGGAGCTGCCCTGTCTGTGGAAGGTGAAGAGTAGGGATTACTCTAATAAAATCAAGGAGAAGGCAGCGATGAAGAAACATCTGAAATTGGTGAAGCCTCTGTACCCCAGGAAAGACATCAATTTTGTGAAGAGCAAAATTGGGAACCTGAGGAGTACATTTAATTGGGAGCACAAGAAGGTCAGGAAATAACAGAGATCGGGAGCATCAGCTGATGATATCAATGTCCCCAGGCTGTGGTACAACCATTGACTGCATTTTTTTGTCCAACCAAACCCAACCCAGGCCATCACTCTCAACACTCCCTTCCACATCGGATGAGGCCACAGATCCCACAGATCCTGAGGTCCACCCTGGTCCTTCGACACAGGATGAAGATATGGAGGAGCCCAACTTGAACCAGGCATAGCATTGTTGAACATATTTGTATCCAAAAATAAAATGATGATAACTAGACGTTATTGATAAAAAGAATTCTGCCTTAACAAAGTGGTTTCCATATCAATAGACAGTAGTGGCCAAAAAGGATTAGGACAAGAAGGAAAAATGCTGGGTCAGAATGATAGTCTTATCTATTTCTCCATATTCAATTTGCAACAGTCATGAGCTCTAAATTGTGTGTGATTGATGACCAAAATTAAAAGAATACTAATTATGTCCCATTTTAATACACAGGAAAGTGGCAGTTTGGACGAGCCAGTGGCCAGAAGCCACACAGAGTCACAGGTCTCTCCTCTCTGCCCTCATGCTAAAAGGGCCAGGAAGAGCAGGGACCTAGATGAGGCCACAGCTGCCATCCTCAGCCATGCAACAATGGCAATTAGTACGGCCCCAGATTCAGCTGAGGAGTTTGGCTGTCTGACAGCAAATAAGTTAAGAGATATGAATGTGGAGCAAAAGAAGATGTGCGAGGAGCCAATCCTAGAGCTCCTTCAACAAGTTGGGGAGGGGAGAAATTTCCTCAAAAACCCATACCTCTGATTTGGATGCCCCACCTCCACCGCCACCACAGCAACCCGACCCACCACAGCAGCATGCCAGAAATTGGCAGTTCCAGCCCCAAGATCCCCAACAAGCCTGCTGGGCTGGGGATTTTCAGCCATACAATTTTTCATTTGCTTTTTTTTTTGGTTTTTAAATTATGATTTTAGTTGTTATACTTTATTTCCTTTGTATGCAGAGAATGCACTTTTTGATTAAGTTATTGCATTTTCATTTGGATGGCAGATAACATGTCTAATTTATTTTATTTTTTGAATAATGCACAAGAAAAAATATGGCCGCAGCCGATGTGGAAGGGTGTGTTGACAGCGATGGCCTGGGTTTGGTCTGGTCTGTCAAAAACCGCAGGCTGTGGTAATACTATCTCCATCGCTGCCTTCCTCTTGATTTTTATAGGACTTTCTTGTGATCCCTGTTAAAAAAATAAATAAAACAAAAGGAAAAATACTTGGCTATGTGTTTTACTTAAAATTACAATTTGGGAGTAGGCAGGTACATTTAAAAAATACAATGTAAAATTAACAAGGGACACCAACATAGTTGTATCTTTGATCTTCAAAACAATGGGATAATGGTGTTGACACACACACAAAAAAAATATCTTCTTAATATCACTATAAAGAAAAAGCCTTTTTAAATACGTTTGGCAGAACTCCATCAGTATCACCAGCAAAGCAGCTTCATTATTATCCCATTATAAAGAAGAAAATGTGCACTGCATTTGGAGATTTCATAATTTGCCGCGTCACAAATATAAATTCTCCATTGCAAACGCTAGTTTTACAAGACCGGCCGCTTCTGGCTCGTACTTGCTTCCAAGCATGCGTATTCATACTTTGGACTTTTGTTGACTGGTAGTGCTGTCAATTCCAAAAGCAGTTGGCAGAACTAGATGTGACCAGGTGCTGATGGACAAGTTACAGGCATTAACAATGCTGACAGCTACACCCTCTGCAGCATTTTTTCATCCACTGTGGTTCAAGCAGACACATAGTAAATGAGAATGGAAACTCTTCCCTGAATTCAGGAACAGTGCAGCATGGTTGCCATATCATCACAGGAAGCTGCATTGGGTGATCTTCATTGGCAGGATCAACAGCTATTTGTAGGTCTTTGCAGAGGGAGTAAGAGAAAACTGTAAGGCCCCTTTCACACTGGGGCGGTGCAGGCGCGGGCGGTAAAACGGTGCTATTTTTAGCGGCATTTTACCGTAGTTTTAGCGGCGGTATTCGGCCGTTAGAAGGGCGGGTTTACCCCCCTGCAAGAGGCCGAGAAACGGTTAAAACCACTGCAAAGCGCTGATGCTTTGCTGATGGTATAGCTGCGTTGCCCCATTCATTTCAATGGCCAGGAGTGGTGAAGGAGCAGGCGGTAAAACGGTGCTATTTTTAGCGGCATTTTACCGTAGTTTTAGCGGCGGTATTCGGCCGTTAGAAGGGCGGATTTACCCCCCTGCAAGAGGCCGAGAAACGGTTAAAACCACTGCAAAGCGCTGATGCTTTGCTGATGGTATAGCTGCGTTGCCCCATTCATTTCAATGGCCAGGAGTGGTGAAGGAACAGTATACTGCTTCTTCACCGATCCAAAGATGCTAATAGCAAGACTTTTTTTTACCGTCCTGCCAGCGCACCACTCTGGTGTGAAAGCCCTCAGGCTTTCACACTGGAGGGTGAGGAGCGGCTCTTTAAAGGCGCTTTGCAGGCGCTATTTTTAGCGCTGTAATGCCTGAAAAGCACCCCAGTGTGAAAGGGGACTAAGTGCAGATGTACGTATATATAAATTCAGCAGCATACATGTAGCGGCGGCTCCTGAAGAGCATGCGCTATGCGTTTTTCTAAAGTTAAAAGTTGCCTAAACTGAAGTTTGGTTTGGGTTCAATTGTCTAAATTGGGTCTCGACATCAGTCTGACTGGACTGTGAGGTGTTCAGCCTAGCCACAGGGGGCACTGTCTCCTCTGGCAGGCATGGAACTATAGTCTGGCCAGGTGCTTAAGTTACTCTCTCTCGGAGCCCGCCCAGTGGGAGTGGCACTCTCGCTGTGCTTTCTGGGAGAGGGTATTTAAGATGCGGCCGTCACGTGGTTCGGGGTTCTGGTCCAGAATGATGTGCTGACTTCATGGTCCTGGTCCTCCTGACCAGCCCCCAGGAAGGCTATGGCCTGGGGTGCGGATCCACCTGACTTTAATGTCATATTATATATATATATATATATATATATATATATATATATATATATATATATATATATATATATAAAACACTATATAGAACTGCCTGCACGCCGCTAGCCTGCCTAATCAAGCTCAAGTTCTTTCAATCTCCACATTCTCGCACTACATACGGCGCTGTGTAAGCAGCCTTATATAGTGTGGGGCGTGGACTTAGCCCCCTAAGCCACGATTAGCTAATCGTGACTCTCACAGCAGATTGCGCTGTGATTGGCCTAAGCATACAGGTCAGTTGCATGCTTTGGCCAATCAGCAGCTTTCAATGCACTGTGATCTAGCAGTTCATTATGGGGTGCTCCGTGGCACTCTAATTTGCAGTGAATTCCACATAGGTTAATTTGTTCTGTGAACAAATGAACAGCAGATGTTCGAGGTGAGCTTACATTCTCCTCGAACATCTGGACCATCCCTAATATATGGCATGTAACAGGTCACAGACTCTTTACCTCCTTTGGAGGACCAAAGGTTCTTTGGTGAGGGGAGTGTGTAGCGGGTACCTTAACAAGCTGGCCCAGGAACATTCCCCCCTCCCTCTCCACATGCACGCACACACACACACACACACACACACACACACACACACACACAGGCATCCGCTCGCTCTGTTTCCTTCTCCTGTGTCTCTATTGGCAGGAGGAAGAAGCCAATATGCAGCAGAGAACAATGGGACATGAAGTCCTATTCACCCAATGGCCCCATTGCTGTTAAAGGGGGCGGAACTACAAATCCCAGGGTGCTCTGCAGGAGATGGGCTGCCAAAGGGCTGCATTTTGGAAAGCTGAGGGGAGATCACCACAAGGGAGAGAGGGAGATAGATATGTCCAGGGGACCTATGGTAATCTGCTGGGAAAGCATCCTGTCAAAGGTCCCAGAGTTGGTTTAGAGACGGTTCCAGAGCCATTCCAGAGACAGTGGAATTCAGGCATCCCGCCAGAGAGAGACCTCTGGGGAACACTGCAGGCAATTAAAGGACAAGAGGCGATTGAGTCACAAGGCGGCCAGGCGGGCCGCTGAGGATCTATCTTCCTGGACATCCTTCTTCCTGCCTGGGTTGCAGGGCTGATGAGAGGTCATTTGCCCATTTTAAAAACATACTTCCCACTTTGAACACTACATACAGACTGCCTAGTTGCATATTGTCAAGAGGACCTGTAACTTACCCCTTTAAATCTCTTTATGCTGATTACTGACTCTCCTTGTCGCATACTGAGGATTGTTTATCTTTTTTGAGCTCAAACTGCCGGTGAAGATTATCCTAAGGCTGTCAGGGAACTCACCATACGTATGCCCGTCCCCGTATAGCGACAGTTTCCCTTCGTTCCAGGCGGCATGCGCGGTGTCCCCGTCAGAGGCGTACGAATTCCAGGACGAACGGACGTATGCTAATCCGAACACATGGACGTACGCCAATCCAAACACGTGGACGTACGCCAATCCGAACACGCGAAGACACCCGCGCAAACTGAACGGATGTACGTATTCACGCACGGACGGCCACTTCCACCAATCCTGGCTCACTCCCCTCTATATAAACAGGATCCTGGCCTGACATCAGTGCTGGATCGTCTTCAGCTACTCCTGTAGACCTGATCGTTGCTCCTGTGACCTTGCTTCTGTGACCTTGCTCCTGTGACCTTGCTCCCGTGATCCTTGTTCCTATGACCCGTTCCTGACACCCGCTCTTTGGATACCCTGTGCTACTATCTCCTGGACTACCTTTGACTCCGGCTTGGACTTCGACTTTGGCTTGTCTCCTGAATCTGTACCTCGTTTGCTTGCACGTTGCCAGACCCTTGCTTGTTCCTGATTACGCACCTGCCTCCTGTTATTGTACCGCATTGCCTGCCAGTTGCCGACCTTGCCTGTTACAGACACGCAGTGCTTCCTGCACACCTGCTGATCTTCCGGTGCCTACCTACAACATCTCTTCTACCGTGAGGACCCAGCATCTCCAAGGTCTGCTACCTCCACCTTCAGGCACCTGCACCCTTTCGTGTCCTCATCCTCAGGGGCGTGGAGACCGGAACCGTGCGAGAGGCCACCCTCAGCAGTCTGACTCCACTGTAAGGTACGTGACAGTACGATCCAGCCAGAAACATGGAGTCGGACAGGGGGGCCTCACCTTTGGAAGCTCTGTGCCAACAAATCTCTGCCCTTACCCAAGCAGTTCAAGGCCTGCAGGATGGTTACCATCAACTCGAGCAGAGGGTGGAGACATTAACTCCAAACACTACTGCCTCCCAAGGGGCTACAGCATCTCGGTCCGCCAGTCCGGCAACCCCAGCATCCATGCCTGCAATAGTGGTGCCATCCCCGGAGCCTCGAGTTCCTACTCCAGAGCGATTTTCCGGAGATCGCAGCAAATTCCGTGCTTTTCGTAATGCATGCCAACTATACTTCCTGCTACAGCCTCGCACCTTCTCCTTGGAAAGCACAAAAGTAGGGTTCATCGTCTCCTTGCTTCTGGGGGAACCTCAGACCTGGGCCCATCGCCTCTTGGAACAGGCCAGCCCTTTACTTGATACCATGGACTCTTTTCTGGATGAGACGGCTAAATTATACGACGATCCTCAGCGTGCCACAACTGCTGAGGCCAGTCTCCATGCCCTGCGTCAGGGTCGCAGACCTGTAGAGGATTATGTGACGGACTTTAGGCGGTGGAGTTCTGACACTCAATGGAACGACGCCGCCCTACGTTACCAATTCCGCATCAGATTGTCTGAATCATTAAAAGACGAGTTGGCCCGTATCGAAGTTCCCAGTTCTTTGGAAGACCTCATACAGGTATCGATCCAAATTGACCGCCGTCTTAGGGAACGGAGGTCTGAAAGAGTTGGCCAGTTTCGCCCCACTTGGATGTTACCCAAGGCTCCGAATTATCCTCCTGCTTCCACACCTGCTCCCATTTCCGAAGCTCCAGAGCCAATGCAATTAGGGCTACTTCGCTCACCATTGTCTCCTGAAGAGAAGCTACGCCGGCGCCAGAATAACCTTTGCCTTTACTGCGGGGAAACTGGTCACTATGCGAATACATGTCCAAATAAGATTCGTAAGTTCAAAGACTCACCTCTTGTATCCAATGCATTACCTCTGACAAAATCAATTCATATAGCTGTTCCCTTTTCCTTACAGCTTCCAGGAGGAACACTCCAGGTCCAGGCTATAATTGATTCGGGCGCCTGTAGTTGCTTCATTGACCATACTCTCATTCTACAACACAACATTCCATTGGTACCCAAGCAACGCCAACTTTCTATAAGGTTAGCAGATGGATCCAACATCAGATCAGGTCCTATTACCCATGAGACTCAGCCACTACTTGCCAACATTCTATCCGATCACCAAGAATTAATCTGCCTGGATGTCATTTCTTCACCACTCTTCCCAATTATTTTAGGAATGCCATGGCTACAAGCCCATAATCCCCAAATAAACTGGATAACCGGTGAGGTCGTGTTTCGATCCACTTACTGCCTCCAAAATTGTGTCAGGACCTCAAACCACCTGGTTCCGGTCATTGCCTGTTCGGGTTCTACATCTGAGCTCCAGAGGTTGGTCCCAGTCACATACCACAGATTCCTGGACGTGTTTGACAAAAGAAAGGCAGACACACTCCCTCCTCATCGGGTCTACGATTGCCCAATCGAGTTACTACCTGGAGCCGAAATTCCATTCGGGAGGATATTCCCTCTATCGGAACCTGAACTCATGGTCCTCAAAGAATACATCAATGAGAACCTCAAGAAAGGATTTATTCGACATTCCTCTTCCCCAGCCGGTGCTGGAATATTTTTCGTTGAAAAGAAAGATCATTCGCTCCGCCCATGTGTGGATTACAGGGATTTAAATAAAGTGACGATTAAAAATCGCTACCCCCTTCCATTGATTCCAGAATTATTCCAGAGACTTCGATCAGCCAAAGTATTTACGAAACTGGATTTACGAGGGGCCTATAATCTAATCAGAATCCGTAAGGGGGACGAATGGAAAACGGCCTTTCGGACACGTTTTGGCCACTTTGAGTACCTGGTCATGCCATTCGGACTCTGCAACGCACCAGCTACTTTTCAACATTTTGTTAATGACATTTTCAGGGACTTTTTGGATTTGTTTGTAATTGTTTATTTAGATGACATTTTGGTATTTTCAGACTCTCTAGAAACCCATCGTGACCATGTGAAACAAGTTCTCCTGAGGTTAAGACAACATGGGCTCTACGCCAAGGCCGAGAAGTGCGAATTCGAGCGACAGACCATTCACTTTCTGGGTCTGGTAATATCAACGGAGGGAATAGAGATGGATCCTCAAAAGGTTTCAGCCATTTTATCCTGGCCACCTCCAACTGATAAGAAAGGGGTACAGCGCTTCATTGGATTCTCTAATTTTTATAGAAAGTTCATTAAAAACTTTTCCAGTGTTATAGCTCCCATCACGCAACTCACCAGCAAACAAAACCGCTTCCGATGGTCCATCGAGGCCCAAGCTGCGTTCGACAAACTAAAAGGGCTATTCACGTCGGCCCCAATACTCAAACACCCTGATCCTGCTCTACCTTACACTCTGGAAGTGGACGCTTCAGAGAACGCTGTAGGCGCCATTCTGTCCCAACGCCAAGGACCTAAATCATTAATGCATCCTGTAGCATTCTTTTCCAAAAAACTAAATACGTCAGAAAAGAACTACGATGTGGGAGATCGGGAGCTCCTGGCAATCAAACTGGCTTTAGAAGAATGGCGGTACCTACTTGAGGGGGCAACACATCCAGTATTAATTTTTACAGATCATAAAAATTTGGAATATCTCAGAACAGCTAAGCGTCTCAGGCCCCGGCAGGCAAGATGGGCTCTCTTCTTCTCCCGTTTTAATTTTCACATAACCTACAGACCAGGATCCAAGAACAGTAAACCCGACGCATTATCCCGTATGTTTTCTGAAACCGAAGCCTCCTCCCCTCCAGACACCATTTTGCAAGCCGGGAACTTTCTATTAACACAAACCAGTTTTCTGTCACAGGTTCGGCAGTCGTCTCAAGGTGCATCAGTCTCTCCAGATATTAACCTCCAAGAAAAAGATGGTCTTCTCTGGCGAGGAAGTAAACTATTCATTCCTCAAAATCTTCGCACTTCCGTTCTACAGGCTTGTCATGACTATCCCCTGGCGGGTCACTTTGGGGGTCACAAGACAATAAGTTTAGTTCAAAGGCATTTCTGGTGGCCAAACCTTGCGAAAGATTGCAGGAACTATGTTAGCTCTTGTTCAACCTGCCTCCGGAATAAAAACAGCAAGAATAAAGCTTGGGGATTGTTGAGGCCATTACCTATCCCTGAAAAACCATGGGATAAGATCGCAATGGACTTTATTGTTGAGCTTCCCCCCTCTGAAGGATTCTCCTCTATCTTCGTGGTGGTGGATCGCTTTTCCAAAATGGCACATTTCATCCCCATGAAGGGAACTCCATCTGCAACCGAGACAGCCAGAGTATTCATTAAAGAAATTGTCAGACTCCATGGAATTCCCGGTGATATTGTCTCTGATCGTGGAGTCCAATTCACGTCAAAATTTTGGAAATCATTATGTGAAGCTCTGGGTATCAAGTTAAATTTCTCTTCAGCCTACCATCCCCAAACAAACGGGCAGACTGAACGCACTAATCAAACGTTAGAACAATATTTACGTTGTTTCACTTCTTTTTCTCAGGAGGATTGGGCTTCGTTACTACCCTTGGCAGAATTTGCATTTAACAACTCTACTCATTCCGCCACAAACCAGTCACCATTTTACTCCAACTATGGGTTCCATCCCTCCTTCCTGCCAACGTCCTTACCGGATTCTCCTGTACCAGCCGTCCAGGATAGGCTGAATTTCTTTGTTATCAACAATCAGGCACTTAAAGAAACCCTCTCTAAGGCTCAGGAGGACGATAAAAAATTTTTTGACAGGAAGAGAAGGGGGGAATTGGATTTAAAAATCGGTGATCGTGTGTGGCTGTCAACTGCAAACCTAAAACTGGCGTGTCCCTCTAAAAAATTGGGACCCAGATATTTGGGACCTTTTCCAATTAAGAAGAAAATTAATTCAGTAGCCTATGAACTTGAACTTCCCGGCTCATTTAAAATCCATCCTGTATTTCACACTTCTCTACTTAAGCCTGATGTACCTAATTCCTTTCCAGGTCGGGAGTTAAGCCCTCCAGAAGCTATATTGGTAGACGGGGAGGAGGAGTTTGAAATCGAAGCCATTCTGGATTACAGGAAGCGTCAAGGACAAAACCAATACTTGATGAAGTGGAAAGGCTTTGGCCCTGAAGAAAATTCCTGGGAACCCGAAGCAAATCTTCATGCCCAGAGGCTTATACGGGCTTTTCATTGCTCTCAAAGGTCGGTTCTAAGGGGCACCCGGAGGCTGCCCTTAAGGGGGGGGCACTGTCAGGGAACTCACCATTCGTATGCCCGTCCCCGTATAAAGACAGTTTCCCTTCGTTCCAGGCGGCATGCGCGGTGTCCCCGTCAGAGGCGTACGAATTCCAGGACGAACAGACGTATGCTAATCCGAACACGTGGACGTACGCCAATCCAAACACGTGGACGTACGCCAATCCGAACACGCGAAGACACCCGCGCAAACTGAACGGATGTACGTATTCACGCACGGACGGCCACTTCCACCAATCCTGGCTCACTCCCCTCTATATAAACAGGATCCTGGCCTGACATCAGTGCTGGATCGTCTCCAGCTACTCCTGTAGACCTGATCGTTGCTCCTGTGACCTTGCTCCTGTGACCTTGCTCCTGTGACCTTGCTCCTGTGACCTTGCTCCCGTGATCCTTGTTCCTGTGACCCGTTCCTGACACCCGCTCTTTGGATACCCTGTGCTACTATCTCCTGGACTACCTTTGACCCCGGCTTGGACTTCGACTTTGGCTTGTCTCCTGAATCTGTACCTCGTTTGAGTGCACGTTGCCAGACCCTTGCTTGTTCCTGATTACGCACCTGCCTCCTGTTATTGTACCGCATGGCCTGCCAGTTGCCGACCTTGCCTGTTACAGACACGCAGTGCTTCCTGCACACCTGCTGATCTTCCGGTGCCTACCTACAACATCTCTTCTACCGTGAGGACCCAGCATCTCCAAGGTCTGCTACCTCCACCTTCAGGCACCTGCACCCTTTCGTGTCCTCACGCGCCCTGTCCCCATCCTCAGGGGCGTGGAGACCGGAACCGTGCGAGAGGCCACCCTCAGCAGTCTGACTCCACTGTAAGGTACGTGACAAAGGCTTTGCACTTTGAACATTGCTATTTCATTATCCTTAGAGAAGAGGACACATCACTGGTGTTTATATTACCCCATTGCTCATTAGTATTAAAGGTACTACAGGCTGGCCTGGGGTCCCCCTTTATCCATAGTATTATCTACAGAAATCAATAGCTTGCTTGGAGAGTCCATTCATTACTGTTATTGCTGCATACATTGCTATTATTCACTTATTGTTGCAAATTGTTATTGACTGTTTTGAGAACTATTGGCTGTTTCTCCACGACTTGGCTGACCAATATGTTTTTAAGTCTGTTCTCTTGAAAAAAGTTAATTTGAGAGAGCTTAAACAGTTTGAACTGTCTGTGTGTCATTACTGTGCAATTCGACTACCCACATTCCTAGGTGTGCCAGTAGGGGCTGAAATGCTTCTTGGGGTTGAAGGGCAGAGTAACAGACTGAACACACTTAAGCGCCTCCTATGAGCGTAGCGCTACAATCATTTCCATGCTCCTGTTGTAGGCACTTGTTGTGTGATGAAGTAACAAATCTATGCCCCAAAATGTTGCCAGTTGGAGCCTCTCCATACAGTTCTTCTGCACTGTGCATGGGGAGACTTCCAAAAACCCCAATCAAAAAACGAATGATGTTGGCATTATTATCTGTCACAAGTGCTGGGATTATGCTGTCCAGGCCCTGTTCATACTTAGTACACCCTCCACATCCTCACTAATTACTTTTTACGTTCTTTTTAGCTGATTGACACTGGAAAAATTGAGTATGAAAAAAATAAAATGCGGTAGATTTTACATAAGCAAACATACAAGGTCATGTGCTTGAAAGTGTTCTTGTGATAATTGTTGTTTTTTAATTAGTAACACATACAGTCTTTTCTGGGATGTTATGAATAGTTGATGAGGTTTTGGCTATGTGTGAGATCAGGGCTTTTGCAGGATTTGTTATGCTCCAATTTCTCTGCATTGGACTGATCAAGTACCTCAGCTGTTATTATTGGCTCCTGACATATTGCATAAACAGAAATTGGTGCTTTATTCATAGGCTGCTGTCTTGTTGAATAAATCAATTATTCGTTTCATGTTTGGAAGCTGAAATTCTTTGAGGCTCATGCCAACATTTACAAATACATCTGGCTAATAATAAAAGAAAAAAAAATAACTTTGATTACGTTTGTAACAGCATGTGTGTTTTTTTTTGTAATAGATTGACATATGTATAAATCCTGAATTACCTATGAAACTATTAAATGTGTGCAATGCGATGTATGATTTCCTCTGCTCAAATTCTACACAAGCTGGCTATAAGATATGCTAAGAAAATGCCATTAAAGCTGTCTTCCACATGCATTTCAAGAGTTTGGCAGTCAGATGCTTTGCAAGCTTAGTTACGTTGAAGGATTCTTTCAAATAAAGTTCCATCTTTATCATGACCTTAAATAGTTTTTGATTGCCCCCTTGATTGCCCCCTGTCACCTGTGATCACAGTATAATGCCACCGGTGATGCAATTTAGCTAGTTTATTTTTTATAGCATCAGGGCACCCGCCGTATTTTACCCAATCGATCACTGTCACTTACTAAACACATATGCAGCGTTCATCAGGCCTGATCAGTTTTTTAAGTTTTTTTGGTAGCGTTTGAATCAGTCGCTAATAGTCAGGAGCTTTTTTATCTGTGAGTCTCATTAGTGTACCTGTAAATTTAGAGACCAAAATGTCAAATCAAAGGTACACTAGTGAAGAGGTCTACACGTTGCTGAGCATGACAGATAATGAAGAGGAAGTCACTCATCTGTCATATTCAGTCTCAGAATAAGACCTTGTAGACAGCAGCGGCACCCTGACATACCAGACCCCGATCTTCTTCTGCTGTTGTTGAGGTGCAAGAACCGCAGGTCCATCGTATGGAGCAGAGAGTCAGTACTAGCGCCGCTATTCCTTCTGGTGAACTGGCAAGCACCAGTGGCCTAGTATGACCACATCCAGCACTGCAGTAACACTTGGTGATGTGGCGAGTCCTATAAGTGCAGTTCAAGCTGACTAGATGGCAAGCACGAGCAGTGTCCCGCTGCCACCAAGAAGAACACAAGCGCAGGCCCATCGAGCCCATAGTGCCCTTTCTGCTGCATTCGCCAATCCTAATTTGGAACCCACCACTTCTGCAGCACCCGTACTTCCCCCATTCACTGGCCAACCTGAATTCAGGTGGAAACAGTTGATTTTACATCATTTGATTTTTATTCGCTGTTTTTCATCAAAGATCTCTATAGATCTATTGTGGACCAAAGTAATTTGTATGCTAGTCAATTCATCAGCGCTAATCCCCAGCTGACCCTTGCCAGAGATTGGAAACCAATTACGATTTCCGAATTTAAGACCTTTCTGGGCATATCCCTCCTCATGGGCATAACTAAAAAGAGTGAGTTGTGGTCATATTGGTCCACTGACCCAATTCACTATATGCCCATGTTCTCTGCCTCTATGACCAGGGCACGATATGAGTAGATCTTGTGTTTTGCAGCCTTGTTTACTCCCGATCAAGTTGTCTGCATTGATGAGTCCCCGAATACGTTTTCTGACCACTTGTCTATCAAACAGTATCTTCCCAGCAAGCATGCCAGATATGGTGCCAAGATGTATAAGCTCTGTGACAGGGCCACCGGCTATACATATAGCTTTATGGTTAACGAGGGAAGAGATAGTCACATAGAGCCGGAGAACTGCCCAGACTAGAGTGCTGGTAAGATAGTGTGGGACTTGGTGTCTCCCTTATTCGGAAAGGGGTACCACTTGTACGTGGACAATTATTTTTAAATATGGAATTGACGCATGTGGCACCGTGCGATCGGATTGCCGGGGCTTCCCCCAATGGCTTGTAGAATCCCCACTTACATGGTGGGAGAGAGCCTGCTTGAGGTGTAATAATTTGTTAGCAGTGAAGTGGAGGGATTCACAGAATGTTTTTGTTATGTCCTCGCTTCACGCAGACACAAATTCCTATGGTGATTGGTGTTGTGAAAAACCCCTCTGTGTCCATGAATTCAACCTTAACATGGCAGGGGTGGACCTCAACGACCAGTACCTAATTGCCTGTAAGGCCAGAAGCTGGTACAAAAAAGTGTTTGTTTATTTCAATTGGCTTTGCTGAACACTTTTGTGTTATACAAAGCTTCAGGACCGACTGGATCCTTCCTTAAATTCCAGGAAGAGATTGTCAGAGTCCTTTTGTTTGCAGACGGTGCTCTTTCCCAACTTACCAATCCAAATACAGTGAGCCGGCTACATGAGAGGCATTTTCCTTTTGTCCTCCCCGGTACCCCTACCCAAAGAAACCCCCAAAAAAGATGTTGTGTCTGCAGCAAACACGGATTTAGGCGTGACAGACGCTTTTATTGTGCCTTCTGTCCTGACCATCCTGGTCTCTGCATTGGTGAATGTTTCAAACGCTACCACACACTATTGGAGTTTTAGCGTAGGGTACAGCACCACAGTCCTAGGCACACTAATACAGGGTCTCAGGGTCTCAAAAGATGTGATGGTCATCACATTTTGAGAGACCCTAATCTGCAACGTTCAGTTTACAGTTTTTTTTACAGTTTTTAAAAAGGGAAAAAAGTAAAAAAAAAATAAAAAAAAACACAAAATCACTAAAAATATTAAATAAAAAATCCAAAAATAATTGTGGTTGTATTTTTCTCCTCTCTCTCTATTGTTCGCTCTCTACTGTCCACTCTACTGTTCGCTTACTATTGTTCTATATCTATCGTTCTCTCTCTGTTTTATTTTTACTGTCATTAGTGTTTCATTGTACACCTGTTATATAGATACAGACACATATTGTTCCTTTTTTACACAAATGCACAAAGATAGCTTGAAGTGTCTTCTTTCCAAAATGGGGTAATTTGGGGGGCGGGGGGGGGGGGGGGGTTTGTGCTATCTTGTCATTTCTTTTTCCCGCAACTCGTTGTAAAATATAAAATATTCCATGGACTCAACATACCTCTCATCAAATAGCTTGGGGTGTCTACTTTGCAAAATGGGGTCATGGAGGGGGGGGGGGGATAGTTGTGCTATCTTGGCATTTTATGGCTTTCAAAACTGTGATTGTTAGTGAGGAGTGAAATAAAAAATTTACACCCTTAGAAATCCTGAAGGCAGTGCTAGGCTCCCAAAAAGTCTCACACATGTGGTATCTCCATACTCAGGAGAAGCAGCAGAATGTATTTTGGAGTGTAATTCCACATATAACCAATGTGTGAGCAATATATCAATTAGTGACAACTTTGTGTATTTTTTATTTTGTCATTTTTCAATCACTTGTGACAAAAAAATAAAATATTCAATGGGCTCAATATGCCTCTCAGCAATTTCCTTGGGATGTCTACTTTTCAAAATGGGGTAATTTGGGGGGGGGGGGGGGGGTTTGTATTGTGCTGCCATTTTAGCACCTCAAGAAATGAGATAGGCAGTCATAAACTAAAAGCTGCGTAAATTCCAGAAAATGTACCCTAGTTTGTAGACGCTATAACTTTTGCGCAAACCAATAAATATACGCTTATTGACTTTTTTAACCAAAAACATGTGGCTGAATACATTTTGGCCTAAATGTATGACTAAAATTGAGTTTATTGGATTTTGTTAATAACAAAAATTAGAAAACTTTTTGGTCTTTTTCTGTTTATATCGCAAAAAAAAAAAATTGCAGAGGCAATCAATTACCATCAAAAGAAATCTCTATTTGTGGGGAAAAAAAGGATGCAAGGGTACAACATTGCCAAGGGGGGTAAATACTTTCGTAAGGGACTCTGTGTGTATATATATATAAATATATATATATATATGTATATATATATATATATATATATATATATATATACACACACACACACACAAATGATGTAAGGAAAAATGAACAAGTCTTTCAGCAAAACATGTGTCGACATATCTAATTGTCCATAGATTGCCATAAATTGGTTCTAAAGGTAAAACATTTTTTTTACCTTAATGCATTATCTGCATTAAGGTAAACAACTTTTTAGGGCTTGTTGTGCCCCACTACCCCTCTAAACACTTATCTCACTTCTGGACTGATCCCGTGCTGTGCCAAGCCCGCTCTCTCTCTCTCTCTCTCTCTCTCTCTCTCTCTCTCTCATGTTTCTTCCATTGATACCTAATAATCTGTGGATTCATCTTGAAAACTGAGCCATAATCAGATCCCCCTCTGCCTCCTCTATTTCTGGTCCATTATTGGCTCCCACACTACCTCCCTCCATCAGTTAGGATCATCTTCCACAGGATCATCTTGACAATCATGATCAGCTTCATCTCTGCCTCTGTTTTCTTCATCCCTGATCCATGACCAACTTCTGCTCTGTATCCTCTCCCTTTCCACCATTAGCAACAATCAAATATCACTTTATTTCCCCAAGCCATAATCATCAACCCATTTGACTCCCAGCCATGATTAACTCCCACTCTACTTATTCTTCAAATGGTCCACAATCAGCCCCCACTCAGCTGCCTCTATCTTTTTTCTCTGATAGAATACCCCTCTGTCCTTTCTTTCCACTGCAGTACATAATCAAAGTCCACTTTGCCTCCTATTTCCAATGCAGTGGCGGCTGGTGAAGTTTTTGGATGGGGGGGCGCCAGACCCCGCCCATCATGACCCCGCCCACCATTTTGGCCCCTCCCACTTCTCATAAAACACGCTCCTTATGTAATCGGAAAAAAAATTTGACGTGGGTTCCCCCTCCGAGAGCATACCAGGCCCTTAGGTCTGGTATGGATTCCAAGGGGAACCCCCTACGCCGAAAAAACGGCGTGGGGTTCCCCCCCCCAGATCCACACCAGACCCTTATCCGAGCACGCTACCTGGCCGGCCAGGAAAGGGGGTGGGGACGAGCGGGCGGCCCCCCCCCTCCTGAGCCGTACCAGGCCGCGTGCCCTCAACATGGGGGGTGCCTTGGGGGAGGGGGGCGTGCGGCCCCCCCACCCCAAAGCACCTTGTCCCCATGTTGATGAGGACAAGGGCCTCTTCCCGACAACCCTGGCCGTTGGTTGTCGGGGTCTGCGGGCGGGGGGCTTATCGGAATCCGGGAGCCCCCTTTAATAAGGGGGCCCCCGGATACCGGCCCCCCACCCTATGTGAATGAGTATGGGGTACAATGTACCCCTACCCATTCACCTGTGAAAAAAAGTACAAAAAAAAACACAACACAGGGTTAAAATATTTTATTGCACAGCTCCGGGGGTCTTCCGTCTTCGGGGGTCTTCTCGCCGGACTCCTCCGCTATCTTCTTGTAGCTCTTTTGCTAGCGGAGGAGTCCGGCTTTCTTCCTCGCCGCCGGCCTCTTCTCCCGACTTCGGGGGTCTTGTCCCCCTCTTCGGTTCTTCTGCCGGGCCACCGCGCCTTCTTATAGCTCTTTTACAGGCGGTGGCCCGGTCTTCTGCTGCCGCCGCCGCCGCCCGTTCTTCTTCTTCTTCTTCTTCTTCTTCTTCTTCTTCTTCTTCTTCTTCTCCTTCTTCTCCAGGAGATGTTGCCTCGACGATCTCCCTGGCCGGAATGCCAGGGACGCGCTGCGCTGCCACTTATATAAGGACAATGGGGCGGTGTCACATGGGTTGATGTCACATGGGTTGGTCACATGGGTTGATGTCACATGGCGACTGTGACATCAACCCATGTGACCAACCCATGTGACATCAACCCATGTGACACCGCCCCATTGTCCCTATATAAGTAGCAGTGCAGCGCGTCCCTGGCATTCCGGCCAGGGAGATCGTCGAGGCAACATCTCCTGGAGAAGAAGGAGAAGAAGAAGAAGAAGAAGAAGAAGAAGAAGAAGAACGGGCGGCGGCGGCAGCAGCAGAAGACCGGGCCACCGCCTGTAAAAGAGCTATAAGAAGGCGCGGTGGCCCGGCAGAAGAACCGAAGAGGGGGACAAGACCCCCGAAGTCGGGAGAAGAGGCCGGCGGCGAGGAAGAAAGCCGGACTCCTCCGCTAGCAAAAGAGCTACAAGAAGATAGCGGAGGAGTCCGGCGAGAAGACCCCCGAAGACGGAAGACCCCCGGAGCTGTGCAATAAAATATTTTAACCCTGTGTTGTGTTTTTTTTTTGTACTTTTTTTCACAGGTGAATGGGTAGGGGTACATTGTACCCCATACTCATTCACATAGGGTGGGGGGCCGGTATCCGGGGGCCCCCTTATTAAAGGGGGCTCCCGGATTCCGATAAGCCCCCCGCCCGCAGACCCCGACAACCAACGGCCAGGGTTGTCGGGAAGAGGCCCTTGTCCTCATCAACATGGGGACAAGGTGCTTTGGGGTGGGGGGGCCGCACGCCCCCCCTCCCCCAAGGCACCCCCCCCATGTTGAGGGCACGCGGCCTGGTACGGCTCAGGAGGGGGGGGGCCGCCCGCTCGTCCCCACCCCCTTTCCTGGCCGGCCAGGTAGCGTGCTCGGATAAGGGTCTGGTGTGGATCTGGGGGGGAACCCCACGCCGTTTTTTCGGCGTAGGGGGTTCCCCTTGGAATCCATACCAGACCTAAGGGACTGGTATGCTCTCGGAGGGGGAACCCACGTCAAATTTTTTTTCAGAAATTTGGCGTGGAGTTCCCCCTTCAGAGCTCATTCTCTGATTGGCCACGGCAAAAGTCGCCTGGCCTGGGGAAACCTTTCTGGCTGTGAAAGCTTTTTGCATTCATTCAGCTAAATGCACGAACATTCTCCACAAAGTAGAGGCTAGAAAGCCTTTATGCGGTGACTCACCTCTCACTGTCTGGCAGCTCCGCTCGGGCTAAGGAACGGAGCTGCCTACGTCACTTCCGGGTTTCGTGAAGCAGCCGAAAGCCGGAAGTGACTGCCTGTCTAAGAATGACAATGCTCCTGCCCGTAGAATCACAGTGATTTTACGGGCAGAAGCTAGTCGGCGTTCTGCAGTGCGCCGCAAGGCGGGTTTTTAACCCGCAAATGAAGCGCCATGAATGCAATCTTGTGATTGCATGGACGTGGCGCTTCTCATAGTGCACTGTGACCGGCGCCACAGTACACTATGTTAAATTGTTAAATGACATTTTTTTTTTTTTTTTTAAATGTCTTAAAGGGCCCGTTTTTTTTTTTTTAGTTTTTTTTTTAGTTTTTTTTTTTTTTTTAGTTTTTTTTTTTTTACACCTAGGGAGAGGGGGGGCGGCGCCCGGGCGCCCCCTATGGGCGGGCCGCCACTGTTCCAATGATTAGCTATTTGTATTCTTTTTATTCCTCCTCCTCTATAAGTATTTATGTAAGAAAAAGCCATACCCAAGTATTAACATGCTTTCCTTTATAGAAATGAGTTAAAAAATATTTTTGAATACCTGAGAACCACAGGTTTGTCAAGAGCATCTGATGTGCAGAAAAAAATACTTCACTTACAGCTTATATATAGGTTTTCTACGGGACAGAAATTGGTATGAGTAGAACATAGACAGTTTTAAAGAATTACTTTGTTGTTGGATTGATGCAAGTTGTTTGCATAGAAGGAATATAATGGTTGTGTTTGAGGAATGACTAGAAGAAGGAATAACATTTTGAGCATGAGGAAGGAACCTGGAGATTGAACTGGAGAGAACTGCGAGGGAACTTTTTCGACAAAATATCTTTTCACCTGTTCTTATATGGTGGTTCAAGTACAGTACTGAGGTACTGTCTGTGTTCTCAGGAATTGCACAATGCGATTGCTTAAGGCACACTGTGGTGGTACACCCCAACTGATTGCAGAGCTATTAAAAGTAAAGATACAGTATATATATATATATATATATATATATATATATATATATATATATATATAGCTATATATAGATCTAGTAGAAAGCCCACAAACAGTTTGCTGAAGACAAGCAGACTAAGGACATGGATTACTGGAACCATGTCCTGTGGTCTGATGAGACCAAGATAAACCGTATTTGGTTCAGATGATGTCAATCGTGTGTGGTGAGGATTAAAAAGACAAGTGTGTCTTGCCTACAGTCAAGCATGGTGGTTGGAGTGTCATGGTCTGGGGCTGCATGAGTGCTGCCGCCACTGGGGAGCTACAGTTCATCAAGAAAACCATGAATGCCAGACAAAATATTGACACTTTGGGCTCAATTGAGACATTTTCACTTAGGGGTGTACTCACTTTTGTTGCCAGCAGTTTAGACATTAATGGCTGTGTGTTGAGTTATTTTTAGGGGACAGCAAATGTACACTGTTATACAAGCTGTACACTCACTACTTTACATTGTAGCAAAGTGTCATTTCTTCAGTGTTGTCTCATGAAAAGATAATAAAATATTTACAAAAATGTGAGGGTTGTTCTCACTTTTGTGAGATACTGTATCTATCTATCTATCTATTGTGGCAGTATGGTACCCCACCAGTGGAAGGATGCAGGGTTCTCAACCAGGCAGGTTGAGGGGCTCCAGGGGAGTTGTTTGTTTGAGAGGAAACTCGCTTTTTAGTTTCCTCATGGTTTTCAAAAATCCAGTTTGGGACCTGGAGCCCAGAGATTCCATAGTGTTATGGGTGGGATGGAATCTCCAATCCTGGGACAGGGTTTTGGGAACAGCCAGAAGTCTGGCTGGTTGATTGCACAGGTGAGTCCTGGGCTTATAATAGAGCCAAGACCAAGGTTCTGGGCTCCACCCTCCCGAGGAGTCCAGGCAAGCAAGGGAGAAGCATGCATATCTGCATGGTATAGCCAGAGGGCCCAAAGCTGTGGGCTGAGCAGCAAAGAAGATAAAAAGAGGTAAAGTAGTTGTACGACATCTCTGTTATGTGACCGAGAGGGCTGAAGGGTAAAGCCTAAACGTCCCCCCTGATGAAGTCACGTGTCCCGTGACGAACACGTGCGGGACACAGCAACCAGGAAGTGACGTAGACCGAGCCCGCAGCTCGTTTATACACTGCTTGTACAGACTGTTTGTTTGTGAGTATTTTTAAACTGTTTTAATAACAATAAACCTGTTGAAGCACTTTACACTATGGAGTATTCTTCCTCCATCTCTGCTTAAACCCATGTATATGCCATACCACTGAGGAACCCTGACTGCAATACCACAGAGGAAACCCCCTTAAAGGGACCATATCATTGGTCAGGACCTGGGCACCCCACATTAAAGGGAAAACTCCGCTAAAAGGATTCCAAAAAGCTCTCTATATATACGCTGTTACCTTACAGCGGTAAGGTAAGGGGACATCCATTACTGGTATATACGGGACCACAAAGGCCATATCCCCTTCCACCAGCACCACTGCCCTTCCCATTGCAACAGCTCCACATCGTATATCTTGTTGAAGAAGTCACACCCTATGCGATTTTGAGAATAATCGCAGCACTTTGCACTGAAAACGGACTTTGTGTCTGATACACTTATATTTTTTGTCACTTAATTATCATTTATGTTTGAAGGTTTGCCTATGTGCACCACAGCTGAACACTTGCACTTTATGCGATTTTTAGGATACCAACACGCTGCACTTTTGAATGTTATATTCTGTTTTTTCTTTTTTCTTGTTTTTATTGTTTCACGGTTTCATGTTGTAGATTTTACAATAATAGCAACGAACATTATTGTTTTATCAGCCACAGCGGCACATTGGAATATTTGCACTTTTATGCGACTACAGGATCGCAACACGTTGCACTTTGGATTGTATATGAATTTTCACTATTTTATGTATTTATGTTGTGGACTATTAGTAGAAATGAGTGTTGCTGTTTAAACTAGTCACATAGACATACCCAGACCTGTATTGTTTACTGGATATCTCCCCATTGCGAATTTTATATACTGCTTTTATCAATAGATATATCCTTTTTGTGTACAGCGCACCACTGCCTTTCTTATTCAAAGCCTAAACGTCAGTATTGCTGAGGAGAGCCAGGGGGCTTGGTACTTTTTCTGTTTATTTGTTTGTTACTGCTGTGAAGCTGAACCCTCCTGTTATGGGACTCCTTAAATGGCATAACTGGCGTGGACTCTGCTCACTGGTGTGCTCTACACAGAGGCTAAATAACCCCCAAATATCACACTATCTATCTATCTATCTATCTATCTATGTATCTATCTATCTATGTATCTATCTATCTATGTATCTATCTATCTATGTATATATATATATCTATAGATATCTATATAAAATACAATATAACTAGTCCCGTGCACTTCAAAGTTGCACCAAATTGCATCCCCATTAAAACAAATAGTAAATACATTACCCTAGTTCTTGCTAGCTATCATTCCAGCAGCAACAGTGTGCATGTCAGTGCTTCTCCAAATAAAATCTGCTCTCTACTGTATATATTTATAAAACCCTCTAGTTGGACACTGCACCCTATAGACTACAATTAATCACAACATTCAATCAATAACAAGTGCCACTCATCGGCATTAGGTGTGTGCATAAACTCCCAAATGGAGGCCCAACTCGGTCCACATAGTCCTCCCAGAACTCTGGCATGTGGTACCACCACACCGAGTCACAGCACACTATGGCATCATCACATCACGTTGTTTTAAATACATGTATATAAATAACACCTGTAAATCTGCCTAGTTTCCACCTGTGAATGAATGAATGAATGAAATACTTATATAGCGCACAATGCGAACTGAATCGCCTCTAGGCGCTGTGGCGAGCTTTGATCATCTGCTAAAAGAGGAAGGTCTTGAGTTTTTTCCTAAAAGCCAGGTGATTTTCTTCCAGGCGGATGTTGATTGGTAGAGCATTCCATAGCCGAGGCCCTTGGACAGCGAATCTCCGATCCCCCTTGGATTTATACCGGGCTTTGGGCACGAGGAGGAGGTTTTTGTTGGCTGATCGAAGACTGCGGTTTGGTGTGTAATGATTTATTTTCTCCATTAGGTATTGCGGAGCTTCTCTATGCACGCATTTGTGGGTGAGGCAAAGGGTCTTGAACGTGATCCGATTTTTCACGGTTAGCCAATGTAAGCTCCTCAGTAAAGGAGAAATGGATTCCCAGGGTTTTTTTCCTGTTATCAGCCTTGCCGCCGTGTTTTGGATCAGTTGTAATCGCGCAAGTTGATATTGTGGTAATCCTATGTAAAGCGAGTTTGCGTAGTCCAGTCGTGAATTAATGATTGTTCCAACTACCACTGCTTTGTCATTCTTTGGGATAAAAGGGATGAGTCTGCGAAGCATGCGCAGCAGATGGTGAGATCGACTGACTACTGCTCCTATTTGCGCATCCATTGACATTTGTGCGTCTAAAATAACCCCAAGACTCTTGGCTTTGGTCTTTGGGGAGATAGTCTGCCCAAAGACGGTTGGTGGAGACCAGGAGGTTTTGGTTGCGGGCTTATGATTTGGGTGTAAGATAAGAAGCTCTGTCTTTGATTGGTTCAGCTGGAGGGAGTTGGTGGTCATCCAGTCCTCTATTGATTTGAGGCAGTTTTCAAGTTGTTGTTGGTGATCTTTTTTTCCATTGATCCGGAAATAAAGTTGCGTGTCGTCAGCGTAAGAGTGGAAGCAGAGATCTGAGCATCTGATGATTTGAAGGAGTGGGCGAATGTAAATGTTGAAGAGAACGGGTGACAACGGAGAGCCTTGAGGGACTCCGCAGGTGACTGCCCGAGTTTCGGAGAGGAATTTTCCTAGTTTCACTGTCTGTGACCGATTTCCTAGGAAGGACGCGAACCAATGGAGATCTATGTCTTGGACTCCGGCTACTTCTGTGAGGCGGACGAGTAGAGTATTGTGATCTACTGTATCAAACGCTGCACTTAGGTCTAGCAGTACGAGGAGACACGGCTCTCCGTCATCTGCCGCTTCGAGGGCGTCATCCCAAATCTTGAGGAGAGCTGTTTCTGTTCCATGACCCGGGCGGAAGCCTGATTGCAGCGGGTCCAGGAGTTTGTGAGTATCCAGGTGAAGTTGTAGCTGATGTACTACAGCTTTCTCCATGATCTTAGAAATGGTGTTGAGGCTTGTAATTGGCCTACGGTTGTTTGGATCCTGAGGGTCCAGGTTTGGTTTCTTGAGTAGAGGTTTGACGATGCCTTGTTTGAGGATGCTGGGAACAATCCCTTCGTGGAATGATCGGTTTATGAGGTGGGTTATGGTTGGAGCCACGATGTCGGAGCATTCTTTCAGTAGTTTTGTGGGGATGATGTCAATAGGTGAGGTACTGTCACGCAGTTTATTAATGATGTTTTTTGCGGTGTCTACGGTAATTGGGGATAGTGAAAATTTTGGCGGTTGCGGTATGTTGGTGCGGACATCCTCTTTATGTATTTGCTGGCTGAGGTCGGATGTTTTCTTCTGACAAATTGTTTCCCTGATGGTTTTGACTTTATCGATGAAAAAATCTGACAGTTTGTCACAGTAATCCTGGGATTCGCTTTCTGGGGGTTCTAGGCACACCGGATTCATTGATTGATTAACCAGTTTAAACAGTTCCCGTGGTTGGTTTGCGGCCGTTGAGATTGTATATGAGAAGTGGTCCTTTTTGGCTTTGAAGATTGCTTTCCGATAATTCTCTGTCAGACCTTTGTAGTTAAATAGGTTTTCCTCGGTGGGATTTCTTCTCCATGTTCTTTCCGCTCTTCTGCGTTCTTGCTTTAGTACGGAGAGGGAGCTATTAAACCATCCAGCATTTTTCTTCCTGATGAGAGCCCTGCGTTTTGGTGCTACCGAGTCTGCTGATTGCAGTAATGCCTTGTTCAGGGAGTTGAGTGTTTCCTCCGTAGAGTGGTTTAAGGTTATTGTAGATATTTTTTTGGACAGAGTGGTTTTGAAGGCTTCGGAGTACAGTTTTTTATGCGATCTGGCCCAGTGCGTTGTTACAGGTTTCCGTTTTGCGTTGGTGATGTTGGTAGTGATTTTGAATTTGATGGCGTGGTGATCCGTCCATGGCAGAGTTATGTTGTCGCATATGTTGACGTCGATGTTCTGTTTGAAAATGAGGTCCAGGGTGTGTCCTGACCCATGCGTGGGAGTCTTTATCAGTTGCTGTAGACCCAGTTCTTCTAGTTGATTGATGCAGGCAGTCGCGATGGGGTCTTTAGGCTCGTTTGCCCAAAGGTTGAAATCTCCGAGTGCCAGGAAATTTTTGAATTTTAGGGTGTGCATTGCAAAGGATTCCGTGAGGGGTGAAAGAAGATTGGACTTTGGTCCCGGTGGTCTGTAGCACAGTAGAATATGAGTGGTGTCATGGGGTGTTGGTTGAAAATGTAGCGTCAGGGTTTCCATAAAAGACACTGGGTTCTGAGATGATGGTTTAGTGAGATCCAGGTGACCTTTAAAGATCACTGCTGTAAATCTGCCTAGTTTCCACCTGTGTATTGGTTATCATGGTGAATTCCATGTTATATTAGAATTTGGAGCCATTCTTACCCAAACAATAAGACAGTTCCGGGCATTTTTCAAGTTTGCCTTCACCCTCCTGCATCCTACATATTTCTATTGACCCAATGGTATGATTAGCTGCCTCACTGACCAGTAAGAAAGGGAAGGAGTAGGCATTTCCATTCACACAGTTTACATAAAAATTATTTTAAAATATGTCTTACCTTTTTGGTTGTATTTTTTGAGCAGGTAA
This sequence comes from Lithobates pipiens, assembly GCF_037356315.1. Taxonomy (NCBI): domain Eukaryota; kingdom Metazoa; phylum Chordata; class Amphibia; order Anura; family Ranidae; genus Lithobates; species Lithobates pipiens. Next base: position 22,490,444 of record NW_027507696.1, on the reverse strand, counting down.
CATTATATACATAGGACACTATAAACAGCTTGATGTGTTTGTAATAGCTTGCAATGTGCAATTAGGGGACAGAGCTTAAGAAACAGATTTTTTTTAAAGTGAATTAACATTCAACGTACCATGCAAACCTTAAGATATTTAACCCTTCTGTTAGGACAGCGAGTACTGAACCTATAGTTTACAACTCATAATGGAAATCTTCCAGCACAATACAGATGGTGTTAAGGTAATCATAACTTCCCAGCCCCCTTATAAACATTACATAGAAAAGGAAAGCTAGGTAAAAAGTTTCAGGACGTAATAAGGTAAGGGAATTCAAAACTCACCAGAACAAATGGCTACCATTACAGCAGCATGAGCGCCCAAATGTAGGGATCTCACAGTGGCATGTAAACTTTGATGTGGAAATTTTGAAACTAATATTTATATCAAGGAGCTTCAAGGGAACCATTGTGAGGACTTTCTAATTAAATTACCATGCCCCATTTTATTTATGTATGTGTATATATATATACCTTTATATATATATATATGTATGTATATATATGTATGTTTTATAGGAATGTATGACTTAATATTTTTGGGTTTAATCATGAGATTAGGCGGCCTAGTTACTGTTTTTGGTTTCTCAAAAGACCAACGTCTTTTTGGTCTGTTGTCTGCATAGTAAATAAGTTACACTATTGTTCTTTGGGACGAGGAGTAGACATTGTGGCTCTACCTGATCACAAGTCCTTGAAATGCTAATTTATGTTATATCAAAGAGGGCTGACTGTTGTAAATCTTAACACAGGTAATCAGGTCTTCAGATAGCAGAGGCTCCGGAGATAGCCTCATGCTTGTGTGGGAAGCATCTTAAATTTCAGCCAACCAGGATTCAATGCCAATTCTGAACCAATGAGGTGGTCAAGAGTTTGGATTGGTAGGAATGGGTAATTGAGGGAACATAAAAACCAAAGCCTAGGAATGCTAGTTCAGCTCACGGTCTAAGTGAAGGATGGTCACGTAAGAGCTCTCTATATAATGTATATATATTATTTAATTTCTCTTTTCTTCTCTCTAACTTTTTTCTATCCTAGGATTTGTCTTAATACCTTGATAGCATGTGTATTTCAATGGTAACCATATCTCCTTTTTGTGTTAACTATCTTTGTAGACTGGCAACACTGCATTTGTAACATCACTATACTATATTTGGTAATCTCTGATTATGCTAACGTTTCTTTTTTGTATAAATTAATTTGATTGTTATTATTTCCGCACAGCTATCATTCGTTGTTAATTCTATTCATGATATCTGCAAATGCATGGGCTGATTTTTATACAGACAAAAGGTTTTAATCACTTATTTTATGTATCATTAATCATTTAAGTGAGGTAGGTAATCATCGCCATAACAACTTCAATGACATCTACTCATATGTTTCCAAATGGGGCAAATAAAGCTCACCAGGAGCCAGAAGAAAGTTCAAATAATGTAGTATGTTTAATCTTCAAACATGTATCAGTCAAAGTACAATCAAAGACAATGAATCTCGTAAGTTCTGGTTCACACAGGGGCGACTCAGATCCGACTTCAAGTCGCCCCAAGTCACCTCAGGTCGCACAACATGTAGAAATCAATGTAAGTGAATGAGAGCTGTCTTAATGCACACTACTGAAGTCGCTCCTACTTCAGAAAAGGTTCCTGTACTACTTCAATCCGACTTTTAGGCGACTGGTACCCATTGATTTCAATGGAGGTCGCCTCCAAGTCAGATCTCTGTCTATACGGAAGCGACTCTCAGAGAATTATCAGCTCTCAAAAGGAGTTTCCCCCTGAGAGCTCATTCTCTGATTGGCCACGGCAAGTCGCCTGGCCTGGGGCGACTTAAAGCGGGAGTCCACCGGGACTCCGCGTTTTTTGTTTTTTTTTAAAGCCAGCAGCTACAAATACTGCAGCTGCTGACTTTTAAATAGTGACACTTACCTGTCCAGCGCGCCCGCGATGTCGGCACCCGAAGCCGATCGCTCGCTCGTGCCGCCGCCATCTTGGGTATGGGAATCAGGAAATGGAGCCTTTCGGCTTCATTTCCCGGTTCCCTACTGCGCATGCGCGAGCCGCGCGGCGCAATCCGGGCGGTCCCCGCTGCCTCTGGGAGCTGTGTGTTTCCCAGCAGGCAGCGGGGCACTTGCTGAAGGGGGCGGGCGCTTGCGGAAAGGGGCGTAACGTACGCCCCTTTCCGCAGAGAGCTAGCCCGGAAGTGGGTACAGTTACCTGGATTATCCAGGTAACTGCACCCCCCTCCCCCCTGAAAGGTGCCGATTGTGGCGCCGGAGGGGGGGGATTCCGATGAGCGGAGGTCCATTTTAGGGTGGACCTCCGCTTTAAAGTAGTGTTGTAAGTCGTGTCCAAGTCACGTCCAAGTCACGTCCAAGTCACGTCCAAGTCGCGTCCAAGTCGCGTCCAAGTCACGTCCAAGTCACGTCCAAGTCGCGTCCAAGTCACGTCCAAGTTGCCTCCAAAAGTCGTGTTGCCCCTGTGTGAACCGAGCCTTAAGCTGCTGCCGACCTGGGATCACGCAGCGGGGTGATGTTAGTACCAGAGTCTCTGCCCCTACACGTTTCATCCAATGGGACGTTATCAAGGGGTCATCTGGCTCTGAAGTGCATGTAAATACTTCCTGATGAAGCTATACAGCGAAATTCATAGAGGTGGGATTGCCGTCGCTATTCCCGTGGACCACATGTGACGTCACACCTGTTTAACCACTTTCAGACCGGACCATTTTGCTGGTCAAAGACCAGACCACTTTTTGCGATTCGGCACTGCGTCGCTTTAACTGACAATTGCGCGGTCGTGCGACGTGGCTCCCAAACAAAATTGACGTCCTTTTTTTTCCACAAATAGAGCTTTCTTTTGGTGGTATTTGATCACCCCTGCGGTTTTTATTTTTTGCGCTATAAACAAAAATAGAGCGACAATTTTGAAAAAAACGCATTATTTTTTACTTTTTGTTATAATAAATATCCCCCAAAAATATATAAAAAAACATTTTTTTCCCTCAGTTTAGGTCGATACATATTCTTCTACATATTTTTGGTAAAAAAATCGCAATAAGCGATTATTGATTGGTTTGCGCAAAAGTTATAGCGTTTACAAAATAGGGATAGGGGTTAAGCAGTGAGACACAGGCCGGAATCTGGTGAGACAGACGACGCCTTTGTCTGTACCATTTCAACGACAGTGTGTTGGCCATTACCCTTTGAATTAAAACGTTTATGCTGGTCGAATTGGTGCCTTTCTGGGCACCTTGACATGTAAGCACATACATTTGAGGATTGGTTTTAAAAGGGAACTTTTTTAATAAAACTGTGTTGCATGATCATCGTGCTTATCTTCTTTCTGGGTGATTGGTGTATATAATGTTGAGGAGAAGGAGAGTCTGTGAGCTGGAAAGGAGAAAACTTGGAACTCCACGCTGGGAGATTGTAATATTATCATTACATTTGCATTATTGGTGGTGGAGCACATTTATTCCTCGAATCATATAAAGATGCACGGTGGATTGGAATCATTTAATTAAAGTAAGGACTTGGAAATGGTCACAGTTGAATAAGGACTTCAATCAACAGCACTTTTCATTTTTGATATGTATAAGCACTATGTTATCACTGATAGAATACTGCTATTAATAACTGGAATTTTTTCAAAGCATCTTTGTGAAATTTTTGTGCTTTTTTTTTGTTTTTGTTTTTGGTATTGCACAATAGTGAGTATCGCATTATTTCATTTGTGAATGCATATGCACTAAGTTATCACTGATAGAACACTGGCATTAACAATTTAAAATGTCTTTCACAGCATTTTTTTGGAACTTTTTGTGCGTTTATATGTGTGCGTTTTTTGTTTTTGGTATTGCACAATAGTGATTATTACTAGTGGGTGTAATCCTTAATACCTAGCACATGCTAATTTTAGGATGTATGTAGTTTAATTAGCGCCCACTTTATACTTTTTGTTTGATTTATTAGTGTGATTCACACTTAAAGGGGCAGCTGTCACACATATTCACACAGGGCTGACTCCTTTTTATATTTTGAAATAATTGCTTGTAAATATATATCACAGAACAGCCATGTACACTCTGCATCAATTTTCAATATTTATTAAAGTTATGCTATGCAACGGGTAATATAACAAGTAGGTGTTATCCCAATTTGACTGAAACGTGGAAATACACTTTAAGTATTAACAGATTGGAATGCTTCAGACGATGCCATTTGTCTAAAACACATAATGATATATCAGCAAATAACACTTCAGCTTATGGAAATTAAATTATTTTTTTTTTTTTTAATTCACTGCAGGGTAAGGGCACATATGTGCCTGGTGTAGTTCCTCTTTCTGTCCGCAAAATGGCGCTAGAGGGACACATGGATTATGTAAGACATCAGTAATTGGAAGGGTCACCTAGAGTTAATGCCAGCCTGGCTCTTGCCAGCAGTAGGGCACCTTGAGTAGAGGACTCGAGTATAAATAGTTTTGGTTGGGAAATGCCAGGGGTCCATCATGGGAAGTGTCTGATAAGCAGGCTACAGCAAAGATGTAGAATCTAAGTCTCTATCTCTGCGAGCTTCCCCTTGGGGTACAGCAGGACATTTGTATTACTCACATCCCCTCTATAGGGATGTAGAAGTCTGGGCAACCCCTGTAAGGGTACTCCCCAACTTTCTCTCTCCTCACTTATCAACTGTTCTGTTTGCAACTGAAGTATTGTTCTGTCACCTGGGATCAGGTTGACTGAATCGTGTATATATGAATTGTTGAAGTAAAACTTTGAAAAGGCTTTCTGCTTCTCAGCTGTTCCATCACCCAACCCTTACCAGAAATGTCTCCTGATCACATACATGTGGTAACCATGCAGCTCAGCACGTAGAACCCCACCATTACACAACACTACTTCTTAAATAAGAGGTTTTAACCTTTGGCCTCCAAATATATCATTTCTATCTGTCTCTGTCCAAGTTGTTACTGAAGACTGTCTGCTTACTTTAGCTGTAGCTACAATAAATGGCAATTATTAACTTGTTCCAGGAAGCTGTTTAAAGAACACGGCACTGATAGGTACAATGATTTATTTTCAGAGACACCAGCTGGCCTCTAAATATTTACCGCTCACGCAGATCAACAGTTACATGTAACAGGAATAGTTATGTAAGTAGGTCAGCTGGCCTCAGTTGATTTTATTATAAAATAACTAAAATTAATTATTTTTTCAAAGGTAAGTTGGAGGTGCAAAAATCACCTTATCAGATTTTTGTTCTTAATAGACTGTTTTTGTTTGAAGCTTGTCTTAATACAGACTTTACAAAATAAGAAAACAACATGATGCTGTGGATATCTCTCCCTCCCTAGCCAGAAATAGATTATTTGAATGTCTGAGTATATGGAAAGATATTACAGAAGAAATTTTTTTGGCAGGTAATTCTTCTTTTTTTTTTTTTTATTTTTTTTTTAGAATTTTGTGTAAAGAATAGCTGGTTGTTAAGGAATGGGCCAGGAAGCCAGCTGCTATGTCCTTAATAACTGATGATTCATAAGCTGTCAGCGGGATTCCCCACTGAAAACTGAAATCGAAACAAAAGAATGCCGGCAATGAAAAATGCAAAAAACAAAACAAAAACATTGTGGGGTTCATTCATAGAATGCAGGACTCGATTGCAGTACTCAACTTGATTGACAGCAGCAGGAGCCAATGGCTGCACTGCTATCAAACTATCCAATCAGGGCACGAGACACCAGCTAGAGCTGGTGTGCTCGTGCCCGGCTGGCAAATGATCGGGGTCAGGTAAGTAAAACGGGGGCTGGGGGGGGGGGGGGCTGCAGCACCACAGGAGGTTTTTCATCTTAATGCATAGAATGCACTTTTTTGGTGAATGAGTATCCCATATTCATTTACATAGGGAGGGCCGGGATCTGGGAGGTCTGGTATGGATTTTGGTGGGGGCCCCAAGCCACTGACAGCTGATGAGTCATTGGCCTATAAGGAGGCAGCGGTCGGCTCCTTAACAACCAGCTATACTTCACACAGAATTTGAATCACTTATTCATTCTTCGACCAAACCGAATTTGAATCATTCCAAAAATTTGGAATTCATTTGAAAACGAATATGTGAAATGAAATTAAACAAATTTTAACAAAATTCATTACTATTTCATTCAGAGATTCGGATACATCCAAATAATCAAAAATGAGTCTGAATTTATATTTGGGCCAAAACGATTTGCACATGTCTAGTGATGGAATACCTTTGTACCTATGGTTAAAGTGAGAACAATAATATATCCTCTGGAATACACCTCAGTACATCTTCTTGTTATATGTAATGATTCTGATTTAGGAACAGCATATATTGTATGCCTTCATTTCATGTATAGTTTGTTTCTCCTAATTAAAGCTATTGAACATAAAGCATCCTTCAGCTTAGGTTTGGGGGAGGATAACCACAGATCGTACTAACTGTCACTTTAAAATGGATCTTTTGTTAACTTACAAAAAATGGCAAGTGGCAGCCAGTAGTGGGCACTGGTCCTGCATTATGTATGTGATAGTCAGTGAGAGGGGTGACAGTAATGCCTCATACACACAATATGTCCAGCATCCCTGCATCGTATATACCCAGATGAATCTAACATATGTTGGCGGCGTCATTCTGCTAAGGGTTCGTTGATACACATTTGGTGGGAATGCCCCCAAATTCATAATTTTTGAGACAGGATCATGCAGCTGCACACTGCAGTTACAGAAGAGCTAGTCCCCAATTCACCACAAATTACTCTGCTATCAATTCTCCCAGGCTACTATAAAAATATTAAAAAGGGTCTACTTAGACACTGGTTAACAGTGGCAAGATTGGTTATCCCGAGACATTGGCGATAAATACAATCACCATCAGTGAAGGAATGGATAATGGAAATGGATTACATTGAGACGATGGAGACCCTCCGGGCACCCGAATTGGATACATATGAAAAATGCCATCAGGTATGGGCCCCTTGGAGGACTTATAGGGAGTCATCACGAAATTAGAATGATTTAAGAATTTAAGCAGAATCTAAATAAGACATAATAATCTTTCAAAACATGATCTTTATTTGTTGCCATCATTTTCCCCCATGTTTTGTTTTGTTTTGGTGTTGTGTTGTGTTTTTTTTTGTTATGTAAGCTTGTATAAAGTATTTGTAAATTGACTGATGGTATGATTATACCATTAATGTATGTATATCTGTCTATTTGTATAATCATTTTCCAATAAAATTAAGATTGAAATACCAGTAAATAAAAATAAAATAAAAAAAGCATAGATGTAAATGTGTCCCATAGGAAACCATGTTAAATGGACTGTAGTGTGTTTCTACAAAAAGCACCAAAAAATGCATAAGTGTGAATCAGGACTGAATTCAATGTCATCGTTTCTATGGCATTTCATACTAAATTAGGCAAAAGAGATGTGATGCATGACAAGATTATCACCTTCTTGTCTCAAGACAATCGTTAGAAAAGCAGCTGTCTAAAATATGTTACATCAGTGCCTTTTTATGGTTGGAAATACTAAAGCTTACATGAATATTTTATAAATAATGTCATATGTTATGTAATTTCTGTCTGACAAGATTCCCATGAAGTCTTTGGCAAACCTTCAAATAACATACTAATAGAAACATATGGCAGACCAACACCACCCAATAAATAAAACTAATTTATTTAGACATGAAATATCAGCTAGATTGAGTCTGTCAAATATTACCAACTGTTTCTCTTAGCACAGAAATGAACTGGGACAGAAACATATGACAACAAATTGTGTAAGTCTAGCAGTTTAATCTTCCAGGGTTTGCCTTCGCACTGCTTTTTGTCATTGAACTTGCATATTTTTTTACTTCATAAGTAGAGCTATAACAGTTACATTCGCAAAATAACCTAATTTAGAAAATTTTATTTAAAATAATGCAAAAAAATATTTTTGTCTTAAGACGGCATAAAAGTGCTGTAAGCTTTCTAATGCAGACATATCAAACAAAACAGCGGGCCAAACTGAGATGAATTAACCTCTAATGTCTACTAAGGGCCATACCTCCTTCAATCCAGAAAAAAACTTCTAACACTGGTAATTAAGATTATAGTTATAAATGCAGCTTAAAGTTTTCATCCTCAAGAAAGGGTCCATTAAACATTCCCTGAAGTATTTGGCTGTAGAAGGCTACTGAGTGGTGGGAAAGGAAGAGATGAGGAAGTGAACTTTAGAGCTTCTGCTGTGAATTCCTGCAGCTACAGAGGTCAACGAGAGCTTGTTTCAAAGCCTATGGACATTTGAATGTCCATAGCCAGACCACAGTTACAATTAAAGAGTGAGAGAGCCACATGGGGCCCAAGAAAACACCAGTTTGACATAGTGGTTTTAATGTAATGTCTAGAATTGATTTACTGGGTTCAAGCTTTACATTAAAGTGTTACTAAACCAAGGGCCCTGCATTCTCTATATCTGGTCTCCCACAGTACACAGAACATGTAAATGCAATTATTTTAGTAAATATAAACTGTTAAATACCTTTTTTTCATCAGCAGTATATAACAGTCCTGTGACTTCTATCAGTGTCTGGTTAAAGCTTGTAGGAGGACCCCTGACCCTCTGTCTGGGCAGTGCTGATTGACCCTGTGCTGATGACATGCACCCTCCCAAGAAAAACAAGAACAAAACTCTAATAATACACACCAAACTGAGTATGTGCAGAGTGACTCCAAAGGCTGTCGTATCAGGAGATGGACTGGGGACTGTGGAATAAGGGGGGGAGAGTAAGAGAATACAGGATCAAACAGCCTTTTTACACAATGCAGAGAATTATACCCTTAGTTTCCACAGTGAGTATAAGAAGCATGAGTTACTGCATATACAGACTGATTTACCTGTTGTGGGTTTAGTAACACTTTAGGCCGCTTTGTATAAGTCTGAACATCCCTGAACTTTCGTCAGTTTGCAACAAAATTTAATTTTTGTACTCTCTGTATAACTCCTTTCTCTGAAAGACACAGCCAGATTGATTAGCTGTGTAGATGGCAGCAATAACTAACACATCTTATGGAGCTAGCTCAATTAATGATAAAGAAATTATATTTTGCTAAAATCTAATTAGTTGCAATGAGTTATTGAACATTACACTTTAATATTGTTTTTTCCAATGTGTGTTACCATAAATCATAATCCCTTGCTGCATTTAAGTCCAAGGTGCAAGTCCCACCACTATATTTTACTATTTTATTTGTACATGCAGCTCTTATGTACATGAGGCCTGTGTAAACTACCTTAAAGAGGAACTGCAGTCTGCTCCCATAATTTGTAATAAAAACATCTTTGCCATTCTAAAACTTCCCTCCAACCACTTTGCATATTATTTTATATATACTGTGATTCTGCACTTGCCAAATATGCTCCCTCCACTAAGTCTGGCTGCAGACATTTTAACTATGGACAGCTGAAGCTGCTGCCTCTTCACTTCCTGAATTTACACAGGCACACAGAGGAACACCTTCAATTCTGCAGCTCTCATTGGCCCTCTTATGGTTCACTCCCCTCCCTTCCTGGCAAACTCTCATGAGAGTGAGAGAGAGCTGTGCATGATTTCATAAGCCTGGGCTTTTTACCAGACAAGAAACAAGAAGTTGGCTGTATAAGGTATTTACTGGCAGAAAAAAATGTTTTACTATTCAAAGTAAAAACAAGGGCAGAAGATTTAATAGATGGAAAGATGAAAAATGAGTGAAGGCCTGCTTTAATGTGTGTGAATCAGAAATAGTGACACAAGTTAAAAAAAGGTATAAGTTTCTCCATGGCAAGGACTGATGTGAATAGTGAACAGATGTATTGTACAGTTCTTTGTAACATGCTGTTGCCATCATATACAGCAAACAAATAATCTGAGCTTATATTAGTCTACAACAGGGGTGGGAAATTCATTTTCCAAGGGGACAAATGAGAAACTGGCAATATTGTGGAGGGCTGACCTTAATTATTTTCAGTAATAATTTTGGACCCGGAAAAGTGTAAGTTCATGAACATACGGAAAACAAACACTTGGCACTAGGAATAATAGGTACAACCAGTGCTGGGACAAGGTCATCCAGTGCCCAGGGGGAAGATGGCAAATTGCACCTTCCCCCCAATATACCCCTTTCCCACGCAAATCACCCCTCTCAGCACAACCGTTCCTTCCATCACCTCCCCAGCATAAATTCCCCCCATATCCCCCCTTCCAGCATAAATTCCCACTAAGCCCCGCCTTCTTACACAAATTCTCTTAAACCCCCCTATATCCCCCCTTTCAGCACAAATCCTCCAGCATCACCTCCTCCCAACACAAATTCTCCCCCCCATACCCCCCTTCCAATATAAATCCCCCTAACTCCTCCTTCTTACACAAATGCTCTTGCCCCCTCAAATTCACCCCTTCCAGCACAAATCTCCCTTCTCAGCACAAATTCCCTCCCAGCACAAATCCTCCCCTCCTATTCCCCCTTCCAGTACAAATCGCCCCAAAACCCCTCCTTCTTACACAAATTCTCTTACCCCCCCAAATCCCTCCTAGAAGCACAGATCCTACCCCCCCCCCCCCCAATTAAAATGCTTTCACCTCCAAATTCTCCTCGGCAAGAAATCTTCAAGGGACATTGTTTTTGTTTTGTTTATTTACAGTTGGTGTCAGACACTGGGAGGCAAGTGACAGGTCCGGACATCTTTTTTTTGGGTCGCCATCAGCTTTCATTGTGATTGACGCTGGATTTACTTCAGGGAACATGTTTTTTTTTTTTTTTTAAATAAAGGACTTGTCAAAAACCGTCTTTGTGTTTTTATTTATTTTTTACACATTTGCTGAATGAGTAGGGGTACAATGTACCAGGGTGGGGGCAGCGGGATCTGGGGCCCCCCTAGTTAAAGGTGGCTCCATCTTCTGATAAGCCCCCACCCACAAACCCCCACAACCACTTCCCAGTGTTGTAGGAAGGAGGCCTTTGTCTCCATCAATATGGGGACAAAGTGCTTTGGGGTGGGGGGGAGGCTTCTCTGCCCCAAAGCACCAACCCTAGTTTATGGCATGTAGCCTGGTATGGTTTAGGAGGGTTGCTCACTCGTCACTCGCGATTCTCTGCCCCAAAGCACCCCCCCCCCCCCATTTTCCTGGCCTACTGGTCTACATTGACCTATAGTGCACAATTTTGACCTATTTGTAACTAACATGTACTCCTCCTTTCCATGAAATGGTTAGGTACTGTGTGCTACCTATTTGAAAAAGATAAATGATGCATAAAGAAAATGCTATATACTCCTGCATGTTTATAGTTTCTAAAAGCTAAATGGATGTACTTCTGTGTTAACAGGGAATTAAAATGTATGCTAGCCCTTTTCCTGGAAAAAGAATGCAAGTATGAGTTTAATGTGCTTGCAATACAAGGTCCTCTTTTAAGGCCATTGTCAAAAAAATGTATTTAACAAACAACAGGTTCTAATGGAGCACTCCAGTGTTAAGTATAAGCCTATATTATTTAGTCAACTTTTTTCACAAACATGCAGTGTGTGCATTAAGCATTGGACCACCCAATATTTTCAGCAAAAGCTTTTGTCTTTGAATAAAAGCTACAAGGAACACTTAAATATTATACCACTAGATTCTTGTGTATCAATGACACCCTCACGTGAACAATGAACACAATGTGGAACTGACAGTACTTTGACATTCATGTCTTTACCAGAGGAATGTTCACGGCTTCCTTCTAAAAGCCCTTGTGCGAGGGAAAAACACTTATCGTTTAAGCTAATGAAAAAATGAAATCAATTCATGTTATTTGTATGAAAACACACCAAAGGGTCAGGGACAGAACAAAAATGATGTGCTCTGCGAGACTGCACACAAGCCATGTTACAATATAAGTTCTAATTATAAACAGGCTGGTAAGCCGTATTAAAACAAGAAGCAAATCAGCAGCATCCAGAAGAACATAGCACAATTTCCATCAGTATCAGGTTTCCAAATGCATGTACAATGTATTTCTGAATGTCAAATATAAGGATACTCTCAGGATCAATACTCAGTCTCCATCGCTGACAGATAACTTGCTCTGAGTTTTGACCTGAACTGCTTATTTAAGTAAATGGTTTAATATCAGGAGGCAATTAAAATGAAATGCAGGAAAGCAAGAAACTAGCAGTTAAGATGTTTCTAAAAAGTTACCATTGCAAAACACACTCCTAAATTTAAAATAATAGTTGAAATCTAGCATGCTCTTTAAAATTTAGTAGCAGGACACAAATTAAATGTTTTTGGTGGTTAGGTGAAACCCAAGAACCAAAGAGTTTTGGTCATGGTGGTAAATAAACTTTGAACCCCTAAAAATTAAAAAAGCTAAAGAAACTATTGTTTGGCGAACAGTTGAGCCCGAGTATGAGTTCAGGCCGAACATTGGTTGTTCACCCGTTCGTCGAACATCCAAATTATCGAGATGTTCAACCATTTTTTTGGCCCACCGAATGACCACAATGTACTGTGCTTCTGCACAGTGCATTGGAAGCCCTGATTGGCTGAAGCAATGAAAGATTTGCCCAATCAGGACACAGAGCACTGTCAGAGCCATGATTGGAGAAAGTAATGATGACTCTATCCAATCATGGCTCACTGCTCTTGGTCTCGCCCCACACTATAAAAATATTCTCCCTATAGTTGCCATTTGCAGTGGGATATTGGCGAAGAGAGAAAGATATAACAGTGCTCTGTTCAGAGGTGCTAGCGAATTAGTGTACTATTGTGCTTCTATTGTCAGTATAGAATATCAGTTTAGTGTGAATCTAGTGATAGTTCAGTGTGAGTGTAGTGTAGTGTGACCATTAATTTTTACTTTAGTAAATAAACATAAGGAGCTGCACTCACAAACCATATATCTAAATAAAAAATGAAAATGGTATATGAAACCAAAATAAATGTAAGTGAATAAAAAAAAGTTACAAAAAAAAAAATCTGAAAAATAAAAAACAAAACAGTAAAAAATATTTTATATTAAATGATATATGATGTCTAATAAATAAACAGTCCTGAAAAGTCCTCCAAAAGAAAAATAAATGAGTGAGTGTAACAACACAATACAGTGACTGTCTGCTGTAACTTTATGGGACAATATGAATCCACCACCACATAGAGTGAAATTTTACCAGCTGCAAAAGCTTTACAGCTTGTGGCTAATGCTCAACCAGGGCCTTTTATCCTCCCAGCTCCTCCAGTGACCGGTCAGGCCAGGTACTCCTAGAGATTGTAGGTGTTATCCTCGATCAGCAGCCAAACATTTGAATCCACTCGATGTAGATGATCAAAATTATCCAGGAACAAAATAGAGGGGAATCGCTATAGGTAAAACTGGTTGGTGATTTATTCAAAAGTATATGTTTACAAGCATAGAAAGTGCCAATAAGAGCAATAAAAAAGCTGTCTGACAACAATAATACGAACGCCCGTGCAAACAGGATGTAGAACAGCAGGACGATGTCAGCACGTCGCTCTTTCCAATGCATATCATAACAAATCTGACTTTGACCTGGGGCATGGGCGGTATACCGATGCACCGCTATAAGCAGGCAACACACGCACTCAAGCCTCGGTCTGAGCCTCGAGCGGCTGACGATACCAGCGCCATTTTAGTTAAGGGAAATCTGAAGAGAAAACCCATGGAGGTAAAGGGCAATGAAACTAATAGTGGGAAAGATGACCACCAATTTAGTGTTGTACCGTCACACCCACCAAGATGGTCCTAGGTGATAGGCCCAATTGTAAGTTTGTCTGTACATAACGATAAAGGCAATATTCAATAAACCCAAATAGTGATTCCTGGACATCCAGCGCTAAAGGCATACGAGACTCTGGTTGAAACAATTGGAATGCCATAACCCCCAATGGGTGTATCAACCACCCATAAAGTCAGTGAGTAATCCCCCAACTACCTATAGGTAAAAAATGAATATATAAAAAAATATAGAAAGCAAGTAAATTACTATGTATTGTACTTTTAAACTAAAATCAAGGGGTAATAGATTAAATTGGATTGAACAATACACCTATAGGGGAAAAGATGTTATAATCCCAGAGAGCACCAGTCTATTGAAAGTGTCAACAGATTTAAGGGGAACCCTATATGTGGTCCTATAGATACCACCACAAAATAAAAATAAATCAAAGAGCAGTAATACCCTTAAGAGTAGCCAATACAGTCCAGTAAGAGATGGAGAGACTACCCGAGACTCAGACCGAGTTCACACAATGGTCTAAGGCTGGTAACAGAAACAACTTTGATCAAAGTTAGTATACGTTAAGTACTAGTAGAAAAACAGAAAGCGAATTAAGAGTTGTCTATAAAGACGTTGACAACATCAATATTTAAACCGTTGGGGGTATACAACTTTATTTTATGAACCCAAGACATCTCGAGTTTAGAGATACTTCTAATATTCCTATGCCTATTCAAGCATACTTGAAGGGGGCGCTTAGTCCTGCCCACATACTGCAGTAGACTACCCCCCACAGTAGATCAGGTAATAAAGGGCTCTATTTTATATTCCTTTGAAGTACAGCTAGGAAAAAAAATAGTCTTCTCCTAGTTTTGCACCCATTGAGGGAGCATACTTGCCATCTCCTACATTGATAATAGCCCGTAAGTTCAGTAAAGGAGTTAGGTTTGATGGTAGGAGGGTTTAAGATGTTAGAGAGGGGGCACCCCTAAATACTACCCGGGGTTTAGCTGGAAAGATGGTATTCAATATCCTGTCATTGCCCAGAATATGTCACTGTTCATTGACAATATGCTTAACATTCTGATGTTGATTGGAAAAGCTTGTAATGAACTGATTCTTAAATGTATTTTGTCTCTTTGGTTCAAAGGTCTCTCCTTTAGGAGAGACATTAGGTCTCATGGGAGGCCCAACCGATGGGTTTAGCCAGACTAGGGACAATTTTAGAAGTGATGGGGAACATCAGAACGGCCCATATGGTTCAAAATTTTAGAACACTGGTGAAAGAAATGTTATGGACAATCAGAAACATCAGACATGGGGTTTTCCCAAGCCCAGCCAAGGTGTCAAAATAGCTGTAGAATTAAGAGAGGAACTAGAGGGGGGTGGCGTGCTCAGTCCAAAAAGAAAAAGGACCTGAAAGCAACTATATTCTCATTTCCCAGGCACTGACAGACTCTGAGATAAGGGTATTGGACAAGTGTCTGAAATTTGCTTCACCTCAAAGTTTGAACAAATTTCAGACCTATATTGATGTCCATAGGTATGTTCATAAATTAAACATCCAAAGATACTTGGTTGCCAATCCTGTTAAAACGAATAGGATAACAGACAGAATTTTTCCCATTCTAACACTTCATTGTTTAACCCCCCCAGAGGCCCTTTTCCCTTCATTGAGGGTTTTCAGAGACTTCTGAAAGACCTGGATTCTATGAAGAAAAAACATGTTAGGATCAAAAAAGACCTTGAAATGTATCGATTCTTTGTGCACCAAAAAAGAATTGGTCATTTGACCAGCAGATAAGGGAGGAGGTATTATAATTTTAGATAAAAGGGATTATATGAAAGAAATGTATAGGATAGTCGGAGAGACACGGATACATACAATACAAAGAAATACTTGAGAGAATTGTCTCAAGTGGTTTTGACCATAATATTTTAAATAAAAGGAGGGCATTTTTGGTGCCTATGGCGCCAAGGACCCCTATCACATACTACCTGCCAAAGATTTACAAGAGCCATACTTGCCCCCCGGGTTGTCCAATAGTCAGTCGTATTGACTCAGTTACATCCCAGGTGGGCAAGTATATTGACTTCTTCTTGCAGCCTTTGGTATGTACTATGCCCTCATACATTAAGGTTGCATGGCATGTCATCAACCTTTTGTCAAGATTCAAACCTCGTGAGGGTATATGGTTGGTGACGGCTGACGTCACTTCACTGTATACTGTGATACCCCACGACCTGGGACTGAGTGCTGTTAGGCAATTCTTCGAGCAAGATTCTAATCTGCTCAAAGAACAGATTGCTTTTATTATGGAACTCTTGGAGTTCGCTGCCAGTCACAATTTTTCTGGTTTGATGGCCGATACTTTCGCCAGGATAGAGGTGGCGCCATGGGGGGCCAAATATGCCCCAAGTTCGGGGAACCTCTTTATGGAGCAGTGGGAGGAGGATGTCTATGCCCAGCAGAGACCGGAAGTGGTCCTGTGGGCACGTTATATAGATGACATCCTCTTCCTATGGGATGGGGGTGAGGCTGATCTCTCTGAATTTATGGGTTCATTCAATATAAATAATAGGGGAATACATCTTAGTTATGAGGCGAGTCATAAGGAGATCAGTTTTTTTAGGATTTTTGTCAGATTTCTGTCAGGGGAGATTCTTTTGTTACTTCCTTTTTCAAATTCACTGACAGAAATTCTTACATCCCGGTGGATAGCTGCCACCATGCCTCTTGGCTTAGGTCAGTACCTAAGAGCCAGTATATAAGGCTAAAGTGCAACTGCACTGAACAAGAAGAGTTTCTAGCACAGGCTGAGACTCTCACACAGAGATTTCGGAAGAACGGTTATCCAATGAAGTCCCTGTCAGATACCCTTGACCAGGTTAAATTAGTGGATAGGGCAGACCTTCTAAAGGAGAGACCTTTGAACTAAGAGAGACAAAATACATTCAAGAATCCGTTCATTACGAGCTTTTCCAATCAACATCAGAATGTTGGGCATATTGTCAATGAACAGTGGCATATTCTGGGCAATGACAGGATATCGAATACCATCTTGCCAGCAAAACTCCAGGTAGTATTTAGGGGTACGCCCTCTCTGAGGGATAAACTGCCTCTTAACGTCTTAAACCCTCCTACCATCAAACCTAACTTCTTTACTGAACTTACAGCTATTATCAATGCGGGAGATGCCAAGTATGCTCCCTCAATGGGTTCAAAACTAGGAGATCAACTAGTTTTATTTTTTAGCTGTACTTCAAAGGAATATAAGATAGAGCCCTTTATTACCTGCTCTACTGTGGGGATAGTCTACTTGCTGCAGTGCCGTGTGGACTGCAGTATCTGGGCAGGACTAAGCACCCCCTTCAAGTACGCTTTAATGAGCATATTAACAATATCAGGAAGGGGTTTACCAAGCACTCTGTATCCAAACGTTACTTAACAGTATGCAACAGGGATAGATAAATATAGCCCCCATTGGAGGGGCAGCTAGCTCATTAGAAGTATCTGTAAAATCGAGATGTCTTCATGCAAATAAGATGGTTCCTAAAATAAAGTCGTATACCCCCACAGTTTAAATATCAATGTTAATGTCAATGCAATGTCAATGCTTTTATAGACAACTCTTAATGGGCATTTTTTTGTTGGTTCTAGTACTTTCTGTATACTAACTTTGATCATAGTTGTTTCTGTTACCAGCCTTAGACCATTGTGTGAACTTGGTCTGAGTCTCAGGTAGTCTCTATATCTTATACTGGAGTGTATTGGCTGCTCTTTAGAGTATTAGTGCTCTTTGATTTATTTTTATTTTTTGGTGGTATCTATAAGAACACCTGTAGGGTACCCCTTAAATATGTTGGCACTTTCAATAGATTGGTGTTCTCTAGGATTATAACATCTTTTACCCTATGGGTGTATGGCTCAATTTAATTTAATCTATTACCCCTTGGTTTTAGTTGAAAAGTACAATACATAGTAATTGACTTGCTTTCTATGTTTTTTTAATATATTAGGTCACCATTTAAGAATATTCATTTTTACCTATAGGTAGTTGCGGGGTATACTCACTGACGCTATGAGTGGTTGATACACCTATTGGGGGTTATGGCGTTCCAATTGTTTTTTATCAACCAGAGTCCCATGTTTATCCCAGTGTCAATTGTCTGTATTAACACTGAAGTTTTAGACATATGGGATATTTGACTATGTCCCTAGGTTATTAGGTACAGGTTGTGATAATGCCTTTAGCGCTGGATGTCCAGGAATCACTATTTGGGTACATGTCTTTATCTTTAAGACAAACTTACAATTGGACCTATCACCTAGGACCATCTTGGTGGGTGTAACAGTACAACACTAAATTGGTGGCCATCGTTCTCACTATTAGTTTCATTGCCTTTTACCTCCATGGGTTTTCTCTCCAGATTTCCCATAACTAAAATGGCGCTGGTAGCGTCAGCCACTCGAGGCTCAAACCGTGGCTTGAGTGTGTGTGTTGACTATTTATAAAGGTGAGTCAGTATGCCGCCCCTGACCCAGGATGATGTCAGATTTGTGATGAAACGCATCAGCAGGAGCGATGTGCTGAAGTCACCACGCTGTTCTACATCCCGTTTGCACGGGCCTTCATATTAAAAAAAAGCTGGCCGACTTTTTTTATTGCTCTTATTGGAACTTTCTATGCTTGTAAACATATACTTTTAATGAATAAATCACCACCTGGTTTTACCTATGGCGATTCCCCTCTATTTTATCTCCGGATTATTTTGATCATCTACATCGAGTGGATTTGAATGTTTGGCTGCTGATTGAGGATAACACCTACAGTCTCTAGGAGTACTTGGCCTGACCGTCCATCTGAGGTACTGGGAGGATCAAAGGCCCTGGCTGGGTATTAGCCACAAGCTGTAAAGCTTGTGTAGCTGGTAAGCTTGCACTCTATGTGGTGGTAGATTCATATTGTCCCATAAAGTCAAAGGAGATAGTCACCGTATTGTGTTGTTACAATCACTTATTTATTTTTCCTTTGGAGGACTTTTCAGGACTGTTTATTTATTATACCTCATATCATTTAATATAAAATAATTTTTTTCTGTTTTAGTTTTTTATTTTTAAAAATTTTCTGACTTTTTTGTGACTTTATTTATTCACTTGCACGTTTTTTGGTTTCATATGCCATTTTCAATTTCTATTTAGATATATGGTTTGTGAACGCAGCTCCCTTATGTTTGTTTACCGTATTTGTGTATTTCACTTTGAGTTGTAGCTTTTGTGGTAGGTTAACAGCTCAGTTTTTTTTCTATATATTTATACTTTAGTGTCCTTTTTGTGAGTGTAGTTTGACTGTTCATTTTTACTTTAGTGTCAGTTTAATTTGTCAGGGCAGGTTTGCTGTAGTATATATCAGTGACTTTCTGTACGTTTAAAAAAGTTCATATCAGTACATTACTGTACGTTTAACTCAGTATATATCTGTGCGTTACTAGATGTTTAACGCAGTATGTATCAGTACATTACTGCACGTTTAACACAGCATATATTTGTGTGTTACTGGACATATAACACAGTATATATCAGTGCATTACTGTATGTTTAATGCAGTAGGTATCATTGCATTACTGCATGTTTAACACAGTATATATCTGTGCTTTACTGGATGTTTAACACAGTATATATCAGTGCGTTACTGTATGTTTAACGCAGTATATATCAGTGCATTACTGCACGTTCAACGCAGTATATATCCATGTGTTACTGCACATTAAAGGCAGTATATAACAGTGCATTTCTGTACAGTTAACGCAGTATATATCAGTGCGTTACTGCATGTTTAATGCCGTATATATCAGTGAGTTACTGCACATTTAACACAGCATATATCAGTGCATTACTGCACGTTTAATGCAGTATATATCAGTGAGTTACTGGACATTTAACACAGTATATATCAGTGCGTTACTGTATGTTAACGCAGTATATATCAGTGCATTACTGCATGTTCAATGCAGTATATATCCGTGCATTACTGCACTTTAATGCAGTATATATCAGTGGGTTACTGCACGTTTAACGCAGCATATATCAGTGTGTTACTGCACGCTTAACACAGCATATATCAGTGCATTACTGGACATTTAATGCAGTATATATCGGTGCATTCCTGGACATTTAACACAGTATATATCAGTTCTTTACTGCACGTTTAACGCAGTATATATCCATGTTTTACTGCACATTTAACTGTGAAGGCACCACCAACACCCAAAGACTAGGGATGGGCTGGACAACCCCCTGTTCGGTTCGCACCAGAACTTTGTATCATTGCAGAAGTTCAGAACTGAATAACGAACCCCATTGAAGTCTATTAGACCCAAACATGATAAATCAATAGTGGCCATTTTGAAGGCTTATTTGCAAGTAATTGGGCATACTTTGGTCATCGGGGTTCGGGTACTTCCTTGGGGGATATTTATCAATGAAAAAAAGTTTGTAAAAAATGTCATTTTTAAATGAGCATTGATTTATTAATGCTTAAAGTGAAAGTATAAAAATGAAGAATTCCTTTCAATATAGTGCCTGGGGAGTCCCCTTAGTCCACCTGTAAAGTGGCACATTTGTACTGTGTATAGAAGCTGCTGCAACAATAAGTGCTGCGCAATAACAAAGCCCAAAAAATTCAATTTTCCCTGCAAGCTTTCTTTATTTTGTAACAACGGCTTGGGGAGCCAGTCTGTATGATGAGGCCACAATGTAGTGCACTGGGAACAAGATTAGAGATTTTTTAGATAAATTCTGGTGTCTCTACCACAGACTTTGGATTTCTACTTCTGTAATGGGAGAGGAAAATTGTTGGTGGCGCATTCACATCGTAACCCTACAGAGGTACTCTTGATGAAAGCAAGAATTGGCCTTGCTGTTTCGTGAATTTTCAGAATGTGCTGTACAACAATGGCAGGTTCCCAGTCACTATTTCTTTTCACATAAGGCCATTCCAGCTCTCTACTATCACGTGGAATGCAATGTTGTGGCATCGTTGGGCAAGGCAGTCAGTCGCAAAGTCCACATTACTGCTGACATGTGGTCCAGCAAGCATGGGCAGGGATGATATATTTTGTTCACAAGATAACACTGGATAACTCTGCTTGCAACTCGGAAGGATGCAGAACAGGGCTCAGTGCTGCAGCTTGTTGTGCCCGCATGTCTCCATACAGCTGGTGATGATGCAAGATTTGTCAGCTCTACGCCCTTCTCCTCCTCCTCCTCCTCCTCCTCTTTCTCTTCCAAGACCTCCTCTGCTGAACTGTCCTATGATCCTAATGTATCCTAATTTGTGCAGCTCTGTTTCTCCTGCCTCCGCAAACTTGCGGTGCATGGACTCCCTCATGTTTCAAAGCCTGCAAAAGGACCCAAGAATATGTGGCATAAAGGGAAAGAATCACTATTGGTTGGCAACCCTCTTTGACCACCGTTATAAGGGGAAAGTCTCAGAACTCATCCCATCCCCACAGAGAGTGCAGAAGATGAAATCTCTTGAGGACACCTTAAAGAGGAGTTTATCAAACACTTTTCCCAACTCTGGTAGGTTACAGTGTCATGTAAAATGTAGTTTTGAGGCATCTGTTGGTCAAGAAAGGAGCGGTAGAGAAGCGGTGGAGAAGGCTAATTTATAAAATTTTTTAGTCCTTGCCTCCCAGTGCTGTCAAATTTCTACATCCCATCGGCAGCATCTGCATCACATGGTGCATAATTATCTAGGGGCATAGACAGAGATGGAGAGCTTTCCAGTCGATGATCCACTGGCTTACTGGGTCATGAGAATAGACCACTGGCCAGAACTTGCCCAGTATGTTATTGAGCTGCTGGGCTGCCCTGCATCCAGCATGCTTTCCGAACAGTCATTCAGTGCTGTTGGAGGTTTTGTTACTGATAGAATGCATCTGTCCACAGACTCCATGGACCGTCTGACTTTTATCAAAATGAATCAGTCTTGGATTACCAGCAGATATGAAGCCCCTGATGCCTATGTCAATGATTAAGTGTTTTTGGGATGTGGAATCTCTGCAGGAATTCTAGGCTGCCCAGTGTTGTGGGTGTTGATTTCATCTGGAAGAATGTTTTTGGTGTAGGTTTCTTGGGCACAATTAACACCCAAAGAACAATTTTTCCGCACCTGATTGAGAGAGACTGTATTTTTTTTCCACTGCAGCAGATGGTGCAGAGAAATTTGCCAGCTATAGTCTACAGCTGGTGGTGTGCTGCAAGGACCTGGGACACTCGGAGCTATACCATCATCTCTGTCAGTGGAAGCTGCTGAGAGCTCATAAGGTATAGCGGGGACAGACTGAGGTGAGTAAGGAGGAGGGACAGATTTGTGCCCCTTTTGTGTGGCTTTTTAGTGCTCTTGTCAATGGGCTGACTGGTGGGAGGTTAAATGCTTTGTCAAGCCTGTGGTACCCAAATGGTCATTGTTTTTGCCACGCTTGATGTGCTTGAGACAAAGTTTGCAAATAACAACAGTGCGATTGGCTAGACATGTACTAAAAAAAGACCCAGACAGCTGAAATGTGGGAAGTGGGCCAGGAGATAACAGCTCCACAATCTGATGGAATAGGGTGGCTGGCTGCTCTCTACTCTTATACAAATGTAATCTAGCGAGCAACTAAAATATACAAAAGCAGGCAGCAATGAATACACTCCCAATAACAAATGTGCAAAAGTAAAATCTAAAGGAATTGCTGCGCTAATATAGCCGTGAAATATTAAACATTAATCAGAAATCTAATTTTCACATCTATCTTAACGTGTAAATCACAAAAATCAATAATAATCTGTGGGTAAAACAATGTCATTTCTCAAAGAAAGTCCAAATATAGTGGATCCAGTGCTTCAGTGCAGTCAAGTGAAATTCACTGTAAGGATAAGACTTGCTTAATCTTCACAAGCTCTCAAAAGTGCTTATATTAATTCACCACAGTGCTCCCCCATTAGATATGCGCTTGCTTTATGATGCGTGACCTCACACTTAAGTTAAAAACAGCCCTTTAGTCACCTTGGACTAGTTAAACTTGCTTTTCTCCTTTGTGTCCTGTCAGTTTTTTCTCCACCATTGCTTGGTATGGTTAGGTCATACAGACCTTCTCATTGAGATATTAGTGTGAGAAGAAATGTGAAACAAACAGTAAAGTCTTCAAAGTGAAAGCAGCTATCAAGTGGGATTATGTTTCATAGGAACTGAGGGAGCACTATTTGGAGCTCCTTTCTTTTTACATATATCGAGTAATGGCAAAGAAAAAACTGACAGGGCGCAAAGGAGGAAAGCAATCCAAGGTGACTAAAATTCTGTTTTTACCAAACTTAAGTGTGAGGTCACACATCATGAGGTGAGCACATCTAATTGGGAGCACTGTGGTGAATAAATATAAGCACTTTTGAGGGCTTGTGAAGATTAAGCAAGTCTTATCCTTACATTTAATTTCACTTGACTGCACTGAAGCACTGGATCCACTACATTTGGACTTTCCTGGGGAAATTATATTGTTTTACCCACTGATTATTATTGTTTTTTGTGATTTACACGTTAAGAGAGAAAATTTGGTTTATAATTTACAGTGGTGTGAAAAAGTGTTTGCCCCCTTCCTTATTTCCTGTTCCTTTGCATGTTTGTCACACTTAAGTGTTTCGGAACATCAAACCAATTTAAACAATAGTCAAGGACAACACAAGTAAACACAAAATGCAATTTGTAAATGAAGGTGTTTATTATTAAAGGTGAAAAAAATCCAAACCATCATGGCCCTGTGTGAAAAAGTGATTGCCCCCTAAACCTAATAACTGGTTGGGCCACCCTTAGCAGCAACAACTGCAACCAAGCATTTGCGATAACGTGCAATGAGGCTTTTACAGCATCCTGGAGGAATTTTGGCCCACTCATCTTTGCAGAATTGTCCTAATTCAGTTACATTAGAGGGTTTTCGAGCATGAACAGCCTTTTTAAGGTCATACCACAACATCTCAATAGGATTCAGGTCAGGACTTTGGCTAGGCCACTCCAAAGTCTTCATTTTGTTTTTCTTCAGCCATTCGGTGGTGGACTTGCTGGTGTGTTTAGGATCATTGTCCTGCTGCAGAACCCAAGTTCGTTTCAGCTTGAGTACACGAACAGATGGTCGGACATTCTCCTTCAGGATCTCTTGGTAGACAGCAGAATTCATAGTTCCTTTTATCACGGCAAGTCTTCCAGGTCTTGAAGCAGCAAAACAGCCCCAGACCATCACACTACCACCACCATATTTTACTGTTGGTATAATGTTCTTTTTATGAAATGCAGTGTTCCTTCTACGCCAGATATACTTGGACACACACCTTCCAAAGAGTTCCACTTTTGTCTCATCGGTCCACAGAATGTTGTCCCAAAAGTCTTGGGGATCATCAAGATGTGTTGTGGAGAAATTGAGACGAGCTTTGATGTTCTTTTTGCTCAGCAGTGGTTTTCTCCTTGGAACTCTGCCATGCAGGCCATTTTTGCCCAGTCTTTTCCTGATGGTGGAGGCATGAACGCTGACCTTAACTGAGGCAAGTGAGGCCTGCAGTTCCTTGGACGTTGCTGTGGGGTCTTTTGTGACCTCTTGGATGAGTCGTCGCTGCGCTCTTGGGGTAATTTTGGGCAGCCGGCCACTCCTGGGAAGGTTCACCACTGTTCCATGTCTTCGCCATTTGTGGATAATGGCTCTCACTGTGGTTCGCTGGATTTCCAAAGCTTTGGAAATGGCTTTATAACCCTTTCCAGACTGATAGATCTCAATTACTTTCTTTCTCAATTGTTCCTGAATTTCTTTGGGTCTCGGCATGATGTGTAGCTTTTAAGGATCTTCTGGTGGACCTTACTATGTCAAGCAGCTCCTATTTAAGTGATGCCTTGATTGTGAACAGGTGTGGCAATAATCAGGCCTGGGTGTGGCTATAGAAATTGAACTCAGGTGTGGACAACCACAGTTATAGTATGTTTTAACAAGGGGGGCAATCACTTTTTCACACAGGGCCATGATGGTTTGGATTTTTTTTCACCTTTAATAATAAACACCTTCATTTACAAATTGCATTTTGTGTTTACTTGTGTTGTCCTTGACTATTGTTTAAATTGGTTTGATGTTCTGAAACACTTAAGTGTGACAATCATGCAAAGGAACAGGAAATGAGGAAGGGGGCAGACACTTTTTCACACCACTGTATATCGTTTAATATTTCACGGCTATATTAGCGCAGCATTTCATTTAGATTTTACTGTTGTTCTCTACTGTTCCATGATGGCTGCTTTGTTGGGGTTGTGCCTCACCCTTATTTTCCTCCTCTGCTCTATCCAGCACCCAAGTTGAGTCAGTGACCTCATCATCAACTTGCCAATATACTGCGGCCGGGGGAACATGAATGCCAATTTGTGTATCAGTGTTCTCCCCTCTCTGCAGGCTCATGTTCCTGCCTTTCTCAACCTCAGAACCAACATCTGAATCAAGTAATGGCTGTGCATCGTCAAGGAGCAAGTGGCTGATGCAAATAACTCTGCTGACTCCTCCATGCCTGATGCTGGGGCTGTCAAGAATAGCTGTGGACAAGGAGGCAGATTTAGCGACTCTGGCAGTAGGGCACTATGTACTAGTCTCTGCTTGGTTGACAGAGGATGAGGAGGATGAGGATGGTTCAGCTGGTCTAGTCCACCACCTCCTCTGCATGCTGTGCCTGGATAGCACGGGCAACATCACTAAAGAGAGGAAATGATGCCCTGCCTGAGGACTGACCACTCCCACCTTTTCCTGTAGACACACGCGCTGCTGGCCCCCTTACAGTGCCATCTGCCTCTCCTTGCTGTCCTCCCAGACATGGTGGGGGGATTGAGGGTGCTTATTAACAAAATGTAATAAAGATGTGTAAATGTGTATGTGGATACACTTTAATACACTTTAATCAATATAAAATGGTGTATGGTGCAGTTTAATTTGAATATTCACTACACAGATGCACTCCATGGATACACTATAGCAGTGATGGTGAACCTTGGCACTCCAGATGTTTTGCAACTACATTTCCCATGATGCTTCACTACACTGCAGAGTGCATGAGCATCATGGGAAATGTAGTTCCAAAACATCTGGGGTGCCAAGGTTCACCATCACTGCACTATAGTATACTGCCTTAAACTTGCAGTAACACACAGAACTACACAGCATTAAACTTGCAGTAACGCAATTAAATATACAGAGTTAAACTTGCAGTAACGCACAGAAGTATACAGCGTTAAACTTACAGTAACGCAATGAAATAAACAGCATTAAACTTGCAGTAACACAATGAAATATACAGCTTTAAGCTTGCAGTAATGCAATGAAATATATGATGTTAAACATGCAGTAACACAATGAAACTGTACGGTGTTAGACTTGCAGTAACGCACAGAACTATATGGCGTTAAACTTGCAATAACGCAATAAAAAATATGTGTTAAACTTGCAGTAACACACAGAACTATATGTCGTTAAGACCAATTTTTAAACAACTGTTTGAGCAAAGCATCAAATTTCAATTGTTGACAGCAAGGCCAATTCTTGCTTTCATAAAGAATACCTCAACAGGGTTTGGGTGTGAAGCCAACACCGACACGCGAAGACCAATTTTATATTATTGCAATTTTTGACAGCATGGCCAATTCTTGCTTATATCAAGAGTACCTCGATTGGGTGTCAGTGGTGCCTTCATACCATAACCCTAAGACCAATTTTTCTGCATTTGTTTGACAGGTGCATATCATTGCAATTTTTGACAGCAATGCCAATTTTTGCTTTAAGAAAGAGTACCTCAATAGGGTTATGGTGTGAAGGAACCACTGACACCCAAAGCCCAATTTTTCCACACTTGTTACTCTTATCCAAAGTCTGTAAAAGAGACACCTATACAGTTTCCTTGGAATCACAGTCAGTGTTGATGGGGTAATCCCTAATGCGGAACCATTGTGTTCTCCCAGTGGGGGGTCATGGGGAGCCGTCCCTGCAGAACAAAGTGATTATTGCCAGCAGCCATAATACCTGCTGGCAATAATCACTTTGTTCTGCAGGGACGGCTCCCCATGACCCCCCACTGGGAGAACACAATGGCTCCGCATTAGGGATTACCCCATCAACACTGACTGTGATTCCAAGGAAACTGTATAGGCTAGAACAAACTGAGTTATCTGGATCTGCTGTATATACCAGTTCTAAAAGATAGACAATTATGGTGGAAAGATGGATAAAGGTATACTGTATGGGTGGAAAAGAGACATTTTGGAGCTATGTAGACTCAGCTCCAATACATTGTCGAAGAAGAGCTCAGGCCAGTTATAAAAAACATAAACAAATACACATAAAAAAGATACATACTGTAGTTGGCGACCTTTAATATACAGACACTTACCAGCACAGGGATCCAGTGCTTGTCATCACGCAGGCCATTTCTTCGCCAGTCTTCAGGTCGCCAGTTCCACGATCTTGCTAGTGGAAGCCAGCTGTGACTTCACAGCTAGCAGCTTCCCACTGCATATGTGCAAAACAGTCTGTGCTTTATCAGTGTTCCTGCAGTCTTCTGGGATATGTGACGTGAGGTTGCAGGTGAGGGGGTGAGCAGAGCACAAGTGGGAGCGGGTACATGTCAGAAATAGATAGCCGCTTCCTGAAACAACAAAAAAAAAGAACAGACTGGTATACTGGAAAAATTAGCTGGCCGACAGCAAAAGATCATGGTGCAAACCCCACTTCCTGAGAAGCAAAGTGCACATACATACACGTGGAAGAGAGTATATAAAGTGCAATGCACATTTGCAACCTTCTATATAATAATGGAAGAAAAACTATTTTCAGTTGGAAGACATTCCAGAAAGCAGAACTAGAGCGTGCATTCCACCACTTAAATGTTCCAATGGTAAACAGAAATAAATTGAAAACATATGTACAAACATATGCAACCTAGAAATCCTCTGATTTTATAACCTTAGATGACACACAAACAATATAATAACTCGTCTTCAATACATAACATTAAAACTGAACTCCAAGCAAATATAAAAACACAGATGCATCATAAATGCATTGGTGCACCTCAATGTACCTTCACAATGCAATTGTGCTGAAATACATGAGTTTGATGAGTTTTTTGCTACTCCCATATCTTAGGAAAGCCTCACTATTCTGAGTACCCTGGTAGAATTACACCCTAGACTTGGCACTGCCATATATGTCTACCCTAGTGCCAGTTTTTTTCTTTGCTTCTACACTGTGGAATTTCCTGGAGACCTTCACACAAAACTAGTCCATGTCCTAGTTTTCTCGCAGTTTCTGCTCAGCCAAATATCCTATCACCTTCACTCTTTGGCACATAGCAGAGCTCTTTCCATTTACCTCTTTAGATAATTGTGGAATTGGGGGGGGGGGGGGGTCGGAGGTTTCTTCTCTCATTCTACCCCTCCCTGTCTTGTTCCTCAGTACTTTTCCATTCTCTTCCAGTGTTGGAGAATCTGGAATTTGAACAATGTACAAAAATGATCCTTTGGATCAATTAATTCCACTGACTTTTATCACTTAATTTGTCTCTTTTTAGATGGATTCCCATTATGATATCCACTCTGCTCTAGAGTCTTTTTCATTGTCACAGTCAGATTTCTATGTTCAAGGATTCTCTTTGTCAGCATTTTTTTTTAGAAACTTTCTCCTCTCCTCTGATCTTTATGTGAAGACTGCAAGATTTTTTCGACTTAGAAAAGTTTTGAGATGTTTTCTTGTAACTGATTGGATGATTGATTCCCTACTCTGTTCAGTGCTCATGTATTGTGTGTCCAAACTGCTTACTTTTCTACTCTCAATTGTTGCTGTCAGATCACTGTATCTGTTATTCCCCATTTTACACAGTGTGAGTCAATGCACATAGGTGTTTCCTTCCTTACAGGTAAATATCCTTATTTTATTAGTTCTCTACTTCCATGTGGGTGAGCAGACATGACTCTGTTTTCCAGCTGCAAAGTTTCCCTAAGAACCTAATCACTGAAAGTTACATAGTTAGTCCATCTAGTTCAACCAATAAAAGAGGAAAAACAATTATACAATCCAGTGTATACACAATCCTAAACCCACAGTTGATCTATAGCAGGGATCTCCAAACTATAGCCCTCCAGCTGTTGTGGAACTTCATGTCACTTGAGGCATTGTAAACCATTAACAGACATGACTAGGCATGATGGTGTAGCATGGCCCCCTAGAGAACTTCTGAGAATTACCTGCTCATCTGCACAGCCATGACCAAGTGAACCTTCCAACACACCTGACACTCTGGGTTCAGACATTCTTGTAGCACTGTAGCTCAGTATGAATTGGTTCTAAAATATTTTAGAGAGGGAGGTGATAATCTGCTGAGCCAAGACAAGAGTGCCAACTCAGAAAACCAGCCCCTTCCAAAGGCACAAAACAATGTTCAGCATCAACACTAATATATATATATATATATATATATATATATATATATACCGCATTTATCGGCGTATAACACGCACTTTTTTCCCCTTAAATTCAGGGGAAAATCACGTGTGCATGTTATACGCCAATCCTCCGCGATTTCTGAGCGATTTTTGGGCTCTGGGCGGCTTTCAGCCACCTTCGGCCCTTCTCACGGCTTTTGCCCACCTTTGGCCCTTCTCGGCCATTCTCGGTGGGTTTCGGAAAACCGCAGAGAAGGGCCGAGAACGGCCGAAAGCCGGCGACTACGGCCGAAGGCGGCCGAAAGCCGGCGACTACGGCCGAAGGCGGCCCGAAAGCCGGCGAGAACTACCGGGCGCCCCCTAACCCTAAGGCTGCATGACAAGGCTGCAATGATGGACAGGCTGCATGACAAGGCTGCAATGATGGACAGGCTGCAAGACAAGGCTGCAAATGACACTGACAAGGTTTCAGATGGACACTGATAAGGCAGCATTGATGGGCATTTAAATGTAAGTTTTTTTTCCCTTAAATTTCCCTCCTAAAAGTTTTTTTCCTTAAAATTCCCTCCTAAACTTGGTTTGCGTGTTATACGCCAGCGCGTGTTATACGCCAATAAATACGGTATATATATATATACCCACACACACTCTCCCTAAAGGGTGTTTCAGTGAACTATTTTTGCTGCCACACAGAGTAAGATATAATCTTGCCAAAACCACACTATACCAAAAGATAAAAGCAGGTCTATCAAGAGTAGTATAGGGCCCTCTAAGTAATGGCAAAAAGTTCCACATCTGACATTCTTCGCTAGCTAGTTGGAGCTTGCTAACTGTAATCCGTTAGGGGTTTGATGAAGCAGTAAGTTCCTAGTAAGTGAGAACAGTGTTCATGCTATGCAATAAAGTGATCTTGGGGTAAAGATGTCTGTGCACAGTGTCTCTGTAATAATGGCAATGGATAGGTAAAGGTTAAGCTATTTGCCCTCTCACCACTGGCCAGATCGCGCCGATGTCTTCAGGCCTGGGACTTGCATAGCGATGCTTGTGTGGCAGATCAGCTGTTTGGATCTTCCGAGATGAAGCTTTTCACAGGAACCCACACTGACAGGCAGGTGATGCCAGTAGTGTGATGACAGGGTGTCCAACAGCAGATGACAGAGCTAGGCCCCTTAGGCCTTGGGTTGGAAGTAGACCCCATGTGGCAGACCACGACCTCTCTCCCTGTGAACTGGAGAGATCCGTCAGACCCAGGAGGAAGAGACCTCCACATGTGCTTTCAGCTCCCTATATAATCACTCCCAGCAATCTACAGGTTACAGCAAGGGTCCCTGGGATGTGTAGTCTTTAGGGTACATTATTGCAAGCCAACTATCTGAAAGCGGACTATTTGTCCCACAATCTACTCTGTTGGGCACACAGATATAAGGTCACTGATTCTCCAAGGGACAAGCGATGTCTAGAAACACCCAAAGGTATGACGCTTTATGCTGGCAGTCTGCATCTCTACAATGGGAATTGTAGTTCTTGAACAACTGGAGGGCCATAGTTTGGAGACCCCTGAGAAAGGCAAAAAAAAAAAAAAAGCATGATCCAATTTTCTCCAACAGGGGGAAAAATTCCTTTCTGTTCCCCCAAGAGGCAATTCCCAGGATCAACTTTACTTATAAATGTTAGTCTGACAGACCTAACTGGGACAAAGGCTTTTGGAGAGGACTACAAAAAGGGGGAGCTGTGCTAAATTGATTGATCTATGAGGCAATATTCCATACACTCACAATGTAAACAGATAGTATACCACAACAAGTGAAATTGTTATTGAAAAAATGAAATAAAAAAATTCTCTTACTATAGTTACACTGCCACAATAATTAAGCACCAATGTACCAAAGGCGGACCTTCAGTGAAAAAAAAAACAGCAATATCTAGAAAATATAATAATAATATAAATAAAATATTGACATCTAAATAATTAATGACAGTGAAATTATGCTAGACTATATCGAAGACTAAACAACAAAATATTGCTAAAAAGCAAAATCCATGTGTAACAGTGATCATAAAGCCAATCGTATATCAAAAATTTAATCCAAGAATGACATAAAAATAGTCAGTTGAAAGTGAGTGGTGACTCTTCTACAGTGAAATGAAACGGGACACCCCAAAAAAAGTGAAAGATAAAAAAGTGCCTCCACCACAGTAAACACTGCCACAGTGTTATTGTCTTATTACAAGGGACCAGACTGAGCAGATGGCTATTACCCCAGCCTGGGATCTCTGTGCCCACGTGACGACGTCCTGTTATATGACAAAACGCGTATATGCCGTCACTGCTATATGCCTAGTCCCAGAAGCAACAGGCTTTATTTGAGGCCGGCCGGCTCAATTCTTTTTATGCTGTATCTTATCTGCTTAACTGTAAGTGTCCATTTGTCTTATGATATTTGAAATAAATGTAAAGGTTTTACACTATATGAGCCTTTGTTGTTCTATGGGGATTCAATTACCGTGCCTAACCTAATCTGTGTGAGGACCATCACTGCTGAGGCGTTTAGTGTATGTCACAGAGATCCCGGGCTGGGGTAATAGCCATCTGCCCAGTGTGGTCCCCTGTAATAAAGGACCACCGTTATCTGGTAAGCGGCAGTGTTTGCTGTGGTGGAGGCACTTTTTTATCTTTCACTTTTTTTAGGGTGTCCCACTTCATGTCACTGTAGAAGAGTCACCAGTCACTTTGACTATTTTTATATCATTATTGGATTCAATTTTTGATATATGATTTTTGATATATGATTAACTTTATAATCACTATTATCACACATGGACTTTGCTATTTAGCAATATTTAGCTGTTTAGTCTTTGATATAGTCTAGCATCATTTCACTGTCATTAATTATTTAGGTTTCAATATTTAATTTATATTTTTATTATATTTTCAAGTAAGTGCTGTTTTTTTTTTTTTGTTTTTTTTTCATTGAAGGTCCGCCTTTGGTGCATTGGTGCTTAATTATTGTGGCAGTGTACCTATATTAAGGGAATTTTTATTTTTATTTTTTCAATCACAATTTCACTTGTTGTGGCATACTAACCATTTACATTGTAAGTGTATGGAATATTGCCTCATAGATCAATCAATTTAGCATAGCTCACCCTTTTTGTATTTCTGCTTGGTGTTGTATAACTGTATAATTTTGAGTTGCAGCTTAGGTAATTTTAGGTAATAGCGTCCTAAGAGGACTGAATGCTAGCCCCTTCCTACTGATTATGGGCCCTGGATTTTAAGGGAGCAATACTCTCTGCAAGGTGTATGCCTGGGAACCTTGAAGTAATGTTACTCTGGAGTCAAGTCCATGTCCCCCTAAAACACACAGACACTGGGAACCCTGTATATGCCATATTATAAATAATGACTACTTCATAATGTTGGGGCTCAAAGAAGATGCTGACGCCATCAACTCCAGACACCTGTCTTTCTGTTGTCTGTTATAATGTGTTTATGGTAAATATGGCTAGTGTGGGCTCTAAGAGTCTTTCACCCATTGTTTTTTGTGTTATTAACTCTGCTGTTGTGTGAAGGAGTTCTGTTTTTATATGTATGATAATGTGTATTGTAGTTAGGTAGCTACTGTAGGTGTCAACAAGGCTAGGACCTGAAAAGTCATATCTCAGGCCGCGTACACACGGGCGGACTGTTCGCCCAACCTTGTCCGCTGAACAGTGTTTGGGCGGACAGTCCGCTCGTGTGTGGGCTTTCAGCGGACAGTTTCAGCGGACAGTTGGACGGACAAAGTCTTTCGGAAATTCCGAAAAACTGTCCGCTGAAACTGTGTTTGAGCGAACAGTCCGCCCGTGTGTGGGCTTGTCCGCTGTACTTTCGAAATGAGCGGACTGTTCCCGCTCGGAAAGTCCGCCCATTTCGAGCGCGTGTACAGGTAGGCGGGGCCCGCGAAGGAGACGTCGCGGGCTCCGCCGCCTGGAATGGGCTTAAAGGGGAACCCCAACGCCGAAAAAAATCGGCGTGGGGGTTCCCCCCAAGTCCAGACCAGACCCTTGTCCGAGCACGCTACCCGGCCGGCCAGGAAAGGGGGGCGAGCGAGCGCGCCCCCCCCTCCTGAGCCGTACCAGGCCGCGTGCCCTCAACATGGGGGGTGCCTTGGGGAAGGGGGGGCCGCGCGGCCCCCCCACCCCAAAGCACCATGTCCCCATGTTGATGAGGACAAGGGCCTCTTCCCGACAACCCTGGCCGTTGGTTGTCGGGGTCTGCGGGCGGGGGGCTTATCGGAATCCGGGAGCCCCCTTTAAGAAGGGGGCCCCCGGATACCGGCCCCCCACCCTATGTGAATGAGTATGGGGTACAATGTACCCCTACCCATTCACCTGTGAAATAAAGTACAAAAAAAAACACAACACATGGAAAAAGTATTTTATTGCACAGCTCCGGGGGTCTTCCGTCTTCGGGGGTCTTCTCGCCGGACTCCTCCGCTATGTGTGTGTAGCTCTTTTACTAGCGGAGGAGTCCGGCTTTCTTCCTCCCCGCCGCCGGCCTCTTCTCCCGACTTCGGGGGTCTTGTCCCCCTCTTCGGTTCTTCTGCCGGGCCACCGCGCCTGGTCCGGTGGCCCGGTCTTCTGTCGCCGTCTTCCGTTCTTCTGTCGCCGCCTTCGGTTCTTCTGCCGGGCCACCGCGCCTTCTTGTAGCTCTTTTACAGGCGGTGGCCCGGTCTTCTGTCGCCGCCGCTGTCGTCGTCGCCGCCGCCGCCGCCGCCGCCTTCCGTTCTTGTTCTTCTTCTTGTTCTTCTTCTTGTTCTTCTCCTGGAGATGTTGACTCGACGATCTCTCCGGCCGGAATGCCAGAGCCGCGCTGTGCGGTCACTTATATAGTGACAATGGGGCGGTGTCACATGGTATATGTCACATGGGTTGGTCACATGGTGACCCCGCCCCCTTACGATGTCATAGTCCCCATGTGACATCAACCCATGTGACCAACCCATGTGACATATACCATGTGACACCGCCCCATTGTCACTATATAAGTGGCAGCGGAGCGTGTCCCTGGCATTCCGGCCGGAGAGCTCGTCGAGTCAACATCTCCAGGAGAAGAAGAAGAAGAACAAGAAGAAGAACAAGAACGGAAGGCGGCGGCGGCGGCGGCGGCGGCGGCGGCGACGACGACGACAGCGGCGGCGACAGAAGACCGGGCCACCGCCTGTAAAAGAGCTACAAGAAGGCGCGGTGGCCCGGCAGAAGAACCGAAGGCGGCGACAGAAGAACGGAAGACGGCGACAGAAGACCGGGCCACCGGACCAGGCGCGGTGGCCCGGCAGAAGAACCGAAGAGGGGGACAAGACCCCCGAAGTCGGGAGAAGAGGCCGGCGGCGGGGAGGAAGAAAGCCGGACTCCTCCGCTAGTAAAAGAGCTACACACACATAGCGGAGGAGTCCGGCGAGAAGACCCCCGAAGACGGAAGACCCCCGGAGCTGTGCAATAAAATACTTTTTCCATGTGTTGTGTTTTTTTTTGTACTTTATTTCACAGGTGAATGGGTAGGGGTACATTGTACCCCATACTCATTCACATAGGGTGGGGGGCCGGTATCCGGGGGCCCCCTTCTTAAAGGGGGCTCCCGGATTCCGATAAGCCCCCCGCCCGCAGACCCCGACAACCAACGGCCAGGGTTGTCGGGAAGAGGCCCTTGTCCTCATCAACATGGGGACAAGGTGCTTTGGGGTGGGGGGGCCGCGCGGCCCCCCCTTCCCCAAGGCACCCCCCATGTTGAGGGCACGCGGCCTGGTACGGCTCAGGAGGGGGGGCGCGCTCGCTCGCCCCCCTTTCCTGGCCGGCCGGGTAGCGTGCTCGGACAAGGGTCTGGTCTGGACTTGGGGGGAACCCCCACGCCGATTTTTTTCGGCGTTGGGGTTCCCCTTTAAGCCCATTCCAGGCGGCGGAGCCCGCGACGTCTCCTTCGCGGGCCCCGCCTACCTGTACACGCGCTCGAAATGGGCGGATTTGCCTCCTCCTTACGTGGGCGAGTCCGTTCATTTCAAAAGTTGAGCGAACTGTTTGCCCAACCTTGTTCGTCAAACAGTCCGCTCGTGTGTGGGCAAGTCCGCTCATGCAAATTTTGAGCGGACTGTTTGCCGAAACTGTTTGACGAACAAGGTTGGGCAAACAGTCCGCGCGTGTGTACGCGGCCTTAGAGTCACCTAGTCTGGAAATGATTAGTTAATTATCTCATGTTAATTAAGGTTTCTGGTTACAGGTGTATTGTTAGAATAATATGAGCAGAAAGGGGGGAACCTCCTCTTCAACTCTATATAAGACTGTATTCTTGTTCTAATAAACAGTCCATGTTCAGCAACCAAATGAGTGTTGCCTTGTTTGTTGTTGGGATCGGTTGGAATATCTGATATCTATATTCAGATTGGGGGGAAGCAGTATATGATGAAAGCACTCAAGTGGCGTGTGGGACGTTTTGCCACAATTGGTGGCAAGCAGTGGGACATTTCCTGCAGTCTGGGACATCCAAACCTCCACCTGGATCCAAGGTCTGGATAGCAGGAGAGGAGAGGTACAGATACCAGCCACCATGGAAGAGGAATTTAGAAGGAGGTTGTGGGAGATGCAGAGAACCAGTATCAGAGCAGGTCCTGCTGGGATAGTATGATTCTATCCACTGCAAACTCTGGAAGGAAACGCTAACCCGTGAGCGGCACCACCAGGGAAAAATTCTACCCTCAATTCAGGAAAGGTACTGGTCTCAGTATGGATTAAGGGTACTGTTTTTGGAAGAATAACCACACAAGGAGCAGTTGAGTTAAACAGGCTGGTCTGGGCAGAGATGCGGCTGGATGAGAGCTACAGTGCCCTCCAGTGACATGTATCCCAAGCATGCCCTTGGATAGCAGATGACAGCCCAATGGAAGGATTTGACTATGGTGGCCTGGGACTGTTGTATGTAAAGCTGACTGGGGACCCTAATTTTGGGAGTGTTGTGGAGTGGCGGTTGGACAAAATCATGAATTTCACAGAAGAGCTACTGAACGTCTCGGAAGTGCGCTGGACACTGGAAGATAGAGTTTCTGGTCATTCCGGAATGGGAGCTGGAGATCACCTACAGACGGCTGCTAGACTCTGCTTAGCGCCAGGGCTTGGCTCCATTTGCCTGGGACTGTCAGGAAATACCAACAGATAGCTCTGAAATCCTG
Organism: Lithobates pipiens; assembly: GCF_037356315.1. Taxonomy (NCBI): domain Eukaryota; kingdom Metazoa; phylum Chordata; class Amphibia; order Anura; family Ranidae; genus Lithobates; species Lithobates pipiens. The sequence continues at coordinate 22,453,942 of NW_027507696.1, read as the reverse complement.
GCTGAAGAGTCAGCAAGGTGGCATAGTAACAATGTGCTTTGCCAACCTGCCCCCTCAGCTATGGACGCGGAAGTCTTATGGCAGATGCAGCAAGTGCTGACTGACTTTGATGAAACTGTTTCTGCACAAGACGAGGTTAGATGGAGGAATGTGTCTGTCCAGCAGCATGCCAGAGAATCGGCTGTGGAAAATCTGGAGATTGCCACCCCCAAACCTGAGGTGCTGACAACAGAGCAGAGCTCTGCTAACCTCTGCCCAGCACCGATAGCATATTATGGGTTCCACAGACAGGAGATGGTGAACCTCTATCCCCAAACACCAGTTGCAGACAGGGAATTTGATAGAGATTTCTGCTGAGCAGCAGATCAGGATACAGGGGAAGAAGGGAGAGGGGGTGTTCGTTATTCCGCCCCAACAGTCGGCCAGGGTGGAGGAAGCAGTCTTTTCTCCCCAGCAAAGATCCATGCACCTGGGAGACAGTACCACAGACATGTCGTCCCAGCAGCCAGATGAGGTTACAGAAAAGGAAGCAGCTGGCTCACCTCCCCAATGGCACAGTTTGGGAGTGGAGGAAGCCAGCCTCCTGCCCCAGCGGTTAGCCAGAGAGGAGGATGTGGAGTCCCCTAGCAGAAGTGCTGGCAACAGGGCAGAGTTCTACTAACCTCTGCCAAGCAACGGCAACAACTGTAGAGTTCCATGGAGCCAGGGCAGTCAGCCCCTCTCTCCAGCGACAAGCGGATGTAGTAAAGATTCTACTCCCAGCTGAATCACTGGCAACAGGGCAGAGTGCCGCTGGCCTCTACCTAGCACCTACAGGATCCCAGGATCAACTTTACGTTATATGTTAGTCTGACAGACCTAGCCGGGACAAAGGCTTTCTGAGAGGACTGAATGCTGGCCTCTGGCTACCGATTATGGGCCCTGGATTTTAAGGGAACAATACTCTTTGCGAGGTGTATGCCTGAAGTAATGTTAATTTGGAGTCAAGCCCATGTCCCCCTAAAACACACAAACACTGGGAACCCTGTATATGCCATATTATAAATAATGACTGCTTCATAATGTTGGGACTCAAAGAAGATGCTGATGTCATCAACTCCAGCCACCTGTCTTTCTGTTGTATGTTATAATGTGTTTATTGTAAATAAGGTTAGTGTGGGCTAAGAGTCTTCCACCCATTGTTAATTGTGTTAATTAACTCTGCTATTGTGCGAGGGAGTTCTATGTTGATATTTATGATAATGTGCATTGTAGTTAGGGAGCAAGGAGATAACAAGGCTGGGACCTGAAAGGTAATTTCTCTGAGTCACCTAGTCTGAAAATGAGCTAATTAGCACATGTTAATTTATGTTTCTGGTTACAGGTGTATTGTTACATTAATATAAGCGGGGGAAGGGGGGGGCTCCTCTTCAACTGTATATAAGACTGTATTCTAGTTCTAATAAACACGTCATGTTCAGCAACCAGATGAGTATTGCCTTGTTTGTTGTTGGGAGCAGTTGGAATATCTGATATCTATCTTCAGACTGGGAGGAAGCGGTATATGACAAAAGCATTCAAGCTGAGTGTGGGACATATCGTTACAATTAGTATCCAATTATATTATGTACATTTAGTAAATAATCCAGCCCTATTTAAAGCAATCTACTGAGCTGGGCAGAACCAGCTCTTGAGAGCAGGGCTTTTTTTCTCAAACAATAGGTACTGGAACTTAACCATGGCCCCACAAAACCCCTCCCCCTACACACACCCTCCAAATCACATCAAATAGTGGGTGTGTTCAGTAAAATTTCACGAAAACAGTAGGAGGTCCTTAAAGGGGCAAAACCCCCCCAGCATTAAATACCAGGATTGCGTTACATACAGAGTGCCACTCTACATACAGCTGTCACTTGTAAACACTGAAACCAGACTTCTGTATCTACAAGTAATTGTGGTGAGCAGGCACCAAAGGGTCTCAGCCAGAGGTGGTGGAACTGAGTTCCAGCAAGTTCCCCCTGAAAAAAAGTCCTACTTGGGAGAGTCTATCCCACATTTTTACAGCTCAGACTGGCATAAAGTGTCCCCCCTTGTCCTCTGTGATGACCTTAAAGTGAATAACTCAACACCAAGTTCACTATCCCTCCTTAATCTCCTCTTCTCAAGAGAGAATAAATTCAGTTCCTCTAATCTATTCTCATAGCTGAGCTCTTCCATGCCTCTTATCAATTTGGTTGCCCTTCTCTGCACTTTCTCCAGTTTCCCAATATTTTTTTTGTGAAGCAGTGGCCAAAAATAAACTGTATATTCTAGATGAGGTCTTACTAATGATTTGTACATGGGTAAAAATTAAAATTAAACAGTCCATTGAGGTTGGCTTGTAAATTGGAGACATCCTGTAAAAATGTTATTCCACTGCATAGCTTGGTGTTATCTGCAATGGGAGAAAGGGTGCCAACTGGAAGGAGGAACTACAGGGGAGAGGTGGCTCACCATCCCCATAGAAATGCCTGTGTGTTTCTGCATGTTGAGAGTTGCCAGGAGAGAAACTCACTCATAAGTCACCAAGTACCATGAATGGAATGTGGTCACCTGGGTCATGGTATTTTTTTATTTTCCCAGGTTTTGGAATACAGCTGGAGATAATGTTGTTGGGCAAGAGTCTTTGTCTGCAAACCCAGAGAGCTGCTTAAATGTGTATGCTGTCATCCCTGGCAATCGTGAGGAAATTCTAGTTGTGCCTGCAGGGGGTGCTAAACAGCCGGAGATGCCTGCTGTAGTTTCATCCCGTGGCCACCAGGGAGAGTTGACCACTAAAAATGCGACAAAAGATAGACAACGTACTTAAGTGAACATAGCAACACCTGTTAGGCTGATGGCTAAGACTGTTGCGAGTAAATTTATGGTTGCTATGTTTGAGGATGTGCTATCTCCCCTAGCAACAGTATATAAGGCTGCAGAGGTGTCCCTAGAAACCTCCAGGGAGCTCTGTGTGTTGGAGCCAGAGGTTGTCCAAGACAACTATGGTGCCGCTCTGATGGACAAGAGGGTACTTTAACTTGTTAATAAGAATATGTTAATTTAAATCAAATATGTGTCTACCGGCGCAAAAAAAATTATAATTAAAATACCAAATATTGTGGAGCAACCCCACCACTACAACATCAATGTGAAAGTTTATACGGTTTTCTGCAGTCAAATATGGTTCTACTTAAAGTAAAAACCTGTGCAAAACGAAAAAAAGTGTGTGTTGGCTGTGCTAACCCTTATATTATATATCTTAGAACCAGAATGTACACCACTGAAAAAAATATATATACATATGCATACACACTAGTAATACTAAATCAATATATCTATACAGTACACCTGTGTCTATATCTCATGTGCAACTCATACATCCAATATCACAATTTCTGTTAGATTTAAATGATACAAAATAAATAAATAAATGAATGTTCAGTGTTTATGCTGGTATAAGTGAGCTAGCGTATTAGTGAATCCCTCCTCCGGATTCCTTGCTGTGTATTAAATTACTCCAATTCTCCTATTTCTTGCATCTGTGATTCTGTGTATTTCATATCCACAAATTTAGTGACAACACTACCACCACCATAAGAATTGGCCACTCACCAGATATTAATGATGAGCTTCCTGATGACGCAATTGTATTTGCAAAATACATAGAGGCTGCTGGGATACACAAAAAAATGCGACAAAAGATAGACAACGTACTTAAGTGAACATAGCAACACCTGTTAGGCTGATGGCTAAGACTGTTGCGAGTAAATTTATGGTTGCTATGTTTGAGGATGTGCTATCTCCCCTAGCAACAGTATATAAGGCTGCAGAGGTGTCCCTAGAAACCTCCAGGGAGCTCTGTGTGTTGGAGCCAGAGGTTGTCCAAGACAACTATGGTGCCGCTCTGATGGACAAGAGGGTACTTTAACTTGTTAATAAGAATATGTTAATTTAAATCAAATATGTGTCTACCGGCGCAAAAAAAATTTCAATTAAAATACCAAATATTGTGGAGCAACCCCACCACTACAACATCAATGTGAAAGTTTATACGGTTTTCTGCAGTCAAATATGGTTCTACTTAAAGTAAAAACCTGTGCAAAACGAAAAAAAGTGTGTGTTGGCTGTGCTAACCCTTATATTATATATCTTAGAACCAGAATGTACACCACTGAAAAAAAATATATATACATATGCATACACACTAGTAATACTAAATCAATATATCTATACAGTACACCTGTGTCTATATCTCATGTGCAACTCATACATCCAATATCACAATTTCTGTTAGATTTAAATGATACAAAATAAATAAATAAATGAATGTTCAGTGTTTATGCTGGTATAAGTGAGCTAGCGTATTAGTGAATCCCTCCTCCGGATTCCTTGCTGTGTATTAAATTACTCCAATTCTCCTATTTCTTGCATCTGTGATTCTGTGTATTTCATATCCACAAATTTAGTGACAACACTACCACCACCATAAGAATTGGCCACTCACCAGATATTAATGATGAGCTTCCTGATGACGCAATTGTATTTGCAAAATACATAGAGGCTGCTGGGATACACAAAATGTCACTTCTGGCTAAACGATAGCTTGAGACGCACGCCGGGATAGGAGAGACACAGCGATACCCTCACCCATCTAAACACATTCAAACTGCTGGATAAGTTTAATGCCAACTCATAGGCACTTGGAAATGTGAGTGACATAACCTGTTTTTACCTTTTTTATAAATAAATGCCCAGACATACTGCGCAATGATTGCTGTTCATTTTTTATGAGGGCGAATATTGTTTAACCACTTGCTTACTGGGCACTTAAACCCCCCTCAGTCCCAGACCAATTTTCAGCTTTCAGCGCTGATGCACTTTGAATGACAATTGCGCGGGCATACAACACTGTACCCAAATTAAATTTTTATCATTTTTTTCCCACAAATAGAGCTTTCTTTTGGTGGTATTTAGTTACAGCTCGGAGTTTTATTTTTTGCTAAACAAACAAAAAAAGATGCAAAAAAAAATAAAAATAAATCATGTTTTAATAGTTTGTTATAAAATTTTGCAAACAGGTCATTTTTCTCCTTCATTGAAGTGCGCTGATAAGGCGGCACTGATAGGCTGCATTGGTGGGCACTGATGGGCTGCATTGGTGGGCACTGATAGGCTGCATTGGTGGGCACTGATAGGCTGCACTGGTGGGCACTGATAGGCATAGTTAAGGCGGCACTAATAGGCACAGATAAGGCGGCACCGATGGGCACAGATAAGGCGGCACTGATGGGCAAAGATGGGCACAGATAAGATGGCACGGATGGGTGGCACGGATAAGTGGCACGGATGGGTGGCACGGATGGGCACTGATAGGTACCACAGATAGATGGGACTGATGGGCACTGATAGGTGGCACTGATAGGTGGCTCTGATAGGTGGCACTGCTGGGCACTGATGGGCGGCACTGCTGGGCACTGATGGGCGGCACTGCTGGGCACTGATGGGCGGCACTGGGGTGCAGCACCTTTGAGGCAGATTGGGTGGCACTGTGGGTGGCACTGTGGGGTGGCACTGTGGGTGGCACTGTGGGTGGCACTGTGGGTGGCACTGTGGGCACTATGGGCACAGACGGGGGGCACTTACTTTTACTTTTAGTTCTACTTCAGGATGGCACTGCGGGAGGCAGGTGGGCACTGGCAGGTGGCATGTGGTGCCTTGCATTGCTGGCCGTGATCGGGACTGATGTCCCGATCACGGCCGCCGGTGATCGGCTTTTTTTTTTTCTCCTCGCGCTGTCAGCGCGAGGAGGAATAATAGCCGATTACCGGCTCCGTTCTATCACATGATCAGCTGTCATTGGCTGACAGCTGATCACGTGATAAGGGGTCGGGATCGACCCCTTACACGGATCGGTGATCAGGCGAGTCTCACGCAGGCCGCTCGTAACCGGGACGACGTCAATAGACGTAGTCCCGGAAATCTAGGTCCGCGCTAATGCCGTCATTCGGCAATAGCGCGGATCCCAAGTGGTTAAACCTGTAAGCTGGGAGCAGCATAGACCTTGAGTGGAGTGGTTATCCCTATCAATGAACCAAAGGCATTTTCTATATTAATAACTGGTGAGTGGCCAATTCTTATGGTGGTGGTGGTGTTGTCACTAAATTGGTGGATATGAAATACACAGAATCAAGGATGCAATAAATAGAAGGATTGGAGTAATTTAATACACAGCAAGGAATCCGGAAGGGAGATTCACTAATACGCTGGTTCACTTATACCAGCATAAACACTGAACATTCATTTGTTTATTTATTTATTTTGTATCATTTAAATCTAACAGAAATGGTGATATTGGATGTATGAGTTGCACATGAGATATAGACATGGGTGTACTGTATAGATATATTGATTTAGTATTACTAGTGTGTACGCATACGTATATATATTTTTTTCGGTGGTGTACATTCTGGTTCTAAGATATATAATTTAAGGGTTAGCGCAGACAATACACAATAACAATATGTTAACTGCTAAAACTGAAATGTCTGAAAATACTCTTGGTGAAAATGGGTTAATTCAGTCTGCCAATGCTGACAATGGAAGTGTCCATGATTTTAATGAAGTGCCACCATAACAAGGTGGTGAAGTTGTGGTATTGCAGCCTGCTTTGGTTAAAAATGTACAGTATTGCCCGACAGTTGGGATGCCCTTGGTCCTTCTGTGGTGCCCCTACTCGCCCTCACATATTCGGGCCTCACCCGACAGGTTTCGGGGTGCTGGCCCCTCCCTCCGGTCCTTTTGCCCCTCCCCTACTACCGCTGTTTGAAAGTTTGAGAGTCACCCCCCCACACTGATAATGCTTTGGGTGCGGACCTACTGATCATCCCCAGCTTGCTGACCATGATGAGAATCCTCATGTTCTGTATGGGTTGCTCCTGCTCCACTGTCTCCGGTCCCAGTGTGGGGACCCGGGACAGTGTCGTGGGTGGCCAGTTATGTTATGTTATGATATGATATGTTCTGCTAGTATTGACACCTGTTATGTTTTTTCTGTATTAATGTTTTCTTTGCCATGTAGTTTTCTAGATTTTGGTTTTCATTGGCTAGTCTCCTGCATCTCCTATGTTCTTGATTTATATCTCTCCACGATTTCTCGATTGACCATCTTCGGGAATCCCAGCGTTCTTTCCCCCCCCCCGTTAGGGTAGGCCCTGGTGTGGACACCTAGTGTGCCCAATCGTAGGGCTACAAGTTTAAGTAGCGATCACCGTAGACTCTCTTTCTTCCTGTCCCCCTCTTTTCTCTTGTCCCGCCCTCGGTGATCCCTTTTCTCCTCTTCTCTCCCCCATTTTCCTTCCTCTCCCCCCTCTTTCCCTGTGTTTTCCGCCCTCTTTTTTTGGGGCTCCTGTGGGTTGCTCCCGTGCCGTGAGGGGGTCCTGTGGGTTGGGGATTGGCGAGCTCCTTTGCCGTTGGTCTCCAGTGGGGTGGAATGGGTCTCCTTAAGGTCACCTCCCTGAATGTACGGGGCCTCAACACCCCGGAGAAGCGCTCGCAGCTGTTGACGAACCTCCGCAAGGGTGGGTCGCTGGTGGCATTTTTGCAGGAGACGCATTTTTGTGCGGGTTGCACACCCAAACTTACTAATGGGGCCTTCCCCTGGGCCTATCATAGTGTTTCTCCGATCTCCAAATCAAAGGGGGTGAGTATTTTGATAGCCAGATCTGTTCCGTGGTCGTTCGAGGCGCAGCGGGCGGACACACAGGGCCGTTTTATTTTTCTGAAGGGGACGGTGTTTGGTAGGCAGGTTACCTTTGCCAGCGTGGTCTTTCCGAACACTGACCATGTGCAGTTCTTGCAGACTCTTATCCCTGAGCTACTGGAGTTTGCGGAAGGGCTGCTGGTTTTTGGCGGGGACCTTAACTTTGCCATGGACCCAGCACTTGATGTCTCTAGGGGGGCGTCCCACTTATCATATGCGCGCTTAAAACGGCTGAAAACGGATCTCCAGGCGCTGCGCCTGGTCGACCCGTGGCGGTTGCTGCACGCACAAACCAGAGACTATACCTTTTTCTCGCAGGTCCACCATACGTACTCCTGGTTGGACTATTTATTGGTGTCGCATAGGGATCTGCCTGCGGTGGTGTCCACCTCCATCGACGTTATCTCGTTCTCTGATCATGCGCCCGTCCACTTAACCCTTCAGTTGGGGTCGGTATCACGCCCTCCGCCGTCTTGGAAACTCAACGAGGCTTTGCTCCAGTCTGGAGATACTTGTTTGGAGATCCAGACAGCGTTGCGGGAGTACTTCTCTATTAATGAGGCCTCGGTGGCTAACCCTCTTACTGTATGGGAGGCGCATAAGGTGGTGATCAGGGGCGTGCTGATGAAAATAGGGGCTCGTCTTAAGCGGGAAAGGAGGAAGCGCACAGACGAACTTCTAGCCATGATCCGGAGGCTGGAGACCCAACATAAGGCGCACTTGGCACGGGCGGTTTTTCATGATCTTCTTAAGGCTCGTGAAGAACTGCGCTCCCTTCTGTTCCAAAAGACTAAACAAAAGCTGGCCTGGGCCCGTCGGACTATGTTTGAGTACTCTAACAAACCGGGGTCCTTGCTGGCGAGGGCCTTGAGGGGCCCGCGAACCCAGACCTACATTCCCCATATTAAGTCGGCGTCTGGTCAGAAATTGAGTAAGTCAGAGGACATAGCAGCCGAATTTCAGGGCTACTATGAAGGCCTCTACAATCTGAAGGGGCCCCCTGCTCCTGGCCCCCATGGGGCGGAGGGCCCGACCCCTCAGTCGTATTTAGCGGCCTCGGGTATGCCCTCCCTCCCTGGGGAGGTACGGGCTGAGCTGGAGGAGTCCATTTCGGTTGAGGAGCTGGGGGTGGCTCTGGCGGAGTCTAAGCCTAGGAAAGCTCCGGGCCCGGACGGCTTCACACCGGCGTATTACAAGACCTTTTTTGGGATACTGGGGAAGCCCTTGGTCACTGCCCTTAATTCTCTCGCTGGGGGCGCTTCCTTTCCGGTGGACTCCCTCAGAGCCCATATCTCCCTCATTCTGAAGGAGGGAAAGGATCCACTGTGTTGTGGAAACTACCGCCCAATCGCTCTGTTAAATTCTGACCTGAAGCTCTTTGCCAGAATTCTGGCGAACAGGCTGCTCCCGCACATCCCTAGCCTCATTCACAGGGACCAGGCCGGGTTTGTCCCGGGGCGTGATCCTCGGGACAACACTATTAGGGTTCTCAACTTGGTCCACGCGGCCAGAACCTCTAAGCGAGCCCTCCTCCTGCTGTCCACTGACGCAGAGAAGGCTTTTGACCGCGTGGACTGGTCATTTATCAGAGCTACCCTGGAACATATAGGACTTCGCCACTCCATGCTCCAGTGGGTTTTGTCCCTTTATTCAAGCCCTACTGCGGCGGTTAAGGTAAATGAAACGAGGTCTCCCTACTTCTCTATCAAGAACGGCACCCGACAGGGTTGTCCCCTGTCCCCATTGATCTTTATTCTGTCTCTTGAACCCTTTTTGTGCCATATTCGGTCAAATACGGACATTGCTGGTTATGTGAAGGCGTCGGGTATCCACAAGGTAGCCGCATTTGCAGATGACCTAATTTTCTTTTTAACGGATACCCTTACGTCGTTGCCTATCCTGCTGTCCTCCTTGGCGGAGCACGGTTCTCTCTCCCTTTTTCAAATTAATCTAGCTAAATCTTCCATCCTTAACATCACCGTAGGGGGAGAGGTGGCACGGCACCTACGGGGGGCCTATCCGCTGAAGTGGGCTACTAGTTATATCTGCTACCTCGGTGTTGAGGTTACCCCTGACCCGGCGTCCCTCTATTCAGCCAATTTTGTACCTCTGGTGGACCGCTTGAGGGCTGATCTCTTGCACTGGCATTCACTAACGCTGACGTGGTTCGGCCGGTGCATTGCGCTTAAGATGACTCTGTTGCCCAAACTTTTGTATCTGTTGCAGGCGTTGCCCATTTACCTCCCCTCCACCTTTTTCAAGCGGATAGACTCCCTATTCCGTGCTTTTATTTGGTCGCACCGGAGACCGCGTCTTAGATTGCAGCTTCTGCATTTGCCGAAGCGCTGGGGTGGAGTTGGTCTTCCAGACGTGAGGACGTATTACAGGGCGGTTCACCTGTCCAGGCTGGTGGACTGGCACTGTCATGAGGGGGCGAAGCTTTGGGTGGCCATGGAGAGGGAGGACTCTGGGGACACGGTCGGGAGCAGGCCCTGGTCCTCGGCGCCTTTGCCAAGGGTTATACTGGATCATCCCACATTGGGAGGCACCCTGCAGGTGACGAGGGAGGCCTTTCGGAATTCGTTGGTGTCCCCGGTCCCCTCCCCTATGGTGCCGGTCCTGGGAAACCCGGACTTTATACCGGGCTTCCAGAATCCCTGCTTTCATCGTCTACGGATGGGTGACAGGCGGCGGCTATGTGACTTTATCGGCCCAGATGGTCGACTCACCCCGGAGGCAGGGCAGCGGGCAGTGGACCCTCCACTGGATTTTTGGAGCGGTCTGCAATTGAGGAATTTCTTGCGTAACTGTTTGCGTTCGCCAGGCATCTCTCGCCCCCTCACGGAGTTAGAGCGTATTTGTCATCGGGGGGAACCGGTGCGGCACTGCCTCTCGCTTCTCTACTTTGCCCTGATTCGTCCGGCTGAGGGGTATGTCCCCCCATTCGTGGCGAAGTGGGAGACGGAGCTTGGCACCCACTTTACTCCAGACCAACAGCAGAAAATTCTCCATTTTGCACAGAAGTCCTCTATGGCTACACGGGTTCAGGAGACGTGCTACAAGATCACAACTAGGTGGTATAGGGTCCCATCGGTTCTCCACCGCATCTTCCCCCTAGTGCGAGCTTGTTGCTGGCGTTGTGGGGAGGCGGAGGGAACGATGCTGCACGTTTTCTGGGCCTGTCCCAAGCTGGTACCCTTCTGGCGCGGGGTGACCGACACGATCGGTCGTCTGACTGGTGTCTCTCTGGAGGGGAACCCTGCGGCCTGCCTGCTGCACCTGTCGGAGCGACCCATTAAAAAGTATAGGAACTCGTTGACTATTCAGCTGCTGAACGCGGCGAAGGCCTGTATCCCTTTGTGCTGGAGATCGGAGAACCCACCGGCAATGGCTCTATGGTTCTCTAAAGTAAATGAATTAAGAGATATGGCAGACCTCACAGCGACGCTCCATAATAGGGAGGAGGCCTTTCATGAGACTTGGAGACCTTGGAATCATTTCACCTACACTGAGGCGTACCTTCGGGTGGTAGCCTCAAATGCCCGTTGAGAGAGAGTCTCTGTTTGCTGGCTTCGGCCCCCCTTCCCCCCCCCCCCCCTGCGGTCGGGTGGCGCTCACAGTCCCTGTTTTGCTCTTTTCTGTTAGCCTTCGTCGCTTTAGCTCGCCTGGAGCCTTTTCTGTGTTTCTTTTACTTGGTCTGTCTCTCTGTTCTGATCCCCCCTTTTTCTCCCTGACCCTCCTTCCTCCCTGTCTCCCCCTGTAGCCCCTTTCTTTCGTAATTCCCTTCCCCCTTACTGTTTCGCTTCCTCAGCCCTTTATCTTTCCTGATTAGATCCTGCCGGTTAGCCCTGGCGGGCAGCGGTGGGTTGTGGGCCTCCCTGGGAATGACCAGTTTCAACAAGTGTATGCTCTGTCCGCCTGGGGCCCGGCTCATCGCCCATCTCCCTCCTTTTCCCTTTCTTTATAAAACAACAAAACTTTGGGCATCTCATTGTAATGCATGGCCTTGCGATGATTACTACCCACCTGGGTGGGATTGGTTTTCCTAATTGGTGTTGGAGGTCTTGAGAAGGGACTCTAGCCCCCGGTTCGGGAATGTTTTCTTGTTTATTTTAAGCCTATATTGGGGATGGTCTCTATGTTTATCCCACCTGGGTGATACTGTAAGCTGTATGTTTTGAAATTCTGTATGTTCTATTGTTGTTGTCCATGTGCCTGTTATTTCTTCCGGCATTAAATAAAAGAATTACAAAAAAAAAAAATGTACAGTATTTCCACAGTTTAGTTTATACAAAAGTGATATATGCAGGATATATGCAGTGTGTCTGCTTCTGAGATAATCTGTCCTGTGTCTCCTTGGCAGTTGGAAGGGTACTGAGCAGTACCTCTGATGGGAGCACAAAGAAAGTAGACTGGGACAGATGGGCAACAAGCCTGTTGGCTTTCATGAAGGAGAACTCTGTTTGTAGCAGTGGAGCAGACACAATTTCTACTGTGCTAGATGGAGGGACTCCAGAGCAGCTTATAGACAAGGACTTGCTTGCTGCCCTCATGTGATGGAAGGGCCAAGTATGACTGAGCACATAGCAGAGGTCGTGACCAAAACCCACAATGGATCTTGTGGTGATGAAAAATGTGATGCCAAAAGAAGCTGGTGCTGGCGAAAGAAAAATGCAAGGCACTGGTAATTGTAAGGCTGACCGCAGGTCAGCCTGTGTTTGTAGGAGGAGGCTGCATAAAGCCTGCCCTCCTCTGCCTTCTCCTCTCATGGACGCTGGCTCTCGTGTCACCATCATTTCCGGGCGACGCTAACGTCACTTCCTGGTCTCGGATCAAAGAGGAGGACGTTCGGCGGCTTCTCTCTCTGTTCGTGGCAGTCAAGGTTTTTATGCCCCAAGTTCCCACAGAAAGCAAGAGGAAATGTACAGTTGTCACTGCAAATGGCGTCCGGATTACGAGAGTTGTCCTCTGTTTGTTCCTACGTTGATAATCCTATTTACCCTAGCCTCTGTGTCATGTTGTGGTTGCAGGGTAGGGGGCCACCGGTCCATGCTCATGCCGGGCGGGGGGGGGGGGCATCATTTTCCAGTCCCTATTTGTTTTTCCTTTAGTCGAGCCCTGGAGGTGTTCCCGATTTTCCCACGGAGGGGGCCGCCCGCCCTCTTCTCCCTGTGTTCACGCGGGGGGGGGGGGGGTTTGATTGGCTGCCCGCCTGCAAGCTCCTCTTTCCCACAGATCTGGCTGTGAGTCAGAGCAAGGCCGTCCTGGTGTTTCATGTGTTACTGCCCCCATCACTCCCTCTCATGTGGCAAGGGGCAGTAGACAGTGGTCTACGCTGCAGCTGTTTTTAGCAGACCGAGCTGCCTAGGGTTTGTGTTTTTTACGTTGCAGATGCTTTTACTTTTCTTAAGCAATTTACATTTTCTCGTGCAGTTCATGTTTCCGGCAATTTAAGTTTTCTTGTGCAATTTTACGGTCTCGTGCAGTTTACGTTCTCATGCAATTTATATTCTCATGCAACTTACGTTCTCATGCAATTTATGTTCTCATGCAACTTACGTTCTCATGCAATTTCCGTTCTCATGCAACTTACGTTCTCATGCGTCTTACGTTCTCATGCAACTTACGTTTTCATGCGATTTACGCTCTCATGCAATTTACGTTCTCACGCCATTTTCGTTTTCATGTTATTTATGTTCTCATGTTATTTACATTCGCAGGCTATTCACATTCTCATACTATTTACATTCTCGTGCAATGCACGATTTTCTCATGCATTTCATGGTTTTCTCATGCAATTTACGGTTTCTCAGGCAATTTTGCGTTTTTCTCAGGCAATCTACGTTCTCGTGCAGTGTACATTCTCACATAGTTATGTTCTCATGCATTTCACGTGTCCCATGCAAGTTACGGTTTTCATGCAATCTACGTTTCTCGTGTTTTAGTTTCCCACGCAATTTGCGGTTCTTACGCAGTTTACGTTTCATGCAATTTGTGTTTCTCATGCGGTTGACGTTTCATGTAATTTTTTCGGTTTCTTACGCAATTTACGTTTCTCATACAATTAGCATTTTCATACAATTTTATGGTTTCGTTTTTTACGGTTTTTCGGAGTTGGCGTTTTTCATGCGATTTACGGTTCTTACGCAATTTACGGTTTCTCATGCAATTTACGGTTTCTCGCGCAATTTTATGGTTTTCATGCAATTTTCGATCTATGCCAAGTCATGTTTTTCCCGTGTTCTTACATTTCTCGTGTTACGGTGCTCACATTTCCCATGTTTCCCATGTTTCTTACGTTTCCCATGTTTCTGACGTTTCCCATGTTTCTTGCATTTCCCCATGTTTTCTTAAGTTTTCTCCTGTTTCTTACGTTTTCCCGTGTTTCTTACATTTCCCTGTGTTTCTTAAATTTTTCCATGTTTCTTGCGTATTCCCATGTTTCTTACGTGTTTCCTTGTTTCTTACGTATTCCCTTGTTTCTTACGTATTCCCATGTTTCTTACCTATTCCCATGTTTCTTATGTGTTACCATGTTTCTTACGTATTACCATGTTTCTTACGTGTTCCCATGTTTCTTATGTGTTCCCATGTTTCTTAAGTTTTCCCATGTCTCGCACGTTTCATGTCATATGCCTTTCATGTCATTGCTCTTCATTCGCTGCATTTCCGTTAGCTAGTGCTTACATCCAGGATCTGTCACGACTACAGGTCCATACGGGCTGAGGTTTCGTTGGTAATTGATTGTCTTCCCACAATCTTCTCGCCTGTAGTCCATTCGTCATACGTATACGTTCACCATTACACTTTTACTACTACCCACCACGGTCTGTGGGTACCTTAACCCTGAGTGTCCGTTTTAATTTCCTGTCTTGGCAGTGCAGGTTGCTCGGGCTCACTTCTGCATACACTAGGTTGGTGTCATTAGGTTCGCATTCATGCGCTGTTGGTCCTGTCATTTCGGCACCCACGTCCTTATACTTGTCAGGTACCAGGGGGTTTGTTATGTCCCGGGCAGGTTGTCTATTATGTTCTCTGGTTGTTTCACACAGCTGGGTTGTCCATGTTCTTCCACCGCGGGTTACCTATCAGGCCTATGGGTTTAACAGATTGAGGTGATCGTTTTTAATTGGCTTGTTCGGTGGCAAGTCTCCTCATCTGTTCTTACACCGCTCACATTTTGTTCTAACTCACGTTTCTCATGCAGTTAGTTTGTCATGTGGTTAGTTCTTATGCAGGTAAGTTTTTCATGCAATTTACGTTTCTCATGCAATTTATGCAATTTACAGTTCTCATACAATGTTACGTTTCTCGTGCAATTTTACGTTTCTCTCGTTTTCCAGGTTTCTCTCGTTTTCCAGGTTTCTCTTGTTTTCCAGGTTTTTCTCGTGTCCCCGGGTATCTCTCATGTCCCCGGGTTTCTCTCGTGTCCCTGGGTTTCTTTTGTGTCCCCAGGTTTCTCTCGTGTCCCCAGGTTTCTCTCGTATCCCTTGGTTTCTCTCTTTGTTTCATCAATTCACGTTCTCATGCAACCTGCGTTTCTTATGCAGGTGGTGTTTTCTTGCAGCCTTGGTTCTTATGCTGCTCAAGTTTGTATCAGCTCGCCCTACTCATGCTTCTCGTTCAGTTACGTTTCCTTCTCGCAGGTTACATTCAGGTTTCTTTGTCTGTTCACGTTTCTCTCACAAGTTGTGTTCCTGACCAGTTGTGTGTCGTTCCACACTACCTTTAATTTCCTAGCTGCGTCCGGCCAGGAGTTGCTCAATGGTATGGAACGATTGGTAAGTCAGCCTATTGCAGCTCCAGCAGCTTCTACTGGCTCAGGGGCTTTAGTGGATCCCAGAACCCTCTCAGGGCCTAGGCCGGGATCAGTAGGCTCGGGTCTCGGAAGCAGATGCAGGCGTCGCACTTTCTCTTCAGTTCCAGTTTCGTGATGGATTGGTTTTCCATTTGGCTGATGCAGCAGCCTTGATCATTAGGTTTTGTTTTGAATACCAGGAAGGCTCATGACACTGCTTGGCGTGTTTTCCAGGCTTTCCGGTCTAGGAGTCCAGTCCGGATGGTTAACATCCAGTTCCTATTTGCTTTTCTGTTTTTTGCCTCTTCCAGCTCGTATCGGCCCATAGTACTTTCAGGGCGTATCGAGTTGAGTCTCAGCTTTTCATGTTGGATGACCCGTCAGGTTGTTTTATTTTCTGCACTTTTGTTTGAAGCCGTCCTCAGGGATTCAGCAGAGTAGACTCCCTGCTGTGCTCAACTGACTTCCCATTGTGGGTCTTATTTTCGTGACGTATCTGACATACTCTGAGGTCTCCTTTTGCGTTGGTTACCAGCTTGGGGCTCAAGGCAGTGTTATTGATGGCTTTTTTGTGGTTCCCAAGGCCAGGGGTGCTTCTGGCCCAGGGTCTCGCTTACTTTAGCCAATCAACTGGTTGGCACTCCGGCCTTTTCTGTTACATCTGCATGTTCGCATGATGCAGCATTCGGGGGCAGCACTGTTATTAGGTTCTTGGAGCCTGGCAAGGTGTGGTGCTCGGGGTTGGTTTTATACCAGCTTGTTAGTGTTACATTTGTCAAACCCTGGGATGGTCCTCTACTGCCTTTCCTAGCGCACCACTTTTCTGCAGCTAAGTACTGTTGTAGAAATTTGGCTGTATGCTATGCACACAGCCCCATATTCTGCTGTGCTTCCAATAAGCACCCATTTCCAGCTTAATGATATAATGCTTTAACTTACCTTCCAACACATTCATCCCAATGAACACACTCAACCATCCTTCTTACGTTCTCAGTTCCATGCTTATGCCCCCCCCCCCCCCGGGGGGCTCAACATCGCCTTTTATTATCTCCCAAAGAATGACAAACAGGAAGTGCCTGCCCCCAACAGGCAAGCACTTCCTCAGTACAGAGAATGACATCACAGTAAATGACATACATTAAAGGGGAGGGCATTCACAAGAGGAAGTGCACACACCCCCTTTTAGTCAGCATGGAGCACAGACCATAGTGTTTTCAAAGTAAACAGTATGGAGTGAGCTCATTATAATGATTCTTAAAAGCTTGAGACAATCTGCAGGGACATTGCTACTGGTGTTGTTAACATACGGTACTAGTATATTAACAAGGCCGATACCAATGTCCTCTTATTAAAGCAGATATGTATCCAAAAAGGATAACGTAGCCACACAGAGATAAAATAATATGTCTATCTCGTTATGTAGACTTCGCTTCTCTAATGCCCATATTCATTTGAAGGCAAGAAGCCCAGCGCATTGCGCTTGGTACCTACAAACCAACAAACATCCACGGACACAGAGAACACGTCTCAAATCCGATGGGAAGGTTTTCATACTGACCGTTTTTACCACTGGTCTCGATTTGACCCAAGTACGCTCTGCTAGAGCGCTCCAAGTTTTCCACAACAGTACATACTTCATTGCCACCACCCCAGGTTAGACGTTAATTCACTGTGTTATCTGGTTGTTAAGCTTTCATCCTACTGTGTTATTTTTGCCCCCTTTTAGGCACACTGACCATGTGCCCCCGGCACACTTCAGGTCTATGTTCTTTGTTGCTCTTTGTTCCTTTCCATACTATCCACAGATTGACTCCAAGTACAAGTGTAAGCCCTTGTACACATGGTCGGAGAATCTGTCAGAATGAGTCTTATCGGACCGTGTCGTCAGGTAATCCGACTGTGTGTGGTATGCATCGGACTGATTCCGTCCGAATCTCCGTCTGACCCAATTTTCCAACATGTTGGAAATATTTCCCGACCAACTGGGCCGGACAGACCTAACCCGATCATGTGTAGAGCATTTTCATCGGACCAAGTGCCACGCATGCTCAGATCAAATTCCTACATCAAAGCTATTGGCTACTAGCCTGAATGTAGTCCCATCGTAACGAAATTACGTCATCACGTTCTGAAAGATCGGATTTTTCGCCAACTTGGACCGACCGTGTGTATGCAACAGTTTCGGACACAATCCATCGGACTAAATCCGACAGGCAAAATCCGACGGATTTGGTTGGCAAAATCTCCGATCGTGTGTACGTGGGCTAAGGCTGACCGCAGGTCAGCCTGTGTTTGTAGGAGGAGTCAGGCTGCATAAAGCCTGCCCTCCTCTGCCTCCCCTCGTGGACGCTGGCTCTCATGTCCCACCCACCCATTCCCTTTTTCTTTTCATTTTCATTCATTACATTTCATACTTGGGTATGCCCCCTTTTAGGCATACTGACCATGTGAACCTGGCACACTTCAGGTCTATGTTCTTTGTTCCTTTCCATACTATCCACAGATTGACTCCGATTACAAATGATGATTTAGTTACCATGGGTGACAGTAAGAATAGTGGTAAACCTAAAGGTCAACTGGACATGGTTTCTGCTAGCATTGAGAAATGTAAGGAGATGAGTAATGTACGACAGACACAGCAGAGGTAAAAAGTGCAGTAGAATTAGGACCCCTACAGGTTCAGGAGAGTAGTCTGGGAAGAGAAACTTTAAATAGCTTATATGTCCAGAGGGAGAACTTGAAGTAACTGAAATCCTTAAAGGGGTACCCAATTTAAAATTATCTGAAGGGAAAGACAATCAGTCTGTCCTTCAGAAAGAGAGTAGGACATTGCTGTGATCCTCTGGGAATGTTGTGGATGAAAATGACAGAATTAGGCATTTAGTATACTGTACATGGGTAAACAAGTGTAGCTAAGATTAGAGAGTAAGAGAGTGCTCATACAATCTAAACAATTTAAGACCCATCTCATTGCTCCCATTCACCTCTAAACTTCTAAAACCTTTATGTCCTGTACACGCGGTCGGACATTCCGACCACAAAATCCGTCTGATTTTTTCCGATGGATTTTGGCCCAAACTTGTGTTGCATACACACGGTCGGACAAAGTTGTCGGAAAATCCAATCGTTCAGAACAAGGTGACATTTGTTGCGTACGATGGGACTATGTAGAGGCTAGGAGCCAATGGCTTTGGTCTCGTAGCTTAATCTGAGCATGCGTGGCACTTTGTCCGTCGGTATTCTCTACAAACGATCGGAAAAAGTCTGATCGGATTTTGTTGTCGGAAAATTTTAGATCCAGCTCTCAAACTTTTTCCGTCAGAAGTCTGATAGAGCCCACACACAATCCGATTTTCTGACAACATAATCCGATCAGACCTTTTCCGTATGAATGTCCGACCATGTATGTAGGGCATTAGTTTACAACCGTCTTAGCTCCTACCTCAGTGAAAATAACCTTCTTGACCCATTACAGTCTGGCTTTCGCTTGCAGCACTCCACGGAAACTGCCTTACTAAAACTCACTAACGAGTTACTAACTGCTAAAACCAACAGCCAATACTCCATACTCCTACTACTTGGCCTCTCTGCGGCCTTTGATACTGTTGACCACCCTCTCCTTCTCAATAAACTACATTCCCTTGGCCTCCAAGATTCTGCTCTATCCTGGTTCTCAACCTATCTATCACAGCACTCCTTCAGTGTTGCCTACAACTCTGTCTCTGTCAGAAACCATGAATCAGACTGAGACAGAAGTACAATTAAATCACACTTGTTTATTAATAAAAATAAAAAGGTAAATAGAAAAAGCGTAGTCAAGCATAGCCAGAGTCCAGTAACCAGATCGGGTAGTCAGCCAGGCCAGAAGTCAGGGATCCAAGAATAGCAACAGCAAGCAGGATAAGGAGCCAGAAGGGATGTCAGCAAGCCAGTCTTTAAACAAACCGCAGGAGATGGTTTCTAGTGATGTGACCAAGGCAAAGGCAAAGGTGAAGTGAGCTGGAAGGCTTTAAGTAGGCAGGTCAGACGAGCATCATCAGGAACAGCTGGTAACTGTGGAGAGAGAAGAGAGCTGGAAATTAGCAGACAGCTGAGTGGCTAGCCCAGAGAAGGAAGGGCTAAGCCAGCCCTGACAGTACCCCCTCCTCAATGACCCCTCTCCCTCGGAGGCCCACCGGGCTTGAGGGGAAACCGTCTATGGAACTCACGGAGGAGGACAGGGGCATGTACGTCAGAGGATGAAACCCAGGAGCGTTCCTCTGTACTGTACCCCTTCCAATGCACCAGGTACTGTATGCGCCCATGGAACCTACGGGAGTCAACAATGGATTGTACCTCATACTCCTCATGGTTCTCAACCTGAATAGGGTGAGGACGTGGCACCGAGGTGGTAAATCGGTTACAGACCATCAGTTTCAATAAGGATACATGAAACACATTTGAGATGCGCATACTAGGAGGAAGGTCCAATGCGTAAGCCACTGGGTTAATCCTACGAAGGATACGGAAAGGTTCAATAAACCGAGGTGCAAATTTCACTTGAGGGAACACGAATCTGGAGGTTGCAAGATGACAGCCAGACCCTGTCCCCAACCTGGTAGGAAAGCGCAGGCAGGCATCTGCGGTCAGCATGGAGTCTGTACCTATCATTAGCATGACGCAAAGCCTCCTGGACTTGTACCCAAGTGGAACGAAGATCACGGAGATGCTCGTCTAATGCAGGAATACTCTGCGGAACAAACGAGTCAGGCAACATGGAAAGTTGGAAACCATAATTCGCCATAAAAGGAGACAATCGGGAGGCAGAATTCAAGGCACTGTTGTGAGAAAACTCTGCCCAAGGTAATAGGTCAGACCAAGGCTCGCTAGAACCGGGAGGCAAACTGACTGCCCCTGTCCAAGACAATCACCTTGGGTAGCCCATGTAAGCGAAAGATCTCCCAAGCAAAAATGGAAGCCAGTTCCTTAGAGGTGGGCAACTTCTTAAGTGGAATAGAATGACACATCTTTGAGAACCGGTCAACCACCATAAGGATAACAGTGTTGCCTTGGGAGTTGGGCAACTCCACAATGAAATCCATAGACAGGTGAGTCCAGGGCCTCTCTCCATTGGTATGGGTTGTAGGAGGCCCACTGGAAGGTGTCGTGGAGTCTTACTCTGAGCACACAAGGGACAGGCAGCTACAAAGGCAGTAACATCAGCCCGTAGACTAGGCCACCAGAATTGTTGGGAAATGGCCAAATGAGTTGATTCTTCCCAGGATGGCCAGCTGCCTTAGAAGAATGGTAAGTCTGGAACACAGCAGTATGGAGACTCTCTGGGACAAAGCAGCGGTCACAAGGTTTATCAGGAGGAGCATGGACCTGAGCAGCAACAATTTTGTCACCCAAAGGAGAAGTAAGACTGGTGCGAACCGTAGCCAAGATACGATCAGGAGAAATCATAGGAACCGGAACCGACTCTGACTTGGAAGTGGAGAAAAATTGTTGTGACAAGGCATCTGCCCTTACATTCTTAGTACCGGGTAAGAATGAGACAATGTAATTAAAGCTCGACAAGAAAGACATTGCGCCCTTCTGGGAGAGAGTCGCTTAGCCTCAGACAAGAATGTAAAATTCTTATGGTCAGTAAGAATAAGAACAGGCACAGTGGTACCTTCAAGGAGATGTCTCCATTCTTTAAGGGCTAAAATGATTGCCAACAGCTTTCTGTCACCAATCTCATAATTGCACTCAGCAGGTGACAATTTCTTGGAAAAGTAGCCACACGGCGCTCTCAGAGTTAGGACATTGAGACAGAAGGGTGCCAACTCCAGTCTCAGAAGCATCAACTTCTAGGATAAAAGGCAACGTAGGATCAGGATGTACCAACACAGGAGCAGAAACGAAGGAAGAAAGCAGAAACAGCCTTGAGAGTCTCAAAGGCCTTAATGAACTCTGGAGACCAACTCTGTGGGTTACCGTACTTTCTGGTCATATCAGTCAGGGGCTTGACCAGAGACGAGAAGTTACAAATAAACTTCCGATAGTAGTTGGCAAAGCCCAGGAAACGCTGCAGAGGACGTAAACCCATGGTTCGAGGCCACTGCAGGACTGCCGACAGTTTCTCTGGGTCCATCGAAAAACCAGCAGTGAAAATGACATAGCCCAGGAATGTAACCTGTTCACGATGGAACTCGCGCTTCTCCAGTTTACAATAGAGATTGTTCTCTCTTAGTTTCTGAAGCACATGACAGACAGCTGTGTGGTGGCTCTCCAGGGACTTGGAAAATATGAGGATATCATCGAGATAAACTCCTACACACAACTGCAATAAATCATGGAGGACATCGTTAATAAATTCCTGGAAAACTGCCGGGGCATTACAAAGGCCAAAAGGCATTACCAGGTATTCATAATGGCCTGTTCCGGTATTAAACGCAGTTTTCCACTCGTCGCCCTCCTTAATGCGCACGAGATTGTATGCCCCTCTCAAGTCAAGCTTCGTGAAAACCGTTGCTCCCTTGAGGCGGTCAAATAACTATGTAATCAATGGAATCGGTTAGGCATTCTTAATCGTGACACGATTGAGACCCCTGTAATCTATACAAGGTCTCAGTTCACCGCTCTTCTTTTTCACAAAGAAGAAACCAGCACCAGCAGGAGACGAGGATTTGTGGATGAAACCTCAAGAAAGTTCATCAGCAACATACTCCTCCATTGCCTTATCCTCCAAGACCGGCCACGAGGGGGTATGGCACCAGCTTGAAGGTCAATTGTGCAATCATAAGACCAGTGTGGTGGCAAACTACCGGCTTGACCTTTATCAAAGACATCGCTAAAATCACGGTACTCCTTTGGCAGGGAGGGGAGTGAAGAGGTGCACAAGACCTTGGATACCTTCAGGAAGCATGTCTCACTGCATTGTGGTGACCAGGAGAGAACCTCAGCACGGAGCCAATCAAAAGAGGGGTTGTGCCTCTGTAACCAAGGATAACCAATAACGAGCGGAAACCTGGGTGAGGAAATAACTTGGAATTGGATTATCTCATGGTGAAGAACCCCTACGGCCATGGACAATGGAACCGTCTCATAAGTCACATGGGCAGGCTGTAAAGGTCTCCCATCAAGAGCCTCAATGGCAAGTGGAGTGTCACGCAGCTGCAGCGGAATCAAGTGCTGCGAAACAAATACAGCATTAATGGACAGGCCTGCAGCCCCAGAGTCGATTAGAGCCTGTATCTCGATGGACGACTCAGCCCAAAAAAAGGGTGACTAAAACCAGGGGCTTATCCTTCTGGATAACTGGGGATGAAACAATGCCACCTAAGGTCTGTCCATGACAGGACCTCAAGGTTCAGGCGTTTCCTAGACGGGTAGGACAAGACTTCAAAAAGTGACCTGCCTGGCCACAATAAAGGCACAATCTCTCCCTCCTCCTAAAGGCTCTTTCATCCGCAGAGAGACGCGTGAAGCCCAGGTGCATGGGTTCAGATTCACTGACCAACTCAGTACCAGGAGGCATGGGAGGTGAGGGAGGCATGGGTGGGACTACAAAGCTTGGAGGCAAACGTACAGGAGGCTTCCACAAGCGCTCCTTAAGAGAAAGTCTTTCTCTGAGTCTGGAGTCAATGAGGATGGCAAACGAGATCAAGTTCTCCAGCTCAGTGGGTATATCTCGGGCTGCTATCTCATCCTTGATGGAATCCGAGAGACCATGAGAAAAAGCAGCCACGAGGGCCTCATTGTTCCAAGCAACCTCTGCTGCCAGAGTACGGAATTCAATGGCGTAGTCGGCAACAGTTCTCGTACTCTGATGGACATGAGGCACTTGGCAGCAGAAGCGGAGCATGCAGGAACGTCAAATACCCTTTTAAAGGAGGCCACAAACTGAGGGTAACTCAAGACAACAGGTTTTTGCGTCTCCCATAGAGGGTTTGCCCAGGCCAAGGCTCTCTCAGAAAGCAAAGATATCCCAAAACCTACTTTGCTTCTGTCCGTGGGAAACGCCTGGGGCAGCATCTTGAAGTATATCTCAACCTGATTGAGAAACCCTCTGCATTGAACTGGATTGCCCCCAAATTTCTGGGGAAGCAGAGCAGAACCAGACATACCTCTTATAGAAGTAATACTCGAGGCGGGTGCCTGCACAGAGACTGACGCAGCAGCAGGGACGGCCTGCGACTCAAGTTATACCGGAGCAGCCACCATGGGGGATTCCTGGTGAGCCGTGCGATTCAGGAGCGTTTGTAACACCATGGCAAACTGATCCATGCGGTCATCCAATCTGGAAAAAATATTACCAACAAGTGGATTGACTGTATCTTCTGAATTCATGGCCTTCGCCTACTGACAGAAACCATGAATCAGACTGAGACAGAAGTACAATTAAAAATAAAAAGGTAAATAGAAAAAGCATAGTCAAGAGCAAGAACAATAGGCAGAGTCCAGTAACCAGATTGGGTAGTCAGCCAGGCCAGAAGTCAGGGATCCAAGAATAGCAACAGCAAGCAGGATAGGGAGCCAGAAGGGATGTCAGCAAGCCAGTCTTTAAACAAACCGCAGGAGATGGTTTCTAGTGATGTGACCAAGGCGAAGGCAGAGGTGAATTGAGCTGGAAGGCTTTAAGTAGTGACGTAGCAATTTGGCTGTATGCTATGCACACAGCCACATCTACTGTGCTCATATAAGCACCCATTTCCATCTTAATGATATAATACTTTAGCTTACCTTCCAACCCATTCATCCCAATGAACAGACATGCCCATCCTTCTTACGTACTCAGTTCCATCATGCTGACCCCCCCCCCCCCCCCATTGCCTTTTATTATCTCCAAAAGCATGACAAACAGGAAGTGATTGCCCACAACAGACAAGCACTTCCTCAGTACAGAAAATGACATCACAGGAAATGACACATACATTAAAAGGGAGGGCACTCACAAAAGGAAGTGCACACACCCCCTTTTAGTCAGCATGCAGCACAGCAGATACTTTTTCAAAGTAAACAATATGGAGTGAGCTCATTCTAATGGTTCTTACAGGCTTGAGACAATCTGCGGGGACATTGCTACTGGTGTGGTCAATATACGGTACTAGTATATTAACAAGGCCGATACCAATGTCCTCTAATTAAATCAGATATGTATCCAAAAGGGATAATGTAGCCACACAGAGATAAAATAATATATTTATTATGTTATGTGGACTTTGCTTCTCTAATGCGCATAGTCATTTGAAGGCAAGAAGCCCAGTGCATTGCGCTTGGTACCTACAAACAAACATCCACAGACAGTTTCCCTTTGATAAATGTGGTGTAAAACAGCATTTAACCACTTGAGCTCTGGAAGGTTTTACCCCCTTCATGACCAGGCCTTTTTTTGTGATGCAGCACTGTGCTGCTTTAACTGACAATTGTGTGGTCAGGTGACAATGTACCCAAATAAAATGTATGTGCTTTTTCAAATTTCTTCATTAATTTAGGCCAATGTGTATTCTGCTACATATTTTTGGTAAAAAAAATCCCAATAAGCGTATAAGGAAAGGGGTTAACATGAGGGACGATAAAAGGGTTAACTGTGTGACTAGGTTGTGCTTACTCACTGTGGGGGGTGCTTTGACAAGGGGAAGGAAAAGGTCTGTGTTCCTGTTTAGCAGAAACACAGGTTCTGCTTTCCCTTCTGACAACAACAATCTGCTTTGTTTACATAGCCAGATTGTTGTTCTGCCTTTGCCCTGTGTAATAGTCGGGTGCCAGCAAACATTGAGTCCATAGTACCCACTGCTGGGCTCCCGCTGTATAGAATCACATTGGGAGCATGTCGCCAGTGGCGCACATGAGCACCAGACCTGGAAGTGTCAGATCATGTACTATGTGGTGCAGAGCAGCCACCCTGCTGCAGTAAATGTACAGTGGGCAGTCCGTAAGTGGTTAAAATGTATAAAAATAAAATAAAATCCTGATGAGAGCTGCTAGCACCTATCACAAAATTCAAAATTCAAATTCAAAAAAATATGGGACATGCGGTTAGCCTTTCCAGACCTGGCCCTTACATCCCTTAGTCTAAATAGATTGCTACAGTTCACCCTATAGGTGATAGAGCTGTTTAATACTGATCTCTCATGTTACCAATCTGAGGGAGTTGAGTTTTAAGACATGATTATGGTTCCAATGCATCAGAAGGTGTATAAGTTGGTTGTTTGTTACTAGTGTATTAGCTCATGTTCAGAATTACGCATATCTGCTCATGAATGCATGATTATGGGTCGATTGACATAATACTGTGTGTGTCTGTTACAACTCATGTAACATTGTATTATCTGTCTTTATACCATTGCTGTACAACAGACAATTCACATATTATCTGTTTCTCTGTTCTATTCTCTGTTTCTATTACTTCTATCGACCCACTGCACCTAAATTGTTGTGTACATGGCTTGTGTATGTGTTCTGTGTTTACTGCTTTTAAAAAATCCAATTAAAAAAATCAGATTAAAAAAAAATATGATGGAGGAGACCAGAAAACGCATATATCCCTATTACTAGGATCTTATTTGTAGCTCATAAGTTGCCTGCCAAAAGTGGTTATCTCCCCATTCACCAACTAAACCTCATAACATAACACAGGAAAATCTGGTTTATCAGCACAGAAATTGTCCTGCTAAAGTTGATAAAATTGTGGACATATGGCTGGCTACACCTGGCCTAGCTCCAACTTTGCAAATCTTACACAGATTATTACCCTAATGCCGCGTACACACGATCAAATTGTCCGGCGGAATTGGTCCGGCAAACAGTCCGGACTTTATAACGAACGGACTTGGCCACACACAGACGCTCCGAAAGTCCGGCGAATTCTAACACGATGATGTACAGCACGTACGACGGGACTAGAAAAAGGAAGTTCAATAGCCAGTAGCCAATAGCTTCTGTCTCGTACTTGCTTCAGAGCATGTGTCATTCTTAGTCCGCTGGACTAGCACACTGACAAACGGATTGTCCGCTGAAAGCCAAGTCCGGTGGACAAATTTTGAGTCAAAACTACTTTCTAAGTCCGCTGGACTTTACGATGAAAAAGTCCGCTGGAACCCACACACGATCGAATTGTCGGGCGTACTGTGGTCCGCCGGACAATTCATTTACGTGTAAGTGGCATAAGAGGGGAACTGACTGCCATGCTTTCTTACAGATGGATATCAGTCTGTCAGAGGTTCCTGACAACTGACTGATTGTTGTTACATCTGTGGCTACACACTGTACATAGTAAGGCACGTTAGAACTTTTTCTTCTGTTAGTTTTATTGTATTCTCAGTCTATTTACATTATATATTTGATGATGATAAAACTATATACAGTGTTTACATATTCGGTTACATGCATCATACAGGATGTTGCTTTCTACCTATACAATAATGCTATGATGGCCAGCTGTATTCCAAAGAGATCTACACATGTACTAAATATTGTAACTGTAAAGTTATAAACCAATAAAAAATATCTAATTTAAAAAAAAAATATTGTAAGAAACACTACATGCCAGACAAGAACAAATATGAAGCCATAGACAATCCTCAGAATAGAAATATGGGACTGCTATTTCTGACTTGTTTTATGGGACATGCTCCAAAGCTGTCAAACTCAGCCAGTGCTTCTGATACCCAAGGAAAAGGTGCACTCAGAAAAGTTGGGAATTATGACCTGCTGTTCTAGATGAGGTAAAGAAACAAGAATGGGAGTGATTGTCCTAGAGCTTTTACTGTTAACAACTTGGCAATGTCAGCTTCCATGTTTCAGTCTTGGCCAGTCCCCTTTAAGTTAAATTCTTAATTTTATAGAAAAAAATAAAAGCTGAAATTAAATGTATAAACCACTGCATATGTAGCACTAGATAACAAACATGGTCAGCTGACTAAATTTCTATGACAGTGGTCGCTGGCTGAGCGCCAGTGTTTCTGACTGTCAGGGGCGGACTGACCAGTTGGTCACTCGGGCGCCGCCCGGGAGCCCAAGGCCATTAGGGGCCCGGACTCAACCACATGAAAGGCCACTTGAAGTGGCTGTGCCTGTATCACATGCCGTGATCATGCCGATTATAATACTGCTAACGGCGGGCTGCTCCCCGCCGGCCCCTCCTTCCCTCCAGTCCGTCCCAGGTGATGTCACGACCAGGGGCGGACTGACCAGTCGGTCACTCGGGCACCGCCGAGGGCCCAAGGCCATTAGGGGCCCGGACTCGGCCACATGAGAGGCCGTTTGAAGCGGCTGTGCCTGTATCACATGTAGTGATCATGCCGATTATAATACTGCTAATGGCACTCTGCTCCCTTCCGGCCCCTCCTTACCTCCATTCCATCCCAGGTGATGTCACGACGCATACAGTACAAGCACCTGGGATGGACTGGAGGGAAGGAGGGGCCGACGGGGAGCAGCGCGCCGTTAGCAGTATTATAATCGGCATGATCACGGCATGTGATACAGGCACAGCAGAAGACTGGAGGGGCCGGTGGGGAGCTGCGCGCCATTATCTCGGGGAATTTTATAGCTAGAAACCCCAAATTTGGTATGCAAACACAATAATACTAGCAATACAACATATCCAAATTTGAAGTTGTTATCTAGCACCAAGTGACCCCGAGATACATGGCCCTAAAGTCAGGTCACAAAATATTTTCGAATGTGGTTGAAATAATGTCGAATCATGTTGAAATCATTTCGAATCCGGTAGAAATATTTTCGAATTTTGTTGAAATATTTTCGAATGTGGCCGATTTTTCAAATTCGGTAGAAAACTAAACGAAATCCGAAAACGAATTTAAGGAAGTTAACGAATATAACTAAACGAAATTAATGAATTAACGAATAAAAACGAAATGAAACTAAACAAATTTTTTCCTTTTGCACATGTCTAGTACAGATGCATGGGCCCCAGATCTCCCTACCCCACAGTGTCCCCCTGTGTGTGTGTGCGTGTCCCTGTGTGTGTGTGTCCCCTGTGTGTGTGTCCCCCAGTGTGTGTGTGTCTCTGTGTGTTTGTTCCCATGTGTGTGTGTGTGTGTGTCCCTGTGTGTGTGTCCCCGTGTGTGTGTGTGTCCCTGTGTGTGTGTCCCTGTGTGTGTGTGTGTCCCCCTGTGTGTGAGTGTCCCCCTGTGTGTGTGTGAGTGTCCCCCTGTGTGTGTGTGTTTGTCCTCCTGTGTGTGTGTGTGTGTGTGTGTGCGTGTCCCCCTGTGTGTGTGTGTGTGTGTGTGTGTGAGTGTCCCCCTGTGTGTGTGTCCCTGTGTGTGTGTGTGAGTGTCCCCCTGTGTGTGTGTCCCTGTGTGTGTGAGTGTCCCCCTGTGTGTGTGAGTGTCCCCCTGTGTGTGTGTGTCCCTGTGTGTGTGTCCCCGTGTGTGTGTGTGTCCCTGCGTGAGTGTGTGTAAGTGTCCCCCTGTGTGAGTGTCCCCCTGTTTTTGTCCCCCTGTGTGTGTTCTCCCTCCAGTGCCCCCCTGTGTGTGTGTGTTCTCCCTCCAGTGTCCCCCTGTGTGTGTGTGTGTGTGTGTGTGTGCGTTCTCCCTCCAGTGTCCCCTTGTGTGTGTGTTCTCCCTCCAGTGTCCCCCTGTGTGTGTGTTCTCCCTCCAGTGTCCCCCTGTGTGTGTTTGTTTTCCCTCCATTGTCCCCCTGTGTGTGTTCTCCCTCCAGTGTCCCACTGTGTGTGTGCGTTCTCCCTCCAGTGTCCCCCTGTGTGTGTTCTCCCTCCAGTGTCCCCCTGTGTGTGTGTACGTTCTCCCTCCAGTTTCCCCCTGTGTGTGTGTGTGTGCGTTCTCCCTCCAGTGTCCCTGTGTGTGCGTTCTCCCTCCAGTGTCCCTGTGTGTGCGTTCCCTCTCCAGTGTCCCCATGTGTGTGTGTGTGTGTGTGTGTGTGTGTGTGTGCGTTCTCCCTCCAGTGTCCCTCTGTGTGTGTACGTTCTCCCTCCAGTGTCCCCCTGTGTGTGCATTCTCCCTCCTGTGTGTGTGTGTGTGTGTGTGCGTTCTCCCTCCAGTGTCTCCCTGTGTGTGTACATTCTCCCTCCAGTGTCCCCCTGTGTGTGCGTTCTCCCTCCAGTGTCCCTCTGTGTGTGCGTTCTCCCTCCAGTGTCACCCTGTGTGTGCGTTCTCCCTCCAGTGTCCCCCTGTGTGTTCTCCCTCCAGTGTCCCCCTAGGTGTGTGTTCTCCCTCCAGTGTCCCCCTGTGTGTCTTCTCCTCCCAGTGTCCCCCTGTGTGTGTGTGTGTTCTTCCTCCCAGTGTCCCCCTGTGTGTGCGTTCTTCCTCCCAGTGTCCCCCTGTGAATGCGTTCTCCCTCCAGTGTCCCCCTGTGTGTGCGTTCTCCCTGCAGTGTTTCCTTGTGTGTGCGTTCTCCCTTCAGTGTCCCCCTGTGTGTGTGTTCGCAATCTCCCTCCAGTGTCCCCCTGTGTGTGCGTTCTCCCTCCAGTGTCCCCCTGTGTGTGCGTTCTCCCTCCAGTGTCCCCTTGTGTGCGTTCTCCCTCCAGTGTCCTCCTGTGTGTGTGTTCGCGTTCTCCCTCCAGTGTTCCCCTGTGTGTGTTCTCCCTCCCAGTGTCCCCCCTGTGTGTGCGTTCTTCCTCCCAGTGTCCCCCTGTGTGTGCGTTCTCCCTCCAGTGTCCCCCTGTGTGTGCGTTCTCCCTGCAGTGTCCCCTTGTGCGTGCGTTCTCCCTCCAGTGTCCCCCTGTGTGTG
Source organism: Lithobates pipiens (assembly GCF_037356315.1). Classification (NCBI taxonomy): domain Eukaryota; kingdom Metazoa; phylum Chordata; class Amphibia; order Anura; family Ranidae; genus Lithobates; species Lithobates pipiens. The sequence continues at coordinate 22,423,703 of NW_027507696.1, read as the reverse complement.
TGTTCGCGTTCTCCCTCCAGTGTCCCCCTGTGTATGCGTTCTCCCTGCAGTGTCCCCTTGTGTGTGCGTTCTCTCTGCAGTGTCCCCTTGTGTGTGCGTTCTCCCTCCAGTGTCCCCCTGTGTGTGCGTTCTCCCTGCAGTGTCCCCTTGTGTTTGCGTTCTCCCTCCAGTGACCCCCTGTGTGTGCGTTCTCCCTCCAGTGACCGTGTGTGTGTGTGTCTGTATGTGTGTTTATGTTCTCCCTCCTGTGTCCCCCTGTTTGTGCCCCCCCAGAGTGTCTCCCATTGTGCTCTCCCTCCCCAGTGTCCCCCTGTGTGCTCTTCCTCCCCCCCCCCCAGTGTCCCTGTGTGCTTTCTCCCTGTGCAGGTGTGGCTTGAGCGTGGCGGCCAAGGGGGCCCATGAGCTTATATTGCCCGGGGACCCCATGAGTTGTAAGTCCGCCCCTGCTGACTGTACACCTATTCTATGAGCTCAGTCTTCTCATAATAGATGAGTGCAGTCATATACTTAATTACAAATTAATATGATAAATCCCTCAAAAACTAAGACGCAGTAGCCTCTGTGCTAAAGCATTCATTCAGATGTTGAGCAGTACATTAAAATGCTATAAAGAAAAGAAGTACAAAACACAAATAGTCAGGCAAGATTAATGAATATTTAGTATATTTAATATCATAATAACCAGGCAAATTGTACCCAGGCAAAATATAACTAGTAATTGTCTTGCCTATATATAAAAAACAATGGCTCTTGTCAGACTACTAGTCAGAACTAGGGGCCATTTTGCACATTACAAAATGTTAATATTGAGTTTTTTTACCATGGTTGGTGGATACGTTTTCTGATAAACCAAATTCCTCATGTTTTCTGAGAATTCAGAGGTCGTCTGACATTCAGAGAAAAGAAGGTTAATAGAGTTTACTATTCTGTCCAGCATATCACATTCTATCCTGTTTAGTTCCACTTAAAAAAAACATAATATATAGCAGCTTAATTCAAGATGGCTTGATAATCAGTGCCTAGGGGGTCTACACAAGCAAACAAAATCATACATTTACTATAGTCAAAGCTACAATGTTCCTACTAGGGCAGTAGTATGTTTAATTCTGTTTTAAACACTACAAGGATGCATTAATATTTTTACAGAGGAGTCATATTTATAGCATATAAACCAGAGTAGCAAATACATTCACGCTGCTCTAATTTCCCAGCCTTTTCTGTACATATATCGTGTTTAATAAAGGCTCATTTGAAAAGAGACTGAGACAGCGGGAAGCAATCAGCATCCATTATGGTTCTACTACGTGCAGTCATTCATCAAGGCCTCTCCATCATACAATGAACCCAGTCCTGTCAACTTGGCATTGCTGAAGTATAAATCCTTAAATTGCACCTCCATTTGTTGCACACCCCGTATATCCAGAACTAAATATTCTGCCAGGATTATTTCATATTTGACAGATTAACTAGTAAGACTACATCAAGGAAGATCATAGTTACAACTGAATACCGATATCTAAGATAAAGGGGTTGGGAGCCTGGTTTCCAGCCAGGTACTCACCAAGGGGCAATTTGACTATAACGGTACAGTACAACAAGGTAAGTTTACATATATGAACAATCGTGTAAAAAAGTATACAAAACATTATATACATTATGTGAACTTATTTTGGAACATTTTACACATTACAGTACCAGTAAATAAAATATACTGTATATATGGAGGTTTTATGCCACCCAAAGTTGTAGAAAACCACCAGGTTCCAGGACACAGAAGAGAACTTAAGAGTAGAAAACAGAAAGTTTGTTTTCTTCACATAAACCCTGGAGCCCCTCCCCTGTGAGAAACCTAGATGGTACATACACACCATCTACAATACTGCCAGCCAGTGCCTCACATGCTCTCCCCTCTGCAAAGTTTTGTGGAAGGGTGCACATTTTGCTAACATACAGTGGATGTGTGGCAGTCCATCAGTATTTTCTTACTGGGTCCTTAGCCTGTGCTCAACATGAAATGTAAAGTACATACTTGTTCAATAATAAAAGTAAATAGAACAAACGTAGTCAAAACATAGCCATAGTACGGTAACCGGAACGGATAGTTAGCCAAGCCAGCAGGTCAGGGATCAGTATAGTGGAAGAGCAAGCAGGATCTGGAGCCAGAAGGGATGTCAGCCAAGCAAGGCTTTAATAGGAATGCAGGAGATAGTGTCTGTGATGTTGACCAAGGTGAAGGCAGAGATCCTCTGGGCTGGACGGCTTAAGTAGGCAGGACTAACGAGCAGGATATCAACAACAGGTGAGTAACTGTGGAGAGATAGGAGCTGGCAATTAGACAACAGCTGAGCGGCCAGCTCAGAGGAGGGCCGAGCCCAGCCCTGACAGTATAACAGTGTAAATTTGCTATCCCCTCAAAATAACTCAATATACAGCTATTAATGTCAGAATCGCTGGCAACAAAAGTGAGTACACCCCTAAGTGGAAATGTCCAAATTGGACCCAGTTAGCCATTTTCCCTCCCCGGTGTCATGTGACTAGTTAGTGTTACAAAGTCTCAGGTGTGAATAGAGAGCAGGTGTGTTAAATTTGGTGTTTGGCTTACGCACCATTTAGCCATATGGTGTGACCAAATGCCCATATTTTTTGAAAATGTTCAGTTGTTTTGCAGGAGTTAAATGTAATTTCTTTATGTGTGCGCTGTAATATTTTGTTCTATTTGTATGGTCTTATGGTTGCATCTTTAATGCATTTTTTAGGGTGTGCCCCCAAGTATTTGTTTGTTAAATTTGGTGTTGTCTCTCTCACTCTCTCTTACTGGTCACTGGAAGTTCAACATGGCACCTCATGGCAAAGAACTCTCTGAGGTTCTAAAAAAAATTTTTTTGCCCTACATAAAGATGGCCTAGGGTATAAGAAGATTGCCAAGACCCTGAAAACAAGCTGAAGCACGGTGGCCAAGACCATTCAGCGGTTTAAGAGGACAGGTTCCACTCAGAACAGGCCTCCCCATGGTTGGCCAAAGAAGTTGAGCGCATGTGCTCAGCGTCATATCCAGAGGTTGTCTTTAGGAAATAGATGTATGAGTGCTGCTAGCTTTGCTGCAGAGGTTGAAGGGGTGGAGGGTCAGGCTGTCAGTGCTCAGACTATACACTGCACACTGCACCAAACTGGTCTGCATGGCTGTCATCCCAGAAGGAAGCCTCTTCTAAAGATGATGCACAAGAAAGCCCTCAAACAGTTTGCTGAAGACAAGGACATGGATTACTGGAACCATGTCCTGTGGTCTGATGAGACCAAGAAAAAAGTATTATTTCAGAGGGTGTCAAGTGTGTGTGGCTGCAACCAGGTGAGGAGTACAAAGACAAGTGTGTCTTGCTTACAGTCAAGCATGGTGGTGAAGCAGAGCCTGATCCCCCCCCTTTGGAGACTGGGTCGCAGCACAGTATTCCAACATGATAACGACCCCAAACACATCTCCTAGATGACCGCTGCCTTGTTATAGGAGCTGAGGGTAAAGGTGATGGACTGGCCAAGCATGTCTTCAGACCTAAACCCTATTAAGCATCTGTGGGGCATCCTCAAACAGAATTGGAGGAACGCAAGGTCTCTAACATCCACCAGCTCCATGATGTCGTCATGGAGGAGTGGAAGAGGACTCCAGTGGCAACCCATAAAGCTCTGGTGAACTCCATGCCCAGGTGGGTTAAGGCAGTGCTAGAAAATAATGGTGGCCACACAAAATATTGACACTTTGGGCCCAATTTGAACATTTTCACGTAGGGGTATACTCACTTTTGTTGCCAGCGGTTTAGACATTAATGGCTGTGTGTTGAGTTATTTTGAGGGGACAGAAAGTTTACACTGTTATACAAACTGTACACTCACTACTTTACATTGTAGCAACGTGTAATTTCTTCAGTGTTGTCACATGAAAAGATATAATAAAATATTTACAAAAATGTGAGGGGTGTACTCACTTTTGTGAGATACAGTATGCACATAACATTCTACATAAATCAGGGATCTCATAATAGGAAAGAAAATAAGAATACAAAATAGAAATAGAAAATAAAACTGAAGCACCAGGAATGCCATTGTGTGAAATACATACAGCATGCAAAATTACTAGAATTCCCTTCATGATGTTCCATAGGGAATCTCTTTATATATGGAATTTGGGTTTAGACAGAACAATAAAATAGTAGTATGAGATTCCAGATCACAAATGGTACATCTACATCAATACTGGCCAGGAACTAGTTGTGGGAAAAAGGTGAAAAAAAACTAAGAATAACATTTACAATGGAAAAAACAATATTGATATAATGTGCAAAGGATTAGTTATATGAATGCCTCTTGCTAGACCTAAAAAACAACTAACAAATAAATATTACAAAATACATAGAGTCTAGGTGTTACCTATAATATAATAAAATGGGGTACAGTCTCTTGTGGAATAGAGAAATAAATCCAATATTATGTCAAAATGTTAAAGAATATAGTATTGTATCCAATAGTAATGTTACTAATGCATGACATGTATAATCATGACTTACCACGCAAAAAATGGAGCAGTAGGTGGTGAAGTCAATGTAACAAAAGGAGAAAAAAGGAATCCAAATACCTGAAAAAAAATGTAATATACCATTATTATATAGCTGAAATGTATAACCATCGGGCAGAAAATACATATGAAGGAAAACTGTATTACGCCAGTTGAAAAAGCAGACATGTCTATCATATGACAGTGTGTACCTTGATTTCTTCATTCAAACCTTTTGGAGCTAAAGTATTGAGGGGATAAATCCAAAATGTTTGTTTACACAATTATTGGAAACATTTGGCTGGTGAGTATTTTTCAGATATGGATTCAATAACCCATACCTGAAGAATAATCTTCCAAATGTGTAACCGGACATGTCTGTGGAAAGGGTGATACATTAAAGCAGGGGTAGGCAAAAAATGAACTAGCAAGTCCTTAATAAAATGACGCAATTGTATGTACTTGCTTTTGGAACAGTTTATTCAATACAGCCCCAGTACTGCCCTCCCTTCATATAACTATTACTTTGTACAGTGCTAAGGGAAATCAAGGTGATTTGAAATGTGTTGTGGGTTCATTTCTATGCAATAGTCACTATATGAGTGCTGAAGATAGTTCTTGCTGGTGTTTTTTCTAACTGTACATGTAGATATGCATATGTTAACTTAGACAGAAGGTTGATTTAGTGGGATTTTCAGGGTGCCAGGCAAATAGAATTACTAATAAACCACCAAAAGTATAAAAAATATCAAAATGTATTAGACATAAGACAGAAATTTAAAAACAATTGTATTGGCTATAGATATATTACACAGACATCAGTACACATCTAGTAGATAGATGGCATAGGTCACTCAGCAATAATATCCTGACATGTTTCGCCCTCTAAAGTACAAAAGTAGATGTGTCACTGCATAAGACAAAATACAATTAAAAGCGTACAGCACAATATGCAAAGATACAATTAAAGAATATGCTGTTGACCGTCCAAACCCAATGTTGATCAGCCACCCAACAAATGATGTTTACCTGCGACTTGATGTTGGACCAAAATATGAAGACAGACACTAGGCTGCACACAGAGCTGGCCAGGAAGAGCCCAGCGACAAGGCCAAAGGCCGATCTCTACCCAGTATATATGATATGATCAGGGCCGCTGATAGGGCAGTACAGCCAGCCTTCCTGTAGGGGGCCCGAGCTCTGTCACTTCAGAAGAGGGGCCCGGGAACCTGCAAGGCAGGAGAGCTATCTGTACTGCCTTCTGACCCCTGTGGATCACTTTGCAGCGCTGCCAGCTTTCTCCCTCCAGCAGCTCTGCAGGGGGATCAGTTCTACATACTGGCAAAGTGTCCCGATTTGAAGCAGAGGGAGACAGCTGCAGAGTCTCTGCCTTTCTCGGGTCCTGAAACTCCCCCAACAGTTGGCAGTGTTATCTCTGGTCAGCGTGATAAATGAGCAGGAAGTTTGCTCCACCTCCTCACTGAGTCCTGACCTGTGATCCACCTCCCTCCAGATCGTGCTCTCTCACTGTGCTGTGTTCATGGTGAACTCCAGTGTTTGGAGGGAACAGTGCTTCTGCTGAAAGGGGTTTGTGGGGGGTTGCTGCTGGAGTGAAGGGACATTAATTTAATTTTGGAGAAAAGTAAATATGAAGCCAGCCTAGAAGTGCAGATAGCTGCCACTGCAGTGCTGAGCTAGGAACCAGTGGACACATCTCTCTCTCCAGTTGACAGACATCTCTGCCCAGACATTTTTATATACCACCCCTAAGGCCCCCTTTATACTTCACATAGAGGGAACACACATTCGTGTGCATGTAAATTTTTTTTGCTTTTTTTCACATATAGGGGAGCCCATTCATTTGAATGGGCTGCCATATGTGTAACAAACACATCATACAGGTTCTAGAACCTAAGCATGCAGATTTGCCACATGACACAACACAGGTGTGCTAATTACAGGGGTGAAATCAACAATTAATGGTACCACAAGCGCTATTAGCATTTGCAGTGCATTTCCAAAATGCCTGCTACCTTTGCACTTTGTCCCACATTCAGGAAACGTCAAATGTGAATACGGCCTAATGCCTAGTATACACTGCTAGTTTTTTTTTCATTCAACCCTGCAGGCTGAATAAAAAAACCTGACACCTCAGGTCGGAGCCACTGTACTACCAATGCGATATTAGTATAGCAATCTCCCCTGCTGTTCTATTGTGTTCTGACAAGGGGATGACCCCCACCCCACCAGAACACTCTACTCAGTGCTCTTAGCCATTGGCTGAGAGCACTGATTGGGTTGACAGATATTTTTTGGTCATGCCCCTTCAACAGAAGCCAGCTGTCATATAGTCAGACAGGGTTGTATACATGCCATTGCTGCAGCATTTTTAGAGCAGATTGCAGAGTTTGACAGGCAGCACCTCCTGTCAAACGTCTCATCGAGTTTAATGGGGCTGCTCTGCACCTTGAAGCCAAATAATTGTTTTAAAGTTGCAATGTGGTCGCACAATGTAAAATTGCCATTCGGCAATTTAAAAAAGTAAAAAAAAAAAAAAACAGGTGCCATGAGGTGGCAGTAGCATGGCTCTAATTTCTAGTATGGCTGCAAAGCATACCACTGCGACCATGTCATTTTAGCAACTTGATATTTCTGGGGTGGGGGCCCTGTCAGGTAGGTTGTACGGGGCCCTGTGATTTCTAACAGCGGCCCTGGATATGATATGTGAATACAGTGATGAGTGGATCCCAACGGGGATTGGTAAAGGGGGGCCAAAGGAAGAGAGGGAGCAGTGGGCAGTGAGGTGAGTGTGGTGATGCCAGGAGAAGGGGTGTGAACAAATTCATGTAATATAGTGTACTTACAAATCACCCAGCTAGGTCTAGGGAAAGGCCATGGGTGCCAAAATAAAACAAGGTATTGTCTAGTTGCAAAAATGAAACCATAATAAATGCCTATTTCCATTAATAGTGAATATATATTAGATACATGCTGCAGTGATGGAATCAATTCAATGATAGCCATACTTTAAAGCAATAAAAAGATACATATATATTGGTCATTTTATATATTAGAGGACCATGCTCCTGTATACAGATCGTCTGTCCTCACTTTGAAAAAAGCTGGGGGAAAAATTTAGACGGTAACAGGTAATTACAATAGGTGAGTACCCAGCATAAAAAGCATGATTAGTCAAATACAGCAAAACTTAAAAAGGGTAAAGAGGGGGAGGAAAAAAGTCAAGCCCAAGAAAGTAGTAAACAAGTATTTAATTGAATAGATTACCTCGTAGGGAGAGATGTGTGAGCGTGGTGAACCCATCCAGTGTCTGACATGTATGAGTGAAGGGGATGATTTTGTGTGTGCACACGGCGTGCACTTAATATCATACCTCACTTGATGCGGGGAAGTGGATGGCGTGATGCACACAGAGAACCTGGTTAGCGCTGGGTAAAAACGACACTACCCATAAGGCACTGCGGCCCGCGAGCGGATGCGGAGGAAGCGCTGGAGCAGCTGACATGCCCCAATTAGTGGGTGCACATCTGTCCTCCCTCTCTGCTCACAGGGCAGCGGATAGCAAAAATAAAAAGTGAAAAGTGGGCAGCTTATGAAAGAAATAGGATAAAAAAAGTGAAATAAATAAATAAATGGGATAGGATTTTTGGATAAGGAACCATAATCAGATGAAGGTCCTGCTGGGCTCAAACAGTATATCAAGGGAGTAAAAAAATATTATTAAATTGATCAAACAAATGACAAAGCACTTGAGAGCCAGGAACTATTGAATGGTGAGGATAATGATAAGCGGTATGGGGAACAATAGCCATAATCTGCACAACATATGAAGTATAAACTTTAATATACAAATTTATACAATCAAATTCATGGAACTAAAAAATCAACCCCTTTACCATGGTTCAACTTTGTTTTTACCCAAAGACTGACTAATCAAATGTACATAAATGTACAGAAACTAAGGGCATTGCCTCCTGGAGCGCCAGATAACCAATTTACCTCCAGTTAAAAAAATCCCAGTCCACACGTATTATCTTTTTTAATCATTAGTATTTGGGATGTGGCATCTCAAAGTTATTTGGCTCTGAAAAAGAATGCTTTAGTAAAAGTCAAACTTAATATATTGTCACTCGATATGATTGGTAACTAAGCAAGCACAAAATGGATTAGCCATGGTAATAACATCATTTGGCATACAAAGTGATTAACAGTAGGGACTAGGCATAAGATGACATCTGGAGTCCAAGTCAGCATAAACAATAGCAAGTAGTAGTAGCAAGGCCATCTCAAGTGCAGCAGTGAGAAATAGTATAGTTTATTCTACCAAGTGCTGGAACTAAACTACCAGAGCTAGTCCTAGACCAGTCATGGCGAACCTTGACACCCCAGATGTTTTGGAACTACATTTCCCATGCTGCTCAACTATAATGCAGCATGCATGAGCATTAGACATGTGCACACTGAAATATTTCATTTTGGAATTTCGTTTTCGTCTGAAAAATAAATGTATTTAGTTACGCCCGAAATTCGTTTTTATTTATTTTGTTTTTCGTTAAAAAAATGCATTCGTCAGAAAATCCGAATTAATTAAGGTCAAATCTGTCATTGAAGGCTTATGGTGTCTGTCGAATGTTCAAAGAAGATTTGACGGAGCAGCTAAACTGTATGACTCCGTATAGTTTAGCTGCTCTGTCGAATCTTCTTAGAACTTTCGACAGACACCATAAGCCAAAGATTCAACATTGTATGTTTTTCCCTGCTTTGTCGAATCTTTGTTGTTCATGTTGATTGTATATAGTTCAAACAGAAAATGGACTAGTGATAGAGATCACTGATCAGACAGGTAACAAGATAGGGTATATAGAATCTATATAGAATCTCAATCTATAATATAGAATCTATAATAATAGATCCCCCCCCCCCCCCCACCCACAACACAGGCAACACTAGTATCACTATCAGGTTCACAACACTAACACAATAGCAGGAGATTATTATGAAAAAGTTAAGTAAAACTGTAGCTTGCTTCACTATTGTTCTGCTGCTGTGCTTATGCTTAATTGCTAAATAATTTAGGTTCTCTGACAAACGGACCAGTTAAAATTGACTGTCTTCTGAAATGATTCAGTGTGTGTGTCTCTCTCTGCTAGTAATCGTAAGTGAAAGTAAGTTTGGCTGTACGTGTGTACTTAGTTCTAGCTATTTTACTGCTCCTCCTCTTTGGTTACAATCAGCCAATAACATTCATCATCATCATTATTTTTATTTTACTTCCCCCACCCAATTCCAGCAGCAATCTTTTCTCTCTCTGTCGAATCTTTTCTCTCTCTGACAAATCTTTTCTCTCTCTGTCGAATCTTTTCTCTCTCTGTCGAATCTTTTCTCTATGTCGAAAATGTTCTCTCTATGTAGAATAATCCTGGACTAATAGAGTTAAGGTTAGGCACATTCGACCACAGGTTCAATAGACACAGATTGTTATTGTCAGCGTCATGTCAAATCTCCTATCTGTATCGAATTGTTGTCACAACGAAAATTAAAATAAAGCTTTTATTTATGTTGGATCTTTAGTTTTTCGGATTCTGCACTAAAATTGAAATTCAGACGAAAATGCATTCAGACGAAAACGAATGCACATGTCTAATGAGCATCATAGGAAATGTAGTTACAAAACATCTGGGGTGCCAAGGTTCACCATCACTGTCCTAGACCAACTGGGTATACACTATTCAAAGAAAAGTAGGATTGATAGTGGAGGGAGCAGGGTATCAAAAAGGGATTGCAGAACAATTACTATGGGAGGGGCAGGCCTTTGAGATGTCACTCTGCTGGCTATTGTTAAGGCCCTTTAAGAGCATCAGTGCACTCAATGACAGTCCCAGTTAACCTGCATGCAGTATAGGTACGGTATAGTCTCTGCACCGGTATGTGGTATTGGATTGGAAAGGGTGCAGTCTAGATTTTGAAAAAGTGAGTTATAGACTGCAGTGTGGATTGGGTATACTTGAGCCTGGCCTCCAGTGATCAGCAGTAGATGCTCTCATCTCCCTACCACAGTGGTGCAGGTGCTGTGATGTGGGTGGTGCTGCGCAGCCCCCTGTGTCCTTAATCCTAGTATTAGGCTTGAACCTCAGCTGGTATGGTCTCCTGCTGGCAGGCTCTCTCTTACTCTCTCGGTGCCAAGAGGAAGAACATTTCCGGGCAGTTTTGTAAAAATAATTTTTTCACTCCACTACTACTACACAGTGCCTATTGGGATCTGTAGTGTAAGGAGTCTATTTGTCCCATTATATGGCTGCCATCTCAAACTACAACACCCAGGACTCTCAGCACTGTGTGAAGTCCATGGTCTTGTTTGGCCTTAGCCCTCAAACTGCTGGCCAGAGGAGAATAGTGCAGCATATTATCAGTATCTCAATAGAGCAAGAGACAAATACAATGCAATGTCTCTTTCTCCAAATTGCTGTAGCCCAGCACCTGGTTACACGTCAAAAAAGCAAAGTTCTAAATGCAATGTGATATAACCTTTAACACTGACTCACAATGCATTGCATTTTAGGATAGATTCTAACTGGATGCCACGATTGCTGTCTGTACTTAGTGCTTTACTCTTTCCATTTTCTTTATTAAATACTGTAATTCTGTAGTTCTGTAGGAAAACCCTTGCCCTCATATTACTAACTAAAACCCATCTCTTCCTATCAGAACATATGCCAATAGATTTTAAACCCACACCTGCTCAATGCTTTTCTAGGTATCCCAACATATTGCATATTTAACAAGCAGGTGCAGAAATCATAGTAAAAAGCAAAATGTAAAGCAGCCAGATGGATTTCAATTTAAAAAAGAAAGATTAAATCTGATTGGTCATTGATTGCAAAATGCAGTGTATGAAGCGTTGTTGTATTGAATACCTGTATTAAAATAACATGTTATAATTGATAAATGCTGTAAGGTGAGTATAAACAATACAAAAAAACAAGGATCTGTGAATATAATCAGAACAATAGAATTGTGTTTATGGTTGTGTGACAAAAAACATAATAATTACACTGACAGCACAGATTATGACTTTGAATGGAGAAAGGAGAAATCAGCTCAAGGAGGTGTTCACAGGATTGCTGATTATTCTTATAGGAATCATTGGTAGTCATTCATCTGATGGGGGAAAATGGTTGGGCTAGCAGGCAGGTGGTCATCAGTTGGATAAGTGGATGTAATCAGTAGTTTTCCATATTCTGGTCGCAACATGTATTTTTTTTTATGGCAAAAAAGAAACTGCGCTATTCAAACTAAGTACTAGAAAGCTGCAACAATTAAACAATGAATGGAAACCAAAAGGTTAAAGGTAAATAAATACACAAACTAAAAATTTCAAAGTGCAAATAAATATGTGTCACATCAAAATTAACAAAATGTTAATGAACACTACGGACCAAAACAAAATGAAGTGCAAAGAGTCAATGGTGCTGATAGTTCAAGCAAATAAGCTTGAAACAGTCAGTGACAGTTGTAATTAACATGGTGATAATATTGCAACACCCTGTGACAGATCTTTGTGGAACAGGGAACAATGTGATTCCCCCACCATAAGGAAAGCAGGCTTACCAGATCACAAACTGAGAAAAGGTTGTCACCCAATCCTGGGTAGTTAAGATCTCCCGCTGCTGTAAACGGCTGCTGTAAACGGCTCACAGGCCTAGCGTTTCCTAAAGTTCCAACTTGGACGATCCGACAATCCCGATATGTCAGTATCAGCTGACACACTAAATGTTTGGTAATGGAACACTTGGTCCAGTGGATGGAGAAAGGCAAGGGTGGATGATCTCATTGAGTGTGTAACAATGGGGAAAAAGCAAAAAAGTACCGCCATAGGTAAAATCCGATGATTTACTGTAGTAAAAAACTGGTCAATGTAGGTCTCTACAGACAGCAAGCACAATATTATAGTAAAAAATTCAAGCCGGCCGGCAAAGTTAAAAAGCAGAAAAACACACCCGTGCAATGCGGAGCGTGATAGTATGCGGTGATGTCAGTATGCCGCTCACCCTATGCGTTTTGTCACACAAAGGACAACGTCTCGGGGCATGGGCAGCGTTCTGACAATGAATGTGTGGTGGGTAGGGATGAGCTTCGCATTTGAGTCAAACCCGTGTTCGAATCGAACATCATCTGTTCGTGCCCAATTTCGAGTGGCGGCGTCACAGCCCATAATTTACTGCGGCATCGCAGTGCATTGCTGGCCGCTGATTGGCGAAGCATGCGCTATGACCCGCATGCTTTGGCCAATCACAGTGCAGAAAAAACAGAGAGCCATAATTGGCAATTATTTCTCAGGGGGTTTAGTACACACCATACACTATATAATGCTGCATGCGTGGCAGCCTTGTGTAGTGTGTTGTGGCGGTGGTTAAAGAATGAGAGAGAGAGAGAGACAGTGTCATTTAATTTGTAACTCGAGTCAGTTAGATTCAGTTATAGTGTGTAGAGGATATATATGCATCCCAGGTGTTGTATATATATTTATACACTGTATTCAGTTTAACTAGATCCGTTCCTGTTATTCTCTTTATAATAAACTGACAGGCAGGGAGCTGCAGTATTTTCACTTAGCGTACTGTGTCCTTTGCACAGTGTGCATCTAAAGCTTGCCTGAATACAATCGCTGGTGTTCTCATACAAATACAGGCAGGGAGCTGCAGCATTTTGATTTAGTGTCGTTTGCACAGTGTGCACCTAAAGCTTACCTAAATATAATTGCCAGTGTTCACATACAAATACAGGCAGGGAGCTGCAGTATTTTGATTTAGTGTACTATTTTGGTTTAGTGTCCTTTGCACAGTGTGCACCTAAAGCTTTACCTGAATACAATTGCTGGTGTTCTCATACAAATACAGGCAGGGAGCTGCAGTATTTTGTTTTAGTGTCCTCTGCACAGTGTGCACCTTAAGCTTACCTGAATACAATTGTTGGTGTTCTCATACAAATACAGGCAGGGAGCTGCAGTATTTTGTTTTAGTGTCCTTTGCACAGTGTTCACCTAGAGCTTACCTGAATACAATTGCCAGTGGTCTCATACAAATACAGACAGGGAGCTGCAGTATTTTGATGTAGTGTCCCTTTTTGGTTTAGTGTCCTTTGCACAGTGTGCACCTAAAGCTTTACCTGAATACAATTGCCGGTATTCTCATACAAATACAGGCATGGAGCTGCAGTATTTTGTTTTAGCAAAAACAGGAGAGTAGCCCTGGGACTTTAAATGAGGCGGTCACAGTTAGCCACTGAGTAACACGAGTAATAGTATTATAAATGTTTATTAAAATAATTGTACATACATGGATAATATAGCATACTGGCTCAGCCAATGGATTTGCACAAAGTAAAAAGAATAAATCAATTTCATACAAACATTATACAATGCAGTATATACCAATGCACGCATCAGATAACCTGACGTGCGTTTCGCGAGATCATTGCTCGCTCATCAGGGGTGGATGCGGATCAAGTGTATCTAAATAGACAAAAAGATATGTCACAGTGGTAAATGTAAGAACAATGGCAGAATGGGCCAGATAAAAACGGGCCAATACTTACCAATGAACGAAACCAGTGTTTCCATCGCTGAACCCCCAAATGGACAGCAGCAGCCAGAGTATGGCACGGGAGCTGAGGGGGAGAAGACTAACACAGGTACCCCCAAGGGGCATGCCAGGTGGCAGACATGGCATGGGTGAAGGTAAATGGTCCTAATTGTCTCAGTGTGTAACTTGATAGATATCAGCTGTAAACATAGATGTATATGTCTCAATGATTTGCCAAATTTAGTAGGATGAACAAGTTATATTATGTAGTAAAAAAAGTTTATATAAGAGCATATATACTCTAGCATAAGTGTAAATGTCACACCTTACTAAATAAGTAAACAAGTTATATAATTATTTGTATAGAAACATATGTGAACTAACCTGATCCAAAAATGGAGCAGACATAGAGACCATGAATAGGGAAGTGAATCCTGAAAAAAATGTGTTTGTTTGGGAAATCAACCCCTATGGTAAAAAAAAGATAAAAGGGATGTGTGTAAAGCAATGTTTAAGTGAGACAAAAAGTGCAGGGAATGCAGGTAAATCGTTCACAGCAGGGCGCCCTAGCAAGAGTCACTTTCAGGGCTTACAGTGTTGTGGCAATACCAACACCTTAGGCCCCCATTTCTGCAGAGCATATAGGGCAGGACCCTACTTTCAAACATCCAACTTACAAACGTCTCCTACTTGCAAACGGAAGGAGACAACAGGAAGTGAGATGAAAAAAGACGGACGCCCCAAAAAATTATACAGGGGTGATAACCCTTCCCTTCCCCAAAAATCTTAAAAATTGATTTTTTTGACTGGAGCTACACTTTTAAAATGTACCAGTTCAAAATTACAGATTCTACTTAACACAACAAACCTACACAGTCCCTGTCTTGTTTGCATCGCTTGTGTACTGCTGTTCTGAGTATATAGGGCCTGGGGGCCCCACACCTTTCCTTTTTTTAATTTAAGTACAGGGTTCCCCTTAATATCCATACAAGACCCAAAGGGGCTGGTAATGGGCAGGGGGGCTACCCATGCCATTTTTCTCAATGATTTTCATCCGTATTGCCGGAACCAGATATTACATCAAAACCGCAAGCAGTTTTAAATGACTTTTTTCCCGTTAAATATCATTTTGTGCAGGGACTGTTCTAAACACGGGAAGCACGTGCCACTTCACAGGCATACTATAGACACCCCCCAGGCATGATATTTAAAAAAAAATCACTTTTTTTCACTTTAATCATCATTAGAAATCAGTGCTCACGAAAAAATGTAGAAAAAAAATGTAGGCATTGACCCATGTCACCTGGGGGCAGTACCCAGGTCCCCAAACCCTTTTTAGGACAATATCTTGCATATTAGCCATTAAAATTAGCACTTTTTATTTCGAACGTTCGAGTCCCATAGACTTCAATGGGGTTCTAAAGTTCGCACAAATTTTCGGTCCGTTCGAAAGTTCTGGTGCGAACCGAACCGGGGGGTGTTCAGCTCATCCCTACTCCTCATATTGTCCCTCAGCCATGCTGCCCAACTTCAAGTACACAGATACCCCCTGTGCCTGCTGAGTCCTCTGAAGTTCGAACAATAAAGTGTGGTTCACACAAGAACTATAGTAGCCACAAACAGATGTCAGGTATATAAACAGATTTGTAATGTTGTACACATAGTATTGCAGTAAAATACGATTTTCCATAACAAAGGTCCAAAATAAGTACAAGAATGCATCCCAATGTACTGATGCGTTTTGTGAACACCAGTTCACTTCCTCAGGGGTTGATGCAAGCTTGATATCTATAAGGTAAAAACTGTATAAGCATAATAGAGAAGGTAAATGAATTTTATACAATCAAAACGTTAAAGGACCGCCATATTGTGCCCATACTTACAAATCTGCTAGGAGGGAATACACATGCTCATATCCACCAGACTACCGCTGAAAATGTCTGTGCTGGGAGCTGTAGGTATAAGATCCAAAAGATCTGGTAGGCCAAACAGGGAGAACACAGGCCCAAACCAACATAATGGCCTCCATGATGATGACTGAAAAAGATATATCAGAAAATAGACCTCCCTACCACATTGTGTAACTATAGCGTCCAACTGAAAACAATGAATATAATGCTGAACTAAAAGTGCAAGTGTATGTCAATATCACCGATGGTGATTGAAGTGAACGTGATATGTCAAATACTCAGAGACATGATGCGGATGGAGGGACCAGCTTGCTATGAATAATAAAAATGTATGAAATAGCATTCTTAGTTTGTGGTGCTTAGATGCAGTGAAGTTCCAATTTAAAGTGAATATGTCTTGGAAATTGATGTACGCTATGCGCAATTAACTTTGCGCTAATAAGCACGCTTTTGAGCTCTTTTGGATAATGCAATGGAGTGCGCTTGTAGTTAGAAAGTAAACAGGCACACATTGGAAGCTCCTTAGTCAGTCCTCCATAACAAAGGGAGCTCCGTTTATTTATAGGACTTTGAAAAGGGGAAACAAAAGGGACTTGGTGACTATACAGTTCAACCAATCAAGCCAATGTATACATTCAAAAAGAAGGTGTTATACAAAACTCAACCAATGAAAACTCACAATTTCCTGCCATTTGTACGTGGAAAACTGAGCTCCACGGTTAACAAAGAAACCCACGTGTAGTGGGATTGGCGCCCAAGAACTAGCAAATGCTGTTCCGACCAAGCTTGTGAATACATTCCCGCTTCTACTATTGGCTCGAATCCTTATTCTGCAATGTTCCGAGAACAATGCACAGCCAGATTATACTACCATTCCTATGGATGCTTGGCTAACTTCGGGGACACCCTATGGTCTTTCCACATGGTGATCAGGCACATAGAAAGACACGAGCGTACATCCCTTTGCAAAAGCAGATAGTTATCAAACCGATAATGTCTTTGCAGAGTGAACATATCTCCACCAAGCGATCAAATCTGTGCAAAATGCAAGGGCCCTCACTGGTGGACATATCTGCGCAGAGAAAACACCTCTCCATGTTCACAGGAAGGTTTTCACTACCAATGGTCCTTCAGCGGTGCCGGTTTGCTCTGGTTCTCTCTTATGAGCGAGCCGCAAGTAGGAATAACACCAGGAGACATTCATTTTTTAAGTGATTTTTTTAACTTAAATTAATTAAAACGAAACTTCACCCTAAAGGGAAAGTAACGCTTTATGCCCTCCTCCCCTCCCTTTTCTATTTTTACCACTCTTTTTGAGGGGGGACGGGTACTTGGTTTTGACAGGTACCTGCTCCCACTTCCTTGCTGTGGCATACAGCCTGCAGTACAAGTGAATGGCTATACATTGCCATACTCTTGTAAACGCTAATGCTTCTTTGCATCAGAGTTTACCCATGCATGCGCCTCCAACATATTTTCCTAACATGAAACTAGCTATCTATATGGAGTTGTCTTTAAGGAGGATAGGGACCCTGCTCCAGGAGAACAGGGAATGATGTGAAGGTACAATATGTACTGCGTACATTTTTGGTGCTATTTAAATACTACCTGTAATCAGTAAATAAACATGCCCTGTGAAAAAAGCGCATACAGACAGTTATCAGTGAAGTACATGTGAAAAAGGACAGTCTGTGAAAAAATAAATTGCAGCCAGCAGAAAAATAGGAAACAACATGAAAAGACACGTGTAGCCTGCTATGACTGAAGTACATATTGGAAGTGACAGGCTGTACAAAAAAGTCAATTGCAGCCAACAAAAAATAGGATATTTGTTGCAGTCTGTTGTGACTATAGACAGTACATGTGGAAAGGCTATAAAAAAATCTGCACACATCAGATGCATTAAGATGTACAAATTCTTCCCTCCACCCATTCCCAAATTCCTCACGATACACAACTACTCTAGATACAAGATACACAGCTCCCGCTGTGTATGACAGACAAGAGGAGGAGGAGTGCTGCAGTCACAGATCAAAGTGGCCCCAGGGCAGGCGGCCTACTGGGAAATGTCCCGGTATCCTGGTAGGCCAGTCCGGCAGTTTTACTGCTACAGAGTGGCAGCTGTGCACCGGATCACGTATATTATATATATATATATATATATATATATATATATATATATATATATATATATATATACTGTATATATATATATATATATATATATATATATATATATATATATATATATATATACACAATATATATATATGTGATCCTGCACTTCGGCCTGCAGGGGCGCATGTACGCTGCAGGGGGCACACATGCACTGCCATTGGGCTGCTTTTGCTGTGTTTATTCACAGCAGAAGCTAATCTGTGGGTGGCGGGCATTTAATGTCCCCCGGAACACGCCAATCATCAGGCAGACATTTAAAACAGAGATCAATTTATGTACACAAGGCAGAGTTCCATTTTAACGGGGAAAGGGATGAATTTTGTGTTCCTGCAAAGTAAGAACTAAAATCCATCTCTTCCCCTAATAAAAGCAGCATGCATAGTAAACGCAAACACTGGCTAGGCACACAATTAACACTTTGATCACCCCTGATGTTATACCTCTCCCAGCCAGTGTCATTCATACAGTGACTGTGCAAATTTTTAGCACTGATCACTGTACTAGTGTCACTGGTTCCTGCAAAGTGTCAAAAGGGACAGTTAGTGTCCAATTTTCCACCGCAATATCATGTTATAAGTCAATTACCGCTGCTGTCATGTCACATTCGGCTACTCATCACATTTTGTTAGCCGCTGGAGTGCGCATGTGCGACGCCGCCATATGCGTTTCAACACAGGGCCCCTAGAGGACTCGCTTCGCTTGCCCTGCTGCGGGCATGGCCTTGCTTCACTCGGCATAATTATAATCTAACTCTATGTCCACTTGGATGGTGGGGCTTGAATCTGGACTCAGGGGAGGAATGCATATGGAGGCGTCCCGCATGCGCAGTCTAATGGGTAGCCAAATGTGATGGGTCGGCATATGTGAGGAAACACTGCCATTACTAGTATTAAAGTAAAAAAAAATTCTGTATATCTCAGTTTGTAGAAGCTATAACGTTCATGTAAATCAATCAATATACGCTTATTGGGATTTTTTTTTACCAAAACCATGTAGCAGAATACATATTGGCCTCAATTTATAAAGAAATTCTATTTCTTTTTTTATCGGATATGTTTTATAGCAGAAATTGTCGGTCTTTTTTTTGTGTACATTGTAGAAAATTCAAAAGGTACCGTAATAGTGATCAAATACCACCAAAAGAAAGTTCTATTTGTGGGATAAAAATGACATTTTATTTGGGCACAGCCTTGTATGACCAAGCAATTGTCAGTTAAAGTAACGCAGTGCTGTATTACAAAAAATGGTCTGGTCATGAAGGGGGGTAAATCTTCTGGAGGTCAAGTGGTTAAATACTGTATCACTAAATTGCCTCAAAATACCAATTAATATATAGTGCATACATTTTTGATAATATGAATATAAAGGTTTGTTTTTACTACAGCTTCCAGGAAACAAAAATGCTGTTGTCTATTTTAGTGCCATCCTACATTTAAATTTGGAAATTTGTGTGAGATCTCTTTAAAGCCACAAACAGTAAATTGTTCCTATGTTGCTACCCGAGAAAGGCATCAAACCTAGTACAATAGTAACATTCACTAGGCAGTTATTAACAAAAAAATGCAGAAAATTAGACCACAAAGTTCATTTACTAAACTTGAATGCATGTTATTATCCAGAGCAGTAACGTACATTCAATTGCCTGTTGACTTGTTGGAAATCTTGCTTTGAGTGGGTTCCAGTCCTTACAATATAACTGTATAGTCCTTACACTATACAGCGTAAAAAGATCTGATTTACCGTACATGTGTCACAGTCAACCTTTGAGTGGGTTCCAGTCCTTCACACTATACTGAGTAAAAATATCTGATTTACTGTACATGTGCCACAGTCAATCTTTGAGTGGCCCAAGAATGGGTCATGCACAGGTCCCACCTTTCACAATTTCTCAGTAAGATATCTGCCTGTATATTGTACATTAGCTAATTGTGGGGACACAATCAGTTGTGCAAGATTGAAAACCTGTCCCAGTTCTTATATCCTGCATATAAGGTAGTGCTGCCGGGTGTGCACTGCGCTCTCTTAGTGGCCAGGCAATCTTCTGGGACTTGTGACGTGTCCCAGAAGATTGCAGAGAGGGAGTAGGAGAGTTGGAGTTGCCTAGGCGGTGAGGTGAACGAAGCAGGTAGTGGGACAGGAAGTACCTCTCAAAACTAGGAACCCACTCCCCCAAATGTGGCATGTAAGGGGGTGAGGAGTGCTTAAAGCAGAAGTAGGGAAAAAAAACAGCCAGATAGTAAAGTAAAAGCAGCACACATTACAGTTTGTTAGGCACACAGTTAACCCCTTGTTGATCCCTAAATGTTAACCCTTTCCCAGCCAGTGCCATTAGTACAGTGTCAGTGTACAGTATTATCACTAACCACTGTATTAGTGTCACTAGCTACGTCAGTGTCAGTTAGTGACTCTCGCAGATAGTATATGTTAGCGTCAGATTGCTAGGCACCCTATCACAGTCACACCATAAGTCGCTGATTATCGCCATTATAGCTTTTACAATTCCAGTATATACACTATAGTTTGTAGACGCTATACATTTTGCACAAATCATTTAATGTAGACTAATTGTGATTTTGAAACATTTTGAAACATGTAGCAGAATACATTGTGGCTTCAATTTATGAAGAAATTAGATTTTTTTTTTTTATTGGATATGATTTATAACAGAAACTAGAAAATATCGGGGGGGGGGGGGGGGTTCAAAGTTTTCAGGGCTTTTTTCTTTATATAATAAAAAATAAAGAGCCAAAAAAAAAATAATCAAATACCATCAAAAGAAAGCTCTATTTGTGTGAAAAAAATGCTTTTCATATGCATACAGTGTTGCGTGAGGAGGTAGAGCATGCCCACACCATGAACTCTTGGTTCTTAGCGCTAGTGTCCATTTTCCCTAACCTTGATAAGCAGTCCTAGTGGTCCTGACAATCATAGTATTAATTTAAGGCCATAGTCAGTGGCGGGTGGTGCTAAACTTTTTTGGGGGCCGGAGGGGTGAGGTCCGCACTCACCCCTCCACCGTCGCGGCTTCCCAGGCTTCTCCTCCCGGCCAATCCGGTCTTCTTCAGATCCACCTCCTGCCCTGATTGGTCGAGAGGAGAAGCTGGAAACCAATGGCGAATATTGATTCGCTAGTGTCACAAATGAGTTCAGGGCACAGTGCTTTGCACCCCGTGCCCAAACTTTTTTGTCAAGCTAATTAGAGCCTTAGACTCTAATCATGTGCTTGAAAAAAAAAGTCCGGCACAAACCGCATGCAAACTAGGGGTGGGACGGCGACCCTTATGGACTGACCGCTGCTGGCTATAGTTTTATTTTTTAAATCATTTATACAAAACAACAAAACTCCAGCTCTGCCTGCTCATGTGCACAACATTATCAATTTGGATTTTTTATTTCAGCTTTATAGAGCTTTTCAAACTGTTTTTCAGATCCTACACCTATTTCTATAGTTTTCTTAAATAATTTTTCATTGTTTCTTTTGTTAGATATAAGCTAACAGTATAAAAGGGTTTATAATTGGAACAACCTCTTTAAGTATATGATGTGATAGATAATACAGTGTGGGAAACCACATCAGTGATGTGTCGTGTTTTCCTCTCTTTGGTTTTGCTTGGGTTGTATGGTTTGATGTGGGACTATGTAACCCTCTTACCAAATGTTTTGAACTTTCCATGTGTGTGAACTTCAGAGCCTTTTGTAGCTGAATTGTATGTGTTAACCCTACAGTGCTGTATTTTTAAACAATGATCAGACTACAAAAGGTACTGTCTCTTAGCTGGTGGTGTAAAACATAGGAAAAATGATTAAATTAGCAACATTACTATGCTGACGCTCTATTCAAGCTGTCCTCCTATTTGGGGTGTGTATTTTTTTTTTAATGAGTGTGTAGCATTCTGATTTTCAGGCAGGGTTGCTATTAATTTTACCTGCCAGGTATAGTTACCTTGGCTCATTGTTAGGGATCAATTGATTTCACCCTAAGTCTAGAATTGCTGCACATCTCTCTTCTGCCACTAGGTGGCTGGTTACCTGGTGGCATTAGATAAGCCAAGGGCAAAACAAGGACAGATTAGGAGTATATGGGGTATCTCAACCAATGGGCAGGGGTTTGCTTGAATCCCTTGGCCTGCTGAAAGAACCTATAAATTTGGGTGGAGTCAGGTGATCAGTGTTCTGTGCCACCTGGACGGCTGTTTCGGTGGACGTGTATTGTACTGCCTGGGCTGCTAGGCCAGAGTTTGGGCCTATCCCAGGCACATCTGGCTGCTAGGCTATCTGAGGGCCTATCCAGAATCAAGAGAGCAGAGCAGGGTTGGGATTGCGGCTTGCAGTCCAACCAGAAGTGATGGTTTAGCTGGCCCATGAGCCTGTCATGGTTGGAGGTAGAGGGGAAGCTGTTGCCACTAAGGGACCATCCACCTTATTACCAGGGGACCACAGTGAGTAGCTGAAGCAAGTACCAGAGCAGAATTCTCACCAACCGGCGACAGTAAGGAATCTGGAAACTTCAGCAGGTGTCAAGCCAGAGACCCAGCCAGCAGAGGTGACGCATGCAGAGCAGCCTTGTGTGTCAAGCCAGGGACCGAGCAGGCCAGTGGGGTGAAGCTTGATAAGTATCTGGAGTGGCAAGCTAGGGACCCAGCAGAGAAGCATGGGTGATGCTTGAGGAAGATACTACAGTAAAGATTGGAAGAGCTCAAGGGATTCAGTGGCAGTCAATCATCTAGTTTAGTGAGAAAGAGACTGGGAGCTCAGTGGGTTGAAGAACTACAAGAAGTGATTGTAGTGGAAGTGAAGGAACTGTTACACCTTGTGTTAGAAACTGTTGAAGACTGTTGCCATAGGAGACAGCATTCTTACACATGCAGATGTGGCATCTTGAAGGATGCTTTTTCCTGCATGACTGTATACCTGTAGAAGTATTGGAGTCTGCCAATTAACATTGCAACTACCTAAGGGTGTCCTGGCCCTAACTCTCTCTCCCAAAGTTCTGTTTAAGAGAAATAAAATCTCTTTGCATTCAAGAAGTGTCTGGCGTCCACAAATCTAACTTGCATTACACCCACAATGCCTTACAACCCACTCTATATGTAAGGATGTCAGCAGTTCTTGACTCTAAAGGTTCTCATTAGATTAGAAGAGGCCTGGGACCTTTCTACAAGTGTATTACCTGCTTAAAATGTTTATATACTGGTGTTTCAGTTCTCATTGTAATATTCTTCAAGTTACCATATTTTTTTATAAATTCTCAATTATTTCCTGCATAGTTATACCTGTGACATCACCTCACAGGCAGTGGTGTGGGAAGAATTTCTCTCTAAGATAAGTTTACATGGCACCAGTTGGGATCATCTTTACCACCACTGACTACAAAAGCTGTGGGGTAATGGGGTAAGTTGTATCTTATTTCTGCTGACCACAAATATGTTAAGGGGATTTTATTGCCACTGATCACCAATGTTTGGGAGTTGGTGTGAATAGAAGAACCTAGGTGGTCTGGGAAGTAGAGTGAGTTTTCAAATGTTGTTGGTGGTCACAAGGCTCTAATGTACTTTTCTGGACATCTGCAGGGTGTAAGTGAAGGTTTGGACCGGTAGGTAAATATCATTAACAGAATTCGGGCTGCCCCTTTAAAGTGGAACTAAAAACATTGATTCAACAATTTCAAAAAACAGCTACTTTCCTGGCATTTGTCTCTAGGTTGTCTGTAGTTACATGTTCACTGGTGGACTTATTGCTTCCTACCCATGCAGCCCCTAAACTCCTGAGCCCAGCCGTCCCCCCTATTTATATGCAGCACAGGGTGGAGGGCAGAACCCAGAAAATCCCAGGAAAAATGCAGTATTAAGCCTTCCCTACCCAGGCAGCATTAGAAGGCACTTGTCTAGACTACAGCAGGCCAATCCGACCTTAAATGATACATTTACAGTTATACTTACATCTGCAGGGCACAACCTTTCATTTTTTGACAGGAAACCTGCTGTTTCCCTAACAGTTTTTATAATCATAGACTGTTAACACTGCTATAAGAGTTAACTGTGACATTACAGTTTGTGTGGGATAAATTATTTTGCACAACATGATAAAACTGACTATTGTTACCTTAATTGGTGCAAAATATTGCACTCAATGGCTCTCACAGTGCCCCTATAGGCTATCCCCAAGACTCAAATTTCACACTCTTTCTCCAAGTATCTGTGGCATTTTGTTTCTCAGGTATGTATACTTGTCACTGCCTAGGGGCCTCCTGAAGAGCCTATACCTCAACTGCCATTCTGCTCCCCATTTACAGATCAGTGTATCTCCCATGCTGAGTGATCATTACACATTAGAGGCAGGGGCGGACTGACAACTCATGGGGCCCCCGGGCAATAGGAGATCATGGGGCCCCCAGGCAATCAGAGATTATGGGGCCACACAGTATACACAAACACACACACACACAGTATACAGTCACCCAGGTTACACATACATGTACACACAGTATACGCAGATAGACCAAAAGGACGTCGGTAAGGGACATTTCAGAGGCAGATATTAAAAAAACACAGATTTTTACATACTGTCCCTGGTTTTACTGAGGCTGGCAACCCTGATGGGGCCCCATAGTGGCCCGGGGCCCTCGGGCAGTGCTCGAGTGGCCGAATGGTCAGTCTGCCCCTGATTAGAGGAGATGCTCAACAGCTCCACTTTAAAGTGGTTGTAAACCCTTCCAAACCAATTTGACCTACAGGTAAGCCTAGATTAAGGCTTACCTGTAGGTTCAAGAAATATCTCCTAAACCTATACGGTTTAGGAGATATTTACAAAAATACAGCCACCGCTGTCTACGGTGCATGCGCCGTAGACAGCGACGCGCAGGCACACTGGGCAGGCCGCAAATCGCGGCAATATGGCGCTCGTGTCGGCTCCCATGCGCATGCATGGGCATGACGTCATCGTGGCTCTGGCGAATCACAGCGCCGGAGCAGCGAGACCCGGAAGTCACTCCATGATACATGTCAGCGGCGAACATGAAGACGGAGGACCACTCTGGGGGCTTTGTTTTCAGGTAAGTTATTCATAATGAGCTAGTATGCTATGCATACTAGCTCATTATGCCTTTGCCTTGCAGGTTGCTTTTTTTTTTTTCAACTGCCTTTACTTCCTCTTTAAGGCTAGGTTCACACTAGAATGCTGTGCAGGAAACCTACATTCCATGCAAAAATGCACTCCAGTTGCAGTCTGCAGTAAGTGACAGTGTGAAGTTAACGACATCCCAAATGCAGGTTGCAAATGCAGTGCGTTTGCCTTTACCGGATAGCATGATATAAAAGTGCCATGTGATCCGGATGCAGTGTGTTTCCAAAAGTAGTGTATACACTACATTCTGTGCAATGCAGTGCGATTTGAGCCCTTTTAAAATGAATGTGCAGCTCTTTCCTGTGCGATTCATAGTGTGAGCTAGGGATTAAAGTGTAAGTAACATCTAAAACAAATTACATAAACCATACTACTATATTTAGATCAGTGCTGTCATTCACAGTCTAAAAAGAAGCTTGTAGCTCCTAACTGTCAGCATATTGAAATCTGTAATATTCTGACAAAATGTACCTATGAAAGCCAACCTTTTTGTTATTAGTGTATACTAGTGATAAGCCAGAATGATTAAGGCACTTTATTTTTTAAACTTGAGTGATTGTTCCACAGAATAACAAGGAATGAGTCATATTTCCAATGAGTCATAATAATGTTCAGGAGGATTTGTCATTTGAAACATCAGTAAAGCTTTCCTATCTGTTCGTTACTTGGCTTTGGTTTATGCTAAAACTGGATCTATTTAATGATAAATAATAAAGTGTTACTGTTCTTTTCTCCGAACAGTAGTTTTCACTGAAATCCATACCTACTACTCCCTCCATCTTTGATAGTCCAGCAGAGGCTTCCTCAGATGAAGGCAATACTTCTGCCTAACCTTCATGGCCTCAACACACCTATTAAGAGACATCACATCTTCTGTGAACTTATAAACTTGTAATGCACCCCCTAAAGAGCCGCAAGTAAACTGGGATCCCCCACCCTCTACAGCCAGGAACACTGAATTTTCATAGGCACTCTTGAGACAAAACAGTCTGTGGCTTTGTTTTTGTTATTTATTGAGGTAATAACTTGGATAGGGAAGATATGGGATGCACGCTTGACTTCAACAACTTCAGTGACAACTCTTCCTATATACAGTCTGTATATACAGCTCTACTTCCTCCAGCATTCACTTGCTTGCAGAACACAGCTGGAACACTGTGAATATCTGACAGTGACTCAGTCAGATTAAAGGAATGGCCCAGTACAGGCAGGCCCCTTGGTTGTGTAGCAAAAGCTTAAATCTGACGATTTGACCAGTGGCGGCTCGTCCATAGGGGGCTGCCCGGGCACCTCCAACATCCTCCCCCCCCCCCACCCCCCATAGTCACAAACAAAAATTTTTTTTTTAAACGGCCCCTTTAAGAAAAAAAAAGTCCTTTAACTAAGTGTACTGTGTTCAGACGCCAGACACAGTGCACTATGGAAAGCGCCGCGTCAATTCAATCACAAGTTTGCAGACATGACGCTTAATTTGCGGGCCTTTAACCCGCCTTGCGGCGCAATAGAAAGTGCCGAGTAGCTTCTGCCTGTAGAATCACTGTGAGGTTACTTACGGGTTTCGTGAAACAGACAAAAGCCGGAAGGGAGGTTGGCAGCTCCGTTCTTCGAGCCCAAGCGGAGCTGCTGGAAGGAAGGTAATAGAGAGCGCATGACAGCATGAGGGTTCTAAATGCTCACTTTATAAAAATAAGAACAGAAAAGGCACTGGCAGATGTAAGGTCAGTAACTGGAACAAATGAGGGGAAAAAAAATTACAGGCACGCTTGATGAAAGTGAAAGCACACACTGATGCACTTTTTAATAAAATATCTCCTGCGCCATGGACCCATCCCAGAACTAAGGGCATGTGGTCAGAGAACCCTGCCTACCAGTTACTGATAACCACTTGCCTGGAGCTTTAGGTACAGATTTTTTTTTAAAGCGGAGGTCCACCCTAAAATGGACCTCCGCTCATCAGAATCCCCCCCCCCCCTCCGGCGCCACAATTGGCACCTTTCAGGGGGGAGGGGGGTGCAGTTACCTGGACAATCCAGGTAACTGCACCCACTTCCGGGATAGCTGTCTGCGGAAAGGGGCGTAGATTACGCCCCTTTCCGCAACTGCCTGCCCCTTTGCGCAAGTGCCCCGCTGCCTGCTGGGAAACACACAGTTCCCAGAGGCAGCGGGGACCGTCCGGATTGCGCCGCGCGGCTCGGTGGACTCCCGCTTTAACTATATTTTGCTGCACCATGTGACATGTATGAAATTTATTCTTAAAATTCTTTTTTTTGTGAAATTATTTCCAAGTCCACCATAAGTGCATTGAAGTGCACAAGAGTGCGATAAGATGGAATATAAAACCCAAATATATTTACTATAGCTGCAAAAAAGTGACAGAAATTCTTGAGGATGATTGGATCTCATGTATGAAGTCTTTTAAAGAACAACTTCTAATTTACTCCTAGCAACTAATCAACTCCTCTCTTTCCTGTTGCTATGGTGGGTTTGAACATGTAAGAGAGACACTGATTTGTTGCTAGGAGGGAAAGATAGACTGTTCTCTAATCAGACACTTCATACATGAAGCATGTTTTTATTAACTAAAAATGCTCAAACAGCCACAAAAACCTTTGAACAACTGACAAAAATGCTTTTAAGGGCTGGTTCACACTGCTGCGTGGTGCAAAATCACATGTGATTCGCACCGCACTGCAGTGCAAATCACATGCGATGTCCGTGGGATGTGATTTCAGCCATACAGATAGTATGGCTGAAATCGTATCACATTCAGATTAAACTCGCACAGGACCCTTTTTTTGGTCTGCACCAGAATCAGATTGCATGGTTGTTCACACCTATGCGATCCGATTCATGTCCGAACTGACAGTACGCAGTGTGATATGCAAGCTGAAATGGGGGTGTTATTAAGAATTAGTGATGGCCGAACGGTTCGCCCGGCGGTCGTTTCGCGGCGAATTTCCGACTTTCGCCGTCCGCGGGTTCGAACGCCTTTTTCCGTCGTTCGCCCCGGCGGACTTACGTGTTTAATGTATACAAGAACTTTAACCTTTCGTGACACGTTTATCATGTGTTACAGGACAACCAATTGAGACATGACAGCTCATGGACACTTGGACATTCCCCCTAACCTATAAATACACCCGATCCGGTGGCCATTTTACATTCTTTCTTCTGTCACTGTAGGGAAAGGATCCTGTGTGGAGTAGGGACAGAGAAAACGCTAGCTATTTGGTACACAAAAGTTCTTTTCAGGACTGGTATAGGTGTTAGGTCAGCAGCCTGAGTTTCTTTTGTCAGTTTAGATAAAGGGACAGAGCGCTGTATGCTGCTATTTTAGGGACAGCTCAGCCAGATTAGTCTTTCTTCATCATCATCATCATCATCATCATTAGCTGTTACTATCAGGTCCACAAAAGAGCTGTTCCAGCTAATCGTTCCAGCCTACTCTTTTTTGCCAATTTGTATAGGGACAGGCAGGAAGCAGTGTGTCAGGCAGTGAGGATAATTTTAAAGACTTGCTGTTACTATTAGTTCCACAAAGGTTCTTTTCAGGACTGGTATCAGTGGTACGGTAATAGGCTTGTACACGTATAATATTCTTTCTTCCAAATATAGAAAGAATATTATACTTGACTGCTGCCCTTCTGCTGCAGTCTGCTAATCATTCACAACTCACTTGTTCCACAAAGCTCTTTATCAGGACTGGTAACTTGGTCTGTCTAGGGTGCTACGGTACATAGGCTTGGGTGCGGTACAGTCTGCTGTTCTGTAAGGACCGCTATCGGTCCACAATACATAGGGTTGCCGTGCACTACTGCTGACCGCTGCCCTATACTGCAGCAGTCCTTCATTGGTATAGGGACTGACGTACAGTCTGCTAATCACTAACACACAACCTGCTTGGTCCACAAAAGTTCTTATAAGGACTGGTAACTTGGTATAGGGTGCTACGGTACATAGGCCTGAGTGCGTTACAGTCTGCTGTTCTGTAAGGACCGCTATCGGTCCACAATACATAGGGTTGCCGTGCACTACTGCTGACCGCTGCCCTATACTGCAGCAGTCCTTCAGCGGTATAGGGACTGACGCACAGTCTGCTAAACACTAACACACAACCTGCTTGGTCCACAAAAGTTTTTATAAGGACTGGTAACTTGGTATAGGGTGCTACGGTACATAGGCCTGAGTGCGTTACAGTCTGCTGTTCTGTAAGGACCGCTATCGGTCCACAATACATAGGGTTGCCGTGCACTACTGCTGACCGCTGCCCTATACTGCAGCAGTCCTTCATTGGTATAGGGACTGACGTACAGTCTGCTAATCACTAACACACAACCTGCTTGTTCCACAAAAGTTCTTATAAGGACTGGTAACTTGGTATAGGGTGCTACGGTACATAGGCCTGAGTGCGTTACAGTCTGCTGTTCTGTAAGGACCGCTATCGGTCCACAATACATAGGGTTGCCGTGCACTACTGCTGACCGCTGCCCTATACTGCAGCAGTCCTTCATTGGTATAGGGACTGACGTACAGTCTGCTAATCACTAACACACAACCTGCTTGGTCCACAAAAGTTCTTATAAGGACTGGTAACTTGGTATAGGGTGCTACGGTACATAGGCCTGAGTGCGTTACAGTCTGCTGTTCTGTAAGGACCGCTATCGGTCCACAATACATAGGGTTGCCGTGCACTACTGCTGACCGCTGCCCTATACTGCAGCAGTCCTTCAGCGGTATAGGGACTGACGCACAGTCTGCTAAACACTAACACACAACCTGCTTGGTCCACAAAAGTTTTTATAAGGACTGGTAACTTGGTATAGGGTGCTACGGTACATAGGCCTGAGTGCAGTACAGTCTGCTGTTCTGTAAGGACCGCTATCGGTCCACAATACATAGGGTTGCCGTGCACTACTGCTGACCGCTGCCCTATACTGCAGCAGTCCTTCATTGGTATAGGGACTGACGTACAGTCTGCTAATCACTAACACACAACCTGCTTGTTCCACAAAAGTTCTTATAAGGACTGGTAACTTGGTATAGGGTGCTACGGTACATAGGCTTGAGTGCGGTACAGTCTGCTGTTCTGTAAGGACCGCTATCGGTCCACAATAGATAGGGTTGACGTGCACCACTGCTGACCGCTGCCCTATACTGCAGCAGTCCTTCAGCGGTATAGGGACTGACGTACAGTCTGCTAAACACTAATACACAACCTGCTTGGTCCACAAAAGTTCTTATAAGGACTGGTAACTTGGTATAGGGTGCTACGGTACATAGGCTTGAGTGCGGTACAGTCTGCTGTTCTGTAAGGACCGCTATCGGTCCACAATAGATAGGGTTGACGTGCACCACTGCTGACCGCTGCCCTATACTGCAGCAGTCCTTCAGCGGTATAGGGACTGACGCACAGTCTGCTAAACACTAACACACAACCTGCTTGGTCCACAAAAGTTTTTATAAGGACTGGTAACTTGGTATAGGGTGCTACGGTACATAGGCCTGAGTGCGTTACAGTCTGCTGTTCTGTAAGGACCGCTATCGGTCCACAATACATAGGGTTGCCGTGCACTACTGCTGACCGCTGCCCTATACTGCAGCAGTCCTTCATTGGTATAGGGACTGACGTACAGTCTGCTAATCACTAACACACAACCTGCTTGGTCCACAAAAGTTCTTATAAGGACTGGTAACTTGGTATAGGGTGCTACGGTACATAGGCCTGAGTGCGTTACAGTCTGCTGTTCTGTAAGGACCGCTATCGGTCCACAATACATAGGGTTGCCGTGCACTACTGCTGACCGCTGCCCTATACTGCAGCAGTCCTTCAGCGGTATAGGGACTGACGCACAGTCTGCTAAACACTAACACACAACCTGCTTGGTCCACAAAAGTTCTTATAAGGACTGGTAACTTGGTATAGGGTGCTACGGTACATAGGCTTGAGTGCGGTACAGTCTGCTGTTCTGTAAGGACCGCTATCGGTCCACAATAGATAGGGTTGACGTGCACCACTGCTGACCGCTGCCCTATACTGCAGCAGTCCTTCAGCGGTATAGGGACTGACGTACAGTCTGCTAAACACTAATACACAACCTGCTTGGTCCACAAAAGTTCTTATAAGGACTGGTAACTTGGTATAGGGTGCTACGGTACATAGGCTTGAGTGCGGTACAGTCTGCTGTTCTGTAAGGACCGCTATAGGTCCACAATAGATAGGGTTGACGTGCACCACTGCTGACCGCTCACCTATACTGCAGCAGTCCTTCAGCGGTATAGGGACTAAGAGTTTTGTCACAGGGTCATTTAAAAAATGACATGCAGAGGAAGAGGCAGGCCCTTCCGCAGGGGTGGTAGGGGTAGGGCAGGAGCAACAGGCTTGAGCCAAAGTGGGAAGTTGCAGAAGGTGCGTTCAATTACTTTAAAGGATGCACCAGACTTGGTTGAGTGGCTCGCTCAGCCTTACTCTTCTGCACCCTCCTCATCCTCTCGATCTGCACCCTCTTCTTCACTCTCTGCTATGTGCACCCCCAAAGACACTACCACCAACAACACGACCACCACCACCACCACCACATACCTTCCGCTTGAGTCACTGGAATTATTTTCCGATCCATATCAAGAGGACATTTCTGATGCGCAGCCACTCTTGGTATTGGATCAGGAAGAGGAGGTAGCAACAAGCGCTACTCAGCAGTCTGACGCCAGTACCCAGATCAGCCCAAGGAGGAGGTTGGTCCCCGGTGTTGCTGCCTACTCTACTTATAGCGGTGGGGAAGGTGACGTTGATGATGACGTGTCTAGTGATGTCACGTGGGTGCCCACAAGAGAGGAAGAGGAGGGGAGTTCAGAGGGAGATATGGACCAGCAGATAGGGAGGAGAAGCAGCAATGACTTACATTGCACAGCAGGGACAAAGCAGACTGCAAATGTATCAGGAGCGAGTCATCGACCATGTACGGTCACATCTGGCGCTCCCAGGACACCGGCACATGGCTCCGCAGTGTGGGCTTTTTTTAACGTGTCCGCTGCTGACAATAGCGTTGCCATCTGCAATCTTTGCAGTCAACGCGTTAGTCGCGGTAAGCCCAATACTCACCTAGGGACGACCGCCTTAAGAAGGCACATGAGCAGCCATCACCGAGCCCAGTGGGAGCAACGGAACACACAAAGCCACACTGCAGGCTCTCACCGTCCAGCCTCGTCTTCTACTTCTCCTTCTCCTCTCTCCTCACAATTGTCCTCCACTCCACCTTCCATCACGCCAAGCTCACATTTTTCTGCAAAAAGGCAGGCTTCCGTGGGCCTAATGTTTGAGCGTAAAAAAATGATGACGCCGGATAACCCTCTTGCCCAACGGTTGGCGGCTGGCTTGTCAGAACTCATAGCCCGCCAACTACTGCCATATAAACTGGTGGACTCGGAGGCCTTTCGCAAATTTGTGGCCATTGGAACACCACAATGGAAGGTCCCAGGAAGGAAGTATTTCTCAGAGAAGGGCATCCCAGAGCTATATGGCCATGTTCAGCGGCAAGTGAATGTATCTCTGGCACACAGTGTCGGTGCCAAGATACATCTGACCACAGACACGTGGTCTAGCAAACACGGGCAGGGAAGGTATATCAGTTTTACTGCCCACTGGGTGAACCTTCTGACGGCCGTCAAGCATGTAACCCGTGGCACCCGTGTAGATTTGGTTTTACCGCCACGGATTGCATGCAGGCCTGACTCTTCTTCTCCTCCTCCTACTCCATCCTCCTCCCTCTCCTCCTCAGCTGCCTCCTCCTTTTCCGCTGCTAGCGTCTCTTCCACTGCACCGCCCAAGCTCCCCAGAACCTATTCCACATGCCAGGTGAGACGTTGCCATGCCGTGCTGCGTCTGTTGTGCCTGGAAGCAAAGAGCCACACTGGCCCGGCACTCCTTTCAGCTTTGCGTTCACAGGCAGATGAGTGGCTAACACCGCTCAATTTGACAGTTGGTAAAGTGGTGTGTGACAACGGTGCCAATCTGCTTAGCGCATTGAAACAGGGCAAAATCACGCACGTGCCGTGCATGGCACACGTCTTAAACTTGGTCGTGCAGCGATTCCTTGTCAAATACCCTGGGGTCCAGGACATCTTGCGGCAGGCAAGGAAAATCTCGGCCCATTTCAGAAGATCTTACACGGCCATGGCTCGCCTTGCTGACATTCAGCGGCGACACCATCTGCCGGTCAGACGTCTTATTTGCGATTGCCCGACGCGATGGAACTCAACCTTCTATATGCTTGATAGGCTGCTCCAGCAGAAACGTGCAGTTAACGTCTACCTGTATGAACTCTGCGAAAGAAACGGTTCTGGGGAGCTGGGTTTTTTTTCACCGCGCCAGTGGCTGCTCATGCGCGACACATGCAGACTTCTGCGGCCATTTGAGGAGATCACCAAACTGGTCAGTCGCAGCCATGGCGCCATCAGTGACATGGTACCTTATGCCTTCTTTCTGGAGCGTGCATTGCGTCGTGTCATTGATCAGGCTGTGGAGGAGCAGGAGCGGGAAGATGAGGAAGTCGCAATGCTGGATGAATTCCCAGGGGGGGCTACTCTATCTGAGACAAGTCAACAACAGGAGTCTGATGAGGAGTCAGAGGAGGATGGTGCCGGGGCGGATGAGCAGGAGCAAGAAGAGCATGCTTTAAACCTTTCTGGGATCCCTGTTGTGCGAGGATGGGGAGAGGAGAATGAAGAGGACGACATTATCCTGGATGATGAGCAGGAGCCAGGCCACCACACCGCTTCCACTTTAGTGCAAATGGGGGCCTTCATGCTCCAGTGTTTTAATAGGGACCCCCGTATAAAAAGCATGAGGGTCAAGGACCAGTACTGGGTGGCAACGTACTTAGACCCCCGGTACAAACACAAAATGGCGGAAATGTTACCGCCGTCGCAGAGGGCTGTCAGAATGCAGCACTTCCAGGCCTTGCTTCGAGAAATGCTGCATTCTGCTTTTGCGTGCGCTGGCAGAGGAGCAATTCCCACTCCCAGAGAAGGATTTGCGGGTACCAATCCAACAGCGCCTGCAAGAAGAGGCCGGTTTGAAGATGTGTTGGTGACTTCGGATATGAGGTCATTCTTTCAGCCGACCCATCGACAGGTGTCATCCGGATCCAGCATCAGGGAACGCCTAGACCGTCAGGTGTCCGACTACATTGGGTTAACGGCCGATGTGGACGCTCTGAGGAGTGATGAACCCCTAGACTACTGGGTGGGCAGGCTTGACCTCTGGCCAGAGCTTGCCCAATTTGCAATCGAACTGTTGGCTTGCCCCTCATCCAGTGTCCTGTCCGAAAGGACGTTCAGCGCAGCAGGGGGGATTGTGACCGATAAGCGTACTCGCCTAGCTCACCACAGTGTTAACTACCTCACATTTCTAAAAATGAATGAGGCATGGATCTCGGAGGAATTCAACACATGTGATCAGTAGACCATGTATATGTCTATAAACAATTTTTGGAATCAAGCACACAGACCTTCTTAATTCATTTGGCTCACTTCCCTGACCCAAAAAAGCACACCGTACTATATGCCCCTACCCTCCTCTTTGAAGAGGTTGAGCGGTGTCATATTTCTACTGGGGCTGCTTATTATGAGGGGTTCCCACCATCCCTGTGCTGTGCTGACTTCCTCCTGGGTGTTCTTATTATGAGGGGCTCCCACCATCCCTGTGCTGTGCTGACTTCCTCCTGGGGGTTCTTATTATGAGGGGATCACACCATCCCTGTGCTGTGCTGACTTCCTCCTGGGGCTGCTTACGGTGCTGCTGTCAGCGCTGTATGTCACGGAGCTGCTGTCAGCGCTGTATGTCACGGAGCTGCTGTCAGCGCTGTATGTCACGGAGCTGCTGTCAGCGCTGTATGTCACGGAGCTGCTGTCAGCGCTGTATGTCACGGAGCTGCTGTCAGCGCTGTATGTCACGGAGCTGCTGTCAGCGCTGTATGTCACGGAGCTGCTGTCAGCGCTGTATGTCACGGAGCTGCTGTCAGCGCTGTATGTCACGGAGCTGCTGTCAGCGCTGTATGTCACGGAGCTGCTGTCAGCGCTGTATGTCACGGTGCTGCTGTCAGCGCTGTATGTCACGGAGCTGCTGTCAGCGCTGTATGTCACGGAGCTGCTGTCAGTGCTGTATGTCACGGAGCTGCTGTCAGCGCTGTATGTCACGGAGCTGCTGTCAGCGCTGTATGTCACGGAGCTGCTGTCAGCGCTGTATGTCACGGTGCTGCTGTCAGCGCTGTATGTCACGGAGCTGCTGTCAGCGCTGTATGTCACGGAGCTGCTGTCAGCGCTGTATGTCACGGAGCTGCTGTCAGCGCTGTATGTCACGGAGCTGCTGTCAGCGCTGTATGTCACGGAGCTGCTGTCAGCGCTGTATGTCACGGTGCTGATGTCAGTGCTCTGTATTACGGTGCTGCTGTCAGTGCTCTGTATCTCCTGCACCCTCTTGTTTGCCTACCCTGGTCCCTGACCTTCCCTCTCCTCCATTGCCTTCATTAGCTCCATAGTCCTGAATTGTCAGAACAATTTCCCAAATAAAAAAAAAATGCTTGTAGTTATCGATCCCAAATTCACCTCATACATGTATTATGCTATTGTCCAGGTGGTGGGACTACGTGCTACCCCCTAATAATTACCCCGTGGCCGCAAATTCGACCTAAAGGTTTGCGAAATTCGCCTCCCATTGAAGTCAATGGAGCCCGCGGCGAACGGTCGTTTTCGCGAACGTTTGTGTCCGTTCGCGTTTCGCGTTCGCGAAACGTCCCGTCGGAAGTTCGTCCATCACTATTAAGAATGTATTGACACTCCCCAGCAGTTTGCATATGGCAGTGTGAACTGCCGTGCGAGACTGGTGCAATGTGGGAACCCTCGGTGGATTCGCAGGAGTGTGAACTGGGCCTTAATGGTATTTAGGGATTTGGTACTGCTTGTTCAGCCAGACAATGGAAAGTTCAGCCAGCGTGTAGACATATGCAGTAGGCACATAAGATTTTGTTTTGAACAAGAACTCTATGTTAACCTACGTGTCCATGCACATTTTGGTGTTTACAGGCATATTTGAAGTGGAGCGTTTACAGGCTAAAAAATAAAATAAAAAAGTCACACGTGTGTTTTTGAAAGAGGATTTTTCAGGCAGAAAAAAACGCTTGATACACATAAACACAATGTTCGGGAGCGTTTGGAGTTTCCAAGTGTACATTTGAGTGTAGTGAAAAATGAACAGAGGTGAATGTTTTGGATAAAAAAACACATAAACACAAACATTCATAAACAATATGAGCAATTATGAGCATTTTTTATGCCTTTTTTTTCTCTAGCATTTTTAAGTTGCCTAGTGTGCATGACCCCCAAGGGCTATTTTTTATACTGAAAGCCCAGTGTTCAGTGTGCAGTTACGTATGTGTGCTTGTTGTGCATTTGGTGTATTTTTCAGCATTTTGTTTTTACTTGCATTCATATATATTTGCTGTGTGTTCATATATGAAAAAATGCAGCATACTGTTCCTTTTTTTTCTTTCTAGTTTTTTTATTGATCATTGTGGACTTTCTTTTCAAAATGAGTGAAAATTTGGTTCCATCTTTGAAACTATTTCCCTTCACAAGGTGTTCAGATGAAGAAAAAAAGAGGATAAAGGAGCTTGGACCACATCAACCCAAATTGCAAATTCAGCAGGGGTCAAGTGATCGTGGTCGAGTTTACACTCAAAGCTTTTCCACCACTTCTTATAGTAAATGGAGCTGGCTAGCTGGATGTGATGTGACTTATGCCTATTATTGTTTTCCCTGTTTGCTATTTCAAAGTCATGGCACCGACACCCTGTGAATATCAACATGGTTTAACGACCTAAAGCATCTCACTAAAAAGTGCAAGCGGCATGAAACTACCCAAAGCCATCTTGACAATGTTATGACGCTCAAGTATTTTGGGAAGCGTAGAATTGGTGAACAGCTAGATGCAGGCTACAAAATTGCCATTAGAAGACACAATGAAGAGGTCACAAAAAATTTACACATCCTGTCTAGAATAATAGTGTGTGAAATTTTGTGGTGCATTCAAGCAGGCTTTGCGTGGCCATGACGAGAGTGAGAGATCAGATAATCCTGGGATATTGCGTGACTTGGTCCATTTTGTTGCTTCTCTTGATGGACTTTTGAAAGAGTACCTTGAGAATGCCACTGTTTTTAAGGGAACTTCAAAAACTGTGCAGAACGAGCTGTTGGACTGTATGTTGTCTGTTGTGAAGGAGCACATTATCCAAGAAGCACGGAGCAATGATTTTATCTCAATCCAGGCCGACGAGACCACTGATATTGCCACACAGTGCCAACTTGTGCTTGTACTGCGCTACATTGATGCCAAAAGCAACGTACAGGAGAGTTTTTTTGAGTTTATTCCTCTACATTCCACTAATGCGGATTCCATCACTATAGCACTACAAAAGCGTCTTGCTGTCATACTTCCAGGGGATCAGAAGCATAAACTCATCTCCCAAGCATATGATGGAGCCAGCGTGATGAGGGGTGCTACTTCAGGGGTTCAAAAGAAGATTCAAGGAAATGCCCATTACATCCACTGCTATGCACATCAGCTCAATCTGATAAAGCAACAGGCCACTTCTCAAATGCCCAAAGGGAGACTTTTTTTTGCAAACCTTGGAGGATTTGCCAGCTTTTCTGCGAGATCACCCAAGCGCACAGATGTTCTTGATAAAGTAGTTGCCCATAGACTACCAACATCAAGCAGTGTCAAATGGAACTTCTACAGCCGTGCCCTCAATACAGTGTTTGAGCACAGAGAGGACCTCATCCGCTGTTTTCAAACCATGCGAGACTCAGGTGACTTTGACCCTGTTACCATGAGAGAGGCAGCAGGCTTTGCCGTGCTGCTTGAGGATCAGTATTTTAAATATTTTCTGACACTTTCCCACAACATTATGCCGCATGTGGACCTCTATGTCAAACTCCGGAAGAAAGGCATAGATTCAGTCCACATTAAGGGGAGCATCCAGCAGTTACAGCGGGACATACAGAAGATCAGGTAGCAGCTGTATTCCTCCTTTTACATGTGTTGTTATTATTATTATTGTTTTTATTATTATTGCTCATACACTTTGCATAGATTCTATCCCATCCTTGGCTGACCAAAGCAGTCAGGGTGGTTCTCAACCGAAGAAGTGGGGCTCGCTGAATCCAGGAGAACATAAATGCTTTGCAGCCGAGGTGAGTTTTTATTTGCTGCAATATTTATCTTTTTGATAGCTCCCTTATAGATATGAAGATTGGAAAGAAAAATATTTTTATTACAATATTCATATAAAAATGATGTGGCTAAAGGATTTGTTATTCCCTCTAGTGGTTAACATTAGTATTACAGCCTTCATCTGTGTTAGCTGCCTGAGCATCAGAAATGCATGAAACAACATATTTACTAAGAATGTTTTGTCCATGTGTATGGAGTTCTGAGAAATTATGAATTCAAAACCACTGAAACTGATCTCACTTTATAACTTAAAACTGAACATTTTAAAATGACCAGTTTTAAGTTATGAAGGGAGATCAGTTGCAGTGTTTTTGAATCCATAATTTCTCAGAACTCCATACACATGGACAAGACATTCTTAGTAAATATGTCAAGTTTCATGCATTTCTGATGGTCAGGGAGCTAACAGAGATGACATTGACATTTTGTCATCACTACCTAATTTTTGTTTTTATCCTTCACTCTATAGGTCTGTGATACCATACTATTACACACCATGTGACATTTTTCCTTCACAAACCACCTTGTTAGTAGACATGTGCGATTAGTTTCGTACGAATCTCAAATTCATACGAATTTCCCTAAATTCGTACCTTCGGGAGGATACGAAATACGAATTGCCATGCATCCGAATTTTGTACGAAATCCAAACTTTTGTTTACGAATCCCCAGGAGGAAGTCAGCACAGCACAGGGATGGTGGGAACCCCTCATTTAACGAAAATTCGTATTTCGGATAGGAAATTCTTCAACGGAATTTCGTATTTCGGATAAAAACCAAACTTCTATCAGCCTCGACTGTCATATTGAGGTATATTTTTGCCTTTAAATTAATCGTAAAGAACGTTCGTACAAGTTAACGAACCTAACGACAATTCATATTTCGTATGAATTGAAATTGAATTTTGGACAGGAAATACGAAGTACGGATTAATTTTAATACGAACTGTAACGGAACAGAACAAAATAAATTTATTGAGGGCGCCAATGTCTAATTGTTAGTGCCACCTTGCTTCAGGTAGACAGGTTTGAACAGTAAGTAATGGAGTTTCTGGAGGATGCACTGAGTGAGACTTTGAAGGCCTATCCACTGCTCAATAAGAATAGGTTAAAGACTGAGCTTGGTCTCATCTACGCACAGAAGAGTTCAGAAAGTGTAATGGTGCCGTGGACCTATTCCAGCTGTTTGTGGAGAAGAATCTTGCTAATGTATTTAGAGAGACTGTCACTCTGCTAAAGATCCTCATTACCACACCCATGACCACAGCAGAAGCTGAGAGGTGCTTCTCAACCTTAAAAAGGATTAAGACTTTTCTGAGAAATCGCATGACCCAGGAAAGGCTGAATGCATTGGCCATGCTGTCAATGGAAAAGTGAGCAGTGACAGAGATGACTGACTTCAACCAGAAGGTCATTGAGAAATTTACAAGCCAGAAAGAAAGAAGAGCAAAATTTATTTTCAAATAGTTCTACTGGCGCTAATGTAAATGTGACATACATTTGTATTCATTCACCTTTAGCCCCCTTTCACACTTATACGACTTGTCCCACGATTTTGGACTGCAAAATCGCATGACAAGTCATTCTCCATGATTTTGATTGACTATCATTCATACTGGCACGACTTTAAGTCGTGCCGACTTCAAAGTAGTTACTGCACTACTTTTTTTCTGAAGTCGGATCAAAGTCGGATTCCGTATTAACTCCACGCCAATTATTTATTTTTTTAATACGGTATGGGTTCCCCCTTCATGAGCATACCAGGCCCTTTGGTCTGGTATGGATTTTAAGGGTTCCCCCCCAAAATTCATACCAGAACCTTATCCGAGCACCAGCCTGGCTGGTCAGGAAAGGGGGTGGGGATGAGCGAGCGACCCCCGAGCCGTACCAGGCCACATGCCCTCAACATGGGGAGTGGGTGCTTTGAGGCAGGGGGGTCCTGTGCCCCCCATCCCAAAGCACCTTGCCCCCATATTGATGAGGACAAGGGCCCCTTCCCGACAACCCTGGCCATTGGTTGTCGGGGTCTGCTGGAGGGGGGCTTATCGGAATCTGGGAGCCCCCTCTAATAAGGGGGCCCCCAGATCCCAGCCCCCCCACCCTATGGGAATGAGTATGGGGTACATCGTACCCCTACCCATTCACCTGGGGGGAAAAGGGTCAATGTAAAAAAAAAAAAAGACAGGTTTTTAAATTAATTTATTAGGCAGCTCCGGGGGTCTTCTTCCGACTTCTCCTGTGTCTTCTACCGCTCTGCAATTTTTCTCCCGCTCTCCGGTGCCTTCTGCCGGGCTCCTCCGGTATCTTCTTCCAGCTCTTTTACTAGCGTTGGCCCGGTCTTCTGTGTCGTCTTCTTCCCTCTTCTCTTCTTCCGATATTCACATGACGCTCTCTCCCACTGTAAAGCCGTGTGAGCGGTGCGCAACGATTTATATAGGCATGGGGCGTGGTCACCGGGTGAAGGACACAGCTGGACAGATTGAGGTAGAGAGTTCTAGAGAATGGGAGAGGCTCTGTTGAAAAGCATGAGAGGAGAAGACAAGAGCAGTAGAAAGCAGAAGGTCTTGGGAGGAGTGGAGAGGTTGGTTTGGGTGATATTTTCAGACAAGTTTGGTGATGTAGTTTGGGCAGAGTTGTGAATGGCTTAGTATGTTGTTGTTAGTATGTTGTTGAATTTAATACTCTCTGCAATCAGAAGCCAGTGGAGGGATTTGTGGAGAAGGGTGGCAGACACAGAGCGGTTGGTAAGGTAGAGGAGTCTGGCAGCAGCATTCATGATAGACTAAAGGGGAGTAGCCTGCGCCATAGTTGCCAACCCTCCGAAGTAAAATTTACTGGCAGGATGCCAAAAATTTACAAACGGCACCAATTTTTTACTGGCATTGCAAAAAAGTACCTAAAATTACAGTTTTCAGTGCTAAACAGTGCAAATATCAATATTTAAACTATAAACATATATCCAGAGCTATTAGCAATATGTTTAAGTTTAACACAAGTAAAAAAACATATTTCTGCATTGACATGAAGGTCAGGTTACTATAACCCAGCTAGCACAGAGTTCCTCCTTACATCAGAGTCTGCAGGATTCCCCCTTACAGTGAAACAAAACTCTTATGTAAAGGGAAACGCTGCAAATCATGATCTAAGGGGGAACTCTGATGTAGAGGGGGGCTCTGGTGACCAGGGACCACCTTATATCCTTGTTCAAAAGTTTTTATTTTATGTTAAAATAAATTACATGTACAGAATATAAGACATATTATGTGATACCAGAAATAAAAAATAGACATATTGAAGTATGGATGATGCAAAGCAAAGAAGAATTTCAAGATATTCTCGTGGGAATGACAATAAATGGCCTTATATCTTTTAGAATTTAAAAACATTCTTATATCTGAGTTTTAAACATTTTAATCCCAAGAAAATATAAATATGTCTAAAAGAAAATATATGATTTTAAAGTTTTGACCATAACTTCTAAAGTATGTTTATAGTAAGTATTATATAGTAAGGGAAGAACATAAAAGGTATATAGGAGGGGAAGGGGAGGAAATAAGGGACCACCTTATATCAGAGTCCACTTTGTTCTCTTTACATCAGAGTTCCCAATTACATCAGGGTCTGCAGATTGAGTTCCCCCTTGTACTGTAAGGGGGAATCCTGCAGACTCTGATGTAAAGGGAAACGCCAGGAACTCTGATGTGGGGGGCATTTTGGTGACCAGAGACCACCTTCCACACAGGGAATAGAATAAGGTAAGGGGGGTTACTAATATAGGGAGGAAACTTTTATATCAGTGCCCCCTTACATCAGTGACTCCCCCTCAGATTGGCCTGGCGGCACTGTCACTGACCTCCTCTCGGATGCACCGTGCAGGGCTCTGTCAAATGGCTCCAGCTTGGTGGCTCCGGGTTTTATCCTACAGGAAACAGTCAGAGGCTGCAGACATGCTAAAGGAGACGGTCAGAGGCTGCGGACATGCTAAAAGGAGATGGTCAGAGACTGCGGACAAGCTAAAGGAGACCGTCAGAGACTGCGGACATGCTAAAGGAGTCAGTCAGAGATTGCGGACATGCTAAAGGAGACGGTCAGAGACTGCGGACATGCTAAAAGGAGACGGTCAGAGACTGCGGACATGCTAAAGGAGACTGTCAGTGGTTTTCTTAAGATTTTGGACCATCTTGTATATTATTACAATAATTTACAATAATTTTAATTTCCATGAATTATGTATTTCCTCATATATATATTTACTCACTAATCATATATCATTTGGTCACATTAGTGAGAGTTTATTTTATCATTGAACATTTACTATATTTATCCACCATCATTATACATTTTTTTACTTATACACTGATAGTATTTAGTTAAAATTGGAAATGAAAATTATTTTAATAATATATAAGATCGTCCAAAATCCTAAGAAAACCACTGGCTGTTATCTATGTGATGGCCACACAGACAGGCACAGACAACAGTTACCAAACAAAAATGACAGTGATGAGGTTGTACAAAATAAATAATTCATAAAGTGTCTTAATTTAGTGAATAAAATATGACTCATATTCTATTCACTTAATTAAGACACTTTATTAATAATTTGGTAGAATGGCAAGCACTGTTTGCACATTAGGTAAGGACAGGTCACAAGTTGTGTGCACGTTTTAATATTTTACTTACCGGGGCTGCAGCCAGGGTGTGCTCAGTGCTGGCCAGTGGCACTGGTCAGGGCTTTGTGTGTCTGTCCAGGGGGTGAGTCTGACCGGCCAGGTCTGCGCTGTCCATCTCACTCGCAGACGGTGCTGCTGGTGCCATTGCCGCTGGCAGCCCTCGTCGGTGTCCTGTCAAATACTGCCCCCGTCGGATAGTGTCCACTTTGTACTGCGCAAGCGCAGTACACATGACAAGCAGATTACGAAAATATGCGAAGATGAACGGCGCCTGTGCCGTGAGTCCAGGTTCAAGTCCCACCATCCAAGTGGACATATAGTTAGAATAAAAAGAGCCAAGCAAAGCTAGGCTGTGCCCGAAGCGTGGCAAGCGAAGCGAGCGCCCGCGAGGGGCCCTCTAACCATGTGCACCCCTATGTCCAATTGGATGGTGGGGCTTGCACCTGGACTCATGGCACAGGCGGCGTTCATCTTCTGAGATTTTCTGAATCTCTTTGTGCTCCATACTGCGCCTGCGCAGTATGGGATGGACAGTATTCAATAGGCAGACATTTTTGGACAGAAAACCGGCTCAACTGAATTTTCCACTCCATCTCCGAGGCTCCTCCTTCAGCCCGCTTGGGTCCTAGCAATCGTCATCAGCGGGCGTGGGCGGGTCAGGCAATGCAGA
Source organism: Lithobates pipiens (assembly GCF_037356315.1). Taxonomy (NCBI): domain Eukaryota; kingdom Metazoa; phylum Chordata; class Amphibia; order Anura; family Ranidae; genus Lithobates; species Lithobates pipiens. The sequence goes on along the minus strand of NW_027507696.1, from coordinate 22,379,721 downwards.
ATCAGGATTGGATTGTCTTGGGGATTTCTGGAAATGCGTGTGCATGCGCAGTTCTCACCCGATCCAGTCGCAGCCATTTTTACTGGCACTTTTCCCTTACTACGGGCTTTCACGGGCACCGAAAAAAGCCTTTTTTTTTTACGGCTGCCCGTGAATATATTCATGGGCAGTTGGCAACACTGATGTCCAGGAATCTATGGGAATCTGCCCTGGTGGACATCCCACACGTGTCTTCCCAAAGGTAGATCCAGGTTATAGATCTTCATGCTAAGTATGGTGATGCCTCAGCTCAGCTCAAAGTGGCCCCAGGGCAGTCCGGTCCTGCCGATCTGTGTCCTCCGGCTAACAGGTTCCTGACTGATTGCTTTTGGCAGAAGTGGTGCAGGCTTTTTTACAGGACATCAGAGCGGCCTGGAGGGGGGGGGGGTTTCACTGCCTGTAAAAAAGCCTGCACCGCTTCTGCCAGAAGCGATCAGCCAGGAATCTGTCAGCCTAGTCTTCCCCTGCTCCTCACTCGTCACCCAGACTAAATTCTACTCGCAAAATGTGAGCAGGCGAGTGTAATTTTTGAAGGCTGCCTGCAGGATTACTGGATCTTGGACGTGACCCTCTTGAAGTGAATGGATGGGAAACTGACAAACACCGAAGTACCGAAAGGAGACAGTGGGTAATACAATCCTGCATGCCGGTAGCTCTCATCCTAGACCCCTTATACAATCCATACCCTAAGTCAATACCTGCGCATCAGCAGAAATTGTTCAGATGGGGCAACATTTCAGCTTGAAGCAAACAATCTGAAATCACGACTCTTACAATATACTCCATAACATGCCTCAAAAAAGCATTTAAGCAAGTAAGGGATCTAAACCAGACAGGCTCTCCTATTTGGGAGTAAGAAGGGAGTTAGAGACCAACGGGGGACTGAAGCAAATAAAATTATTATCACGAGATACACAAAATAGCATAACAAAATCAAAAAGATCCTAGCCAAACATTGTCAAATCCTACAAATTGATCCATTATTGAGCCCCTTTGTGCCAAAAGAAGCACTAATCACATACAGGAGAACGAGGTCGCTTAAATACCATCTAGTGAAGAGTGAATACACAGGGGAATTTTGGAGAGATCCGTGCAAATGGAAGGGAACTTTCAAATGTGAGGAGTGCAATTGTTGCCAGTATATGCATACAGTCTCCAGCATACGGTGACTTAATGGACAAAAATACAAACCTTTACACTATGCCAACTGCAAGACAGCTGGAGTGGTATATCTACTCAGCTGTCCATGCGGTTGCTTCTATATAGGTAAGACAACTTTGGAATTCCATAAAAGGGCCTATAGGCACATACTTAGCATAAAGACCTGTAACCCGGATCTACCCCTACACATGCAGGGTGTCCACCAGGGTAGATTCCCAGACATCAAATTCCTGATACTAGACTGGATCCACCCCAATGCCAGGGTGGAGACTGGGACAATATTTTCCTTCAAAGGGAGACCAGAGGGATAGTGTCTCTATGTGCAACTCATCCACCTGGGTTAAAAGACTCAGTCAGTTTACATCCATTTTTGGAAGGGTTCACATCAGGATTATGGGAGAGACTTGGCTAATCATGGTGCACATGAGCGGGCGTTCGGCGCGGTATGTAAGACCCTTCCTGCTGTATACACACTGCAGACTTTGTCAGATTGGACGGCGTGCCTCATGGACCCCCTGTACACAGGTATTTACTAATTGCGTTCATCCCTGAAGGTTAGATATCCCTATCAGGGAGGTTCTCTGTAGGTTCGGTGTTAAACAAACAGCAATATAGGTGTTTGTCATGGCATGCTACCAGGATGTTCCATTATATTTACAGCTTAAGGAACGGTAAACAGCATTCCAACACAGTGTCATCACTGAAACTAGGTTACACATTAGCTTTATTTATGCATTGATATTAGCTTTCTGGCAGGGTTTGGCAGTTTAGTTTTACCACCCCTCCCCTTGGTCCTTTGTTTGTTTTTTCTCCCTCCTAGTTATCGTTCCCAGCTGCACATCCCCTTGCTTGAGGGACCATTGACATGTTCCTTTCTTGTGGGCCGTGATACTTCAAATCTCTCGGTTGAACTAGACCTCCACATATGCTATCCACTGTCCACTGTGATTGCAGTGCCATTCACCATATCTCAGTAGGTTGCTTATCTGAACATGAGGTGTGCTATGCTCATTATGTCTGTCAAAATGATGTGTTGCACTATAAACTTTGTTATGTTTTACTTTATTCTTTGTTATCTATTAGGATTTAAATTCTCCTATACAAATACCCCTGATGAAAGGACTTTGAATCTGAAATGCGTTGGGTACCGTAAAGCTTTTCCTGGATTGGCTAAGTGTTTTCTTGAGAGAGATTACTCTATATATGTACTTTTGTATTCTATTGCAAGATATTGTATTATGTGTGTTTGTGTTTGATGTTCATGTCTGTTAGCAATCATTGTGTGATGATTTTTTAGTTTCTTTTTGCATTAATACAATTATTTTTTACTTATTCCATTGGTGATGTTGCCAATTTAAAGTCCCAAATTGGGGGTATCCATACTTTCTCTATATATAAAAACACACTAGTTTTTCTGGTATGGTAAAAACATTTATCTACAGGATAACTATTAGCTGTGCAGTCCACAAATCTGGCTTTTATGGAAGAGTGGCAAGAATAAGAAGTCCTGTTTACAGTTTGCAAAAAGCCATGTGGGGGACACAGCAAACACGTGGAAGAAGGTACTCTGGTCAAATGAGACCAAAATTGAACTTTTTGAGCTAAAACTAACACTGCACATCACCCTGAACATACCATCTCCTCTGTGAAACATTCTGATGGCAGCATCAAGTTGTGGGAATGCTTTTCTTCAGCAGGGACAGGGAAGTTGGTCAGAGTTGATGGGAAGATGGATGGAGCCAAATACAGGGCGATCTTAGAAGAAAACCTGTTAGAGTCTGCAAAAGAATTGAGACTGTGGAGGATGTTCACCTTCCAGCCGCACAACGACCCTAAACATACAGCCAGAGCTACAATGGAATGGTTTAGATCAAAGCACTCATGGGTTAGAATGGCCCAGTCAAAGTCCAGACCTAAATCCCATTGAGCATCTGTGGCTATTTTGCAAAGAAGAACGGACAAAAATGTCACTGTCTAGATTTGCAAAGCTGATAGAGACATACCCGAAATGACTTGCAGCTGCAACTGTAGTGAAAGGTGGTTCTACAAAGTAGAATCCAAATGCATGCCACACTTTTCACATATTTATTTAAAAAAAAAATGTAAAACCATTTATCATTTTCGTTCCACTTTGTGTTGGTCTATCACCGGGGTCTCCAAACTGTGGCCCTGCAGCCAGATGCGGCCCTTTGCTTGCTTTCATCCGGCCCTTAGAGCGGTATTCCATCCACTGAAACCAACCATGGGAGCATCCTTCTGGTTGCTGACACCAACAATGGGGCACTATTCCTCCAACTGACACCATCAAAAGGGCACAATTCTTTCCATTGACACCAACGTTGGGGCATTAGTCCTCCCACTGACACCAAAGATAAGGTATTGTTTACTCCTGCTGGACAACTGGACATTTTCTACTCCCAATGGCCATGGTACGGCCCCCCTTAAGACTGAAGGACAATAAACTGGCCCCTTGTTTAGAAAGTTTGGAGAGCCTTGGTCTATCACATAAAATCCCAATAAATACCATTTACGTTTCTGGTTGTAACATGACAAAATGTGGAAGATTTCAAGGGGTATGAATACTTTTTCAAGGCACTGTATATTTGAACCCTTACCTTGTAAAAAAACATTAAGATTAGAATAGAAACGCAAGGCAGAATGTTTGTGTATTTATAAAAAAAAATTCAATACTTTTTTGTGCTCACAGGACCTTTGTTCTCAGATTCATAGGGGCTTAAGGAGGTGAAGTGGAGACTCCAGGGTAACTTGTCAACAGGAGACAGAGAAACAGCAATACAGTCCGCAGATGGACTCTGGTGGCAAGAAAGCGCCCTGAGGCGATTCAGTTTGCATAGGTAGCGCAAGTCACTCACTCACTCACACTGATCTTCCCAGTGATTAGCTGTGCAGGGGGGCATGTCAGCACAAATCAGACCGATAAATTACAGGCAGGATGTGCTCCCAAGTACAATGCAAAGAAGAAAACTGACCATGCTGGGATGGATGTGCTTCCATGCCCTGGCATAGTCAGTGTGAAATAGGAAAGCAGGGAGACTGTCAGGATCATCAGGTATCACCAGGATCACCAGGCACACTGTGCAAAGGACACTAAAACAAAATATTGCAGTTTCCTGACTGTATTCGTATGAGAACACCGGCGATTGTATTCAGGTAAAGCTTTAGGTGCTCACTGTGCAAAGGACACTAAAACAAAATACTGCAGCTCCCTGACTGTATTTGTATGAGAACACCGGTGATTGTATTCAGGTAAAGCTTTAGGTACACACTGTGCAAAGGACACTAAAACAAAATACTGCAGCTCCCTGCCTGTATTTGTATGAGAACACCGGCAATTGTGTTCGGGTAAAGCTTTAGGTGCACACTGTGCAAAGGACACAGTACACTAAGTGAAAATACTGCAACTCCCTGCCTGTCAGTATATTATGAAGAAAATAACAAGAACGGATCTAGCTAAACTGAATACAGTGTAGAAATATATATACAAGACACCTGGGATGCATATATATCCTCTACACACTGTAACTGAAGCTAACTGACTCACCTGCCTACTCTATCTAACTCAAATTAAATGACACTGTCTCTCTCTATGTCTTTAACCACCGCCGCAACACACTACACAAAGCTGCCACGCAGGTGGCCTTATATAGTGTGGGGCATGTACTAAACCCCCTGAGACATAATTGGCCAAAGCCACTCTGGCTTTGGCCAATTATGGCTCTCCGATTTTTCTGCGCTGTGATCGGTCAAAGCATGCTGGTCTTTGTGCATGCTTGGCCAATCAGCAGCCAGCAATGCACTGAGATGCCGCAGTGAATTATAGGCCATAACGCGCCACATGAATATGGCGTGAACTGCCCATAATGTTTGGAATTTTGGCGAACGACCGAACAGACGACGTTCGAGACGATTATGGGTTCGATTCAAACTCGAAGCTCATCCCTACTCAAGACCCTTGCTATTGCCTTTTCCATGCCAGAATATTCTCTAGGTCTCCCTGCTAGTTAACATTGCCAAAAGACTAATGCCTAGGCATTGGGCAGCGGACAAACCCTTGTCAATCTCTAAAAGGTCTGGACCATATTCAGTATGCCCGAATGCTGGGCTCTGACCTTAGTACCCAATCTACTGTACTTTGGACCAAGATAAAGTGCAATCCAAGCCAGAAAAACCCACTAGAAACATCATAGCACAATCATATACCCACAAGAGCATTCTTAACCACTTCCTGCCTGTAATACATCATATCACGTCATGGACTTTGTTTGGAGATACCAGAATGATGCCTACAGCTACATGCATCATCCCAGGATCTTTTTTTTTTGGCCGGCGATGCTCTGTGATATAAAATAAATCCTAGAGGCTAATTAGGCTGCCCCCACCACCCTCTGGTGCCTCTCCAGCCTCTCCCGTCCCACCGTGGAGCCTGGGACTAAAGCCAGGTAGCCAATGCAACATTGTTTATGCTGGGCTACCTACCTCTCTCTTTCAGAAGCAGGAGAGGCAGGAATGTTTTAGAGGAAGAGAAAAAAAACATCACTTGTGCATTTCAATGAGGAGCATTTTAGCTGAAAAAAAAAGCCAAAACGCCTCTAAACACATGTACACTTATCTTAACCCACCTGTAGCCTTTACATGTGCCTATCACACCCTGGTTTACTATTTACTGTAAATATTTAGGTTTTGATACACGTAGACAGATGTCTGGTTTGCTGTCTATTCTTATGTATTTCTCATATTCAAAATTTTAATAAAATAAAAAATATACGAAACTGAAAAAGGTGAGTCATTAGTGTATTACTACAGTATGATTTGGCTTTCTTTCATGGTTTTCCATTCTCTTCTCAGCAAGTAAGAATTACTCATAGTGCCATTATAGACTGTACACCTGTTATCATAGTAGTTTGTTTCCAGATCTGCTACCTCACTTATATATCTGTCTTCACGAACTATGATTATTATCCTTTGTATAGCCCAGTGAATTCTGCAGTAATGACTCATTTTGGGAAAAAAAGAAAGTAAAACTACAGAAATATAGGCTTGCATAGAATGGTAAAAATAGATAAGAGCTTAGTTTACAAGCTGTACCCTTCTACCATAGCTGCGTAACAGTAACAATTCTTGTATATTCCACATTGTAGCTAGCTACATGTGTTTCAAATCACTCTGTGACAAATGGGTTAAAGTGTACGCATGTTACCCCAATATTTCATATTCCTGGTATGTGTCTATGTTACCATGCACTTGTATAAAAAAGTATCTTGTACTCTTTGCATCACCTCCTTTGTGTGAAATACCTGGTGATCCTGACAGTCTCCCTGCTTTCCTATTTCACACTGACCATGCCAGCGCATGGAAGCACATCCATCCCAGTATGGTCAGTTTTCTTCTTCGCATTGTATTTGGGAGCACATCCTGCCTGTAATTTATCAGTCTGATTTGTGCTGACATGGCCCCCTGCACAACTAATCACTGAGAAGATCAGTGTAGCAGTGTGCTGCTGTTTCTCTGCCTCCTGTTGACAAGTCCCCCTGGAGTGTTCACTTCACCTCTTTAAGCACCTATGAATCTGAGAACAATGGTCCTGTTACCTTATTGATTATTGATTTATAAATACACAAACATTCTGCCTTGCATTTCTATTCTAATCTTAATGGGTTGTTTTACAAGGTAAGGGTTCACATATACAGTTACTTGAAAAAAGTATTCATACCCCTTGAAATTTTCCACATTTTGTCATGTTACAACCAAAAACATAAATGGTATTTATTGGGATTTTAGTGTGCACCTAAAGCTTTACCTGAATACAATTGCCGGTGTTCTCATACAAATACAGGCAGGGAGCTGCAGTATTCTGTTTTAGTGTCCTTTGCACAGTGTGTACCTAAAGCTTTACATGAATACAATTGCCGGTGTTCTCATACTAATACAGGCAGGGAGTTGCAGTATTTTGTTTTAGTGTCCTTTGCACAATGTGCACCTAAAACTTGACATGAATACAATTGCCGGTGTTCTCATACTAATACAGGCAGGGAGCTGCAGTATTTTGTTTTAGTGTCCTTTGCACAGTGTGCACCTAAAGCTTTACCTGAATACAATCGCTGGTGTTCTCATACAAATACAGGCAGGGAGCTGCAGTATTTTGTTTTAGTGTCCTTTGCACAGTATGCACCTAAAGCTTTACCTGAATACAGTCGCCGGTGTTCTCATACAAATACAGTCAGGAAACTGCAGTATTTTGTTTTAGTGTCCTTTGCACAGTGTGCCTGGTGATCCTGGTGATACCTGGTGTCCTTTGCACAGTGTGCACCTAAAGCTGTACCTAATACAATTGCTCTTTGTTTTAGTGTCCTTTGCCCAGTGTGCACCTAAAGCTTTACCTGAATACAATTGCCAGTGTTCTCATACAAATACAGGCAGGGAGCTGCAGTATTTTGTTTTAGTGTCCTTTGCACAGTGTGCACCTAAAGCTTTACCTGAATACAATTGCCGGTGTTCTCATACAAATACAGGCAGAGAGCTGCAGTATTTTGTTTTAGTGTCCTTTGCACAGTATGCACCTAAAGCTTTACATCAGGGTCCCCAGAGAGACTCCTCCTACATTAGGGTCCCCAGAGAGCCTCCCCTTACATCAGGATCCCCAGAGAGCCTCCCCTTACATCAGGGTCCCCAGAGAGCACCCCTTAAATCAGTGTCCTCAGATAGTCTCCCCCTACATCAGGGTCCCCAAAGAGCCTCCCCTTACATTAGGGTCCCCAGAGAGCCTCCCCTTACATCAGGGTTCCCAGAAAGCCCCTCCTTACATCAAGGTTTCCAGAGAGCCCCCCTTACATCAGTGTTCTCAGAGAGCCCCTCCTTACATCAGGGTCCCCAGAGAGCCTCCCTACTTACATTATGGTCCCCAGAGAGCCTCCCCTTACATCAGGATCCCCAGAGGGCCTCCCCTTAAATCAGGGTCCCCAGAGAGCACCCCTTAAATCAGTATCCTCAGAGAGCCTCCCCTTACATTAGGGTCCCCAGAGAGCCTCCCCTCACATCAGGGTCCCCAGAAAGCCCCTCCTTACATCAAGGTTTCCAGAGAGCCCCCCTTACATCAGTGTTCTCTGAGAGACCCTCCTTACATCAGGGTCCCCAGAGAGCCTCCCTACTTACATCAGGGTCCCCAGAGAGTCTCCCCCTGCATCAGGGTCTCCAGAGAGCCTCCCCTTACATCAGGGTCCCCAGAGAGCCTCCACTTACACCAGGGTCCCCAGAGAGCCTCCCAACTTACACCAGGGTCCCCAGAGAGCCTCTCCTTACACCAGGATCCCCAGAGAGCCCCTCCTTACATCAGGGTCCTCAGAGAGCCCCTCCTTACACCAGGGTCCCCAGAGAGCCCCCCCCTTACACCAGGGTCCCCAGAGTGCCCCCCTTACACCAGGGTCCCAAGAGAGCCTCCCCTTACATTAGTGTCCCCAGAGAGCCTTCCCTCTTACATTAGTGTCCCCAGAGAGCCCCTCCTTACACAGGGTCCCCAGAGAGCCCCCTCTTACATCAGTGTCCCCAGAGCCCCCCCTCTTACATCAGTGTCCCCTGAGGGCCCCTTCCTTACATTAGTGTCCCCAGAAAACCCCACTCTTACATCAGGGTCCCCAAACAGCTGACCCCCCCTGCAGAGGTTCCCCTATGTACCTGACTGGTGGAGGTGGGAGGCAGTGATCGGCAGCTCTATGGTGTCCACAGGCAGGGGGATCTAAATGGCCATCCAGAGGTGCAGGGGGGATGCTAGGTCTTGGGCCCCCCCCTACATTGGCAGGGCCCTTCGCAACTTGCGTAGTGTTCGTATAGACAGATCAGCTCTGGCCTAGGCCATCTTTATGTAGAGCACCAATTATTTTTTTCAGATCCTCAGAGAGTTCTTTGCCATGAGGTGCCATGTTGAACTTCCAGTGACCAATATGAGAGAGATCGAGAGTGATATATAAATATCTCGCTGCCCGTGTAGGGGCTGCTAGTAACAGCTGAATCGTCCCTTACTCTACAGGGGCTGCCAATTACCCACATACCAGTCCATTGCTCTGGCTCTAATGAACCAGTCTAGGGGTTGTGTTCTTTTTGGTAATTTATTGCTCAAAGCACTTTAGCAGGAGAGATTGTAGGGAGGTTGGAGTTGGCTAGCCCAGGCTCGAAAGGGGTTAAACATGCCTCTACAGTTCCCAGTCTTTTTGTGCTCTGCCATTTCCACTGTGCTGTAAATAAAATAAGGGGAAGGACCCTGCACAGTGAACAGTCTGCATGGGAATAGGACACAGACAAGCCACTAGACACCATCTCCCTTTTCAGAGGAACCCTGCACTTTATTACGGCACAGTAAAGACACATCTCTAAGTGGGGAAACTGCCCTAAAAAAGGTACCTCGTGTGCAGGGATAGTGACCCCGCACACGAGGTAGGAAGAATACCTGTGGGCATACAACTTGGAGTAGTCGACAAGGCTACACTACCCAGTACCGTCCACCACCCCCCCAATGGGGATAAGGGCATGGGAACCTATAAAACGTTCAATACTTGATTTGATAATTAGAGGACAATCTTCTTGAGCAATAGTGGGTGTTACACAGTCTAAGGGCTCACAGCGTTAGACCATAGGGCAAGTCTTTTAGACATCTAGTTACCTTGTGCTGTGATGCACAACTGCTGATGCCTATTGCAGTTTCCAGGACACTACAAAGGCACACAGGTCAGTTTAGGGTCTTTACTCACAAGTCCACAGGACAGCTTCCACCTTCCAGCTTCCTCCTGACATGGTCCAGTGAGTGGAATGGTGCCTCTGCAGACCAGATCCTTTCTGCAATCAGCTTCTATCAAAGTTCATCAAAGCCCTTAGCCTTGACAATCACTGAGGCCTTTAGAGCAGCTTTACAGTTCATGTGATGCTTAAGGGCAGCAACCCCTCTGATTGCAGCAACCCTCCTGGGGAGAAGGAACCCCACTCTCAGACTATTTATCATAATTTTAGCCCCTTCTGGACACTTATTTCCAGGAATTGGCTGGAAACTTGATAAATATTCAGGATGGTCATTTTGAATCTTCCAACCTTACTTTTGGAAGCTTCTTCCAGAGGCAGGGTTAAGTAGTCAAACTCCCAGCCCGCAAAACCCTGAATGGACCAGGGCAAACTTTCGCTGCTCCCTTGATCATAGAAGGAGCCCACAACAAAATGTACCCAGCATCCTACACTAGGAGGGTGCTACATTTATTTATATATACTGTGTATATATACTGTCAGTGGCGGCTGGTGCTCAAAATTTTTGGGGAATGCAAACAAACTGAAAAATTCTGAAAAAAAAACATTGATTGCAGCCACTGTGCCCCATAAAATGCAGCCACTGTGTCCATTAAATGCAGCCACTGTGCTCATATAACGCAGCCACTGTGCCCATAAAATGCAGCCATTGTACCCATAAAATGCAGCCACTGTGCCCAAAAAATGCAGCCACTGTGCCCATAAAATGCTGCCTCTGTGCCCATAATATGCAGCCTGTGTCCATCATATGTAGCTGTGGGACATGCAGTGGGCTAGGAGATGGCATCCTCTATTCTTTTCTGTCCTCCCGTGCATTTCTTCTTCCGCTAGGCATACAATCGGAGCACCTGTGCCTTCAGCCAATTAGGTGACAGGTATTAGACCCACGCAATGTTCTGCGCTCCAAGTCCACCTTTTTTGAAGCCTATTAGAGCCTATGGCTCTAATCAGATGCTTCAAAAAAACACCTCTGCCGCTGGAATTCAGGCACCTGGCGTCCAAAAAGGGGCCGGATGACTGAATAGGAGGTGGCTACAGCAGCCATGGATAGATTCATGTTATGCATGAATCTATCCATTTTACTTAGAGGGGGGTGGCGTGACAGAGGGGGCAGCACTTGTGCGCCCTTAATGGACGCACCGCCACTGTATACTGTGCAAACATTTAAGGCAGATATGAAAATGCTGTAAAGTAAGAATGCTTTTAAAAATATTCTGTATATAATAATTGTTTATTTTTAGCAATTTACAAAATGCAAAGTTAGCGAACAGAAGAAAAACCGAAATCAAATCAATATTTGGTGTGAATACCCTTTATCTTTAAACCAGCATCAATTCTTCTCAGTTCTTGCACACAGTTTTTTTGAAGGAACTCGGCAGGTAGGTTGTTCCAAACTTCTTGGAGAACAATCTACAGATCTCCTCTAAGCTGCTTCAAATCCTTCTGTGTCTTCATGTAATCCCTGACAGACTTGATGATGCTGAGATCAGGGCTCTGTTGAGGCCAAACCATTACTTCCAGAACTCCTTGTTCTTCTTTGTGCTGAAGATAGTTCTTAATGACATTGGCTGTATGTTTGGGGTCATTGTTCTGCTGCAGAATAAATTTGGCGCCAGTCACATGCCTTCATGATGGTATGGCATTATGGATAAGTATATGTCTGTATTTCTTAGTATTGAGGAAACCATTGCTTAGGCAATGTTGAGGACCATAGAAGCAGTGGTCAGCCAAGGAAGCCTAATGCAGCAGATGAAAGACACATCTTGTTTACTTCCCTTTGACATCAGAAGATTTCTAGCAGTGCCATTAGCACAGGACTGGCGGAAACCAGTTGGACCAAAGTACACCCATCTACTATCCATAGAAGCCTGGCCAAAAGTTGTCTTCATTGAAGAACTGCAGTCAAAAAGCCATACCTCTGATGTGGAAACAAGGCTAGGTGACTCAACTAGGCACAAAAACATAGGAACTGGGGTGCAAAAAATTGCAGCAGGTGCTCTGGACTGATGAGTCAAAATTTGAAATATTTGACTGTAGTAGGAGAAACTTTGTTCAATGAAGGGCTGAAGTTTGGGACTGCAAATGGAGTTGGAGATTTGGTCAGGAACATTAATGTCCTCAATGTTGAGAAATACAGGCAGATACTTATCCATCATGCCATTACACCACGGAGGGAGGTGATTGGCCTTAAATTTGTTCTGCAGCAGGACAACCCCAAACATACTGCCAATGCCATTAAGAACTATTTTCAGCGTAAAGAAGAAAAAGTCCTGGCAGTGATGTTTTTGCCCCCACAGAGCCCTGATCTCGAAATCATCAAGTCTTTCTGGGATTACATGAGGACACAGAAGGATTTGAGGCAGCCTACATCCACAGAAGATCTGTAATACATTCTCCAAGATGTTTAAAATAACTTGCCTGCCAAATTCCTTCACAAACTGTGTATATGGTTATTTTTTGAAAAATAAAGTCTGTTTTGCTTTTACTAACAGGGCCCTATGGTGACCCAAACTCCCCAAATATCACAATATACAGTATATGCAATAATGCATTTAATAATTGCCATTAAATTTGTTATTTTTAGCTATGTGACTTATTTTCAACTCTCATTGGTCCTTACTAAAAAAAAACTGTTGTTATGGCAAATCACAATCACTATAGCCCTGCAAGGGGTCTGTCACTGGAACCATAGAATAGGAAGAGAGACAATAGACATGTAGTCAATATTGTGAATATTATTAAATCTAATAGTATATACAGTATATATACAGAATATAATGAATATTATATATTTTATATATAATATACATTTGTTACTATAACCAGTTGAAATGCCAGATCATGTTTCAAAATGTAGTTTTTTTACGGGGGCTTTGTAAAAATAAACCAAAGTGCAATTTGCATATTAATCAGATACATGCAGTATGCATGTCTATATTCTCAGTGAAGCCTTAAGGATAGGTTTGTAATAAGCATGCTCTTTTGAGATTTGCAGAAGTTATCTTTGTACAATGAAACATGTCAATTATTAATTGCATATAGAAATGTTGGATCACTACTAAGCAGTAGAGGTTGAAGTTGATGATATTGTAACATGGGGATCTGGCAGATGCTGGAATGCATTCAGATTTGTAATATGTATTTTATTAGTAAGTTTTTACTTGTGTGTGAAGGACATGAGTTGGGAAAAGGTTAGCCCTGGCGTTTCGGGATTCTGGTGGTGATATCTCACTGTCACAGTTCTTATGTAATAAAAAACAAATTCAACTTACAAATTGTGACTCCCTTGTAATTGTCGTGACAGGTGAGGGTACTTAGGGAACATTGTTCCTAATTTTTACTGACAGTCTACTGACTGGAATGGTACCAGCTGATTGGAGAAAAGCCAATGTAGCACCAATATTTAAAAAGGGCCCAAAATACATCTCTGGGAATTACAGAGCAGTTAGCCTAACATCAATAGTATACAAGCTCTTGAAGGGGATGATAAGGGACTATATACACAATTTTAGAAATGAGAACGGTATCATTAGCAGTAATCAGCTTGGATTTATGAAGAATCGTTCTTGCCAAACCAATCTATTAACCTTCTATGAGGAGGTGAGTTGCCATCTAGATAAATGAAGGCCCATAGACGTGGTCTGGATTTTGCAAAAGCATTTGACACAGTTCTCCATTGTACGTTTACTGTACAAAAGAAGGTTCATTGGCATAGACCATAGGGTGAGTACATGGATTGAAAACAACCTGGAAGATGGGGTAAACAGTTAAATCTCTGTATTTGCGGACGATAATAAGCTAAGCAGGGCAATAACTTCTCCACCGGATGCGGAAACCTTGCAAAAAGATCTGAACAAATTATTCGGGTGGGCAACTACATGGCAAATGAGGTTTAATGTAGAAAATTTTAAAATAATCCATTTGGAGGGCATGACTACGGAATGCACGAGTGAATGTTCTCTCTGAGCTCCGTGAGACCCGCACTTTTACAAGCCTTAACAGCGGCTTCCCAGGGGGGATAACCACACCAAAAGATGTCACCGAAGCCCAAGACATCATTGCAGCCTCAGTGGACACAGCGGAATTGGTCCGAATCGCTGGACAGCTTTTTTGGGACCCGCAGAGAACTGGCAAGTACAGCCAAGATGGCGCCCTGCACCTACGCTGCCAGGGCTGCCTCCCCCATCAGCTCCCCACACATGCCTGAGCTGTCTCTGCCTCCCCGCTCCTCTCCCTCTGGCTCTGACAATATTGAAGGCCCCACAAATGGAGGCGATCCCTGGGGGGACAAAGACATTCAATCCCACATCCTATCTCTCCCCACAAAGGCAGACTTGGAGCGGTTTGCTCACAGAGTGGAGAAGGCCCTGAGACAGGACATTGAGGATGTGCAGACAGACACAGCACACATTTGGGGTAGAGTAGAGACCCTAGAGACACAATGGGATGAGACTGCCCTTACCCTGCAAGCTCTTACTGACCACTGCAAAATGCAAGCTTTCAGACTTGAGGCCCTGCTAGATCTTATGGACGATTTTGAAAACAGGAGCTGCAGGGTTAACATCCGCATTAGAGGCCTCCCTGAAGCAACAGGCCCGAGGGATATCATACCCACCCTGCAAGGGGTCTTCAAGCAAATACTAGGCCGACAGGCACCCGAGCACATTGAAATAGACCGGCCCACAGAGCCCTGCGGCCCCCCTCTGATGATCCAGATAAGCCCAGAGACATTATCTGTAATCTGAATAAATACTCGCTTAAAGAACACATCATGAATCAAGTCAGAGGAGTCAGACATGTGGATTTTGATGGCGCCAAATTAACCTTCTTCCTGGATCTCTTCAGACGCACACTAATGCAACACTGTGCTCTTAAGCCATTGCTGGCAGCTTTACAAGATGCTCAACTGCCCTACAGGTGGGGCTTCCCATTCAGCCTCTCTGCTACTAAGGATGGCAAGCAATCTACCCTGCAAAACAAAGCTGACCTACTCGGCTTCCTAGAATCCCTTGGACTGCCTCGGGTGGACATCCCAGACTGGAGGGCATCAGTAGACATACCTCTTCCCACATGCCCTGAACCGTGCCAACCAGGACATCGCAGGGGCTGACGTGGATCCAGAAGGGGCCCCTCTGGACACACACCGCCATCTCACTCTCCACAGAAGGAGGCTTGAACTTCTGTCCCCTCCACTGATGGCTCCAGAGGTGTTTACAGACATTATTTGACCCCCCCCCCAGCTGCTCTATCACCTTTCTGCCCCATGTTTGTGGGTAGCTTAAGCACTTCATACTGGCCGCGGGTTCTCCAGCAGACTTGCTCCTAGTGCCTTACAACTTCCCCCCAATAGGACAACTTCTTGGAGTTATGCTCCCTTTTTGGGGACTGTCTCTGCTCGCTGGCCTCCACCGTCCCCTCATCATGGGGGGGGGGGGTGGAGGCTCCCGACCAGGGGCAAAGCTACACCACTAAGTTGTGCCCTTTGGGCCTTTTGTTTTTTTCAATGTTTTTGTTTTCAATGTTTTCTATGTTCTATGTCTTTTACATCTGCTATAATCGTGGTTTGTTTTTTAGGCGCCTGCTCATGCTTACTGTGCTCCTCATGCTCCTTGCTGCGGGCTTGAATGTGCTGTTGGTCTCATCTCCCTCCTGACGCCGGTCTGCTGGCTCCGCTCTATAACCTCTTACCGTGGTAGCCTTAAAAGTCGTATCCTATAATGTGTGTGTATAAATTAGTGCTGCGCTTAAAGGCACCTATTTAAATAGGTGAAAAAAATTGTGCATTTCTGACAGACAAACAAGTGAATGGAAAGTCCATGAAATATTTAAGAACAGTCCCAAAATGAATCACTCTGGTGCATCTAGAGCTTAGTTAAAAGTCCTCAGATGGCATTCAAGGTTAGATATCTTGTCACGTTCTCAGACTTCAAAGGCTCTTGAAAATGGGTTATAGGCAAGTAGAGAAAGTAGATACTCTTACCAGATGGGTTGGACACATCCACCGTATAGTAGTGTGTCTTGCGAGCTTATGGGGGGGCTCCAGCCACTCACCCCAGTGCACCGACCAGATGTTATTTTCCTCTCAGGGTTCCTTACGGTATCCAGATGGGGAAGATGAGTAGGGTTTCCGTACCATAAACTACTGTAGAGCTTGGTGCCAGAAGTCTCGTGAGGGTTCACCATAAAAGGGACAAAGCATAAAAAACGCCTCGCATGGTGAAGTACAACCAATGATGGTTTATTGAAAAAATTCTGATAGACAGAACTTAAAATATAAAATCACGTGATACATAAAAATAGAAAAGAAAAACAATAGCAATGTGGGGAGCAAACAAGTGCTGGCCCTACGCGTTTTGACCTCTAAGTCATCAACAGGGGCATAGCCTGGCAAGTTCACGCTTGCAGCTGTGTATGCCCCAAAGAGCAAACTGCTTACCTTCCTGGACTCTACCTTGGAGTCCCTGTCAGCCTTCTGGGAGGGCCAGCTCATCCTGGGGGGAGACTTTAATGTTAGCCCCAACTCACACATAGATACATCCTCAGGCCACTCAGCTCATTCATTTGCCTTTCTGAAGCATTTTAAGAAGTCCCTGCAGGCGCACCATTTGGTCGACTGCTGGAGACTGCTCCACCCGACAGAGAGGGACTACGGCTATTTTTCAACCACTCACAACACTGAGACCACCACCTGTGGAAGAGAATTCCACATCCTTGCTGCTCTTACAGTAAAGAACCCTCTATCTATTTTAAAGTTAAACCTCTTTTCTTTTAATTTTAATGAGTGGCCACGAGTCTTGTTAAACTCCCTTCTGCGAAAAAGTTTTATCCCTATTGTGGGGTCACCAGTATGGTATTTGTATATTGAAATCATATCCCCTCTCAAGCGTTTTTTCTCCAGAGAGAATAAGTTCAGTGCTCTCAAACTTTCCTCATAACTAATATCCTCCAGATCCTTTATTAGCTTTGTTGGCCTTCTTTGTACTCGCTCCATTTCCAGTACATCCTTCCTGAGGACTGGTGCTCAGAACTGGACAGTATACTCTAGGTGCAGCCAGACCAGAGTCTTGTAGAGCGGGAGAATTATAGTTTTATCTCTGGAGTTGATCCCCTTTTTAATGCATGTCAATATTCTGTTTGCTTTGTTAGCAGCAGCTTCATTGCTGAGCCTATCATCTACAAGAACCCCCAGGTCCTTTTCCATCCTAGATTCCCCCAGAGGTTCTCCCCCCACTGTATAGATTGCATTCATATTTTTGCCACCCAAATGTATTATTTTACATTTTTCTACATTGAACCTCATTTGCCATGTAGTTGCCCACCCCATTAATTTGTTCAGATCTTTTTGCAAGGTTTCCACATCCTGCGGAGAAGTTATTGCCCTGCTTAGCTTAGTATCGTGTGCAAATACAGAGATTCAACAGTTTACCCCATCCTCCAGGTCATTTATGAACAAATTAATTAATTAATGTTAGGTTTCCCAAGTCTAATTTTAATTTTGTCCTCTGTTAACCATGGAGGTGCTTCCTGTGATGTGTCATGAGAATAAACACTGCAGTTTTGGTTACTGAAGCCCCCAATTCCCTTGTGAAGACTGAAGAGAATAATAAATTCAATACCTTCGCCATTTCCCCATCCTTTGTAACCAGATGTCCTACCTCATTCTTTATGGAGCCGATATGGTCTGTCCTCCCTTTTTTACTGTTTACATACTTAAAGAATTTCTTGGGATCTTTTTTGCTCACCTTTCATGTTCTATCTTAGCCATCCTTATTGCACCCTTACATTTCTTGTTGCATTCTTTATAAAGTCTGAATGCTGATGATGATCCCTCAACCTTGTATTTTTTGAAGGCCTTCTCCTTTGGTTTTATATGCATTTTTACATTAAAGTTAAGCCATCCAGGACTTTTGTTCACTATTTTAAATGTATTATCCAATGGGATGCATTGGCTAATGCCCTTATTTAATATGCTCTTATCATCTCATCTCATCTCTCCTCCGTGTTTTTTGTTTCTAAGATTTTATCCCAATTTATGTCTTCTAGCAAGGTTCGTAGTTTAGGGATGTCAGCTCTTTTGAAATTCAGTGTCTTTGTATTCCCCTGTTTCCTATTTGTGCGATTTATACTGAAGCCAATTGACCTGTGATCGCTGTTACCTAAATTGCCCCATATTTCCACATCCGTGATCAGGTCTGTATTAATTGTAATCAGTAGATCCAGTAACGCTTTATTTCTAGTTGTTGCGTCTACCATCTGACCCATAAAATTGTCCTGCAAGACATTTAGGAACTGGCTGGTCTTAGATGAATGTGCGGTTCCCTCCGCCCAGTCTGTGTCTGGATAGTTAAAATCCTCCATTATGATAACACTTCCCATCCTTGCTGCTAATCCAAATTGTGATAGGAGATCTGTCTCCCCTTCCTCCCTCAGGTTAGGAGGCCTATAGCATACACCCAGTATTATTTTCCCCTTAGCGTCATCCCTTTGGAGCTCTACCCATAAGGATTCCACCTCCTCCCTAGTTCCCTTAGTGATGCCATCTCTCACATTCACTTGTACATTAATCTTGATATATAGGCATACCCCTCCCCCTTTTTTACCCTCTCTATCCTTGCGATAAAGGGTATACCCTTGAATGTTTGCCAGCCAATCATGAGAGCTGTTGAACCAGGTCTCTGATATTTACACTAAACCCAAATCCTCCTCGGACAACAGTATCTCTAGTTCACCCATCTTGTCCACCAGGCTCCTGGCATTTGTGAACATGCCACGTAGTTTTGACCAGTCGCATATTATCTTCTTATTGGGTGTTCCGAGATTGCAACTAGGACTTGCTACTAAACTTACCTTGGGTTTATGTGCTTTGGTCAACCTACCACTAATGCCCCCAATACTACCGTCTGGAATATCAAGCAAGTATTTTGTTTTACAGTGATGTACAATGAGTTATAACTTACAATGCATGTATAGCTGATTCCTGAAAATAGGTAAACTCTCATAGCTTCAAAACAACATGTAAACCTTTTTTCAACATATAAAGAAAATGAAACAGTACCTTATGTCACCAAATCAGGTGGGAGAGGTATAAGCCCAATACTGGGAGGTGTACAATATGTGGTGGGCAAAGTCTCCAAGGAATAAGGACAATGTGAGTGACTGAAAGGGAGGCTTCTTCCTTTGCAATAAAAGACTGAGGAGGACCCCCAGCTATCAGGAGAGCAAATGTGAAACCTTGGACTTAATGCAAAATGAATGCAAGAGGGAAGAAAAGTAAAGAATTAGGGAAACAGAGAGAGAAGAAAAAGAAGATGGGTTGGAGCTGTGCTAGGACTGATCCCCACCCTCAAGGCCAGCCCCCAAATGATAAAGTAGAGCAGATAAAAGTAACTAAATCAGATCATTAGGAATTTTTTTTTTTTTGTTGTGTTACATAAAATGGCATTTCATTAATTACCACAACATCTTTTGTCTGACCTGTGCTATGGTCAGGACCCCTGATTTCCAAGCCTTAGCCAAGGTTTGTTTAGCTGCTGTGAATATAAAAGATATCAACTTAAATTCATTAGAAGTGTACAAAGATGGTTTTAGGTTAAGCAGGGCCCCCTAAAGGTTCTCAGAAATACTGTTCCCTGAAACTGTATATGTCAGCTGATAAACCCTTGTCCAAAATGTGTTGATTCTTGGACAATTCCACAACACATGCACCAAAGTGCCAGCCATACCACAGCCTCTAAAGCAATGATCAGAGGCACCTTGCATACATTTTGCTATTTGGGAAGGTACCATAATTAGCCTCCAAGAAGGAAAAATGTATGGATCCATTTGCAATGTTGTCCCATATTTTGAACC
Organism: Lithobates pipiens; assembly: GCF_037356315.1. Classification (NCBI taxonomy): domain Eukaryota; kingdom Metazoa; phylum Chordata; class Amphibia; order Anura; family Ranidae; genus Lithobates; species Lithobates pipiens. The sequence continues at coordinate 22,359,870 of NW_027507696.1, read as the reverse complement.
ACTGATGCGGGTTCCCCGGGTCCCTTTCCCATTGTGTAATGTAAGGTGGGAAGTCTCGCCCTATCGACATAAAAACTATTTTATCATTTAAGAATGAGCTTCGAGGGCTTTGTACCCAGGCCTATATGAAGGGACTGATTGATAAAGATACCTTGGAATATCTAATCAATCCACACCCAAAAAACCCCACGTTCTAGACCTTACCCAAGGTTCACAAAAATCGGACTTATCCATCTGAAAGACCAATTATCTCTGGCATCAGATCACTATCTGAAAGTGCAATTATATATGTGTATACCTTCCTTCTTCCACACGTAATGGGCCTCCCTTTCTTTATCAAGGATACACCTGATCTGCTTAGACATATGGAGGCTCCTTATTGTCCCTTCGGTTGCCCTGCTCATTGCTACTGACATCGAATCTCTGTATTCGAGTATCCCCCACGAGCAGGGCGTCTGAATGGTGGAGTCCTTCCTCATGGAGGAGGATAGACATCCCTGGCCACTAAACCATTTTGTGCTTTATTTGCTCACTTTTATTTTGCCGAAAAACTATTTTGTATTTATGGACCAATTGTTACTGCAGGTACAGGGAGTAGCCATGAGCATATGTTGCGCTCCATCCGACACATTTGTGTGCTGGCTCCCCTGTATCCTGTGTTGGTTCAGATACATTGATGGCCTTCTGGTCATCAGCACCAGTACAGAGACAGATTTAAATATATTCCTGGATTGGTTGAAAGTTACTTCTTACAACTTGAGATTCACCCACACGGTGAGTGAGTCACAGATATCCTATATTGAGCTTAATATTTCTATTGATACAGAGGGATATATTCAATCAGACCTATATCGCAAGCTGAGTGGCAACACTCTACTCTATGCCAGCTGCTCGCACCCGAGCTCACCGATATGGAGTATTCTGTATGCCCATTACCTCTGTCTGTTGAGACCTGTACCTCTGATCTAGACTTTAAAAGACAGACAGCTTCATTATTCCAGAGGTTGTTAGCAAGAGGCTACTCACGTACACCCCTGAGACATTCTTATAATGTCTTATACAAAAACGAGAGGGTCTCTATTGTATAATACTTCATCTAAATGTAGTCCCCAAACTGTTAGCCTGGTTAATAAGTTCTCCAACAAATTAACCGCAATTGCGATTGCTGATCGCCAAAAATTGGCATTTCCTCACTGAGGATCACTCTATCTCTAAATATGTAAGACATACTCCAGAATAGATACTTAGACAAGCTAATACATTAAGAGAACAACTAACTTCTAGCCACTATGTACAGCAGAAAGAGGTTAACTCTTTACCACAAAGCACGTACTGTTGTGACAGTTATCCATGTTGCCACGGGTGAAGGAAAGCCCGGGTATTCAATTATTGATAATTGAATCATATATATATGTATTTCTGATGTGGAGTATTCTACATCGGAAAGACTAAACGCAAATTTAGACAGAGAATTAGTGACCACATCTATTTTTCAGGCGGAGGTAAGATCATCACGCCTGTTACTAGACATATAGGCCTATACCATAAAAATCATACTGAAATGGTATCCTTTTTTGTCACTGAAGTAATCTCAATGAATCCTAGGGGAGATAATTGAGATAAACTCATACTTCAACATGAAACACTCTGGATAGAGCGCCACAACATTATGATTCCTCCTGGCCTAAATGAGACCAACTCATATAAGCCGTTTTTATAAAACTATGTTGGTAATGTTGGCTGGAACTTCTTAGGGTTCTTCCTCCCCCCTCCTGCTTTTTCTCTTTCTCTCCCTCCTCTCCCCTTTATCTTTCTCCTTTTATTTATTTTCCTAAATGTTGTTTTTCTTTTTTACCTTTTTCTTCGTCTTTTAAAAATTCTATTCGGTAACTCTTATGCTGCGTACACACGATCGGACTATCTGGCGGACTTAGTCCGGCAGAAAAAACGCCGGACTTTGAAGCAGAGGTCCGCCGGACTTTCGGAACGAGCGGACCTGCCCACACACAACCGGGCTTTTCCGGCGGACTAGGTGCGGCGTACAAACCGCCGGACTTTTGAAATGAACGGACTTGCCCACACACAGAGGGAAGTCTGTTCATTTTGAACGTAGCTCCAGGTAGACGGGACTAGCGAAGGAAGTCAATGTCGCCGCCTTTGGCGGCGAGATTGACACCTCGCTGGCCCCATCAGCTGGTATGGACTACGCCAAAAAACAGCGTGGGTGTCCCCCCCAAAGTCCATATCAGACCCTTATCCAAGCACGCAGCCCGGCCGGTCAGGAAAGGGGGTGGGGACGAGCGTGCGCCCCCCTCCTCAACATGGGGAAGAGGGGCACCTTGTCCCCATGTTGATGAGGACAAGGGCATCTTTCCGACAACCCTGGCCATTGGTTGTCGGGGTCCGCGGGCAGGGGACTTATCGGAATCCGGGAGCCCTCTTTAATAAGGAGCCCCCAGATACCAACCCCCCACCCTATGTGAATGAGTATTGGGGTACCATGTACCCATACCCATTCAACTGGTGAAAAAAGTGTAAAGAAAAAAACACAACACATGTTTTTAAAATAATTTATTGCACAGAAGATCGGGCCACCACTAGTAAAAGAGCAGGAAGAAGAAAGCGGAGGCCCGCCAAGAAGAACCGAAGAGAGGGACAAGACCCCTGAAGAGGGGGACAAGACCCCCTGAAGTTGTAAGAAGAGGCAGCGGCGGCAACAGAAGACCGGGCCACTGCTAGTAAAAGAGCTAAAAGAAGAAAGCAGAGGCCCGGCAAGAAGACCCGAAGAGGGGGACAAGACTCCCGAAGTCAGAAGAAGAACCCCGTATGGCGGTGGCGATGATGAAGAAGAAAGCTGGGCTCGTCCGCTAGTAAAAGAGCTAGCAGAAGATAGCAGAGGAGTCCAGCGAGAAGACCCCCCAAGACGGAAGACCACCGGAGCTGTGCAATAAATTATTTTAAAAACGTGTTGTGTTTTTTTCTTTACACTTTTTTTCACCAGGTGAATGGGTAGGGGTACATGGTACCCCAATACTCATTCACATAAGGTGGGGGTCAGTATCCGGGGCCCCCTTATTAAAGGGGGCACCCGCATTCTGATAAGCCCCCCACCCGCAGACCCCGACAACCAACGGCCAGGGTTGTCGGGAAGAGGCCCTTGTCCTCATCAACACGAGGACAATGTGCTTTGGGGTGGGGGGGACGCAGGGCCCCCCCTTCCGCAAAGCACCCCACATGTTGAGGGCATGAGGCCTGGTACTTCTCAGGGGGGGAGGCACTCGCTCGTCCCCACTCCCTTTCCTGACCGGCCGGGCTGCGTGCTCGGATAAGGATCTGATATGGACTTTGGGGGGACCCCCACACCGTTTTTTCGGCGTATGGCTTCCCCTTTTAATCCATACCAGGAGACGGGGCCAGCGAGGTGTCAATCTCACCGCCGAAGGCAGCAACATTGACTTCCTTCGCTAGTCCCGTCTACCTGGAGCCACGTTCAAAATGAACGGACTTGTGTGGGCTGATTGTCCGGCGGACTCTGGTCTGCCGGACCAAGTCTGCCGGATAGTCTGATCATGTGTACGCGACATTAGATATAATTAAACAGTTACTGATGATATGTATTTCATATATTAAATGTTATGTTCTGTTACTTTATTTTATCTTATTGTTTTTGTATTAAAGGGTTTGAAAACCCTTGTTTTTTTTTTAAAATAACAAACATATTATGATATCATAAATATTAGTGGCCCAATCATCGTCTTCTGGAGTCCCCCAATGGCACTCGCAGCTCCTCCCAGTAAACCCCCTAGGAGAACCACTCTCCCTGGGGGGTTACAGTGTGGGTGAGCTCCTGAGTCCAGAATTTGCAACCATAAACACAGAATGCCGGACTTGGCCCCAACCCCGGCACCCATGACATTGGATTTGATTGACAGCAGCGGAAGCCAATGGCTGCGCTGCTATCAATATATCTATTCAAGAGCCGAGAACCCCAGCCAGAGAGGTAGAGCGCATCTCCACCATGGGAATGAATGGGCTCAGGTAACTAAAATTGGGGGCTGCTCAGTGACAGAAGTTTTTTCACCCTAATGCATAGGATGCATTAAGGTCGAAAAAAACAGGATCCATCATGGAGCACATTTCCATCCTGATCCACTAGGGGGCTCCCTGTGTATGTTTAGTTTCTAGCTTGGGTTTGCCCTTTTCCTTCATGGCTCCCCCGGACTCCCTGCCCTCAGGATGTTGGTTTTGCATGGCAGCCGGGTTTTTGGCTTCTCCCAGCTGGTTTGATGCATGCGCACTTCGGGTCCGATGATGTCATAAGGTACAGTGTATACAGATATATCCCTCTATATGATTCATTAATTATTTTGTCATGGGTTCATTATTTATGTATTTATGTATGTTCTCTTTTAGACCCTATACATTTTTATAGAGACCCATGTAACTGGATTTTTGAGTTTCCTTGGCCTAGCTAAGACTTTGGTATGAATAACTACTGTCTACGTGATTAATTAATATGGCTAAATACATTTTTCTAAATAAAAAAATTCCTTATTTTCTCATTAGACCTTTATTGGTGTCCTGGTGTAAGGGGCTCCCTTGCTCTCAGGGATGCTCCATCCTCCTTTTGGGCCACCTGCATAACTGCATCTTTGCTGTTGATTAATATACATGATTAATGAATATTTTTCTTTATTTTTAGTAATATGATAATCGCTCTATAAAGCCTTGTGGATGTGTACTATAAAGCTTCTGAAGAAGTGGTAGACTTCATCCATGAAACATGTAGAGCAATCCATACACAAATGTTAGTACTGTTCTAGATGTCACAACAGTGTGACTGTAGAGGTAATGTTTCTTAATTGCAATATGCCTTTGGACAGAGAGTTACTATGACAATCATGTTCAAAAGAGTTAAGGGCAAGTGGCAAATCTGTGTTTCAGGTTCAGTTTCACAAAATTGCATATTTTAAGATAGCAGACAAATTCAATATAGGGGATTTTGTGGGAAGCTTGCAAGGCATTAAAACTTAACATATCTTTCAGCGTTAACAAATCATATATCCAAAGAAAGCCTGACGCTGCCAACAAATGAAATCTCCTGGGTACTTCTTGCCTTGGCACAGAAGAAGGTCTGAGAAGCAGAGCCAGGGCTGTTTTAAATTCAGAATTGTGACACTGAGAGATAAACAACCAACAATGGGGGAGGGATTGTACTGGGTGTGAACACAATATGGTCTGTCCAAATAGACCAAATAGCAAAAAAGCACCTGGTGCCAAAGGCTTGGTGGAAGGAACCCCTTAGGGTCTTTAATAGTCAATCCTAAGCAAGGAGTATAAAGAGTAAAAATAGTTTTATTTATTAAACATTGATAAACGTATACATGTAAAACATGTCCATGTAAGAACAATATACCAGTACCCAGAATAATGCAGTTGTATGAACTAGTCACTGTCCTATAAGAGTGGACTAGTGGCGGTCAATACAGCATACAACACCTTACATGTTACGGACTGAAAGTCCTTCTTCAGAGGTTTTGTCATAAATTCACATGGGTAAAGAGTCTCCACAACGAGAGTATACAAAATTGGCATAAAGTAACAAACATCAGTATTATGACAATTTCATTATTACTGTGCAAAGAGTTAGCATGACAAGTATTGTCAGTTAGAACATTGATAACTTACATTGTAAACATTTCAGGCAGAGCATGTCTGAAAGGAATAAACTAATAGGGATGAGCCGAACACACCCTGGTTCGGTTCATGGCAGAACATGCGGAAAGACCAGAAATTTGTGCGAACATGCAAACCTTGTTAAAGTCTATGGCACTTGAACATGAAAAATCAAAAATGCTAATTTTAAAGGCTAATATGCAAGTTATTGTCATAAAAAGTGTTTGGGGACCCGGGTCCTGCCCCAGGGGACATGAATCAATGCAAAAAAAAGTTTTAAAAACAACCGTTTTTTTGGAAGCAGTGATTTTAATAATGGTTAAAGTGAAACAATAAAAGTGAAGTATCCCTTTTAAATATCGTGCCTGGGGGGGTGTCTATAGTATGCCTGTAAAGTGTTGCCTTTTTTTCCATGCTTAGAACAGTCCCTGCACAAAATGACATTTCTAAGGGAGTAAAAGTCATTTAAAACTGCTTGCGGCTGTAATGAAATGTTGCCCCCCCCCCCCCCCCGAACTCATTACCAGGCCCCTTGGGTCTGGTGTGGATATTAAGGTGAACCCTGCACCCACATTTAAAAAAAAAGGCGTGGGGACCCAAGGCCCTATATACTCTGAACAGCAGCAGTATACAGGCGGTCCCTGGGTTTAACAAAAAAAAGCTAGGGACTGTAGGTTTGTTCTTAAGTTTAATCTGTTTGTAAATTGGAACAGGTACATTTTGTAAGTGTAGCTCCAGCCAAACAAATAAATTTTTAAGCTTTTTGGATAACATAGGGAAGGGTTATCATCATCCCTGTAACATTTGTTTTGCTGTCTGTGCCCCTGTTCAGAAGATTTCACCTCACTTTCTGTCCCAATGAGAATTGGATTTTGAAAATTTTGGGTTGTTGTAGAAACAAGGTTTGGTGATAAAGCATCAGTGGAGACACCTTTTTTCCATATTAACTCTTACAGGAGAGAATTTCCCTTCATTGGGGTGGATTTCCTCTTGCTTCCTGTTGTCTCCCTCCGTTAGTAAGTAAGAGTCATTTGTAAGTCGAATGTTTGAAAATAGGGGACCGTCTGTATATACTATACGGTAGGGATGAGCCGAACACCCCCTGGTTCGGTTTGCACCAGAACTTTCGAACGGACCGAAAATTCGTACGCACTTTAGAACCCCATTGAAGTCTATGGGACTCGAACATTCAAAATAAAAAGTGCTAATTTTAATGGCTAATATGCAAGATATTGTCCTAAAAAGCATTTGGGGACCCGGCTCCTGCCCCAGGGGACATGGATCAATGCCAACATTTTTTTTAAAAACAGTCGTTTTTTCGGGAGCACTGATTTTAATGACGATTAAAGTGAAAAAAAAAGTATTCCTTTAAATATCGTTCCTGGGGGGTGTCTATAGTATGCCTGGGAAGTGGCACGTGTTTCCCGTGTTTAGAACAGTCCCTGCACAAAATGACATTTAACGGAAAAAAAGTCATTTAAAACTGCTTGCGGTTTTAATGTAATGTATGGTTCGGATGAAAATCATTGAGAAAAAAATGACATGGGTAGCTCCCCCTGCCCATTACCAGCCCCTTTGGGTCTTGTACAGATATTAAGGGGAACCCCGTACCCAAATTAAAAAAGGAAAGGGGTGGGGCCCCCTGGACCTATATACTCAGAACAGCAGTATACAGACAGTGCAAACAAGACAGGGACTGTGTAGGTTTGTTGTGTTAATTAGAATCTGTTTGTAATTTTGCACTGGTACGTTTTTAAAGTGTAGCTACAGTCAAAAATATCTTTTTAAGCTTTTTGGAAAACATAGGGAAGGGTTATCACCCCTGTATAATTTTTTGGGCCCTCTGTCTTTTTTCATCTCACGTCCTGTTGTCTCCTTCCGTTTGCAAGTAGGAGACATTTGTAAGTTGGATGTTTGAAAGTAGGGGCCTGCCCTATATGCTCTGCAGAAATGTGGGCCTAAGGTGTTGGTGTTGCCACAACACTGTAAGCCCTCAAAGTGACTCTTGGTGGGCGCTGGAGCTCCCTGTTGTGAATGATTATATCAAGAATTGTAATTACATGCCATTGTTGAACAGTGGAAGAAAAATTGGGCCTTTGGTGGTTGTGGTGGTGGTGCTGGTGCCACAACACAATAAGTCCTCACAGTTACTCTCGGTGGGCGCAGGAACGGGCCCTGCTGTGAAATATTATATCAAGAATTGTAATTACATGCCCCTGTTAAACAGGGGCTGAAAAATTGGGCCTTAGGCACTGGTGCTGGTGCCACGATAATGCAACCTCTCCCAGATACTCTAGTTGGAGTGCAGGAATGAACCCTGCTGCAAAGCATTGCATCAAAAATTCTAATTACATGCCCCTGTTAAACAGGGGCTGAAAAATTGGGCCTTAGGCACTGGTGCTGGTGATGGTTGCTGGAACCGATCATACCTTGGGGCTGCGGACTAAAAAATTGTCTGAACTCATCGGTCAGAAAGCCACCTTCTCCACCACTCCTTCTGTGACTGACCGAAGCCTCAGCAACACGTTGTCCAGGACCAGGAGTTTGTAACCTCCTAGTCTCTGGGAACGCATTGCACAGACCTTTCTGCAAGGCCTCCCGGAGATGTCTCATCCTCTTCTCCCTCTGCGATGGCAAGATAATGTCCGCAACCTTACCGTTGTACTGTGGATCAAGGAGAGTGGCCAGCCAGTAATAGTCCCTCTCCTTGATCCAAAGAATACGAGGATCCTTCCGCAGGCTTTGAAGGATCAGGGAGACCATGCAGCGTAGGTTAGCTGAGGCATTCAGTCCGGAGTCCTCTGGGTCACCTGCCCTGTCCATTATTCCACGCAGCGTATGCTCCAACAGGTGGACAAGAGATACAGTGTCACTGATGCATGCACTGTCACTGCTCACCATCCTCGTGGCCTCCTCAAATGGTGACAGGACAGTGCATGCATCCCTGATCATGCCCCACTGGCGTGGTGAAAGAAAACAAGCTCCCCTGACCCTGTCCTGGTGCCGTAGTCACACAGGTACTCATTGATGGACCTCTGCTGTGTGGGCAGCCGCCGCAGCATCGCCAACGTTGAGTTCCAGCTGGTGGGCATGTCACATATAAGGTGGTTCTTGGGCAGGTTAGACTCCTTTTGGAGCTCAGCCAGCTGAGCACTGGCATTATATGATCAGCGGAAATGCACACAGACTTTCCTGGCCTGCCTCAGGACATCCTGTAAGCCCGGGTACCTGCCCAAGAACCGCTGCACCACCAGGTTAAGGACGTGAGCCACACAGGGCACATGGGTTAGTTGTCCCTGTCGGAGAGCGGAGAGGAGGTTGGTGCCATTGTTGCAAACCACCATTCCTGGCTTAAGCTGGCATGGCATCAACCACCTCTCGGCTTGCCCCTGCAGAGCATACAAAATATCTGCCCCAGTGTGGCTCCTGTCCCCCAAACAAACCAGCGAAAGCACGGCATGGCATCTTTTTGCCTACGTACTTGCGTAGCCCCTTGAAAGCCTACGGAGCACCGCTGGTTCCAAGGACAAAGCACTGGAAGAGGCCATGGAGGAAGAAGAAGAAGAGGGGGTGGAGGAAAGAGGTGTGTCACAACCAGTAGTAGCATTTTGGAGGCGTGGTGGCGGAACAACCTCCAACACTAATGCACCTTGTCCTGCATCCATCCCAGCTGCCAGAAGAGTGTCCCAATGGGCCGTGAAAGATATGTAACGTCCCTGTCCATGCCTGCTGGACCATGAGTCAGTAGTAATATGCACCTTACCGCTGACCGCCCTGTCCAGCGAGGCATGGGCATTGCCTTCCACATGCTTGTAGAGAGATGGAATCGCCTTCCGTGAGAAAAAGTGACGCTTGGGAACCTGCCACTGAGGAACCGCACATTTGACAAACTCACGGAAGGGGGCCAAGTCTACCAACTGAAAAGGCAGCAGTTGAAGTGCTAGCAATTTAGCCAAGCTAGCATTCAACCACTGGGCATGTGGATGGCTGGGAGTGAACTTCTTTCGACGTTCCAGCAGCTGGGGCAGGGAAATTTGCCTGCTACAATCGGATGTCGGTGTACTGCTAGCAGAGTGTCCACAAGTACTTGGCTGTGACACACCTAATTCTACACCTTCATTCCTCTCAGTGCAGGTTTCAGAGAGGACTGAAGGTCTAGTGGGGTTGGAGTTCCCATGTCATGAACAGGTGTGACCAGATTGTGTGGACTGCACAGAGGAAACCAGAAACACATGTAAGGTAATGGTGTTTATTTACATAGGTGACAAGTAAGTGAATATAACAGTGCACAACCAACCCAAACCCACAAACAACAATGGTATATACAAATAATGGGAAATACCGGAATCGGAACAAAAGCCAGGCCGAGGTTATACACAGGGGAGTCAGCAGATGGGTAAGGATGGGGAATAAACAGGACAGGGCGAGGACGGATTGATGGGCTGCAGAGCAGGGATCCAAGACAAACAGGAGGGACAGGTTTCAGGACGGGATCGGAATAGATCAGGTCGGGTCAGATGCAGGCTCAAGGTCAGATGCAGGTTCAAGGTCAGGATAGCAAGCTCAAGGTCAGAATAGCAGGCTCAAGGTCAGGGCCTAGGGAGAGAGATACCAAGGCAAGCATGTGTGGGCTTGCCGGGTATTTATAAGACTGCAGTAATTGTCCTCATGTAACACCTGAGCGCAGGAAGTGTTGCCTGCTCCCTAATGCCAGGATCCATCCTCTGGTGGACGCCAGTACTGCGGCCCAATGATGACACAACACCAGCAGGGAAAGTCTCTCCTGATAGTTACAAACTGCCAGTAGACACCTGCTGGTGGACCTCAGCACTGCATGCCAAATGATGGATCTTACCAGCGGACGGACCCTTTCCTGACATGCCAGCTGATGAGGAGCAAGGAGAAGTCTGCTTTGTTCTTTGGTGTGGGTCTTTAAGGTACACTTGCCAATGAGCTGCATGGCAGGTCAACATATGCCTGGTCAAGCATGTGGTGCCCAAGCGGCTGATGTTTTGGCCACGCAAGATACGCTTGGCCCACACCAAAAAACTTTTGGAATAACGCGCAGAGGCAGCGCCCTGCACAGGTGGATCTGTGCGTTGTGATTCGGTGTGCTGCCCCTAAGCTGGCCCCCGGAGGGCATCCTGCCTCGTTGGAGATGTGCCTCCTCCTCTCTCCTATCAGGCACCCATGTGGAATCAGTGACCTCATCATCCCCTCCCTCTTCATCACTGGAGCAAACCTGGCCATATGCTGCAGCTGATGGAACATGACTGCCAGATTGCTCTCCTTCTTGAGCATCCCCTCTCTCTGCGCTCACGCTACTGCCTTCCTCTAGCTAGGTATCTTCATCATAGCCTTCAAAATGCTGGAGCATGTACCCAACCCTGTGCTCAAACAGTTCAGGGGACTCCTCAGGAGGACATGGTGGGTCTAGGGAAGGAGTGACTAATGACATTGAGACGAGGGAAGAGGACGAGTTGGCAGCTGCTTTGCTAGGACCCTGAGCCTGGGTGAGAGAGAATGAGGAGGATGAGGAGGGCTTGGTCATCCACTCTACCAAGTCTTCAGCATGATGTGGCTCAACATGTCCAGCTGCCGGAAATAAGGATAAGAGTGTCCCATGGCCACATGGTGATGACGATGCACCACATCCAAGACCAGCACTGTTGTCTCTAGACACAGAGCCTGCTTGCCCTCTTTTTTTTACACCTTTTTCAGGTGTATACTGTGCTGGAGAGACACAACACCCACTTTAACTGCTGCAGATGCCTGTATTGCAGAAACAGAACACCAGCAATAAAGGGTATCTTCAGGTGTATACTGTGCTGGAGGCACACAACACCCATTTTAACTGCTGCAGATGCCTGTATTACAGAAACAGAACACCAGCAGTAAGGGGTACCTTCAGGTGTATACTGTGCTGGAGGCACACAGCACCCACTTAAACTGCTACAGGTGCCTGTATTACAAAAACAGAACACCAGCAATAAAGGGTATCTTCAGGTGTATACTGTGCTGGAGGCACACAACACCCACTTTAACTGCTGCAGATGCCTGTATTACAGAAACAGAACACCAGCAATAAAGGGTATCTTCTGGTGTATACTGTGCTGGAGGCACACAACACCCACTTTAACTGCTGTAGATGCCTGTATTACAGAAACAGAACACCAGCAATAAAGGGTATATTCAGGTGTATACTGTGCTGGAGGCACACAAAACACACTTTACCTGCTGCAGATACCTGTATTACAGAAACAGAACACCAGCAATAAAGGGTATCTTCAGGTGTATACTGTGCTGGAGGCACACAAGACCCACTTTAACTTCTGCAGATGCCTGTATTACAGAAACAGAACACCAGCAATAAGGGGTATCTTCAGGTGTATACTGTGCTGGAGGCACACAAGACCCACTTTAACTGCTGCAGATGCCTGTATTACAGAAACAGAACACCAGCAATACGGGGTATCTTCAGGTGTATACTGTGCTGGAGGCACACAACATCCACTTTAACTGCTGTAGATGCCTGTATTACAGAAATAGAACACCAGCAATAAAGGGTAGCTTCAGGTGTATACTGTGCTGGAGGCACACAACACCCACTTTAACAGCGCTAGGTTTTCAAGCCACAAAGACACTGTCCCTGCCTATCCTGCTCTTTCCCTGACCGCCACAACACACTACACAGGGCCGCCACGCTGGCAACCTTATATAGTGTGGGGCGTGTACTTAACCCCCCTGAGCTATAATTGGCCACAGGCATCCTGGCGCTGTGGCCATTTTTTGTAGTGATGAGGCACACCGGAAAGCCCCATCTGTACGGGATACCATCGGTGCGGAGGGGTTTGAGGGCTCTGCGACGGTCCAAAGTGTCTTCGGCCAGATCCGGATAAATGCTGATGACGGCACCATCAAAGTCTATGGAGGGGGTGCTCCGCATTTTGACCATGATGGCGTGTAGGCAGTATATAACGTCCCTAGATTGACCTGAAGAAAAGTTACGGGGGCGAATTGCCGGATATACTCGGTCGAATTTTAGCGGTTCGGTAACTGGGTTACCCAAGATAGTGTTAAAGATGCTGCGGTTCGACGGTTCAAGATCATTATCTCCTGTAGCCTCCGGTAGACCCCGCACGCGTAGGTTGTTTCTGCAGTTTCTATTCTCGAGGTCTTCAAGTTTATAAGAGGAGGCCCGCTGTGCAAAAGCCAACTGCATGACAGTCTCCTGAAGTTCTCATGGCTGTGGCCTGTGAGTCCTGTCTGAGCTCCGTTTCTTCCACCCTGTCTAGGATATGCGCCATGTCAGCCCTGACTCCAGTGATCTCTTTCTTTATGGATTTTTCAAGTCTGTGAAACATCGCAATACCCAGAGTAGAAAGTCCTGATAAGATGTATGGCTGTAGTGTCATAAGGTAAAGTGCCCAAGGATTAGTAGCGTGGAGGGACAACAGCGCTCAGCAGTAGGGTGTTTCACTAGGAGGCTGTGTGGAGCTGTGGGTGTAGCAAGATGGCCGCCTGGTTCAGCAGGTAGGCCGCAGCCTCGTACTGTAGTAGCAGACACCCCGTCTAGGTAGGCCACAATCTGGGCAAGATCTAGGGCTCTTCACAAGGTCCACCCTGGGCTCAGCTAAAGAAGGGGTTAAAATGGCTGTAGCAGCAGCCTTGATGCCTTACAAAGGCCCCGGGCACCCCAGACACTCACCGGCGCGTGGATCAGCAGATGTCTGCTTGTGTAATGTCCATCCACCATTTTCCGCGGTCTGCCGGGGGTTGTGTGCGCTGGATGTATCTGGGGCCGTGGCGAACGATGGTCTCCGAGGGTCCGGGAAGCCTGCCAAGTCCAGGGGGGAGACACCTCTCTGCCTCCAGGGCTGTGCGGAATGGTGCGGCGGAGTGTAGGCCGCAAGATGGCGCCGGTATAGCACACCGCCGGCCCGGAAGGTTTTCACTGCTAATGTGAGCCCAGAGACGGGGCTTCAAGGTGTCCCTTCTCCACTGGGCCCAAAAAAAGCTTTTTTAAGTTGCCTACAATGGTGGATGGTGGCGGATTATACTCCAGTGTTGAGGAGCTCAGTCTCCACCCGTCTGTGCTCTCTTGCGGCTGGACACACCCCCTTTATGAGCCCCTGTTAAACAGGGGCAGAATAATTGGGCATTAGGCAGTGGTGGTGGTGCCCTGAACTGAAAATATTCCTAGAAGCTATCATCATTAAGATTGAGGCTTCCATTACTCCCTTTCTAAACCTGGGTACCATCATCGGAGCCTTCAAATCGCTGCACATCCTCCTGCAGCATGTACCTGACACTGTGGTCAAATAGTTTGGCAGACTCCTCTGTGCATGATGGTGGGGCTAGGGAAAGAGTGACTGTTGACATGGAGCAGATGGAATAGGCCACTTTGGCAGCTGCATTGGCAGACAAACTCCTTTGAGCCTGGGTGACAGAGGATGAGGAGGATATGGAGGGCTTTGTTTAAAGTACACTGCAGCTAACTGAATCACCTATCTGCCTGCAGTATATTAGAAACAGTACACCAGGAATGGCCTGCAGTGAGATCTAGCTAAACTGTATGCAGTGGATATATATATAAACTTATATATATTGACTGTATATATATTAAATACACTGCAGCTAACTGAATAATCTGCCTGCCTGCTCAATCTAAATGAGACTCTCTCTCCGTCCACACCAACAACACACTACATGAGGCCGACGTGCAGGCCCCCCCCCATGTGGGGCATGGACTTAGTCCCCCTGGGCCATGATTGGTGAAAAGCACCCTGCCTTTGGCCAATTATGGTTTTCTTAGCTGAGGGTGCTGTGATTGGCCAAAGCATGCAGGTCATGGTGGATGCTCTGGCCAATCATCATACAGCAATGCACTACGCTACCCGCAGTGCATTATGGGCGATTATGCACCTCTCGAATTTGTTACAAACGGCCCATAATATTTGGTTTACGATGAACGGGCGAACAGCCAATGTTCAAGTCAAACTTATGTTTGACCCGAACAGAAAGCTCATCCTTATAAACAAATCGAATCATGCATGAGAGGCAGGGACATCTCTCTCCAGGACACATTAGCACACCCGGTCACAGAAGGGGCACAAGATCTGCCTGGCTATGAGAACTCTAACTAGTGGAACATCCATGGCTCCATCTAAAAATGGGCTAGCAGCACTAATTGAATATGATAATAGTAGCAATTAGACAGTATTGAAATACATGTATGAAACACCAATACCAAGTACACACGACCGGACTTTTTGGCAGAAAAGGTCAGACAAAATCATTTCATCAGATATTCAGATCGTGTGTGGGCTTCAGCTGACTTTTTTTTTTTCAAAAAGTCAGACAAACCTAGAAATAGAACATGTTTTAAATCTTTCCGACTGAATGCAGGTCCGACGGACCAAATATGACGCAAGGGCAGCTATTGGCTACTTGCTATTGAACTTCCTTTTCTAGTCCCGTTGTATGACATCGCGTTTGAAACAAACAAACTTTGGTGTGATCATGTGTAGGCAAGTTCGTTCAGTCGAAACGCTGTCGGAAACTCCATCAGAAAGATCATCAGAGTTTATTCTGATGGAAAGTCCAGTCATGTGTATGTGGCATTAGTCATACAGCTATACATTATATTTAATGATAACTGTATTTTGGAATGAATGTTTTTTATCAACTACTTGTCCAAAAATGTACAATACTATTTTTCTTGCACAGCTGAGAGAAATGCATAAATATCACAGTGTTTAGCAGCCTGGCCTTGGAGCCACACACATGCAGCTTCCATCTGCTCCACTTATCACTGCACGAAGTGGGGCAACCACGGAGAATCAGCGTACATTTGCATCTATAGTCAGAGGATATATCAAAGAATTATTGCTTCAACCACCTGAACCATTCCAGAGACTGTCTTTTTGGACATCTGAGGAGCTAATCGGTACTGGATCAAGGAAGCAAGCAGCACGGCCTATGCATTGTATATTCTAAGTCCCGTATCATCCGAATGTGGCAGCTTCCTGTACCAAGGGACAATATACCTACATCACATGCTCCTTCATAGCCAAGTCCAGATGCCTATTATATTTTCAAACTCATCCACACATATTGAACTATACGTTGGAGTATTTTCTTCACTGCTGACTTAATCATACTGCTGATTTTCCAGATTGACATTTACGTCTTCACACTGTCACACCATTACTTCATTTATACTCAGGGGACTCCTGATTTTTTGGTATATCCATATCTGTTGTCACTGGAGGCTGATTTTCGACTTTCAATATTGAGTCTAACACCCAGCCCTCCCCCATATGTGTGAAGAATGTCTGTGTGTCTGCTAGTGAGCCCGGGCTGCTATTTTTTTATTTTTTTATTGTGACAATGTTGTCATGATTTTTTAATATTGGTGAAGGTTTTTACTGTTTTTTGACTATTAGCCACATGTTATTGGAATTGTTTCTTTTTCTTTTCTCAATAAATAAATTTTTTATCTATACCACTGAGCGTTGCGTATTGAAGCCCTTTACAAACCACCATATTATCAAAATTTTCAGTGTTGTTATTTTCCCTAATTTACTATGTATTTTTGAATTTTACCAGTTATGCCACCCTGGACCACTAGGGATGCCAGTCAGTGCCCAGACATGATGTCAATCAGTGCCCATCGACAATGCCTGCCAGTGCCAGTGCCATCAGTGAAGCCTATCAGGGTGCCTTTGACCAATCATGGCTCAGGGGGACTAAGTCCACGCCCCACACTATATAAGGCTGCTTACAGAGCAGCCATGTGTAGTGTTGTTGGCGTGGACAGAGAGATAGCTTGAAGGTTATTCAGTTAGTGACAGTGGTTTCAATATTATATATATACAGTCAGTCTAGTCTACTCTGCATTTAGTGTATCCTAGATTGACAGTGCACTCTGTGGTGGTGTACACAGTATACAATACAGTGCAGCCATTGTACACTTTCTAATACACTTCATGTGGTGTACACAGTATCTATTAGTGTAGTGTGTTGTTGCAAAACAAAAAATACATCATGTCCGGAAGGCCACCAAGGAGAGGCAGACGCTCACAGGCCACTAAAAGAGGGCAAGCAGCCTCTGTGACTACAGTCAACAGTGGCGCATCCTCTGCAGTTGGCCGTGGGGCACGCTTGTCTTTTTTTGCTGCTGCTGGCCGTGTTATTGAGCCACAACATGCAGAAGAGTTGGTGGAGTGGATAATGAAGCCGTCCTCATCCTCCTCATCCTCTGTCACCCAGGCTTAGAGTAGTTTGCCTTACAATGCAGCTGCCAAAGCGGCCTATTCCAACGGCTCCTTGTCCACAGTCACTCCTTCCATAGCCCCACCATGATGCACGGAGGAATCCCCAGAATTATTCAACCGCAGTGTCAGTTATATGCTGCTGGAGGATGCGCAGCGATTTGATGGCTCAGATGTTGGTTCCCAGGTTGAGGAAGGGAGTAATGTGAGCGAGGGGGTACCACAGAAAGATAAGAAACTGGCAGTCATGCTTCATAGCAGGGCCCATTCCTGTGCCAACAAGAGTAACTGTGAGGGGTTACAGTGTTGTGGCCACACCACCAATTTTTCTGCCCCTGTTTAACAGGGGCGTGTAATTACAATTCTTGATATAATATTTCACAGCAGGGTCAGTTCCTGCGCCCAACAAGAGTGACTGTGAGCGCTTACACTGAAGGCCCAATTTTCTGCAGCGTATATAGGGCAGGCCGTATAGTGCTGTTCAGAGTATATAGTACCTGGGAGCCTGCGGGACCCCCACGCCATTTTTAAACATTTTTTAGTGGGGGTCACCTTAATATCCATACCAGACCTGAAGAGCCTGGTATGAATTTTGGAGGGACATCCACGCCATTTGTTTTGGTATTTTTGGTATTTTTTATCTATATTGCCGGGATCCGACAATACATTACAACCACGAGCAGTTTTAAATGACATTTTTCCTTTAGAAATGTCATTTTGCTGTGGCACTGTTATAAACATTTGAAAGATGTGCTGCTTTACAGGCATACTAAGGACACCCCCCCAATATATTTAAAGGAATATTTCATTTTTATTGTTTCACTTTAAGCATTATTAATATCACTGCTCCCGAAAAAACTTCAGTTTTTAAAACTTTTTTTGCATTGATACATGTCAAGACCCGAGTCCCCAAACATTTTTTTATGGCAATAACTTGCATATAAGCCTTTAAAATGAGCACTTTTGATTTTTCATATTCGCGTCCCATAGACTTTAACGGTGTTCACGTGTTCGAACAAATTTTTTGCCTGTTCACATGTTCTGCTACAAACCGAACAGGGGGTGTTCAGCTCATCCATAATCATTACACCCCATAGTGTAAGCAGGCCCTTAACGTATACAAAAATAAAAGAAATTGAGTGCACCTCATCTCCCCTTTTCCATTTACACATTTAGATGCATTTCCTCCTTGTAGGGGAAAAGAAGGGGAGACTCAGAAGGGGAGATGCTATCCTTTCACTGTACTAGAACCAAATCCATCAGCTGAGCATTGGAAGAAGAGTGCTGTCTGTAATATCCAGCATGACGGAAACTGTGATTTGTACAATAGTAATGAAAGGGATAATTGGCACTAAGGATGACATCTTAAAAATTTTATTTCTTTATTAAGTGGACATATACAATACTGAAAAAACAGTCTACACGTTTCAGACGTTAGTCCTTAGTCCTCACCATGACTAAGGACTGATGTCTGAAATGTGTAGGATGTTTTTACAGCATTGTACATATTTACTTAATAAATAAATAAAACATTTTTTGGATGTCATCCTGAGTGTCAACCATCCTTTTCCCTACTCTGGTATGTCGGAGGTGTCAGCAGCCTTAGTAGGCCTGAGCACCAGCAGGAGCGATTATGTGTGAAGGTTGCAGTGCCTATACACCTGTTTTCCTGTGATTTGTACAAAAACCAGCAGTGCTGTGGACGTAGCATTATCTAGATTAACCACTTAACAACCGCCCTATAGCCGAATGACGGCTACAGGGCGGTTTCTTAACTCTGGGAGGACATCATATTCCGCTCTCGCGCGCCCCCTGGGGCGCGCACTCGAGAGCATCCGTGACCGCCGGGTCCACAGGACCCGGCGCATCACGGATCACGGTAAACGACCGCTCATAGCGGCCGTTTACCACGTGATCGCTCCGTCAAATGACGGAGTGATCACTTGTAAACAAACCGGCGTCATGTTATGACGCCGGTTCCTCCCTCCCCCTCTCTGTACCGATCGGAACAGCGGAGGGGGAAGAGATCGGTGTCAGCAGCGACATGGGCTGCATCTGCAGTGCCCACATCGCTGCTCACTGAAAATTAACCCCTCAATTCCCTGCCAATACTCTGCAATACCCTGCCATTACTCTGCATTACTCTGCAATACCCTGCATTACTCTGCAATACTCTGCATTACTCTGCAATACTCTGCAATACACTGCAATACACTGCAATACTCTGCAATACTCTGCAATACTCTGCATTACTCTGCAATACTCTGCAATACTCTGCATTACTCTGCAATACCCTGCAATACTCTGCAATACTCTGCATTACTCTGCAATACCCTGCAATACCCTGCAATACTCTGCAATACCCTGCAACACTCTGCAACACTCTGCAACACTCTGCAACACTCTGCAATACCCTGCAACACTCTGCAATGCTCTGGAACACCCGCCAATACCCTGCAACACTCTGCAATGCTCTGCAACACTCTGCAATGCTCTGCAACACCCGCCAATACCCTGCAACACTCTGCAATGCTCTGCAACACCCACCAATACCCTGCAACACTCTGCAATGCTCTGCAACACCCGCCAATATCCTGCAATGCTCTGCAACGCAATACTCTGCCACGCCATACTCTGAGATACTCAGCCATACTCTGAGATACCCAGCCATACCCAGCCATAGTCGGTGATACCCTGCAATACCCAGCCATAGAGACCCCCCCCCCCTCCCGCCGCCCTCCGGTGCTTCTACCGACTCGCCAATACGATCAAATACAGAATCTTTTTTTTTTTTTTCAGGCTTCCCAGCTTAGAGGTGAGATGCGGGGTCTTATTGTCAACATATCTCACTGTAAAGAGGACCTGTCATGCCATATTCCTATTACAAGGGATGTTTACATTCCTTGTAATAGGAATAAAAGTGATCAAAAAATTTATTTTGGGGGAAAAAAATGTCAAACTAAAATAAATAAAGTAAAATGAACAATAAAAAACATATGAAAACGGTGTTCAAACCACACATGTGAGGTATCGCTGCGAACGTTAGAGCCAGAGCAATAATTCTAGCCCTAGACCTCCTCTGTAACTCAAAACATATAACCAGTAAAAGAAAATTAAATTGTCGCCTATGGGGATTTTTAAGTAGTGACGTTTGGCGCCATTCCACGAGCGTGTGCAATTTTTAAGAGTGACATGTTAGGTATCTATTTACTCAGCGTAACTTCATCTTTCACATTATGCAAAAATTGGGCTAACTTTACTGTGTTTTTTTTTTTTTTAAGCACAAAACTGTTTTTTTTCCAAAAAAAAAGCATTCGAAAAATTGCTGCGCAAATACCATGCGAGATAAAAAGTTGCAACGACCACCATTGTATTCTCCAGGGTGTTTGCTAAAAAAACATATATAATGTTTTGGGATTCTATGTAATTTTCTAGCAAATAAATGATGATTTTTACATGTAGAAGAGAAATGTCAGAATTGTCCTGGGTGCTCCAGAACGCCTGATGGCGCTCCCTGCATGGTGGGCCTCTGTATGTGGCCACACTGTGTAAAAGTCTCACACATGTGGTATCGCTGTACTCGGGGGTAATAGCAGAATATGTTTTGGGGTGTAATTTGTGGTATGCATATGCTGTGTGTGAGAAATAAGCTGATAATATGACAATTTTGTGAAAAAAAAAGTAAAAAAAAATCTTGATTTTGCAAAGAATTGTGGGAAAAATGACAACTTCAAAAAACTCATCATGCCTCTTACTAAATACCTTGGAATGTCTTCTTTCCAAAAAGGGGTCATTTGGGGGGTATTTGTACTTTTCTGGCATGTTAGGGTCTCAAGAATTGAAATAGGCCGTCAGTATTTCAGGTGTGATCAATTTTCAGATATTGGCACCATAGCTTGTGGACTCTATAACTTTCACAAACACCAAATAATATCCACCAGTTTGTACTTATTTTTACCAAAGATATGTAGTAGTATAAATTTTGGCCAAAATTTATGAAGAAAAAAATACTAATCTGCAAAATTTTATAACAGAAACAAAGAAAAATTCATTTTTTTACAGAATTTTCTGTATTTTTACTTTTATAGCACAAAAAATAAAAAACCGAGCGGTAATTAAATACCACCAAAAGAAAGCTCCATTTGTGTGAAAAAAAGGACAAACATTTCATATAGGTCCAGTGTTGCATGACTGAGTAATTGTCATTCAATCTGAACTGGAAGTTAAATAACATAACATTTCTAGTGCCTTAAATATGGATTATGGGAGGACATCAGGCTTGCAAAGGACTCCCAATATTGCTTAGAATTGCTCATGATTTACTTGGCTTTGAGAATTTTGGCAACTAATTTAGCTCATATAATAAGCAGATTGCGTTGGTAAACAGTGCTTTTCAGTTGCCAAGAAAAGGTGGTAACTCAAAATTTATGGCAATAAAGCTTAGTTGGAGATAATCATAATATGCAGTATATTTATTTATGTATCTATGTGTACTTCATTATCTTTATCTATGTGTACTTCACTTACTTTTCTTTCACTGGTACTATTTTGCCTGGTAAACTTTTTATGTAGCAACTGGTAACACAAACCTGAAAAAGGTGTAAAGTGGCAAATATAATTATGTTTAAAATATATACAATAAATATTTTACTGACCTGCAAAAATTGCTGCACTCTTACTAAGAAAGTTTTAAGGCTTCCACACACAGCTTTACTTAATCAAAAATGAGTAAATAAATTATATGTACTTAGTATCTTAATGTGTTAATAATAAAATATATATACACTTAAGACAGTATTAAAAATATTGCAGTTATTAGAGGTATGTACAGTAGTTATTGTTTTTATGTATAGTTTTATCCTTTAGAGCAGAAGGTGAAGCAACACATCAACAATAACTGGATGAAGAGGGCACTGACTGCCTGCTTTAACATCAACTGCAGTCACGTCTCCCATGAGTTCATGTGAGGAATGTTGAACCTGGTGTCTGTAAAGACCTATTTTTATCTGACTACTATTTATGTAATTCCAGGAATACCATTATGAGCACGTTCAATTCTTGGAAAGAAGCAGCCTACTCCTTCTATTTTACAGATACACATCAACTTCAGCAGCAGAAACAAGGCCTTGTATCCAAGGAAACAGGGCACTTACATAGCAAGATTAAACATGAGCAAAACACTATGCAGTACACAGCATGTGACTAGTCCATTAGACCGTTCATGTGCCTTAAAAGAAGGCTTTCACTACTTTATACCATGAACAAATTGTTCCAGAAACATTCACAAATAGATGTACATTGCAGACATTTCCTCCATTTGTGAATTTACTATCATCAGAATGAGCCTTTAATAACATGGTATTGTGGTCTTCTTTAAGCCTACTGATGTCACCTAACAATCTTTCTCCAACAGAAGTCTTTATGCACAGCACTGTAAATAATAGCACCTTAAACTGGTTGTAAACCCTGTACTACCACCTTTACCTACAGGTAAGGCTATAATAAGGCTTAACTGTGGTACCATGAATATCTCCTAAACTTGCACCATTTAGGAGATATTCACTGTTTCCACATGCGCCGACGTCATCGGCACATGAGCACTGAAGAATCGGCTCACACGTGCTGTTTCTTCAGTAGCTTTGCTGTGACCGGCAGCTCCTGCGTGCATGCATGGGAGTGACATTATCGTGGCTCCAGTTGAATAACAGCACCGGAGCCCACAAACCCGGAAATAACTCTGTGTCGCCGGCCACATCGGTGTATGGGGATCACTGCAACAGCTTCGATCTAAGGTAAGTATTTCACAAGGAGCTAGTATGCGATGCATACTAGCTCATTATGCCTTTGTCTTGCAGGTTGTTTCTGAGAGTTTCCAACCTCTTTGAAGCTACTCAAATATGAATATTTGTATGAACATTTGTAGAAAATTCTCAGTATATTCAATGATTTGACAAATGTTGTTCGAAAGTACTTTATATTTTTAATTTGCATAATTTTCCAAATGGAAAAAATTTCAAACCTACTTAGAATTTGCTTGTCGCCATGGTCCAAAATGAACATACATTTTAATCCAATGATTACAAAGCAGAAGGAATGTTTCTAAAACAAACAATTTTCACTTCCGCCCCACCCCTGCTCCTTTTTTTCCCTACCCATTTCTTGCCCCATCCCACTCACTCCCCATCCCTTTTTTTTTTCAACATCCGTTCTGTTATCTCATCATATGTTATGTTTATCTTAACACTATGTTGTTTCATCTCATTGCCAATAATGTGAACATTTTTTATTTTTTCTGTTATTCATTTAGTCATATGTTACTGTTCTTGTTGAACATGCTTATATTTGTTTTTCTTGCATTGTAAAACATTTACATCTTTAAATAAAAGAATGTATTAAAAAAATATATATATTTTGAAAAATATTGTATGGCCAGCTTAAGGCTGAACATGGAAAAGCATGGCACTTAAGAAATAAGAAAGTGAAGTTAAAAAAAAATGAATGTTATAAAGATGACATTAATATGTTTAACAAACTGTATTTATTGAAAATTGAGATACTGTATTTTCTGGCGTATAAGACTACCTTTTACACTTAAAAAAAATGCCCAAAAATCGGGGGTCGTCTTATACGCCGGGTATACAGGTATACAATGCTGCCCGATGGATGTCAGCCCCAAAATGTCTGCTAATACTGTATGTGGCTTCAGCTACAAACAGTATACGCCGTTGAGCCAATCCCAGCGAGCGATGTATTCTATTAATGAATACAGAGCCTGCTTGGATTGGAGTAACAACCTCTGTCAATCCGAGCAGGCTACATAGAGTAGCCTGCTCAGATTGGCTTTGAGAGATAGAGAGAGAGAGGCAAGGGCTGATGATGCTACAGCCTCTGCCAATCCAAGCAGGCGTTGTATTCATTAAAGTAATACACCGCTCACCATACTTCCCTGGGTAAATCCATTCACTGATCTCCTACTACTATACATCCTGCTGTTTGCCTTTGAGGTCCCAGGCACCCAAGAGGGACAGGTAAATCTGGGACATGTGACAGGGGGTTATTAAATGCATTTTGGTGGACAATTCCCATATAATGTAACCCAAAAGTGGTATAGGTTTGGTTAGTGAAAAATTCTACTTTCCAGAGTTGTGGCGTTCAATAGATCTCTGTTTGTGTTATTATTGTTTGATTTACTTTATGACATATCACAGCATGGCGGATTAGTAGTTGGCATTCTTGCTTTGTGTTTTTTAATGGTTCTAATGTTTTTTTTTTAAATGGTGTTGCCTTTAGAAGGGGGGTAGTCTTATACCGCGAGTATTGCCCAAAACCTATGTTTTCACTTGAAAAATAGGGGGTCGTCTTATACACCCAGTCGCCTTATACGCCGGCAAATACGGTACATCTCTTGCATATGGAGTAGAATACAAATAGAGAGAAAGCCCTTTGAATAATTTACACTAGCCAGACAATCTTTAAACCGGAAGACAAATTCAACGCATTGTGTCAGTAACTCCAAAATACATAGATATCAATACAGCCCAAGTTTGATGCCTGGATGCTCCCATGTATTGATGCTATTTGAGTTGATCCCAATGGTGTTATGGTGTCATTCCAAAATTACATTTTAAAAGTAAACATTTGTAAATTCTGAGAATGTGTTAAGTATTTTTGTAAGACTTTTTCAAAAAATTTTATTTATGTATTTATTTATTTTTATTTCAAAAATATTATAAAAAATAACGCCCACACAGGGGCTAAATTTAGCAGACCACAAACATCTACCAAAATAGTGCAGGTTACAAAACATGCCAAAATGAAAACGTTTAAACAACAAAAAAAAACTACCGCTACCAACATGTGTGTCCCATAGAACATTTTAAGGAGGTAATAGTTACAGGTTTACAGGGTAGTCAGGTTGAAAAAAGACACAAGTCCATCCAGTTCAACCTTAAAAACAATAAATAAATAAAATAAAAAATATCGTACAATCCAATATACCCAATTGTATACCCACAGTTGATCCAGAGGAAGGCAAAAAAATTCCAGCAGAGCATACTCTAATTTGCTACAGCAGGGGAAAAAATTTCTTCCTGATCCCCCAAGGGGCAATCCCATTTTCCCTGGATCCACTTTACCTATAAATGTTAGTACCCAGTTTTATTATGTACATTTAGGAAAGTACCCAGACCTTTCTTAAAGCAATCTACTGAGCCGGCCAGAACTCCCTTTGGTGGGAGTCTATTCCACATTTTCACAGCTCTTACTGTGAAGAAACCTTTCCGTATTTGGAGATGAAATCTCTTTTCCTCTAGACGTAAAGCATGCCCTCGTGTCCTCTGTGTTGACCGTAAAGAGAATAACTCCACACCAAGTTCACTATATGGACCCCTTATATATTTGAACATGTTGGTCATATCCCCCCTTATTCTTCTCTTCTTAAGAGTGAATAAATTCAGATCCTCCAATCTTTCCTTATAGCTGAGCTCCTCCATGCCTCTTATCAGTTTGGTTGCCCTTCTCTGCACTTTCTCCAGTTCCCGATAACCTATTTTTTGTTTCAATGTTTTTATTAATTTTTCAATAGTAACAACAAGTAGATAGTGTAGTAAGGAGACAATAATAAAGAAATAATAATAATACACAGTTTCGAAAAAGAATACAGTTCCTTCAGCACCCATGTCGAGGATAGGTGTCTTCGTTAAAGTTATTTTCAAGAGTAAGTGTAGTATCAATAACAGTAACAGTACTGAGTAGCATCATTTTCATAAAATCTTGCATTTATAAGTATTTTTTATATTTTATATTCGATATTTTATGTCTCACGTCTCCCATTGTTTATCAAAAGATGTGCATGGCGAAGAATTAATGGTCAGTAGGCGTTCAAAAGTTCGGTTTCTATTGACCAGAGTGATTACCTCTGATGTTTTAATGGTTGTGGTATTTTTCCAGTTGCGAAGGATAAGATTGCGGGTAGCTAACAATATGTGTGTAGCGATCGCTCTACAATTCGGTGGGAATTTCTCTATCTCAATGTTGAGAATTGCTAAGGAGGGGTTTGGTCTTGTTAGAATCCCCGTGGCTGATGAAATCAGTTTAAAGGTGTTGTCCCAAAGGCTAGTTATGTTCGGGCATTCCCATAATATATGTAAGATGTTGCCTATCTGTCCACACCGTCTCCAACTTGTGGGAGAAATGCGTCTGGAAAGTAAGTAGACAGTCTGTAGGGTGTATAGTGCCACCTGTTTATAATTTTAAGTGTCATTTCAATGATTTGTGCAATGGGAGAGTTTGAGTGTTGCTTTAAAGGCATGTACCCATTCCTCTTCTGAGTATGTAGTGTTTAAATCCCTTTCCCATTTCCCAATAGCCATCATTTTTCAAAAAGTGTGTTTATTCTGATCATAAAATAATGATATACCTTTAGCAGGTTGTGGCTTTTTCATGTAGAAATGCCATACTTTAGTTGGTAGGTTGAATTTTGGTATGGGATGGTTCTTCAGGAAATGATAAATGCATATGCAAGAGAATAACAGAGTATCAGGTAGGTGGTAGGTGGACATCAATTGTTCTGGGAATTTGGGAGTAAAATCTATGAATAGGTCTTGAATGTGATTTATTCCTTGTTTAAGAAGAATTGTGGTAGAAAGTGTAGGCATAATATCTTCTTAGAGAGTAATCGGGAGGCTATGATTTAATTCTATGGTGTCGTCATGGTTTACTTGTTGGATGAACCTCCAGGCTTGTAAGGAGGATTGAATGGTTGGTGGTAAGATTTCCATTTCCCAAGGTACCCACATGTCACTTATTAAGAATGTGAGAGAGTTGATTGTTGGGAGCAGTGAATGTTCTAATTCTACCCACAAAGGAGAATTATCATTGTAGAACCAATATTTTAGTTGATCCAATCTTGAAGGTCTACAAGCCCCGCTCCACCTACATATTTGTGTGCGATAAGGTTATTTTTTGGGCATCTAGCTTACCACCCCAGGTATACTTCCAGTATATTGTGGACATGGTGCGAACGTAACTGTGTGGAATGGGGAGGGATCTAAAACTGTAGAGGATCTGTGGAAGAATAGACATGTTAAATGCCGCTATCCTGCCCAACCATGAAATTTCTACTTTGGAAATGTTTGCTAGTTGTTGTCCAAGTTTATGTATGAATGGTTTGAGATTAGCTTCAATTGTGGATGAGGTGGAGTTGGTTATGTTGATACCCAAATAAGACATACCCTTTGTTGCCCAGGTATATGATAGGGTGTCCTGTAATGATTTCTTAATAGAAGGAGGAACTCCTATATTTAGTATCGCAGATTTGGTGAAGTTGACTTTATAATAGGATACCTTACCAAACTCTTTAAGAATTGTGTGGGCTCTTGGTAGGGAAGATTGTGGATGAGTGAATAATAATATCACATCGTCTGCAAAGAGAGTGATGACATGTTTGTTAGAACCAATGGTAAAGCCTGTGATATTGGCATCAGACCTAATGGATTCAGCAAGGGGTTCAATCATGAGATTAAAGATTGTGGGAGAGAGAGGGCAACCCGGGTACCATTAGAAATAATGAAAGGCTTGGATAAAAACCCAGAGGTATGCACCTGGGCCAAGGGACATGAGTAAAGTGGCATTATGGCTGCTAGGATAGAGCCCCCCAATATACTTTTTGAGAACTGGTGCCCAAAACTGACCTGCATATTCCAGATGAGGTCTTACTAATGATTTGAACAGGGGCAAAATTATATCTCTCTCTCTGGAGTCCATACCTCTCTTAATACAAGAAAGGACTTTGCTCGCTTTGAAAACCGCAGTTTGGCATTGCATGTTATTATTGAGCTTATGATCTACCAAAACCCCCAGATCCTTCTCCACTACGGATTCCCCCGGTTGTATTCCCCCTAGCATGTATGATGCATGCATATTCTTAGCCCCCAGGTGCATAACTTTACATTTCTCAACATTAAACCTCATTTGTCACATAGTCGCCCAAATAGACAGAGCATTGAGGTCGGCTTGTAAATTGGAGACATCCTATAAAGACATTATTCAACTGCATAGGTTGGTGTCATCTGCAAAGACAGAAATGTTACTTTCTCTTTCGTTCACTGACTGACACAGCTCCATTAGTCTTGACTGTAGGGTTATTACGCCACCTTCAGGAAAGGACTAGGCAGAACATGAAAAAACAGAACTTTACAGTTCCGCCCAGGGGGCGGTCCCTCTGGTAATTACCCCTCAGCCTGCTTCCTGCAGCTCAGTTTTTTTCTGCCTAGTGAAGGAGAAGGGCCTAAGTTCCCTGCGGGACCATCAGTCCTGGGATTTTTTTGCTGAATGTTTGCCTTTTGCGCAAGATTTTAAGATCCTGTGATCAGCTATCAACAGCCGAATGGGTGACAGGCTGGATATTCTGGATACTTGTGGTCTCCCTAGCCTGGCCATTGAGTGTGTGCAGGTCCTAGCTACGCGCTGGGTCGGCCACGACATGCCCCTTAGGCTCCAGGGGTGCAACGCTCTGGTGCACACATATGACCGGACTACCGATGTCCTTGTCACAGTGTGCCGTGGCCAGCAGCCAACCCGTACTGCTCAGAGAGTGGGTCTGTGATGGGAAGCCCCCAGCTGTCCCCAGCTGCTGAACGGTGTGTGTACCTGTAGCCAGGGGTCCTCTGGGGGGCTCTCACCTTAGATTGGGGGCTGCGCTGGGTGTCTGTGTCCCTGGGTGTCTGTGGTCTCCTCGCTGGGTGTCTGGAGGTCTGCATGTGCTGATCGCCATAGCACTGTTCTGCCGCCATTTTCTCTGTCCTTTTACTGTCTACAGTTGTTTTCGGCCATTTTTGGTGTGCCTCAGTGGAAAGCATGGTCAGGGGCCATTTTTCTGTAACTTGATGGGAATTTTCCTTGTGATTATGTCCTTTATACAGGGTGGCCAGTGGCCAATTTGTTGTAGCCCAGCGTGGTTTTTATCCTCATTGCTGATACCTGCTGCTCAGAACGGCGCATTTTTTTGCTCAGGACACCTGGGAGCTGATACTGGACGCAGACACCTGTAACTGAATGGTGCAGCACTCGGTCCAGGTGGTGAGTCCTGCAGTGGGGACCCCTCAGTCTGCAGCTGCTAGGAGGGTGGGATTGTGCACCTGTCCTAAGTCCCCAAGGGTGGCAGACAGGGTGGGTCAGCATGGCCTCAGAAACTGGTGTTTCTTCCCCAGAACTCCTTGAAGTTGCAACCGCCTCGTCAGCAAACAGTGCAGTGCCTTTAGACGATTTATCACAGCTGTGCGTGATACCCTGAAAATTCAGGATACAGCAGGATCCTCTGCTGAAGTAGTGGTCCCTTTTGGGTCCCGTAAGCCAGCCCATACACATAAGGTGTTTCCGTATCTGATTTATTTCGATAAGTTTATATACAAGGAATGGGGAAGCCTTCTTGGTCCCTAAAAGAATGGCGGTGCGCTGCCCCTTTGAGGAGAGCCTTCTTAAAAAATGGTCGGCTCCTCTGGTCATGAACCCCCCAGTATCCAGGTTAAATAAAGTAACCACAATCCCAGTAGAGGGAACTCCTGCATTTTAAAGAGTGGCCTGTTTCTTGTTTACGGTTGTGGGGTCAGCAATACGAGCGGTACTGGCCACAGCACTTGTGTTGCAGACACTTACTAAATGGGTAAAACTTTTGCACCATGAATTGGAGAAGCAGCAGGCCTCTCCTGTCTGCATGGAACTAGCAGCCCAGTTAGTACACGGCCTTAAGTACGTTTGTGACGTGGCCCTGGATACGCTCCCCCTGCTGTCCAGGGCTTCAGTGTCAGCAGTGGTGCTGCGGCGCCTGATTTGGCTAAAATGCTGGTCTGCGGACCAGGTATCTAAAAGAGCCCTGATGGATCTACCCTTCCTTGGTGAGCAGCTCTTTTGAGCCTCGTTGGATGACATTATTAAGAATGTCACAGGTGGGAAGAGTACCTTGCTCCCACAGTCCAGGAAGACTAAGGAGCCACACCGCAGGCAAGGGCCCTCATTTTCCACTCCAAAGAAGCTTTTTCATCTGTCCGGGACTTCGGCTAAATGCTCCCAGTCTGACAGGATGACCTCTGAGGGACAAAAGCGTTCCTGGAACCTGCGAGCAAAAGTGTTACCGCATGAAGGTTTGCCAGGGGTTCTACTCCAATCTGTTTGTAGTCCCCAAAAAGGAGGGGGTACGTCCAATCTTGGACCTGAAAGCCCTCAATTGCTTTGTAAAAGTACAGAGGCTCAGAATGGAATCAGTTCGCTCAGTAGTCGCTGCACTCCATCAAGGGGACCCCCTGGCGTCTTTGGACATCTAGGATGCATACCTGCACATACCCATAAGCCTCAGGCATCAGAGGTTTCTGCAATTTTCATTTGGGGAAGCCCACTACCAGTTTGTGGCTCTCCCTTTTGGCTTGCCATCAGTACCCTGAGTCTTTACCAAGGTATTGGCTCCAATTTTGGCGTTGTTGCGACAATGCGGGATCGCAATCATAGGTTATGTAGACGATCTCCTCCTGAGGGCATCTTCTGCCTCAGAATTAAAGGAGGATGTGGCGATCACCATGCAAACCCTGCAGGAATTTGGGTGGCTGTTGAACCTAAAAAAGTCGGTGCTCATACCGACTCAGCGCTTGGAGTACCTAGGCTTACCGCTGGACTCCATGGAAGCGAGAGTTTTTCTCCCTTAAACATACTGCAGACTCTCAGGGCCACGGTAAAACTATTGATGAACTGCAGGTGGTCGTCGCTAGCGCATCTGCATGCGAGTCCTGGGCCTCATGGTGGCCTCCTTCGAGGCGGTACCGTATGCCCAGTTTCACACCAGAGTCTTGCAGAAGGAGATATTGACAAAATGGGACAAAGGTAAGGCTGACCACAGGGCAGGTTGTGTTTGTAGGAGAAGTCAGGCTGCATAAAGCTTGCCCTCCTCTGCCTCCTCCTCTCGTGGACGCCGGCTCTCGTGTCCCACCCACCCATTCCCTTTTTCATTTCATTCATTATATTTTTATACTTGGGTATGCCCCCTTTTAGGCATACTGACCACGTGACCCCGGCACACTTCAGGTCTATGTTCTTTATTGCTCTTTGTTCCTTGCCATACTATCCACAGATTGACTCCGAGTACAAATCTCCATTTATCCCTGGATCGGCGGATTCGGGTGAGCCAGTCAGTCAGGGACTCCCTGCTCTGGTGGCTGAAGTCCCCGGCACTTTGGTCCGGGAAGTCGTTCCTACCTCTGCATTGGACAGTGATCACAATGGACGCCAGCCTGACCGGCTGGGGTGGAGTACTGGGAGTAAAGTCGACCCAGGGCCTCTGGTCGGGGGAGGAATCCAAGTTGCCGATCAATGTGCTTGAGCTTCGAGTGATCAGGCTATGCCTATCCACATGGTCGATGAGACTACGAGGGCGTCCGATCAGAATCCAGTCAGACAACGCCACAGCAGTGGCATATGTCAACCATGAAGGAGGAACAAGAAGCTTGGCTGCAGAACGGGAGGTCACTCCCATCCTTCAGATGGCAGAGCAGCATTTGCCGGCCTTGTCAGCCATTTACATCCCGGGAGTAGAAAACTGGCAGGTGGACTACCTATGTCGCCAGATGCTGGACCTAGGAGAATGGGCGTTACATCCGGAGGTGTTCAGGCTTCTTTTCCTGCAGTGGGGCACACCAGATGTGGATCTCCTGGCCTCTTGGCTCAATGGAAAGGTGCAGAGGTTCATATCCAGGACAAGAGATCCTTGGGAGGATGCGTCAGACGCGTTGGTGGCTCAGTGGGAACAGTACTGCCTGATCTACGCCTTTCCTCCGCTCAAACTGTTAACACGTCTGCTCCGCAGAGTGGAGGTCAAGGGGATTCCAGTGATACTGATTGCCCCAGATTGGCCTCGGCGTCCCTGGTACGCCAACCTAGTACGCCTGGTTTGCAGGCGCTCCCTAACCGCCGATGCGAGAAAACCTTCTGTCTCAAGGTCTGATTCTGCATCCTGCTTTACCATCGCTGGTTTTAACAGCATGGCTGTTGAGAGCCAGGTGCTAAGGAACCGGTGCCTGTCGGACTCTGTGATTTTAACTATGTTGATAGCACAAAAATCTTCTTCTCGGAAGATATACCATCGTACCTGGAAGGCCTACATCTCCATGTGTGATTAGAAAATGTGGGGTCCGCACACCTATTCCATTTCCAGGATCCTGCTGTTTCTACAGTGAGGAGTAGAACAGAAATTGTCTTTAAGCACTATTAATGGACAAATATCAGCCTTGGCAGTTTTTTTCCAACGACCCCTGGCGTCTCACTGTCTAGTGACCACTTTTATTCAAGGGGTGCGGTATGTGGTTCCTCCGGTGCGTCCACCTTTACCCCTGAGGGATCTGAACCTGGTGCTATCGGCGCTTCAGAAACCGCAGTTTAAGAACATCAGGGAAATTCCCTTGTTGACTCTTTCTCAGAAAGTGGTCTTCCTAGTGGCCATTACATCGGCCATGAGGGTTTTGGAACTGGCGGCCTGGTCTTCAAATCGCTCTATCTGGTTATCAATAAAGATAAGTTGGTGTTGCGTCCACAACCTTCTTTTCTGCCGAAGGTGGTTTTGGCGTTTCACATCAATGAAGACATTGTGTTACCATCTCTGTGTCCTAAACCGACACATCCTAATGAATTTGTGTGCCACGGCTCCCTTTCGGAAATCAGACTCTCTGTTCATTTCAGTTGCTGGTCCGGACAAAGGTATGGCGGTCTCATCGGCCACCATTTCTAGGTGGATCAGACAGATTGTTGTACAGGCCTACGCCTTGAAGGGGCAGGTGCCCCCCTTTCCTGTCACGGCTCATTCCACCAGGGCAATTGGAACCTCTTGGGCTTTCCGACTTTAAGCGTCAGTCACGCAAGTGTGTAAGGTGGCGACTTGGTCACACTTTTACCAAATTCTACAAAGTGGATGTAAGCACATCGTCTTATGCCTGCTTTGGCCGCAAATTTTTGCAGGCAGCCGTGTAATGTTGCAATTCGGCACTCTTCCCTCTGTTTTAAAAATACAGTTACTTTGAGTATTAATGATTATTAATGCACTGTTGCATTTGTTGACCGCAAGTTCTGATGCGGCTAGTTAAGATGGTGACTCCCCTGTTAGGGAGCGCTTTTGGTTGTGGGTGACGTTTTTATGCTGTTCCCACCCCTCGTTATGACACTGCTTTGATCCTAGACCCAATATAATTTATAAAGATATTAAAAAGTAAGTAATATAGATAACATAGTGTCCCACAGGCCGAGGCCGAAGGCCACACCAACCCCCCTCCCCACCGTACAATCAATTTGACACCAGAAAAATCATCACTCAATTTGAGGGCAACCTATATATGAGCAGTAGAGTCATCCTGAAGACACTTGGACCAGACTTTATCAGACTATTTGGGGAAGTCCCTATGGCACTAAGTATCTTTACACAAAGGTAGAGCTGTATTGACTAGCTGTTGCCAGAAAGGTGATCATTGGAGGGGAAGGTTTTTTCCAAGTAAGGGTGATGGCTTTTCTGGAGTAAAATAATAGGAGTCCCAGTATTGTCCAGTCTGACACCACTGGAGCTAGATCTTCAACCAAGCCCAGCATACCTAAAAATGTTCATTTAAAATTCTATCCATCTATGGCCGGCTTAAGTCTATATACTGTATACCTATATATCTATAATCTAGGTTTGATTAAAAATATGTTTTGGGTGGATATATTTAAAACAATATATTACAGCAGAGCACATGCAGATTTCAGAGAGGAGTTACAGAAATTACAACGTATATTTGTAAGATTGAAGGGTTCTGACCAACTGCATAGATATCAGTTACATAGTATATTAATAGCTTTGCTCTTCCTTGTTGGAATATGAACAGATCGTAAATCTGTCCATTTTTATTTCAATTAACCTGTCTGGTGCAAAGAATATACCTTTTTTTAAGTCAAGACATTATGTTAAAGCTTCCAAACTACAAGTAGACATTTAAAGTGGCACTTGTACCCATATACCTTATAGAGCACCCAAAAATCCCTGAAGCTCTAGGCTCGCTACTGTGCAAGTAACTGTAGTGTTCAGTTTGGTCCCACCACCACCTGTGCCTGACAATTTGGCAGTAAAAAATTGAATACTGATTATTAATGTCAGGTAGTACCTGTGTATTGTGAGTACCTGAGCATTGTCTGAGCAGTGTGTGCGGATCGTTAGTACTTGTGTATTATGTGTGCGCATGTTGGTCTGTGAGTGCACGTTGGTCAGTGAGTGCATGTTGGTCAGCGAGTACCTGTGTATAGTCTTCCTGCGTACCTATGTATTGTCTTGTTGAGTATTAGTGTCAGGAACCTAGTTGTTAGGTAGTTTGGATAGGGTATAATCCCCAATCCTCATTAATTTAGTAGGTAGTAGATGCCCGGTGGGTGTGGAAATACAACTGCTGTGCAAAATGTAAGCACATTGTTTCCATGGAAGCCCAGGATCTGAATCTGGGGAAGCAACTGTCAGCAACTGTCATACTAAAGGAGAGCCAGGAACGTACACAGCAGGTGCTGCCAGGGGCCAGCACAGCGGCGGGTGGAGACAAAGAGTTGTAGGCACTAGGAAAGAGTAGATGGGTGACAGTCAAGAAGAGTAGAGGGGAAAGTGCCAGGGAGGCCGATCCAGGGCAGGAGCATCCCAATAAGTATGCTCCATTGAATGACATTGGTGAAACCAGTCAGGGACCAGCACTGCTGGAGCTGAGGGACTCTTCTAGCTGCCAGGGGAAGAACTCCTCCAGTGAGAGTGGAGGGGGAGCGAAGGAAAAGGAAAGACAGATTCTGGTGGTAGGGGACTCAATTCTTAGAAGGACAGAGAGGTCTATCTGTAACAAAGACCTGACGCGCCAAACTGTATGTTGTCTACCGGGCGCTCGGGTTCGGCACATCACAGATCTGGTGGACAGATTACAGGGAGGGTCTGGGGAAGACCCGGTTGTCATGGTGCATGTTGGAACCAATGACAAAGTCAGAGGTAGATGGAGTGTCCTAAAGAACGATTTTAGGGACTTGGGAGATAAATTGAGGAAAAAGACCTCCAAGTTAGTATTCTCAGGAATACTGCTGATACATTGAGCCACACCAGAAAGGCAGAGGGAGATTAGGGAAGTAAACAAGTGGCTGAAGATCTGGTGTAGTAAGGAGGGGTTTGGGTTCCTGGAGGACTGGGTTGACTTCTCAGTCGATCACTAGTACTATAGAAGGGATGGACTGCACCTAAATGAGGAGGGTGTAGATCAGCTGGGAGTAAAGATGGCCAAAAAGTTAGATGAGTTTTTAAACTAGGTGACGGGGAGGGCACAGAGGTAGAGACAGTCATAAATGAACATATTCCACAGGGTAGTATTGGGGGCATTAGTGGTAGGTTGACTAAAACACATAAACCCAAGGTACATATAGTAACAAGTCCTAGTTGCAATCTCGGAACACCCAATAAGAGGATAGTATGTGACCGGTCTAAACTACGTGGCATGTTCACCAATGTCAGGAGCCTGGCGGACAAGATGGGTGAACTAGAGATACTGTTGTACAAGGAGGATTTGGATTTTGTGGGAAGTTCAGAGACCTGGTTCAACAGCTCTCATGATTGGCTGACAACAATTCAAGGGTATACCCTTTATCGCAGGGATAGAGAGGGTAAAAAAAAGGGGAAGGGGTATGCCTATATATCAAGAATAATGTACAAGTGAATGTGAGAGATGACATCACTAAGGGAGCTAGGGAGGAGGTAGAATCCTTATGGGTAGAGTTCCAAAGGGATGAAGATAAGGGGAAAATATTACTGGGAATATGCTATAGGCCCCCTAACCTGAGGGAGGAGGGGGAGACAGATCTCCTATCACAAGTTGGATTAGCAGCAAGTATGGGAAGTGTTATTATAATGAGGAATTTTAATTATCCAGACATAGACTGGGCAGAGGGAACCAAACATTTGTCTGAGGCTAGCCAGTTCCTATATGTCTTGCAGGACAATTTCATGGTTCAGATGGTAGATGCACCAACTAGAAATAAAGCGTTACTGGATCTACTGATTACTAACAATACAGACCTTATCACAGATGTGGAAATACGGGCAATTTAGGAAACATCGATCACAGGTCAATTGGCTTCAGTATAAATCACACAAATAGGAAACATAAGGAGAATACACAGACACTGAATTTCAAAAGAGAATTTCAACTTCCCTAAACTACGAACCTTGTTAGAAGGCATGAATTGGGATAAAATCTTAGGAACAAAGAACACGGAAGAGAGATGGGTTTGCTTTAAGAGCATATTAAATAAGGGCATTAGCCAATGCATCCCATTGGGTAATACATTTAAAAGAGCGAACAAAAGTCCTAGATGGCTTAATTCCAATGTAAATATGCACATAAAAGCAAAGGATAAGGCCTTCAAAAAATACAAGCTTGAGGGTTCATCATCAGCATTCAGACTTTATAAAGAATGCAACAAGAAATGTAAGGGTGTAATTAGGGTGGCTAAGCTAGAACACGAAAGACACATAGCGGAGGAGAGAAAAAAGGAGGAGAGAAAAAAAAATCCCAAGAAATTCTTAGCCACTTGTTTACTGGGCACTTAAACCCCCCTCCTGCCCAGACCAATTTTCAGCTTTCAGCGCTGATGCACTTTGAATGACAATTGCGCGGCCATACAACACTGTACCCAAATGAAATTATTATAATTTTTTGCCCACAAATAGAGCTTTCTTTTGGTGGTATTTAATTACAGCAGGGAGTTTTATTTTTTGCTAAACAAACAAAAAAAGATGCAAAAAAAATAAAAAATCATGTTTCATAGTTTGTTATAAAATTTAGCAAACAGGTCATTTTTCTCCTTCATTGAAATGCGCTGATGAGGCGGCACTGGTGGGCACTGATAGGCTGCACTGGTGGGCACTGATAGGCTGCACTTGTGGGCACTGATAGGCACAGTTAAGGCGGCACTAATAGGCACGGATAAGGTGGCACCGATAGGCACAGATAAGGCAGTACTGATGGGCACAGATAAGGCGGCACTGATGGGCAAAGATGGGCACAGATAAGATGGCACTGATGGGTGGCACTAAGGGGCACTGATAGGTACCACTGATAGATGGCACTGATGGGCACTGATAGGTGGCACTGATAGGTGGCACTCCTAGGTGGCTCTGCTAGGTGGCACTGCTGGGCACTGATGGACACTGGTAGATGACACTGATGGGCACGGATATGTGGCACTGGGGTGCAGCACTGTTGTTGAGGCGTTTTGTGGGCACTGATAGGTGGCACTGTGGGCACTGATAGGTGGCACTGTGGGTACAGATGGGTGGCACTGTGGGCACTGATGGGTGGCACTGTGGGCACTGATGGGTGGCACTGATAGGGGGCACTTTTTTACATGTAGGTGGCACTGGCAGGGGGCAGGTGGGCACTGATGAGCTGGCCGTGATCGGGACTGAAGTCCCTCTCACGGCCGCCGGTGATCGGCTTTTTTTTTTCTCCCCGCACTGTCAACGCGAGGAGGAAAAATAGCCGATTAGCGGCTCTGTTGTGTCACATGATCAGCTGTCATTGGCTGACAGCTGATCATGTGGTAAGGGGTCGGGATCGACCCCTTGCTCCGATCCGTGATCCGGAGAGTCTCATAGACTCGCTGATCAGGCGA
Organism: Lithobates pipiens; assembly: GCF_037356315.1. Lineage (NCBI taxonomy): Eukaryota > Metazoa > Chordata > Amphibia > Anura > Ranidae > Lithobates > Lithobates pipiens. Next base: position 22,322,227 of record NW_027507696.1, on the reverse strand, counting down.
GTCTCATAGACTCGCTGATCAGGGGGTGCGCAGGCCGCTCGTGCACGGGACGACGTCAATAGAGCAGGTCCGTCATTCGGCTATAGCGCGGATCTCTAGTGGTTAAGCATGTAAACAGTAAAAAAGTGAGGACAGACCATATTGCCCCATAAAGAACGAGGAAGGACATCTGGTTACAAAGGATGGGGAGACAGTGAAGGTATTGAATTTATTCTTCTCCTCAGTCTTCACGAGGGAATCTGGCTTCAGTAACCAAAACCGCAGTGTTTATCCTTGTGACTATGTACAAAAGAGAAAACGGTGAGCGTAAACACTTGTGTACCTCTATAAATGCAACAGGCGATATATATAAAACTGATAACAGTCAAAGTTCATTAGTCCATATGGTATAATGATAAGAGGACCAATCCTAAAAAGGAGGATGGTGGTAGGTGGCAGCTATCCTCAGAGAGAAGCCAACTCTGCAAATAGGAAAACAAGGGAAAAAAACAGGAAGCGCCATCTAAGTGCAATATGTTAAGTAGAATTTCTTTGTACAGCAAGTAATGTACTTACAGAATGAAGTTTTAAAAAAGGCTCATCTGTGTCTTTAGTACAAGGTGCGGTCCAGTCACTGATGCATCTTGTCCCAAGGTTTAGCAGTTGTTGGGGGATCAGCAGTCTGTCCTGTGGCCACCAGGAAGTCAGCCAGGTCCGGCGTGGAACGCAGGGGATGACGTCACTGGAAGCGGAACCAGGAGAAACACAGAGAGAGAAAGGACTGGAGAGAACAGGCTATGCGCTCATCAGCTCCTTCTGCAGGCCTACAACTACTAAACTTTGGGACAAGATGCACCAGGGACCAGACCACACCTTGTACTAAAGACACAGATGAGCCTTTTTTTAAACTTTGTTCTGTAAGTGCATTACTTGCTGTACAAATAATTTTTACTTAACATATTGCATTTAAGTGGTGCTTCCTGTTTTGTTGCCTTGTTTATCCTTATGACACATCACAGGAAGCACCTTCATGGTTAACACAGGACAGAATTAAAATTAGCATTGGGAAACGTAACATTAATAAATCACCGCGACCAGATGGCTTGCATCTGAGGGTACTTAGGGAACTCAGTCAAGTAATTGCCAGACTATTGTTCCTAATTTTTACTGACAGTCTACTGACTGGAATGGTACCAGGTGATTGGAAAAAAGCCAGTGTAGGACCAATATTTAAAAAGGGCCCAAAATACATCCCTGGGTATTACAGACCAGTTAGCCTAACATCAATAGTATGCAAACTCTTGGAGGGGATGATAAGGGATTATATACAAGATTTTAGTAATGAGAATGGTATCATTAGCAGTAATCAGCATGGACCCATGAAGAATCGTTCCTGCCAAACCAATCTATTAACCATGAGGAGGTGAGTTGCCATCTAGATAAATAAAGGCCCGTAGACATGGTGTATCTGGATTTTGCAAAAGCATTTGACACCGTTCCAACCATAAACATTTACTGTACAAAATAAGGTCCGTTGGCATGGACCATAGGATGAGTACATGGATTGAAAACTGGCTACAAGGACGAGATCAGACGATGGTGATAAATGGGGAGTACTCGGAATGGTCAGAGGTGGGTAGTGGAGTCCCCCAGGATTCTGTGCTGGGACCAATCCTATTTATTTTGTTCATAAACAACCAGGAGGAAGGGGGAAACAGTTCAATCTCTATATTTGCAGACAATACTAAGCTAAGCAGGGCAATAACTTCTCCGCAGGATGTGGAAACCTTGCAAAAAGAGCTGAACAAATTAATCGGGTGGACAACTACATGGGGTTTAATGTAGAAAAATGTAAAATAATGCATTTGGGCGGCAAAAAGTTGAATGAAATCTATACACTGGGGGGAGAATCTCTGGGGGAATCAAGGATAGAAAAGGACCTGGGGGTCTTAGTAGATGATAGTCAGCAATGGCACGCAATGCCAAGCTGCTGTTAACAAAGCAAACAGAATATCGGCATGCATTAAAAAGGGGGTAAACTACAGAGATAAAACGATAATTCTCCCACTCTACAAGACTCTGGTCCGGCCGCACCTAGAGTAGGCTGCCCAGTTCTGGGCACCAGTCTTCAGGAAGGATGTACTGGAAATGGAGCGAGTACAAAGAAGGGTATCAAAGCTAATAATAGCTAATAGCTAAATAATACAAGAAAATAAACTTTTGAATAGTAATGTAAATAAATATATAGAAGGATTACATGTATTGATTTTTTTGTATTGTATTTGAGTGTGATACAATGGGGGTTATTTACGAAAGGCAAATCCACTTTGCGCTACAAGTGCAAAGTGCACTTGAAATTGCACTTGGAAGTGTAATCGCTGTAAATCTGAGGGGTAGATCTAAAATGAGTGGAAGCTCTGCTGATTTTGTCATCCAATCATGTGCAAGCTAAAATGCTGTTTTTTATTTTCCATACATGTCCCCCTCAGATCTACAGTGACTGTACTTCCAAGTGCACTTTCAGTGCAATTTCAAGTGCACTTTGCACTTGTAGTTTGCACTTGTAGTGCAAAGTGGATTTGCCTTTCGTAAAACAACCCCCAATATGTTCTTTTTGTAATTTTTATTTTTTGTTGTATCTGATTATATCTTGGTTGCATAATAATGAAAAGTAATAAAGCTACAGTAGATGGCAATGTATCTGTTATCTCTTTGACAATGGGAACATACTGTATCTGTGTAGTCCCGGAAACTCACATAATCATTTAAACTTGGACACTTTAAGGTATGAGGCCTTTATTCAGAACCACAGTAAATTTGCACTTTTGTTGTCAAAATTAGAATGTGTAATAAGTTACATGGCTTCAAATTAGTAAGATTAAATATAATGAAAATCAGCTTTTTCCAGGATAACTAGAGAGCAGGACAACCTCATAAAATGTGGAAGAGATTACGGATTTTTTATTAGCAGCACCAGCAGAGGGAAGAACTCTGTAAATAGATTTTGTAAAGAAGGGCAGGTACTCTGTGCCCAACTGAAAAGGAGTTTAAAGTTAGTCACTTGTATCCTATTTGCTACAAAAGCTTTATGTGCATGTTCCCATAGCACCCGAGAAAATGTAACGCCCAAGTCTCAACCCCTCTAAAGTGTTAGGTGGGGAGGAACACTTCGGGTGAAGCCACAAGTAGGGTATTTGATATTGATTATTCATGTTACATCAGTTCTGTCACTAGACAAAGTTTTTCAAATGCTGATGATTATTCCATCAGCCTCAAAAATGGCAAGTTATAGAGTGCCAGATTTGGAGTGATGCCATATCAGCAAAGTAGGGGTGGACATCAGTTGAATGTCCTGTATCGATTTCCATCCCGAGCAGATCATAAATGGCAGGTCTAATTGAACGGTAGGAGTGGAAGAAATGTTCCATTCTATTGCTAAAAATGTGGTCCCACTGAATATCCTACTCCTAACCAAATCAAAGGGCAATAAACCTTTGAACCATTTGGGTACCTAGACAGCCCATGGGAGATGAGAAATGATCTGTCCACCACATCCTTAACTCTTTCCCTTTCCTCACTAGTTCCCTCTGCTACTATCTCTCCTTTCTATTTCATTTTGCAGATTTCTTCTCTTTGCTTTCTTTTTAAAAAATGTTGCCGCTTTTCTCATGCTCATGACTTTTGCTCATTAAAGTGTAACTTCGGCCCCTTATCCTTTAATATTTGCAATAGCGATGGGGGCGTGACCGGATGTCAGGGTGAGAGGTCGCGGCGGGCTCAGACCTACCGCTCGCTCCAGAGACTAATGCTGCCAAGGTAGTGTGGAGGAGGAGGAGGGAAGGAGAAGCCGAGCGTTGAGGTGCCGAAACGAGGGGACGCTGTGAAGCTGTGACACCACGAAAGCGAGAGTAGCGGTACATTCGGTTGACCGAACGGCGCAACAGTGGAGATATGTGGAGGTCGCCACAGGAAGCTCTCCCATAGAGGAACACCGATCCCCACGTAAGAAACCCTGTGAGAGAGGGAATCAAAGCGAAGGGAGGGATTGAGCGATACCCCCCCCCCCCGGTGGAAGAGACGTAAGACCCGAAGGTATGACTAGGAAAAGGGGGGTGGAGGAGGCGACCACACATAATGGATCACAAACATTACGTAGTTCCAAAGATAAGGCTGGCCACTCGACCGGGCTGACAGGCGTTGCTGCTGCTGCCGCCGCTTCTAAACTGGAGCGATATGCCCATACGCCTAATCAGACCCCAAACCAAACACCTAAAAGAACGTGCAAGTCGGAGAGGGGCGGCCGCAGAGTACTGCAGCCGTGCAAACGGTCGGAAGGAAAAGCCAGGGCTTGACGACCGAAATAGAGCCGACAAGTTTAAATAAAGCAATATGTGTGGCAGTCCGGTCGGACACTACGGGTGTAATGGGTGGAATATCGGAAGCACAAGCGTCCGTGAGTAATCTCTCCTTGGAGAGGGGGACTGGACGGGACACTGAGATAAGTACAGAAGGAGAAATTTGGGCAAAAGGTAAAGAACCATCACTAAAAGAAATTCTTTCTGCGGTGAATACATGTAAATTATCATTGGATGATGTATCAGACCAATTAAAGCAGATAAGAGAAGATGGGATAAATCTTAAAAATGAAGTACAGAAAACTGCGGCCCGTATATCAGATATGGAGGAGAGAGTCAGCCAGGTGGAGGATGATGTACTACCGCTGAAACAGGAGATGCAAATGATGAAGGGCCAGTTAAATTTGTGTATGGCTAAAATGGACAATATGGAAAATATTATACGCAGGAAAAATATTAGAGTTTTAGGTGTCCCGGAGAAAAGTGAAGGCAATAATCTTGCTGAATTTATGGAAATATGGATAAAGGATAAAGTAGGGAGTGAGAAGCTATCAAGATTTTTTGCAATTGAAAGGGCGTATAGAATTCCGTTTAGGATGGTGGAAGGAAGAAGTCATCCTAGACCCATAATCATCCAATTGCTGTCCTATAGAGATAAAGTTGTTATCCTTCAAAGAGCAAGAGAACTGCGTAACCTTGAATATAATGGGATAAAGATTTCATTGTATCCGGATTTTTCCCCAGAGCTGCAAGGACAGAGAGCCAAGTTTATAGAGTGCAAAAAGAAATTGCAGAGTCTTAAAGTGAACTATGCATTGCTTTATCCGGCAAAGTTGAGGGTATCAGCATTTGGGGAAAACACATTTTTTAATAGTCCAGAAGAAGTTAAGTCGTGGTTGGAGGAAAATAAATGTCTGCTGCAACAGAGGGGAATGCTGTAATATGAAAATAGAAAGAAAATGGACTTTTTTTTTTTTTTTTTTTTTCCTTTTTCTGGACTAAGAGGGAATGCCCCCATATTGCTCTGTTTGTCTCCCTCCCTCTCTTCTTCCCCCCTTCCCTCTTTTTTTTTTTTCTTGGCAGTAATGTGGACTATTTTTTGTTATAGAAATAAGAGTTATGGGAGTGGGTGGGTAGGGCGAGTAGGTGGGGAGGATATATCACCCTGGGAGGTAAAAACGGTCATGTTGGAAGCCCCTTAGAAGGGCCCCAAGTGGGGCATGGGAGGGTTGGGGAGGGGAAAGAAAAAAGGGATGGGGAGTATGAATGGATGAATGATAGTGAGAGAAAGGAGGTTGAAAGGATAGGAAAGGATATAGGTAGGCATGGTAAAGGATTATTAATTGCACAAAAAAAAAAAATATTTAAGTATAAAGTTGATGGGTAAAATTGCATTGAATACGGTGGTCAGGGAAAAAGGGCACAAGAAAATGAAATTAAGAGAGGCACAAGGAAATAATATTGTTCAATTTATATAAAATGTGTGTAAAATGTGCATAAGAAATATGGTAAATTTGAGATACAAAATATGTGTGGGATTAAAATTTTGGAGCACAAGGAAAAAAAGAAAAAAGCAAGGGGGAGATCACGTGTGAAAACACAGAGAAAGCACGTAGAATGGAGAATAAAAGTATGATATTGTGATTTAGGTTTTAAATATGGGAGTAAGCAGTAAGGTAGGGAATTTCATTAAAAAGGTTAAAATTTGTTCTTGGAATATACGGGGGGTGAAGGAACAGCTGAAGAGACGTGCGTTATTTTCCATGGGGAATATGGGTAATTATGGGATGCTCTGTTTGCAGGAGACCCACCTGGACCGTGATACAATCAGTGTGCTAAGACACAGAAAATATAGGATACAATATCATTCTACATACACTTCCTACTCAAGGGGAGTGAGTGTCTTAATAGATCCTGGGTCGGGCCTAACCTGCAGGCAGAGCATCGTAGATGTTAAAGGGAGATATGTGTTCCTTTTTTGTGGTATAGAAGATAGAGTATGTGTGATTGCAACTGTGTATATCCCACCACCATTTAATGCAGAAATATTACATGAACTGCTGAAGTTTATAAAGGATAAGCCTGGAATCCCAGTCATAATAGCAGGGGACATCAATATGATAATGGATCAAAACATAGATAGGTTCCCACAGAAGGTCGGTAGTAGGGAGGGACCTAATGGGTTGTTATTTCAATTCTGTGAAGAAACGGGTTTTGTGGATATATGGAGAAGGTGGAACCCCTTAAAAAAACAGTATTCTTGTCACTCTAAGACGTACTCCACCTTGTCCAGGATCGATATGGTGCTGTGTAATGAAGAGGCACTGGGGATGGTGGAGAAAGTGGAGTACGAGCCAAGGGGAATTTCGGACCATTCACCGGTAATGTTTTTAATGACAATAGGGAGAGGATGTAGTAGAAGGGAATGGAAGATAAACCCATTTTGGTTAGAACTAATGGATAACATGGAGGGGGTAAAAGAAAATCTAAAAGAATTTTTGAGCATAAATGTGGGATCTACGTCCCTGGGAATAATGTGGGATACCTTGAAAGCCTTCTTAAGGGGGGAACTAATAAAAAAGATATCGCAGATTAAGAAGAATGGGGTAGCAAAGGAAATAGAAGCAAAAGAAAGGGTAAGGAGGTCAGAAGAGAGGTATATAAGGGCCCCCTCAGAAGAAAGTTCCAAGGAATGGGAGAAAAATCAGGTAGAATATAAAAGACTTATATGGGAGAAAGAAGAGAAGAAAAGGCAGTTCCAGAGGCAGTCCTTCTTTGGCGAAGGGGAACAAGTGGGGAGGGTATTGTCAATGATTGCTAAATCAAATAGTTCGTCCCCAATAATACCGGCGATATTGGACAGGGAGGGAGGTATGAGGAAGTCAACACCTGAAATAGTGGAAGAGTTTAGAAAATATTATGAGGAACTATATAAAGTTTCAAACTCTGAAGTAGAGGGGGAGATGCAGGAATTTTTTGGGAAAATAACATTACCCAGGCTGTCGGAGGAAGATAGGGAGGGCTTGGAAGCACCATTGACCCTGGAGGAGCTGCAAAAAGTAACAGCAGAAATGACAAATCAGAAAGCACCAGGTCCGGATGGACTGCCGATAGAGATTTATAAAAAATTTGGGGAGATACTTTTACCGGCTCTCCTACAGGTGTTCAATGGCGCTTTTGAAGCGGGACAGCTGCCGCAATCAATGATGGAGGCCACAGTGGTGGTCCTAGCAAAAGAAGGGAAAAACCAATTGGAGACCGCATCATATAGACCTATATCGTTACTGTGTTCAGATGTTAAAATTTTGGCAAAAGTACTTGCAACAAGGGTAAAAAACATAATACCAAAACTAATACATCAGGACCAAACTGGGTTTATCCCAGGGCGGTCCACAAATATGAATGTGAGACGCACCTATTTAAACATTCAGATTCCTTCAGAAAACAAAGGGAATAGAGCAGTTATGTCCTTAGATGCAAAAAAAGCCTTCGATAGTGTGGAGTGGCATTATTTGAGGAGGGTGTTGGCGGAATTTCAATTTGGTCCGAGATTTATGCAATGGATAAGAGTACTGTATACAGGCCCTAGGGCGAAAGTGAGAATAAATGGGGAATGTTCAGAGGGGTTCCATTTGGAGAGGGGGACAAGACAGGGGTGCCCTTTGTCGCCCCTGCTTTTCGCCCTCTCGATGGAGCCTCTGGCTATAGCCTTGAGAGAGGCGCAGGATATCCGGGGGTTTAAAAGAGGGAACGAAGAGGAAAAGGTTGCCTTGTATGCAGACGATGTATTGCTGTTATTAGGGGACACGGGGCCCTCATTGGTGGCGGCAATGACCCTGATAAAAGAATTCGGGTATTTCTCTGGACTTGAAATTAACTGGGAAAAATCTGCCCTCCTACCAGTGGATCCCCTCGATACCCCACTGCCAGTACAGGTATCCCAAATAGAAACAGTTAAACAAACGAAGTACTTGGGAGTGAATATGACGGCAGACCCAAGGCAGTATATAGCAGGGAATTTAGTTCCACTTATGTCAAAATTAAAACGTAAAATTAGAATATGGAAGAACCTCCCCTTGTCAGTAGCCGGTAGGTGCAACTTAATTAAGATGGTGTGGATGCCTCAAATATTATATGTTATACAAAACTCACCGGTTTGGATTCCAAAATATTGGTTTAAAAAAATGGAAAGTTTGTTTAGAGAGGTGATATGGAAGAACAGTGTGGCAAGAATTAGCTTACAAGTACTACAGAGACCAAGGGAAATGGGTGGGATGGCACTACCTAATATGAGATACTACTTTCTGGCTGCCCAATTACAGTATATGAGGGGAGGTAACCTGGTGGCAGTGACAGGAAGGGGGGGTGGACCCCTGGGGAGGGATACTCCACATAATACGGTCGCGGAAGCCGTGGAAGCCGACTCATTTAGGACCAGCTGCCCCACAGTCCAACTGATGGTAAAGTGTTGGGAGGAGGTAAAAGTAATATTGGGGTACAGAGGATATACAGAATTCTCACCAATATGGGAAAATAAAAACTTAGAGGAAATTAAGAAAATGGGGAGATTAGTAGAATGGGATCGGAGGGGCATACACTTCTTAGTACAACTATATAAGGACGGGAGACTGAAAACATTTCAGGAACTAAGGGATGAATATGGGTTACCGGCTTATTACCTCCTTAATTATATACAAATTAAACATGCGTTAGAGGCACAATTTAGAAACAGGAAGTTGGAATGGAGTAAGATGCCTGCACTCAGGAGAATCATAAGCTATAATATATCGAAAGGAGGTATTTCTGAGATCTATAGGTATCTAAAGGGAACAGAACAAGAAGGGGTAATAGAGGAGAAAAAAAAGGCAAAATGGGAAAGAGAGGTGGGCCCAATATCGGTAGAACAGTGGGAAAAGGTTCTGGCATTGGGGGCGAAAGTTTCCTTATCTCCATCAAATAGTATATCTCAAATGTATTTAATCCATAGGGTATATTACACTCCTCTTAAATTGTTTAGATTTGGGAGTAGACAGGATGCAGAATGCCAAAGGTGTGGGGACCGAAGAGGAGATTTAATACATATGATTTGGCGATGCCCAAGATTGTATAGATATTGGGTAGGAATAATAGGGAAAATTAATAAAGTGTTTGGGTTATCATTGGAAGTAGAAGCTAAAATCTGTATAATGGGATTGATAGAAGAAGAGGAGGTACGAAGGGATATCCACACAGCGGTCATTAGATGCCTTTTTCAGGGGAGGAAATTAATTGCGTTTAAATGGCAGAGGAGGGAAGCGCCTACAGTAAAGGAATGGATGGAAAGGGTGAAAGATAACATAAAAAAGGAGGAATACATATATAGGAAAAGAGGTAATTATGGGAAGTTTGTTAAAATATGGGGAAAGTGGGGTGAGCAATGAGAAAGGGTGAGTAAGTTGCAAGAGTGATGGATGAAGGAGGGAATGAATGAGAGGTGGGGAGGGGGATGGGAGAAGGGAATGAGTAATTTGTTTAAGTTCGATGTTATTTAAAATTTTCTTTTGTATAAATTGTGAATGGAATATTATTGGCGGAGGGAATGGGAGGGGGAGAGGGTTGATAGGGGGAGGGAGGATGGGAGGGGGGGATAAGGGAAATTTGTCTGTAAGGGGAATTATTGTATGTGATTACTTTGTGGCAATATTTGTAAATTTGAATATAAAGCAAATAAAATAAAAAAAGTTTAAAGATCAAAAAAAAAAAAAGTGTAACTTCACTCTCTCTGTCAGCATTTACTGTTTTAATCCTTATGCTGCTAGTATTCATAAATATATAGGAAAGTATATTATATTTACTTGTTTTTTTTTTTTTTTTTTACATTTTTACAGTTACCTTCTGGTTTCCATGCCTAGGCAAATGATCGCATACATCCCAAGAGACTTCAGAAGGGGAGTATGAGTTTTCTCAGCTAAGAACACCTTCTTGCATGCATGCCCCAAGCTAAGGGCAAATGTATTCCATGAAGTAAATGCTACTTAAATCATCTGCCCTTACTTAAGATGGCCACTGTCAGAAATGTTGGGGGGTTTGGTTTTCAGAGTGAGTTTGCTTTGTTAAACATTAATCAAATAGCATTTTTGATTTGTGGTGCTCAGATGCAGTGTAGTTCTGTTTTAATTCCTTGGAGCCCTCTAGAAAAAAAGCCCCTTGTCCTTACTTTTGGTCTTTTCCTCAATTCTTACCTTCCCTTAATGTTTCATGCAGTATTGCATTCTTTACACATCAATCCATCAGTGTGATACTGACTATTTAACCCAAACCTCAAAGCTCTGCTCACAAAATGATGATAATAATGCATAATCCTATAGTGCACGTGCTATGTGAACTTTTATTTATAATTGTTTCCAGATACACCTCTCTGAGTTTTTGTATAAAAAATAAAAGTTGTTGGAGAAGAAATGATCCATTCTCTACTCTAGGTACAAATCCAGGGCTACTGGGGTTATGGTAGATGGGTAAGTGGCATTCAGTAAAAGCAATCCTAGCTGTAGGAGAGTTTTCAGGGTTGGCATAAGTGGGTGTAATTTAAGTGTGCTTAGAATCTCATCTCCTAGCCATGGAAGGTTATGAGAGGGATACAGTGGAGTGGTTCTGTTCTAATTGGATCTGCCGTCTGGAGTCATCATTTCTACAGTAATCAAGTACTTTGGACATATGATCCTCCCTGTGGTATAAAAGTTCTGGGAAACCTATACCACCTGCAGATGCAATTCTAGTGAATACAGAACTCTATGCACTCTATGGAATTTGTTGTCCCAGAGAAAGCTTATAAACAACACTAAGCCCTTGTACACACGGTCGGAGATTCCGACAACCAAATCCGTCGGATTTTGTCCGACGGATCTTGTCCGAAACTGTTGCATACACACGGTCGGACAAAGTTGTCGGAAAATCCGATCTTTCAGAACGTGATGACGTAATTTCGTTACGATGGGACTACGTTCAGGCTAGTAGCCAATAGCTTTGATGTAGGAATTTGATCTGAGCATGCGTGGCACTTTGTCCGATAGGAATTCTCTACACATGATCGGAGTATGTCCGATCGGAGCATTTTGTCGGAAAATATTTCCGGCAAGTTGGAAAATTTGGTCCAACGGATATTCAGACGGAAACAGTCCGATGCAGACCACACACAGTCGGAATATTCGACAAAACGATCCGATCGGACACATTCCGTCGGAATCTCCGACCGTGTGTACAAGGGCTTAGAATGCAAGAATTGCTAACTTATAGCAAATAGGCATAGCAACCTGGGTAGGACATTCATTTAAGCATGCTGTTTCATCCAGATAATGAAAAATGTGTTCAGTCTTTGAACTCTGTTCTGTCTAATAGTAGCTAAAAATAGTAAGTAGTTAGCAGCAAAACTTATTTTTTTAAGGCTGATCAGAGTTAAAGTGATTCTAACTATCTTTTTTTTTCTTTTATTAACAAGCAGGGTTATACTGATATGCTCTCTGCAATAGAATTGCACACAGTGGCCTTGCTCCACCTCTTTAAGAAAGACACTTACTATGGGAGCCCACCTGCATGCTCGCTCCTGAGCCATGCTACCTGTGAGAGTAGACAGAGCCACTACAGAAGGGCACAGTGCTGGATCAAGTAAGGACTTTAACCACTTAAGCCCTGGACCATTTGGCTGGCTAAAGACCAGAGTACTTTTTGCTATTCAGCACTACGTCGCTTTAACTGATAATTCCGCAGTCGTGCGACGTGGCCCCCAAACAAAATTTACATCCTTTTTTTCCCACAAATTGGTGGTATTTGATCACCTCTGTGTTTTTTATTTTTTGCGCTATAAACAAAATTGCAACAATATTGAAAAAAACATTATTTTTTACATTTTGCTATAATAAATATCCCCAAAAAATATATAAAAAAATATTTTTTCCCTCAGTTTAGGCATAGACATAGACATATTATTCTACATATTTTTGGTAAAAAAATAAAATAAAAAATCGCAATAAGCGCCTATTCATTGGTTTGTGCAAAAGATATAGGGTCTACAAAATAGGGGTTAGTTTTATGACATTTTTATTAATAATTTTTTTTTTTTACTAGCAATGGCAGTGATCTGCGATTTTTATCGTGACTGCGACATTATGGCAGACACATCAGACAATTTTGACACATTTTTGGAACCATTGTCATTTTTAAAGTGATCAGTGCTATAAAATTGCACTGATTACTGTAAAAATGACACCGGCAGTGAAGGTGTTAACCACTAGCTGGCTAGGAAGGGGTTAAGTGTGTCCTAGGGAGTAATTCTAACTGTTAGGGGGCGTGGCTACCAGTGACATGTCACTGATCACTGCTTCCAATCACAGGGAGAGCTGATCAGTGACAGTGTCACTAGGTAGAACGAGGAGATGCTTGTTTATATTAGCATCTCCCCATTCTTCCTCTCTGTGAGATGATCACGGGGATCCCCGCGAACATCGAGTCCGCGGGACCCACAATCCTACTCACGGAGCTTGCGGTGGGTATGCACCACCAGCGGTACGCACACATTGGCACGGTGGCAAATTCAAAGGGACGTACAGGTACGCCCATTTGCGCAGCCGTGCCCTTCTGTCGACGTAAATGTACAGGCGGTGGTCAGCAAGTGGTTAATAGGTGGAGAAAAATGGCAACATCCCCAATAATAAAATTAACCAACAAACAAAGAAGGATTTTTTTGACACCATTGCATACGTATATGTATATGTATATGTAGGTATATGTATAAAATCATCCACATTTTTTATCATATAAAAAATAAAAAAAATATGCAAGAGCAAGGTTGAAAACAGTACGTAATCCTCATGCAAGAGGATACACTATTTTCCACAGAACATCAAGTGATTTTGTACAATATATAATATTAGTGTGTCTCACTAATGCAGGAGTATTATAATATTATATATAATATTAGTTTTGTGGAGACCAGATGAGTTTTGTTACATTTCTTCCTCAGGGGATAGAGTGCATATCTGAAATATATGAATTTTTTCATTATATTTTCATTTTTAATAACAATAACAAATTACATGGTCATATACCATACCAAATCACTTACAAAATAGGAGCATGAGTAACAGACTTGGTCAGCCATGTGTTAAAATCACCCACTGACGGTTTCACCCACTGGGTCCATACAAAAGTTTTGTAATGAGACTGCAGAATATAACCACATAATAAATGTTCAGATGTATATAATTAACATCATATTAAACCCAAAGCCCAAAATTTTATATATTGCAGCTTACCAGTCATTTCTTTTCTTTGGCTTTTTTACCCCTGTTTTTACCTGGTGATCTGGCCAGTAACATGTCTCCTGTATTAGTGAGACACAACTCAGGAATGAGCATAGGAAGGCACCCAAACAGGAGCATTGTCAGTCTGGGTAGGGGAGGGAAGTGTTAAATGTATTAACAGTCTTGAATACAATAGCAAATTGAAGCCAAACTCCAGCTCTTACTTTATAAGCAATTACAGCAGTGGCAGTTGGTGGAAAAAAAAATTTGGGTGGCGGCAAACAGTATGCCACCCCCCATCAGTCGGTCAGTAGCACTTACCTCATCACTGGCGACTCCCCTATGGGCGGTGGTGGCAGCCTCCCATTCTCATGCTCTCCATCACCGGCGGCTTCCCCTGCTCAACGGCCTTCCCCTGCTTGGCGGCCTACCATTCTCCTGCTCTCCTCAGCGGTGACGGCTTCCCTCCTGTTCTCCTGCTCTCCATGGCGGTGGCTTCTTCCTCCCTCCTCTTCAGAGGCCAATTGAGAGTCTTCTCTTTTCGGCCAATTGGAAAACGGGTATCACACCCACTTCTGATTGGCCGGATCGAGGATCCGTGTTACAAGAGCAAATATTCATTGTGCTCTGGTACCACACCTGGGTGGGCTCCAGGCCTCATGCTGTGTGACCCAAGCCCACCCTATTTTGAAACCTATTATGCCCCGTACACACGACCAGACTTTTCAACATCAAAAGTCTGACGGAATGATTCCGGCAGACTATTCGAACGTGTGTGGGCTGCAGCGGACTTTTGATTTGCAAAAGTCTGACAGACTTTAGAAATGGAACATGTTTCAAATTTTTAATAATTTTTTTTTTTCTAATAATTGGTAAACTGCAATGTAATAAATGTTTGCTTTTGTGTTTAATACTACTCACTATATTTAAAAAAAAGTGGGACACCTGCCTTTACACGCACATAAACGTGTGCATAATGGCATTCAATATTAAATTTGCCCATCCTTTGCAGCTAAAACAGCTTCTGGGAAGGTGGTCCACAAGGTTTAGGAGTGTCTATGGGAATGTTTGAACATTCTTCCAGAAGTGCATTTGTGAGGTTAGGCACTGGTGTGGACGAGGAGGCCTGGCTCACAGTTTCCTCTCAAATTCACTCCAAAGATGTTCTGTTGGGTTAAGGTCAGGACTCTGGGTCAGGTCAGGGCCATCCTCAAACTGTTCCTACAACGTTTGGAGCATGAAATTGTCCAAAATGTCTTGGTATGCTGACGCCTTAAGAGTTCCCTTCACTGGAACTAAGGAGCCAAGCTAAACCCCTGAAAAACAACCCCCCACCATAATCCCCCTCCACCAAAGGATTTGGACTAGTGCTCAAAGCAAGATCCATAAAGGCATGGATAAGCGAGTTTGGGGTGGATTAACTTGACTGGCCTGCACAGAGTCCTGATCTCAACCTGATAGAACACCTTTGGGATCAATTAGAATGGAGACTGCGAGCCAGGTCTTCTCGTTCACATCAGTGCCTGACCTCACAAATGAGCTTCTGGATGAATGGTCAAACATTCTCATAGACACACTTCTAAACCTTGTGGACAGCCTTCCCAAAAGAGCTGAAGCTGTTATAGCTGCAATGGGTGGGCCAATTCAATATTGAACCCTACGGATTAAGACTGGGGTGCCATTAAAGTCCATGTGCGTGTAAAGGCAATACTTTTGGTAATATAGTGTATGTATATCAATTAGTCTGTAACAAAAATCCACTGTGGATCTATCTATCTTTAATAAGATCCACTTGTTGATATTCACCTAATACAGTATTCCTAAAGACCCAGTGGAGAATGTATGGATATATAATCCATTTCCAATATTTTAGGAGGAAGCCCTATAGATTTCGATTTTTTTTTACCTTAATGTAGGGAATACATCAGGGTAAAATAAACGGATCTTGTGATTTGGAGATTTGGTAAAAACATAATATAATCTGAAGTAGATGACAAATCTAACCTGGAATGCACAAACAGCAGGAGTGACTAATATACTGTTATGACTCAAGTGGAAGTTTGGCAAGGTGGGAAAAGTCAAAGCTGAAGGTCTGTAGATAAAAAATTTGCAAAATCTGTTGAGGGTGGACATTACCAGCATAAGAAATGTAAGTACTGCTCTGCCAATATCAGCTACATAGAAGACCATGGCTGAAGTCACAACATTGACCAAGACAAGTGTTTACATAAGAAAGCCATAAAGAAAATGTAAAAAATTGAAATTTGGATTTTTGATGTATCATGTAACTAAATGCAAATTATTTTCTTACATTATTAGGCATTTAGCTGCATTTCAATATCAAGACAGTATCACACACAGTTGGATTCCTGAAAAGAATGTCATCTGCGTAAAGGAAATATATTGCTCAATGATAATCTCATCTTAGATTTACTACTTTATTAAGGTATTGCTTCACATTGAATACCTTCTATGGATATCTGTATTTTCTTTTTCCATGGGTGCCTTCTTCTTCCCACAAACCTAAAAGTGGAAGTAAACTCCCCTATCGTTTTCAGCCAAGGAAGCTGCCATCTTTGCCTCTGTTTAACCTTCAACTGCTATGGTGCTGCACATGTGATTCGTTATGACACCAGCCATTGGATGGTTTGATAGTTTGGCTGAGAGCACAGCCAATGTGCAGTTAGCATTCCCGGCATGCCTTTTTTTTAACTGTTTAAATCCATGGGTTTACTTCCACTTAAAACATAGCAGTAAACTAACTAATGCACCTTCTTCTGTATATAACACATACGTGACTTTTATATGGACATTATATTGAAAGACCTTTTAGTGTAGCCCTGTTGTGTACCCTGGAATCTGTTTCAGAACATGTCAGCACTAAATAAATAGATATCCTCAAATATTAGTGTATCAGTACATCAGTTACTGTATGTAAGCTATTTTGTCCCCTGTATAAAAGTACAATAACAATCTGCCAATTCTGCATATAGCAATCAATTATATTTTTATTTTTCTTTACCTTGCACAGAATGGCAAAATGAGGTAGTGAACTTGATTGTGTACTATGAGCAACATAAGCAGTTCTTCTTTACTATACATTTACAATATACATAATATTTTTATAAGTAGTGGTCCTTTACCTACATTTTTCCAAAAACTGCTGACATCTGGTGGTGACTCTGAAGTACTACTGCTATCCCGCTCAGGAAAATAATACTGCAATAATATACTGTACAATGATATATATTATACAAAAAGTGAAAGTATATAGCAAATCAGATTGTTTGTGACACAAACTAGGAAGCTAATTTGAAATCTTCTCCCATCATCCTGTTTGTGTGCTGCTTGCCTCCAGCCTGGGGTCTGGGAAAATAGGGTTCAGGAATGTTGTGTGAGGCTTCTGGGAGTCTACACTGGTAAAGTGAGCCTAATGACTCTGCACCTAAAGGCACAGGGATGGCGAGGTTCAGGGAGAGCAGAGAACCGGGGAACACTAGCCAGGAGCTGGGGACTGTTGAGTAGAGGAAAAAAGCAAGGGAACCTGACTCCTAACAGCCCATGCTCGGGACAAATGCACCACAGGGCTGCTGCTGGAGCCTCAGGCATTCTCCTATACAGGGCTTTCAATCTGACCGATGCACAGAGAAAAGATCACATGAATAAGCGAGGCCAGCAACATGGGCCCAGTCAACGTGCCAAATGGGGTGAAGAACAGGATGGCAACATTTAAGTTCAATTGAAAAGAGCCCTTCAGCAACGAGCTCAAGAGATTCCAGCCAGCACCAAGCACAAGCAAAGTCCTTACTGCCCCTGGTGCTTCTGCACAAGTACTCCATCAATATTCTCTCTTTCTGAACTCATATGGGAAAATTGGTGGAATGCTTACTGAAAAATTCCTCTCCATCTGTTAACTTTGGATATTGGAAGCTGCATTGCTTCTCAGGGAAGATGCCCATCCTAACTGGTGAGGAAGATTTTGGGACCTGGATAGACAAATCCTTTCCCTTGCATAGTGGGATATCACAGATGTTCAGAAAAAGCACTCTCGGAAAGTTCAAGACAAACTGCTGCTGGGGTAATTGGCGACTTTGTTGTTGGGAGAGCAGGAATGCACAACTTTGGATTTCACTGAGGCGCTGTATGCTGTGTATGGAAGGGTTGAAAAGCTTCCCAACTTAAAGCAGCTCTACAATCACTTTAAAAAAAAATCAAAGTCAGCAGCTACAAATACTGTAACCACTGACTTTAAATAATAAGACACTTACCTGTCTGGGAATCCAGCGCTGTACTCACCCGGGCCGGTTCTTCATCAGTCTTCAGGTCCCCGACACCACCATGCTGAGTGTGGGAAGCCATGTTGTGATGTGTGAATGGTCCCATCACCTCCTGGGAACTGTGATGTGTCCCAGAAGGTTGTGGGCAGAGAAGGGGGAATTGCCTGGGTGATTCCAGCAAAAGTGAGGACCTGTGTACCTGTGAAAACTAGGTATCCGATCCCCCCAAAATAAGTAGCAGAGGAGGGGGGAGGATGAGAGTGGAACTTTTTCAGTGACGTTCCGCTAAAGTATATGTTTGAACAGACCTATCAACACAAAGGAAAGAAACTGATTAAATAGTTTCAGTTCTTTAGAAAGGCCCATAGAGGGAGTTACAAATTGAAGACAGTATGGAATTGGTCTGTGAAGGAAATTTTATTCAACTTATAGCTCTTTAAAGGTGAATTGGCAATAACATATATATTACAAACACGTAGCTTTTGCGCTTTGTATTGTCTAAAAACAATTTTGCATACCCTGGAATCCCCATGTAGGATAATAATTATCTGAATGTGATGATAGCTTCCCATAAACCAGTTATAATGAATTGCGATGATATTGCTCTGTAACAGCAGCTACATTTCTCCATCCCCCCCACCCACCTGCTCATATAATAAGAGATGTTCTTAACATTTGTCTAGTTGGATGTCGGATGCTGAATCAACCTACATGTCTGCAGCTGTTTCTTGCTACGCATGTATGCGTGTGCAGCAGTCTCCCTAACAACCTAAAATGTCAACTGTAAGTTCTAGCTGCTCGTGTAGTTTGTCATTCAATGCTGAAAAAACAGCACGATATCTTATGAATTCTTTTTAACTTTACTGAATAGGTGAGTCAGGCATTCAGGCTTTTGTAAGTTTATAATAGTCTCAAATGATCTTTTCCATTTATGCGCACAAAGAAGTCATTGAATACGATTTACTATGTCATTAAAGTTAAAACAAATATATGATTAAATAGTACAGTGGGACACACCGTCCCAAGAACTGTGTTCTATTATCTGAGCTATTATGCTACATTATATAAAAATGTTTTCTTGACAATCATAGTTGCTAGTTGTTATTATTGAATAAGCCTGCTAGAATGGAATAAAATAAAACTGTACAGAGTTGTCTACAATTTAACCACTTAAGGACGGAGCCTCTTTCTGAGATTTGTTGTTAAAGTTAAAAACTGTTTGTTTTTTTTGCTAGAATTTTTTTTTCTAACACCCTAGAGCATAAAATGGCGGTCATTGCAATACTTTCTGTCACACCATATTTGCGCAGTGCTCTTACAAGTGCACTTTTTTTGGAAAAAAATATACTTTTTTGAATTCTAAATTATACTTTTTTGAATTATAAAATAAGACAACAGTAAAGTTAGCCCACTTGTTTTTATATTGTGAAAGTTACGCCATGAAAATTTATACCCAATCTGTCACGCTTCAAAATTGCGCCCACTCATGGAATGGCAACAAACTTTTACACTTACATATCTCCATAGACAAAGTAAAAAAACTTCTGCAGGTTGCATGTTTTGAGTTACAGAGGAGGTCTAGGACGAGAATTATTGCTTTCACTCTACCGATCGTGGTGATACCTCACATGTGTGCTTTGAACACAGTTTTCAAATGTAGCCGCTACTCAGGTATGCGTTTGCTTCTGCGCGTGAACTCAGCAGGGTGGGGCGCATTTCATTTTTTTTCTTATTTATTTTACCTTTTATTTGTTATTTTTACACTGTTCTTTAAAAAAAAAAAAAAAATTGTGTCACTTTTATTCCTATCACAAGGAATGTAAACATCCCTTGTAATAGAAAAAAAAGCATGAAAAGGACCTCCTAAATATGAGATCTGGGGTCAAAAAGACCTCAGATCTCATATTAACACTAAAATGCAATTAAGAAAGGCCCTTTGAGAGCTATGGCCTGAAGTGATGTTTTGATATCGCTTCTGCCCAGCAATGGTATGGAGATGGGTGGGGGCCATCTTCCCCTCACTCGTCTCCATACCCAGGAAGGAGAAAGATCCGATCACCTCTACCCCTACCGACGGCTCCGGTAAGCCGGTAGAGGGCACCGGGGGCGGCGGTAGGGGGGCCCTCTCAGATCAGATAAGCAATTCTGCCCAGTGCTTGCAGCTTCCTCGGCCTCTCTCACAGACTGCTCACCCATGGTATAAAGATTAATTACTTTATGTCTTTCTACCTTCTGGTACTTACTCCGCATCACCACTGCTCCCTGAACTCTGCGTTACTTACTACTGACCCCTGGACTCTACCTCACTTACTACTGACCTCTGAACTCTGCCTCACTTACTACTAAGCCTTTAACTCTGCATCACTTACTACTGACCCCGTCCTCTGCCTCACTTACTACCCCTGAACTCTGGTATAAAAGAAAACAATCAGCGCACACTAGATCCTAAAATACACACACAAATTGCAAGCTGAACACCATAAGGCAAATCACGAATTCTTAAAATTAAGTAAAAAAATAGGGAAAAGTGCAGAGCAATAAATAATAACAACACATTCACTTAATAAAATTCATAAACTGTTACGGTGCCAAAACAATATACAAAGACACCCATTAGAGAGGAAGCAAAAAACTTGTCACACAGTGAATGCAGTCCATACAGTTCATAAGCTGATGACAGGCTGGATACTGCTATGAGAAAACACCCGGTGCACGCCTCACTTAGTATTATAACATCTCTGTGGTAATTCCTCCACCAAGTAGATAGGGTACTCTTACCAAATACGTAGGACCACTGAATGAACAAATGGTCAGAAAAGCTTGTTTCCACTCGTAAGTGAAGGCGATGCTCCAATCCAGGAAGGTGAAACGATCCCAAAATCAATGATACGAAGAAAAAATAGCAGTAAACAAACAAACGAACAGCTGGGTGAGTAAAGTGCTTCCAATAATGCTCCACAGCATACAGTACTTTAAAAAGCAGCGGTAACAAAGTGACAAGTGCAAAAGCTCCAGATGGTACGCGGGTGACGACCACGATCAGTAGCTCCTCCCCCGTACATAAGTTACGTCCGAACGGACTTCGTCAGCGGTGGGTAGAGCTACTGCGTCACCCAGCGATACCTATATAGCAGCCTCAAGTCCACATCAGATGTCCGCAATGGGAGGAATGCCGCGACCGGAAATCCGGTCGTGGCAAAAAGCCAGAAAAAAGTGGAGACCTCCACACATACTGCGTAGGCACCAAAACCAATATGGGGACATCAATAGGCTCAAGTTAACATGTCATTTATAACAGCGCATACCCGCTACTATCATATAGAATTACAATTCATAACATAAAAATTCATGACATTTTTATACCAAATTCATAAAACAAAACATTGTTATATATATGTATTTGCATATAAAAACCATATACATGGCCGTACAAAACCCGCGACCATCTGATGTCTATTACATAACATCCCAATAAAATACATTTACCTTTTTGATTGTAACATGACAAAATGTGGAAAATGTCAAGGGGTATGAATACTTTTTCAAGGCACTGTATAATTATAGTAGAGGTCAAAGACTGAGTGACCTGAGCCAAAAGTAGACCCAATCAATTAAAATGATGGTAGTTGATATACAGTAGCTGCTGTTAACTGAACATGCAAGAATTTTAAGCTTCATTACAGGTTTATAAAAACAAATGAATATAAGGTGTACATATATAAGCTGATGATTATTGTCTTGATGTTATCATTGCCTTTAATAGACATGGTTCTATAGTCACCTTTTATTTGTAATACATATGTTTTCTGTTTTTTTTCAGCATTCTTGCTAAAATTACTGTTGCGTGAAAGTGAATTACAGATGGTTGCCAGGCTACATAATATTTGAGTTAAGTTATACACTGGAATAAGTAGAACTTTAGTAACCCCTTTACCTTTACCTCATTCCTAATGTTCCCATGACACTGTGAGATGAGATGCCTGTGTATGTCTAGCCAGAGCTAGTGACCTAGTGACATGTAAATATATGGAAACTAAGAACATGACTACTCTTCTCTCTAAGAGAAACTAAAGGGGACAAAGGTGCACAGCAGTAACAAGAAATGAACAAATCAATTTAAAAAGAATATCTAAAAAGTATATTCCATTTTTTACACGTTTTTAACAGCTTCATAACTGTTTTAAAGCAGAACAAAAGTCCAATTGCTAGGAGCATCACATTTGGACAAAACATGTGCAAAATTTCTACTGTGAAGAAACAAAACCTTCCCCATGCTAGCGAATTTTCCTCAAGAGTGTACACTGCAGGTTACATGTGCCTGGATTATCATCAGTGGCCACTCAATGGTCGAAGAGGATCGCCATGGGGACTCAAAGAACTTCAGAAGGAATGATGATAACAGCATAGACCTGTCATAGCTGGATGAGGACACACTGATGGTTAAGTATGCCATAATCTGCATACTTGTATGTTATGGCAAAAGATCACCTGCACACAGAGGAATTTAAAGTGCATTTTCCCAATTGCAACCAAATTGGGATAATACCTACCTAATATTTGCTCCATGTTTCCAATCAATAAGCATAACCTTTTTAGATGCTCTTTTTTGGAACTTCTAGCAAGGAAAATGTCTACTTAGTTCTCTAAATGTTATGAGAGGGTCATGCTTGTCCTCTACCTGCCCCTAGGACCATCCTCTAGAACAGCCCTAGGACTGCCCCTAGAACGTCCTCTTAAAATATTCAGTAAAGAGATAGCCCAATGCCTCAAATAGACTGCCCATTTATTTAGCAAAAAGACATGCCAATCCAGCAAAGAGACAGCCCCAGATATTCAGCAAAGAGGCAGCCTAATCCAGTAAAGAGACATCCCCAAATACTCAGCAAAAAGACAGCCCCAAATATTCTGCAAATAGACAGCCCAATCCAGCAAAGAGACATCCCAAAATATTCAGCAAAGAGACAGCCTAATCCAGGAAAAATACATCCCAATATTCAACAAAGAGACATCCCCAAATATTCAGCAAAATTATATCCCAATTCAGCAAAGAGGCTTTACCAAATATTTAGTAAAGAGACAGCCCAATCCTGCAAAGAGACATCCCCATATTCAGCAAAGAGACAGCCCAATCCAGCAAAGACATCCCCATATATTCAGCAAAGAGACAGCCCAATCTAGCAAAGAGACATTCCAATCCAGCAAAGAGAAAGTCACAGCACAGGTCCACATCTCAGCAGCATTACTAGACAGTGCACACAGCCCCATTTGGCAGCATTGTCAATTTAATTTGCTAGAAAATGTCTAAAAACTTGTTTCCAGGGAGTTTCCACAGTGAACACTGAGCGCAGTCACCGGTCAGTCAGGAGGACAGGCTACCCACACGATCGAACTGCAACTCTTCCACACAGCTGAGCAAACTGGTTACAAAATGAGTATCCGGTCAGCAGGGAGAGGCGGAGTGCAGATGATATCCTTCTGCCTGCTGCAGCTGGAACAGCCAGAACTCAGCTGTATTGCCTTATGCTAATTCTGCGGCCACCCTGCTTTGCTACAGACAGACCCAGAGAGAGTGTTTTCCTCCCATACTGTGTCTGGCAGAGGTGCTGGAACGGTGC
This sequence comes from Lithobates pipiens, assembly GCF_037356315.1. NCBI lineage: Eukaryota > Metazoa > Chordata > Amphibia > Anura > Ranidae > Lithobates > Lithobates pipiens. Next base: position 22,298,726 of record NW_027507696.1, on the reverse strand, counting down.
CCCATTATGTTCCTTGGTTTTACTAGATTTGAACAATGTCTGTCATAACAAAAGATTAAAGGTTAAAGTGTCAGTAGTTAGTAGTCAGTATGCATTGAGTTCTGATTCAACCCACAGAAGGGTAAGAGAACGTATAGTGACTGGTTTGTAGCCACTCCATTATCTAACAGTATTTCAGATGATGTAGCTTTTAAACAGTAGCAAGAAGCAGGGAGTAGCAGGTAGTAGCAATAGCTACAGGAGGGAGTGATATATGTGTGATAAATATGGAATCCGAAGCCTGGTACACATTAACAGCAGGTTGAACAAAAAACACTGACAGCTGCGGTTGGAGCAGCTGTACTAACAGTCCGGCATTAGTACAGCAATTACCTCTGCTGAGCTGTTGTGTTATGACAGGGGGACAGCCCCCCACCAGAACACTCTGGTCAGAGCTTTCAGCCATTGGCTGAGAGCACTCTTTCTGAGCCGGTCGATGTCAGACGGTTTTTATTCAACCGGCCGATGTTTTCCGACATTCGGCACGTGTGTACTAGGCATAAGATTTGCCATGGTTGGGTACAGTGCCTTGCAAAAGTATTCACCCCCCCTTGGCTTTTTTTGTGTTTTGTTGCCTCACAACCTGTATTTAACATGGATTGTTTGAGGATTTGCATCATTTAATTTACAGAACACGCCCACAACTTTGAAGATGTTTTTTTTTATTGTGAAGCAAACAACAAATAGGACAAAATAACAGAAAAAGTCAATGTGCATAACTATTCCCCCCCTAAATTCAGTACTTTGTAGAGCCACCTTTTGCGGCTATCACAGCTCCAAGTCACTTTGGATAAGTCTCTATGAGCTTGCAACATCTTACCACTGGGATTTTTGCCCATTCCTCCATGCAAAACTGCTCCAGATCCTTCAAATTGGATGGTTTGCACTTGTGAACAGCAATCTTTAAGTATGACCACTGATTTTCTATTGGATTGAGGTCTGGGCTTTGACTAGGCCATTCAAACACATTTACATGTTTCCCCTTAAACCATTCAAGTGTTGCTTTAGCAGTGTGTTTGGGGTCATTGTCCTGCTGGTTTTACTCAAGAATATCCCTGTATTTAGCATCATCAATCTTACCCTCAACTCTGACCAGTTTCCCAGTCCCGACTGCTGAAAAACATCCCCATAGCATGATGCTACCACCGCCATGTTTCACTGCGGGGATGGTGTTCTTTGGGTGATGTGATATGTTGGATTTGCGCCAGACATAGCATTTTCTTTCATGGCCAAAAAATTCAATTTTAGTCTCATCAGACCAGAGCACCTTCCTCCATACATTTTGGGAGTCTCCCACATGCCTTTTCGCAAACTCAAAATGTGCCATTTTGTTTTTTGCTGAAAGTAATGGCCTTCTTCTGGTCACTCTGCCATAAAGCCCTGATCTATGAAGCGTATGGCTTATTGTTGTCCTATGTACAGATATTCCAGTCTCTGCTGTGGAACTCTGCTGCTCCTCCAGGGTTACCTCTGTGCTGCCTCTCTGATGAATGCCCTCCTTGTCCATGAGTTTTGGTGTGCGGCCGTCTCTTGGTAGGTTTGCTGTTGTGCCATGTTCTTTCCATTTGGTTATGATAGATTTGATGGTGCTCCAAGGGATCATTAAAGATTTGGATTTTTTTTATAACTTAACCCTGACTTGTTCTTCTCAACAACATTGTCCCCTACTTGTTTGGAGAGTTCCTTGGTCTTCATGGCAGTGTTTGGTTAGTGGTGCCTCTTCCTTAGGTGTTGCAGCCTCTGGGGCCTTTCAAAAGGGTGTGTATATGTAATGACAGATCATGTGACACTTAGATTGCACACAGGTGGACTTCATTTCACCAATTATGTGACTTCTGAAGGTAATTGGTTACACCAGAGCTTTTTATGGGCTTGATAACAAAGGGGGTGAATACATACACACATGCCAATTACCATTTTTTTATTTCTGAAAAATAGGTTTATGTATGTATTTTTCTAATTTTACTTCACCAACTTAGACTATTGTGTTTTGATCCATTACATATAATTCAGATAATAAAAAAAAATGAACTAAAGGCTGTAATGTAACAAAATAGGTAAAAAGCCAAGGGGGTGAATACTTTTGCAAGGCACTGTACATATCAGTCCAGGCTGTCAAAAAACACTAATGTGTGAGATGCTGCATCCATACTCCACTGTCATAGACAGGGTGGGAGATTGGTATGGGTCATACATTACAGTAGTTAAAATGTGTTTAAACTCACTAGATTTATGCCATCAAATATAGGTATATTTTGCCCTTATTGAAATAAATAGGATAAAACACTTTCAATTGTTTATTTTTTAGACCAAACAGAGCAAATAAATTCCTTGCAATGGTTTGCATGCACATCAAGCCCTTTCTAATACCTGTGTGTTTTTCATAGATATCCACTAAGGTCATATTTTATCAATATAAATCAAATCATAGGGATATGAAATCAGTAAACTCACCTGATATTGCATACTGCTTCTTATTTTTGCTCCATTTATATGTGAGCATTTGTATTTGCTTATTTCTAACAAATTACATACTAAACAAATATAATAATCACTGAAAAGAAGTAACAATCATTCCTATAATTTATTATATTATAAGATTATCTCTGTTGAAGATACATGACAAATCACATTGGAATTTGTATACAAATTATTAAAAATTTTAAATTGCGTCGTTTTCGTTTAGAAAAATAATTGTGTGTATAGGCATGCCATCTTGTGGAATTAAGTGGTATTACAAAACCAAAACAATATTGCTCTTTGCATACTTCAAAATAGCACAACTGTTAATTTATTTGATGCTGTATACAGTATAAAGGGTATACATGTTATTAAATATTGCTGCTTGGATTATTTTCTATAACTACATTAACTCCACATCTGCAGTTTGCTAAATTCATGATTATGAGCATCAAAATAAATCCCAGTCACTAAAATCTTATATAAGCTTTACCATGTTAAATCCTATTTACAGTACAGATGTGTTAACAAATGTTGTATTGGTCATTAGCATGCATTATGTTCAGTCAGACTATTAATTTAATGCACCATATAGGGCCTGATGCATTTCCCTAGTGCAGTGCACCACAACACATGGCATGTGCATTACCACGTGTTACAGTGCCCTGAAATACACGTGTATTATGATGCCATTCACAATGTAGGGCATTACTGCAGCACAGTGGTGTTAATGGGTCATTAATGAAACTAAGGTTTTTTTTTTGTATTTTTGTTTTTTTTATGAAAACATTAGATTTAAAAAGTTTGAAAACAATGCCTGGTGAACCTACCATGATGGTTCTTGTTCAGGCACTTTCTGCTATGGGGTAACAGCTGTCTTCATTTGTGTTTCTATGTTGTCACCTGTTACTATAAGGGGCAGTGCTGGCACATAATGCATAGACCTGGTTCACTGTTGTCACAGGAGTCCAGTTCAGAGCAATGTTGTGTAACTGATGCTGGAGTGAGCACATATACACAAAATATGGAGGCTGGAGGAAATCAGTAGAAATAAAGAGTAAAAAAAGGTAAAAACATGTAGAAACAAAAGCCATATATTTATGATATACAGTTAGCTGGTTTTGAAGAGGGAGTTTTGTGAATAATTGGTCAAGGAGGTGTAGAAGAGGAGCTCATCTGCACTTGATATGTTTGATGGATTAACAGGATGTACCTTTTTTGAGTGTATAAACCATATGGATAGTGGTTGCACTGTTTTTATCAGACATTCGGGCATTCACAAGCACTTAAGTTACATGCATCATAGGCACTTTAGATTGATAACTTGCAGCCTCTCGCTTTCTCTAATTATATTGTAGCGTCGGGTTTCATGTGAACCAACTTCTGTAGCGTAGACATCACTTTGATGCTATTAAAATAGATTTCCCAAACTCAATGGTCCAGGGCTAACTGAAGCAGGTTACCCAAAATTTAAGGCTCTCTGATCACTGAGGGGACCAAACAATGGCCTCCCGACCAGCCTAGCTGGTGCCCTCCTCATCTCAAGTTAAGCATAGAATATCCCACACATTCAGGGTCATCACAGTGGACATACATGAACATATTGTCCCATGCCCCCACCTTGCAGGGACATTAGGAGCTTCCAGCAAGACAAATTCAAGCTAGTCTACACCACATCTCTGTCCCCACTCTCCACCATTAACAGGTTCTTGCATTGGGAAAATCTTCTTAATAACAGTAATTTCCAGACCAGAAGATCCTTAAACCATTTAAAAAAATTTGGCAGGAGTGAAAAAATTCGGTCAATTAAGAAAGCTTTCAGAAATAGAAGTGGTAATAGTATATTTTTATCAATTGACTAAATGGAAAGTAAATGAACAGAACAGAAATCCAAATCAAATCAATATTTGGTGTGACCACCCTTTGCCTTCAAAATAGCATCAATTCTTCTAGGTACACTTGCACACAGTTTTTGAAGAAAATTGTCGGGTAGATTGTTCCAAACATCTTGGAGAACTAACCACAGATCTTCTGCAAATTTAGGGTGCTTCAGATTCTTCTGCCCCTTCATGTAATCCCAGACAGACTCGATGATGTTGAGATCAGGGCTCTGTGGGGGCCACATCATTACTTTCAGGACTCCTTGTTCTTTATGCTGAAGATCGTTCTTTATTTTAAATCAGAGAAAGTTTATTGAATAACAACAAAACATATGAGTACAACTTGCAGCTTACATCTCAAGTACAAATCTTTGTCACAGCGTATAAACTTGTTCACCTCTACAAAAGGAATATGCAGACATTTATTTCACCACTTCACATGCCACATTGTCCCATCCTCCTCATATATTGACACCTTATATTCTAGCTGTACCCTGATTCACCCATACAGAATCATTTACAGTGGGTGTCTAACAGTCACTGCCCCCCTACTCTAATTTCACTTCCCTTGCTCTTATCTCAGCATTCTGTCCATAACTAGATCAACCGGTGAAAGGCCAGTAGTATCCAACCAAAGTGCCCAGAGTTTCTCAAATTTTTCCGGTCGCCCTCTATGTTGAAAAATGTACTTATCCATCCTAATAGTATCCCCCATTTGGGCGATCCATTCCTCCAGTGTTGGAGGCTCGGTCGCCTTCCAATGCCGAAGAATCATCTTCCATGCTTGGAACAGGGCCCTGGCCACGGCCTGTCCACTATTGTTCCCCATGGAAACGTCATCTAGGATCCCAAGTAGACATGGTTTCGGGTCTGAGGGTATGGTAATTGAGATAGCCGCTGGGCCACATTTAGCGAGCAATATTGTACTGCCTGTATTGCCTCCTCCCATTGCTCATCCTCAAATGTACCACAATCCCTCTTCCATTTATTTAGTGCCGTCTGCGGGAATCCTCCGAGGCAGGCAGTTAGGACCATAGAGTAAGTTCTGGAAATAAAGCCCTGGAACTGTGTTACGTTAGCCATAGATCGGAAAATCGGGGTCGGTGAAAGAGCCCAGGGGGTCCCCCCCGCCTGCGTCTTCACTGCATGCTGCAGTTGTAGGTAGTAGAAAAGCATGGACTGTGGTAGGTGAAATCTCTCCCTCAAATCGGGGAAGGGAGTCAGCCTCCCTGCTGTAAAAATTTGTCCCAAATACGTAACCCTGTGTCTCCTCCACCGAGCACCACAATCCAGCAGTAGTAGCTCCTCATAGTGCCTATTCTCCCATATTGGGCTGTACTCAGTGAAGCCCTCCACCCCCTGTATTTGTGAAGATCGTTCTTAATGAGATTGCCTCTATGTTTGGGGTTGTTGTGCTGCTGCAGAATAAATTTGGGCCCAATCACATGCCTTGCCTCCTTGATGGTATGGCATGATGGATATTATCTTCCTGTATTTCTCAGCAATGAGGACACCATTAATCCTGACCAACTCTACAACTCCATTTGCCGAAATGCAGCCCCAAACTTGCAAGGAACCTCCGCCATGCTTCACTGTTGCTGGCAGACACTCATTATTGTACCACTTTCCAGCCCTTTGGTGAAAAAACTGCCTCTGGCTACAGGCAAATATTTTGACTCAGTCAGTCAGTCCAGAACACCTGCTGTCTTTTTTCACCACCCCAGTTCCTATGTTTTTCTGCTTACTTGAGTCACTTGGTCTTGTTACCATGTCAGAGGTATGGCTTTTTGGCTGCAATTCTTCCATGAAGACCACTTCTGGCCAGACTTCCCTGGACAGTAGATGGGTGTACCTGGGTTGCACTGGTTTCTGATAGTTCTGTGCTACTGGCAATGCAGGACATTTTCCGATGTTGAAGGGAAGTTAGCATGATATGTATTAAGCTTTATTTGGCTGACCCCTACATCTGCAGTCCTCAATGTTCACGATCAATGGACCTGCAATGGCACTGGTCCCTGGTACTGCATCCACATCTCTCACAGCTCCCTTCCAAATTCCTCTACCATGGAGGCTGGTATCTGTACCTCTCCTCTTCTGCAGACCAGATCTCAGATCCCAGTGGTGGTTTGGATGTTCCAGACTGCAGGAAGCATCCCAATTCTGCTGCCTAATGTGACGGACCACCTAGCACCCCACCTGGGTGCCTCTGCCAAACGGTTCCTCCTGCCCTCCAAACCCTTCCAGCAGACCGATAGCTAATACCAGCCCTTTACCACAAGCATCATACACAAACAAGATGTTGAGATAAAAACCAAAGGAATCATTGTTTATTGAACAGAAATACAGTTTTTCATTCATCTTCAAAAAATAGGGGCAATCACAACATGAATAATAAAAACAAATATTGCACATTGGTGTAAAGATCCCACGATGGTTAGGTAGTGAGGTAAAGTTGCCACAAGACCAATCACGTCATGTATGATTAGCAAACAGACAGAAGCAATAGGTGACTCAATTAACAATGGGAATTCACACCTAGGAGGCCCACAATGGGAGAAAAACACTTGAAGCGGTAGTAAAGTCTGCTTTGTTATTTTTACCTACAGGTAAGCCTTTCCTAATGAAAAAAGGGGGGGAAGGGAAAATAGACCTGGCGCTATACCCTATATAACTGGAAGTCTATACGTTTAAACTCAATAACATATAATTTCCAGCATGCTGGCAATCAAATAAAAAATAGTGCAAATAATGAAAGAAATAAATGAATATGAAAACCTTGGAATAGCAAATAATTGTCCCAATACCATAGGTAGTTGAACCTATGTGCTGCTGCTATTAATTAAAGTGCAAGTGTCAGTGAATTACATGTGCCAAAATCTAATGTACATAAAAACAATTAGAACAAATAAAATATAAAATATAAAATACCAAGTGATGGCTTGATCTTGCCCGTGAGTATAGTGACTGTGCTTACTCCATTAAATATTTTCATGCAAGGTATAAGCAAAGAGAAATAACGTGATGATTGACACACTAAGAATGCATGAACGTGTGCGGTGAAACTTGAAACACAAAATGAAATTAACGGTCACATTCAACCATATGCATTGGGATTGTGAATAGTCTCTAGTGAGTGACGGGATGTTCCGTGCATGGGGGAGGGGGAAGGGGGTGATGATTTCCGATCTTTCCAAAATTGTTCCCCGTGTTCAGTGGTTACTGCTATCTTATGCTCTCACCGGAAAAAGGACCCCGTCCAGGGTGGATCAACCTTCACAATATCAGCTATTGTGTCGCTCTCTGGCTTGCTTCAGGTGTAATGCTGGGGACCCCTCGTTTTTCCGTGAGTGTAGTGTACCACGTTGTATATGTTAAGAGAGAGGCATATCCATAGCGTGATAACGTTTAAAAATCGTATTTATTAAAAAATGAATTAAAACTACTTACAAACATAGATGATTCAATTGCGGTTGTTTTACAGCTTTAAAACAGGTTTGAAAGTCCCGCTCGGCTTCCTGGTATGTGCTAGAGGTGTACGTCGTTAGGTGTACTTTCCTAATGCCCCGTACACACGATCAGACTATCTGGCGGACTTTGCAACGGAGGTCTGCCGGACTTTCTGAACCAGCAGACTTGCCCACACATACCCACACACGACCGGACTTTTCCGGACAATCCGCCGGACTTTTGGCGGAGGTCCACCGGACTTTTCCAAATGAACGGACTTGCCCACACACAGAGTAAAGTCCGTTCATTTTGAACGTGACTCCAGGTAGATGGGACCAGGAAGGAAGGCAATGTCGCCGCCTCCTTTGGCGAGATTGACACCTCACGTGGTATGGTAAGGGGAACCTCTACGCCGCAAAAAACTGCGTGGGGTTCCCCCCAAAGTCCATACCAGACCCTTATCTGAGCACACAGCCCGGCCGGTCAGGAACCATACCAGGTCCCGTGCCCTCAACATGGGGGGGCAAAGTCCGCATGTTGATGAGGACAAGGGCTTCTTCCCTACAACCCTGGCCATTGGTTTTCGGGGTCTGCGGGCGGGGGGCTTATCGGAATCTGGGAGCTCCTTTTAATAAGGGGGGCCCGGATTACGGCCCCCCACCCTATGTGAATGAGTATAGGGTATGCTGTACCCCTACCCATTCACCTGGGGGTAAACATGTACATAAAAAATACACAACACAGTTTTTTAAGTAGTTTATTAGTCAGCTCCGGGTGGTCTTCTTCCGACTTCGGGGGTCTTCCCGCCGGGCTTTCTCCTTCGTCATTGCCGCCATCCGGGGGTCTTCTTCAGACTTCGGTGGTTTTCTTTAGACTTCGGGGGTCTTGTCCCGCTCTTCGGTTCTTCTGTCGGGCCTCTGCTATCTTCTTACAGCTCTTTTACTAGAGTTGGCCCAGTCTTGTTGCTGTCGACGCCTTCTTCCCTTCTTCTTTTCTTCTCTTCTTCCGATGTTGACACAACGCTCTCCCCGGCCGCAATGACAGGGACACGTTGCACGGCGACTTATATAGGCATAGAGGCGGGGTCATGGGGTGATGTCACGTGGTGACCCCGCCCCTTATGATGTCACAATCCCGGGGGGATGCTGGGACTGTGACATCATAAGGGACGGGGTCACCATGTGATATCACCCAGTTTGGGAAGAAAAAGTCCGCCGGAGCCCACGCATAAGGCTCACCTGTAGGTAAAAAGAATGTCTTCTAAACGTGCACCATTTAGGAGATATTCACCCTGCATGCAGGCACGGGTGTCAGCGGCGCATGCAGTCTGAAGGTCCGGCATAGTGTGCCACACCTTCAGAGCTTTTTGCCAGAACCAAAGGCTCCCGCGCACATGTGTGGGAGTCACGCCATCACGGCTATGGCCACTCACAGCGCCAGAGCCCATAAAACCCAGAAGAAAGGCCGGGGAAAAGATATCAGCCCTCTCAATGGTGACTGTGTACCGCTGGAAGGGCTTCATCCTAAGGTATGCATATGCAATGCATACTAGCACATTATGCCATTGTCTTACAGGCTTTTGTTTTTTTATTCTGCAGAGGTTTACAATTGCTTTACCAGTAAACACATAACACCTTAATAAACAAATTACACAGGAGACCCCAGCATTGGGTTGTGTTGGGCGAATTATATTCATCTATTTGAGTCTCTAAGTCTAGAAGGGGGGTTGAAGGAGTCAATGCTGGTTTGGGCTGTGTATACCCCAACAAAACACAGAGGCCACAAATCTGTATCCAGGTCCTCCAGTTCGCAGAATCTGTGTGTTTCAGGGAGTTGAATGCAAAATAGAACTACTCTAAAGGTCCCCCAGGCACACACCTCCCAAATGCCCCTTTAAAGTGGTTGTAAACCCTCCCCCACAACTTTGTCCCATGTAAATCAGCATAAAAAACCCTAATGAACACTGCTTGTAGATATCTCCTTACCTGCTTAGTATTGTTGTAATCCTTTTTGTTCTGTAGAATGAAGTCACTGAGCATGCCCAGATCTCCTCTGATTTACGGCACACGCTCTATGTGCTTATCTATCTGTTATCAAGACTTCCTACGGCACACCACTGATATCCCAGGAGGCTGCTAATCACTCAGAGCTTCCTCCTACACATCATGTGATCATGTGACCTTACATACAGTCTAAACTTGAAGCTGATAAGGCTGACAAAGGCAAACATTAGACATCGGCACAAGTAAATACTATGAAATAAACAAGTAAGCTATGAACAGGGAAGCAGGGTTGCCATAGAAATGTTGGATTGAGAAGGAGGCTTGGTTAACAGTACAGGAAGTGCTCAATGTGCTCAATGTAAGGGCGGAAATACTCCACTGTGGACTCAGAAAACAATACTTAAGATGGCGCTGCCTAACCCCTGGAAACAAGTTTTTTAAAGTTTCTTTATACAGTAAGTAATATGCGATTTGGGCTGGATTACAGTGGCTATAGACTGATAATTAGTTATTATAATGGACTAAATGAAAAGAAGCATCAGAGTGGGAGAGTTTACTTCCTTTTTAAATGCCAGGGCCAATAGTCAGTAGGAAGGAGGCTATCCTGCAGATAATTAAACAAATCAGATACTTATCCATCATGCCATACCATCAGGGAGGTGTGTGAAATAAATTTCGTTACGTTTTTTACTTTCAGACTCCAGTCGATATTGTCCCATGAGCTTATTTAATTTCCCTTTTTTCAGTTGGATTAGCAGGGATTACTCCGACTGCATAAGTAATTTCAAACCTATATTTTTGATAGCATTCTTACTTTACAGCATTTACAATGCCTTGAAAACGTATTCATACCCCTTGAAAGTTTACACATTTTGACATGTTACATCCAAAAACGTAAATGTATTTTATTGGGATTTTTTGATAGACCAATACAAAGTGGCACATCATTGTGAAGTGAAAGGAAAATGTTTTTTCCTTTTTGTATTTCAAGCTTTGAACATCTTACAGAGTACTGTTTAGCACTGTTTAGCACTGTTCAATCCATCATTCGAAAATGGAGAGTATGACACAACTACAAACCTACCAAGACATGGCCATCCACCTAAACTGACAGGCCAGGCAAGGAGACCATTAATTGGATAAGCAGCCAAGAGGCCCATGGTATCTCTGGAGGAGTTGCAGAGATCCACAGCTTAAGTGGGAGAATCTGTCCACAGGACAACTATTAGTCATGTACTCCACAAATCTGGCCTTTATGGAAGAGTGGTGTAGCATACCCCCATAGGGGCCGCTGAGTGTTGTGGCCCACTTGTCATCTTGTCCAGCCCGGCGTTCACCTCTCAGACACTCCAAGACCGAATACAGTTCATGTGCTTGTTTTTATGTTTTATTGAGGGATTTGAACTTGGATGGGGTATAGGAAGTATGGGAAGCCCAGTGAATTTTCGAGCAAATAATTGGGACAACTTATATACACTCCAGTATATACAGGCCTCTCTTCCTCTAGCACAACTCTTACTGCAGACTATTACTTCTCAGCTCCTCCAGTACTCTACTTGCTTGAGCTTCCAAGCACAACTATCACATGGTGGTTAGGCCTGACACTGACTCAGCCAGGCCTCAGCGATTGCCTTTTGCAGGCAGGGACTGCGGGCCCCTATAGTGTAGGAGATAGAAAGGTCTGGTGCTAGCTGTCCTGAGCCCAGTAACTCATCTTCGGTCCCTGCCAGCCCTCTTGGCTGCAGCTGCCCTTCTTCACTGCTCATGACAAGGCAGTCCATGCCGCTGGCTCTGCACTCATCCCAGACGGCATAATCCCAGTCCTCTCAGGCATGCCTCCCAGTTCTTCCTGACTGTGCATGTCTCTCACCAGCCCTTCTGGCTGCAACCAGTCGTTCCTCTTCCTAGAGACTTGCCCAGCAATGCACTCTCCTGCTGTTCTCTCTTGCTTCTCCTGTGCCTCCTGTCCAGAAAATCTTCATGATTTCTTGAAGGGCTCCATTTGCACCCGAGCCCAGGCCCAACTTCACCCCCCCTGCCCCCCCCCCCCAGACTGGGGAACTCCCTCAAAGGCCCAGACAGCCTAGCATTCCATGTCCAAGCTTTGAACAACTCCAACCTTCTTCCCAGCTGGGCAGGCCCTGGGTATTTAAGGAGGCCTGCCCCTTGCCAATCCAAGTTGGGGATTGGTCAGGGCTCCTTAGAATACCCCAGGAAGCTCCACCTCTCCTCTCCTCCTCTTTTTCCAGTGCTTTCCAGAAAGTTCTAGAAAAAAGAGGAGGTCTCAGTGATGTTGCCTGTGTGTCACCAGCTGCTAACCTGAGCCACTCCCAGCCCAGCCTAATTCAAAACAAACAGGCCTGGCTGCCAGCCAGGCCTGCCTAAATTGGCCTAACCTACAAAAAACCCTACTCTAACACCTACCTATCTAGAGGGTGCTACAGTGGCAAGAAGGAAGCCATTGTTGAAAGAAAGCCATAAGGTCCATTTGCAGTTTTCAAGAAGCCATGCGGGGGACACAGAAGAAGTTGGTCTGGTCAGATGAGACCCAAAGTGAACTTTTTGGCCTAAAAGCAAAATGCTATGTGTGTGGAAAACTAACACTGCACATCACCCTGAATACACCATGAAACATGGTGGTGGCAGCATCATGTTGTGGGGATGCTTTTCTTCAGCAAGCACAGGGAAGTTGGCCCGAGTTGAATGGCAGATGGATGGAGCCAAATATTGGACAATCTTAGAAGAAAACCTGCTAGGAGTCTGCAAAAGAGACTGGGGCGGAGGTTCACCTTCCAGCAGGATAATGATCCTAAACATACAGCCAGAGCTACAATAGAATGGTTTAGCTCAAAGCATATTCATGTGTTAGAATGGCCCAGTCGAAGTCCAGACTTGAATCCAGTTGAGAATCTGTGGCAAGACTTGAAAATTGCGGTTCACAGATGCTCTCCATATAATCTGACAGAGCTTGAGCTATTTTACAAAGAAGAATGTGCAAAAAATTCACTCTCTAGATGTGCAAAGCTGGTAGAGATATCCCCAACAAGACTTGCAGCTGTAACAGCAGCGAAAGGTGGTTCTACAAAGTACTGACTCAGGGGGGCTGAATACAAATGTACGCCACACTTGCACATATTTATTTGTAAAAAAATTTAAAAACATTTATAATTTTCTTTCCACTTCACAATTATGTGCCACTTTGTGTTGGTATATCACATTAATTCCCAATAAAATACATTTACGTTTTTGGTTGTAACATGACAAAATGTGGAAAATTTCAAGGGGCATGAATACTTTTTAAAGGCACTGTATCTTATTCATCAAAACGTTTATGAGACTGTATATGAGGCCTTACAGAAACAGGTCTTCTCCTGTGGGGCTGCATATATGTGTGTTTGTGCTGGGAACGTGCTCCCAACACAGAAAGCTAGCCCTCACCAGGAGCCCCAGGCTTCATACTAATGATCAGGAATAGGTAAGCCCAGTTCCTCCTCACCTGATTGCAGTGGTAGCCACTGATTGGCTATAACAGTGATCAGCAATAATATCATGCAAATTGATACTGCGTTATTAAATGTGTACAAAACTATTCATGTAAAAAATCGTATAACAAAAGTTCATGACATCTTCTTACCGAGGAAGTCAATGCCCTGATGACACGCGTCTAGGGGCGGAGCTTATGCACTGTCATCACACCATGGCCATCTCAAAAATTGGAAGTTTGCCATGCCTTGCAGTTTGCACAAACCGATTGTGATTCACTTGTGAGTGTATTCATTTACCTTTTTACTTTAACCTTTTTACTTTTGGAAGATGTTACCTTTCTTTTACATATAACATTCATTGGCCAAGACTATCCAGGTTCTCTTTTACATATAACATTCATTGGCCAAGACTATCCAGGTTCTTGAAACCCTATTGAGTAGCCATTCATCTAAGGAGGTCTGTGATCCATAGGTTTGCCAGGTGTCATCATTTCTGTTGATTTCTTTTTGGTAAGCAGCCTGTAAAACTGGTGGTGGAGAGCACTCGTCTTTGTTTGCACTGTTTGGTGAATTGATTTATGGCAGGATTTTCTTCAATCAAGCATTATTCACATGAACTTTTGTTATAAGATTTTTCACATTAATAGTTTTGTGATAGTTTTGTGATTATTGCTTTTCACTTAGTATATTGCTTATGGATTAGTCATATTATAAGATATTTGGTAGAGCTTCACTGTTTGTTGGCACATAATATAACAGTGGTCAGTCACTGTGCAAACTGCCCCTGTGTTTTTTTATCTCCTCTTGAATGGATAGAAAGATACATTGTATCTTTTCTTATTCCAAAAAACATATATTTTACCAATATTCTCAACAGGTTGCCCTGGTCATGCAAACATATTTTGACTTAGATCAAAGATAGTATTTTTAAAAGTGGTACCAATTTAACTGTGGTATAGTGACCTGACATATAGAAAGACTAGTTAGCCAGGAATCTGGCTTGAATAATTCCAGATACTGATCGTGTAGCGTGTATATCAATAAAACAACACAAGATAGGTGCATTTGGTTTTTTTTATGATGATTATGCAGCTTGGAGCTAGTTAGTGATGCGTAAGAAAACAGGCTGCGTGCTTTGACCTTCATAGTAAGGGAAATGTCTGTGTGAGTAGGTTTAATGCATGTTTTTGCTGCAACAAATCTTTTGATAAGTAATTTCATGAATAACCATACTTGTAACCCTCACAGAATAATGATGGTATTAAATATTAAATATCAAGAAGGTCAAGTTTTCAGCTTTTCACCGTACAATCAATGTTCCCAAACTCAGTAGGTCGCATGCATAAATGTATCTGAAAGAAGAATTTTTTTTTTCCTGCTTTTTTCACTGCCTCTACTATGTTAACAAGTGCAGTATTCCATAGACACAACCTAGTCCAGTGATGGCGAACCTTGGCACCCCAGATGTTTTGGACTACATTTCCCATGATACCCATGCACTCTGCAGTGTAGTCGAGCAACATGGGAAATGTAGTTCCAAAACATCTGGGGTGCCAAGGTTTGCCATCACTGCCCTAGTCCGTGCTGGGTAGAATTCTGCAAAAAATGGAGAAGTATAGGGTAGAGCACCACATATAAGGAGAACTATGGGGCGGAGTGCCATGTTAAAGGAGAACTATTGTGTGGAGCGCCATGTAAAATGAGAACTATCGTTGTTGGGAGTGTTATTGGATGGAGTGCCCTGTTAATGTGAAAGTAGTGACCATAGTAAGCGGAGAATTGAGACAGATCCCTGCTCCAGGTGAGTATAATAATCTGCCAAAAAGGAAAGGCTGGGTGCGAGCTCCGGCTCGCAACCGTTAAACCATTTTGAAGAAGCACAATATATGTGTGCAACTTTGTCACCCCTTGTTCCGTTGGTGGCAGTCTTTCAATAAACCTGTTGGATGGATGTTGGTGTGCAGCTAATTTTTCTCACTTCGTCACCATAGTGAGTGGACAGGATAAGACATCCAGTTGGTATAATTTATACCTTGTGCCCCAGAGGTAGAAGCCATGGGCCAAAGTATGTGCCCTGTGTTCTGTTTTCTCTACATATCTTTATATGATTATATAGCTTGACTATTCTTTTGAGAAAACGAAGGTCATTTATTTAAATCATACCATTTTAATCTCAACCCTGCTTTAAATAAAAATAAATAAAAAGAATACAGAAAAATACACCTATTAACCTAGTTAGGGTTAGTTAGAAAGGTGTTTTTCTCACTGTCAAAATGTCCAACAGCAGCACAGACAGAATTAAAAATACTTTTTTTAACCACTTCCCGACCGCTTCATGCAGATATACTGAAGCAGAAGGGCACGTACAGGCAGATTAACATACCTGTACATTGTCCTTTAAGAGGTGGCTTGCGCGTGTGCGCTGGGAGCTCCGTGCCCGTGATCGTGGGTCTCGTGGACTCAATGTCCACGGACATACCCGTGATCATCTCACGGTGAGGAAGAACGGCGAGATGCTAATGTAAACAAGCATCTCTCCATTCTGCCTAATGACACTGTCACTGATCAGCGCTCCCTGGAGCATGATCAGTGACATGTCACACACAGCCCCTCCCCCCCACAGTTAGAATCACTCCCTAGGACACACTTAACCCCTACAGTGCCACCTAGTGGTTAACCCCTACACTGCCAGTGACATTTTTACAGTAATCAATGCAATTTTTTAGCATTGATCACTGTATTAATGCTAATGGTCCCAAAAATGTGTCAAAATTGTCGGATGTGTCCGCCATAATGTCGCAGTCAGGATAAAAATTGCTGATCGCCGCCATTACCAGTAAAAAAAAATTATCAATAAAAATGGCATAAAAGTGTCCCCTATTTTGTAGAAGCTATAACTTTTGCGCAAACAATCAATAAACACTTATTGTGATTTTTTTACCAAAACTATGTAGAAGAATACGTATCGGACTAAACTGAGGAAAAAAAATTTATATATTTTTTGGGGATATTTATTATAGCAAAAAGTAAAAAATAATGCTTTTTTTTAAAATTTACGCAATTTTTTTGTTTATAGTGCCAAAAAATTAAAACCGCAGAGGTGATCAAATGCCACCAAAAGAAAGATCTATTTATGGTAAAAAAAGGACGTTAATTTTGTTTGGGAGACACGTCGCACGGGTGCGCAATTGTCAGTTAAAACGATGCAGTGCCAAATCACAAAAAGTGCTCTTGTCAGGAAGGGGGTAAATTCTTCCGGGGCTGACTCAGGATGGCGAGTAGGCAGAGATCAGGAATTGAATGTCAATGAAGTTGGAAGTGTTTGGCCCTGATTGAATCTGGTTTGAGAACTTTCATTCCCCAGCTGCTGTGGCCCGGGAAACAGCTAATCAAGTACAATCTGTGCCTGAGAATCTGCAATGAAGGGCAGGGTCTAACATACCTCAATGTCTCCATAAAGAGAACCTATCACCTGCCCAATGTTATCATCTAAGGGGCTTATTAGCTCCCTTGCTATAGCAGTAAAATACAATGAAAAGAAAAATATAAAAAAAAAATTAAAAATCATTTTAACATTTAATAAAAATAATAAAAAAATCAAAGCAATGCATGTAAGAAGGCTGATTTCTTTTGTGTTCTTAGCAGGTCATAGTGATAGTTAGATTGTGGCAATCACCCATAATACCATTTGATATGGTTAAGACAAAACTCCCCTGAATAATGCTCAACGAGGAACTCTCAAGCATCCTCAATGATAAAATGCCCCGTTTTGAAAAGATATGAGAACCCTGGATCCCCTATCTTTCAGGAAACACTTTGCTGGTCATTTACTATAGCGCCGATAAATGATCCTGCAGTCCTGGAAAATAGCGCCCAATTAAGGCCAATTAAGACTTCAACTCTCAGAAACCGGGTTTTAATGCAAATGTAAAGCAGAGCTATTGCCAACAAACATGCCTGTCAGATCACATATGCAGGAATAGTGGAAGTCAATGGGGCTCGAACCTGCAAAATACAACGTTTTCACTGAAGGCTTATATGCAAGTTCTTTGCCATAAAAAGTGTATAGGGACACGTATCAATTGTAAAAAAATGTTTTTAAAACTGATGTTTTTTCAGGAGCAGTGATTTTTAATAATGATTAAAGTGAAACAATAAAAATTAAAAATTCCTTTAAATATCGTGCCTGGGAGTGTCTTTATTATGCCTGTAAAGTAGTGCATCTTTCCCGGGTTTATTCCTCTACTGCAGCAAAATTACATTTCTAAAGGAACAAATGTAATTTAAAATTTCTTCTGGCTGTAATGAATTGCCGGTTCCCGGCAATATAGAGTAAAAATCAAAGAAAGTCTGGGAGTCTGCGGGTGGGGGGCTTATCAAGGGGGCTTATTTAACAAGGGGGCTACCAGAGCCCGCCCCCTCCCATGTGAATGGGAAGGGGTACATTGTACTCCTACCCATTCACCTTAAAAAGCAGTGAAATGTGACAAAAGACAATAGCCGGTTTTTGACAATTCCTTTATTTATTAAAAGTGTCTTCTTCTTTATCCCCACTTCTTCCTCCATCTTGCTCTGGTCTTCTCCATTTTCCTCTGTTCCGTCCTCCAGTTTCTCTCCTCCACCACTCCCACCGCCGTTCCCTCTGAACATTCAAAAAACAAACCTTCTCCGATGCTGCAATGGGTCACATGACATCACCCTGTGACCCCGCCCCTTGTGAGTTCACCGCCCGAGGCATGATGGGTCAGTGATGTCACAAGGGGACGGGGTCTCCTGCTAACATCATCCAGCGGCCACACCCCACAGTTATATATAAAATGTGCGCTATGGAAGCGGCATTGGAGGAAGGTCGTTGTTTTCATGTTCAGCGGGTTGGTAGCGGGAGCGGTGGAGAAGAAGGAATGGAGGATAAAGCGGGAAGAAGAAGTCAGAGGAAGAAGGGGAAGACCAGAGGAAGAAGTGTCAGGAGATGGAAGAAGAAGTGGGCGAATGAGGAAGACATTTTAATAAAGGAATTGTCAAAAACCAGCTATTTTGGCTTTTCTCACATTTCACAGATTTGTTAGGTGAATGGGTAGGGGTACAATGTACCCGATACCCATTCACATGGGGGGGGCAGGACCATCCGTTGATGTCACATGGAAAGCCTGTCCCTTTTATTTTTTAGAAGACAGCAGTGAGAGAAGTAGGCGGTGGCGGCAGAGACAGCGACAGAAGATGGCAACAGAAGATGGCGGCAAGAGAGACAGCACCAGGAGAAGATGATGGTGGGAAGCACAACTCAGGGGAGAAGACCACTCAGAGCTATTTTACAATAAAGGAATTGTCAAAAACTGGCTATTGTTTTTGTTAAATGTCACTGCTTTTTTTTGGTGAATGGGTAGGGGTACAATGTACCTGATACTCATTCACATGGGGGCCACCAGATCCTACCCCCTGTTAAAGGGGGCTTCCAGATTCCGATGAGCCCACCAACTGCAGACCCCCACAACCACCGGGCAACGGTTGTGGGGATGAGGCCCATGTTAAGGGCATGTGGCCTGATACAGTTCAGGAGGGGGGGCGCTCTCTCGTCCCCCCTTTTTTCCTGTGACCTGCCAGGTTGAATGCTCGGATAAGGGTCTGGTATGGATTTTGGGGGGCCCCACGCCATTTTTTAAAAAAATTTGGCATGGGGGGGGTCCATACTAGACCAGAAGAGCCTGGTATAGACCTGGGGGGGACTCCATGCAGTTTTTTTGTGATTTTTTTGGCTTTTTTTTTTACTTTCAGTGGGGAAGCCACTGACAGCTGATGACTCATTGGTTGTTAAGGAAGTGGCGGCTTGCTTCTCAGCTCCCCAGTTAGCATGCTGCTATATACAGTGTTAAAATAAGAACCCCAAAACACAAATTAAAAATCACGTCACAAATGCAACAGTTGCATTTCTGGTGCAGTACCAAGTCTATTACCTGCAAATCATGTGAAAAAGTCCCCAACCATTTCCAAAAATGCACTGGCCGCAAAACGCATAGATGCAAACTAGTACCATAGCAAACCATGTTAAATGGACTGTAGAGTGTTTCTGCAAACTGAAAAACATACTAAAAAATGCATAGGTGTGAACTCAAGAGTTATTATTCTTAATTTATTCTGTGATATTTGGTAGTTCTTTGTGGGTAAGTGTAGAATAGTGATGTTACCCTCAAATTTTGGGGAATTACATTTTGATTTCTGATGTTGGTACACATATCACATTTTTTTGGGCTCAAATTATGATTATTTGGAAAAAATAAAAAGCACAAAAAATTGTGATTCATTTTAAATTTGCATCTGCAATGATATTGTCTGTGGTTTGTAAAGACACCTGTGTGAGTTTGGGTAAAGATTGTTGAGAGATGGAGAGTAACAAGTGAAAGTGACAGAGAAAAATGTCTTTTACCAAAACATCAAAACATTCCACATTCTAGCATTCTTAAAAACAAAATAGTTGAAGTAGAAGCAACAATGTTGCAAAGGAAAATTTATTTCAGATACATTACATCTCAACATTAAAAGGATTTATTTGGGGAAGTTACAATTGTACAATTAGAACCAATGGCTAAAACTTGCATTGGACTATAAAAGCGCCGATTATCACTCCCAAAAAATGCTCTTTAACACAGCACTTATTCTGGTTTTTAGTATAGCGCCTTGTAAAAAAGACATTGGAGCTAAAATGAGAGCTATTCGCAGGTCTGAGCATGCTCAGTTGTGTTGGGTCTATGACATGAAGGAGACACTGTGACACTAATATGAAGGGGGTCAGTGATGTAAAGGAGGAGCTGTGATGTTAAGGATAGATGTGATGTGAAGGGGGAGGGGGGCTGAGGACACTGCTGTGATATGTTATAGTGCAAACATGAGATTCAGACCCCTGCCACAGGAAAATGTTATCAATTGGACCTCCATACATTTTAATTCAAGACCATAGATTTTCACATGGCTGGAAACCTTATGTAATGCCTCCAGTGTTGCCAACGTTAAAGGGCTGACTCCTGCCAGCTGCAAAAGGTTAACCACTTGCCAACCATGTAATGCATATGTACAGGGGCAGGGAGGGTGGGCCATAACACCCACATGCTACACATACACATCCGTTACAGCCAAGGTTTCCATGCTGGGAGAATTCTCACTGCATACTTCCAGCACAGTGACCAAGCTGTCACAGATAAAACTGCTCTGAGTCTTTGTTTATGACAGCTAATCACTGTGATCATGGGATCAGGAAGTCCCAGCATCAAGACCCAGCTAAAGGTTTGCCATGCGGGGGGCGCTAAGGAATTTTATAACTCCTCATCCTAGAGCAGAAAATAATATTTTTTTACTAAAACCTATAAGCATCTGCAAGACCAATCAGGGTTCTGAAATAAACTGTAAGGCGAAAACAGTAGGGAAATGCTTTCAGGAGGAGAGTATGTGCTGACAAGCATTTGATCAACAGAATGGAGGAAGAGAAGTGAATAAGTAGAGCAAACCAATTTTCTGTAGCCATCCCCTAGATCAACCTTAGGGAGAGATGGGCCTAGTAAATTCTTCTAAATCTTTCCATGCCTCAGCATTAAAAAAAGATTATACGCTGGGGCGTGGTCTGGACATGACTGAGTGAGGACGTGTGCCTGAGGACCTCCCGATCTGACCCGTGCTTAAACAGCTTTTATTCAGCACATTTACTTCTCATTACACCTGGAATGTACTACGCTGGAAAGCGGAGAGGAAAACAAAGCAAGAGGGAATCTTCCAAATCACACAGGAGTGCAGATATCCAGCAATACCTCTTAAATAATCAAGGGGCCTGTTCAGTCACAAGATGGTGGATACCACGAGGCCTGGCCCTTCAAAAGAACAGCAGCCGCAGGCCCCCTCTACTCCGTTGCTGCTGCCAACTATACTAGACATGGACCTTATCACTCCGGTGATGTTTCAAACGGAATACCAAGAACCATCACAGACCTCTCCCACACCTTTAATCCTGCAAGCTGACGCCATGCTGAGAACGCTGATGCAGGCTCTCCCAACGCAGTTCGACATAGAAGCTATAGTCAGCAGAATGGAAGCAACCCACCGCAAAGAAATGGCAGTAGTGAGAAAAGAGGTGCACTCACTATCGGACCAAATGGGGACTGGACAATCCTCGGTGTCTGCATTTAAACAACGGATGTCGGAGGTTGAACACAAGCATCCCAGGCTGATGCTATCCTCACCAACTGGAGGAGATGGAGGGCCGCAGCAGGCGTAATAATATGCGCCTGAGGGGCCTGCCAGAAGCCACTGGAATGGAGGATCTGGCGGCATCTGCCTTTGCAATTTTCAGGGACCTAACGGTAGACTTATTCCCCCTCCCTTTGATTGGATCCACAGAGCCCTCGACCCCCGCTCAGCCAGCCCAGACAGACCAAGGGACGTCATATGCCGAATCCACCAGTATACCCACAATGGGAGAAGGGAGATCTTGAATTTGACGGGCTGCCATCCGGATCATGTCGGACTTATCCAGAGCGACACTGCAGAGGACCCTATTGAAAATAGTACTGGAAGCTACCACATACCGGTGGGGCTCCCCCATTTCAGTAACATTTAAGAAGGCCCAGCAATCTTTCACTGTCCGATCTTCCTGCTCTATTTTCATTTATGGACACAGAACCCATCAAGGTACCCGACTGGCCGCAGATGTCGCAGCGCTTCACCCCCATTCTGGTCCATCGGGCATACGGAGAGCTAGATCACCCAGACCACAGAGGAACCAGCGCAGATCTTGCATCACATTGGCAGAAGCACCAAGAGAGGACTGATCGACGCCAGCATTGCAGTGAGATATTAGATGCCGGCCCCCCCCGGTGCACCTTTTCTTCCCTTCCGAATTCTTGCACGCTCCAGGTGCCCCTCCTCCCCTGTTGTCTCGTCTCATCTTGGTATTGTGCCATCTCTTGCCCCCGGGACACCCCCTCATAGCCTGGGATTACCAGGATTCAACCACAATACCTTAAACAAGTGCATTCCCTTTTCATTAAATTCATTTGGGAAAACTCGAAACCTAGACTGCGCAGGTGCTATTTAACATTACCCACACATTTTGGGCAGCTCACCTAGGTAGAACAATAGATTGGAACTGACATGGCCAAAATAAGCTTTGGATACAATTGGAACAGGCCCAGTCTGCAGTCCCACTGAAGGGAGCAGTTTGGTGCTTTGACCAGTTAACTTCAGCATTGAAGTCGCACCCGGTAATAGGTACGACTCTTCCACTCTTCGAGTAGGCGTTTCAACATTTTTCACTACTTCCCTCTCCTCTAGGGACTCCCCTCTTTACCCGATATTGGGGAATCCTACTTTCCCCCCGGTTTGGAACAATCAGAGTACGAGACACTTACATTATCCGGCAGGGATCGAGCCTCACATTTCTTGGTTGAAAATCAATGGCCCTCTATTCAAGATCTAACTGAGGATAGGGGACAATTCCAACTGCCATTCTGGAAAGCAATACCAATACATCACTTTCTACACTCAATCCCTAACCCAGCACATTTTAACCATGACTTGACAACTTTTGAAGATTATTGCACAGGCGAGGGAGCTTTACCTCAAGTGCTATCTAAAACATATGAGTTACTCAATTCCCCAGTAGACCAACCTGACCTGACATTCATACAGAAATGGGAAACTGACCTACAATGCAAGTTTACCAACACCCAAATTCAAACGATTATGAGATTCTCCTTAAAAACATCTATCTGCACAAAGATACAAGAACCCAACTACAAGATCCTGACCAGATGGTACTATACACCTCAAAAGCTACACACATATTTCCCTACTATCACAGATTACTTGCTCAGTTCACCTTTTTATTTTGTAGATGGAAAGTATGGAAGATGAATGTACCACCACCATTATGGTTAGTACTGATATTGTTGTTATCACTGTTGCATGTACTTACCTGTGAACATCAGTTGTTAAGGCTAGCTTTGTACTGTATTGTCTGTTGTTTCCCTTTTTTGCTTTCTTTGTTCTCTTCCTTTGTTTTTTTCTTGAAAAACAATAAAATTTATATTTGAAAAAAAAAAAAAAAGATTATACTTATATAAAAAAGTATGGGAATGCAAAATATGTATTTAAAACACAAAATTGGAGCATAATTCAATTCACAGGACACTAGTCTATTTCATAAGAGGTCAAATAAGTGCTGTGGGTGATTCTAAAGCCCCATACACACCATCAGTTTTTCTGTTGAGTTTTTCCTTCAGATTTACCAAAGCCATATAATATGAGGTCAAACCTTAGGAGTTTCAATGTGTGTGCAATCAGGCAGGCCCTTCTACTACATGGTTTTGGTAAAGCTGAAGGAAAAACTGATAGTGTGTATGGAGCTTAAATCACTGGGTTGCATGTTGGAAGCTGTGAAGCTGTGACTGACACTAGCACTATACATCTCTGTGAGTGGAAGTCTATACACTTGTCACTTTCATTGAATATCTGAAAAGGACACTGGTATGGTATATGGAGCCAATTATATTGATGTATTCATTTTGCACTGTGTTTATATTTGTTTTGTGCACTTTATAGTATTTTGTTTTATGAAGTTTAATTATTTTGAAGCATTAATTTTGCACTAAGTGTCTTGTACACATTATGTTATTAGTTTTTGATTAGTAGTAAATTATTTCTTAATATATTCATTTGGGGGAGGCACTGTTTTTGGTGTAGGAGAGCTGAAAGAGTACTTAGACCTGAAAGTTGCACGACTTACTGTGCGACTTACTATCCAATTTGGAGGGCACAAGTCAGATAGAAGTCGCCTTGAAGTAGTACAGGAACCTTTTTTTAAAGTTGAGTGACTTCAGTAGTGCTGATTGACTAACATGGGATTTCACATGTCATGCGACTAGCTAATGATCATCAATTTCATATGTAAGTTGAAACACAGAAACAGAAACAGCTGTGTGAGAGGCCTAAAACTTGGTAAGGATCGGCCAAACTCTGCTATTAATTTAATTAATAATTAATTAATTTAATATCACAGGTCATACACCATGGCAAGACTGAGCACAAGGTAGGTATACTGCAACAACAAGGACTCCTAGGCAAAGATTTAAAAGCAGACTGGGGTTTCAAGATGTGCTGTTAAAGCTCTTTGAAGAAGCACAAATAAATGGCAAAATGGGCTTTGAGGACCATAGTCACAGTGGTCAGCCAAGGAAATTGAATGCAGCAGATGAAAGACACATCATGCTTACTTCCTTTTGACATTGGAAGATGTCTAGGAGTGCCATCAGAACAGAACTGGTGAAAACCAGTAGGACCCAGGCACACCCATCTACTCTCCAAAGAAGTCTGTCCTGAAGTGGTCTTCATGGAAGCATATGTACAAAAACATAGGAACTGGGGTGGTGAAAAATGGTAGCAGGTACTCTGGACTACTGAGTCATAATTTTAATTAAATTTTTTTCCCAAAAGGCTGGAGAGAGGTACAATAATGAGTGTCTGCCTAGGCAACAATGAAGCATGGTGGAGGTTCCTTGCAAGTTTAGGGCTGCATTTCTGTAAATGGAGTTGGAGATTTGATCAGAATCAATGGTGTCCTGAGAAATACAGGCATATACTTATCCATCATGTCATACCATCAGGGAAGTCTGTGATTGACCTCAAATTCATTCCGCAGCAGAACAAAGAACCCAAACATACAACCGATGTCATTAAGAATTCTCTTCATTCGAAAAACAAGAATTCTCTTCAGCATAAAGTAGAACAAGGAATCCTGGAAGTGATGGTTTGGCTTCCTCAGAGCCCTGATCTCAACATCATCAAGTCTGTCTGGGATTAAATGAAGAGACAGAAGGATTTTAAACAGCCCACATTCACAGAAGACCTGTGGTTATTTCTCTGAGATGTTTAGGAAAACCTACCTGCAGAGTTCCTTCAAAAACTGGGCGCAAGTGTACTTAGAAGAATTTATGCTGTTTTTAAGCGTAATCAAATATTGATTTGATTTAGATGGCTCTTCTGTTTATCTTCTGTATATATATATATATATATATATGTGCATATAGATCTTTCCTTTTTTTCAGCTATAACCACCCCCTTGTCACTATGATACCTCACACTGTAACATTAAAAAAAGTACATTCTAAACAAATTCACTTTTATGGTTTTGGCAAACAGATTTCTTTTGTTCCTTTGTTTGTTTCTTCACTTATCACAAACTATGTATTTAGTCTCCACTGATCAAAACATGAAAGACTAAGAAATAATCTCTTTTGGATCTTTGTCATATACACTACGTCTATTCTGACATCTGGTAATGTTATGAGTTTATGTACAGGCTGCATGAACATGTGGATAAATGGCTCTCATTATTTAAATATATCAAACACAATAAGCATTAATGTGTTTTGTTCCATGGTATCATCTGGTGTCCAGACAGTACAAGTGCTTCCATCAAGCATTCTAGCAATAAAGAATAACAGGAACTAAGAACTAGATTGTAGATGGTGATATGAGTGATGTGTTTATTGATTCATCTGTTAATAGTGCAGTGGGTGCTATAAATTCATGATCTGATTTTAGGATAGATGTAAAGCCATAAAAAATTGTTTTCACCTAGGACACTCCCTGATCCATTCACACTCACCCGACGATTGGGGCTACCCTCTAGGTAGCCCAATCTCTCAAGAGCTCCATACTGGCAGCCTCTGATCTGCCCTGTATGACTCCTGTAATCTCCCACCTGTTTTTCTAACCAGGAATGGTGGACAGGACCTTCTTCTTTATGCTATAAGAACAAATGTTTCGGGAACACGACTTCTGGCAAACCGTTCATTGGCAGTCCATTTTTGTTCATTCTTTCATGTTCACTCCCCTTCTGGAAAACTATGCACCTGTGACATATTCTGTCTCATAACTGCGGAAAGGTATACCTAGCTACTCTCACTTAGTTTGAGAAGCTTTGCCTCTCTGAAAATTTTGTGGAAAATGCCTTATCCCAGGCCTACCGTATGTTAACACATCTGGCTAACCTCTGAAGTATATGGTGAAGTAGGAGCAGGGCTTACAAACGAATTTCACTGGTAAGCAACAGAAAATAAATATTCAGATCTCCTACAAGGCCTTGGTTTCTTTAAAAACGCAGGAGACGAACTATAAATTTTACACCAGGTTGTATAGGGTGCTATCGACCCTTCAAAAGATCTTCCCACAGAGCTCTCCACTCTGCTGGAAGTG
The DNA here is from genome assembly GCF_037356315.1 of Lithobates pipiens. NCBI lineage: Eukaryota > Metazoa > Chordata > Amphibia > Anura > Ranidae > Lithobates > Lithobates pipiens. Next base: position 22,272,176 of record NW_027507696.1, on the reverse strand, counting down.
CCAAAGGGAGGAGGGAACCATGCTTCATGTCTTCTGGTCTTGCCCTGGGCTCACGGTCCTTTGGTCCCAGGTTCTCTATTGGATCCTCAAATTAACAGACGTACAGATGCCTATGGAGGCAGCAGCCTTCCTCCTCCATTTGATACCTGTGTTGCGGAAACGTTATAAACGCTAGCTTCTGTTACATTTAGTGAATGCAGCTAAAGCCTGCATACCACTGTGTTGTAAACAGACCACTGCACCATCTGTGGTTCTCCAAGATTAACAAAATTCATCAGATAGAGACTTTGCTGGCCTCATCCAACCACTGGAAAGAATGCTGCATTTAAATGTGGCTCTATTGGATGGATTTCATGCGTTCCCCCAAATATAGAGACATTTTGGGCTCTCAGGTGTAAGATGTGCTCTAGGATGGGTTCTATCCCTTTGTCTGGGCTGGACTACACATTAAGCAGACAAATAGATTATGAACAGTTGTGTGTAAGGGTTTTTTGTTTTCTTTATTTGACCCCCCCCCCCATTCCCTTCCTTCTCTTTGCCCAACTTTGGGCTTTCTATGTTCTTTGTGTGTGCATGCAGTGGTGATCTCAGTTTAGAATGGAGGCTGTACAATTGAATGCTCATGACCGTAAAGCTTTGTACACACGTTCAGATTTTCGGACATCTGTTCGTCCATTTTTTGTGACATGTTAGTCTCATGATGAAAGTGAACAGGCTACTCACCATACAAAAATCCTCACATGACAGAATACAACTTCAGAAGTGACGTAATGTGTTGACTAGTTTTGTATGTGTTCTTTCATTGCGTGTGTAGTCTTACTCTTTTGATTTTTTCGTATGAAAACCATACTAATTAAATGAAAATTGGACGTTGAGTTCACGTACGACAAAGATGTTATCGTCTGCACATCAAGCTTTTGTCTGAAAAAAACAGGACTCGGCTGTCAAAAGCACCATAATAACGATCCGAACACCGGCAGATCATATTGTGTGCATGGGCCTTTATGCTCCGTATAGCCTGTGGTAAATGTTATAGCATGCAGGTTACTGTGTATTGCTTTATGAGGGCTTTGGCTACATTGTTTGTCCCGAAACGTACTCAGTTGGTGTATAGGATTGAGTCTACTGTACAAACTAATATGCTCTCACCTATTTGGACTGTATCACCTGTATGTACTGTTGAATCTAAAAACAGTTTTTATCCTTTTTTCAAAAAAAAAAAATCCCAGTGGTGTTGATCTCCTCCAGACTCTTTCAATAATTCCTTTCTGCATTACCTTACGTCAGGGCTGGCTTCACACCATTGCTCTGGACCTGCTTCCTGATAGTGGCAACAGTAGACCATGCCTGTGCAAAGTGCGGTCTCCACCAGGAGCATATGTGAGAGGTTGATAGCGCAGAAGCACATGTCAAGGACAGTTGTCTTCTATAGCAGAAAATACCCAAACAAGAATCTTCATGGCTGGACCACTAGTTTTGGTTTGGTAAAGAAAGCTGCAAATTTTAAAATCTGAAAACAACATTTAACATAACATAACCATGTTAAAAGTTATACAAAATTTGAATGCTTGGATTTAAATCTACTTTAAAGCGGCCTACCAGTTGTTTTTTAAAAGCAGCTAAAAAAAGTTTAGCTGCTTACTTTCAATAAACACACACTGACCTGTCCCACGACCCAGTGATGTGGCTGCCTGAACCCTCGATTCTATCCCTTGCCGGCATCACAAGTGTGGGCACCCAGCTGTGACAGCTTGTAGCTTCACAGCTGGGTGCACACCGCGCATGTCGAGCTGTGCCTCCTCAATGGCCGGGCAATCTTCTGGGACCTGTAACGTGTCCCAGAAGATTACAGGGAGGGAGGGGGAGAGGAGACTTTCTACTTGAGTCGCCAAGGTGGCCCGAGCAGAAGTGGGAGCTGGGTACCTGTCAAAACTACTTTTGGGTGGAACTCTGCTTTAAAATTTAACTTGCATTTAAACCACAACACATACATCTAACCTAAAAATTATCTCACAAGAGGCCCTAAGGCTTTACAGCTCATGTACACAGTGCAGTTGAAAACCTTTTCTGAACAGCTGGAAACCGACAATGAAAAAAACATCAGTTTTATAGCTTTTACATACGGCTTTTATGCTAGTTCAGGGGCGGTTATGAGCATTTGAGGTTAGAAGCGTTTTTTAAAGATAACCTCAGGAGACCCTCCCAAATACGCACAATGCATGAAAACCAAGTAAATTATTAACTATGTGAGAAAATACAGAGCAGTAGCAGAGAGAGCAGTGTGCTTGTCTATCTTATTCTTATTTTTGCGTTTTCACTATGGATCCCATCATGAGCATGTGTGAGGTACTTGCTCCGGATGTTGCTGGGGCTTCAAAGACCTAGAAAATTGTGTGAGGGGACCAGAGTTTGACGCTACTGGACTCATCTATTGATGCAGGCAACAGCATGTGGTGAAATTTGTGTTTTTTCAACATTTTTAAAAATCAGATTTTTTTTCCCCTTTAAAAACGCTTATGAATGCAAATGTGCATAATTGTGGTTTAACGCAGTTGCATGCAGTTACAAGCGGTTACAAGCATTTGGCATTTGAAATGCCAGTAAACTACAGTCCTGCACGCGATTTTTCTGCTTTCAAAAAAATGCTTGTAAACTCAACTGCCTCTAAACTACTATGAACTACTGAGTGTACATGTACACATAAGATAACATAGAGGAGAGTTCAGGGGCTCCTAAAAACACACCCAACTACTCCTAAAATTCAGTTTAGCAGCTGTAGTGTACATGGGGGCCTTACTGTAACTGGGTGAAATCCTGCATTAGAGTATATAAGCCTTTTTAAGTATTAGTACAATTTATGCTTGTGACAGATAATATGAATCATACTTAATTTAGTTATTTGCATGTGTGTTTGAAATTAATGAAGTCTAAAAATTTAGCCCTGCAGCGGATGAGTTGGTTATCGTTAAATCTAAATCTAAGAGCCTCTAAGTGAATGTTCAAAAATATTTTACCTAAGGAAATTGCTGAACAATAAAAAAAATGCATGCAAGAGCCAATGGGGGGCATTCAGTAAAGACTAATGGGTTGATTTACTAAAACGGGAGTGTGCAAAATCTGGTGGAGTTCAGCATAGAAACCAAAGGGGAGAAACCCTGCCATTATTTCATCATTCTAATCCTTTTATTTGAAAAACGTTTAACCCCCGAATCCCTGACTTCACTTTGGACTTATGATATATGAATTGTGATTATTCTTATTCATATTTAACCTGCATTTGCACTGACAGTTACTGTTACCTTTCGTCTACATAGAAACCAATCAGCTTCCAGGTTTCTTTTTGTCAAAGCTTTTTTGAACAAGCCAAAGTTAGGCCAGCCATACATGGTTTGAATGCTGAACCGGCCTTAATCTGAGCCATTAATGGGCAGGCTGAATGTACCAAGTTGATCAATCGATCAATTTGTGTACAACCAGCCTGCCAGATTCTCTTGTGGTTATCACTAGCAGCTGCTATAGCCGATAGTGATAGCGAGGACGGCTTCTCCTGCACACCCCCACCGGAAAACAGACAAATGCTCAGCAGGAGGGATTCCCTTGTCAATATTCTGTATTGATGGGAGAATTGTGCAAATTTCTTTTACAATTTCTTGCAGGAAAGAAAATTGCACCATGTGTTGCCTGCCTTAGAAACTGATTGGTTACCATACACTGCTGCACCAGAGTTTTCACTCTCCAGTTTTATTAAATTAACCCCACAGTATTGTTGAGTCTACTGTTGAACCCTGAGACACTTTCAGACAGTTCAGATGCGTGCAACACATTCATGTTTTTACTTGCAATACTATTCTAATATTTTGCTGTGGCTGTGACAATTCCATTAACAAATACTACCATACCAGAGTTAAGAAAACTTGAGGTAAATAACACCAAAGTCATGTTGGTCTCATATACCTCCAGTTCAGCCAAAACTCAACATGCATTGAGGATGGAATGTTTGGTATGGAAATTCTGTCCTTGGTGCCACCCCCCGTTATGCCTCTCTGAGTTCCGCCGGAGGTGGCTTTATCAGCTGGCCTCATGGGCGGCACAGCCATGTAGATGAATTTGTGTGGATTCTGTTGCATCTTTGTGACATATTCATGTACACATTTCTGACAGGTATATTAACCTGTAGTACATCAAAGCATGCAGCACTGTAACCCTTTTAAAGGGATTGGTGCTTGGCCAAATGGTGACACTACACAAATCCAAATATACAGAAAAGCCAACACTCCAAAAATGTTCCAGAATGACCAATTACTAAAGTCCCAAATCAGCATATTAGCCCCATATTGCGGATATCAGACTTCAGTAAACGGTTATTCTGGAACATTGTTGGTTGGAGTGCTGGCTTTTCTCTATCTTTAGGTGGAAAAACCTGTCGCGCACACCATTTATGGTTTGGAGGCAAGATACACATCTAAGCAATGTTTATGTCACTCTTTATGAATTCAAGAGAACTGATTCATATATAGATGATTGCAAAGATCTCAATTGGATATGTCTAATACAACAATTTCTCTTTGTTTATTCTTATTAAGAATAGGTAAACCAGTTATAAACGACTCGTGCCTGAAATACATGGACCAGTTAACTAACTCTACCAGTGAGCTCTCTGTGAACCTTAAAGCAGAGCTCCAGCAAAAAACAACAGTATAGACTTGAAAAAAAACATGGAAAGATAATATAACACAACCAGCTCTTGCTACAGTGTTCGTCTTCAATTACCCCACAGTACTTTTTTTTGCCACTAAATGTCTCTGGTCAGTATCAATCAACCCACTTACTCCGGGCCCAGGTTGTCCTACACTCACCCCAGCTTGAGGCTGGACAATGAAGAAGCAGCACAGTGATAAGCTCATTTTGCTGCCACACTGCTTTGTCTTTCCATCAGCATGTTTCTTGTCAGCACATAAACTGACTGACATCTTGTATGGCTTCTTCCTCTCATACTCCAGCTCTGTGCCACAAAAATTGCAAGAGGCCGATACAGGGTCAAATTAAGGTACTTAAACTGCTTGCATTTACAACATAAATTTAATTAATTATGTAATACAAAGCTGCACTAATCTGTGTCTTTTATATCTGTCTACAGTTCAGCATTAATGGAGTGCACTGCTAATTATCTTTCATATTCATTGACCTACAGTATCTCACAAAAGTGAGTACACCCCTCACATTTTTGTAAATATTTTATTTTATCTTTTCATGTGACAACACTGAAGAAATTACACTTTGCTACAATGTAAAGTAGTGAGTGTACAACTGTATGAGTGTCCCCTCAAAATAACTCAACACAACCATTGATGTCTAAGGCTGCATTCACACCTGAGCGTTTTATTTTCAGGCAGAAAGTTGTGCTTCTTACTGCGTTTTTTGCCCCATTTTTGCACAGGTCAAAAGGTCACCAATGTAAAAAGCAGAAAAACGCCATGTGACAACACTGAAGAAATTACACTTTGCTACAATGTAAAGTAGTGAGTGTACAGCTTGTATAACAGTGTAAATTTGCTGTCCCCTCCAAAAAGCTAAAATATCCAAATTGGGCCCAATAAGCCATTTTCCCTCCCCGGTGTCATGTGACTAGTTAGTGTTACAAGGTCTTATGTGTGAATGGGGAGAAGGTGTGTTAAATTTGGTGTTAGCGCTCTCACTCTCTCATACTGGTCACTGGAAGTTCAACATGGCACTACATGGCAAAAAACTCTCTGAGGATCTGAAAAAAAAAGAATTGTTGCTCTACATAAAGATGGCCTAGGCTATAAGAAGATTTCCAAGACCCTGAAACTGAGCTGCAGCACGGTGGCCAAGACCATAAAGCAGTTTAACAGGACAGGTACCACTCAGAACAGGCCTCACCATGGTCGACCAAAGAAGTTGAATGCACATGCTCAACGTCATATCTAGAAGTTGGTTTGGGAAATAGACGTATGAGTCCTGCCAGCATGTTGAAGGGTTGGGGATCAGCCTGTCAGTGCTCAGACCATATGCCGCACACTGCATCAAATTGGCCTGCTTGGCTGTCATCCCAGAAAGAAGCCTCTTCTAAAGATGATGCACAACACAGTTGGCTGAAAACAAGCAGACTAAGGACATGGATTACTGTAGTCTAATGAGACCAAGATAAACGTATTTGGTTCAGATGGTGTCAAGCGTGTGTGGCAGCAACCAGGTGAGGAGTACAAAGACAAGTGTGTCTTGCCTACAGTCAAGCATGGTGGTGGGAGTGTCATGTCTGGGGCTGCATGAGTGCTGCTGTCACTGGTGAGTTACAGTTCATTGAGGGAACCATGAATGGCAATATGTACTGTGATACTGAAATAGAGCATGATCCCCTCCCTTCAGAGACTGGGCCGCAGGGCAGTATTCCAACATGATAACGACCCCAAATACACCTCCTAGATGACCACTGCCTTGCTAAAGAAGTTGAGGGTAAATGTATGGACTGGTCAAGCATATCTCCAGACCTAAACCCTATTGAGCATCTTTGGGGCATCATCAAATGGAATGTGGAGGAGCGCAAGATCTCTAACATCCTCCAGCTCCGTGATGTCGTCATGGAGGAGTGGAAGAGGACTCTACTGGCAACCTGTGAAACTCTGGTGAACTCCATGCCCAAGAGGGTTAAGGCAGTGCTGGAAAATAATGGTGGCCACACAAAATATTGACACTTTTGGCCCGATTTGGACATTTTCATTTAGGGTTGTACTCACTTTTGTTGCCAGCAGTTTAGAAATTAATGGCTGTGTGTTTAGTTATTTTGAGGAGACAGCAAATGTACACTGTTATACAAGCTGTACACTCACTACTTTACATTGTAGCAAAGTGTCATTTCTTCAGTGTTGTCACATGAAAAGATATAATAAACTGTTTACAAAAATGGGAGGGGTGTACTCACTTTTGTGAGATACAATATGTGTCTAAATGTTATTGTGAGCATTTACACAGTAAATATCACACTTTGGGATTTATTCATAGTACATATTATGCAAAATTGGAACAGTTACCAAAGATTGATGATAATACCGCATCAAATTTAACTATGAGTACCTTATTTGACCCAAATGCTTGCATTGAACTAAATCTCTATTATACTTAACCAAATCCTAAAATGATAAAACATGTACCAGTGCTCTCTGGAATGCTTATGATTTGTGATCATTGTAATAAATGCGAGGAGTCATCAAAGATTTTAGAATACCTTACTGTCTGTGATTGACTATACATTCTTATAGAAGAATTTGAACTTATTTGATCAGTCAGATTGAAGCAATCTGCTGTGGCCTCCTCTGTGTTTCTATGTTCTATTTAAGTCTTTAGCCACAAAACATTTCCTATGTATCCCATATGTATGTATTCCATTCTAAATACATGCCACTATATAGGGGTGCTGGTATATTGTGTTTGGTGCCGCTCAAAGTAGAGGTGATCGTATATCCCTTTGTCCCAGAGTGTGGAGTGCACGCTTATCATCAAAGTATATACCGGTGCCAGCTTATACCAACCCAGAAACTAGTAAATGTAAAGAGGGAAGGATCTCCACTACTCCCAATCAGCAGCTCCCTATCTATCGTTTCTACACCTGGGCTGGTTGGGAGTAGGGGTGACCCTTTCCTTTTTACTATATAAGCAAGCACCTGAGAGTTTAATGTGTGGCTCACTGTACAAATAATATATATATATATATATATATATATATATATATATATATATATATATATACACATGTATTCAGATTTATATTATTATAACTCACAATACAATTACAAATTATATGAATGCATACAATTATTGTAGATTGCAAAAGTTTGCTTGCGATAATTGATATTTATTATAAAAACTACTTATAATGTGTTATGTATGTAGCACATCTGTTCTATGCCATAAAAGGAGCATACCTAAAAAATGTTATATAAACAAGTTAAAAAGTACTGCTTATAGTATTTAAAATCAACTTGACATCCATGTGTAATGAGCGAAAAAAGAAAAAGAGAATGTTGATGGAAATTGCAGAAGTTCCGATTATATAAACTATAATAGCAACATATATACAGTACCTTAACAAAACATCTCTTTCCTTACATAAAAGAAAACTAAAAAGGACAAGGTGATATACTAAATCTTACAAAGAAGTTATGGCAAAGTGCCAAGATATATATTATCTCAACGCATAAAATAGTAAGATGCTCTTAAGCTGTTTCAGAGTTAGCATTTCTTAGAATAAGATATTCAAGGAGAAATAAGGAAATTGGTAGTGGGCATATTATAGTACTTTACAAACACACTGTAAAAAAGGTACACTGTAGATGATATTTAATAGGTACTGGACAATGTCTCTGGATTTGCATTGCAGTTACACTAAGGGGTTTATTTTACTAAAACTGGAGAGTGCAAAATCTTGTCCAGTGTTCCTAGAAACCGATCAGCTTCCAGATTTTTTGTCAAAGCTTAATTGAACAAGCTGAAGTTAGAAGTTAAAAGGCTAGCATGGACAGCTGCATCAGATTTGGCACTTTCCAATTTTCGTAAATCAACCCCTAAATGTCAACTAAAAGGTGAATAAAAAGGGAAATAGCATAATTGCTTTCAATGGAAGGAATGTTGCACGTATATATGCCACTACTGATCGTTTTCTGGAAGTTGACACTGTGGGGTTAAGTTACATAATGAGTAGACAGCAAAGTGAGATTAATAAATAAGATAAAGATGTTTTCACTTTGCGTACCCAATTATTTATATGCAAGCAAAAAAATTATAATTTGTGCTTGCACGTGATTGGATGACCAAAGTGAACATAGTTTCACAGTAGTTACAAATTTAGTTTGCAGTGAACAGTCTTCTCCCCTTTAGTAGACCAATGCCTCTTTTTGGTGTAGTTTCCATATTTAGAATTAAGGTTTACATTAATTGAAGATCGAAGATTGATTTTACTCCAATATATGATCGCTTTAATCACCTAGTCAGATTTCATGAGACCATCCATTATTTGAATTTCCACTAACCTGATCTGCTTTTGGGGCATATACTGGTTTGGGAAAGCAACATGAAGAAGATTTTCCTTACTAAATCAGTGATAAGAAGGAACTTTCAACTTTATAGGCTTGTTTAAATCTGATACATTTTGCTGTGTTTTGCAGGGAACATCCATTATTTTCAATAAGACATGTCTCACACCTATGTGTTAATGAGCCCTATAGTATCTTAGAGTGTTTCTACTTCTATTAAGGTATTAGTAATTTAGGGATGTTGGCAACATAAAGTTAATACCAAATACCTCTATTAAGTTTAATATCTAGAGGTATTTTGGAGTGGTACCAGTGATAGTTTTGCCAGTTTAACTTCTAATAACAGAATGTGTGGAAACCCCTCAACCCATGTAAACTGATAGGGGCTCCAACTGCTTAAGCTGGCTATACATTCATATTTTTTTTTTTGAATGAAGAAAAAATACTCAATTCTCCCATTCACACATTTGATGTGGATGAAGGAATCACTTCCACTGTGCTATTATGTTCTGACAGTGGGGAGACTTCCCCGCCGTCAGAATACAATGATCAACACTGCAAGCTATAGCCAACAGGACTGATCATTTAGGAAAAACTCAACAGGCCGGTTGTACAGAAGGTGGTCTACTCATTGCCTTCTGTACAACCAGCTTGCCTATACATGGCACCCAGAATGTTTTGATGACATAGAGTTATGGCTAGTAAACCCAACTGAAAAGTACTTTGCCCCATGAAACGAACTTGGCTAAGCTTTAGTGGAGTGGTTCTTTGGCTCACAAACCTATTTAAAAGTAATAGCCATGCCATGCTAGGAAATACAATGTCACTGATGACTTTTTAAGGTGTGGGCTCTGGTACTGAGATCCTGATCTTGTTTTCACTGTCTAGTGAGTCACCCACTTAAAACAAGCATTTAACCAAGGAACTCTGAAACTATTTAGCATATGCATTTCTTTTATGGCAGCTCTCACATTCATATTCTCATTGGTTCCTTTCCACATGGGAAGCAGCTGATCAGCAAGAATTTAAGAGGGGGTCCCAGCATTTGACACTAGTGAACAAATAAATCTATTTACCCACTTTAAAACATACTGGAGTTTATTTACTAACATTGGAGGATGCGAAATCTGGTGCAGCTGTGCATGGCAGCCAATCAGCATCTAATTTCAGCTTGTTCAAATATGCTTTTCCAAATAAAAATTGAATTTGATTGGTTTCTATGCAGAGCTGCACCAGATTTTGCACATTCAGTTTTGGTATCTAAACTCAAAACAAAAATGTAAGATATTGTAGCTGCAATCATTTTTTTCAAGCTAGGGACATTTTCAGCAAGTAAAAAAATACCAGTTACTCTTGCCAGGGATGCAGTGTTGTTGTCACTTCCTGTAATCTGAAAAGAAAGCACAAAAGAGCCTTCTCTTTCTTGTGTAACCTTCTAGCCCCATTATTTCGCCATGTAATGGAAATGAACAAGACACGTTTGAAAACTAGCCTGTGTGGCAACCATGACACCCTCCTTATATACAGTGAAAAAATAAGTGTAGCCCCAAAGGGACAGAAAGTGTGTTATACAAGAGGTGAAAATAAAGGGGAGAAAGCCTAGAAGAGGAAAACTGGAGAGCAGCTTTAAAAGGACAGCAGTTGGTGACCATTGTATCGCCTGGGTATATTCAATCAAACACTGAACTGTCTTCTAAAATATATATATATATATATATATATATATATATATATATATATATATATATATATATATATATATATATATAAAATAGGTTTCCTTTTTTTCCATAAAGTGTATATAATAGGTTTCACTTTGATGCTCCAAATAAAAGAAAGAAACTATGCCACAAATTCAGAGTATTTGTATACATCTATGTCAGAAGGATTAAACTAAGGACAGTTTTTGTTTATAGGGTGAAGAAAAACATGTGAAGTACTTGTTTGGCACTGGCTACTTTGTATCTCTTTAACTAACAGAAAGGGTTTTCTACATGAACATTTTATACGTTGTAATCATTTTGTATTGATGTCTGTATAGAGATGTACACAATGGGGGGAAATTTACTAAAACTAGTATACACAAAATCTGGTGCAGCTGAGCATAGGAACAAATTAGCTTCCAGGTTTTATTGTCAAAGCTTAATTGTACAAGCTGAAGTTGGAAGCTGATTGGTTACTATGTACAGATTCTGTGTGTACCAGTTTTAGTAAATCTTACCCAATAGAATTTTAGGATAATTATTCACAAAGTAGCATTTATAGAAGCTGTTATTCTAGATATATGTTTTTGGTATACATAAAGTGCTCTGAGTTAGTGGTATAATATTCTAGGTATATTATTATTGTCTGCTAACTTCTTTAAGCTGTTTATTCCCTTTGCAATACAAACGGCTTATATATTAACCAATAGTTTACAAAATTATATTAAGAATCAGCTTCTTTTTGTTATTTTATTTTTTATTTAGTATTGAGTAGCATGCATGTAACAAGTGAAAGTGATTTATACAAAGCAATGAAATTATGTTGCATTTGCAAAATAATTCTTCCAATAAACTGATAAAATGTCTGTAATTCAAATGCAAAATAATTTAGAAAAAAATGTGGTTAACCCAGGGAAGGTAATGATTCCTCAATGCAGGTCCAATGAAAAACGAGTTTGTCTTGGACAAGTAATAGGGATGTGAACTGTCTTTCTTTACCAATGCCTGAGAAACCCTGATTGACCATTGTACTATTGTGTTTAGGTTTAATGCTACAAAAATGTAGGAGTCCTACTATTCACTGTGAATGCAGAAAAAATATTGTCTTGGTGGCCAGCTGTACAATCTGCTTGTATCTAACTAAAAAATGTTTGACTTGTCCTATTAGTGGTTCATAAAATCTCACCCAATTTTTATAAATTTACCAGATCCTATAGAAGAACACATATTTGCGTATTTGTTTTGCACAATCGGATTGAAATATGAAGTCATTATTAAACAGGATCTGTGATTAAGGTAAGGCATGGAACCCAAAGAACAACGTAAACATTATAATTTGTAACGAGTCAGTAATAAAAGGATTAATTGGTAAAATTTTACACCCGGGGATACTTCACATTTTTTTCAAAATGAGCCAATACAGTCTTTTCAGTGATATCCATAAAATGTTTCTCAGTGCATGGCCAGAAGTCATCCTTATATACAATGTTTTCACACTGGAAGAGGTACTCTTTCCCAGTCCAACCAAATGCAGCCACTGTTCAAGTTTTCAGGGTATTGCAACTGTCTGAATACAATAGCAGAGGAGATTCATCTGTACACAATGGGGGAGATTTACAAAAACTGGTGCACACAGAATATGGTACAGCTTTGCTTAGGAACCAATCAGCTTCTAGGTTTACTGTCAAAGCATAATGGAACAAGCTGAAGTTAGAAGCTGATTTGTTACTATGCATAGCTGCGCCAAATCCTGTGTGCCCCAGGTTTCTTAACCTCCCCCACTGTTTAGTGTGGATGGGAGAATCAATTAATTTCACTCATTCGGCCTCTGTGTGCCAAGTAATTCTCCTATACAGTTTTCTCATAGCTGAGGAGGTTTTACCTACATTACCCCTTCACAAATAGCCCCTGTATGGGCAGAAATGGCCCTTCTATACAATGTTCTCAAAGCATAAGAGTCAACGTCCTCTATGCGCTTCAACAGACAGCCCTTGCTTGGCCAGCAGTGACCCTTCTATACTATGTTATCACAGCAGAAGAGGCTTTGCCCTCCATATTTCTCTACAGCCAGTCCATGTGTGGTCATAATTGTTCTCACAGTGGAATAGGCTTTGCCCTTTATAACCATCCAAAGCCAGCCCTTGTATGACCAGAAATGGTCCTTCTGTACAAAGCATTCCCCCCAGATCATACATACGCCTTGTGTAATAAGAAATGGTCTTTCAGTACAATGTTCTCTATCAGGCCATGGATGTTCTATGTGTGACCAAAAATGGTCCTTCTGCATGATGTTCTCCCACCAGACAATGCATCCCTCTTGAGTTACCAGTCCTTCTGTGCAATGTTCTCCCACCAAACTATCCATGCTCCTTGTGCAACAAGAATTGATCCTTCTGTTCAATGTTCTCCAACCAGACCTTGCCCTTGTGTGGCCATAAATTGTCCTTGATGTTCTACCACCAGACCATGCATGCCCCTTGTGTGACCAAAAATTGTGGTTCTGTTCAATGTTCTCCCACCAGACCTTGCATGTCCATTGTGTGACCAGAATTGATCCTTCTATACAACTTTCTCCTACCAGAACAGCCCTTACATGGCCATATATGATCCTTTTATATGATGTTCTAACATCAAACCTTGCATCTCCATAAATGGTCCTTGTGTACAAAAGTTCTCCCACCAGGACCTGTTCCCTGTGTGACCAGCAATGGTCCTTCTGTAAAAAGTTCTCCTACCAGGACCTGTTCCCTGTGTGACTAGCAATGGTCCTTCTGTACAAATGTTCTCCCACCAGGACCTGTTCCTTGTGTGACCAGCAATGGTCCCTCTTTACAGAGTTCTCACACCAGGACCTGTTCCTTGCTGACCAGCACTGGTCCTTCTGTACAAAGTTCTCCCACCAAGACTTGTTCCTTGGGTGACCAGCAATGGTCCTTCTGTACAAAGTTCTCCCACCCGGACCTGTTCCTTGTGTGAGTAGCAATGGTCTTTTGTATAAAGTTGTCCCAGCAGGGTGGGGGCTTGGTCCTCTATACTCCCCCTTTGTTGGGGCAGCCCATCTCCCCATAGCTCAGTAGTGCCCGGGCACCCTTCAGTCTCAGTTTGTGGGGCAAGCTGGACATTGAAGGATTAGCTGAGCTAGCAGTGTGTTGGCTGGGGGGCACCGGGGCACTGGTACCAGGCGCAGTATGTGAAGGAGACACCATGAGCCCTGGCACAGGCACCGGGGAGGATGGCGGCAGAAAGTGGCAGTTGAGAGTTGTCATGTCTGGAGGAGGAGGAGTTGGGAACACGGGCGGCAGGCTCCAGGCTCTATACTGAAGGCGGCTGTCCCCAGGCTGGACCGAACACGTGGAAGTTGTCAGCGGCCATTCAGAGGTTGGTGGTCCGGGGTAGAGGGCGCACAGGGCAGCTCGTAGTCTCTGGTTCTCTCGCAGAAGCTCCATAGCGTGCAGCTCCAGTAATATCTCCTCCATCCTCCTCCGCTCTCTGCACCGCCGGGCCGCCTCGTTATTGCGCCTCCTGCGCAGCCAGTAAGCGGAGCTGTCATCGGGGCGCAGAGGGGGGAGGGGCGCCTGTGTCTGCTGCCGACCAGTCCTGTCTGCGTCTGAGAGTGCTGCTTCCATGTGTCCGGGGAGGCAGGCAGAGATCAATGGGGTGCACCTATATCACAGGGTCACATCAGTCATGGGACAATAACAGCAGCCAGACCATTATATACTCTGCTCACTCTATGACCCCTCCCCTGCCATTAATATCATGCACTTAGGACTCCTCTAAATGGGTGTCACACTCATTCCAGCAGCAATCCCACTCTCTGAGCAGCCCAACTTCTCTATTTAGAAAGGACTGCTCAGTCATAATCAACATTTTATTTCTAGCTGGGCTGAGCCCCTGTCTGCTCTGCAGTCTGGGCTCCAGAGGTCAGCTCTCCTTGCTGGACCTGTTGGATCTCCCCCTACTTCCACTAGAGTTTGAGTTCTGCCTGGGGATTAGTGATTATTATTATACAAGATTTATATAGTGCCAACATTGTGTTCAGCGCTTTATAAAGTTTGGGCAGACAGTACAGTTACAATACAATTCAATACAGGAGGAATCAGAGAACCCTGCTCATTAGAGCTTACAATCTAAGATGGAGGGTCAAGTGATACAAAGGTAATAGCTGTGGGGGAGTGAGCTTATAGAAAAAAAAAAAAAAAGTACAGTTAGGTGGGGGCAGGATAGGCTTCTTTGAAGAGAAAGGTTTACAGGGATCACCTAAAGTTGATAGAGTTGGAGATAAGTCAGATTGGGGTAGGCGATCCCTAAGGAAGGGAGAAGCTCAGGAGAAGTCCTGAAGGCAAGCACTGGAGGAGGTGACAAGGGAAGTAGAGTGCAGGAGGTCTTAGGAGGAATGAAGAGAACGATTTGGCTGGTATTTTTAGACTAGTTTAGTGATGTAGTTTGGAGCCAAGTCAAATGTCTTTCTAAGTTATTTTTAGTATTTTGAATTTAATTTGTTGTGTGAGTGGCAGCCAATGAAGGGATTGGCAGAGAGTGGGTAGAAGGCACTGAGCGGTTGGTAAGAAGGATGAGTCTGGCAGCAGCATTCATGATGAATTGAAGGGGGGATAACCTATTTAACCATCATTATACTGCAGCAGGTCGGCTCAATCCTGTAGCTGTACGTCGGTCCCTTTAACAGCTATAGCGGGGGAGCTGTTGCACATGGCTGACAGCCACAATGTCCACCGGTCACCAGCGATTGCTCCACAGAGAGCCAGAACGAGGACCTGCCAATGTAAATAAACAGATCCCCGACAGGGAAGTACTGAGTGATCGTCAGTTCCAAGTGATTAGGAACAGCGATCTCTCTGTACTCCCAGTCAGTCCACTCCCCTCCACAGTTAGAAACACCTCCCAGGGAGCACATTTAACCCCTTGATCACCCCTGGTGTTAAACCCTTGCCTGCCAGTGTCATTTATACAGTAATCAGTGCATTTTTATAGCAGTGATCACTGTATAAATGTCACTGGTCCCAAAAGAGTGTCAAAAGTTTCCGATCTGTCTGCCGCAGTCCCGCTAAAAAATGCCGATCGCCACCATTACTAGCAAAAAAACAAAAAAATAATAAAAATGCCATAAATCTATCCCCTATTTTGTAGACGCTATAACTTTTGTGCAAACCAATCAGTATACGCTTATTGCAATTTTTTTTACCAAAAATATGTAGAAGAATACATATCGCATAAGCTGATGAAGAAAATAGTTTTTTCTTAAACTTTTTTGGGATATTTATTATAGCAAAAAGTGCAAAATGTGTTTTTTTTTTCAAAATTGTCGGTCATCTTTTGTTTATAGTGCAAAAAATAAAAAACAAATAGGTGATCAAATACCACCAAAAGAAAGCTCTATTTGCGGAGAAATAAAGGACATAAATTTTGTTTGGGTACAGCGTTGCACAACCGAGCAATTGTCAGTTAAAATGACACAGTGCCTTATCGCAAAAATGGCCTGGCCGTTAAGAGGGAAAATCTTACAGGGCTGAAGTGGTTAAAGGTAAGCCAATGAGTGAGTTGCAGTAATCGAGGTGAGAGATGACCAGGGAGGAAATTAGGAGCTTTGTGGTGTCATTGGTTAGGAAAGGCCGTATTTTGACTTTAAACGTTCTGGTTTTAAATGAACAGTTTCCAGCAATAATGTTTACAGTTTTTTGGTATTATCACATTGCATAGAACATAATATAACAAACATATAAAGAACATATAATAAAGTAAAAAAATAAAAAATCACAAGGATACCAGGTAATAGCCATATACAGTAAAACCTTGGATTGCGAGCATAATTTGTTCCGGAAACATGCTTGTAATCCAAAGCACTCGTATATCAAAGCGAATTTCCCCATAAAAAATAATGGAAACTCAAATGATTCATTCCACAGCCATTTATTCAGAACTCCTTCAGTTTATAGTCCATATAAAAGATTATAGCAATATGACCAGGTTGTATAACCATAAAATATCCATCCACAAATGGAAGCCTCCACAAGGGGATTAGAAGCAAAATCTGGCAGGAGCTCCAGAGTATAAAAGAGAAGAGAGGCACCTCTAAGTGTAGCAATATGGTTACATTTAACCGGTTCCCGACCAGCGCACGCAAATCTACGTCGGCAGAATGGCATGGGCAGGCATATTGGCGTACAGGTACGTCCAATCTTTAATGTCGCCCTGCCATCGCGAGCACACCGCCAGCGGCGCGCTCGCGTGCCAGTCGGGACCCCCGTGAGTCCGGTCGCGGGTCCCGCGGACTCGATCGCCGCGGGCATACACGTGATCGTCTCACTGGCCGGCTGAACGGGGAAATGCTATTTACCTAGCAACTCGTGATGCTGATCTCTGCTTCAAAATGTTTTTTTATATATTTTTGGGGGATGTTTATTATAACAAAAAGTAAAAAATAATGCGCTTTTTTCAAAATTGTCGCTCTATTTTTGTTTATAGCGCAAAAAATAAAAACCGCAGGGGTGATCAAATACCACCAAAAGAAAGCTCTATTTGTGGGAAAAAAAGAACGCCAATTTTGTTCGGGAGCCACGTCGCATGTCCGCGCAATTGTCAGTTAAAGCAAATAGTGGTCTGGTCTTTGACCAGCAAAATGGTCCGGGGCTGAAGTGGTTAATGAAGGTACAGCATTTAGCAGCTCACATGGTTGATGATTAAAAGATGCACATTTAAGTATGCAGGCATCCGGGGTAAAAGCGGTCCGCATCGACCATCCCCCGCACCGCCAGCTCTCACTGCTGTCAGTCTGCAAACGTGACCGGGAAGACTACCCTGCAGTAGAGCAATCTGAAAGCAAGGTTTGAAGCGCTCGTGGAGCGCAGCATATAAGGGGTGACGTCAATAGCGGTGAGGAAGATGGTCTATGTGGACAGCTTTACCCCGGATGCCTGCATATTTAGATGTGCCTGTTTTAATCATCAACTATGTGAGTTTCTAAATGTTATAGATTCATTAAATTTAAACAATATTGTTACACTAAAGCCCCATACACACTATCAGATTATCTGCTGAGTTTTTCCTTCAGATTTACCAAAACCATATAATATGAGGACAAACCTTAGGAGTTTCAATGTGTATGCAATCAGGCAGGCCCTTCTACTACATGGTTTTGGTAAATCTGAAGGAAAAACTCAGCAGATAATCTGATAGTGTGTATGGGGCTTTAGAGACGCTTCTCTTCTCTTTTATACTCAGTTGTGACATGACGCTTGTATATCAAGTAGTAAGAAGAGCCGGCACCACTGTAATCCTTGAAATGCCGTTTACTGGTACTCAGAGTGACAATAAAACAATAAATCTGACGTGTTTCGGCAATAGCCTTAGTCGTAGCTGTTACGACTAAGGCTATTGCTGAAACGCATCAGCTTTATTGTCTTATTGTCACTCTGATGTACCAATAAATGACACTTCAAGGATTACAGTGTTGCCGGCTCTTCTTACTACTGTTGTATTGGAGTGTGTTGGGACACATTAAGCCTCTGCACCTGTGAGTGAACCTGGTGTTTGGATTGAGTTGTCCTTGCAGAGAGAGCTGTTACCTTTCTTCTTTTCCATGCAAGTTACTCTCAAATCAAGGTTTTATTGTAATTGAAAACCTTTTTCCGCTTACCCCAGGTGGGAACTAACTGTAAGCGCCGTTTGGTTGTCAAGGATTACAGATTAACAGGGATGAGGGAGAAAAACCATATGACAGACTTATAGAAGCTTTTTATGTTTTTTTAAAAGTCAGCAGCTACAAAAAGTGTAGTTGCTGACTTTTAATAAACAGACACTTACCCTGTTCCATGGTCCAGCGATGTGGCTGAATGGAGCGCTGTCGCCTCCATTGTCACTCTGGGCACCCGGTCGTGATAGCTTTTGGCTTCACGGCCAGCGCATGCGCGAGTCGCGCTGCGCTCCCGAAGAGGACAGGTGACCTCCTAGGACCTGTCATGTGTCCCAGGAGATTGCCTAGAGGGAGGGGCCATCTTGGCGGCCGCAGGGAGGAAGGAGGAAGTGGGACAGGAAGGCCCCCTCCTAATGAAGCCCCCACTCCCCCCCCCCAAAAAAAAAATTGCATGCCAAATGTGGCATGTAAGGGGGGGCGAGGAGTGCTTAAAGCAGAAGTTCCATTTTTGGGTGGAACTCCGCTTTAAATTACAGGTAAATGACAGTTCTGAGACAATTTAACTCTGTAAACAAATCAGCAGAAGATTCCCTCTATCTATATCAGACTCTTATCCTAGAGCAGCCTTTCTCAACCTATTTTAACACAGAGAAACCCTTGAAATAACTTCCCAGTCTTGGGGAACCCCTGCCAAAGGATATATTATAGATAATTAAAAAGATCATTGAACTTATCTGAGAGGCAGAAATTGCTGATTGCTCTATGATCCCCTAGCAACCTCTGGAGGAACACTAGTTGAGGAACCCTCTCCTAGATGATAGTCTGGTATAGATGATAATGGTAATCCCACACAGGAACAAAAAATGGGCAAGAATTTGAGCAATAGGTAGTCATGTCAGCAGTTCCTAGCCTGAGAAAATTCGAGTTCAAAATCGACTGAGCCAGGTAGAAAATTACTGGCCAATCAGCGACTGCATTCAGATGCAGCCACTGTTTACATATTTTGACAATGGCAGGTGCTGTAGCTGCCTGAATACAATAGCTGGCATTTGAGATTCCCCTTTCCACAATGTTTAGCATAGATGGGGGAATTGATTGATATTTTTTAATTCAGCCCTGGGTTAAACGAGTGAACATCTGTACGTGTATGACTAGCTTTAGCTTTATGAAAGCTCTGATGCCATCTAGCATTTGCTGCCTAAACTGCCTTACTTCACTAATGACCTCCCAGTTACTGAGTGTGCAGTGCTTTTGTTCAGGGAAGTGACAGCACAAGAAATGCCAGGCTTTATGTAACTTTTCATCCCTTAATTCAAGCTGCAAAATCAGACACAAGGGCCAGCCATAGTCGGATCAACAGGAACCGGATGGATTTTGAACCATCTATGGGCAGGCTGGCTGTATTGAAGTCATTGCATCGATTGACTTCAGTACAACCAGCTTGTCGGGGTTTGTTTCATGCAGCTATAGCTGAGACATTAAGAAGAGGAGAAGCCAAGAGAACAAGCAGGGTACACCTGAAGAGAAGGATTGGGGTTGTTCTGTGCAATATCATTACACAGAGCAAGTATGTATAAAATGTTTGTTATCTTAATAAAAGAAAATATCCTATACAACCGCTTTAACTTTCAATGTCACACACTGTTTGACATATCGATCACATGGGTTGTCAGCTATAGATCAGTTATTCCAATCCGAAGAGATCAATCAGATAAGATCATTTATTAAAGCTTGCATGGCCACTATAAGCTTGTATCATTATAATATCTTCACACTGAATATTCCGATTTTTAAACCTGATTTTAAGCCTGATTATTACTGGTTACTGGTAAAACTGGACTTTTATTGTGGTTACACTCATTTTTGTAATCCCCCAGCCCCACTTCCCAGTCTTCAAATCAACTGCCTCGGATCAGTCTCCTTCCTGCTAATAACCCTCAAGTCAGAATCTTCTCCAGAGATTCTGCACATGTGCACAGCTGTGCCCATAAGCATGTGCAGGTGTGCCTGGGCACACCCTAATCACTATGTGCAGTGCTGATTCCCCTTGTGTTGGCTCAGGTTGGAGAGTGGGGGAAGGGGCTAGTAAATATGTCATTTACCCAGGGGCGTAACTAGAAATCACAGGGCCCCATAGCAAAATGTTGTATGGGGCCCACCCCCACAAAAAATGGTGGGGCTTAAATTAAATAGTGGGCGTGGTTTAAAATGCGTGGCTCAAAGGGGGTGTGGTTCGAGTCTGAGATGAATGAGGAAGGAAGGAAGGAAGCAAAGAAAAGGGATGGAGGGACAACACGCCCAGATCCTACACCACAATAGCAATATACGTATTCCAGAAAGTTTAACAATCAACAGATAAAGATACTCCAAACAGCTGGTGTTAGCGCTTCAATAATCCTCACCTGTACCCAATGTGGCCTGCCTGTTCCCAATGCAGCGTGGCCTGCCCGTGCCCAATACTGCCTCACCTGTGCCCAATACTGCCCAATGCAGCGTGTCCAGTGCCCAATACAGCCTCACCTGTGCCCAATGCAGTGTGGCCTGTGCCCAATGCAGCATCACCTGTGCCCATTGTAACGTGACCTGTGCCCAATGCAGCCTCACCTGTGCCCAATGCAGCATGACCTGTCTGTGCCCAATGCAGAATGTCCCATGCCCAATGCAGCCTCACCTGTGCCCAATGTGATCTCACCTGTGCCCAATGCAGCATGGCCTGCCCGTGCCCAATACAGCCTCACCTGTGCCCACCTGTGCCCAATGCATAGTGATCCATGCCCAATACAGCCTCACCTGTGCCCATTGCAGCCTCACCTGTGCCCAATGCAGTCTCACTTGTGCCCACCTGTGCCCAATGCAGCCTCACCTGTGCCCAATGCAGCGTGACAGGTGCCCAATGCAGCCTCACCTGTGCAGAGGAAGAGGCGAGCCAGAGGCGGAACTACCGGGGAGGATGAGGAATGCATACTGGAGCCCTCAAATGGCTGCTGGCAAGCGTGGGACTGCCTCAGAGTGGGGGGCTCTGGCTCTACATCCAACTTCTGGCATGTCTCTTCCAGAGCTTTCCACTGTGATTTCCACTCACCGATACCTGGCCTGGATCCCTCCTGAATGACTTTACTGACCAGCTGTCCTTTCTGGCTCCTGTTCCCAGACACCTCTCCATAACCGTGTAAGGAGAGGCTCCCTCCCAGCCCCGAGCACCCTGCCTGAGGTACACCCCCCCCCCCCCCCAAGAAAGGGGGTTCCCTCAGACACAACAGTCTAACACTCCATCATCCAGCTGACAACTCCTCCCACAGCAGGTTGACCATGGGTATATGAAGGAGTCCTAGTTGGGGATTGGTCAGAGCTCCCACATGCACCTCATGGCACTCCAGCTCTCTGCCATGCCCCTTTTCCAGAACCTTCTCCCTGGAAACAGAGGAGGCGCCCAAGAACTGAGGCACATATCAGTCACCTGCTGCTATACTAAACCACTCCCCTGCCCCCAGATCAAAACAAACAGACCTAGCTCACAGCATAGGCCTTCTTAAATTTACCTGCGCTGGCAGCTTACACAAAACCTACACCTAGCACGTACTTACCTAAGGTAGAGGGTGCTACACTATAATATTAATAAAGGAATTACTAAACCGTAGCCTAGCACAGGGTTTATCAACTAGGGTTTCTCCAGAGGTTGCTATGGGTTCCTTGATTAATTTCTGCCTCAGATAAGTTCCCACTGACACCATTGATCTTTTTAGCTATCTGTAAGGTGGGAATTCTTCCCAATGACCACAAGCGTAAGGAGCATTCATCCCACTGACCATCATACTAGTATATCATGAGTTGTAGATATAGTCATTTTTTAGCAGGGGTTCTCTGAAACTGAAAAGTTATTTGAGGGGTTCCTTTGTGTTGAAAAGGCTGAGAAAGGCTGGCTTAGCATAACCACTTTTGAGAGTAAACATTCTCTACTCATTTAGTAAATCAGCCCCATTGTATTTGGCAGAGGTTTATACCTTTACTTGGATAGAATAAAAGTGAGAATTTTCATTATAGGGTTGAATCTACCAACTGTCCCTTTTCAACCAATCAACCCAGCGATTTTTTTTCTTTCCCTCATTTTCATTCTAAGTGAAAAATTAAAGCGGAGCTCCACCCTAAAGTGGAGCTTCCGCTCATTGGAACCCTTCCCCCCTCCGGCGCCACAATTGGCACCTTTCAGAGGGGAGGGGGGTGCAGGTAACTGTACAGTACAGGTATCTGCACCCACTTCCGGCATAGATATCTGCAGAAGCTACGCCCCTTTCCGCAGAATCTACGCCCCTTTCCGAAGGTCCCCCGCTGTCTGCTGGGAAACACACGGATCCCAGAGACAGCGGGGACCATCCTTATTGCGCAGTGCGACTCGCGCATGCGCAGTAGGGAACCGGGAAATGAAGCCGCAAGGCTCCACTTCCTGATTCCCATACCCAAGATGGCGACGGCAGCACCCGAGAGACGATCGAGAGATCGGCTTCGGGTGCCGACATCGCGGGCGTGCTGGGCGGGTGTCATTATTTTAAAAGCCAGCAGCTGCAGTATTTGTAGCTGTTGGCTTTAAAAAAAAAAAAAAAAAAACGGCGGACTCCCGCTTTAACCATTTCCCGACCAGCGCACGGCGATGTACGTCGACAGAATGGCACGGGCAGGCATATTGGCGTACAGGTACGTCCAATATTCAATGCCGCCCTGCCATCGCTGGTCAGGACCCCCGTGAGTCCGGTCCCGATCGCATCCCCGCCAGTGTCATTTACACAGGAATCACTGCATTTATATAGCAGTGATTACTGTATAAATGACAATGGTCCCAAAAATGTGTCAAAAATGTCCGATGGGTCCCCCACAATGTCGCAGTCACAATAAAAATCGCTGATCGCCGCCATTACTAGTAAAAAAATAATAAAAAATTATTAATAAAAATGCTATAAAACTATCCCTATTTTGTAAACGCTATAACTTTTGTGCAAACCAATCAATAATCACTTATTGAGATTTTTTTTACCAAAAATATGTAGAAGAATACGTATTGGCCTAAACTGAGGGAAAAAAATGTTTTTTTATATATTTTTGGGGGATATTTATTATAACAAAAAGTAAAAAATAATGCGTTTTTTTCAAAATTGTCGCTCTATTTTTGTTTATAGCGCAAAAAATAAAAACCACAGGGGTGATCAAATACCACCAAAAGAAAGCTCTATTTGTGGGAAAAAAAGGACGTCAATTTTGTTTGGGAGCCACGTCGCACGACCGCGCAATTGTCAGTTAAAGCGACGCAGTGCCGAATCGCAAAAAGGGGTCTGGTCTTTGACCAGCAAATTGGTCCGGTCTGCAAGTAGTTAAGTTATCGTTTAAAAACGCAAACACTAATACTGCTACCTTTTATAGCTGTAAAAAAATAAAAATAAAAATCTGAAATATGTAGTGAAGATATTTCCTACATGCAAAAATGCACTATACATTACATGTTCTTTAGACATAACATTTTTTTCAAACATTGGTTTCTTTGCCAATTCAAAAAATTACCATATAGCACGAATTAAAAGATCAGCATTTGTAAAGATCTAAATGATCTGGCAATTTTCCTTTATATAACCAATGACTAATGTTAGAATTTAGCAACTAGAGAAATGCTGAATGAATGTGCAGTCACAATGCAGCCTCACCTGAGCAGAGGAAGAGGCGAGCCAATGCATACTGGGGCCCTCAAATGGCTGCTGGCAAGAGTGGGGCTGCCTCAGAGTGGGTGGGGGGGGGGGGGGGGGGGCGAGCACCGCCCGCACAGTTCCCCAGCCAGGGGAAGTGAGGAGAGGAAGAGGCAAGCTGTCTGTACGAGCAGAGAGCTGTAATAGCTTTCATTTGAATGTCCTGTGTTCCCGGGGCTCACCGTCACATAGCCCCACCTCTTGGCCCGGAGCCTTTGATGACGTCACATGTCCCGCATTGGACCGATGTTCTGTCTATCAAAGGTACCGGGCCAAGAGGTGGGGCTATGTGACGGTGAGCCCCGGGAACACAAGACATTCAAATGAAAGCTATTACAGCTCACTGCTCGTACAGACAGCTTGCCTCTTCCTCTCCTCACTTCCGCTGTCTGGGGGACCGTGCGGGCGGTGCTCGCCCCCCCCCCCCCCCAGTATGCATACATCATCCTTCCCACGGGCCCCTCTCAGCTGCGGGCCCCATAGCGGCCGCGTGTGTCGCTATGGCGGTAGTTCCGCCACTGCATTTACCAGTGCCTTCCTTTTATAAATGAACACAGTGAAGACACCCACTCTATGGGGGTTATTTACAAAACGTAAATCCACTTTGCACTACAAGTGCACTTGGAAGTGCAGTTGCTGTAAATCGAAGGGGGACATGCAAGGAAAATAAAAAACAGCATATAAGCTTGCACATGATTGGATGATAAAATCAGCAGAGCTTCCCTTCATTTCAGATCTACCCCTCAGATTTACAGCGACTGCACATCCAAGTGCATTTGCAGTGAACTTGTAGGACAAAGTGGATTTGCCTTTCGTAAATAACCCCCTATGTGTTTATTCATAACTGAAGTACTGTTTACTATACTTCAGTTTGTGAATGAAAATGAATCTGCTCAGAAAAGAGCACTTCCCATTCATTCACTGCACCGTGCAGCTGAGGCTGCAGAGAAAGGCATGTGTGTTTGAGCTTTGGGGTGCACACCTAAATGCAGTAGGCTGTGCCACACTGTCTATTACAACAGGGGTTTAGTTTGGTGGCATTGTTCTCTAAGGGCCGGTCCACACCAGGAATCGCATAGTAAAGCACTATGCGTTCCTGTGCAATTCACATGCAGTTCTGTGTTGTGCATTTGCAGCCCAATCATTTTTTTTTACATAATTTTTTTTTTTATTCTTATAAAAAAGTAAGAAAAATACTTCTGAGAGAGATAAAAGGAGGTAGTTAATTGAGGTTTTAAAAATGGACTTTCAAGTTTTGCATCTAAATACAATGTAAAATAAGCTTCATCTGTCAGCTGCAGCTGACTACAATGTAACAAAGTTTGTGAATCTTAGTAGGACCTGATTATTGTATCACACTGTACAGGTTTGAACCTTGGCTGTAAACCTGACAGCAGGTCCCAGTGGCTACACATACAAATATATAGAACAGGAAACATTATATGGCAGGTAATGTATGTTCTGCTGGGTGTATCTAGCATGCTTGAGATCTTCAAGTGTTTAATTTATGATGAAAATAGTGGGTCCTGCATTTACATGAGGTTATGCTCTGTATCCTTTAAAATCTTTAATAAAAACCATTGAAAGAGAAAATAGTGGAGCTTCATACAGTACATGGTCCAATAGTTAGAACATTAGGGTTGTTGGTTTGTGCAGGTAATGCTGGGTGTCTACAGTGCCTTGAAAAAGTATTCATACCCCTTGACATTTTCCACATTTTGTCATGTTACAACCAAAAACATAAATATATTTTTTGGAATTTTATGTGGTAGACCAACACAAAGTGGCACATAATTGTGAAGTGGAAGGAAAATGATAAATGCTTTTCCAATTTTTTTTTACAAATAAATATTTGAAAAGTATGACGTACATTTGTATTCAGCCCCCCCTCAGTCAATCACCTTTCCTTGCAATTACAGCTGCAAGTATTTTTGGGGATGTCTCTACCAGTTTTGCACATGTAGAGAGGGAAATTTTTGCCCATTCTTCTTTGCAAAATAGCTCAAGCTCTGTCAGATTGGATGGAGTGTGTCTGTGAACAGCAATTTTTAAGTCTTGCCACAAATTCGCAATTGGATTTAGGTCTGGACTTTGACTGGGCCATTCTAACACATGAATATGCTTTGATCTAAACCAGGGGTCTCAAACTGGTAGCCCTCCAGCTGTTGCGAAACTACAAGTCCCATGAGGCATTGCAAGATGACAGTTACAAGCATGACTCTTACAGGCAGAGGCATGATGGGATTTCTAGTTTCACAACAGCTGGAGGGCCACCAGTTTGAGAACCCTGATCTAAGCCATTCCATTGTAGCTCTGGCTGTATGTTTAGGGTCATTGTTCTGCATAAAGGTGAACCTCCGTCCTAGTCTTTTGAGACTCTAATGCCACGTACACACGGTTGGAATTTTGGCCAGCAAAAGACAAATGAGAGCTTTTCGTCAGAAAATGCGACCGTGTGTATGCTCCATCAGAATTTTGCTTGCCGAATTTCCGCCAGCAAAAGATTGAGAGCAGGTTCTCAATTTTTAGACGGAAAAAGTTTGTATCAGAAATTCCGATCGTGTGTATGCAATTCTGATGCGCAAAAACTCACGCATGCTCAGATTCAACTACGAGACGGACGCTATTGGCTGCTGGCTATTGAACTTCCTTTTTCTAGTTCCGTGGTATGTGTTGTAAGTCACCGTGTTCTTGACAGTCGAAATTTGGTGTGACCGTGTGTATGCAAGACAGCTTGAGAGAAGTTTTCTGCCACACATAGCGTTTTGCTTTTAGGCCAAAAAGTTCAATTTTGGTCTCATCTGACGAGAGCACCTTCTTCCACGTTTGCTGTGTCCCTCACATGGCTTCTCGCAAACTGCAAATGGGACTTCTTATGGTTTTCTTTCAACAATGGCTTTCTTCGTGCCACTCTTCCATAAAGGCCAGATTTGTGGAGGGACGACTAATAGTTGTCCTGTGAACAGATTCTCCCACCTGAGCTGTGAATCTCTGTCGCTCTTCCAGAATTACCATTGGCCTCTTGGTTGCTTTTCTGATTAATGTTCTCCTTGCCCGGCCTGTCCGTTTAGGTGGATGGCCATGTCTTGGTAGGTTGGCAGTTGTGCCATACTCTTTCCATTTTCGGATGATGGATTAAACAGTGCTCCGTGAGATGTTCAAAGCTTGGGATATTTTTTTATAACCTTCCCTACACTGACACACTTCATTCCTTGCAGCAAGTGATCAGT
This sequence comes from Lithobates pipiens, assembly GCF_037356315.1. Classification (NCBI taxonomy): domain Eukaryota; kingdom Metazoa; phylum Chordata; class Amphibia; order Anura; family Ranidae; genus Lithobates; species Lithobates pipiens. Next base: position 22,244,819 of record NW_027507696.1, on the reverse strand, counting down.
TGCAGGATGGGAATGGCTGATAGATAATAATACTTGCACCTACCTGGATATGTGAGGAATTCCCAGTATTCCTCGCATGAATCCCTGACTCTTTAAACTTGGTTATTACACACTATATATATATATATATATATATATATATATATATATATATATATATATATATATATATATATATATATATATATATATATATATGCCCCTACAAACAGAGGACCTGTAGAGATAAACTACATTGGATTTTAATTTATTGTACAATGAAATGGGATATATACATACATATATACTGTTGAAAGGATTCCCATTAGTGTCAGCTGTGATTTGAATGTTATTTACCATTTAATGCCACTTATGGGTATGTCTGTACTCCCTTGCCCTTTGTCTCACATTTAGTCTGTGTGACTTTCCATGGGTTAGTGTGGGCCCGTTCCATACTCCTTGGACAGATTACCACCTGGAAACTACCCTGCCTATATGTTTTTAATCGACTCTGGTCATGCATGATATTTCAATTTGAAGATGTCTTCAGGAAGATCAGAACAATATACGATTGCTAGGGCTCTTCTCTGAGCAATAGCATTTAGTGTTAAGAAACTCTTTTTTGCTATTTGTAATATTGACATCTCATGTTTGGATACCATGCATACCAGAGCTCATGCAGCTTTTAATTCATGTGTTTTTTTCATATATTTGTACGCAATAAAGAACTTTTTTTATATATTCTATTCAGTCAAATTTTTTCTAGCTGCCCATAGGCCCTTGGGAGCAATTTTTCAAATGAATTTATATTTTGGGCTAGCACCACTTTATCTCCAACCAGGTGGGTGGGTTTCACTTGATTACAATAGATTTTTTATAACCTAACTCTACTTTAAACGTCTCCACAACATTATCCCTGACCTGTTTGGTGTGTTCCTTGGCCTTCCTGATGCTGTTTGTTCACTATGGTAAACCTCTGAGGGCTTCACAGAACAGCTGCATTTATACTGAGATTAAATTACACACAGGTGGACTCTATTAACTAATTATGTGACTTCTGAAGGCAATTGGTTCCACTAGATTTTAGTAGGAGGTATCAGAGTAAGGGGGCTGAATACAAAATGCACGCCACACTTTTCAGATATTTATATGTAAAACAATTTGAAAACCATTTATCATTTCCCTTCCACTTCACAATTGTGTGCCTCTTTGTATTAGTCTATCACATAAAATCCCAATAAAATACATTTACTTTTTTCGTTTGTAACATGACATAATGTGGAAAATGTCAAGGGCTATACTTTTTCAAGGCACTGTATCCATTGGGCCTGTAGTCCCTGAATAGAAGTAGACTCCACCCTACAAAAAGTGGACATCTTTTGTGGCTGATGTATCAGGTCCAAACCTCCTTGCATCTCCCTGTTGTCCAATAGTGAATTATAGAAGGGGAGATACAGGATCAACAACTAAGTAAGCAGGCTTGTGTTTACAGTGCCACACTACTTTGGGATCCTGCACTACAAACACTGCTGAACGGTTGTGCTATGGTGTCTATGTATAAAAAAATGTGAATGCCGATGGTACAGATGTCTATAGCATTCATGCAGGCACAACAAATTGTCACTGAATTGCTTGTATTATTACTATCGCCTATGACCATCAGCTCCATCTAGTGGCCACGATGCTGTATTGTTTTCTTTTTTATTGTGGTAATTTAAAAAAAATCCACATTACGTTCACTAGATGGAGTCAAAACAATATGGTGATAATTTGATGTGCCTATGTGAATGCATTTTTTTTTATGTATGTAAAACTTCTAATGTGCAGGCACCCAGTTTTTTAGGCACCCAGTTTTGTTTTGTTTTTGTTTGCTTTTTTCCCACAGGCTTGCTTTAAAGTAGATTAGGTAAAACAGGTGGGTAAGCATTTTCTATTCTCATTCCCTTTGATTTTACAACCCATAGATGTAAATTGTCTGCACAGGCATGTGAATTGAAGGTGTTTTCACTAACTTTGCATTTGTCAATGAGCAAATGTTATTTACTTTACTTTATATAAGATCTGTTTGTGAGCTGAAATCAAGACACATCAAGAGGATCCAGTGACTAGACATCCCAGTTCAAATCTCAAGACTGTCAAGAACAGTTAGACCATCAGGTGCATTGTATTTCAGATAAAGCAAAGTTCCGCTTTCAGTCGGGTGGAAATGGGAAGTAACTTTGTCAAACCACCCATTTCCTTTTAATAGTGCAGTAATTAAACACAGACTGTCCATGAGATTTACAGCCAAACTTACTTCCTTACACATCTGCACATTAATTCTTTCCTTTTAAAGTGGGGGGTCTGAAGGTCATAGTTAACCCATTATGCATATAATGCACCTTCTAGACATCAGATGCCATTTCTGGTGTAAAAGCGCTGTGCTTAGCTTTGCTGATCACTGAAGGTGAGCTGCAGGGCAGGCCTATATTTTCCACGCCGTACACAAGTAGATCATTAAACAACTTGCTATATTATACATTCAATCACCATTGTGCCCTGGAGGATGAAAATAAATAAATATATAAATATATATATAAATATAAATGTATATATATATATATATATATATATATATACATTGCATACTACTGTGAAAAATATAATCAACTTAAGTATAATAAAACACAGACTTTTTTTTGGGGGGAAAAAAACCTTAAAAATCAGTTCATGCAGCCAACTTATTGTAAATAGATATATTCAAAGATAACCCACAATTGTCCCCAGATTCCAGCAGGCGCCAAGCAGTTTCTCTATATGTGCAAACTCACAATCATCTAATCATTGAGTTCATAAAAGTCCCAAATAAGTCCACCACAACACTATCTGTGACCACAGATAGTGTTGTGGTGAACTTATTTGGGACTTTTAGGAATTCAATGATTTTGATGATTGTGAGTTTTCACATATAGAGAAACTGCTTGGCGCCTCTTAGAAGCCTGGGACAATTGGGAAACTTGCTATGTTGCCTATTTATTGTTTGGACATCTCATAAAAATATTTGATAAATGTCGACTGCTTGTGTTTGAGGCATACTGTATCTATATATTATACTGACCCTGTCATATCTCAGTTTATTGTCAGGCCCTTTGAATTTCAGTCCAAAATGATTCTATTAAATGATTAGGGGAACAGAGCTTTATTTGAAAACTTACAGTCAAGTTTCAGATTATTGTATAATTGTGATAATGTCACAAGTATACAATAATCTGAAACATGAGGACGGAAATAATAAGTACCCCAAAAATAGCAATATTGGGAATAATTCCAGATGGAGCCTTACCCATAGAGACGTATATAATGTGCACTAGATCCCTCTATCTTGCCCGTAAGCTCATCTTACAAAAGTGGATAGCAACAACTCCACCAACTCATAAACAATGGTGTAATAAAATAAATTATATATTAAAAAGAGAACGACTAGCATATAAACATAGAGGAGTTCCCCAAAAATTCAATAAAATATGGTCCTATTGGCTTGACTCTAGTAATTTGTTCTATGATGGCCTATTTGGGGAGGTTGTGAAGGGGGGGGGGGGGGCGAGTAGGGGGAGAGGAGATTGATTCATAATAAATTAAGAAGCAGAGAATAGTATAATATAAATGGAAATGGAATCTTATATAGAGGTGTGTGTCTGTTTTGTCTTGTTATGTTCTTTGTAAAATAGAGATCTATTCTAGTGCTTGATTGATCTAATCTTTTTTTATGTATACCTAGAAACTAAATTAAATGCTTATAATTTTTATGTTTACCACTAATTTTTGTATGTAATAAGCAATAACAAAAAAAAAATAATAATAATAAAAACTATTTGATATAAAAAAAATTATTGTGATAATGTTATAGTGGATTGCCATCTTTTACCCAAAATAGTATAATAAAGTCACATCAGCATAATAAATGTAGATATATGAATAAATGAAATATTGAGAAGAGAGTGAGATATAGCTGAGAGCAGCAGTGTAAATATCTTTACATTTATAATATATTACTTATGATGGGTACTTTAAGCAGCAATACGATTCAGCATCTGAAATGGTCAGGATACTGTAAGAGCACTTAGGGGTCAAATTATAAAACATTAGTTAGAAAAATGTCACAAGCATCCATCCAGGCTGCATTATTTTCCCTTTATTTTCTCTAATACAATGACTTTATGTGACTGTCAGCGCCATCTAGTGGCCAAAATGCAGTATATTTCCTAATTGAGGTATTTCAGTGGTCACATTTTGGCCACTAGATAGAGTGGTCCATATATTATGTAGCACTATGGCTTTACTAGTGTTAATTTGATATTAAATTTCGATTTTAGTTTAGCCATAGTCTTGACTAAAATGGCACTGTAGTTTTAGGGCTGGTTCACACCACAAACGTACTCCAGATCTGTTCCAGATGCTTTTCTGATTGCGCATATTTAACGTGTTTTTGGCGCATTCTGGTGCATTTATGATGCGTTTCTGGATGCATTCCAGATGTTCTTTTTCCTGTTTTTTTTTTGTACTGGGGTCCGGTGCATTTTTTGGTGCATTCTGGCGTGTTTTTGATGCGATTTACCATGTTCCAGTACAGTCCAGTGCAGGAAAAATGCAGCATGGTCTACTTTTTTTTTCTGGAACTGGAAAGCCCTGGAACTGACCGCACTGGTGTGAACTATGCAATTGGAAACCATATGGCCTACTTTCCATGCATTTTTGATGCAGAAAAAAAAACGCACTGGACTGCATCTGGTGTGAACTGGCCCTAAGTTGTACTTATTTGTTTTAGTTTTAGTTGTATTTTAATCAACTAAAATCTCCAGCACATTTTTTTGACTAAAATCTAATGTGTTTAGTTACATTGTAATTAATTATTTAGGCATTTCTCTAGAATTGCCAAACTCATTATATACTACTGGAGTAAACATCTAATAACATGCTCACAGATTTAGCGGTTGCAAAATATAACGTCTTTATAAACAAAACCAAGTTTCATAAACAAACAAAAGTATTGCTTTTTGACAAGCAAACAAAACCCGTGTTGCGGCGCTTCCAAAATCAATTTTCAGGCGCTTTGGAAGTGCTGCCCATTCATTGCAATGGGCAGGTGCCTCAAAGTTGCTGCTTGCAGGACTTTTTCTAGCACACAACCCCAGTGTGAAAGAACTCGGACTTTCACATTTGGGCTGCATGGGAGGCAGCTTTCAGGCACTTTACAGGTGCTATTTCTAGCTGTAAAATTCCTGAAAACTGCCTCAATGTGAAAGGGGACTTCGAGCATGAGGAGAAAAAAAAGACGATTACCGTCGGGAGTAAATGGGACATCGGTCCGGCCCACTCTAGACCCACCTACCATTTCCCACCAGTGCCACCTACCAGTGCATATCAGCACTGCTAAGCAATGAACACCAGTGCCTTCTAGTGCCACCTATTAATACCTATCAGTGTGTCATTATCAGTGCCACCTACCAGTGCCCATCAGTGCCACCTGTCAGTTCCCATCAGTGCTGCCTATCAGTGCCCTTCAGTGTCACCTACCAGTGCCCATCAGTGCCACCTGTCAGTGCCTATCAGTGCCCTTCAGTGCTGCCTATCAGTGCCGCTTATCAGTGCAGCTTTAACAATGCCCATGAGTGCCATTTATCCGTGCCCTTCAGCGCAGCCTCATCAGCGCACATCAATGATGGAGAAAAATTACCTGTTTGCAAAAATTTATAACAAACTATAAAAACTGTTTTTTCCCACAAATTTTCGGTATTTTTTTTGTTTGTTTAGCAAAAACTAAAAACCCCAGAAGTGATTAATTACCACCAAAAGAAAGCTCTATTTGTGTGAAAAAAATGATAAAAATGTCATATGGGTACAGTGTTGTTGGTCGCACAATTGTAATTCAAAGTGTGACAGCGCTGAAAGAAAAAGAAAAAAAAATAAGAGCTTTTTTCTTTCAGCAGCTTAGTAGATGCCCCCTACTTATTGTGGTAGTGCAGTGTTAATTTTGATGTCAAATTTCGATTTAGTTTTAGTCATAGTCTTTTGACTAAAACGCCATTTTAATTTTACTCATATTTTAGTCTTTTGCTAAAATGCCATTTTAGTTTTAGTTGTATTTTAGTCATCTGAATTGTTTTAGATTTAATCGTATTTAGTTTGACTAAAATAGTGTTAATTTAGTCAACGAATATGTTTTAGTCGACAAAATTAACACTGAGCTTTACAAAGGCCTTACAGATGTTTTTTGCTTAACCACTTGCTTAGTGGACCCTTAAATCCCCCTCCTATCCAGACCAATTTTCAGCTGTCAGCGCCGATGCACTTTGAATGACAATTGCGAGGTCATACAACGATGTACCCAATTGCAATCTTTTTCATTTTCTTCCCACAATAGAGCTTTCTTTTGATGGTATTTGATCACCTGTGTGATTTTTAGTTAAAAAAATGTAAAAAGACTGAATTAAAAAAAAAAAAAAAAAGTTTTTTTTTATTTTGTTATAAAATTTTAAAACGGGTAATTTTTGTCCATCATTGATGTACGCTGATGAGGTGGCAGTGATAGGCACCGATGGGTGGCAGTGATGGGCACTGATCGGTTACACTGATAGGCAGCACTTCTATGTGGCACTGATTGGCACCACTGGTGGGCATTGATAGATGGCACCACTGATGGGCATTCATAGGAGGCACTTGTGGGCATAGATAGGTGGCACTTGTAGGCATTGATAGGTGGCACTTGTGGGCACTTTCAGGTTCCAATTATGAGGCATAATTTCCTCTTCGGGACCGATGTCCCTTTAAGCTGAGCCGGCTCAGTGTGAGGAGAAAAAAAAACGATCACTGAGCTTTTGTTTTGATCATGTGATCAGCTGTCATTGGCTGACAGCTGATCACATGGTAAAGGGCCAGAACAGGCCCCTTACTCAGATCGGTGATCACCCGAGTCTCAGTGACTCAGTGATCACAGGGCGCGTGCACAGGAGAGGCCGTCATATGATGTAATTTACATCCGCGCTGTGGCTGTCATTCGGCCATAGCACGGATGTCATATGGTTAAAGAGCAATGCACATTTATAAAGCACAGTGGTGCTTCACAAACATGCATTGTTTGCTTGGACTACAAAGCATGCATAGCCCACTATAAATTAAGGAAGTAAGAAAAATTAGCTGGGAGCAGAGCTTGGTCATGCGACCACTCAGTCATATGACTAGCCTCTCCTTCAATCACAGTGCTCTCTCTGCTCTGTTAAGGTACCATTACCACTGACTCTAAACTGTGGCTTGTGTTTGAAAGCGGAGTTCCGCCCGCCCCTTTAAAAATTAAAAGTCAGCAACTACATACTGTAGCTGCTGACTTTTAACATTAGGACACTTACCTGTCCTGGAGTCCAGCGATGTCAGCACTGCAGCCGATGTAAACATCGGCTGGTCGGGTGCTGCAGCCGGCAGTGCTGGTAAGGGAACCCAGCAGTGTAGCCTTTCAGCTTCACGGGCGGGTCCCTACTGCGCATGCGCGAAGCGTGCTGCGCTCTCTTCCTGGCCTGGCAGAAGCAGAGGGAGGAGGGGGGGGGGCGAGCTGCTGACGTAATTTGTTGCAGCCCAGTCTCCCGGAATTGGGGACAGTGTACCTGTAAAAAATAGGTGCCCGCTCCCCCACAAAAGGTGCACCACACACAGCCTGTGATACCATTGTTATTAGACAGTGCAAATCATAGGTAAAATGCACAGAGCCAATCAGAATGGGTCTGTGTTGTGTAATTACTGTGATGGTCAATCACAAATGTAAACATTGGGCTCTCCCCTTCTTCTCACAACAGAGGAAAGATATAGTATACATAGGTTTGTGATTTATTTACATTTGATCCTAGCTTTCTGTTGAACGGTCTTGGGGTGGAGGGGGAGAGTCCCTGCAATCAGAATACAATAGAGCAGTGGGGGAGATCCCTGCAGCTACATAATTTGTGTGGATGCAGGGATCTGTGGGTTGAACCAAAAAAAAAAAAAAAAACTCTGGGGTTTATTTACTGAAACTGAACAGAGCAAAGTCTGGTGCAGATGTGCATGGTAGCCAAACAGCTTCTAACTTCAGCTTGTTCAGTTAAGATTTGACAAAAAAACATGGAAGCTGATGGGTTTCTATGCATTCGATTTTGCACTCTGCAGTTTAAGTAAATCACCCACTCTATGTACACACCTCTCCTTTACCCCTAGCCACATGCTTTTTATGGTCTTCTATCCCTCAATACTCTGTTGCTTTAACATGTGACTTTCTTGTGTGTTTTTTTAGTTTAACCGCTTGCCGACCGCCCCACCAATATACGTTGGCAGAAGGGCTCGTAGAGGCAGAATCATGTACCTGTACGTGGCCCTTTAAGAGGTGGCCAGCGCATTAGCCAAGCTCCCATAAAATTGGGTCGTGGGTCCCGTGGACTCGATTGACGTGGGGATACCCGCAATCTCCTCATGGGGAGGAATAACGGGGAGATGCTGATGTAAACAAGCATCTCCCCGTTCTGCCTAGTGATAGTGTCACTGATCTCTGCTCTGTGTGATCGGAGCAGAGATCAGTGACGTGCCACACACAGCTACGCCCCCCACAGTTAGAAACATGCCCCAGGACACACTTAACCCACACAATGCCACCTAGTGGTTAACCCCTTCACTGCCAGTGTCATTTACACAGGAATCAGTGCATTTGTATAGCACTGATTGTTCCATAAATGACAATGGCCCCAAAAATGTGTCAAAAATGTCTGATGTGTCCGCCATAATGTCGCAGTCATGATAAAAATTGCTGATCGCCACCATTAAAAAAAAAATGATTTAAAAAAAAGCCATAAAACTATCCCCTATTTTGTAAACGCTATAACTTTTGCACAAACCAATCAATAATCGCTTTTTTTTTTACCAAAAATATGTAGGAGAATATGTATCTGCCTAAACTGAGGAAAAAAATTGTTTTTTTTTTAAATATTTTTGGGGGATATTTATTATAGCAAAATGTAAAAAATAATGTTTATTTTTTTTTTTCAAAATCGTCGCTCTTTTTTTGTTTATAGTGAAAAAAATAAAAACCGCAGGGGTGATCAAATAGCACCAAAAGAAAGCTCTATTTGTGGGGAAAACATTTTTGTCTGGGAGCCACGTCGCACGACCGCGCAATCGTAAGTTAAATACGACACGGTGCCGAATCGCAAAAAGTGCTCTGGTCAGGAAGGGGGTGAATTCTTCCTGGGGTGAAGTGGTTAAGGTTATTTATTTTCATAATTGTTGATGCTACTTTTCTCTGTTATAATGAGAAAAATGCTTCAAGGCCACAAGGATATAACAAATCCAGCTCATAAATTAAATCACCCGCATTAGATTGTTCAGAAACTATATTTTATTTAAAAAACTTTTTCAGTGTTTTATTTCCAGATGACACGCAGGCTTTTCACAGAGATTAATCACAGCTACAAAAATCACTAATGCCCAATGATTAGTGATTTGCAGTTTTGCAATTTAGTCACTAGTCACTGGTGATAATATTATATTATATGATAATATTATTGGCATTAGCATTATAGCATTGGGTTGTGCTACAAATCATTCTCCTTCAGCAATCTGAGCAACACACCAGGCAACATATCTTGCAAGGCGATATGTTACATGCATTAAAGCGGAGTTCCACCCAAAAATGGAGCCTCCGCTTTAAGTGCAGGTGATTTGGCATGTCATTTTTTTGGGGGGAGGAGCGGGTAACCTGTTTTTACAGGCACCCAGCTCCCACTTCCTCCCATGGCTCTGTGGTGCTGGAAAGATGATCACTTCTCCCTCCCTGCAATCTTCTGGGACACGTCACAGGTCCCAGAAGATTGCCTGCCCATGAAGCCACAGCCGGGCACCCACAGTTAGAATGCCGGTGCCTTGGATGAGGGGGAGAGGAGCGAGGATTCCTGCACCCGCATTGCTGGACTGTGGGACAGGTGAGCGTCTGATTATTAAAAGTCAGCCGCTATACTTTTTGTAGCTGCTGACTTTTAAATGGGTGGAACTCCGCTTTAAGGGCCCGTTCACACCACATGCAGTGCAGTGCTTTTACTTTCTGCATCAAAAAAGCATGTACAGTAGGTTATATGGGTTCACACCAGTGCAGTGCATTCCAGTGCTTTTCATTTCCAGAAAAAAAAGTACAACATGTTGCTTTTTTCCTGCACAGAACTGTACTTGAGTGTGGTAAAACGCACGAAAAAAGTTTTAAAAATGTGCACACAAAAACACATTCGGAACAGATCTCTGTAGGAACGTTTTTGAGGTGTGAACTTTTTAGCTATAAATCACTCTTAACACATAATAATAAACCACTTCCATACCGGGCTCATTCTGGCACGTCACTCCTACATTATATATGTTTTTTTAGCAGAGAACCTAGGGAAACCAAATGGCAGTTGTTGCAGCTTTTTATGTCACATTGGGGGTTATTTACGAAAGGCAAATCCACTTTGCACTGCTGAAAGTGGACTTGGAAGTGCAGTCGCTCTAAATCTAAGGGGTAGATCTGAAATGAGTGGAAGCTTTGCTCATTTTATCATCCAATCATGTGCAAGCTAAAATGCTGTTTTTTATTTTCCTTGCACTTTCAGTGAAAAGTGGATTTTCCTTTAGTAAATAACCCCCATGGCATTCATGCAGCAATTTTTTTATATAATGTGAAAGATGAAGTTGAATACCTAACATGTGACACTTTAAAAATGTGCACACTAGTAATTAAGAAACTCCATAGGCGACGCTTTGAAATTTTTTACAGGTACCTGTTTAGCGTTAAAGAGGAGATCTAGTGCTAGAATTGTTACTCTAGCGCTAACGTTCATGGCGATACCTCACGTGTGGTTTGAACGCCATTTACATATGTGGGCGCGACATATATATGAGTTCAAATCTACATGCGAGCACGCGGGGGCAGGGGCACTTTTTAATTAGTTTTAATTTTTAATTAAAATTTTTTTATTTTTACACTTTCCCTTTAAAAAAAATTTTTATCACTTTTATTCATATTACAAGGAATGTAAACATCCCTTGTTATAGGAATAGGGTATGACAGGTCCTCTTTATGGAGAAATGTGGGGTCTACAAGACCCCACATGTCTCCACCAGGCTGGAAAGGCTGAGATCAAAAAAGAAAAAAGAAAAAACGGTCTGGACTTTCCTGCCAAGTACACGGCAATATTTACAACTACCAGGCCAAACGTGACGTCAAAACATCGCACCCCGGGCCTCCGGAGATCATAGAGACTTCTGGGACCATCTGGTCACCAGAAATCTCTATGGCAAACTTAGCGCTCGCAAGGGCGAGCCAGTAGAAGCACGGGAGAGTGGGGGGAGGGGGGACGTCCCCTCCTGCTGCCTGTAAGAATGGTCAAGTGGCTGAACTGAAATTGCAGGCATCATTCAGATATCCCCACTCAAAGTCCAGAACATCATATGACATTATTGTATGTGAAGTGGTTAAACGTATAGAAAATCGCAGATTTTTTTTTTGCAATAAATAATTTTAACAAAACAGGGATGTAATCGCCATGTAATAATCGTCCTTGTGTCATCAGCCCTAGGGCCCCTCTGTATCGTAATATGGGTGGTGTACCCCCCTCTCCCAAGGTATTGTGGCATAACTTGAAAATTATCGATTGCCTACAAGAAGAATGTAATTTTTGTTGCCAGATTTCCGTCCAAGATGTAGTTCAGACAGTTGGCACATGGGTTAATAGGGAACTGTAAAAAAATAATTTTTCTTTGAAACTCCATTTAAAATGCTCTCCAGTCAAATAAAAATAGACTTTTCTGAAATGTGCTGAACTGCAGTTGAAAGTACCCAGGGCTGTGCCAGCTTCCTCTAGGATGTCTAGTGTGTGGTACTTGCCAGATGTTGGGAGACATTACTGCTGGCTGCAGGCACCAAGACAGCTAATATTATCCTTGTGAAATGTATGTATTTTTTTGTAATGGAGAACCTCTTTACTTCTGCATAGTTTCTGTAATCTCTTCTGTATGTCAGAAAAACTAGAACATTTTAGATCCCGTTTTTTGCACAACCTTTATTAAAAACTCCTATGTTTTCGAACTTCCAAAAAACAATTCTAATATGCACTTTGATACAGAAAAATGTGCAGCTTGTACGTTTTTAACAAAAACAAAGGCATGAAATGAATTGACCTGTTTACACTTTTATATCATAAAAAACACAGAAATTTCAAAATAAACTGTATCCAGGGTGGAAAATGTAAACAGTTAAATTATAAAAAGTATTTTTGGATCAAAACACTTTCATTTAAAAAAAAGGTATATAAAAAGGTGATAAAACATAAATTACATTTTAAAAACTGTACATGATTTATTTTGCAAAATGGCACAACTGGAACAGCAACCCGAAAAACACTGTTTAGCCTCAGTTAAAAACTGAAGTTTTGTGGGCACTTATTTTCAAAGTACAAAACCTTCTCGACACCTGCGTCAGCAGTGTGAAATCAGTTTTCAAATCTAGTTAGAAGCTAATCTAAAAAAAGAAATAAATTCAGACCCTTAATTCAGGTTACAAGTAATGCTTTTTAAATGTCCTTAGTACATTTTTTCACCTCTTCTTTTCCCAGTATGTATACAGATGAATTGTATGTGATGTAAAGAAACCAAAGCAAAAATATTCTCTCCATACTGGCGCAAAAGTCATGTGACACAGATTCCATCTTGTCACACTTTGCGACCCTCTGTAGATAATTAGTACCCATTGTGGCTCCTGTTTAAAAACGATAAGCTCACCCTGTAAGATATGTGTTGCAAGGATATTAAAAAATAAAAGATACAGTTTATGCAGCAAGTCCATTTCATTTGCACTCTTCCTTTTTTTTCCTAAAAAAGGAATATGGTGCTTTCTATTAAATTTACAATCACAGTCTGGGTTACACATGTTGTGCTTTGGTACTTGGCCGTATGTTGCACAGCAACAGTACATTTTTATTTTTAAATGGCGTACCTTTTGGAATCCTGTGTGTTGCTGCTGCCAACAACTAAGGAAAATTATGGCTCCAGCTTTAGCTTGGAATATAGGCACCACATGAATTATTTGACTCACTTAGCTGTACTATTTAAGTCAAGATGAAGCCTTCTAGTAAACTGAAGGAGTTTTAAGCTTCTGACTGAATATCTGTTTCATCTAATGGTGAGGTATCATTATCCCCCAGCAATTCTGTCTCTGGTACGGAGCCTTCTTCTTCTTGAACAGGGTTCTGAGACATGTCTTCTGCCGTTACATGTGCCTCATCACTTCCATCAGCTAAAAGAGCCACTCTGTCGGCCATGGAGTTATTTGATGGTGCAGTCGTTACATAGCCGGTGCTTGTGGAACCACTCCCACTGTGATGTGATCCAGGTTTTGGAATGATCTGTGGTGGCATCTGCTGAGGAGCCATTTGCATTGGTATCTGGACTGGATAAAAGTATGCAGCCATCTGTTGATAGCCATTGACTGGATAGTAGAGCTGAGGGGGTGGTACCATTGGTCTAATCTGTCCTTTCATTTGTACAAACTGTGGTTGTGGAAATGGTCGCCCTTTAGGCTTCAGTTCAACATATCTAGCATTGCTGACATTGCTAACTGGACTTGTACTAAGTGAGCTTGTCTGTGTTGTGTTACTTGCTCCAGACGTTTGTGCAGAACTGTTATAGTTAGACATATTTTCCCATGTTCTTAGTCTTGTGTAAATATCCTTAAATCTAGGCCTTCTGGCAGGAAACTCATTCCAGCACTCAAGCATGAGCGAATATATCCAGGCTGGACAGTCATCTGGGCAAAGAAGCACTTGGCGGTTCCTTATCATTTCAATTACATCTTGGTTGGCATATCCACAATATGGCTGCAAACCATAACTGAAGATTTCCCACAACACCACACCATAGGACCAGATATCAGAATCAATGGTACATTTGCCATATGCAATTGCTTCTGGGGACATCCATCTTATTGGAAGCATTGAATTCCCCACTAGCTTATAGTAGTCTGCAGCATACACTTCTCGAAACAGGCCAAGATCACAAATTTTCACAGTCAATTTATCAAAGACCAAAATATTTCTGGCAGCCAAATCTTTGTGTACAACATGGTGACTTGACAGGAATTCCATTCCTGCAGCTATCTGGGTAACAATGTGGAGGAAATCAGCTGGCTCCAGAGTAGATTTCACAGTCTTATCATCATCTGTGCTGCCTACATCAGAGTGTGGAGATCTCATGACCAGGAACTCATGAAGGTCACTGAGCGGAGAGTAACTAAATATCATACTCATTGGCTGTTCTTTGGTCACAGTACCAACAAGACAGACAATGTTTGGGTGCTGCAACCTGGACCTCATCATGGCTTCATGTTTAAATTCCTCTCGAAGAGCCACTTCTACTTTGTCTTTAAGGGTCTTAATAGCGACTGTCTGTGTCTGTTCACCAGAAGCAGTACCAAAGAGATGACCTTTATATACTTTCCCAAAACGATCTTCACCCAGCTCTTCCATGAACCTCACAGTGGACAGGTTAATTTCTTTTACTTTGACCTAAGAATAAAAAAGAAACAACTTAATAACCAAATGCACGCATAACCTTTTTAGACTGCCATCATAAGAAAATCAAATTATATATAAAAAGATTATTAAAGTGAACCTAAAGTCACTTTCTGACCTAGTCTATTTGTCACCCTACCTTTGCTATCTAACCTAAACTACTAAAGACATCCCCTATTTTCATACTTAACTTTTATATTTACCTGACTGTGGTTGTGGCCCCCCTCTGCTGGAATCACAACCTACCTGTGGGCAGCAGTGATACTGCCAGGCTGCTTTTGGCTGAGTAGCTAAACAGTAAGTCATACTTCCAGCACACAAATGCCACAATGCACTGCAGTACAGCACCATTAACATGGCTAGAGAATGCCCACAATCAGGTTAGGTAGAATAGGAGGGGATTTACTACATCCCAAAATGACTTATGACCTGCTTTAAATGTAATCCCTTTTGGCCTTCACATTCATAGAGTTAGCCATTTTAATGTTATTGTTCTATTGTCTCTTTTTCTTTTTTTCTTTAGGAATATACTACTTCCCTTCTCTGCTTCACTTTACATCTCAGATACATTTTTGGGGGAAAGCAGTGTTTAGTAAGCACTATTTGTATGACAATCAAGGAGTTCTCTGATTGAGATTCAGATGTCATCTCCCCCTCCTCTCCACCTCTGTCAATCAGAGAATGCCTTGTATTGGTTGTCCTCTGAATGGCAGCGGTGCCAAGCGACCCATCCCCTGTATTCAGCATGCAGAGTGAAAGTCGCTGGAGCAGTGTCCGATGCATTACAGCTATCATTGTAGCACTGACTACTACGTGATTTTCAGTATCCTTCTGTATTTCAGATATGCATACTTATATTGGGCCATGCTGGACCAATGTAAGCGTGAAAAAAAGAGTTCCTGGAGTTCCGCTTTACCTGAGAGGTGAGTTGGGTTTTAACTTGTAGGAGACTAAAAAGGATGAACATTTCTGCATGTTAATAAAAGCATTAAATGTTAATTACTTACATGGTTAAATAATAATACATATGTAACACTATTATACTAGATATCATACATAAGAAAATATTCAACATGCTTACGTTGCCTGCACAGATTTTATAAGGCTCAGTTTTCACTACTGTGATGCGATTGTGACTTGACTTGCAGTGCAATTATGTAGTGTGACTTTGATGTGAATTTGGTTGAGGTTTGCATATTCTGTGGGGCCAAATTGCACTGCAAATCGCACCACAGAAACTCTTTTTTCCAAAATTGCACAGCATGAAACCACAATGATGTGAATGGGTGCCATTGAAAATAACATTGTCTCTCTTATTATGCGATTCTATGGGACTCAATCTGAAATTGTACCAGGCCTTAATGTCCTCTTTAGCTGTAAGAATATTTAGATTTACCTGTTGCTTGTGCTGGTTCATAAGAGGCATCTCCATGTCCTGGCTAGGTGAGGCCATCAGTTGACGTCTCTGTGGTGTACCAGCTGATGCTTTCTGTTTATTGCGGCACATGCAGACCAGGAAGAACAGACAGGCGATGACCAATGGGATAGCAATACTGGGGACCAATATGTACAGGATTTCCATCTTTGTGTTATCACGGGTACCTGTGAACATTATAATACTTTTTGGCAAAACTGTATAGTACAGCAAAAACTGAAAAAAACAAAATTAGAAAAACTAGTACATTAGAATAATTTTAATGTGTAGTAGAAGTAATTGAATCACTAAATTCTAAAATTGATTTAGAGAGCACAGTGTAGGAAAGGTTTGCAATAAAAACTTATGTTTATTGCAAACCTGTCCTATACTGTGCTCTCTAAATGTATGAAGTGATGCTCATACGTTTTGGTGGCAAAAGCATCTGATCCTAATTGTAATCCTCTTGAAACGTCACAACAGAATAATTTCCTATACCCACTGTAACACCTCAGTAAAAGCAGAGTGAAGCTGAAGAATACAGAATCTTCTTCACCAGACCAGTCCCTGGCTGCCAAAAATTGTATGTACCCCCAAAATCTATTTCTTTCAGTATATTTGAAATCTTGTCTCACTATATACAGATTTCTTAAACAAAAAAAAGTGTCAGCCTGAAAACAGAACTTCCTGTTTCAGGCTGACAGCACTAGGCCACTGCTTTACAACTAGCAGACTTGTTGTCAGCTTGCCCTGTGAACTCCTTCAGTTGGCTGTTGGGCTGTCTATGGGGTCAAATAAATAGACAGCCCAATAGCCAACTGAAGGAGCATACGTGGCAGACTGACAATTGCTGATTGTGAAGCATTGGATCAGCGTTGTACATGTCGAAGTAACAGACTGCTTCCATATTCTCTCAGCTAAATAGACAATTAAATGCTATAAAGAACATTTTTAAATGCTATAAAGAACATTTTTTACAATGAAGTTTACAAACTTTTGTCCATTCTTATACATACGGCAAGCAGGCACGTCGCACAGCTCTGTGCGCACATTCTTGTTCAGTGTGAAACACCAAGGACCCTCTATCTGGCCACCGGGGTTACGACAATATGCATGTCCTCCACCGATTTCTGGATATTCCGCAGCAGACAGCTGATGACTGTGTGGGAACTGGCTGTTCCATGGCTGGCACTGGTGTCCAGACTTGGTTACACTGACTGACCCTCGATAATCAGTACCAGTACCATTGTAACACTGCTGATCTGAAGAAAGAAGCAAAAACAATTATTGTAAATATAATACAAGCTTATAAAGAACCCTGCTTTATTTTTTATTGCACATTAGAAATGGACACTGACCTTTAACAGCTGCCACGTGATTCAGCTGATAGCTCAGTGATCACATTGCACAGCTAAAAGAGGTTATCCTTAGTCATTACCTTAGATTTGTTATTTAGAACTTTTAAGTTAGTTCATCTATATATCTATTTTGAATCAAATTTTCTAATCTAAAAAGTCTCTCAGATTCCACCCAAGGTCTTGAGTCTGCCAGTAATACAAGTATTCAAAAAGAAACCAATTTAACAGTATCCTGCCCTCTTTATTAAAGTGTATGTAAACCATCTTTTTCAGACTGTCTGGCACCATCCCTCACTGTATACAATTTTCTTAAGCAAAACATTTTTTCATAAATATGTTTCACATTTTCTTCCTGTTGAAGGCTGACAGCTTGAAGTCACTGCCTTTGAATTAGCATTGTCAATCTGCAATACGCACATCCTTACCAGATCTATGAGATAGGCAGCCCAACAGCCAACTGAAGAAGTGCCCACAGCAGGCAAATAACACCACTGCTAGTTGCAAAGCAGCGGCTTAGCACCGCAAGCATGTATCAGAAAAGTGCAGCTACTGGCAGGAGGGATTTAAGAAAAATATTCTCTAAAATAACTGTTTAAAGTGAGACATGATGCCAAACATACTGAAAAATAGATTTAGGGTTTAAATACACTTTAAAGTGACACTAAATATCCTTATTCCCCAAAATGAATCCATACACCACCATGAATCCACTACCTAATGACCCTGTAATCTATTTTTAATGAAATTATTTCCTACTGTGTTTTTCTGATTCCTTGTACTGTCTCCTTTTCCCCCTCACTTCCTGTTGTTTGGAATGACCTTTGCGCATTAGTTGAGGTCACGTGCACTGCTCTATGCACACCCCACAGTCCATCTTGGGAGTAAGCAAGAGAGTGA
The DNA here is from genome assembly GCF_037356315.1 of Lithobates pipiens. Lineage (NCBI taxonomy): Eukaryota > Metazoa > Chordata > Amphibia > Anura > Ranidae > Lithobates > Lithobates pipiens. The sequence goes on along the minus strand of NW_027507696.1, from coordinate 22,226,589 downwards.
GGGTACGGGTACAGGGTACATTTGTACCTACATATAGTGGGACCATAGAGAACAAACATAGCCACCCTCTAACAGGAAGTTGGATCAGAGCAAAAAAAGAAGGAATTTGGAGGAGACTGAAAACACAAACAGATATTTTCTAACCAGAGTTTAGTGTTATTTTAAGACTTCTACATGAAGACTTTATTATTCAAGCATGCTGTTGACAGCGATGGCATATTGAGTAATTGTGAACTACCTGCCAAAAATGATTTGATTTCAAGGACATGTCTGTGTCTGCTTTATAATGTTTTTTAGCATGACTTGTATTATCAATCACTATTTTTGACTATTCAATATTTGTGTGGGGTCTGTAGTAATCTGATACACAGGGTTCTGGTTGAATATCTTAACTATTACTTAGGTAATTTTGGTGATTTATTTTTATCTTTTTATTATTGATATAAAACACAAGGAAAAAAGGGTGCTGTAAAGAGGAAACGGTCCCTGCTACTACCGTCTAGCCCAGGTGAATAAATGATAAGGAGCGGCCCCAGCCTACATGTCTCTACCACACCACTCACCCTGATGCATTTCTCCCTGCCCACTGGGGCCTAGTCATAGGGTGACTAAGTTCTAGTGGACGAGGCAAAATACATTAGGGTATGGTGTGGTGGAGACATGTAGGCCGGGGCCACTTCTTATCGTTTGTTTACCTGGGCTGATCAGGTGCATCGGCAATCTTTTCCTCTTTACACTTACTAGCCCTCTGGATTGGTATCAGGATAAGCCTACACTTCATGCTCTGGGACACAGCGATAAACTTTCACCTCTACTTTGAGCAACGCCAAAAGCAATATAATCGGTCATAAAAAGGTCTGTCAGATACAGATTTTCTATGGGTCACTGAAATTATCACTGAAATTATTCTTGTTGCTGTACTTGTCTTTTTCTTGTCAATAGTGGTTGACCAACATTGCCAAGCTTTTACAGGAGAAGTCCAGATATGCATACTATTTTAGCTGTTTATTGTTCTTGATCTGCTGACTGTTTTGATATGATGATGTCCCCATTGTCTCTGCCTACCCACTTTTTCATCAATTGCTCAGTTTGGATTGTCCATGTTGCATGACCAATCTACTTTAAAAATAAAACCAGGCTTCCTGTCTCATAGTGGAATATGTTGCATGGTAGACCACTATACTTTATATTCTATTTAGGGCTCCACATGAACAAGCAGAAGATTTCGAAATCCCTATAAACAAGATATGCAAAAAGTTTTGTCTCATTTAGAAAAGTAGCTCAAAACTAAGGAGAGCTAGTAGCAGATGTGACTGAAAGCAATCTAGTCTGATAAAATGATCAAATGGCCTTCCATTGGGCCCCAGGACAGATCCGTATGCTGCTGTTTTGAAAGCATGTCTTCTGGTTCTTCTTGCAGCTAGTTCTGGATTGTGTATTAGCCCTGCACATCTGGTGCTAGTGTCACGGCATTTACACATGCTAAACATGAAGACTAACCACAGAACAGAAACAGGCAATGTTATACATCAGCCAAGCAGTCTTTGAAGAGTATTTACAAACAACATGCAGATAATTTGTGTCTTAATGTAACATGATCCATTATCTCATACTAATCAGTGAAACTATTTCTAAGTGGGCCTCACTGACATCCAGCAGAGCATGCTGGGAGAGAGCAATTTTATGAATGGTCCCATTACACCTATGACCTTATACCCATGCATAGGATCATCACACTGCAAATCAGAACCAGGCCACATATCTTTACAGCACTTCATATGGCTACTTCATAATGGAAAAAAGATGCCTGACAGCCACACACGCAGAGCTGCAAACTGGGAAAAAACAGCAACTTACATCTGTTCATCCTTTCCATTGGGATTCCAATTCTCATGCAGTTTGCAGCCTCCGGGCTTTCTGGTAGGGGCAGTTCTTCGCAGTTTGGAAGGTGGAGCTGCATAAGTATAAGAGGATTGGTGCGAGCAATGTTGTATTCCTGATGGCACAAGTCGTTCTCCAGAACTTCACACTCATCCCGACATAACTCCCTTGGCTTTGGTGTTCTAGAGCGTTCATCGCAAAGCGGGAAGACAAAATGGCAGAATGAAGGAATGGCAAACTGCGAGCACTGGTCTGATAGATGGGTAGATGTGCCGATCATGGTGAATGCCGCTGGAAAGAAAACAAAAGCCTTTTTAGAATGAATTCCTAAATTCTAATTATATCTTTGTGACAAATATGATCCTTTGTAGCAAAGCGGTGAACCAATTTGCTCTAAAAAATGGTACTCATTTCAATGTTAAAGCCCAACTTCAGCCAAGATATTTGAATTTGTGCTTCATAGAATACACTGCTACGTTTTTATTGTTACTTGTACACATTTTAGGACAGGAAATGATGGGAAATCTTTCCATTGAAGACACAGACAGCAATTGATGTATTTGCTATCAGTGCCTTGCTCTCCTTGCGACAACCACCTCAATTCTGATTTACATTTTTTTGTGTGTCACACTGACAGGAGTAAAATTCAGACAATAATTTGAACTCTTCTCCACTCTATCAAAAATTAAAAAAAATCCTTCAAAGCAGAAATCCATGTATCATGTACTCCCCATGCTTCTGTTATGAGAACTGCAGTCTTCAACAGGCAAGGGATCCTGTGCTTTCTCTCACTTAGTCCATTCAGAAAACGACTTTGCAAGGTGCTATGTGAATATTCAGGGGGAGAGGAAAGGCAAGTAAACAACAGGATTGCCTCTTGTCTATTCACAGGAGCCTTGTATTCTGTGAATAGAATACAAAGCGTTTTGTGATTACACAAGGGGAGAGTAAAGGGAGGATACCCGACATGATATGATTTCTTCACTGTATGATAGAAATAGCTTTTCCAGCTTTCATGCCTGCAGTGCCAGAAGAACAGCACAGGTGTACTTTCAAACATAAATGAAACTATGGTTTGTACCTTGCACAGCAGTGATCTGGACCTAAAGCCCCTTTCACACTGGGGCGGTGGGTCAGTTGGCAGTATTTACTGTCGTATTTGCGGGGGTATTCTTAGCTAGTGGGGTGCTTTTAACCCCCACTAGTGGCTTTTAACCCCCACTAGTGGCCAACCCCCACTAGTGGCCAAAAAAGGGTTAAAAGCACCCGCAAAGCGCCTGTGCAGCAGTGCTTTGCTGGTGGTATAGCCGCGCTGCCCCATTGATTTCAATGGGCAGGAGCGGTGGAGGAGCAGTATACACACCGCTCCAAAGATGCTGCTAGCAGGACTTTTTACCATGCTGCCAGCGCACCACTCCAGTGTGAAAGCCCTTGGGACGCTTTGCAGGTGCTAGTTTTAGTGCTGTAGCGCCTGCAAAGCGCCCCAGTATGAAAGGGGTCTAAAGGTAACTTGTTTCTACACACCACAAGTCACAATTTTTTCCCTCTGGAGTTCGACTTTATATGTATATATATATATATATATATATATATATATATATATATATTGACATAGCATAGACATAAGAACTATTCCTTGTGCTCTGCAATGTTAGCAAAAATTTCAACACAATATGCAAGCATTTGAAACAAAACAGGTAATTATGCAATTCACAAAATATTTGATTCCACTGGCTTGGCTTATAATATTAACTTAGCCAAAAAAATAATTTAACATTGGTGTACAGAGCTATATCTGAAATATTGTTATCAAGTACATGTGACCCAATTGTCTAAGTTATAAAAGAAATAAGGGAACATTTATACTAAGGAGAAATATATTTATACATAGATTTATATATTTAGATCTTTATTACAATAAGATACCAAACATATCTGAGCTGTTATAACATGTAAAAAATGGAATAACTCATCAACTGCTAACATTTTATGTGGCGTAGTTAATATGCAGACATAACTTCTCACATATTACAATATGATTCGCTTAAGGATATATTTTTTTTAAATGATAGAGCTGCAGAATTAGAATGATCATTTATAAAGCAGGAACTATTAAAGTATATGTAACATTTAAATGTAAATGTTTTATAACATCTAAAAATACATTAAATCTGTATAACAGAGTTCACTAAAGAAATAGAGGGACATTTAAAAATGGTGTTTTAGCTAAGTCTGTATAATATAGTCTACTAAAGAAATACATGGACATGTAAAAATGGTGTTTTAGCAGACTTTAACATTAGAGGGCGCCAAACAATAGCTCTATATCATGTCAAATACAGAGCAAAAGGATGGTGCCGCGTCTGACTTCACTAACTTCCACAGTGAAACATAACTGCTGCTTGAAAAAAATAACATAAATTAGTTGTCCTGAAAAGAGAACATATTATTTAGTGTATGAATTTAAACACAAAAGGGAAGAGTGGGTAACTTGGTCTGAATCATGTAGATTATTTATTCTTGGGTCTTTCAAATTCAAACCACCAGTTTTATATGAAAAATACTATAGAATTTTGTTAGATTTATTTAGTAGATGTAACCACTTTTGTAAAATGTACAGTTCCCTGTATTCATATGTCTTTACTAGTACAGTGTAGTTTTCTGTTAAATTAAATTTCTGAATTTAAGGGACAGCTCGAACAACTTGCAGAATTCACTAGAAACAACCAGGGGACACACCTCAAAATAAAGTCCCCTTCACATTTTTCTGGTCTACTGTGGTGTGTTACTGCACACACATTAATGTGCAGTATATCTTGTAGAATGAGCTGCCAACACGTGAGTACAGAAGCACCACAACGCACATACGTTATGGTGCATGTCAGTTTAGGCGCATTGCCACCTTCTCCAATATAAAGGTAAAGTTGATCCGGGGAAAATCCGATTGCCTCTCGGGGGATCAGGAAGGAAATTTTTCCCCTGCTTTAGCAAATTGGATCATGCTCTGCTGGGGTTTTTTGCCTTCCTCTGGATCAACTGTGGGTATAGAATTGGGTATATGGGCTGGTATGATATTTATTTTATATATATATATATATATATATATATTTTTTTTTTTTTTTTGTGGTTGAACTGGATGGACTTGTGTCTTTTTTCAACCTGACTAACTATGTAACTATGTATAAAGGAAACCTTAATGGGGCTGTCACTGCTGACCTCCTTTTAAAAAATGCTATTTGCCTGGATGTCTCTGACTTAATAGCTTCTATTAGGGATGCACCGATACTACTTTCTTTTACATTGAATATGAGTACCAATACTTTTTTTTAGCACTCGCTGATACCAATTACCAATACCTAACTGTTTTGTTTACACTTCAGCTGTTAGCAATGGTACAAAGCATTGAAAAGTCATTTACAAATGAAATAAATTGATTTTGTTTTTTAATTTTGTGCTTTTTTAATGTGAAATGTGTAAATATATGTTAATATATATGTGTGAAAATATTCACTAACAAAGCAAACAAAAAAAAGTTTTAATTTATAAAACAGATGTGAACAAACAAAAAAAAAAGCTAGAAAATAATAACTAAATGGAGTAGAATAGGGGTTTAATTAAGGCTGATTAGAGTAAATTAAGGGTTAATAAGGGGTTAAACGGAGGAACATTTGTTCATCCCCACTGACAGCTCAAAGAACCGAAACTGAAAGTATTGGTGTCAGGTATCAGTGCATTTGCACGAGTACCGATACTTGTGCACATACTCGGTATTGGCACAGATACTGATACTAGTATCGGTACAACACTAGTTTTTTATAGGTGTTCAGTAAATTAAGTCAGAACTCCTGATGCGCATCCTGCTCTGGGTCAGTGACTTGGTAAATACTTTAGACATTGGATAAGCATGTCAGCCAAGCAATTTGTATTTTCAGCAATGGCAGCCTATAAATTTCAAGATCCGGTCCAAAACTTACCTTACTTTTGGAACTCACTGAGTTGTTAACTTGTAAAAATCATGACATTTTTATGTTTCTGTAAACCATATAGTTTTAATGAAATATGAAAAAGTCCATCTAGTGATTTGTAATTTTTACCTGTAATTCGGTTTTCAATTTCACCCTGCATCTGAAGGGAATCCACATAAATGCTTCTGTTTCCAATGAATCTGGCACAGGCAATGCCCCTGTAGGGCTGACAGAACCCATCTTCCTGGTAGTCATCTCTGAATGGAGAAAAAAAAACACACATAACAGCATTACTTACGTAACACTACAGATGTCTATTTGTCAAACAATACCGCAATTATGTTCCACAGAAGAGTATGCGTGCACTAGACCTGGACTGAATTAACTACCCAGGTGCTGCCTTTAAGCAGTCTTGCTGCAGAGGCAGTGATAGATCTTTCTTGCTGGGATACATGAAGTTAAGTGGTGTTACACTAGCAGAAGGTAAAGAAAATAAGTTTCAGTGTTCTTTACGTATCTTTTATAATTATGCAGTTTTCAACTATTAAGATTAATTTAATTTAAATTAATTTAATCGCTGCCATCAATGTTGTAATTCACATCAGGCCTCTTGCACATAGCATGTCAAAAAAGCCGCTTTTCCTGGCGACTGACGTTTTTTTATTCTTCCTCTATACTCCTCTCCATGTTAGCTTATGTGTCCATGCACATATAGGTGTTTACAGGCATTTAGAGGCAGGAGTCTTTAGAAGCAAAAAAATAAATCACTTTCACATTCAGAAGCGGAGTGTTTTTACATGTTCACATGTTAATGCATTCTAATGGCCATAATTAATTAATATTGGCCAATAGGATGCATTAACACTAAACATGTGAAGGGGCATCAATGCACATAAACACGCAAAATGGGGCTTTAGGTGTGTTTTTTAAGCTGTGTTTTTCTCCCCTGGACGCCTTTGCATCCTGTGTGCATGAGGCCTCAATGTGTTGCGAAACTTCAGGTTTTTGACAGTGAAACTTTGTGGAATGCTGGCTGACCTGCATATACCCATCTCACTAAAGGGATTTTGGCTTCCTAATTCCAGATGTACCCAGTGACTGTTAGTGTGTACCAAGAAATATTGGACTGTGTTTTATGCAAATCAGACTGCACCACTAGCCAAATGTCCATTTTGCAAACTGCCTACACTAAAAATCTTTTTATTTATTTATTTTTTATTGGATAGAGCAGGGTAGGGTTGGAGCTCTTTACTGCCATCTATGTCTCTGTTGGGAATGTTTCAGATTACTTCCGGTCAGTACAGGAAGTGATGTGAATTCTTTCCAACATGTACTCAAAACAAAATCAAAATAGATTTTTAGTAGCGTGAAGGAGGGTGAAATCCACGGACAATATTTGTATTGTTGCCTGCACCTTCCTTTTCCAATGACAACCACATCCTTGTATGGTAATCATAGGCAGTAAGTGAGAGAAAATCTCCCCAAAGGGGTCACAGACAGAAATAAACCCTGAAAAAATGTTAACTCTTCCCCACTCTAGGCTTTATAAATATGTATCCTGGCTACTCACATTTACCAACATTTGAAAATATTTAGGAGGGACATCTGTGTATATGAATAAAGTGGCCAGCTGGACACAGAGGCCATGGCCAATAAAGTGAGTCTGGCTTCATGACATATGGCTTGTAGTGTCCCCCAAGCCCCTAGCTTGCTATTTCTTTAGATAAAATAAGTGGGAACAAAAAAGGTCCTATCATTGGTGTCACTGAGATTAAAATAGATTGCACTGGTAGTTAGTGAGTAAAATAAGTCCCATTGTTCGTGCCTGTGGCAGTAAAATAATTTCCACTATCATTGGTGTCAGTGGAAGCAAAATAAGAACCTTAATTACCGCCAGTGAAAGTAAAATAAGACATCATTGGTGTCTATGTGAGTAAAATAAACTCCATCATTGGTGTCTGTAGGAAGAAAATATGTCCCATCATTGGGGTCATAAGGCAGTGCATAATGGGTAGCATAAAGTGCAGCAAACAGAATTAGGTGGTGTGGAATAGAGAATGTGTGTACAGTACGGGGTACACAACAAAGAGGTGTGGAATAAGAAAAATATAGTGCGGTGTACAAAATTAGATGGTGTTGAATATGGAATGTATAGGGTGGCTTAAGTAATGAGACAGTGTGCTATAAGTAATGTACAGCATGGTGTACAAAATAAGGTAGTGTGGAATAGGGAACATACAGCACACCATACAGAATGAGGTGGTGTGGCGTAGGAAACGTAAAGTGTTGTGTACAGAATTAGGTGGAGTGGAAGAGGGGATATATAGTACAGCATTCAGAATGAGACAATGTGGAATGCAGAGCACTGTGCACAGAATTAGGCAGTATGAATGGGTTATGTACAGTGCAGCGTACAGAATGAAGTAGCGTCAAACAGGGAATGTACAAAGCAGAGTATTATTGAGGCAGTTTGAAAATTGGAAGGCACAGTGAAACATACATAATTAGGCAGTGTGGAATAGGGAATGTACAGCACAGCATACAGAATGAGTTGGTGTGAAATAAGGAATGTACAGTGCAGCGTACAGAATGAAGTGGTGTGGAACAGGGAATGTACAGTACGGCGAACAGAATTAGGAGGTGTGAAATAAGGAATACACAGTGCAGCGTACAGAATGAGGCAATGGGGAATGTACAGTACAACATTCAGAACGAGGGGATGTGGAATGTACAAAATTGTAAAAATGGCAGCATAGAATAGAGCAGTGATCTCCAAACTGAGGCCCGGGGAATTGGATTTCAGCATCAGTGTGTGCTGTGTGGGGAGCAGGAGCTTTTCCTGTGTTCAGGCTGTGTACAATGCAGGAATGGGAAATAGAGCTCTGCCTAGTGCACCACCAGCAGTGACCCTTGTATTGTGCCCTCCTAACTCGCTTACTATGCCCTTCTAACTCCCTTACTATGCCCTTCTAACTCCCTGTGCTGTGCCCTCCTACCCCCCTTACTATGCCCTGCTAACTCCATGTACTGTGCCCTCTTGAGCCCCTTACTCTGCCCTCCTAACCCCCTGTATGTGCCCTCCTAACCCCCTGTATGGTGCCCTCCTAAACCCCTGTACTTTACCCTCCTAACTCCCTTACAGTGCCCTTCTACTCCCTTACTGGCCCCTTCTAACTCCTTGTGCTGTACCCCCCTAACCCCCTGTATGGTGCTCTCCCTGTGTTTCGTCCTCCTGCCCTACACCAGCTATCATCTATGCCCCATGTCTCCCAATGACCCTCCCATCCCCATCCTCTTCCCCCCAGCGATCACAGCCTTTTCCATCCCAACTCTACCACCCCACAATCTCTATTTCACTATCCTGCCCTCATTTACCCTTCTAGTCACCCCTCACCCACCTCCCAAACCACCCCTCTACCTACTCTTCCTAGGCGAGGTAATTTGGTAATTGGTATCAGGAAATACTTAAAAAAGTATTGGTGCTCTGTGTTAAAAAATTGTATTGGTACATCCCTAGTTTTTTACATAAATGGTTGCTTTTGTAACTGTGTGCCGTGAAAGCCCCACACACCCACCTTTTTAGTTTTGGCCATTAAATTTTGGGTTGTTGCTACTTAAGTAGGCCTCAAGTCACATAATAACATGCTCTATTGCACACCACCTGCATATTTCTCTCAGCACAGGTTTAATGCACAGCATATTATGACTGTTATTTCATAACGCAAAACAGTGTACAAAGTAACAACCAATCAGAAATCCTCTAACCACAGTAAACTTAAGGTTGAAATATGACTGATGCCATGCACTCTGATTATCTCTGTATAAAGGAAAACCTCATGGAAATGCTGTACAAGCCCTTGTACACACAATCGGACATTCCGACAACAAAATCTGTCGGAATTTGTCCGATCGGAATTCTCTAAAAACGATTGGACAAAGTCAGATCGGATCATGTTGTCGGAAAATTTTATAGCCCAGCTCTAAAACTTTGTCGGTTGGATATTCTGATGGAAACAGTCCGATGGAGCCCACACATGGTCAGATTATCCGACAACGCGGTCCGATCGGACATTTTCCGTCGGAATATCCGACCGTGTGTACAAGGGCTAAGAAGAAGGGGAGTCAGGGGCATTTACCCATCACCATCTTGCCCTAGATCTATGGCATTTCCTCTTTTAGGTTGCCCTTAGCTTGCATATTAAGAAGCCAATGGGTATCTTTGACACTCCAACCTGAAGTACAGATTGTGAACAATGGCAGAACTTACTCCTACATAAAAATGTACATTTCAAGGTCATAAATAAACCATGCTAAAAACTGCATATAATTTTATCTGAAGCATGAAATAATGGTATCTTTATTAAACTGGATCAATACTTCTTGCTACTGTTACATGTGCTTTAGTCTGTCAGCCTCTGGTTGCCAAATGGTTAAAATGTAATGCTGTTATACAGCAGCCTTAAATGTGCTGGGGTCATGCCTAGCTCATTTATAGCACAGCTGCATATTGCAGGACACAATGTACATCCTGGGGGCATGCAAGTGTTCATTGAGTCCAGGAATGCTGAATGGCCATGGGGCATTCCACACACACTAATCACAGGTTGTTAACGTGCCCCAAATTCTACTTTCCCCTTGGCCACTTTCTGTCAAATTCATAGTTAATTACTATGGATGCATTAATTGTACATTATAAAAGATTTTCAGGCTTAGTACGGAGATGGGTATTAGAATAAAAACGTACATAATTTCATACAACCAGTTGTACCTACATCACATTCTGTAACATATTCTTGCAGTTTCAGTCTAAGATGTCAGGAAGGAAATAGATTTTAGTTTGCCTCCCTATCTGAGACATAGACTGTACAGGGCATATACACAAAATAAGAGCTCCCCTCTGTAAAATGGAGTGCAAAATGAAATGGCACTGTTTACTGGAAAATGAACAGTGCTTAAAGTGTGCTTATCTGTTACAATGAAATATAAATGCTTTCAGCTGTTTGTAGTGAAAATTGAATAGTGGGCCTACAGTTTGACTTGATATGTGATTCATAGCCCCACAGCAACATTTAAAGCTAACAATGACTAGTAAGTAAACCTTGAGAGAAAATGTACATTTCCACTTTGTGAAATCAAACCCAGATTCTTGGCTGCTTTCAAGGCTACAAGATAGAGAAAAGTACTATGGAAGCATGGCCACCCAGTCTCCTTAGCCAGATCCCACCTTCATCGCATGTGACTGGCAGCTCATGCGATCATGATACTTTTCTATCAAACCTTCTTCTACTATAACCCCATCGCAGGCATCCACTTTAAGGTTACCATTTGTCCCTGTTTCCTGGGGAAAGTCCACAAAAAAAGGTATCCCCAGGAGCCTGACACCACAGAGTAAACATTGCTGTGCACAAACCAGCATTAACAGCGATTCATGGTGCAGCATACATGCAGTCTGGTCAAGCTGCACCATTATGGATTGACATTTGTACAGTGTGAATTGAGTTGGTGTCTGTTTATTGAAATGTTTACTGTACACTGCATGGTTCCCAGGAGCTATGCTGCAAATGACCAAAGCGAAGTTGAACATTGGACCTGAAGGCCTTGTCTTGGAGGAAACCAGGCGCAGCCACTAAGAAAGTGTATGAAGTGTAATGTATTTACATATACTGTAGCTGTATTTATTTTCATACAGTTTGTAAGGTACTTGCTCCTGACCTAACCCCTGAACACTGCACATTACTAGCATGAAGGCAAAAGGCACACCTCTGCCATGCCATGCCCTCAGTTACAGTATGTGGACTATAAAGAAATAAAGCTGAATTTGGGGAATTAGATCAGCTCTACCCATGCAGTAACCCCTGCCCCCCATCCTCCCATTCTTGCATTGCAAAGGTTAAAGAATAAAGAATAACATAATTGCAATAATGCAATATTTTGAGGTTAACAAAAAAAGTTTTTTGTATCTTTACAGAACATTGTTTATAGAGGTTTATACCAGTGTCTCTCAATGTTTTTTCAGTCAAGGCACCCTTTACAATTATAGACAGTCTAAAATGTAACAAATTATTCTAATAGCGTTACATAATGCAACAACAGCCACAGTAAGACATCCAATGTTAGAGTTGATTTATTCTTCCAAAGGAGATACATATTTGCACACTAATACTGACTAATATTCCAGTATTGCTCTTCTCCCTCAATTTTTCTCCAGCAGTCAGCTAATGCCACCCCTGTGGTCAGGGAGAGGGGCAGAGGAGGGTCATATAATGATACTGTGTGGAGGTAACAGAGAGTGTTGCCAGTGTCTAGAAAGTTATAATGGTGCATAATGAAAAACTGTGGCTTTGTGTAACTAAAAGGAAGGCTTGATCCACCTGCTGGTTTGTATACAATTTTTGATCAATTTTTAGGCATTTTGCCAAAGCACCCCTTAAGAAGCCTCAAGTCATCCTGGTTGAAAAAGACTGGTCTATACATCAGTCCAAAAGGAGGGGCAACTGGAAAACAAGGACAAGATGGGATATTGTGGACAGTCCCTTAACATTAGGGACAGTATTGAGCCATGTGTTTGTGGCAGTAAACTGGCATACACAGTCTTAATTCACAACACACAAGGAAGGAGCATTTTCCATAGTTTTGCTCCTGGTAAAATCTGGTCCCAAGTACTGCAAGGCTGTATTACAAAGCATGATGCTACCTCCAAAAGAGTCAACCATTTCTGCATTAGTGTTGATCAGTTTAAAGTGTCAGCAAACACAGCCTAGATTTCCAGTTTTGAAATACATAACTATGACATATTCCAAAAATTACCTTGCTGATAAAGTATAATATTAAATTCACATTGAAAAATTTGGTTAAATAAGTGATGGCCACCAAAGATATCAGAACAAGCAAGCCCCTAATCCACAAAACATTTAATGTGTTATGATACTAATGCCATCTTTACCTTCACAAATCATCTCCTGTACATGACATTTATTTCACTTTCTCAAGTGGATCTACACATGGCACATACAGTGCAACAATTCCATCAGGTTATGTGCTTGTTCTCCCCAGTCTTGAAAGAGCAGACAGTATTGACAGGGGCTGTTTTACAGCACTTGGAAAATTCATAACTACCTTATTGGTACGATATTTCGGGATGCTATTTTTTTTACATTTTTGAATAACTTAAGGATTTGGAAAGAAAGCAAGCTGTAATAACAACTTGTCATAAGATATTGCTTGTGTTCATTTTGTTTCCCCATGGCCATGTTGAAGTTATTGTCTTTAGGGGAAAAAATCCGTAATGTTAAAACCATTCTGCTATGGTATGCGAAGGGTCAGAATTACAAGGTCACCTTGCATGATGTTCTGCTGAGTTGGTAATTGGAAACAGTTGCTTGGTCCCTTGTAAGACCATGGAAAATAAAAAGATGCTTAAGGGTTAACATGTTATGATTATGAAAAAGCAACTGTTGCCAGCCATCATTAACATAACTATACAAGCAGTAGCGTAATTCTAAAAGGTCTTCATCCTTGTATAGTAATATCGATTTCAATAACTCTGTTGTCAGTATCTAAATACTGTGACATACTGTATATACAGATATTGTCCTTTATTTTTTGAAAACGGTGTTAAAGGATATTTTTGTCTAAAATATATTAGGTAACAGCCACTATCTAAAGCTAAATGTATTTTTTGCCAGGCTATAAAGAACCATTTTTTTCTGGAAATCTCTATACTTTGCTGTTGTCTGTGTGGACATTAGAGGGACCTCCATGTAAGTTAATGGGTCCGATAACTAATTCAAATAGCATAAAATCAGCTAGCACCAAAAGAGAAAAACTGCCATAGAAAAAGCACAGAATTAGGGCTTCAAATGTGCAGTACCTGACCAATCACCACATAGTCATCCAATACACTGTAACAGCAACAATCTGACATAGGAGTTTGACATGGAAAGAAAATGACTTGTGCAATTCAAAAGGCTGTTTCTGCTTCACTAATTGCCGCTTGTAAGAATGAAAATATTGTAAAAATTTATACAACTATATACTATATAACTTCTGTTACAGGTGATCTATTTATATAACTTTCAAATCCTTTATTAGTTTCTCCTTAACCACTTAAGGATCACCTCACGCTGTTGTACGTCGGCGGAATGGCACGGCTGGGCACAAGCATGTACCTGTACATTGCTTTTTAAGTGCCCAGCCGTGGGTCGGGAACGCACTGCCGGCAGCATGCTCACGAACCAGTCCTGTGCTCCATGACCATGCCCGCGGGACCAGCGGACCCAATCGCCGATGGCGTCACGCAATCGGGTCACAGAGCTGAAGAACCAGGAGAGGTCTGTGTAAGCAAACCTCTCCCCATGCTTCCCTGTGTGGCTGTCACCGATCCTCTCTTCCCTTTTATAGGGAAGGACGATCCGTGACATCACATGCCAGGCCACGCCCCCTACAATAAAAAAAACACATAGCGTCATACATAACACATACACTGCCCCCTAGTGGTTAACTCCTTTACTGCCAGTGTCATTTACACAGGAATCAGTGCATTTAAATAGCACTGATTGCTGTATAAATGACAATGGTTCCAAAAATGTGTCAAAAATGTCCGATGTGTCCGCCATAATGTCGCAGTCACAATAAAAATCGCTGATCTCCGCCATTACTAGTAAAAAAAAAAAATTGAATAAAAATGCTATAAAACTGTTCTTACTCAATGTGCCTTTGTATGATGCTCACTACATAATAATAATAAAATATTTTGGAAAAAAAAAAAAAAATGCTATAAAACTATCCCCTATTTTGTATACGCTATAACTTTTGCGCAAACCAATCAATAATCGCTAATTGCAATTTTTTTTTGACCAAAAATATGTAGAAGAATACGTATCGGCCTAACCTGAGGGAAAAAAATGTTTTTTTATATATTTTTGGGGATATTTATTATAGCAAAAAATAAAAAATATTGCATTTTTTTCAAAATTGTCGCTCTATTTTTGTTTATAGCGCAAAAAATAAAAACCGCAGAGGTGATCAAATACCACCAAAAGAAAGCGTGGGAAAAAAGGATGCCAATTTTGTTTGGGAGCCACGTCACATGACCGCGCAATTGTCAGTTAAAGCGACGCAGTGCTGAATCGCAAAAAGGGGCTTGATCCTTTGGCTGCAAATTGGTCCGGGGCTTAAGTGGTTAAAGCCCAATTCCACTTAAAAATCGAATTTTGATCATGAATTGTGAATTCTATACCATTGCGTTGCAATTACCTTCTCTTCAAACATCTTCTGTTCATTTTCAATGTTTTTTTTCAAGCTTTGAGTATTTTTGGAGAAGAATTGCTGAATTTTTTCAGCTTTTGTTAGGCATTTTTCAACTAAAAGATGTGGAGTGCTACTGTAAAAGGGCCAGAGAGCTACTCCACTCATGATGTACTTTTCTGTTGTTTCCATTGAAGTCTAACAAAAACCCTCAATTCTGCTTTAAGGCTGGATTCACACCTATGCATTTTTAGTGCTTTCTGCATTTTGCAGATTTTCACTGCAGAACGTGTTCCATAGGAAACCATGTTAAATGGACTGTAGTGCAAACCTGCAAAATGCGAAAAGCACAAAAAATGCATAGGTGTGAATCCAGCCTAAAAGTAGCTCATGTGCTTTTTTGAGAGACAGGCATTTTGCTACAAGCGACAGGAAGCTCAGATGTGAACAAGGGCTATTGAGAACAATAGGTTTTTACTTGAACGTTTTCAAGCTTCGAACGTCAAAACGCTCAAGTGTGAACAAAGCTCAAAAAACGCTCAACAAGCAAAAACCCATTGTATTCAATAGCCCTTGTTCACATCTGTGCATCCTATCACTTCCACATCTGAGCATTCCATCCCATGTTGCTCCAAAAAGTATATGAGCTACATTTCAGGCAGAATTTTGCATTTAGGGCCCCATAGACTTCAAAAACACCTGAAAATGCTTGAACTTTAACAACTTGCCTACCAGGGCTTTTTTTTCTTTTTTTCTTACATATATGGTAAAATCTGCATTTTTTTGCTAGAAAATTACTTAGAACACAAACACAATATAATAACGAATTCAAAAATATATATATAAACTCTGATGTTGTGTCATGTAAATAGATACCAAAGATGGTAGATGTCAATACTTAAAACTGTGCACACCTGAAATGGCGACAAGCTACGGTACCTAAAAATTTTCATAGATGATGCTTAACAACTTTCAAAAAGTACAGTAAAAATGTAAGGTTACTGCGAATTAAATTTATGTAGTGCTCGCTTCCTCGATACAGCTTTTTCCTCTGAACAAACCATAACCAAATATATTGGATGGAAAAGACCATTACATAGACAAGCTATTTGTGAGGATACCGAAGCTTCAATATATTATATAAAAATGCAAATCTTTATTTACAAAAATCATGATTGACAAAATACATAAATATTCACATAACCCTTCACCTTCCACCACAATTTTTAAAAAGATTTTAATGTTTTCAATTATGATATTGGACGTCCGAGTCAAAACTAGCACTCAGTCCAAACATACACCTCTAAAATGCTATAATCACTAATACCTAATACTAATACTGATCGTGCAAATATGCAGTTTAGGATGAATTCTATAGAAGAACTGATATGGACTATCCAACTGCATCCATGCACTGCAAATACACAATAATGAAATCAAACTTAGAAATGTATCTTGATTACATTAATGTAGCATTTTATAGTAGTTAATAAGGCCTCTTGCACATGATGATCTTGGCCTCAACTTAATTTCAGTTTTTTTTTTGTATTTGGGCATATTTTTGCACATATGCGTTTGCGCAAGCTCACGCAAATTTATTCTCACATTCTCGTTCTGTATATTATGCAAATGGACATTTTCGCTCATTTGGCGTGAATTACTGACCAAAAGTGCATATTTTTCTATTTATTTTTTTACTGAACAATATACAGTGCTTGTTTGGGCACCTGTGTACATAGGCACATTATAATTAATGCGCTGTATTTTAGCTCAGTAAAAAAAAAAAAAAGCTGCACTGAGCTTTTTCAAGCTGCATTAAAAATAATACTGTGCTTTTTTTCCTGTCATATATTGCTAATTATTGCTATAAGAAGCCCAGCCATCCATGGAGTCCTTATGGACCACATTTCATATTAAATTTACCTTCATCCCAGTGATGTTCATGAGGAATCCTAAAGTGCATGGTTTTCACAGATTTGCATTTTTCAAAAGACACAAATATGCACTCTAAGCTGCCGCAGTATGTTTAGAAATAAAGCAAAGCTTGCACACTACTATAAAGAGCTACATACAGTGCCTTGCGAAAGTATTCGGCCCCCTTGAACTTTTCAACCTTTTGCCACATTTCAGGCTTCAAACATAAAGATATAACATTTTTATTTTTTGTGAAGAATCACCAACAAGTGGGACACAATTGTGAAGTGGAACGAAATCTATTGGATTTTTGAAACTTTTTTGACTAATAAAAAAATGAAAAGTGGGGCGTGCAAAATTATTCGGTCCCCTTGCGTTAATACTTTGTAGAGCCACCTTTTGCTGCGATTACAGCTGCAAGTCGCTTGGGGTATGTCTCTATCAGTTTTGCACATCGAGAGACTGAAATTCTTGCCCATTCTTCCTTGCAAAACAGCTCGAGCTCAGTGAGGTTGGATGGAGAGCGTTTGTGAACAACAGTTTTCAGCTCTTTCCACAGATTCTCGATTGGATTCAGGTCTGGACTTTGACTTGGCCATTCTAACACCTGGATACGTTTATTTGTGAACCATTCCTTTGTAGATTTTGCTGTATGTTTGGGATCATTGTCTTGTTGGAAGATAAATCTCCGTCCCAGTTTCAGGTCTTTTGCAGACTCCAACAGGTTTTCATCCAGAATGGTCCTGTATTTGGCTGCATCCATCTTCCCCTCAATTTTAACCATCTTCCCTGTCCCTGCTGAAGAAAAGCAGGCCCAAACCATGATGCTGCCACCACCATGTTTGACAGTGGGGATGGTGTGTTGAGGGTGATGAGCTGTGTTGCTTTTACGCCAAACATATCGTTTTGCATTGTGGGCAAAAAGTTTGATTTTGGTTTCATCTGACCAGAGCACCTTCTTCCACATGTTTGGTGTGTCTCCCAGGTGGCTTGTGGCAAACTTTACATGAGACTTTTTATGGATATCTTTGAGAAATGGCTTTCTTCTTGCCACTCTTCCATAAAGGCCAGATTTGTGCAGTGTACGACTGATTGTTGTCCTATGGACAGACTCTCCCACCTCAGCTGTAGTTCTCTGCAGTTCATCCAGAGTGATCATGGGCCTCTTGGCTGCATCTCTGATCAGTCTTCTCCTTGTCTGAGCTGAAAGTTTAGAGGGACGGCCAGGTCTTGCTAAATTTGCAGTGGTCTGATACTCCTTCCATTTTAAAATGATCGCTTGCACAGTGCTCCTTGCGGTGTTTAAAGCTTGGGAAATATTTTTGTATCCAAATCCAGCTTTAAACTTCTCCACAACAGTATTACGGACCTGCCTGGTGTGTTCCTTGGTCTTCATGATGCTCTCTGCGCTTTCAAGAGAACCCTGAGACTATCACAGAGCAGGTGCATTTATACAGAGACTTGATTACACACAGGTGGATTCTATTTATCACCATCAGTCATTTAGGACAACATTGGATCATTCAGAGATCCTCGCTGAACTTCTGGAGTGAGTTTGCTGCACTGAAAGTAAAGGGGCCGAATAATTTTGCACGCACCACTTTTCAGTTTTTTATTTGCTAAAAAAGTTTAAAATATCCAATAGATTTCGTTCCACTTTACAATTGTGTCCCACTTGTTGGTGATTCTTCACAAAAAAATAAAATTTTATATCTTTATGTTTGAAGCCTGAAATGTGGCAAAAGGTTGAAAAGTTCAAGGGGGCCGAATACTTTCGCAAGGCACTGTACATATGTGTGATGGACCTATGTGCATGCTTGCATTTAAACACAGGGGGAAAGGTTGCTTTACATTTTTTTATTTTTTTTTTTTATTTACATTTTGTTTACACTTTTTTTGTTGTTGTTTAACTTTATTGCTATCACGAAGGGATGAATAACCCTGCTTGTGATAGCTTTGAGTAGTGACAGGTACTCTTTATGGAGACATCAGAGGTCCATAAGACCCCTGATATCTCCCCTACCCTCCAGATCGTATTTGATCAGCTGCTTCCCTGGTTGTAATGGCCAGAGAATGACAGCTCTGAAACCAGAAGTGACTAAATCCTTGTCGCTTCTGGATTCACTCACTGGCTGTCTTGACCACTTACCGCGAGTCTGAACCGTAAAGCTGCACAGATCACTTTTACAGAAAAGTTGATTGCTGATTTTTTTTTTAAAGAGAAGTACAGGCAGTCCCCGGGTTACAAACAAGATCGGGTCTGTAGGGTTTTTTTTAAGTTGAATTTGTTTGTAAATCGGAACAGGTAGTTTTTTAAGTGTAGTTTTGGATAGCATAGGGAAGCGTTAACACCCCTGTAATGTTTGTTTTGCTGTCTATGGCCCTGTTCAGAAAATTTCACCTCACTTTCTGTCCCAATGACAATTGGATTTTTAAAATGCTGGGTTGTTGTGGAAACACTCCTTGGTGATAAAGCTTCAGTGGAGACACCTTTTTGCCATAGTAACTCTTACAGGAGTGAATTTCCCTTCCTAGGGGTAGATTTCCTCCCACTTCCTGTTGTCTCCCTCCGTATGTAAGTAGGAGTCGTTTGTACGTCGGATGTTTGTAACTAGGGGACCGCCTATATGGCTTATTAAAAACAAACAAACATTATACTCACCTAGATGGATGCAGTATCGATCCAATGCTGCATCTGTCCCCCGCTGACTCTGTAGTGAGCGCTGAGCAATCAAAATACCGCTGATTGTTCAGTTCTTCCCTCCCATTTGAGCGGAGAGCCGTGACTGTCAATCAGCGTCTCTCTGCTCTCCCCTCCAATGCTAACTGGAGCCCTGGGCTGTGGAGGGGGTGGGAGGGGCTGGCTCAGGCGCTTAGCGGATCACTGAGTGGCTGAGCCAGGTGACGGTCCAGAGTTCTGGGTGGATCTTGACCATATGGTTGGGATCTTTTCAGAGCCTGGACTGTCCCTGTGACATCAGTTGACAGTGGGCTCATCCGTTGAAAATGGGTCACAGTAGTGATCTGGTGCAATTTCAGCCCATTCAAATGAATGGGCTGTAAATCACACTGCAGGGGAACACACAGGAATGTGTACCAAATTCCTGTGTGATTCTGGTGTGAATCAGCCCTTAGATATACCAGCTATAGAGTGTGATAACACCTACTGTATGGCTAGCCTCACCATAGTTTGAAAGCAAGCACTTGGCAGAGACCATTGCAAGAATGCAGAGAAGAGAACGTGTATGTGTCATCATATGTACACATCTGCCTATACTCACCCTCATCCTTCAAATATTTAAAGCTCATATTATAATTGTTCCATGTGTGTTCATTATGACATATATTTTGGCACATGAATTGTACAGCCTAAGGATATAACTATTTTCTGCCTATGATGTACAACTGCATTCTATTCATTACATAGCCATTGGCATTCTCTATCCTTAGAAACATAGCAGTAAGCTGTCACAAAGAAGGCAAACCTGATTTCACAATTTCTTCTGAGTTTAGGAATGACCTTCTGCAACTTATCATAAATCCTTACTAGTCAGCAGAAATACTCATGTCATCATCGTCAGAGAAATATAAAACTGAACATTAACAATATAATGTGTTCTAGTACAAATAAAGCATTAGAGGACAACACATGACTACATGCCCAGAAAACAAATTAGGTGAAAAACTGCACATTTCTTTCCTTCAAAATGCAATTAGGTTTTCGGAGGCTTGCAATTCTGTAGGGAAAATGTAATTTGTTTTAAATATGTTTCCTCTGAATCTGCCAAAACACGGAATAAAGACTACTAAACTTCTTCCTAAAACTAACAGTCATTACCGAATGCTTCAACAAAGAAAAAAAATACAGCCCATTAAATTCTTCTGTATCCAAATAATTACAGATGAGGTCAAGATTAATGGAAAGAAAATACCTCAACAGAGCATTTTGCTTTCTAATTACTTAATACAATTTGTATTTGAAATAAGAAGGCATTTATCAAAATCTACGGGCTCAACAATTACAACAACAGCACCATGTGTCTTAACAGTTCACAGGTGGCAGGGCTATACACACATACACACTAAACAAATTGAGGTCATACATGTTACTATTGCCAAAGGCCATAGTGTTGATGGGACTAAGGCAAGCTATACAGTACAAATTCAGTGTTGGTGGGGGAATAAAAATCTGACAGGCTGGTTGGACTGAAGTCAAATGATGAATTGACTTCAGTCCAACCAGCCTGCCCATAGATGGATCGAATCTCGGCAGGTCCCTGCTAAACCTGCCAAGATTCGATCCATCTATGGTTGGCTTAAGATGTCATTTTTATTCAAATTGAGCTTAATTTGGTCTGCATCAGTTTATATGAAATGATAGGAGGTAAATATCCCTGTTTTAAAAGGGCTTGGCAGGTCCGGGAGTTTACCTAAACCTGATTGATTGTAATAGATTCATGACAGTAATGGAGGTTGATTTACTAAAGGCAAATATACTGTGCACTGCAAGGGGAAACTGTGGGAAAACTCTAAAGGGGAAGCTGTGCTGATTTTTATCATCCAATCACATGCAATTTAAAATGCAGTTTTTTTAATTTTCCTTGCATGTGACTGAGTATTAATTGCAAAGTGAAGCTTTACCTCATTTACTAGGCTCTGGAGCAAGTGCACATGCAGTGCACAGTATCGGTAAATCAACCTCATAGTTTATTAAAAAGTCCCTATGTTATAGTTATATTTTGGAAAGAATTTGAAATGGATAGCAATGGATAAAAACACATAGATCCAAAAGACTGTTTGTCAGAAAGGGAGTGAATGAATGCCCTAAAGCAGGGGAAGGGAACCTGGGGCCCTCCAGCTGTTGCAGAACTACAAGTCCCATCATACCTCTGGGAGAAATTGTAGCTGCCAGCCTTGCAATGCCTCATGGAAAATGTAGTTCCACAACAGCCGGAGAGCCGCAGTTTGTTTACCCCTGCCCTAAAATAATTTTGTTTATTTATTTTTATTTGATACTTGCCTGCTCTGTGCAACAATATTACACAAAATGGTCCTTTCTTTCCTCTCTTTGGTGATTCCCCGCCAGAGCGGCCCATTCTCCTCTCCTCCAGGTGCCCCTTCAGCAAGCGCGGTGCTAAGGGGGAACTCATGCAGGAGGGCATTTGAATCAGGCTGTGTGCATCCATAGACACACACAGTGCTGGTAAGTTATGCCCCCTGTCACTCCTCACAGAAGTATGACTGACAGAAGCAGGAGCCAATGGCTCCCGCTGCTGCCTGTGTCTCCTGTAAGACAAGGAAGAGAGGAGAGGGAGTGGAGTAAGTAGGTATGTCAATCTATTACTTTCATACTTACTATTCATGTTATGTATATGTATGGGGCTTTGTCAAAATATGTAAATACATTTTGTGAGAAAGGTGATTTTTCAAAGGCCTGGTGTAAAAATAAGTGATGTTCATATTGTGCATCTAATTGATAATGTTTGAAGCAGTGGGGTCAGATTATTCACACAATCTATTATTCTAGTCCAAGCACAATTCCAGCACATAAAAACATCTACCTAAAGCTACTGCACTCCATTACTATTCATTCTCATTACAGGTTTCTAATAAAAGCCCACAGCTTAGGCAGCGGACTACAGAAGTGAGCCATTTCCCATGATAGTTTAGTGAAATGCAGTCACCTTTTTACTGCATATAATAATGTGTAAGGTACTTTGCAGAGAGAGTCAGGTTACATGTGTTCAGGAGAAATGTTAATATACAGGCCTGTTAGCAGAAGATGGATTTACACCTTGGAAAGGAGTTCTGTAGATACACCAACACAATCTAATTGGACACATTTTTATCACCTCTGCCAAAAAGCAACGAAAGAATGTTAAAGAAATTACTAATACTTTTCAGCGTGGTCAAGGGCTATTCACAGAAGTGTGGTTAACACTAATCTAGAAGAGTACTCCAATCCTCTATTTTATCCTGAAACCTGATAGTAACAGACAGGCATTAGCTGTGTAGAAATCCAGGGCCCACCACCTTACATCCTTCCAGACCACACACAACATTCTCAGTTCCCATACACTATTAAAGCGGCCTCTGTATTAAAGGTATTGCTGTATCTGGACTTTATAACAAATTCCAAATAAAGGGGAAAACATTACTGCTCAGACAAGCAGAATTTGTCCTATACACTCTCAACGTCATTAATGCAAACAGAACTTTCTAATATGCAAAAATAGAAAGATTGATGCAACTAGGGCTGCTACAAAACACACGTCCTGAGTACAAATGTCTTTAGATTTGTGTTATAAAGCTGAGAAATAAGCGGCTCACAGAAGGCACCAAGATGTCAGCACATAATTTGCATCTAATTTGCATATGCCATCCATTACACTTCTAAAGTCTGAGTACTGTTACCACTCCTCCCCTAAATACACTACGGCAGTCCTCCTTAATCAGCCAGTACTTGGGTGGGTCTGTTTCGTCAGACCCTCCAGAGAAAGGGGTCCGTCCGGTTTCAGCCAGATGGACAAAGTGTAAGTACACTTGTCCCCGTCAGGAGCCTAACACCCCGGGGGATTCAGGGCAAGGCCCTCTGATTTTAGAGGGTTTGTGTACCCATTACACTTTTTTTGTGTCACCTTTTTATAGATGTGCACATTTTTTTGGCACCGGGTGAAGTTTTTGAGTGTGTTTCACACGCCATGGGCTTTAAAAAAAAACCTGGTTTACAGGCATGGATGGCAATTCAAGGGGGGCTGCCACTCAGGACATTCATGCATGCCAAAAACCTGTGCAGATACAGGCACTGCCCTTTTTGTATCACCCAGGAGGAAACTGCTTTGCATGTTTTCTGGAGTGCCCCTTTGTACAGGGCCTGTTGAGGGCCTTGGAACCCAAACGTAAAGGCTTTCTACCACAGATTGCCATCACACACTTCAGTGTACTGAATGGACTCTTGTGGAACTCATTCACAGGAAGACATTGACAGAGCCTGGCGGGTGCTGTGTTGCTTTAAGGATGCTTTATGGTGCGCCAGAAAGCGCGTCATCCACAAGCAGGAGAATGTCCATTAAGGACTGTCGCAGACTGGTCCACAGTCTGCTTAGAGACAATAACTTGATGTAACTTGATGGACTTTGAGGAGGAAGAGGAGGTCTGAAGATTCCCCTCCTAGTGGAAAAGCATTGCTATAACAGCGGTAAAGCACCGGTGTTCAAACCACACATGCGAGGTATCGTCGCGATCGTTGCAGTGAGAGCAATAATTCTAACAAAAGATCTCCTCTGTAGCTCAAAATTGGTAACCTGTAGAAATTTTTAAGCATCGCCTATGGAGATTTTTAAGGGTTAAAGTTTAATGCCATTCCACGAACGGGCGCAATTTTTGAGAATGATGTGTTGGGTAGCAATTTACTTGGCGTAACATTATTTTTCACAATATAAAACAATATTGGCTAACTTTACATTTTCTTATTTTTTAATTGAAGAATGTGTATTTTTTTAAAATTGCGTTTGTTAGACTGCTGCGCAAATACAGTGTGACAAAGTATTGCAACGACTACCATTTTATTCTCTAGGGTGTCTGAAAAAAATATATAATGTTTGGGGGTTCCAAGTAATTTTCTAGCAAAAAAAAAAATATTTTAACAAGTTTGAAAAATAGGCCTGGTTCAAAAAAGCAAAGAAAACGTAGGCAGCATAAAATACTCATACTTACTGGATGTTAGGATTCGGACTGTGTGTCGGTCCTGTTAAAAATAGAGAGTGAGAATTAAGATTATTTCTATTTTAAGCAGTACATGTTTAAAGGGGTTGTAAACCCTTGTTTAAAATAAATAAATAAATAACAAACATGTCATACTTACCTCCACTGTGCAGTTAGTTTTGCACAGAGTGGCCCCAATCTACCTCTTCTGGGGTCCCCCAGCGGCACTGGTGGCTCCTCCCCGCATCAGGTGTCCACGTCAGAGAAGCGCTCTCCTTGGTGGACACCCATGTGGGCACACTCCCGAGTTCTGCTTTTGCGTGTATTCACACAGAAAGCAGGACTTGGCCCCGCCCCCCAGCACCCGCGTCATTGGATTTGATTGACAGCAGCGGGAGCCAATGGCTGCGCTGCTATCAATCTATCCAATCAGAACACAAGACATCAGCTAGAGCTGGTGTGCTCATTCCCGGCTGGAGAAAAACAGCGTTCAGATAAGTAAAACGGGGGGGGGGGGGGGGGCTGGGTGGCTGCCGCACTACAGAAGGTTTTTCACCTTAATGCATAGAATAGAATGCATTCAGGTGAAAAACCTAGAGGGTTTACAACCCCTTTAATAAAGTAAAATAGGATCTGTTACTGTACAAATTTGCCCAGAGATGAGTTATAAAGGGACTGTGACGCTTTGCCAAATTAGGGAAAAGTGAAAGTGTGTTTTATGTTCACATTTTTAGTGATCCAGCCTATCTAAAGTGCGGCCATATGGAAGTTATGGGTATAGGGGTCATGTGACCTACTCCCACTGACAGTACAGGTTAAGTAGCCAATTGCTAAGCCCCACCACTATGTGGATCTTTACTGTAATTAGCAGTGGTACTGACCAAGAGAAAGGACTGGGAGGTAAGAGATTATAGGTCCAGTTTAACTTGTAAAGGAAAAGTAAACAAATCACATATAATTTCAGGCAATTACTGCATATTTCTGAACTACTTATGGTTTTGATATACATTTTCAACTGAGGTGATCTTGGTTTATGTAATATTTATTCATATATGTAGGTTGAATTGCCCTGGCTTTTGACAGGTTTTCTTAAAGCAGAACTCCAGAACTATTTAAAAATAACAGCCAGTTAAAGATAAAAAAACAGCTTATCCTGCAATACTTATCTTCCTTCAGGAGCTTTTCTCCATACAATATTTCTGCCATTAGATGCCCTTAGTCTTCTGGGTTGAATGACGACCAGGCTCATCTAACCCACCAATTCCTCTGAGCCCAGGCTGCCCTTGACCTGCCCCCTGTGGTGGTAGTGTCACGCAGTCTGGCTCAGTTTGTTACAGCACAGAACCCATTACCTGGCCACCATTCAGCTCAGTAAGGACCATCCTCTCACTGCTACTGCAGCAGAAAAGTAAGGGCCTGTGATGTCATTGAACTCTTGGAGAAAAGGTATGCATGTATTTTTTACTACTTTTTTGAGTGTTGGAGGGGAAGGGGGGCTCAAGTAGGGAATGGGGGTTTATTAAACACTAAACGTCAGCTTTAAAATTGAAATTACATACTTACCAAGTCTGACATAAAGAACTCCAGTGGCACTAATGGTTTTTATTCCATTTGTGGCAACACACTGATAGTATCCAGTGTCTGTGGTGTCCAAATCTTGTATTCTTAGACGTGAACCATATTCGGTTTTCCTTATGGTAATTCTCTTGGGCTCCTGCACAACCGGAGCATCATTCTTCAGCCATTTCATATTTGGGAGTGGATTTCCGGCCACCTTGCAATGAAGGGTGGCTGCTTGACCCTGGACAATTGTGATATTGTTTACAGGTTCCAGAAATGTCAGAAAGTGTCCTGGAGGAGACAAGAGGTCACAAAATATCAAACTGCAATTCTTCAAAAAGCCTCAAGGCACATTTCTGAAAACTGCTTGTTTGCAAGACTGCAGAGGGTTTTTTATTTGTATACACCTTTTTAAACCAGTGCTATAATTTAGACAAATCGACATACACAAACACACTTTGTACTGTAAATACTTCTGGAATTTTTTAACACAATTGTAAAAAGTTAATTTTCATTTGTATTGCAAGAGCTAATTATAACTATTATGAGGGGCATACGTATTAGGAGCAGTAGGCTAGTTACTAGGAGAGAAATGCGCTGACTTTTTACAGAGTTTACTCCACAGGCAATGGATAATCTACAAATGTATGTAAAGAAAAAACTTTTTTTTTCCTGGTTTTGGTATACATGTTTTTATAGCTATCTGTGTTCCCACTCTCCATTTGTACTGAAGACCACGGTCATTGAGATAGAGTGTTGGGAAATCCCAAATATTCTAGCTGTCCACAAAACAGCAGGCAAGGGTACATCTTCCAATGTGGGGCACCTGTTCTGGTGTCTGCAACCTTTTGCTGTCGCAATTGAAGAAAAAAAGGTTAAAGTGATTGTAAATACATTTTTTAATAAAAAAAAAAAAGAAGTTATACTTACCTGCTCTGTGCAATGGTATTTACCTCCCCCGCTGGATCTGTCAGCTCCTCCTTCCTGCAGATGACCCGTCAAGCAAGGTGTGTGCTGAGGAGGCACCTGTGTGGCACCTGTAATTTCCAGAGCTGGGCTGTGTGCGCCCATAGACACATATAGTGCAGCTCAGCCACACCCCTGCTCCCTGCTAACAGGATTTGACTTGCAGCAGGTGGCACCAATGACTCCTGCTGTCCTCAGTGAAGTCTGAGTCTGAGGAAGCAATGAGAGGGAAGAGTGGTGCTGTAGCCGGGACAGCACTGGATGGATGAGAAGAGTCTGGTAAGTTGTTTGGAGAACTACTTTAAATGCCCAAAATACTTACCTGTCACTGAGAGCCACAAAGAAGAAGGAATGTCATGCGTTTGGACCCAGGCGAAACCCCACTGAAGGAGATAGGTAGCTATTTGAGGGTCAAGTCTATTTTAATTTTTTTCTGTCAGCAACAAGGGCCACTGATGGGTCTAATGTAAATTCTGTACTTTAACCACTTACCCACTGGGCACTTAAACCTGTTTCATCACTAGACACGTGACTTTTTCAAGGGTCCTTGAAAAAGTCACGTGTCTAGTGATGAAACCGGTTGGGAGGAGCCAGTGACGAGCAGTGCTGTGTGTGCACTGTTGGCGTGTGAGGAGATCCCAGCTGTTAACTGTATGCAACTGACCTTACCATATGCGATTCATTCCGCTGGAAAGTGTGAGTGAAGTTTACCCTTAGTTTATAGGGAATACTCAATATACTATCTGTGCAATGGTCTTTTTCTTTGTTGTTTCATACTGCGGAAGGTCTTTGAAAGCCAGAAGCCAGCCCTTGCTAATGAGCAGCTGAATATATGAGCAAGCCATTTCTATCATTGGGGTTACTCATTGAAACCTGTCTAAACTCATCAATCACTAAAGACGTTACATTTCTTCACAGCGGTATGCTGTCCTATTGAGATATTTGTGCACTGTGGTTCATCACATTATTATATCTCATTTTTCTTTCTTTTTTAGTGTGTTTAATAATTTATCATCACATTGATATTGCTTTAGGATTTTGTTATGGTGAAGGATGTTATGTTATTTATAATAGGCTCCATTTGCTTATTTTACACATGATTCACTGATTAACCATTAGGAGGTTACACCGTGTTATATTGGAAGGTTAATATTAGCGCATTATACATTCTAAATATAAACACCAAAATATATTCTGCTACTCCTCCTGATTATGGCAATACCACATGTGTGAGACTTTTCCACAGCCTGGCCACATACCGAGACCCAACATCCAAGAAGCACCATCAAGTGTTCTAGGGGCATACATTTCTAATCTAATTTGACTACCTATTATACTTTTGTGAGGCACTGTAGTGGCACTTATGGGCACTGTAGTGGCATTAATGAGAACTGATGTGGCTTGGATGAGCATGAATGAGGAATAAATGAGCCACGAATGGGGATGGAGGAGCCGTGGATGGGAATGAATGAGCCGTGGATGGGGATGGATGAGCCATAGATGGGGATGGTTGAGCATGGATGGAGGTGGCTGAGCATGAATGGGGATGGCTGAGCATGAATGGGGATGGCTGAGCATGGATGGGATGGCTGAGCATGGATGGGGTGGCTGAGCATGGATGGGATGGCTGAACATGAATGGGATGTCTGAGTATGGATGGGGATGGCTTAACATGGATGGGATGACTGAGTATGGATGAGGTGACTGAGTATGGATGGAATGGATGAGCATGGAGGGAATGGATGAGCATGGAGGGTGATGAGTGCAGGAATGGGCACAGATCAGCGCTGTGGGCATTACAGATCCAGCCCACAGCACTGCTGCACCCAATCTCTCCCCCTCTCCTCTCACACTGTACTGATCGGTACAGAGAGGGGAAGAGCTAAACAGGGCATGCGCCGACTTGTCTACAACGGATCACTTCGTCATTTGACGGATCGATCATGTGGCAAAGGGCCGCTATCATTGGCCCTTTACCGTGATCCATCACAGATATTCCTGGGGAGCACGGGAGCCTGATTCTGGGAGGACGAAATAGTATGCCCTCCCAGATATATCCAACCACTATGGTGTGCAAGTGGTCAAATCCTCTGCTCTCCATGCACACTTACTTAAAAAACATTGCTTCTACAGGAGTTTTGTGTTCTGCCTATAGAAGCAGCTGTTATCCTATGTGTCCATGCAGATTAGGATGATTAGAGGCATATTTTGAGTTTAACGTTTAGAGGCAGAAAAAAACCTTTCTGTTTCACGTTTCTGATTGGAGCCTGGAGGCAGAAAAAATTTAAAACTCTCCTAAACTCGTATAAACTTTGTACAAAAAATGCTCTATATGAGCGTTTTTTACTTCCGAGAGAACAGGCTTTTTTTTAAGCCCAGTGTGCATGGAGCCCAAGCATTGTGTGCTTATAAACTATAATCATGTAAATAAGGCATAATGCTATAATTATCACAATTATGACAATTATTTGTAGTAGCAATAGTGGAGAAAGATTTTAACAACCATAATTTTAAAAATATTGATTACAACTTACTGTAAATTGAGATATATCTGCTTTTAATATAAGTATGTACAGTAATACCTTGGATTACGAGCATAATTTGTTCCAGAAGAATGCTTGTAATCCAAAGCAAGTTTCCCCATAGGAAATAATGGAAACTCAGATAATCCGTTGCGAAGCCGCTGCTTGTCTATGCAGTACCGCATGTGGCCAGGGGTGCTTAAGGGCTTCTTCAGGGATGCCTTGGCAAAATGCCTTAAAATGTATCAAAAATTGTATATAAGCCAGCAGGTGGATCAAGCCTGCCTTTTAGTTACACAAAGCCATGGGCTTTTATTATGCACCATTATGACTTTCTAGACACTGGCATCCTAACAACCACTGACATCATCAGTTAATGAGGAGGATGTCTGTTGCCTCCGCAACATCCTTGTTTGACCCTACCTCAGCACTGGGGTGACATTAGCTGACTGATGGAGAGAAATTGAGGGAGAAGAGAAACATTGCAATATTAGTCAGTACCTGTGTGCAAAAGTGTATTTGCTTTGGAAGAAAAAAATCACCTCTAATGTTGGGTATCCTACACGTGGCCTTGAGGCTGTCCATAATTTTAAAGGGTGCATTTACTGAAAAAAGGTTGAGAAACATTGGTCTAGCCTTCCACCTAAAGAACCTTATAGTGAAAGCATGTCCAAAGTCGGGCCGCGGTCCGGTTTTGAACGGCCTGCCTGGTGTGCCACGGGATCAGGGCTGTCAGATGAGCCCGATCCCCTGCACTGTGAGAAGCTCCGTCGGCTTCAAAAGGAAAAGTAAAGTACAGGAAGTTTGCTGTGCTCTCTGCTTCCCCCTACAATGCAGTACCCGGCTGAATGAGTAAGCTGGAAAGGTAGAGTATTGTGCCACAAGCTAGATTCGTTTTTAAAAAGGGCTTTATTCATGTGTCTGTATGTGTGTGTCTGTGTGTATGCGTGTGTCTGTATGTGTGTGAATGTGTCTGTATGTGCGTGCATGTATGTCTGTATGTATATGCATGTGTCTGTATGTATGTGTGCGTGCGCATGTGTCTGTATATATGTGTAGGCATGTGTGTGCGTGTATGTCTGTATGTAAGTGTATGCATGTGTCTGTATGTACGTGTATGCATGTGTCTGTATGTATGTGTGTGCGCGCATGTGTTTGTATGTATGTGTGTGCATGTGTCTGTATGTATGTGTGTGCATGTGGCTGTATATGTATGCATGTGTCTGTATGTACGTGTATGCATGTGTCTGTATGTATGTGTGTGCGCGCATGTGTCTGTATGTGTGTGCATGTGTCTGTATGTATGTGTGTGCATGTATGTATGTGTATGTATGTGTCTGTATGTATGTGTCTGTATGTATGTGTATGTATGTATGTCTGTATGTATGTATGGTGCATGTGTCTGTATGTATGCCTGTATGTATTTGTGTGCATGTGTCTGTATGTGTGTGCATGTGTCTGTATGTATGTGTGTGCATGTGTCTATGTATGTCTGTATGTGTGTGCATGTGTCTGTATGTATGTGTGTGCATGTGTCTGTATGTATTTCTGTATGTGTGTGTGTGCATGTGTCTGTATGTATGTGTGTGCATGTGTCTGTATGTATGTCTGTATGTGTGTGTGTGCATGTGTCTGTATGTGTGTGCATGTGTCTGTATGTATGTGTATGCTTGTGTCTGTATGTATGTATGTATGTGCGTGTGTGTGTGTGTGTGCATGTGTCGGTATGTATGTATGTATGTGTCTTTATGTGTATGCATGTGTCTGTATGTATGTCTGTATGTGTGTGTGTGCATGTGTCTGTATGTGTGTGCATGTGTCTGTATGTATGTGTATGCTTGTGTCTGTATGTATGTATGTATGTGTGTGTGTGTGTGTGTGTGTGCATGTGTCGGTATGTATGTATGTATGTGTCTTTATGTGTATGCATGTGTCTGTATTTGCCATGCTTCTCTGATTAATAGAGAGATGGACGGGACAGTTGGAATTCGATGGGTGAATATGGAGCGCCTTGGGTTTGAGCACCTATGAAGATAAGAAGAGAAGAGCACATACTTTTTAACTTCTCATGCTGTTTTCAATTTTTAGGAGACTCTAGGTTTGTTTTAAATTCTGTTTTTTACATAATTTTTTTCTAACATTTTACATAGCTCCATACTTTAGGTCTCAGTGATGAGAGACTGTGGAAAATCTGAGTAATGCAAAATAAATGCTGAATAGAACATTGGTGAAGTAAGTGCCTAAGATTCTTATAGACTCAAGAGATTGTGAACTATTTTACACATCAATCACAATCACGTTTCATTCTTCAACAGACCTAAAGGGAAAATGCCTTGTATATAATGCTTGTGTGTGTGTCTGTCTGTGCTTCAGTGAGCACACACATACAAAAACACAAAATATGTCTGGCGTAAGCCTTTGCTGGCTGAAAAGCAGGAGCTGCACAGTAATTATTCGCTTGTTACGGATTTGGCCGCCAAAGAAAAACTCACTGCCATTGCACACATACTCAAGAGACTTCAAAATCTAGAGAATTGTACAGTGTGGATTTTGCCACTTACCTCTCCCTTTAATCCTATATTGCAAGCTGTATAAATAAGGCAGGGAGAGAATGCTTATTTAACTGACACTGCATGCTTATTTATAATGGCCCACTTAAGATTCATGCACACCAAATGTAGCTCAAAATATTTACCCTACAAAAACTCATTACATTCATTTAATTAAGGCACACAGTATCCCACAACTTAAAAAAAATATACAGTCTTTACATTAATACTATATCAAATTTTATGTAGATTGCCATGTGGATGGTAGGCTTGTCTAAATTGTTAGGTCTGTTAACTAAATATGCCAGCTTGTCATCAAAATGGGAATTGTGCAAAGGTAAAGCTTTTATTTAGTGCTGCGCTTATTTTTAGTTTCTTCTGGAACCTCAATAGACAAAATTTACCTCTTGCTTTTTTTTGTTTGTTTTTTCATTACATTATTTTCATTACAAGCGGGGGGGGGCACTCGACCTGGTCCTTGTGCCTGACTAGCTATGGTGTATTCTGGGAGATTTCCCTCTTGAATCACTTTGTATACTGTAGGCTCTATGCTTTTCCTTTGGCCCATTCGATTGCTGCCTGAGAGGTGCCTGTTTCAATGCTGGTAGATGGCTTTGTCAGGTGCGGAACACTGGTTTGACACCGTATATACTGTACTGTGTTTTATGGATATGTTGAGAATCTGTATCCTGTATGTTTTGTTGAAAAATACAAAAAGAATATATATATATATATATATATATATATATATATATATATATACATATTATATGCATATACATATATATTACTTCCTGCTATAATGACTCTACGACAAACAACTGTATTAAAAGCATGCACACAGAGAGTTTTTACAGCCACTTTTAGGAGCGTCAGGCATTTTTTTTTTGCAGCCTAAAAACGCCTCTCCATGTTATTCCATGGCCTCATGCACACACAGGACAAGCATGTTCTGAAGACTAGCGTTATAATGCTGACCTGTCTAAATCAATGGTTCCCTATGAGAGCCGTCTTAATTTATTCAACTTTCAGCCCATTGATTTAAATGGAATTCGAAACCAAGTCGGATCATCATGATCCAACTTGTGGCATGCCACTTATGCTCTGAGGGTCTTGAAGGGGAACCCTACAGCATTTGTTTTTTAAAAATGGCGTGGGGTCCCCCCCAGATTCATACCAGGCCCTTTGAGTCTGGTTTGGATCTTGAAAAGGAACCCAATGCCAAAATGAAAAAAAAATGGCATGCCCCCCCCCCCTCCAAGACCACACCAGACCGAAGCCCCCTGCTCCAAAGCACCCCCACCCCCCTGCCTAATCTTCAGGGCATGTGGCCTGATATAGTCCAGCGGGGGGGGGGGGGGTGGGCTTTCTGATTTGCCGGGCTGCATGCATGGATAAGGGTCTATTATTATTATTATTTCAGGTACTCGTATAGCACCATCAATTTACGCAGCGCTTTACATATATATATTATACATTCACATCAGTCCATACCCTTAAGGA
The DNA here is from genome assembly GCF_037356315.1 of Lithobates pipiens. NCBI lineage: Eukaryota > Metazoa > Chordata > Amphibia > Anura > Ranidae > Lithobates > Lithobates pipiens. Next base: position 22,192,779 of record NW_027507696.1, on the reverse strand, counting down.
GCTTACAATTATAGATTTTTTATAAATTTTTTTTGGCGTGATTTTCCAACAAAATACATACCAGACTGAAGGGTCTGGTGTGGTCTTGGGAGGGTGGACCCTTCGTCTTTTTTTTTTTTTTTTCATTTTGGTGTGGGGTCACCTTTCAAGATCCATACCAGACTCAAAGGGCATGGTATGGATCTTGGGGGGACCCCACACCCTTTAAAAAAAAAAAATTGGCATGGGATTCCCCTTCAAGGCCCTCAGAGCACAAGTCACATGTCACAAGTCAAATCATGATGATCCCACTTGGATGCGACTTACATTCAAATAAATGGGCTGAAAGTTGGATCAGTAAAACGGCTCATGTCATGTGACGTGTGCTCTGTAGTAAGAGTGGAAAAACGAAGAGCCAGAGAACATTAACATTAACGCCAGTGCAAAAGGCTACTAAAAGCATGTTTTTACGGCTGTTTTTTTCTGGTGTCGGTAGTGGCTTTGCAGCTCATTTTTTCAGGTGCCTGATCTGGTCGGGAGCACTCAGTAATCCTTTACTCTTTATAAGAAGTCACTAGTTTGGCAACACCATCATTCAGAGAATGCCTTATTTTTTTTCTTCAATGACTAAAAGGTGTTCTCTGATTGGATGAGTTGGAGAGGAGGGACAGATGACGTAACCATCAAAACGTTGGCTAAAAGACAAATGAGGTGGGCTCAAGGATGTAATCAGATCAACCTGTCCAGATTAAATTGGACTTGTCCTGAGCTAGGAGGATGTTTTGTCGTGAAGTTCTGGTGTGGAATTGAGCAAATGGAACTGCTTCAAATTTGGATACCATGAGTTCCACAACTCGCACGGATGACTGATATTGGAATCAAAGCTGTCAAACCTGATTCTTTAATTTAAACTTCTGCTTGGTCAGGAAGACCATGTTTTGATGCACTGCAGAAAAGTGTTGGTCCACATTGTTGATCCCTAGCTGTGCATAACTGGGGTAAGAGTAAGGCCGCGTACACACGCGCGGACTGTTCGCCCAACTTTGTCCGTCAAACAGTTTCGGCAAACAGTCCGCTCAAACTTAGCATGGACGGACATGGCCACACACGACGGACGAACAGTTTGCTGAAACCGTGCGCGATGACGTGAACGGCACGTACGACGGGACGAAAAATACGACGTCCTATACACTGCATTATAGCTTTCGGCGTGAAAATCCTTTCTGAGCATGCGCGCAACTTTGTTTGACGAACAAGCCTACACACGAGCGGACTGTTCGCTGAAACAAGGTTTCAGCGGACAGTTTTTCGGAAATTCCGAAAAACCTTGTCCGTCAAACTGTCCGCTGAAACTGTCCGCTGAAAGCCCACACACGAGCGGACTGTCCGCCCAAACACTGTTCAGCGGACAAAGTTGGGCGAACAGTCCGCCCGTGTGTACGCGGCCTTATTCTTACTCCCCGTTACAACTTTAATGAGTTCGACCAGTGAACAGCCAGAAAGATGGTCTCCCATGAAGAGTAAAGAGGCCTTCTTATACTGTTACTCTGCCCGCCAGCAGGTACATCGAAATGTCCTTCAGATTTTAACAGAGAAGAGTTTACCTGAAAGATCGGCTAGCATCCAGCGCTGCGCTGCAGATAAAGTTGGATGTGACGGCCATCTGGCATACAATCAATGAGCTGTCAACTGTCAACAGGTCCCTGCTTAGGGAAATGATCAGTCAAAGTTTGGAAAATGAAAGCAGAGGTGAGCACGGGTCAACTAGGAGACCCCATTGGAGAAATGTTTGGGTCTATTAGAACCCTGCCCAGACAATATTTAAAATGAAACATGGAATCCTCTACATTTTTCAAATCCCAACGAGAAAGGAAATGTCCTCCACTAAAAGAGAGAGTTGGGAGATAGAAGTGACAGAGTAGTAAAATGTGCAAAAGGCACAGTGTTTACAGCAGCAAACTCAGTAAAGCACACCGAGAAAATTGGGTCTCAAGCTTGTGGGTCACTTGCAACAGTGAGATGTATCAGTATGACCACCCAACTATGTAATGCCAGAAATGTTGCAAAACTAAAATGCTAATGCCCCTTTATAGGCAATGGAGCTAACAACGCCTCCTGATCATACTCATGATCAGCCTAGCTTGAAGTATATCAGAGGGCCAATCACCTTAAGTAGACTACAGTAGCCCCAAGTTTTCATCTCCTGCAGTCAGCAATGTCCCAAAGCAATCTCACAGAAGGGAAGAACCGTTGCAGTACTGGCGGCTGTATGCACTGCCCACTGTATTCGCTTGAATACACTGGACTAGAATGCACTTTGATGCACTGGTCCTATACTGGATGTATTACGTTTTTCCACAGGCTGGAGCGTATTCTATAAAGAGATGCAGGATATGTTTACACTATAGAAATGAACAAAATAAATAAATAAATCAAACTAGCTGACCACTAGGTGGTGATGAAGGGCTCTTACAAACTTTATATTGACTGTCAGATTTATAAAAACATAGAATAAGTACTAACTGCATATATATATATATATATATATGTATATATATATATATATATATATATATATACTTGTAATTGCCATGAATATATATATATATATATATATATATATATATATATATATATACACACACACACACACATGCATACTGTACATACACACATTATTGCTAAACATTGTCATCCCATATAAGGTAACCAGCTATACCACACATAATCAGGGAAAAAAAAGAAGTTGCCGTATTCCCGCACAGGGGTACAGAAGAATATCCTTAAAACTGAGGCAATAAAACAGCAGTTCAGACAAGTAACAAAACAAGTATTATGCTGGCTTCAAACTGTGCCCTTTGTATGTCTGTCCAAGCCTGCCTGAGCCAACCACAGCCATTTCTTTGCACTGGAGATTTATTGGTCTGCAACAGGAATTGTACAGTAAAGAAAAACTATGCACAGCAAATTTTGTCGACAAATGTGTCTGAAATGTTATAACGGTTGGAAGGCGTTGATTGCATCCAACTCTTAGCAACTGAAAGTAGGACCCAAAACTAGCTATGACTTGTAGTCCTTTTCCTGCTTCATAACTCTGCATTTCATACAACTATTGTAAACTGATGCCTATTCCATGCAGCGTGCAACTCTTAAATTGATTTGGGGAGGGTGCATAATAACCCATTATCCGTGCGTATCTATTAGGAATACACACAGTAGGTCAGAGTGAGGCCATATCCAGCACATATAAAAAGATGAACCATTGTTTATACTGCCAGGAGACTGAAAGCTTTTAGGTTGGTCATAAAATCAACTACCCACATCCAGTAATGAAAGTAGTTGCCTTACAAGGAAATGGGTGGAAAAAAGGCTCAGACGGTAAGCATTTAACTATGTCCCACTAAGAACCATTTGATAACAAAAAAGGGCTTGTGTATAATGTAAACTGCAAAGCTAAGTGCCAGGTCTGCTGCATCACATCTTTTTCTGTACAGACAGTGGCAAGCATATTTCAGACATTATCTGTAATAACACAAAGGACATAAAGATTACCATTAAAGTACTAGGATAATCCAGGAAACATTGCCACTGTGCTGAAGATAAAAAGATCAGTACATTTAGTTTTATTCTGAATTTTATATATTGCAGCACGGAGAGAATCAGCGAAATTTTTGCAGTGCTTCATGGAAGGACTGTGGGTGTTCTTAGACATAATTATGCAAACACTCTATGAACTAAGGAGGGCAGTGTTGAGAACCACTGAGAATGCTGGCCCCAGATGTAGCCCCTGTTCACATTGGGCTGATTTGACATGCGATTTGACCTGTCAAATCGCATGTCAAATCGCCGCCTATTGCCAGCAACATCACTGTCCGAATCAGTGCGATGCAAGCTTTGCGGCACTGCACCGATTCCCAAAAGTATTTCCTGCACTACTTTTTGTGACTTTGAGAGTGATTTCAATAGACATCTGTTCAGGAACCCACACAGAGGTCTCAAAATCGGACTGAAATGTGTGTTTAAAATCGCACGACTTCAAACCCGCCTTCAGTGTGAACCCAGGTGAAGGGTCAATTCATATCACAAAGCGGATCTTTTTGATCAGTAATGAAACATCATCCATGGGGCAGGAACATATAAATTATTCAAAGCTATTGTCTTCTTGTAATGCATAGTATGATAACACTTGCCAGTATATGCCATTTTTATGTAACATTTTGCTATATATAGAAATTCATATTTATACAGTATTGTGAAAAAATTTTAGGTAGGTGTGAGGAAATGCTGTAAAGTAGGAATGCTTTCAGAAATATATATTTTATGTGTTCCTTTTTATTCATTTACAAAATACAAAATGAGTGAACAGAAGAAAAAATTTAGTCAAATCAATATTTGGTGTGACTACCCTTTGGCTTCAAACCAGAATCAGTTCTTACAACTTGCACACTTTGTATACTTGCATAAAGTCAGGGATTTTGTAGGATTAGAATCAGGTGTATGATTAATCAATTATACCAAGCAGGTGCTCATGATCATCAATGTCATATGTAGGTTGACACACAGTCATTAAGTGAAACAGAAACAGCTATGAAGAAGGGCTAAAACTGGGTGAGGAACAGCCAAACTTTGCTACTAAGGTGAGGCTGTGGGAAACATGTCATGTCACAGGTCATATACCATGGTAAGACTGAGCACAGCAACAAGACAATACTGCATCAGCAAATTCCCTCCATAAAGATTTCAAAGCAGGCTGGGGTTTCAAGATTAGTTGTTCAAGCTCTTTTAAAGAAACGCAACAAAAGGGGTCAGCCAAGGAAACTTACTGCAGCAAATGAAAGACACATCATACTTACTTCCCTTCAACATTGGAAGAGGTCCAGCAGTGCCATCAGCACAGAAATGGTGAAAACCAGTGGGACCCTGGTACACCCATCTACTGTCCTAAGAAGTCTGCCCAGAAGAGGTATTCATGGAAGAATTGCAGACAAAAAACATAACTGTGATTTGGAAACAAGGCTAAGCGACTTAACTATACATAAAAACATATGCAGAAAAATGGCAGCAGGTTGCTCTGGACTCATGAAAAAAATTTGGAATCTTTGGCTGTAGCAGGAGGCAGCGTGTTTGCCGAAGGGCTGAGGTGCAGTACAATAATGAGTGTCTACAGGCAGCACAGTGGCTAAGTGTTCTAGGGTCAACGGTTCAAATCCCAACCACGGCAGTACATGCCTGGATTTTCCATGTTCTCCCTGTGCCTGCGTGGGTTTCCTCCGGGTACTCTGGTTTCTTCCCACTCCAAAGACATGATGGTAGGTTAAATGGATCCTCTCTAAATTGGCCCTAGTATGTGTATATATGAATGTGAGCTACGGACCTTAGATTTTAAACTCTTTGAGTGCAAGGACTGATGTATATATAATAGAATATATATGTAAAGTGCTGCGTAAACTGACGGCACTACGCAAGTCCCTTTAATAAATAAATAAACAGTGTAGCATGGTGGAGTTTCTTTGCAAGTTTGGGGCTTCATTCCTGCAAATGGATTTGGAATTTGGTCAGGATCAATGTGTCCACAATGCTGAGAAATACAGGCAGATACGGTACTTATCCATCATGCCATACCATCAGGGAGAATTGTGACTGACCCCAATTTTTTTCTATTATATATATATATATTTCTATATTTCACATTTATGAAAAAACATCCAAAGTATCCCAAAGACTTCTATAAGATATACTGGGCTTATGCCTGCCAATAGGCGTTAATATGCCCTATAATATAAGCAAGAGATGTTTTTAGGTTTGAGGACAATCAAAGCCACACTTGTTTGTTTGTTTGCTTGTTTGTTTGTTTGCTTGTTTTTCATATTTAAAATGATCATGCCCTGTCTAGACAATGTCACGAATCTTATCTCAGAAAAAAGAATAGCGGGAGACTGGAATGGAATATTTCTACACAGATGGAAGATATTTCCGTTTGATACTATGAACTTCCTTTGCCTTATTAAGTTAGGTAGAAATGTGATTGGCTATGCTGAATATTTTCAATTGATTCTACAATGTGGAAGCTATCTCATAAAATTTGATTCTGAGTAATACCTCTTTCCATACATAACCATGAAATTATTGTATGTGTCTGGCACTTGAAGAGTCTTTTGATGGTGGATCGAGTTCTAGTAAAAGTACCCATCAATGGCCTTATTAGAAAGCAAGTAAAAACTGATGTGCTTGAAGACTGACAGTTCCAAAAATGATAACAAAAGTAAGAAAAACACATAAAAAGCTCCTATCTAACAGAAGACAATGAAACATACAGTATATTACATTGTTGATTGTCTAAGTTTTGACATCTCATTTAAGGTCAAGATAAGCATCTTGAATATTATTGTACTCAAAGGTAAACTTGTATTAACCTGCCAGAAAAAGAATTATCTTCCCCTTGACCTTCCATGAGTCAATGCCAGACATCTGCAATACTGCTGCTCGCCACTGCCCTGCCACAGGACGTAAGCTATTTGTTCAGTATTAATGCCATGATTTGTAGCTTGGCTAAGAGGCATGCTAAATGGATCTTTCAAATTCCTCTAAAGACACTAGAAAAAGGGAGGATAATTTCCTACCCAGCCAGATAATAAATCACAGAGAAGTCAATGAGCACTGGGTCAATGTTTGCATACTAAAGCTTGTTGTTCAGTTGTAGCTACCCCAGTCTCACCTTTCTCTGTTAGAACCTGACAAAGACTCCGCCACTTGGTGCCAGCAGCTGGAAGAACACCCGAACAGCGGATGCATCTAATTAGATGCAGCCTCTGTGTGGCCGACAATTTTCTGTCTAACTCCTTGGTTTTTTCAGTTGAAGGATGTTGGGTGGGAGAGTACTCACACGGCCACCCACGAAGCTAATTTCAGCCAGTTCCTGATGAAATCTGTTCTAAGTACTGTTACACTTTTATATATATATATATATATATATATATATATAGACACTGCCACTCCTGGCCTCCTACTTAAAAATGCTAGTTGCTTGGCTGCCTTTGGCCTCAATACTTCAAGGCTCTGACATGGAAAAAAACACATATGTTCTGCTTGTTTGCTGAGTGCCTGATAGCTCTGAAAATCAGGCTACCCTGAGATGCAACCAGCTTCCCGGTTAGCAACTATGTCCTTCCCATATCACTTTTAGTCTTCGTTATTAGTGAAGCAAGCCATCACAATGATGGGTCAAAAGGAAGAGGCACAGAAAGTAATAGCAGACACCACTTTCTGTTTCTGGGTTCCTTGGTGCTTTAGAGAAACAAACGGAGCATTCTGGCACTCAAGATGACCTAGACTGCAATGTAAGTGACATTTCACTATACTTCTGTTGTCACAGGATCATCTTGTGTCCTAGCTCAAAAAACAAACAAACTCATGTTTACACTGGTTTAAGTGCAAACTTTCTAATATCTGGGCCACATGAGAACCACTAAGCGCTATGGACTTTGGTGGTGGATACTACCACTGGGTAGTCCTTGTTGCCAAGTCAGGTCTCGTATATATATGTTCACATAACACTTTTCTTTTCAGAGCAGTAATTCTCAGCACAGGGATTTCAGGGCTAAAAACAAGTTAAAAGAGCAAACTTATCCAAACCCCCGACCCACTTCTGTGAAGCATTCATACATGGGTTGAAGAAAAGAAAATTGCTCGATTCCCCCATCAACGCAGTTAGATTTCCATGACTAAGCTCCAGGGGCAGAGTTAAATGTGATGTGGGCGTGGCCTGGTCAGAGTCCAGGCTGAAGTTGCCACTTCATTCATTGTAGCAGGACACCATAGATTTCTAGATTGTACGCTCTAACGAGCAGGGCCCTCTGATCCCTCCTGTATTGATTTGTATTGTAAGTGTACTGTCTTCCCTCATATTGTAAAGCGCTGCGCAAACTGTTGGCGCTATATAAATCCTGAATAATAATAATAATAATAATGTGCCACTTCCAAGGGTAACCCTTTTCTTCCTTGAACACCGTCAGTGTTGATAGGAGAGTCCTTCCCACAGTGTTATTGCGCTCTGGCGGCGGGGAGCCTTTCCCTCCAGCAGAATACAATTATCACTGTCGGCAGTAATCAGGTAAATATAAAAAAATAGTCTGGTTGTACTGAAGTCGATCAATGGATCAACTTCACTATAAGCACCAATGGATCAAAATTTGGCTGTTCCTGCTGAACTGGCCCAATTTTGTTCCGTCTATGGATGGCCTAAATCTTAATCTTGATTTTAGTCAAACCTTTAAAATGAACAAAGCCCCTAAAATAAGGAATTACAGCCTTTGTTACCCTAACATTTCATATTCCTGATATATGCCTGCTGTACCATTGTACTTGTATGAAAGTCCCTCTGCTTTCCTATTAAAAAACTGACCACATTAAGCAGGAAAGCACACCATGGTCAGTTCTCTAACTATGCTGGGAACTCAGCCTGCTCTACTCCAATGATAAGACTTGTCCTGACACCCCCCCCCCCCCGATGCACAGCCATTCACTTGCACGCTCAGTGTACTGCTGCCTCTCCTCCCCCAGCTCTTCTGAAGCTGAGAACAGAGGGAATGTGATCACTCATAAAAAAGGGGAAAAGGGTATTTATCATTTTTAATATATATCTATACAAAATGTTTTGCCTTTTATTTCTATTTTTAACTGAATGGGTTGTTTTACAAGGTGATCATTTACAATTCCTTTAACACTTAAACCCTAATAATGAACATCTCTAATTCTGTCCTTTTTAGTCTGTTAAATATCTAATTGAAAGCATTTTGCTTCTGTTTAATACCGTATATACTCGAGTATAAGCCGAGATTTTCAGCCTCTTTTTTGAGGCTGAAAGTGCCCCCTCGGCTTATACTCGAGTCACCGCTGTCTGACTGCTCGATCAGCGTATCGAGCAGACAGACGGCGGACATTAAAATTCAAAAGCCGCGCCTCCTTCTCCGCCTCCGCCTGTGATAGGCGGAACACTGAATTTCCCAGCAGTCAGTGTTCCGCCTATCACGGACATCCGTTCATTCTCATACTACGGACGAGTATGAGAGGATGTCCGTGATAGGCGGAACACAGGCTGCTGGGAAATTGAGTGTTCCGCCTATCACAGGCGGAGGACGGAGGCGCGGCTTTTGAATTGTAGAATGGCCGCCGAGAAGAGCGGCGATCCATCGGCACGACACGGGACGGAGGAGGCACGGGACAGAGGAGGCACGGGACAGAGGAGGCACGGGACAGAGGAGGCTCGGGACAGAGGAGGCTCGGGACGACGGCGGCTCGGGACGGAGGCTTGGGACACAGGTAGGCTGGACACACACACAAGGCTGCACGGACACACACACACACACACACACACACACACACACACACACACACACACACACAGGGATGGATGGATGGATGGATACACACACACACACACACACACACACACACAGGGATGGATGGATGGATGGATACACACACACACACACACACACACACACAGGGATGGATGGATGGATGGATGAATACACACACACACACAGGGATGGATGGATGGATGGATACACACACAGGGATGGATGGACGGACACACACACAGGGATGGATGGATGGATGGATGGACGGACACACACACAGGGATGGACGGACACACAGGGATGGACAGCCATGTCTCACCCTCGGCTTATACACGAGTCAATAAGTTTTCCAGTTTTTTGGGGGTAAATTGGGGGCCTCGGCTTATATTCGGGTCGGCCTATACTCGAGTATATACGGTAAGTGAAAATATTTATCTTACCTATCTTATAACTTGCTTTTGTCCTGTCATGTTTGCATAGTCCAGTGCAGTATGATCAGTGAGCGCTGTCTATCTAGGATTGGAAGTGTCAAATGGTCAACCCTCACTTAGCGCTATTCTGCCCAATGCCAGTGGTCACTTCCTTTAAGTATTTGGGAATTGTGAGCTCCCACTGATTATGGACTATTGTCGCCTGAATATCTTGCCACTGCTCATGAGATTCAGTGATAAGGTGAAACTGTGGACCAATCTTTGCCTTTCGATGGCGGTAAAAAGGCCAACTTGGCAAAAGCCCCATACACACCATCAGATGTTTTGCTGATTTTTGTCTTCAGATTTACCAAAACCATGTAGTGCACGGGCCTGCCTAATTGCATACAAATTGAAACGCCTAAGGGTTGACCTTATATGATACGGTTTTGGTAAATCTGAAGACAAAAATCAGCAGAAAATCTGATAGCGTGTATGGGGCTTAAAATGATTCTGATGCCCCAACTACTATATTTTCTCCACACCTCCCCTGTGGTTATCCTGTTAAAATGTATTAGATTACCTAGGATTGGAAGGGCGTTAGTGACAAAATCAATAGGCAAATATAAAAGAAAAAAGCTTTTACATTTTTTTTTTTTTTTTTAAACACATCTTTGGGGTGTTTGGCAATTATACCTTGCAGCACTGGGATCTCTGGTTCGAATCTGGGGAAGGACACTATCTGCATGGGGAGTTTGCATGTTCTCCCCATATTTGAATAGATGTACTCCGGTTTCCTCCCACACTCCAAAGGCATACTAGCAGGTTAATTGGCTCCTGTCTAAATAGGTCCTAGTATGTGTATGTGTAGACAAATTGTCGATACACATTTTTAACAACACATTCTGCATGCCGGTCCAAACCTTGGCAATTGAGGAGGGTTAGGGAAAAACCTAGTGACCTACATAGTAAAAAAAAAGTTAACAAACTTCTATGCAAAAAGGTTTTCAAGTGTATCAGACATAGGGGTGGATTTACTAAAGGAAAATAGACAAATGTGCATTTTGAAAGGTGCAGTTTCACTCTGCAAGAGCAGTTCCTTCAAAGATTAATAAATGAGTAGAAGCTCTACTGACTTCCATCATTGAATCATGTGGAAGAAAAAATGCTGTTTTTTTAATTTTCCTTGCTGGTGATTGGGTATTCTTTGCAAAGCTAAGCCTTACCTTATTTACTAAGCTCTGACGCAGCTGTACTTGCAGGGTGCATATGCACTGTGCAAAGTGCACAGTCTTTTTACTTTTAGTAAAGCAACCCCATAGTGCCATGTGAGGTGGCCCATAGAATCGTTAAAAGTCAGATAGGACTGAAGATTTATACATACACAAGCTGTAAGGCTACTTTCCCACTACTTTTTCAGGCGTTAAAGGGCTAAAAATAGCACCTGGCAAGCGCTTGAAAAACGCCACCCCTGCCTTTCAGTGAGTGGAGCAGTGCGCTTGCAGGACGGGGAAAAAAAATCCTGCAAGCAGCATCTTTGGGGCGATGCAGAAGCGGAGAATACGCTGCTCCTAAAACACCCCTGCCATTGAAATCAATGGCCAGCGCTGCCGAAGCAGGGGTTAAACCCATTTTCGCCCGCTAGCGGGGGTTAAAAGCACCCTGCTATCGGATGAAAGGCGGCGCTAAAACGATGGGTAAATGCCGCTAAAAATACCGGCACTTTACCACCAACACCTAACCCCCCCTCCCCCTGCCCCAGTGTGAAAGTGCTCTAAATCATTTTACAAAGTGTTCAGAGGATCAAAAGAAGGATATGTTAATGAAGCTGGATTTAAAGAGTATCACGCTATTAACTAATTCGGATTCACAAATATATTATTCACAGACAATGACAACTGTCCATATTTTGGTAAATCAAAAATCCCTGCTTTGCTAAAAAATTATGAATTGACTTAATTTGTCAGATTTATGGACTGAGTTTGTTATCTATATGTCAGCTGAACTGTATTTCAGGATGTAATTTTAAATCAACTGTTGAAATCCATTAAATATTGTTTCATGCTCTTCCTATGCAATACAGCTCAGCTTTCAGCCTGTAAAATGTCCAGATAAGATGTGTCAGTCTGCTGAATACTGAACACTTGCCAGATATTAGGGGTGATATAAGTCCAAGCAGGCTGCCTCCTGTTTTAATATTTATGAATCTCTACATTAAACATAAATGCACATGCTATGTTTTTTTGGGGGTTTTTTTGTGTGCATGGACACTGGTTAACATGGAGGGGAGTTTAATAGCAGAGAAAAAAAAGCTCTGACAACTGTAAAAGCGTTGTTTTTGAGCTCAAGCGTGCAGGCGGCTTTAGTGAGGCACTGTGGCTATCACATATATGTGCAAAAGTTTGCAACTAAAACCCCCATGCAAACATTGTAGAAACTTCCTGCATTTTGTATTGTTTCATATTGTTCTGACAATTGAGCAGTTGCTATTTTTGTTTGCATAAAGCACAACTTTAGGCTGCTGGAAAATGTACTCATGCAGTGAGGTACCCCCCTCCCTGCATTGGTTAAATGCAGGGGGTAGGAACAAGGAGAAATACTCAAATTACTGCTCCCTCCTGCAGGCTTCCTCCTCCTGTACAAAAGGATCTCCAAACCTGCTTCACTTTGCCGCCTAGCGGGTTTCAACTCTCTGAGGTCATCGTTTACAATGCAGGATCAACACTCCTGCATTGTACGTGAGGACAGCAAGGGCCCACCCATATTCCAAAGAGAAGAACAGAAGAGTGGGGGGGGGGGGGGTGAGGAGTAAGGTATCTGTGCTTATTTCTTTCCCCTGTAACACAACCCTGCTCCCAAATCTTTTTTCCCTTTTCTGAGTGCATTTGTTCCCCTATACCTTGGTGACATGGGAAGTTTAGCTGTCAGCCAGAGCAGATTGAGGATCACCTAAAGTAGGAGTCACCATAATTTGTTACCCACAGGAAATAAAACCTGCCCTTTTTACTGAAAACGGAAACAAGGACAGTTTTTGTAATTGCAAAAGTTTAGGATGCCCATGATCCACATAGTACAGGGGTTTAGCTGGGAAATTAGCAGGAAAGAAAATGGCATATGGCTCCCCAATAAACCAATCCTATATTCCAGGTCTCATTTTATAACCTGGAGTGGAAAGTATGACGGCTAAGGTTCATTGTACACTGGCTTAAAAAAAAAAATGCTGCATATTATGCAAAGTCTCTCGTATTTATGTCATCATGTATGTTTGTACCCTGGTATTTGTCTGAATAAAACGTTATATGACTAAAAAAACTTTTCTGCTAGAGGATTTTTGCATTTTGCCTGTAGAAGCAGCTCAATGTTATCCTATGTGTCACTGACCTTAAAAAAAAAATCTGTTCCCTTGGCAGAAAAGAACGTTTCAATAGGGCATTTTTTGTACGTTTTGAGGAGTTTAGGAGAGTTTTGAATTTTTCTGCCAGTGAGCTCCAATCAGAAAAGCAAACCAGGTTTTGTTTTTCCTGCCTCTAAACGTTGAGCTCAAAATATGGCTGTAATCATCTTAATGTGATTGGAGACATAGGGTAACATTAAGCTGCTTCTACAGGCAAAACACAAAACTCCTGTAGAAGCAGCATTTTTTAAGCCAGCATGCATGGAGTCTTAAGTAGAATACACACTATAAGAAAACAGGCAAACGATCGTCTGATTTTCCTCATCATTTCACAGCAAAATGAATGAAAAATTCTCGCACGACAAAGGCTTTTTTGTTGTTGTTTATTGTTTCTGATCATGCGCAGTCAATTTTTCTTGTACGAAAATCATAAGAAAATGGTACACATTAAACGAAAATTGTTCGTCTGTTCCCGTACAAGAAAAAATTTGGCTTTTGTCCCTTTGGGAATTTTCAGACGAAAAGTCAGAATTGGCTGTCGAAAGTTGTGTACACACTATACAAAAATTTTACAAAAGTTCTTTAGATGAAAATTCTCCCCCAATTTTCTTATAGTGTGTACCTTAAGAGGCCTTCTGGTTTGCAGTTTGACGCTATATGAGTGATTTTGTCTACCAAAAGGGCTGGTGTTTTTTTAAGCTCAGTGTACATGGACCCTAAAACAACAGTTAGTTATTGGGGGCAACACATCAAAACCAGCCATATACTATGATTTGGTGATGTGATAGATTTGAACTTCCTTTACAACACTACAGTATAATTATTAATGGCCAACTCAAAAATCAGCATTTTAGGAAACTGTAGCACGCATGTTCACAAAAACAGGGTTTATCATTATTGTTTGAGCCAGGACTTGACCTTGCAGACCTGACCACAGCCAGCTCTTCAGCTGGCCATAGACTGATTCTTCCTTCCACACAAACAAGGTAGATGGAGGAATATCCCCCTTTGGGACATTGTATCCTGTCGGAATACACTGATCATTGCCTGCAGCTGATGACTGACAAGAGTTTCAAGTATGTCCCTTCTCTGCTGAACCGGACACATTTTCCATCATATCCAAAGGAAGATCTATCTGGCTATGAGTCCTTGAGCTCTTTGAAATTCACAAAATATTCTAATGTCAGCACTGCCTGAGACATTCAGGTAGTTTTTAGATAACAAACACTAGAAGGGTGAAAATAAAGGAACAATGCCTAAAAAAGGAAACAAATGCAGCCACCAAATCTAAGAATTGGTCAGCTGCAATTTGATAGATTATTGTTTTGGGGGTTAATGCTAATTTAGGAAGTATTCCATACAAATGTTTATGGCACTTTTGGAAACACTGTGGAAATTTCCTAGCCTGGAGAGCTACAGGGGGGTGCCAAAAGCAGCTGAAAGATATACGTGTAATTGTAATAGGATAAACAAAGTTTCCATACAGCTGGGGTTCACAGGGCACAGTATCGAATCAGAGGGGTGGCTTCATGAATGGGCTTTAATAGTTAAAATGGTTAAACAGAACATGAATGTAGCAATGACATTCTCACCAGATTACTAGCAGGGAGCGAGGCTTACATGAATGCCAGTTTTTAATTTAAACATCACTTTTATAAAAGATCTAGATCAATTGAAAAAAAAAAAAAAGTGGTATAAAAATAAATTGTTTAGGATTCCATAAAACCTATGATCAGTAACTCCTAGCTGTGTCCCACTACAGAATCCATATATTGCACACATAAAGCATTTCTTTAATCTCAGCAGGGATCAGTCAGGGACTGCACACGTGACACATGAAAGGAGCACTCTCTTTCTCCATGGTGTGGATTTGATGTGGATATTTACATTTCTCTGTTCTTTGTCATACTCTGTTTAAATGCCATGGATATGTTTCTTTAAAACGAGACAGCATTCAAAAAGCCAAGAGTATTCTACAGCTTAGCATTTTAACTTGCACATATGTATATTTAATTTGTTGTGGTATAATATGACCTTTTGGATTCCACAGGGAGAGTCGCAGACAATAGCTGCCATCGTGATGTATTTAACAAACATTTGGACTTTCTTAATGAATTAAACTACTGTTACCCACAGCATCCAATTGGAGTATTCTCAGTGCTCTGCAGTCACTAAATTGAAAATGACATTTTCGGCTGCAGTACACTGCATATTGCACAGCACCCTCTTTTTACAACACGCTGTTTCCATGAAACATTGCTGGTATGAGTGCAAATCATAACTAGACAAACTTACTTTTAGCTCAAGTGTGTGCTGAGTAAGTATACAAAATGTAAAGTTATGTTTCTTTACACACCACTGGTTTGCAATGTTATACACCAACTTCCCATGCTGCAATTATTGGACCGTCCTCCCTCTGAATACCATGAAACGAGTTCTGAAAGGGCAATATCTACTAGACCACAATTGAACTTGTAGGACTCTTACAACAGTACCAGTTTGAAGCTCCTTCTGAAGAACACAAAAGATAGACATGAAAGGTGATGGCCCATTGAATTTCAACTGCTCTGTACTGAAGTAGTTAATATTAAAGTGATTATAAACCTTTGTTGTTTTTTTTTTTAAATAAACATACATATCATTCTTACCTCCACTGTGCAGTTAGTTTTGCGCAGTGTGGCCCCGAACCTCATCTTCTGGGGTCCCCTGGCGGCATAGCATGCATTAAGGTGAAAAAACATGAGGGGGTTACAACCCCTTTAAATACCCTCCAACACAGTTACTAGAAGAGCTTGAATGGTAAACATGGTCTTTCTTAGCAGCCAGTCAGTCTCTGGGTAGGGAAGGAACTCTCTATATATCACATTATTATTTTTATACAGGATTTATATAGCGCCAACAGTTTACACAGCGCTTTACAATATAAAGGGGGGACAGTACAATTACAAAACAGTTCAATACAGAAGGATTGGAGGGCTTACAATCTAAAGAGAACATAATGTACTTGAGAGATCAGCCCCGGCTGAAGATAACTTTTCTAGTGTAAAAACTCTTTATCTCATGCAGTAAAGAATGATTTATAATAACTTATACTTTCTAGTGTTGTATGATGTTCAAGCTATTGTCTAGGCAATAACTCAAATAAGTGCTTATTATCCTACATGACCAATTCATTACAAGTGGTGCTTGAATCTGTTGCAGTGGCTGAAAGTACTGAACCGTGTAAGGCTGAGATAACTTAGGGGAGAATGATTATATTATGGACCTGTTCAAGAAAAGTATACTAAACTAGCATTGTTTTTTACACTATGCAACAGCTGTTGGCTACTGGCATGTAAAGTGCAAATATTTAGTAGCAACAGTCCCTGACCTCTAGGCTTGTGGCATTCTAGTAATAAACAATCATGCTGTTTGCTCCCACTGGGTAAATGACTTTACATTACAATTGCCACTGCTAAGAAAGGTTAGATAACAGAGCTCTCAGGAATGCACACAATACTTTGATATATTGATACTTGGACAATGCACACATGTGGTAAGAGATGAGACATCTGGAAAACTCTACATGAGAGGGCTGTATAGGGAAGACTCCCAGGGGTACAAAGACCTCAGGCTAAAATTTGTGTTTGGTTGTTAAAAATGTATGGGGATGTGTAATTTGAACCAACACAGCCAATCAGATGCCCCTTTTCTGTCAAGACCTGTCTTTTTCATTACAGTTTTGCCATGTACTTTCTGGGCCATTTTTATTACTGCAGATGAAAAAGCCCCTTAAAGTGTTACTAAACCCACAACAGTAAAATCAGTCTGTATATGTAGTAAAGTATGCTTGTTATACTCACTGTGGAACCTAATGGGTTAATCTTCCCCATTGTGTAAAAAGACTGTTTAATCCTGTCTTCTCTGATTGTCCCTTTCTTTTACTGTCCCCAATCCATTTGTTGATAGCACAGAGCCCTAGGAGGCTCATACTCAGATTGTTGTGTATTGCTAGAGAGGTTTTTTTTTGGGGGGGGGTGCATGTGATCAGCACAAGGCCAATCGGCACTGTCCAGACAGAGGGTCAGAGGTCATGCAGCCTCAGAAGTCAGTGAGAGGAGAATGAAAACTCCTCCTACAAGCTTTAACCAGTGCTCGGCCGGACACTGATAGATGTCACAAGACTGCTATTTACTGCTGATAAGAAAAGGTATTTAGCCGTTTATATTTACTAAAATAATTGCATTTCCCAGTTCTGTGTACTGTGAGAGACCAGATATAGCGAGTGCAGGGTCCTGGGTTTAGTAACACTTTAAGAGAACCCTCAACAGCATTGCTAGACTTAATATTTTATTAGACCTTAGTAATGTCACAGGAAACCTGAGCGAGCCACCTCCCTAGGGCCCCGTGTGCCCCTAAAACTGCTCTACAACTAGCACCCCAGAAGGTAGTTAGGAAGGCAGAGCCTGTGCTTCCTGTTTGTGTAGCCCAGCCAGATCTGGGAGCATGGGTCAGGAGAATATTCAATTAGACTAAAAAAAAGCATTTATATACTAAATGTGTTCTTTATTTGTACTATGACAGGACCCTTACCGGGCCATCCATTAACTAGCTTTTTAAAACTATTCTTAACTCCAAAGCCAGCTCTTCAACCTAGTGAAAATTCTTTGTGAATGAAATGACTTTAAGATAATAATCTTAATCATAAATGCTGAACTCCTAATCACAAATTGCAATGTGTATGTTAAAACCCAACAGTGTAAATGGGTCCAAAAAGATCATTACATTTATTCTGAAAACTAATGTTAGTACTTAAATGCAGGGTGGATTTTATTTAAATCAAGTCGATTTAAATCGTTAGTAAAAAGGCTTGATTGAAATCATAATTTCTAAAGAGCAACTGTCATCTCTGTACCAAAGCGGCTCCTCTTCTGACCCGCTGTTGACTCACCGACAGTCCCATTCACTTTAATGGGATGGCTGGTGAAGCGGCAGGGACACAACAAGGTGAGGGATGTGGTGGCAGCAGGTGAGTTGATGCCCGCTAACAGGCGCTGCCATGATGGAAGTGAAATAGGTGCTCTTTAAATGTAAGGACTTATTCTTGCTGGCAGTTAGATTCTTTAATATTTGCAAACAAAATGAAGGTTTCCTATTTAGAATAATAAGCTTTCAGGTTAGTAAAACAGCGATATCAGAACCGATTCAATTCTACAGTTTGTGGTGTACATAGATTTGCAAAACAATGGGATAAGTAATATTCCTGAACCTTGCTTTATCTCATGGTAACTGTGAAATTGTGTGAATGCATCAATGCAGTGCATGTTATTTCAGCTTGCAGAGCTTGGATTCATTGAATAAGTTTACAAAAAAGGTAAATATTGCAGAATATACAGCCTCAAGCCTCAAGCTACATAACTAACCTCCATTTCATGCTGAATAAACTAAATTATTAATGTTTCTTAAATATAAAACTATCTTTAGATAGCTTTTCTCCAAAAGCATTTTATTAAAATAAATTTGATAAAAATCAAAAAAATCCGATTGTTTTGATCTTTTTTTTAAAATAATTGATTTTTATCCACGCTGTTTAAATGTGTATTTATGTAGCTTCCTGTAGAACTCAAACAGGGAGAGGGGCTGTAGCATTCTAAGCCCTATACTAACTAGCCTGTAATGGAAAGCTGTGTATACTTACCTAATCCAAGGGCACTCTGGTCCAGTCATGTAATCATCTCCCAGCGTCGGCTTCCCATATAGAGGAGAGACATCGGACAACAGATGCCTCATAGTAAGCCTATGGGTGACGTCACTGCCCAGGCTTCTCAGCCATTGTCGCTGCTCTCTCTCCTGAAGCTGGCTGCTTGGAGATCACGTGACTGGTTTAGAGCACCCTTAAATTAGGTAAGTATACACATCTTAACTTTACAGGCTAGTTAGTATAGGGCTTACAACAGGGGTGGGAGCAGGTTTAAGATTGGATAGGTTTAGACCAGACTTCTACTTGAATAATTAAGCACAGAATGACTGCAAGAGCCTACAAACAAATAACATATCTGCATTACAGCTCTTTGCAAAATTTACTTGTTTACTCTCTCTTCAAAAAGGAAAAAGTAAGATCCTCAAGCAGGGTGAAAAATGCCAACTCGCAGAAGTACAAAATCTCTTTCCAGAGTATAAACAAAATACTCCTGGAAAACAGTCTTGACTAATTACTTTCCTACCCAGCCATGTACAGATCCAGACCACCACACAGGGTCTGGTTTGTGGTTGGCGCATTAGACAGGTCTGTTAAAGTGACAGACCAAAATAACAGGAACGCAACAAATATGTTAGTCACCGACATCAAAATCACTTAAAATTAGGATTTTATACCAATTATGCCATTTAGCTAGAACATTCAGATTTTTCTGACACTTTTAATTCTTCTTATACAGAATTAACTATATTTTCTGTGTATCATATCAAAGAAAGGAAAACATGACACTAGTATGAAAAAAGAGGCAAGGAAAAAGAGAAAAAAACAGGCACTTCTACTGTCTGATTAAAGTGGAGTTGCCCCCCAAAAAATAAAACTACTTAAAATTCTTAAAAAAAATCCCCAAAAAATAATTGGCAAAAAAAAAAATTTTTACTCACCTCTAAATACCGGTTGCTAGGGGGTCCCTCGTAGTCTGCCTTCTTCATTGCCCGGGCTGGTGACATCACTTCCCCTCGCGCCGCACATTCACCTGGGACCTGTCACGTGTCCCAGGTGACTGTACGGCGTATCACGGCGCCCTGCGCCGCTCGCGCATGCGCAGTGGGTGCCCGGCTGTGAAGCCACAGCCGGGTGCCCACAGTATGCATGACGGCGCCGCGAGCGGAGCGGGGAGCGAGGGGGGGGCTTCGTTCCCCCGCATCGCTGGAACCCGGGACAGGTAAGTGTCCGATTATTAAAAGCCAGCAGCTGCAGTATTTGTAGCTGCTGACTTTTAATTTTTTTTTTTTAGGGGGTACCCCACTTTAAGGCAAGCCATACACGATGTAAATTTCTTTCCTGCAACCACGGAATGCAGGAAAAAAATTGCACGATTCCCCCATCAACACAGACAGTGCTGACAGGTGAATCAGCAACTGTCTTCTCAAATTCCCCCTACCCCCTTATTTTATATTGTAAAGGAAAACAATACTCTTTTTACAGTGTTTAGATTTGACTGGGATCAGATTATTGTAAGTAATCATATTAATATTAGTGTACATAAAGCGTTCACTAACGGTTAGGAAAACAGGTTGGTGTAATTGTGTGCATCATTAAAGCGGAGGTCCACCCTAAAATGGACCTCCGCTCATCGGAATCCCCCCCCCTCCGGCGCCACAATCGGCACCTTTCAGGGGGGAGGGGGGTGCAGTTACCTGGATAATCCAGGTAACTGCACCCACTTCCGGGCTAGCTCTCTGCGGAACGGGGCGTACGTTACGCCCCATTCCGCAAGCGCCCGCCCCCTTCAGCAAGTGCCCCGCTGCCTGCTGGGAAACACACAGCTCCCAGAGGCAGCGGGGACCGTCCGGATTGCGCCGCGCGGCTCGCGCATGCGCAGTAGGGAACCGGGAAATGAAGCCGAAAGGCTCCATTTCCTGATTCCCATACCCAAGATGGCGGCGGGACCCGGCAGCCGAGCGAGCGATCGGCTTCGGGTGCCGACATCGCGGGCGCGCTGGACAGGTAAGTGTCACTATTTAAAAGTCAGCAGCTGCAGTATTTGTAGCTGCTGGCTTTTAAAAAAAAAAAAAAAAACGCGGAGTCCCGGTGGACTCCCGCTTTAATACCTAGTCACACGCAAGAGCATTTGCAAAAACAAGATTTGCCTTCAACAAATATGGACGATCAAGGGTCTCTGTGTCTTGACATTATAACCACCCCTCGGTAAGCCCCAAAACCTCCAAACCATACCCCACCACATCAGACCTCCGATAAATTCTATTCTGTGCCACTTATCAAGGCTGCCCCCAATGGGTTCACTCATGCACACTGCATTCTTCGTTCAAACCTATGCCAGTCTGTACTCTGCTGGAGCACGACTCTCACGGTACAAACATTTCATTTGTAAAACAAGTGTACTACGCTAAAAGTACATTTACACTTTACAGGTAAATGAAAGATATTTTAGTAGACACTTAGGGGCTGATTTACTAAAACTGAAGACTGCACAATCTGGAGCAGCTGTATAGAAAACAATCAGCTGCCAGGATTTAGCCCTCATTCACACTGAATACGGCTTTGAAATTGTGCAAGTTCATCTGAACTCGCATGATTTCAAAGCCGCATTTCAGTCCGATTTGGGAGTGACTTAAAAGACATCTGTGCAGGTCCTTACACAGATTTCTATTGAAATCACCTCCAAAAGTCGCTAAAAGTAGTGCAGGAACTACTTTTGGAATTCAGTGTGGCGTTGCACCGTTCGGGACGCTCCTATTGCTGACAATAGGCTCCAATTTCTTTGACCTGTCAAATTGCATGTCAAATCGTGCAGATGTAAACTCATTGTCAAAGCTTAATTAGACAAGCTGGTGTAAGAAACTGATTGGCTAACATGCACAGCTGCACCAGATTTTGCACTCTCTAGTCTTAGTAAATCAACCTCATAGTGATTGTAACATTCCCAAGAAATAATTCCTGCTGTGACTTTTTACTTGTTTTCTGTTCCATATTTTCAAAGTCTATTTTTATACTGAATAAAGAAACTCTGTCATAATCTCAATTTTTTTTCCTTTCAGTCTGTTAATTTAACTTCATTTTCATGTCTATAAAGGTTAATAACTTGAACATGGTGCATACGATCTCCGTTTACTAGATTCTAATTTTCATATTTGAGTGTTTACATTTTACAGTGTGCATGTAGGAAAAGCATTCCATGGTAAGTAGTGCGTGTAGAAACATATTTGGGGTTAGATGTTTGGTTTCAAAACTTTGTGGTTATGGAGTGTTAAAAAGTTGGCCAGCATTCATCTGCATCCGAGTTAATGAAGCGGAGGCCTCATAGGTCTCGGTGTGGTTGGAATCCAATTGTTTTGGAAGCTGGGTTGCTTTCTGCTATGCCAGTAAATGTAAAGTGTTCACAGGCTAACTTTCACTGCTAGGGTTCTGAACATCATGTTACTTTTATGACCAAGCAAGAGACAAGTACAAAGAGATGTTACTGAGGAGTACTAATGACATGGTGCAAGCCATAATTCATTTGTACCATTCTTTCTCCCTAGGCTGCTGAAAATGTAATTTACCCACAATTTGAGCATTATGGATTGTCCATAAGAGGAACATGACACCCTCATTTGACAACGGCTGTACAGAATGAAGAATTTTGGTTGTAACGTTTCACAACTGGAGGCTTCAAGCAGCAGAAGTGACTGAACTTGCCAACAAATATCAAAATATAGAAATACCAGTCTTGAAAGGAGTTGGCAATTAATATGAATGACATGAGGGTTCTCATCAGTTCCTCATCAGACACATAAGAAAACAAACAAAACTAAAACAAATACTCAAAGCCATTAAGGCACTCTACAAGCAACCCTTTTCATTACTGTAAAACAACGGAAACAGAAGCATACTGCAAAAGAAGAGAATGAAAAACAAAAAAGCGTAGAGCTTAGCAGAAAAAAGAAAAACTTGTTTGACTTACCAGCTGGAGTTGGCACAAGCCTGCCTTGACTATCCACTTGACCCAAAGGTTCATTTGAATAAGACAAATCCATTTCACCTGAAATAAACATAGCATGCCAATTAATTGAAGGGCAAGTTTTTTTTTATTAGGGTTCATCCTTTCCTAGGCACACTTATATCCATCAATGCTTTTAAAAACAAACACTAAAAAATAACACATTTTTGACTATATTGAATAATCATTACAGTTTCACCAGATCAAAGACAAATCTAATTACACAACCATCCAACTTAATATGGGTTAGTGAAACGGTTCATAGAGGAATGATGCATCAGAAATTTTGTGATGATATGGTGAGCACAGAAATATTGTTGATATAGAGTAGTGCAACTAAATGAAAGGAAAAGTTTGGGGTGACCAAAAAACAAATACTCACCCCCATGGTGCAGAATCGGTCTGCCTTTGGCTTTAAATCCAGACATACATGGTTCGAAATTTGGCCGGTTCAGCAGGGACCAGCCTAATTTCAATCCATGTATAGGCAAGTCAGTATGT
Source organism: Lithobates pipiens (assembly GCF_037356315.1). Classification (NCBI taxonomy): domain Eukaryota; kingdom Metazoa; phylum Chordata; class Amphibia; order Anura; family Ranidae; genus Lithobates; species Lithobates pipiens. Next base: position 22,169,459 of record NW_027507696.1, on the reverse strand, counting down.
ACAGAAGTTGATCTACCAATTGACTTCTGTACTACCAGCCCAAAATTTCCACATGATCATTGCAACTGGCTATAGCTGTATGAAAAAACCTTGTGAGCAGCTATGCAAACAAACCAATAAACAAAAAACAAAAACCAAGAAACAACTGCCAGCACTCCCCACACTTCCTAAATATGTGATACTACAGAAAAATAAATAACAAATGAGTGCAGCGCTAAGTGAACTATCAATAATATGCTAGTGTATATGTGACCTCCCTAAATATATAAAGTGCTCAATGCAATATCCCCCTCCTCAGTAAAGTGCAAGTGCTCTCACCTTCACATGAACTCCCAATCATATAATATGATCTGCAAATTGATGAATACATACATTTATGTACAATGTAATCAATGAACAATATGCTTATGAATCCAACGATAAATAGTGAATGATCCTATCTTTAGTGATTATAGACAATATTATAGTCCAAAAAAACGTTCCCTGTGACACTGCGCTATCCAAAAAACAGAAAAAAGCTGCTAACACAATCACAAGGATAAAACAGTGAATAATTAACAAATATCAAATCATAGTGTAGCGCTTAACAAAATTATGAATGACCTAGTTAGTGCATCATCATACAATAATTAACCCAAAACACCTTAAGTGTGAAGATTCATAAAAAAATATATAGAAATAAAATTACAATTCCAAAAAATATAAATGAATTAAAAGTCTCTATGTAAAATGTTGATCCAATCCAAACGTGAAATAAGGGTCACCATCCACCTTCTTAAAATGAGGCTAGCATGCAGACACCCTGTGATATTCCCGTCACCTTTCGAAATAAAGGCTTACCGGATAATATGGATCCAAACGAATATATATTCGAAGGATCATGCAAGCTTGTACACTCAGAAGGCGAGATTACAGATGTAAATTGTCCAGGGGAGTAACAAGTCAGACTCCTCATATGGATGCCCCAACTAGTTGTTAAATCCTCATCGGTACACTCCAGCTCAAAATGTTGAACTCATACAAAGGAAAATAAGGAGCCACAATAGTGTAAATCCGTTTAAAAGAAAAAATTTAATAAAAAAGTAATGAACTCACATGTAACCAAAGAAATCAAGCGCTTATTCCATAAAAACAGTGCTACAGCAGTAGTCCCGACGCGTTTCGTCCTCTACAGACGTCATCTGGGGTGATTTACACTATTGTGGCTCCTTATTTTCCTTTGTATGAGTTCAACATTTTGAGCTGGAGTGTACCGATGAGGATTTAACAACTAGTTGGGGCATCCATATGAGGAGTCTGACTTGTTACTCCCCTGGACAATTTACATCTGTAATCTCGCCTTCTGAGTGTACAAGCTTGCATGATCCTTCGAATATATATTCGTTTGGATCCATATTATCCGGTAAGCCTTTATTTCGAAAGGTGACGGGAATATCACAGGGTGTCTGCATGCTAGCCTCATTTTAAGAAGGTGGATGGTGACCCTTATTTCACGTTTGGATTGGATCAACATTTTACATAGAGACTTTTAATTCATTTATATTTTTTGGAATTGTAATTTTATTTCTATATATTTTTTTATGAATCTTCACACTTAAGGTGTTTTGGGTTAATTATTGTATGATGATGCACTAACTAGGTCATTCATAATTTTGTTAAGCGCTACACTATGATTTGATAAATATTATAGTCCAATATGTGATAGGAAAAAACAGATGCTATGAAAAACACCAATCTTCACTCTGATCCACCTCTGTGCATATGATAAAAAGAATCCTTGTGCACCCTCCACCGGATGTACCCTCACCACAGAGATTTAAAATAAAAGCATTTATGATAGTAGCCAATCCTCTGGGGTATTCTTCCTATCATTCCTCCTTCCCTTGGTGTGTGGCCAGGTAGCCGTTTTCACCTCGGGCTAATTGCTTCCTGATGGTTACCAGAGACCTCCTCTCATATCACCCACATGTAAAGCAAAAACTAGCAATATTGAACAATGTGAGTGTATACATGGCGTTTGATCGTTTAATAACATTTTTAAAAGGATAAAGCACTATTGCCAGTGTTTGCTTTACATGTGGGTGATATGAGAGGAGGTCTCTGCTAACCATCAGGAAGCAATTAGTCTGAGGTGAAAATGGCTACCTGGCCACACACCAAGGGAAGGAGGAATGATAGGAGGATTGGCTACTATCATAACAGCTCTGAGGTGAGGGTACATCCGGTGGAGGGTGCACAAGGATTCTTTTTATCATATGAGTGAAGACTGGTGTTTTTCATATGATCTGTTTTTTTCACATATTGGACTATAATATTGTCTATAATCACTAAAGATTGGATCATTCACTATTTATCTTTGGATATTATTTATTGATTGCATTGTACATTAATTTATTTATTCATCAGGCTGGGTTCACATTGCAGCGATGCGGGAACGCCGCGAATCTGCGGCGGGTTCCCGCATCGCATGCCTCCCGGGGGCAGTTCACACTGCCCTATGCGAACTGCTGGGAGTGTCAGTGAAATGTTAATGACACCCCCAGATCAGTTTGCATATCGCCGTGTGATCTGCAAACTCAGACAGGAATCGGATCGCATGGTGTGAACACCCATGCGATCCGATTCTGCTGCGGACCAAAAAAAGGGTCCTGTGCGAGTTTGGGCCGGGTGTGATGCGAATTCAGCCATACTATTTGTATGGCTGAACTTGCATCGCACAGATATCGGATGTGATTTGCACTGCAGTGCGGTGCGAATCACATCCAGTTCTCGTAAACGCTGCAGTGTGAACCCAGCCTCAATTTGCACATCATATTATATGATTGGGCGTTCAAGTGAAGGTGAGAGCACTTGCACTTTATTGAGGAGGGGGAGATTGCATTGAGCACTTTATATATTTAGGAGGTCACATATACACTAGCATATTATTGATAGTTCACTTAGCGCTGTACTCATTTATTATTTATTTCACTTGCTATAGCTGACGACGTTGGCCAGTGTATTTTGACAATGAATTCTCCCCTCTGTCAGAATACAAAGGCACAGTGGGAGGATTCCCCCATCCACCTTGTGACTGTTGATGGGGTAATCGAGTCATTTTTTTCACTTAACCCGCTGGAATGGGCAGTTTAAGATCATGACTCCCGATCACTCTGTTCCCAGAACAGTGATTGTCGGTGCTTTCCACTTTGCCCCTCTAGCGCACACGGAAGCAACAGGTTGGGGAGCGGGCAGGAGCTGCTGGCTCAGGCTGTCAATGGCATGCTAAGAGGCTTAGTAAGCTGCTAATCAAGCATCTGGGTGGATTCCCACATTATTGTTAGGTAACATCCAGAGTCTGGGGTGACTCTGTGATGTCAGGTGACAGTGGACTTTAACACGCTGTTGGCTGACTCCAAGTCACAGGAGAACACATATAAGTGCACTCCTTTACCCACAAGAGAAGTATGGCCAAAAAAGCTTTGTCCATACTTCTCTTTTAATAAAGGGACATGGAAGAGGAGATTAACTGAACAGAATTTGATCTCTCTCTTAGAAAAGGCAATTAAGGGGGATTGTATAAATGCAAAAATGGCCCTAAAAGTAAACCTGGTGCAAAGTTGTTCACTTTCAAGCCACTGAAAAAGACAATTGGGTACACTGCTCCTAGAAAAAATAACATGTTCTGCATGTGGAAAGGGTTATATACAATAAGAGCTGTAAAAATGTGGAACAGTCTCTAAAAAGAGTTAGTAGTTCAATCCAAGAGTTCTGGATGTCTTTCTAAAAGCAGCAAATATATATAGACAATTTAATATTTATGATATATAACAGTGTAGATGGTTGAGTAAGAAATAAAAATCTTTTTTAATAACAAAAGGATTTTTTTCTCTGTTCGAGTCACCACCTCTCACGCTCACCTCCAGGACTTCTCCAGAGTCTCTCCCATTCTCTGGAACTCCCTACCCCAATCTGCCTAAATATCTTCTACTCTGTCCACTTTCAGAGGGCCCCTGAACATTCACCTCTTCAGAGACACCTATTCAGCCCTCACCTAACAACTGTACATTTATTTTCTCACAATGAGATTATCGGACAAATGATCGTTTTTTTTGCATGCTAGTTTCCATATCGAAAATGAAAAGGTTACTAAAGTACAAAAATTCTTGTATGACAGAATACAAATTTGGAAGTTATGTAATGTATTGTATTGTATTTGCAGACAAAAACTGTACTGTTTAAATGAAAAAAATCTGGTATCGTATGAGAAAAATATTCGGGTTTGTCCCTTTGGATAATTTTGGACGAAAGCTGTGTATTAATGATCAGATTATTGTTCGATCGCTTCCACAACAGTATTTTTTGTACGATTTTCTGTTTGTGAGTACGGTCATTTATATTGCAAGCTCTAATAAGCAGGACACTCTGATTCCTCCTGTATTAAACTGTATTGTAATTGTACTGTCTGCCCTTATGTTGTAAAGCGCTGCGTCAACTGTTGACACTATATAAATCCTGTATAATGACAATAATAGAGTAAGTTATACCAAACATTATAAGGATTTGTTGTTATGTTTGTGGATCAGCTGAGAGTTCAACGTTTTTTAGGATGCAGGTTTTGTATTTTTTTTACTATTATTACATTTTATTGGTTGAACTCAAAATTTTCAACCCATGTAACATATCGTAGATACCAATATATAGCACAAATGCTCTTTTTCCATACTGGAGCACATGTTTAAAAAGCTCTTTACAACACTGTCACATTCAGTGACCTTTGAAAACATTCAGAGCTGATTGTAACCTTCTGCCCCCCCCCCCCCCGCCCCCCACCTCTGGGCACACATTGACTACAAAGAGTACACATCCAGACACAATGACATCAAGCAGAGAAGGGGAGTCACACAGAGATGTGACAGGGGCTGCTCTAGGTAAATGACCCTGTAAGTGTCTTCAATGAAATTGCTGTATTTTAGCCATTTAATCACTGCTGTAACCTAACACCTCACAGACTGCGAGTACTGTTTTACAAAGCTGACCCTTAACACTGCAGAGGTTACTGTTACAAGAGGCCTTTGACATACCTATTCCTCAGACTTTCCTAGAAATGTCCCAGACTGAAAGGAAAGCAACGCATGATAATAGCGAGAGTTCATTTACATCCATATAAAAACCTTGCACGGGGATCTGAATAAATGCAGATTTCATGCTGCGGAGTTCTAACCATTATTGAGTTGCTGCACATTTTCTGGATTGGAATGCCTGCACAGCCTCATTAAAACCAATCCGGCCTGTTAAACATACGTCTATTCACATTCTAATTTCATTTTGTGCATCCACTAATTTACGTATTACTATAGAAGCCCTTCAGGTTCAAGATTTGTCGTTGGCCAGGCCGAGGGGTTCTACTGTTACATAAAAACATTTGTAATCAATTTCAGGATTGCTTTCTTTGGCCAGCTACAAAATGTTTATTTTCACAATGTAATGGCACAGTACTAAGGAAAAATTGACTTGCTCCAGCATAACTACAATGGGCACATTGTGCACTCAGACGAATACTCATAACTGCTGCTTTAAATATATATTCTGTGTACCCATGGGTACACTCTCTAAAAAAAAAAATTCTGGCTATAACGTAAAAACAATTGATGCATGCAAGCCAGGATTTGGTGAATGGTGTAGTCATTACAGTCTATCTAAAAATCCAATGGACAATTAGCAAAAAGAAATGACGTTTATATAAAGAGTTCATACTATATATTGATGCTTTCATTAAGCTCTGGGCACCATTAAGCAGCTCTCCTTAAAGAAATTATTAGAGAACACTGATTTTTAGGAAATTGATAATATTTTTTAAACACACACTGTTTAATTTACATTGTCCCTTCTATTTCTGTATACGGATGATGGCACTGCAATTGTTTTAATAAATAATTAAAAAAAAAACATCTAAGTACCTTTTCCTAATCATTATACAGCTTTCACATAACCTAGCTCTTTCCCAGCCTGTCTGTAGGGAAACATAAGCAGGAGGAGCTTCTAGTGCTCTGCTGCTGGTCACATGTTCAAAAATAATAATACAATACAGAGTAAAAATAAATAAACAAAAAAAAATAATATCAATAAACTGTTTTGTCAGTGGGCCACTGACAAAGAAATAATCAGTCATAATTTTAATGGTATTTTTATTTTAACAGTGAGAGACAGAACAAAAACATCCAGAAAAACACATTTAAAAAAAGTTATAAATTGATTTGCATTTTAATAAGTGAAATAAGTGTTTGACCCCTTCGCAAAACATGACTTAGTACTTGGTGGCAAAACCCTTGTTGGCAATCATCAGCTCCCTCCACGTATTTTCTATGGGATTAAGGTCTGGAGACTGGCTAGGGCACTCCAGGACCTTAATGTGCTTCTTCTTGGGCCACTCCTTTATTGCCTTTTCTGTGTGTTTTGGGCCATTGTCATGCTGGAATACACTTCCACGACCTAAATTCCATGGCTGAGGGAAGAAGATTCTCACCCAACATTTGATGGTACATGGCCCCCACATCCATCGTCCCTTTGATGCAATGAAGTTGTCCTGTCCCCTTATCAGAAAAACACCTCAAAGCATAATGTTTCCACCTTCATGTTTGATGGTCGAGATTGTGTTCTTGGGGTCATAGGCAGCATTCCTCCTCCTCCAAACATAGTGAGTTGAGTTGATGACAAAAAGCTTGATTTTGGTCTCATCTAAACCACAACACTTTCACCCAGTTCTCCTCTGAATCATTCAGATGTTCATTAGCAAACTTCAGCTGGGCCTTTATATGTGCTTTCTTGAACAGGGAGATCTTGAGTGTGTTAGCAATGGTTTTCTTGGTGACTATAGTCCCAGCTGCCTTGAGATGATTGACAAGATTATCTGGTGTAGTTCTGGGCTGATTCCTCACTGTTCTCATGATCAATGAAACTTCACAAGGTGAGATCTTGCATGGATCTCCAGACCGAGGGAGACTGACAGTTATTTTGTGTTTCTTCCATTTGTGAATAGTCATACCAACTGTTGTCACCCTCTCATAAAGCTTATTGCCGATGGTCTTATAGCCCATTCCAGCCTTGTGTAGGTTTACAATCTTGTCCCCGACATCCTTGGACAGCTCTTTGGTCTTGGCCATGGTGGAGAGATTGGAATCTGATTGATTGCTTCTGTGGGACCGGTGTCTTTTTAACAGGTAACAAGCTGAGATTAGGAGCACTCCCTTTAAGAGAGTGCTCCTAATCTCAGCTCGTTACCTGTATAGAAGACACCTGGAAGCCAGAAATCTTGCTGATTGATAGGGGATCAAATAGTTATTTCACTCATTAACCACTTGCCGACCAGCCACCGTCATTATACTGAGGCAGGTTGGCATGTTCCCACGAGCCGTCGTAGCTATATGTTGGCTCCTTTAAGCAGGATAGCAGATGCACGCATGCTGCACTGCGGGGGGCTGATGCTCGTGACCGGTGGTCGCAATGACCACTGGCCATGAGCGATCATGGGCATGAGAGGCAGAACAGGGACATGTGTGTGTAAACACACAAATACCTGTTCTGTTCAGAGAGGAGATGCAGATCATGAGTTCCTAATAGCTAAATACCACGATCTGTCATCTCCTATAGTCAGTGCCCTCCCCCTACAGTTAGAACGCACAGTCAGGGAACACCCCTTGATCGCCCCCTATTGTTAACCCCTTCCCGTGACATTTATACAGTAAATCAGTGCATTTTTATAGCACTGATCACTGTATAATAATAAAAATGCCATAAATCTATCCTCTATTTTGTAGACGCTATAACTTTTGCACAAACCAATCATATGTTTATTGCGATTTCTTTTACCAAAAATATGTCGAAGAAAACATATCGGCCTAAACTGAAAAAAAAAAAAAAGCTTTTTTTAAAAAAAATTGGGGGTATTTATTATAGCAAAAAGTACAAAATTTCACTCTTTTTTTTTTATAAAGCAAAAAAAAAAAAAAGAACGCAGAGATGATCAAATATCACCAAACTAAATCTCTATTTGTGGGAAAAAAAGGACATCAATTTTGTTTGGGTACAGCGTCGCACGACAGCGCAATTGTCAGTTAAATCGACACAGTGCCATATCACAAAAAATGCTTTGGTCATTGAGCAGCCAAATTTTCTGGGGCTGAAGTGGTTAAAATGCAAATCAATTTATAACTTTTTTGAAATGTGTTTTTCTGGATATTTTTGTTGTTATTTTGTCTCTCGCTGTAATAATAAACTTACTATTAAAATTACAGACTTATAATTTCTTTATCAGTGGTCAAATGTACAAAATCAGCAGGGGATCAAATACTTTTTTCCCTCACTGTATTTGAAATCAAATCTTTATTATTTTTGGTAATAACATGGTATGGTGTGATTTCTGTTAAGCCCTATACACACTATCAGATTATCTGCTGAGTTTTTCCTTCAGATTTACCAAAACCATATAATATGAGGACAAACCTTAGGAGTTTCAATGTGTATGCAATCAGGCAGGCCCTTCTACTACATGGTTTTGGTAAATCTGAAGGAAAAACTCAGCAGATAATCTGATAGTGTGTATGAGGCTTTTGTCACAGGCTGTGTCACACCCCTCCAGCCTGTGTCTTAAAATAAGAGTGAGGTGAAGCCACCATTAATCTACATGTAATATCACACTACTATTGTGTTTAGCTGGTTAGTGGGCATGGAGGAGGAGGAGATGGGGAGGAAATGCTCAGCATAGAAATTCACTGAAAATTGAGCATGTGCAGAGTTGCCACAGCTGCAAAATCCCTACCTGAACTGGGGACATAAGGCAGAAATTGAGCACAGCAGGATCAAACCAGCTATTTGCAGAACACAGAATATGAATCCCATAGTGACTGAGTGAGTATTAACAGCATGTTATACACCATTTATTGATAGATTTTTTATGATGTAAGTTTAGTGACACTTTAAAGTAAAGTTATGTACGAGTAAAATCCCACCTACCTTCCCACTACACAGATCCATACCTATGTTAATATCACTGTTGTTCCTCATTGCATTCTCTCCTGGCAGTAAAAATCTTCCTTATATTAATCAAGCCTGTGTACTTGTTTCCAATGGACTTCTATTGACCTGTCAGCCGATGCAGGGGGTGATTTCCTGGCAGACCTTTAGAAGTTCAAGGGTAGCGAGTGGACAAGCACATCCAATGCTAACAGGATTTTTGCTTTTTGGGCATGAGGGAATGCAGAGACCACAGAACTCTCATTAAAGTAATTACAGTTATCTATAAGGGAAGGTTGGGTGGGATTTTTCTGGGATGGGGGGGGGGGGGGGGGGGTTGTCTAGAGAAAGAGTATAACTGTACTTATGTGTAAAAATTCAGTTATCTAAACCCAAGAACAAAAATGCAATATACTGCAGGGGGCTGCATTAGGTTTTATTTGTACAGCAAGTAAATTTGCTGACCCTGCCAGATATGAAATGTTCTTGTCACTTCCTATGAGCTGAACTGAAAGCGCAAACAATGTTATTTTCCTTCTGCAAGCTACTATTTCCCCCTACCCCATGTAAGCATGACGAAAGAGGATGATGTTTGAGGTCCAGTCTAAGTGACAACCATGGCTCCCTCTATAGATACAGCAGAGAAATAAGCATGGCCACCCTATCACATAAAAAGTGATAACTGCAGGCAGGATTCACTACAGATGAAAATAAAGGTTAAAAATCAGCTCAAAAAAGAAAACAAATACTGCTACCTCATCCGAGGACTGGAAAGCAACAATATATACATTTTTCAGGGGTTCAAATACATTTTAAATATAAACTCCAGAAACAGAATTTAATCAATTTTTTTCATTATAATAGTTGTGTTTTTATATAAAATTAGTATAAGTACCTGAATTTGTCCTACCATAACTACGGGATGTACATAGCAGCACTGGTAGAGAAAGGGACGCTTCAAGTCTGTACTGTTTAGTAGACTGCTGTCAGTAACAGTTTTGTTTTCAGGAATTAAATTTTACGTATCCGCAATATACAGTATGCATAAAACCTAACTGTCTTTTAATTGTTCACCAGCATTCTTCAAATGTTGTTATCTCCCCTTTAAAGAAAAATGATCCCACCAGAGGCTTTAATGCGCAAGTCACTTTATCTTTATCTAGTTGACCCTGAAGTACATTGACAATCCCCTGGCATAAATCTTCACTTAACAGAACACTTGAGCAGGGGTCATGTTATTCATTTCATCTCCTTTAAGTGGCAATGTATGCAGCTGTCTCACTGCCACAGTGCTAACACCATGCTTCCACAATAGACAAGCCCAGATAATTGCATCTATGCATGTCATTAAAACCCTCTTGGCATTCAAAGAAGTGTATTCAGGTCCTATTTATCACTGAGCTTAACTTAAGTTATGCAATTCAGTTCCACTTCAGTGCTTATTAAATTAGAGTTTCAATTCGCCTTTTCTTTTAAAGACCATTTGGAACTATCTTTCAAAATGTAAAAAATAATATTATTATCATACCTCCCAACTTTTTGAGATGGGAATGAGGGACACCTACTAGCAAAAGCCTGTAGCTATAGGACACGCCTCCTGCCACACCCCCTCTTAAAGGACAATTAACCTGAAAAAAGATTAGTTAAACTTACAAGGGCTTTTTTTTTAACCACTACTATTACTTTATATTGGCTCTTGAAATTTACAAATGCAGCAATTTAGATTTTGGATGAAAGTTTTAGCATCGGGAAACACTTTTTGAAAGATAAAAAGTGCATTTTATATATAGATCACATCAAAATAAGGGACAAATGAGGAGGAAAGAGGGACAGAAGGATATTGCTCCAAATCAGGGACAGTCCCTTGAAATCAGGGACAGTTGGGAGCTATGATATTATTACTGATATCCCCTCCAGATATACAAACATGTACATTAGGATTATGCACACAATACTGATGTATGAACGGCAGATCTTCCTGCCAGAAAGTTCTTGCCCAAAAAACATGAATATGGTCCGTATAGTGTTCCACATTTATATGCGTATACGTAAAGATTCTTCTGTCTCCCACAATGCTAAATATTTTGGGGAAGTTTCATTTACACATGTATTCGGAAAAAAACGTGCCGGAATGCCTAAAATGTGGCTTTTAGTCTAAAGCTATGAAAGTCTGCATTTGTATTATAAGTTTTGGTTCACACCAGTGCAGCTCTGAAGTGGTGCTACTTCAGCATGACTTCAAAGCTGACTATCAGTGCGATTTTATGTGCAGCTTGCTGACATCTGTGTGACTTTATTTGACAGATGTCAAAGCAAGTCACACTGAAATCGCACAGAAATAGTGCAGGAACATTTTTCAAAGTTGCTGCAACTTGAGTCGCACTTGGGGTACAACTTGTCATGTGAGTTTGAACTGTCGCATGACAAGCCACACTGGTGTGAACCAGGGCTAACTCAAAATGTTTCTATGTACAAATAGCTTGATTTTACTGTATATTAAACTTGCTCGTTACTGATAACAGGAAACAAACACCACTGTTTGCTCAATTGCACATGTGTAGTGACCTGCCTTTTTCGGCACTGGATAAATGCAGGTCACTGCTAGGGCACATAGAAAACAATTGTTTCCTTTGTGCTTGTTCACACCACAACACTGGTGTGATGTACAGTGTGAAAAATGCAGAACATCTCAGTTAATGCAGAGCAGACACAGACAGAGCCTGCTCTGCTCTATGGGCAGCTGGTAGCAAACAGACTCCGCTGTCCATTTACATCCAGGTGCCTCCACCCAAGCAGTGGAAGACGCAGTCCTCCTCCTTCAATTTTTTTTCTTAGTGGGCCTGATCGGACCCAGAGGTTTTAGTGACCGGACCCAGAGATAGATGGGTGTAAACAGACTTAAATCCATTTACACCCACTGATTCATAGGAATCTTGCGATCAGGTCCACCTGAAAAACTAACAGGGGGACCTTATCGGGTCACCCATGCAAAAGGGCCCTAAAGGCATTTTTACCTTTTAAAGGTGTGTGGATAACTTTCGTTTGTTTGCAGTGCTTCTCTGAACTTTCAGTCAGAGGGATCACACTCTGACGCCCGGGCTACATGTCCTATGATGTTTTGTGTGTAACGATGTTCCTTTGGGTGCAGATCAAGCAACAGCTGTCAAATAATGAGCTGTGAGAGAAGCAGCCATCTTGTGAAGGAGCTGCTTGTCCATGCTTGCACACTTTTTGTGCAGCTGCAGCCCCACTCAGGAGCCTTCATATAGGGATGGCTATGCTAGGGCTGCAGGGAGACTCTACCATGCAGCATAGTAACCTCATAAAATGAATTGTGCCTAATCAGATCTTGAATTTGCTCTACTGGAGGATACATTGCCCTGAAAAGAAAAATACGTAGCATGTTTTAGCGCACATGAGTGTGTCTTACAGATTACATATTATGTGTAATGTGTTTAAAGTGGTTGTAAACCCTTACAAACCACTTTGACCTACGGGTAAGCCTAGATTAAGGCTTACCTGTAGGTCCAAGAAATATCTCCAAAACCTACACGGTTTAGGAGATATTTACAAAAAGACAGGCACCGAAACGCCATTAGTGGCGGCTCCAGTCTGCATGCGCGGGAGTGACGTCATCGCTGCTCTGGCGCTGTGAGTGGCTGGAGCAGCGATACCCGGAAGAAGATGGACGCTCCGTGCTACAGGGGACAGCGGTGACATTGCTGGCTCCTGTGTCAGGTAAGTAACACATAATGGGCTACAATGCAATGCATAGTAGCCCAATATGCTTTACCTTTGCATGGAGAAAAAGAGGAAGTAAACCGATCAGGGTTTACCTCCTCTTTAAACCTATGTAACAAGGAGATTCAAAAAGGTCTACCTCAAACAGAAGTTCACAGTGGATTGACAAATGTCTATACAAAAATCAAAACCATTAACTGCATATGTTCTCCAGATGTCCCCAAATCAAAATTTGTAACAAAAAAAAAGCCACTCACTATTTACTTCAGTCTATGGCTGATTTACTTTAGCCTGCTGCTCCAATCAGGTAGGGAGATTGACCTTCTGACCCATCACTGCAAAGTACATTTGAAACAGAAAACATTGTGCGCAATTGCTACTTTTTAATGACGCCATGATTAACTAAGATTGTGATTGTGTTTACAATGTATCACACATGTTGGTGGATACTGGTTCTGAAACAATCTCACCATCGCTAACATCTTCAATACTCTCCTATTTAACATTTAAAATACCACTTGGACTAATCATGCCCAATTATACCTAAACCAATAAAGAACATATTCTTAAGATTTGCAGGTATGCCAGATGTTAAAACTTTACACACTGTATTAGGAACAGAAATCCACAAAAAGAACACATTATTATTTCAGTAAAACCCTTCTAATATTTTCTTCATAAAAATTAACTTTTTTGCCCTTCTAAAAAAGTCCAACCTTTAGTGCACCTTAGACAATAAGCCTAGTGTACACTTTGATTTCGCTGCCAAGTTGATTACTTTGGCTGTGAGAGAACCCGGCTACTTAGCTAGCTGAATCAAGTTCTTTCATTGCAATGTGGCCTTTCTCCCCCCTCCTGTAGCCTCAGTATTCCTGGCAACTGATGGCACAGAGGGTTTGGCAGTTATGTGGAGGTGGTAACCAGCTTACAAAGCTAAAGGCAAATCCATATGTTCATTTACTCGGTTATGGTTAATTTGATGCATCCTGGCATGCTGTTTGAACATTTTATGCCACTATTTCATCCTGGTAATATTAATTTTAAACCTGTTTAGAGGGCAACCTTTCTTAAAAATTACATTTTTAAATCACATGCATGCTCTTGTTCATTTCCCTTAAGTAAAGCAGGCCCTTTGTGTAATCAGAAACCAAGGTGCATGAAACGAAAAGGCTAGGACAATTTGGACATTTTTACTTATAATGTTTTTTTTTTAACAAGTAACATTCAATTTACTGTATATATAATTTTTATTAAATAAGATTTACCTTAATGCATTTTCATTAAGATAAAAAATGTGTTTTGTAATGAGGATCCCTCAGCAGCTCTTCTTTATACTTACTTCAGCCCGACTTTGATCCAGAGATGTGGCCAGTGACATCTCTGCTCTCTCCCTCCCGCAGATTGATAGTAGCGGAAGCCATTGGCTCCTGCTGCTTTTTAATCAAATGATGAGGGAGCGGGGGGTGGGGCAAAGCTTAATTGTCTGTGTCAAGGGGCGCAGTCAGCAGAGCTTGGGAACAAGCCTGCACAAGTACCTCCCTTAGCAAGTGGCTTGCTGGGGGGTATTCAGGAGGGAGGACCCTACAAATCTGGTGAGGGACCCCAGAAGAGGAGGATTGGAGCTGCTCTGTGCAAAATAATAGCACAGAGCAGGCAAGTATAAAATGTTTGTTATTTTACAAAAAAAAAAAAGTTTTAATATCACTTTAGGCCTCATGCACATTGGACATTAAAATAACGTTATAAAAACGCCAGTAGCTTTACAGTGAGTGTTTCAAAGTTTTTCAATGTCTTTGCAATAGTGTTTTTGAGTGTTTTTCCACGTTAAGCGTTTAAAAAATTGGATCAAAAACGTCAAAAAAGTTGGTGAAATGCGTTTTTGAGCGTTTATCGCCGTTTATCAGCGTTTGACATTAGAGCATTTTTACAGCTGAAAAACTCCTCTCAGAACCCATTCGTTTTTTGTTTTTTTAACCACTTAAGCCCGGGGCCATTTTGCTGGCCAAAGACTAGAGCACATTTTGCGATTCAGCAATGCGCCGCTTTAACTGAGAATTACGCGCTCTTATGACATGGCTCCCAAACAAAATTGATGTTCTTGTTTCCCCACAAATAGAGCTTTCTTTTGGTCATATTTGATCGCTTGTGCGGTTTTTATTTTTTGTGCTATAAACAAAATCTGCGATTTTTATTATGACTGCGACATTATGGCGGACAATTTTGACACATTTTTGGGACCATTGTCCTTTTTACAGCGATCTGTGCTATAAAATTGCACTGATTACTGTAAAAATGACACTGGCTGTGAGGGGGTTAACCACTAGGGGTCTAGGGAGGGGTTAAGTGTGTCCTGGGGAGTGTTTCTAACTGTTAGGGGGATGGGCTACGCACAACACTTCACTGATCATTGCTCCTGATCACAGGGAGCTATGATCAGTGACAGTGTCACTAGGCAGAACGGGGAGGGAGATGCTTGTTTACATTAGCAAAATTCATATGAACTAAAGTCCATTTAAGAAATCCCATAAAAGAATATGTGTTGAAAATGAAGATCAAACACCAGGCGGTGTGACACCCATCACCAGATCTAAGATGGAGGCTTAGCTCTGGTGAGGATCCCCTGAGGACGTTGCCTATGATGAAGCACATTGGTAGGAGTCACATACACACGCTATTGCGCATGCGCGATCACTGTTCGGACATTTTTCATAAAGGAAAATTGATTGGTTTGGATTTTGATATGCCTACAAACTTGATCTCTACTATTTGAATGTAAGTGAACTACCTTTTAATAGATTGGAAGTTGATACAGTATCACACTATGTGGAGTTTTATGTTTCATAGCTACTCCGGCATCAAGTTCCATTGATGGTCTTCTGATACTACTTCCTGATTTACTGTGAGCACCATCTGAGGACATTCGGCTTTCCCTTCAGTGGATCATAGATCCGACCTGTTTGACCTTCCTGCGTAAGGGGGGGGGGGGTCGCTGGCTTTCTGGTTAGCCTCCATCTTAGCTCTGGTGACGGGTTTCACACTGCCGGGTGTTTGATCTAAATTTTCAACACATATTCTTTTATGGGATTTCTTAAATGGACTCTAGTTCATATGAATTCTGTTTGCACATTACTGCATTTTATTTATATGTATTATTATAACACCGTCATATGTGCTTTGAGACTTATCCATATTCTCAAATTTTTTAATCTTTTTCATTGATCACGTATATTGAGCGTAGAGATTGCACTTTATTCACATGTGTTTTAAGATTTCTGGTCTCTAATTTAAATTTTATCAATTGATCATGCATATTGTTTCATTACACTAATTGTACACTCATTATTTGCTTAGTGCTGCACTTTATTTATATATTGTTATTGAGCCTGGTATCTAGGTTATATTATACAGCTGCCGTTTGTTTAGTTCCTAGCGCAGATATATATTTTCACTTCATATTAAAACTATTGTGCATTGTGCTACAATTCATTTTGAATGCCACTGTAAGGCAATTGCCCTGCAGGGCACCATAACACACATGCTGTGTGTTGAAGCGCTATGGTAAAGAAAATAAAGAAAAAGTATATATTCAACTTGTCCTAAAATGAATGGCTTGCCTTAATATGTGAAAACACATTAAGCTAAAATATGTACAAAATCACAAAGCATGAATGGGCTCTAAATGAAAATCATACACAAAGTGATCTGTAGATCCAGAAAAATAGCTAAAATGAAAATGCAAGCCTTGACTCTTCCTATAAGGCCACATGCACACTGCCACTGACGTTTAACTCCCATAGAAGCCAGCAACATTTTGGCCCACAAAAAAACACCTGATGCTTCTAAAATTTTAGGTGTATCAGGTGTTGTTTTTTTTTGCCAAAACGCTACTGTTTCAGGATGCAGTGGGGTTTTTTTTGGGCACTAAACTCTTCTGCCAAAAACGCTGCTAAAAGCCAGGACAGGGGAGTTTTGAGGCAGTAATAGAACTAAAACCTCAAATGTTGTCTCTTAGAGGCTTTCAGAGATGGGGAAAATCAGGAATAACAACTTTAGCTCAGTTATACGAGAATGGGATACTGAAATCCTTTGAAGAACTCGGAGAGTTTTCTCTACAATCTAATTGGTTCTATCAATATTTGCAACTAAGACATGCTTTATATACCCAATTCTCTTTCGCTAGGAAGTTCTTCCCTTCTATCTTTGTTCTTGACAAGATAGTACAGGCAAGGTCAACAAAAGGGTCTTACCTCTACTACATATAGGGTATTAATACTGGTTCTTATTGAACTTTCCCATCCACTCTAGGGCTGGTTGGGAAAAGGTTATCAGTCCCATCCTGAAGGAGGTCTGGGATAGTATTCTGCAGTCCTCACCCCGGGTGTTTCTTTCTCCATCACACAAACTGACACAGATTTTTATCCTCCATAGAGTCTTTAGAACTCCCCAATTTCTTTATGCAATTGGACTGAGATCTGAGACAGCCTGTCCTAGTTGTGGTAACACAGGTACGCCAATACATCTTTTGAGGCGGTGCCCGAAACTTCAAAGATTTTGGGCAGAGGTATCTTAAAATGGAATATTGAATATTAACATTAAACCACTTATATATCTATTGCGTTACAGTGACATGTTTACCCATACCCCCTCTACAGGTAACACTATAAAGGCACATACTTTTTGTCACCCGTAAACAGATTGCTCTTAAGTGGATCTCTCCCCACCCGCCGAATGTATCTGAGTGGGTTCTAGACCTCAATAGGATTATTCTTTTTGAAAAACATACATACTGCCTAAGGAATTCCATGAGTAAGTTTGATGCTACCTGGTCAAGATGGCTTCAATCCATGACTTAGGCACTACTGTAAACCAATATGCATTATGTACTCTGTAATATTAGATACTGTTTTTTTCCCCTTTTTTATATACACTCCAAGAGTAGAAGGGGTGTGGGGGATGGGGGTTTGTTGTGGAGGGGTGGCTTCGGCATTCTTTTTTTTTTTGGGGGGGTTGTGTTTGGTTTAATGTGGTTTTGTTTGTAAAACTTGTTTGTATTGTTTTCTTAAAAAAATAAAATAAAGAGGTATCTGATTTAAGAAAAAAACCTGATGCCCCTAGCAATAGCTTCAAAAATGCCCAGTGTGCATGAGGCCTAATAGTTGAACTTAGCTCTGTCCCCTCCAGCTCCTGAAGGCCCCCACATTGGTGATGGAGGACCTCTCTGACAATTAGGGAGGCTTGGGGTGGGAGAGGGAAGCAAAGTTCAACAACAGGAAAAGATATCTACATAATTTTGTCTGCCTATATATCTGGAACTACTGGCCACTTTCACATGAAGTTTTCACTGAACAGAGCACCTGCTAATACATATTTTCACCTATGTGTACAATCTGAATCTCTGTATATAAACTTCAACAAAGGAAAGTGCTACAATTGTATTGTAGTGTATTTAGGTCCGTTTGTGCCTTTTTTGTTTGCTCTGTATGATCTAGCATATTCTGTTTATGTTAAAGCACAATACAAGGAGTAGTCTGCAATTTCCTATAATGCTGCCACCCTAGGTTTCAGCCCACTTAGTATTTCAGAAATACCAGCCCTCACTAAGTAAGCACTGTTTATAGATAATGCCAACGTGGTCACACTGGTGCTCATTCGTAACATCAAAATTAAATTTATTTAAAATCCTGTACAATTGCTGTTTTGTATGCCATTATTTATATAGCTTTACTTATTCGTTCAATGCACAGTATATATTACATTGCCCAACAATTCACCTCTGTCAGCCTCCTGATCCCTTATGTACACAGTTCACATTGTTTAGTTAATCTGCTAAATGCCTCAAATTCTTACTCCAAAAACAACAGTTCTCCTTCACTCAAACTCTATTTGTTCTATGTGGCGAGAACAACTTTTTGGTAGATTTGCTGATAAATTGAAGGAAGCCAGGAAGACACAGAACTGGTAATCTTTGCAAAGATTTATTCTTTGGACACAGGGACGAAGCAGAAATACGTCCAAAATATGGAGCAAAAGTGTGTTTTACAAATAATCACATGTGCTGACACACTATAACTTACTCCTTATCTATTTATTTCATTTCTTTTACAGCACTGATATATTCTACATTGCTTTGCAGAATGCATTGAACTATTGAGCATTAGTCCGTACATTCAAAGGAGCTTACCATTCAATGTTTCCACCACTAGTCATATAGACTTGTATGCATAAACACTGTTGGTTCGGTTTTCGGTTTGGATAATACCAGCAACAATCAACCAAAAATTTCACATAAACTTTTGTGAACTTCATTCAAATAGGTTAAAAATGTTCAAATATTTAAAATGCAATCTTCTACACAATTTGTCTATAATAATTACCGGTGCGTACTTTATTTTGTATAGTGCTCTGTTATGTGTCTTTAAAGGTGAACTCTAACCAAAACTTGTTTTTAAATATTTGGTTGGTGTGCAAGGATCAGAACCTTTTACTCCTGTCTCTGTTACAAGCAGTAGAGTGGGAAGGGATTACAAAAGTTTTAGCTAGACTTTATCTTTATATCTTTAGGCTTTATCTTTATGTGTACAGTATCTCACAAACATGAATACACCCCTTACATTTTTGTAAATATATTATTATATCTTTTCATGTGACAACACTGAAGAAATGACACTTTGCTACAATGTAAAGTAGTGAGTGTACAGCTTGTATAACAGTGTAAATTTGCTGTCCCCTCAAAATAACTCAACACACAGCCATTGATGTCTAAACCGCTGGCTACAAAAGTGAGTACACCCCTAAGTGAAAATGTCCAAATTGGGCCCAAAGTGTCAATATTTTGTGTGGTCACCATTATTTTCCAGCACTGCCTTAACCCTCTTGGACATGGAGTTCACCAGAGCTTCACAGCTTTCCACTGGAGTCTCTGAAGGGAGGGATCATGCTCTGCTTCAGTATGTCACAGTACATGTTGGCATTCATGGTTCCCTCAATGAACTGTAGCTCCCTAGTCCCGGGAGCACTCATGTAGACCCAGACCATGACACTCCCACCACCATGCCTAACTGTAGGAATATAAAACGAGAAACAAGGGGGGGAGGTGACTAACCTCAACGGGACTTTTACCGGTATCATACCGGTAAAAGTCCCGTTGAGGTTAGTCACCTCCCCCCCTTGTTTCTCGTTTTACATTTGAATTTTGGGATGTGGTATCATTCAGTTTGGTAGGCTTCTCTTCATATTGTTAACTGTAGGAATACTTGTCTTTGTACTCCTCACCTGGTTGCTACCACACACGCTTGACACCATCTGAACCAAATAAGTTTATCTTTGTCTCTTCAGACCACAGGACCTGGTTCCGGTAATCCATGTCCTTAGTCTGCTTGTCTTCAGCAAACTGTTTGCGGGCTTTCTTGTGCTTCATCTTTAGAAGATTCTTCTTTCTGGAATGACAGCCATGCAGACCAATTTGGTGCAGTGTGTGGCATATGGTCTGAGCACTGACAGGCTGACACCCCACCCCTTCAACCTCTGAAGCAATGCTGGCAGCACTCATACACCTATTTCCCAAAGACAACCTCTGGATACGACACTGAGCACGTGCACTCAACTGTTTTGGTTAACCATGGTGAGGCCTGTTCTGAGTGGAACCTGTCCTCTTAAACCGCTGTATGGTCTTGACCACCATGTTGCAGCTCAGTTTCAGGGTCTTGGAAATCTTCTAATAGCCTAGGCCATCTTTATGTAGAGCAACAATTTTTCAGATCCTCAGAGAGTTCTTTTTCCATGAGGTGCCATGTTGAACCAGTGACCAGTATGAGAGAGTGAGAGCGATAACACCAAATTTCAGACTTCAGACCTTGTAACACTAACGAGTCGCATGACAATGGGGAGAAAAAATGGCTAATTGGGCCCAATTTGGACATTTTCACTTAGGGGTGTACTTGATTTTTTTTGCTAGCGGTTTAGACATTAATGGCTGTGTGTTGAGTTATTTTGAGGGGACAGCAAATTTACACTGTTATACAAGCTGCACCCTCACTACTTTACATTGTAGAAAAGTGTAATTTCTTCAGTTTTGTCACATGAAAAGATATAATAAAATATTTTGAAAAATGTAAGGGGTGTACACACATTTGTGAGATAGCGTAAATATACACAGTCTAAGGAGATCTGACTGTTTATAAAAGGCAATCCCATAAACCAGTCTCTAAAAAAAGTTTTTTGAAATTCGATTTTTGACTACTTCAGGAATACTCAAAGACATATGATATCCATCCCAAGTTTTGAAGTCTGTTCATATCTGCACATAAATGTTAGATTATATTTGGAGGACATTTCTTCAGGTGTAAGTATTTCTTCAGACATCGAGAGAGCTCAGACACAGGATTTGTTATGACGTGCACAGTGCTTTGCACCTATGTTTTAGAGCACTTAACTGATGAAGAATTTAGCTATAAAGTCAAACAGTGTAAATATTAGGAATAGCTTACAGAGGTGGTGAAAAAGTCAGGCGTGATGTGCATTTTTTAACAAAACATCTGCAAGTGAAAGCAGAATAATGAAGAGCTCTAATATTACATCTTTAATTCACTTAAAATTAGAATTTTTCTCCAACGGATCACAGAAGTTCAGTTTGTTCTGCACGTCTGTGACCGATTTGCAGCCAACAGAGGGCTAAGATTCCTGGACCGGCAGCTGGCTCAGCCTCTCAGCGAATCTACAAGGACATATTAGATATTTCCTTCAAATATTTTCTTTACCAGTTTACAAACTAAAACTCTTACCTACTGCTGAGTGCAACATGTAAAAACACTTAAGGCTGTGGTGAGCTACTACACAAATGATTTGCACTTTCTACACATTTGTTTGCTAAATATATTGTGATCATAATAGATAGCCTCAGCGGAAAATTTGGAGGAAATATCAGTGTATTTGACCAGCCATATTCTATGTTTTGCAGACCTTAAAAAATGCACACACATCAATAGCATAACTCTGTTATGTGTAAGTTAATAGAAAATCACATATAAATAGGAGACCTTCTGTTGGAGGTAATGTTTACACCCCTCTATCACTGAAGGGAAATTTCTGTATATAGTTTCTCCTAATGCCTTCATCAGGAGTGCAGCTGCTCGTTGTAATTGTTACTCATGACATGTCCTTGTTTATATGGAAAAAGATCTAATGTGTCTGATTTCTTTGGAAAGAGAGTCAGTATGACAGTTCCAATGCAGGCGTACATACTTATCATGTCTTAGGAGGCAGGTGGCACCAGTGGTGGTCCACCAAGCTAGGAAAGAATAGGCTGTACTTGCCTGCACATTTATAAACAGCTGAGAACAAGGATGAACAGTTTTTGTACGGCTCAGTGCATGAAGTATCAGTATTGAGACAGAGCGAGAAAGAGAGTGAGAGAGAGAGAGAGACCGAAGTTATATAAGCTAGTGGAGACAAAAGTGAGCACCTATTTTATTGTTCCACAGAGGGAGGGAAGTTAGTTTGTACTCAAAAAAGATAACCCAAGGAGGCTCCCCAGGGTTAAATGAAGTAGGATGAAATCCAGAGAAAATATCCTAGCAGAGAGACCAGTGGGTTCTTTGGGAACTGACTCGGGAAGACTGTTTGTAATCAATACCCTTAAACACTGTCTAGGAGAACCATGTGCCTGAATTGTACTACTAATTTGGTCTCAGTAACCAACCTTCTAAGAATGAAAAATGTAGATTAAAGGGGTTGTAAACCCTCGTGTTTTTTCACCTTAATGCATCCTATACATTAAGGTGAAAAAACTTCTGGCAGTGGCCAGCCCCCAGTTTTACTTACCTGAGCCCCGTATTTCTGTTGGTGGAGATGCGCTCTCCCTCTCTCCACTGGGTTCTCGGCTCTTGATTGGAAAGATTGATAGCAGCGCAGCCATTGGTTCCCGCTGCTGTCAATCAAATCCAATTACGCGAGCGCCAGGGATGGGGCCGAGTCCAGCATTCGTGTCTATGGACGCAAATGCTGGACTCGGGAGTGCGCCTGCAAGGTAACCCCCCGGGAGAGTGCTTCTCCTAGGGGGTTATCTGATGTGGGGAGGAGCCGCAAGAGCCGTCAGGGGACCCCATAAAATGGGGTTCGGGCCACTCTGTGCAAAACAAGCAGCACAGTGGAGGTAAGTACGATATGTTTGTTATTTAAAAAAAAAAACAACCCTTACAATCCCTTTAACACAAGGAGGGGAAAAAATACAGAGCTACATAAGTCAACAATATACATCTTGTAGCCAACAAACATGGGTAGCTGTTGGTACTTTTAAGTTCATTTATTCACAGGAAGCGGGTGAGAGGAGAAGATCCCCCGGCTGCTTTCACATCGAGGGTGGATCAGGGAAAATGGCAGCAGGAGCTGGAGCATGTTACATGTTCCACCCTAAATAAGGTGAACCTAGCCATTAAAGAGTATCTTCGATCTCCAACCCCCCACCTTTCTCCCCCCCCCCCCCCCCCCACATACCAGGTGGTCCATTGTTTCCTTTACCAATACTTACCCCCAGAGGATTCAGCGTTGTTCCACTGAGATCCCCTGGTTCTCTACCACCTTTTGGTCATATTGATCATCAAGAGGCCTTCTGGCTCTTCCTGGTTCAGTCTGCACACCTCTTGATGATGCAGTGGTGGCCTGTCCCCTATCCACCTTTGTGAAGAAGCACTTTGCCTACTTTCATACAGGACTACAACACATACAAAACCATTATAGTCAGTTGTGAACTTGTGCTGCTATGAGCACTGATTTGTTGCATGAATGGGCATTTGTGGTTGCTTTGTCTCATGAAATATAAGTTCAGTAGAGTATCTGCTAAACTGGATTCCGACAACCCATATGCCACATTAAGCATTACGTTTAGGTAATCATGAGAACTATAATGGACTTTTGTATGCCTGTCTATCTAAAGGTGATTCAAAAAGATAAAGTTACAGTAAGCTAATCTTATATCAAAAGTAGTACTCACAAGACTCCTCTGATTTTTTTAACTGTAATCTTTTATTTGATCATGTTTAATGTAAACAGTAATGCTTCATTTGAAAAGAAAGCACTTGTTTAAACAAGCTAAATCCATCCTATCTGCTAAAAGAACATCCACGTATCACTGTGGACTGAATGCAAATGTAACAGAGTTTTGTCTCAATGCCAGAACTTCAGAGCAGCCGACTCCTCTTCTAATAATCAGGTCATATACATTTTTTACCAGTTACTGAATTATTTCACTATCGTACTAAATTTTGTTACTTCCACCTTGAGCTATTTGGGGCTTAAAAAAATTGTAATAACATATTTTAACCTCTGTCAACCTCCATAACAACATATCACATATGGCATTAATACAGCATACAAAGAACAACTTCCATAGCAATATACTGCATATGGCATTAATACAAAATACAAAGAAAATTTTAATTCTCAAAATGAAGCTAGTTACAGTTCTCACTTCCAAACCTGTGTAACCAGGACCTAGACTTTTATATACCAAGCATCTGTTTCTGATGGCTATAAAAAAAAAACACAGTATATTTAAAGTATGTCTATTTAAGTTCATATGTTGATTTGTAGGAGTGCTAAAACTCCTTTACGTAAAGTGCTAGCAGAGAAGGCCTGCCACCTCATAAATAAAAGCACTTAGAAAGCAAGAATTACTCAACCCTACACAAATTCAAGAATTCCCTTACCCCCAAATTAATACTGTAATAGCAAACAAATCATTTAGTCTTGAATGCATTATCAGGGGCCTATTTAAAGAACATTAAACTAATTAATTGGTTATGCCAGGGAAATGAAACATTTCAAAAAAGCCACCTCATCATCAACACAAAGAGAAACTTTGCAGCTTACACTGCCTTAAGTACCTTGGAATGACGATAAATGGTATGTGCATAAGAAAACACATGTTATTAAGGCATATCTAAACCCAAAAATCAAAATATAATAAATTGCAGTTTACCAATCATTAGATGTGGTGACTGCACCGGGTTCCAATTTTCAGGCTAAGAACATTTTGGCAAGTACAGAAAATACCTGGTAATCTTACCACAAATGTAGGGTCCCTATCACTTCCTATGAGCTGAACTGATAAAACATCCATACCTTCATTGTGTAGACTACTTGTCTCATCAATCCACCATGTAATGGAGATGAACACAAATGTCCGGTCTGTGTGACATCGGTGGCTCTTTCCACAGATACATTGGAGAAAAAATGCATAGACATAAATGGGTCCATTTACTAAACTGGAGAATGCAACATCTGATGCAGCTGTGCACTGTAGCCAATCAGCTTCTAACTTCAGCTTGTTCAATTAAGCTTTGACAAAAAAAAAAAACTGGAAGCTGATTTTTTCGTACCTTGATTTTATAACTGTGTAAAAATAAATAGTACCGTCCTTCAAATATTATTCAATGTTGAAGCGAATGTGCTCAAAACACATACATACAATAAACCAACTCCTAAAGCCAGTGACAATCTGTTTGATCCAGAGCTGTGGGTCTATGCTCCTGTGTGCCAATACTGAAGAGCACTGTTACATGTTTTTAAAGCAAAACTAAACTTTATCTGAGCACCAGAAATCAAAAGTGCTATGTAATTCATTTTAATATTCAAAAGCAAACTCCCCCATTCATCCATGTTTATCCATGTTTTTTCAAAGTGATTATGTTCAGAAATCACTTTGACCCCCCCCCCCCCCCCCCCCAAGCATTTCTGGCTGTGGATATTTTTAGTAAAGGCAAATGATTCATGTAGCATATACTTCCTGGAATCCATCTGCCCTTAGTTCAGGCAAACAGGCAGTGTGCTTAGCTGAGAAACCCCCCCCCCCCCAAAGTAAGGCATCATTTGCCTAGGCATGGAAACTAGGAAGTAACTAACAAAACGTAAAAAACTGTTCAAAGGATAAGTTCATTTTTACAAAAAAAATAAAATAAATATGCATGTTTTTTGCAGGTAAGAAAATCTGTATTTATAATTTTTTTTGTAAAGAACCAGTAACTCATTGCACCCATGATCAGCAGATCGTGGGTGTAATGCCACAGTCCTGCAGACTATGTATCTGTTTGCCCGTAACTCTGATACGGCCAGGCAGTTAACGCATTTGCACCTTTATTTCCATTTATTCATGTTGGATGGTCACTATTGAAGAAGAATAGTTAAATGTACTCTATTTGATTTGCTGTTGCCTTTTAACACTTATTATTTGCACTGGATTTAGGAGTTAAATTAAACCCCTTTCACACTGGGGCGTTTTGCAGGCATTTTTGGGCTAAAAATATCGCCTGTAAAGCGCCTGAAAAACACCTCCCCTACAGTCCCAGTGTGAGAGCCTAAATGCTTTCACACTGAGGCGCTGCGCTGGCAGGATGTTAAAAAATGTCCTGCAAGCAGCATCTTTGGGGAGATGAAGGAGTGGTGTTTACACCGCTCCTGGCCACTGAAATGAATGGGCACTGCTGCCGTAGAGCCTGCAAAGCGCCTCGGCAGCAACGCTACATGGGCGCATTTAATCCCTTTATTTGGCCGCTAGCATGGATTAAAAGTGCTCCACTAGCGGCCGAATAGCACCACTAAATTGACAGTAAAAAATCAGTAGCTGCGTTTTACCGCCAAAGCCCATCCGCCCCAGTATGAAAGCAGTCTTATTTATATATTATGCTTGTGAATATGTTTAGTTTATATTTTTGAGCACATTAGCTTCAACACTGAATAGTATTTTGCAACCCAGTACCATTTATTTTTACACGTTTTAGCAGTCAATTTACACTTTGGGCACTGCAGCTATTGAAGAATTTATGGGTGGGATGAGCGCAAGAAAATTTTGTTAAATCAATAACTGCATTTAAAAAAAACAGAGGGGCAAGTGAAGGTCCTCTTTAAGATGGCCATACACAGCTGATTCCAACCTGTTTAAAGCATGGCTGATGACCAAGCAAATCTGACAATAAAGGGGCTTCTATAGGGCAAACATTAGGCCTTTACAACTATTGCAAGCACTTAGCATCAAACACTAGAAGGAAAAATGTCTGGGCGTCAGGCATCAATCTGTCTCTTTTTATGAAAAAAAGGAAAGGAGGTTGTTAAAAGTGTCTACATTGCATTACAATGTTTGTTGGGTCACAGACGATTGCAGTCGATCACAGCTGGTTTGACAGGCAGATGTCTCAGAAACTTTCTATATCTTTCCAAGTGAGAAATCTATCTGTCTGAACATGAACCTACAAATCACTTTACTGATATATCAACTTTGCATTATATATAGTAAGTAATAACACTCCAGGTGATATTGATCACTATGGGCACAATATACCCAAGCTTCCAGGATATTAAAGTAATCATTCCCTTAGAGAAAAAAAAAGGGGTTTTACATTGCTCAAAAATGCTTGATGTCTGGCTGTTGCACAGACTTTCTGGGACAAGTATGCAGATCAGGAAAATAAGAGAAAAGTGAGAAATCTTGATATGTATACCTGTTCTAGGTTTGAACCTGAGGGACAGCACAATAGCCAAACAACTAGAATTTAAAGATTGAAAGTAAGCAAATGCCAGACTCCATGATTCTCTTAGAAAAAGTTATTTTTAAGTCCATTGCCCAATTTAATTGCTTGCTGACATTTAGTGACGCAGCTCGGCTCGTACAGCAGGCACAATCACATACCTGTGGCCGCAGCTTTCATTCTGTCAAGCCGATAAGCGGGTCCCGGCCAATGATTTATGGCCAGCACCCAGCGATTGGCTGAGCAAATGACAGAAGAGAAACAACACAGGGCTATCTACAGACAGCAGGGATGTGCCATTTGTTTTCACCCTGCTAAGCAGGGAGTAAAAACCTGCACATTGCTTAGTAAAATCATCACACAGCACACACATTAAACATTGCTGTTAGGCACACATTTAACCCCTTGATCGCCCTAGATGTTAACTACATTAGTACAATGACAGTGTTTATTATTAGCACCGATCACTGTATTAGTGTCACTGGTGATGTCAGTGGCAGTTAGTCAATCCTCCCCCCCCCCCTGCGTCAGTGTCCCAGTCCCACTATAAGTCGCTGATCTCCGCCATTACTAGTTTAAAAAAAAAATGACAGTATCTTTACCATAGTTTATAGACGCTATAACTTTCAAGCAAACCAAACAATATACACTTATTGGAATATTTTTTTTACCAAAGACATGTAGAATACATTTTGGCCAAAATTTATGAAGAAATTAGATTTTTTAATTGTTTTAGTGGATATGTTTTATAGCAGAAAGTAGAAACGATTGGAGTTTTTAAACATTTTTGGTCTTTTTTGTTTATATTGCAATTTAAAAAAACAAACAGTGGTGATCAAATATCATTAAAAGAAAGATTTATTTGTGTGAAAAATAAATTATATAAATTTGTTTGCATCCAGTGCTGCATGACCACGCAATTATCAATTAAAGTAATGCAGTGCTAAATAGCAAATAAATGGCCTGGTCATGAAGGGGTAAAATCTCCCAAGGCTCCAGTGGTTAACCTGTGATACCGCACAACTGGAATGATCATACCAATTACATCTAGAAAACGAAATGAATTTATTAATCTCAGATCTGTACCTACTAATATACAAATTAAAGTCATGCAGGCCACATAGTCAAACAGAGAAAAACGATATACTCCTTGAAGAAAGATTCATTACCACAGAAAAAAATCCACAAATCCCTCAAGTCATTCATAAAGGGTCAGGGCTTGTTTTTATTTAATTTGCCCCTCTCAAATATAATAATAACACATGGAAAGACATATCACTGATGCATAGACACCTCTTTATTTTTCTATTTTTCCCAATACGGTGCTCAACTTAAGCTCAGAGATTGTAAAGGAACATTACCATCAAATTCTCTTTTTGGCAGAGAGACAAAATATACATATAAAAAGCTACCTTCTATCACTTTCACATTTCAGCCTCACATTTCAGTCACGAGCATTAGGCCTCATGTACACTGGGCCTTTGCCCAGCTCCTCTGAACGTCTTTTTTTCTGGGCAGGAGAAAAGCAGCTTTAAAAAAAACGCATCTAAAGCCATGCTTTGCAAACTCGTTTAGGAGCGTCAAGCGTTTAGCTGTTCCATTATTCTATTAGCCAGAATATTCATTTATTCTGGTCACTGAAATAAATGAATGAACATTCAACTGCTAAAGACACTTAAACTACTTTCACACTGGGCCGTTGGGGGCTTTGGCGGTAAAGCTATTTTTAGCAGCGCTTTACCACCGTTTTTGCTGAGGTTTTCGGCTGAAAAAGGGTTCACACTGCCCACAAAGTGCCACGGCGCATTGCTGGTTGTTCGGTGACTCTGCCCATTGATTTCAATGGGCAGGGGCGCTTTGAAAGCAGTGTATACACCACTCCTACAGTGCTGCAAAGATGCGGCTTGCAGGACTTTTTTTACCGTCCTGCCAGCGCACTGCACTCGGGCTTTCACACTGGAGTGAGAGGAGCGGCTCTTTATAGGCGCTATTTTTAGCACTATAGCGCCTCTAAAGCACCTCAGTGTGTCAAACACCCTTAAAGTGATTGTAACGCTTTTTTTAAATAACAAAATAAAAATGGATGTAGTAGGAGCACTGGTAGCTTCCCTCCTCCCCCCTCCCGCCATCTGCTGTGGGGGATGTGTCAGGATGGATAGCGGGGAAGGGGCTTGTAAAAGTGTAATTTACCGGCACCTTCCTTTTCTGAAATGACAGTGATTCTCGCTACCAATCACTTCTGTGTTATTCATGACTTAAGCATAGTAAACTGTGTTTACTATGCTTCCGTTTGTGAATGAATGGGAAGCTGTATACAGAGCTATTCCTGTCCATTCATTCTGAGTAGCTTAGGCTACAAAGATGAAGACTGAGAGCTGTGTCCTCAATCTCCTTTCTCGAAGGTGAAACATCAGAGGTCTGTTTAGACCCCTGATATTTCACCAAAGACCCCTAATACGACTACTAAAAAATTGTACAGACTAACTAATATACATTGATTTGGGTTTTTATTTACCAAAGAAAATGTACTACATTTTTGCATAAATTTATGAAGAAAGAATGTTTGTTTGCAAAATTTTACAACAGATTTTTTTTTTTCCCCGATACGTGGTTACTCAATAAAAAGTTGAAGAGGGAGCGCTTTAACCTTAAACTGCGTAGGGGTTTCTTTCCTGCCAAAGCAGAACTCCCTTCCACAATTGTGTTCGCAGGAAATGTCGATGATAAAAAAAAACTCTTAGATGGGCATCTTAGCACAGGCAATATACAGGGATGTGGCAAATGGTATTGACATAAATACACACCCACACAGGTTGAACTGGAAGCACCGGTGTCTTTATTCAACCTTACCAGCTTTGTAAATATGTAACTCAGTATGCTGCGCTGCATGTTCCTTATTATAATCTGCCTAATGCTGTATACTGGTATTTTTCCCCAGGCTAAGTTTCTAGTCCTTCTCCCCTATTTCCCTCCCACTGATTCCACTGATGGAACTTTTTTAGTCCTGCTAATACCAATAATTGGATTACTTCACTCCTACTGAGAACAAAAACGGGACTTATTTTGCTCACACTGTCGCTAACAGTGGGAATTATTTTACTCCCAGTGATACCAATGATGGGACCTTTTTTTATATCCACTGTCTTTTTAGCAAAGGGACTATTTTGTTTAAATCAGGAACAAACTAGGAGAACCCTAAAAGCCATATGCTGTGAAGCCACACTCACTTTATTGGTCACCCCACCCTGTGTTCATTGGGCACATTTTACTTTCATACATAGATGTCCCTCCTAATTAATTTCAAATGTTGGCAACTCTGTTAATATGAAACATGTGCTGGGCACAAGTAAGTTTTCTTGTGTTCTGGGTCAGTAAAGGTTGTGTAATTGCCTTAAAGTTAATCATTCTTCAGTCCATGTGGGAGTTCACTTAGCTCCATTCAAAAGAAGAGAGTGAAGGGAAACACCTGGGTATGGGTAAGCATGGGACTCATTCCCCTTCTATCATGCAGAGTGCCTTGTGATTTGCCCAGTGCTGTCACATGGGGCCAGGAAGGAAGATATAGTCCTATATGAGCTCTGACAGGTCAGTTTGGAGCTTAAACAAGGTTTTTGGTTCCAGCAGCCGAGGAGAGTGGTGAGGGAGTAAGGAAAGGTAATTATATGCTGCTGAGGAAGAGGGAAAGTAAATTAAAGTGGATGTAAACCCTCACATATACCCAGTGAAGTGGAGAGTCTCAGATGGTACACAGGGATGAAACAAATCTCCCTACATATGTTTTACATGCATATCTGCTGTCTTCAGCTTTATATATTCTTTAGAAAGTTCAGATCCTGTTAGGAGATTTTCTCTCCCTGGTTAGCACTGCAGTGAAGTTTGGGCATACAGCCAAGATAGCTGATTGGAGGAAAGGCACACCCCCCCCCCCCACCACATAGGTAGAGACTTTTAGTTCTGGGCTCTGCTAATCTATTTATAGCATCCTCCCCAGCACAAAACTCAGGCTGCTTTTATATCCTGTGTGGGAGAGCTTGTCAGTTCTCATGCTGATAACAGAAGAAATGAGCAGGAGAAAGCTACTGGACAAAGTGCTTTGAAGAGAGATAAGTAAACACTGCAGATATACAGCATGTACCCAGCTACAATTTCATGAATCAGGTTTACATCCACTTTAACCTTTAACTTTGCCCTACCTAGGCAAAATTAAGGTTCATTGCATATTCATCCATATTATGGATGCGGCACTATCTTACAGGTTGCTAGGTAAAAGTTTTTCTTTTGGAGAAAGTTTTTTTTTAATATATATTTTTGGAATGTTTAATAAACAGGGTACTACTAAAACAGTAACATCTTTAAGCCTAAATGGATAGCTGGATTTCCATCATTGCAAATGTCCAAAGTGTAACTGATCCACAAAAAAATGATTGGCTTTATAATTAGTAGTATTATTTTAAAGGGCAACTATACCTAAAACGTACATGGGTTTGCATGAAAAACGTGAATACAATTAATTAACAAGAAAAAAATATATACGTGTTTTTCGATTATATTTTATATTATATTGTATCTGCATGTGTTTTACAAACAAAAAATGCCCTTAACAGTCAGAAAAAAAACATTGTTTTATAGGTATTGCTGCAACAATTTCAAAGTTTTACAATGAATTGAAAAGAAACACATCATCTATGCATTCGCTATGCATTTTTTACCTTACTGTAGAGAATCTATTAGAGGTTAAAAAACAAAAAAGTTTTAGACTAGTATCAATTTAAGATGTAATCTAAAAATGTATGATATACACAATGTGTAAAAGACAGCATTCACAAAGTAACCTAAGCCATTACGCTAGTCAATTATGTGCTTTATATATATATATATATATATATATATATATATATATATATATATAATATTTTATGAGCAATGAGCAGACAGACATTCATTTAATCTCTTTTATACGCAAAATGATTTTGAGGATAATTAAAATGACTGGTTTCTCACATTGCAGTACAGCTGTGCCAGATAATATTAATTATAAGCTGAGGTCAAAGACTGAACTTTGCAGCCCTATGCAAGTTATTAAGCATTTCCTTTCCAACTGAGCCAAATTTGAGATCACTCTATCTTCTAACCTTTTTAATGCATGTTTGTTTTTGTAGTTCCTGCCAAACGAAATCAGTTAAACTCATGGCAGTATTAAGGATTTTAATTTACTCAGGCGAGCAAGATCTCTGACATACATCCAGTGAATGACCATGAAATGAACCTGGTCAAATCAACTTACAGGCTCAGCTGACTAACTTAAAAGCTCAAGGAAAACTGTATACTATACAACCTGGATACATGTGCCAACATGAGCCCAAGCACAATCGTTTATTAATGTATGTCACAGGGTCAAAAATCCCTGGCTGCATAATACTGTGTAAGTCTTATTTGGCATGCTTACAAATTAATAATGCTCTGCTGCACATCCTAAGTGATAAAAGTTGATATATACTTTGGACACGTTAATGGATAATTAATTAATGGACAGTTAGATATTTTCCTTGTTAGGATTAATAAAGTATTCTGATTCTGAAGAGTTGCCCATATATGGGTCAAGCTGTAATTTGTGATGGCATGATAATAAAATGTAGGGTAGATCATTCAGGTTGGACAAAGACAGTATGCTTAAAGTATCATTAAACCCAAACTATGAAAAACTTGCATTATAGGTTATATAAAAGAGTTCATACTCACAAAGCCACTAAAACATTCCTTTTGTGTAGTGTGAGATATAACTGGTTGCTTGTGCCTTCAGCAGTCCCTCCCATGTTCTTTGTGTCCCCGCTACAGGTTAAGTCACCTCAACGGAGCATGCTCAATTTCAGTTATCATTCAAGCTCTTAATTTCCTCCATTTTCTTATCTGTGCAGCTGACATGACTATAGAGTCACACATGTGGGCATATACACAGTGGTAAATAAAACTCCCCTCCCCTTCCTTCTCCATGTCCTACTATTGCAAAATAGATTCATCCAGAATCCAGACACTCATTACAGTCTATAGGAAGAGGCTGTTATTTCTGCTAAAGGAGGCTCTACTAAATATTGATGTGATTTTTCTGTTGGGGTGCCCAAATTTATGCACCTGTCTAATTTCGTTTTGATGCATATTGCGCATTTTCTGTTAATCCAATAAACCTAATTTCACTACTGAAATATTACGGTGTACATACATCAAAATGAAATTGCTGATCCAAACACACAAATATTTGTAAATGGCAATCATGGAAATTGTCAGGGGTTCCTAAACATTTGCCTACAACTGTATAAAATGTGATTGCTAATGCCATAAAGTAAAAAAAAGGACCTTGGATGCAAATGCCTTCTGAACAAAATGAAAGCTAGTGTCATCATCTCTCACTCCGCCTACACCATATTATTCACAAAAATATACATTTGATGTTCAATGAAGATTTATTGGGCGTTATAAAACAGTTATGTGATATGTATAATCTAATTTGAACTGCTCTTCTAAAAGTCATGTGACTGGCACAGAACCAATCAGAGTTGGCCAGACACAAACTCACACTGTAGAGAGCATATATCAGCAGAGTAATGCAAGCCCTTCCCAAGGATCTCTCCCTGCAAATGCCAAAGAACAGGGAAAGATCATGTGACCACACAACACACTGCAGGAATAAGGTACTTAGAGGATTAAAAAAAAAGGCTAGATACATAATATATATGATTTATGTGAATGAATTATGGCAATTAACACGTCTCAATTTAGTATCACTTTAATCATTGCAACAGTGTCATCCAAACAGTGGCGGAATTCTTAGATCGATCCTTGTAATGCCCATAAATACTCCCCATCCCACCCTCTGCATAAACAAAGCTTCAAGTGAAAAGTGATGGCTATGTCTCTAGTGTGAGATCTAGGAGCACCATTACTTTCCTCCCACCAGCTTGCTGAGAGAGAAAAGAGCCCTAAATGTGACCTGAATCAAAAACACATTTTTATAGACAGAGAAGTAAAAACCCATTTTCTACTAGATTTGTGAAGGAGGGTGAAATACTTGCGATGCAGAACCATTCATCATGGAGTTCTGCTTTTATGCCTGAACTTAAAAAAAAAAAAATACTATTTAATTTTACTTTTTTTACATTTAAATATACATACAGTACTGTGTAAATATTTTAGGCAGGTGTGAAAAAATTCTGTAAAGTAAGAATACTTATATATATTTTCATTGTTTATTTTTATCAATTTACAAAATGCAAAGTGAGCGAACAGAAGAAAAATACAAATCAAATCAATATTTGATGTGAATTCCCTTCGACTTTAAACCAGCATCAACACATGTGTGTAAAGCCCCGTACACACAAGCGGACTTTTCAACATCCAAAGTCCGACGGAATGATTCCGTCAGACTTTTCGATCGTGTTTGGGCTGCAACGGACTTTTGATTCGCAAATCAAATCAAATCAATATTTGATGTGAATTCCCTTCGACTTTAAACCAGCATCAACACATGTGTGTAAAGCCCCGTACACACAAGCGGACTTTTCAACATCCAAAGTCCGACGGAATGATTCCGTCAGACTTTTCGATCGTGTTTGGGCTGCAACGGACTTTTGATTCGCAAAAGTCTGACAGACTTTAGAAAATGGAACATGCTTCAAATTTTTCCCAACGGAACTCCGCCGGACCCAGTTCCTACCGAAAAATTCGCTCGTGTGTATGCTATTCCGACGGACTAAAACCGACGCTAGGGCAGCTATTGGCTACTGGCTATGAACTTCCTTATTCGAGTCCAGTCGTACGTCATCACGTTCGAATCCGTCGGAGTTTGGTGTGATTGTGTGTAGCCAAGTCCGCTCAGTCGAAAAGTCCGTCAGAACTCTGTCGGAACTCCGGCAGAACTCCTTCGGAAGTCTGTCGGACATAAGTCCTCTCGTGTGTACGGGGCTTTAGTGTACCTAGAAGAATTGGTGCTGTTTTCAAAGGAAAGGGTGGTCACACCAAATATTGATTTGGATTTCTCTTTTCTTCATTTACTTTCCATGTTAATTGATAAAAATAATCGAATAACACTTCTATTTCTGTAAAGCATTCTTAATTTACAGCATTTTTTCACACCTGCTTAAAACTGCGCAGTAGTGTATAGATATTTTCTTATGTTAATGCAATTTTATTTGAAAATTACATTGATCATTATTATGGTATACTATGCATATAATGTTTATCAACTGCAATGATATGTGTAATAAGTGCACACGTGACTTTGGTATTGTCCTCTTAATTTCATATCATATAGCATAGAAAGCTTCAGCAGTCATGAAATCTTACAACACTGTGAAGTCAATTCTCATCCATCAATTAGATGTATAAGTCAGTGACAGAATGATATGCCTTGGATGCAGGCAAGTACATCTTGTTACCATGTTATTTTAGTTATTTGTATGCTTGTCATATTAAAACTGTATATTTTTATTAGTAGTTCTCAAATGTTCTACTCTTTTTGGACATTATCCCATGCAAAATGAATCATCAATCTAGTGTGCACAAAACATGCCTACCATACCATACAAATGTTTATGTTGTAATTAATCACAGGGTTTCCTTCATACCGCCTACTTCAATGATGGTCTGAGAAAGTACATTTTTATGCAGGGGCGTCATCTGCTTTCAAAGAAGAACGCTGATCTAAATTAATAGTAGGCTATTGTGTTAAATTAAGTCGAAATTACTAGATTTAACGAATGAACATATTACATAATTTGTAAGGGTGGAGCAGCTAATATGCACACCCTGTACCTGACAACCTCACAAACGAGCTTGCATCCCAGAGTACAGGAAGATTCCATTACTTTCTTGGAAATTAACTTTTTTTCTAATTTAAACCTGCTAACTACAATAAGATAATATAGAGTGATTACTCAGAGGTTTACCTACCAGTTAAGGTAAACTCCACTTTTGAACTTGTACCTACAGGTAAGTCTATAATAAGGCTTACCTGTAGGTAGAGTGAATAGTTCCTAAACTTGCAGTGTTTAGGAGATATTCCCAATCAGTGCTGTTAGTGACTGCACCCGCGAATGTGCTCCAAAAGGACAGCATATCTGCGTTGTACCTTCAGAGCTCCGTGTCAGAGCTGAGGGCCTCCGCGTGCATGAGCGGGAGTGATGTCACTGCAGCTCCAGCCATTCCTACAGCCGGAGCCCCCAAACCCAGGTGAAGATAGCAGAGCTGGGGATCCATGACAGTGTTGTGTGGGAGGGATCCGCTTTATAGGTAAGTCAGTGATAATGTGCTAGTATGCAGTACAAACTAGTACATTATGACCTATCCCTGCAGTGAGGCCCAGTTCATTGTTTCAGTGGTGATTTACTACCGCTTTAAAGACACTATAAACCATGGCTCTGGAAAGAGCTTGCATTATTCTGAGTATTACACATCTGGCATTAAGGTGATCCAGCACATTGGAGGAGCATTTTCTTATGAAGTCCTCAGCATTCCCCAGGATCAAGCTGGAAGGATGACAACAACATCACATAGGTGTCATGGGCTAGGTATCACAAATTAGCAGGGTAAGGGAATTTAATACATTTCCCAACTGGTATTTCTATTTTTTGGGCCCATACACACTGGCTTCAAGAATGCTGCTTCTACAGGTGTTTTGTGTTTTGCCTGTGGAAGAAGCTCAATGTTATCCTATGGTTATCCTACCATGGAAAGTAAATGCACATTAGGATGATTAGTGGCTTATTTTAGGCTCAGCATTTAGGGGCAGAAAAAAAACACATTCTGGTTTGTGTTTTTGACTGGAACTTTCTGGCAGAAAAAACACTAAACACATTTAAAGACTAAGATCACCTCTTTTTTCGCTCTAAATTCCAGCTCCCTTATGTACCAATATAGCATTAATGTACTTCTTTTGCAAAAATAAAACAGCTTTTCATTTATTCTACCCACACTTAACCTCACTCTCTTCATGGATATTCCAAAACACAGTTTCATTACTTCTGCCTTAATTGCTGAACATACTTTAGGTCATGACACAGGAAGGAGTTGACCAGCTGATCTCATTAGCACACCCTGCAGCCTCTACAATCAGCTGGTCAACTTCTTCCTGTGTCAAGACCTAAAGTATGTTCAGGAAGTAAGGCAGAAGTAATGGAACAATGTTTTTAACCATCCATGAAGAGAGTGAGGTAAGCATGGGTAGAATAAATGGAAAGCCGTTTTACTTTTGCAAAATAAGTACATTAATGCTATATTGATACATAGGGGAGCTGGAATTTAGAAAAAAAGGTGCACTTAGCCTTTAAACATGTGTACAAATACATTCTATAAGAGTGTTCTTTTTCTGCCAAGGGAACTGGCATTTTTTGCAGCACAGTGTGTATGGAGCCTTAAAGTGGTTGTAAACCCTTTACAACCACTTTAAACTACAGGCAGGCCTATAATTAGGCTTGCCTGTAGCTGCACTGGATATCTCCTAAACCTGCAATATCCCTGTATTTGCATGTGCCAACGTCATGCGGCACATGCGCACTTAAGCCAACTGAAGCAATGGCAGTATGTGCCGTTGCTTCAGTTGTACTGTGCCGTTCGCGGCGGCTCCCATGCGCATGCGTGGGAGTGACGCCATCGCAGCTCCGGCCAATGACAGCACCGGAGCCATGATACCTGGAAGCAAGCCCCAGGTGACATGTCGGCGGCCTGACAGGGAGAAGAGGATGGCTGCTGGGAATTCGCTCTCAGGTAAGTAATTCAGGCACAGGTTTGCAGGCACAAGTTTTTTTTTATCTCAATGCATTCTAATGCATTCTTTTTTATCTTAATGCATTAATGCTCCAGCACCCCCTAATAATTACCTGAGCCCCATCTCTATCCACAAGTCTCTCAGCCTTCCAGGACTCTCCGTCCTGAGTGGCTGTGACACAGCAGTGATGCCATTGGCTTCTGCTGCTGTCAAAGTCAGTTAGACAATTAGGAGAGAGAAGGGGTGGGGCTGAACCGGGACTCCGTGTCTGAATGGAGACACAAAGCTGCGGCTCGGATCAGGTGCCCCCATAGCAAGCTGCTTGCTTTGAGGGCACTCAACAGGAGGGAGGGGCCAGGAGAGCCAAAGAGGAACTGATAAGAGGAGGATCTGGGCTGATCTGTGCAAAACCATTACACAGAGCAGGTAAATATAACAGGTTTATTATTTTTATAGAAAAATAAAACGAGACTTTGCAATCACTTTAAAGATTCTATTAATGACGGAAGATGGGGCCCTCACAAAAGGTACAAAACAAACCAGATTGGTATGGAAAGATCTTTCTATATCTATAAACTGCAGCCAGTGTATTACATTGTCACTCTATACATGTACAGTGTGTTAGCAATATGTGATAAGACAGCTTCTTGCTAGGGAATATGTTGTACAGATAGATCACTAGAATAAAACTAGAAGAAGAATTTTTTTTTTTTTCGTTAGCCTTTATATAAAACACACTTTTTTTTACATATAATGATCAACAAGGAAAGACTCTTTAAATGTTTTAGGGGTACACACTGGCATGTCAGTGGTTTGATGCACCAAAGGCAGCTGTGCAGTGTCAGTACACGATGCCCTAATTATCTTACAAGAAGCAGGACACAAACTATTTGCTGTGTGTATACATTGGGTAAAAACATTTGATCGCTCATTGCATCGACCCATCCCCTTCTACATAAATGTTCCCATTTGTCTTCAATTAGTGCTGAAATGGTCACTCTCTCAGGGGAAAAAAATGACTGTCTGCCCCAGTGTTGGCTTCCAGACTACATTCTTCCATGCCCAATTAAAAAAACATTTTTAGAAAGGTAATAACACATTGGGTGAATGGTAGACATCAGTATAGAAGGCATGAAGTTTACAGCGGATGTGTAGGCTCTCAGCTGCTTTCTATTTTAGGAGCTTGCACATGAGAAGGTAGTGGCACATAGGCATTGTGGAGTCGGTTGAACACTGTGACAAACAACAGATGCTGGGAACAGCACAGAGTACCCACATCTGTTTTTTTAAAAAGCCCAGGACATTTGTAGTCATGGACACCAGCAGGCAGGAAACTATATACAAATACACCATGCACCAATACCATTATTTACATTCCAGTGAAAAATAATGCCCCATCACCATGTGCATGGCCACCATCTCTCTAACCTAGTGCTGAAGAGGGGAGAAATGCATATCTGAGAGAGCTTGCAGTACTTCTGTAGATGTTTTCAGGTGCATGCCTGTATATTCATACCTCCCTGGCCTTTTTGTCAGCTTTTCATTAAAAATGCAATCATTTACACACTGGATGAAAGGTTTAGGCTACTGTAATATTGTTGGTAGTTTCATGCTGTTTTTTATTGGGGACTGTACTTGGAAGAGCAAATCTGCCTGGGTTCACTTTGCAAACAGTTTAGCAAATGTTGGTCAAAGTTTGCAAACTTTCAGCGAACCCCATTAATGTCCATAGGGGCAAATCTTGATATTCAATTCTGGCCACTTGTAGGGATAATAGGTGTAAAGTGCAATAACCCATAGCAACCAAATACGTTTCAGTTCTTAGTTTATAGAATTCTGAACAATGGAAATAATTTGCTGCCATTGGCTGTGTCTGAGCCAATTAGGAGGGAGAGAGCAGACAGAGTTTCTGCTCTAATGTACATCTCTGGATCGAGATTGGGCTCAGGTGAGTAAAAGGTGAGGGCAGAGGGGAAGATGCATGTAGAAAGTTTTTTTTTACCTAAATGCAGAGAGCATTCAGGTAAAAAAAAAATTCTGTCTTTAGAACCACTTTAAGTTTATATGGTATCAAACAGTTTTTCATCTCTTTACAATATATATATATATATATATATGTAGCAAGCCATGAAATCATTTGCAGACATTCTACACGCACAAAGTATTTGATAACAGAACCCTGGGTGCATGTTTGTGGCATCTGTAATTCATACATCAAGTTTGTTTGATATCTCGTCTTCCGCCTTTCATCAGCCATGATCAGTTGATGAAAGGTTCCTTGTTTATCTTCCTTGTTACAGGTTAGTTAGTTTTATGTAGTTGATAGTTTTCCTGGTTATATTCCCAGGCTACCAGCACACAGCATGCATCTGCTGGTATGGAATCTAAGGCAGCGAACACCATTTTGCTGGAGGTGTTGGCATGTGAGCAACTTACCGTATTGCAGCACAACTGGTGCAATAATATTTTGTCAGGTTAGCAAATCCAACCAATCAAATCATCTCAATAAAGCATAGTACACACTGCTAGTTTTTTTCAATTCAACCCAGTGGGCTGAAAGAAAAAAAAACTGACAGCTTAGGTCTGAGCCACTGTACTAACAATTTCATGTCAGTACCGCAATCTACCCTGCTGTTCTATTGTGTTCTGACAGGGACCCCACCACCACTACAAACACACTCCGGTCAGCTGATCAAGCACTGACTGGAGCCAGTCAGCAGATCCTTTTCAGTCATGCCCCTTTGACATATGGCCGGCTTCTGTTGGACCAGCTCTAGTTCTAACGGGCTGAATGTCAGCCAGTTTCTATTGAACCAGCCAATACCGCCCGACATTTGGCCCATGTGTATGGGCTTAAAGTGGAAGTAAACCCTTCTATCCTTTTCAGTCAAGGAAGCTGCCATCTTGGCCTCTAATGATTCTTCAACTGCCATAATGCTGCACATGTGATCAGTTATGAAACCAGCCATTGGATGGTTTGAAAGTTTGGTTGAGAGCACAACCAATGTGAAAGTTAGGCCGCGTACACACGCGCGGACTGTTCGCCCAACTTTGTCCGTCAAACAGTTTCGGCAAACAGTCCGCTCAAACTTAGCATGGACGGACATGGCCACACACGACGGACGAACAGTTTGCTGAAACCATGCGCGATGACGTGAACGGCACGTACGACGGGACGAAAAATACGACGTCCTATACACTGCATTATAGCTTTCGGCGTGAAAATCCTTTCTGAGCATGCGCGCAACTTTGTTTGACGAACAAGCCTACACACGAGCGGACTGTTCGCTGAAACAAGGTTTCAGCGGACAGTTTTTCGGAAATTCCGAAAAACCTTGTCCGTCAAACTGTCCGCTGAAACTGTCGGCTGAAAGCCCACACACGAGCGGACTGTCCGCCCAAACACTGTTCAGCGGACAAAGTTGGGCGAACAGTCCGCCCGTGTGTACGCGGCCTTAGCATTTCCGGCATGCCGGGGAATGTAAGTATTTTTTGAAACTGGGTTTACTCCCACTTTAAGTTTTTAGCCCAGATATGCTCACACTGCACATAGCAAAAGTGTTACATAGCTAAGCAGGAGAGAAGGGAAAGGTACCAAGTTGGTTTATAATGGTGAGAACTGTAGCAATTAGATATGAGGTTTGCCAGATGCTGCACAGTGAAGGTTTATTACCTTCATGCATTGAATGCATAAAGTTGAAAAAAAAAATTGAGCCATTAGAACCACTTTAAGGTATATCTACACATGTATGTATATCTTCATCTCCATTACATGGGTCAGAACAATTAGTAGTTTACAGAAGATAGGAAAGAAGATATTTGGTACTTTGGTACTGCCAAGATCAACAGGTATTTTCAGAAAATTTTCTTGGCTTTAAGGTAACTTAAGCACATTTTCTAAATGAAAATTAGCAGCAATGTCAGTATTAAAGTGGATGTAAACCCATTCTGTACCCTTGTACCTACAGTTAAGTCTATAATAAGGCTTATCTGTAGGTACTATGAATATCTCCTAAACCTGTTTAGGAGATATTCACACTTAATGCAGCTGGTGATGTCACCAGCGCATGCGCTCTGAAGGGAGGGTATACCCGTGCCGTTCCTTCAGAGCTCCGCACCGCGGTCCGTGACTCCCATGCAGGAGTGACATCATCACAGCACAGCCAATCAGACAGAATGCGAATTCGGTAGGAAGACCGGGTGAACATGGAAGCATCTGTCACAGCTCACATTACGGCAGTGCAGGGCTTTGTTCTAAGGTAAGTATTTCATAATGTGCTAGTATGACATTATGCCTTTACTTTGCAGGGTTTTTTTTTTTAAAGAAACTTTAGCCTGGTTTACTTTCTATTTAAAGTGCATGTTTGGGTATAAAAAACTAAATACATATTTTCTCATGGTTTATTTTTGTTAAAACTGCTTCAGGAACAGAAAAACCTGTTGATCCTGCCAGAAATCAAGTTAGCTCCTAACTTCCTGTAGAGAGCCAACAACAATTCTTGTGCTGCATTGGGTTGCTGTTTTGTACTTCAAGTTGTCATAACATTGTCCTGACACAAAAGCATCATAATGTACGCACATAGGACGCAACTCCACATCTGACCTGCTAATCCTTAAGCGAGCTATAGACAGTTCTAATCTCAGCTGGTTCAGCAAGGACAGGCTGAGATTCAAACCATGTATGGGCCAACTGATTATACCCAAGTTGATCGATCTATCAACTTGGGTACAACCATCCTAACAGATTTTCCATGCAATTATTGCTAGCGGCCTACAGCCGTGTGTTCTCCCGGCGGTGACGCCCCCCCCCCCCCCCTCGATTCCCCCATCATCACCGACGGTGGTTGCAGGAAAGAAAATCACACCATGATCAGCTTTACTCCAGGCAGGTTATTCTGATAGAAAGCCATACCTATCCTAATTTATAACAGCCCCACACAAATATTGACACTGGTGGGGGATAAATAACAGCTACTAAAATAAACTGAAAGGCAACTATAAAAATCAGTTGAAGTTCCAACAAAAAAACTGAAAAAAAAATTGTAATATTACTTCTGAATATTATGTGAAAAATATTCATCACCCATATGCACCTAAAGGTTACATTACAGGTATCTTTACCATTTTACTAACAAGAAAACCATTCACAGGGGGAATTTAATACATATTAATTAGCTGACTAATTGACAACATTATCTCTTGAAGTTAGATGAATGAGCTCTGTAAAGTCATTTAATGCATGGAGCAGCTGCTGGGGATCATACACGCTGAATTATTGCAAGGACATTAAGCATTTCTTTCGTTTTTACTCTCTTTCCCAGACATGTAAAGGTATTCTGCCAAAGTAACATTTACTTGGGTCTTTGCAACAGATACATTAAAAGTGAAGTAGTGGTGTCATTTGGAAGTGGCTATTATCATTTCTGTTACATCTCCAACGTTTACAATACGTAGCATCTCATTTGAGGACACAGCGCTCAATTATTAAACCACAAGCCTGCACATATTTTTTCATTGAGGGGACAATAGCAAAAATATGCAGCTATATGTCTACCCACACAATCCCATCACAGAGATTCTTGATCTATGATACGGAAAGGAGAGCTCAGCTGTTGAAAGCCCGTCTAAAAAGAAAGATTTATACAGGCAACATGAAGACGTGTCTCTTATTATCTGACTTAAAATCTGCTGCAAAACCAGATGTTAAACATCAGTTGAAAAAATAAATCAGAGCACCAAAATATGTTGAACATTGCTGAGTTTTTCCACAAAGATTACAGGCTGAGTCATGAGTGGATGGGCTTCAGGTCTTTAATCTAAAT
This sequence comes from Lithobates pipiens, assembly GCF_037356315.1. NCBI lineage: Eukaryota > Metazoa > Chordata > Amphibia > Anura > Ranidae > Lithobates > Lithobates pipiens. The sequence continues at coordinate 22,125,633 of NW_027507696.1, read as the reverse complement.
TTCTCTTTATACCATATATGAGCCCCAATTTAAATGGGTGGAATTTCAAGTAATCATTTTAATTTTTGAAAAAGAAGTAGGTGGGGAGTGTGGGCAGGAGTCAGGACAAGCTGTCTGGGTATGGCCTCAAAGGCCCTGGCAAGTATTTCCTGTATACTGCCACAGCTTCCCACCCATTACCTGCTCATTGCAACAATTTTCTTGACATATACTGCTTGTGTGCCCATATATTGCCAAATTAGCTTGTGTTTTGTTACTATTGTCTCTGCATACTGTCACAGTTGGCTTGGAATTACAACACTTGCCTTTGTACATCTCAAATTGCCTGTGAATTGCCACAATTTCCCTTCTATTGCCATAATGTAGTGCTATTATCTAGGGTTGCACCTATACCATTTTTTTTTAATCAGCAAGCACGAGTACCGATACTTGTGCTCAAGTACTCACTGAGTAACGATACCTTTGCGGTACAATCTGAGCCCATACCAAATGAATGGGCTTAAATTGCACCGCAAAGAATACGATACGATTTGCAGAGGAATGCAATGTGATTCCTATCCAAATTGCATGCGGTCTCTCACACCGCTCCTGTGTGAACCCAGGCTGAGGTCACTATGACAAGCCTAGGTTCACACAGGTGTGGTGGGGGAACCGCATGTGATTTGGACAAGAATTGCACTGCATTCCTGCTGAAATCACATGCGATTCTTTGCAGTGTGATTTGAGCCCATTCATTTTGTATGGGCTTAAATCGTACTGCAAATGTATCGGTTTTAGGTATCGGAGCATTTGCATGAGTACTTGTGCAAATGCTTGGTATTGCCACTGATACCAGTGTCGGTATCGATGTAACCCTACTATTATCCATGAGAGTGTATACCAAAGCAGTGCTGTTTGTTTTGAGGTGCATATTAACACAATCCCCACTATTCTTCCCTAGAAGTTTCTAATTATTACATTATTTAAAACACTTTGGATATGTCCCCAGTTTAGAGCAGTATCATTGTGCAGTGAATTGCACATGCACACACCTCATCTTTTTTGTGATATGTGGAACCCATAAATCCCCCGGAATATGAAGTTCGTGAGGATTTCCAGGTATGTAAATTAAGTATAACTGTGAAGTCTACTAGAATGATCTAGGAGGCAGGCATACAAAATGTAAATACAGTAAGTCCCAAGCTTTTATCTATTTAGGCTACCTGATGCCTGGGATTAGACTAGCAGTACTACTAAAAGAGCAAACATCAGCTTTGACCACTCTGTGTAGCAATAAACACTTAACCCCTATTCATACCTGAGCGATTTGTCACTTTTCTGAAGCATGACGACTCTCAACATGAAGATTCCTATTACATTCAATGGTGCCTGTTAACACATGAATGCCATGCTGCCACTTGTCATGTTAAAAAGTACATGAGTTTTTCCCTGGGCAAAATTACATGACACAAGCACTGTAGCACATTTTATGCACACTTTGCCCATAACAACTGGTCTTCTCCTTCTAGCAACCTCAGACCTGTGAGCAAAATAAAGGCTTTAGGAGTGTCCATGTTGCATGTGGAGACTTCCATCCTACAGCTGATGGCCCCCCAAGAACTCTACAACCCCAATGATGGCCATTACAAGGACTGTGCCAAATGGCAGAGGGCCTAGAAAGAAACTGACAGAGTGGAATAGGCTCAAGAGTTCTAATAGCACAAGACATCACAACACCACCAAGAAAAAACAGAAAGCATACACAGATGATGATATATGGGGGTTGATTTACCAAAAGTAGAGAGTGCAAAATCCGATGCAGCTCTGCAGAGAAACCAATCAGCTTCCAGATTTTTTTTGTCAATGCTTAAAGTGCTATTTAACTCATTACCCTGCATTCACTTTATTTGGTCTCCCACAGTACATAGACCATGGGAATGCAATATTTTTGAAAAAATATAAACTGCTAAATACCCTTTTCTCATCAGCAGTATACATTATATAGGAATCTTGTGTCTTCTATCAGTTCCTGTTATAACTTGGAGAAGTTTTCATGCTGCACTGAGCTGTCCTCTCAGGATTCAGGGCCCCAGACCCTCTGTCTGGACAGTGCTGATTGGCCCTGTGCTGAACACATGCACTCTCCCAAGAAAAAGGAAACCTGTCTAGCAATACACACCAAACTGAGCATGTGCAGCCTGACTCCAAAGGCTCTGTACTATCCAGACATGTTTTGGAGTCAGTTGAAGAAGAGGAGGATCTGTGTATACAGGATAAACAGCCTTTTTACACAATGCAGAGGATTAATGCCTTAGGTCCCACAGTGAGTATAACAAGCATGCTTTACTACATATTCAGGCTGATTTTACTGTTGTGGGTTTAGTAACACTTTAATTAAACAAGCTGAACGTAAAAGCTGATTGGCTACCATGCAGAGCTACACCAGATTTTGCACTCTCCAGTTTTAGTAAATCAACCTCATGATGTAATTGATGATACTGCTTTCCACTGGCCAAAAATAAAAAAGTCTGAAGCTTTAAAATGCATGAAAAATGCTTCAGAGTTGCACACTCACGCGTTTAATAAAAATCCAAAAAAGCTTTAAAATCCTATTGCAAGCTACAATTTTGGATATCTCCTGCAACATAATTTCTCAGGTAAATCTGATATCACAACCTAATCATTCAGATATAAATTCATTGAAGAGGATATGCCCATGCCTTGTGTGCTTTTGTGTGGGCTTTTCACAGTACTCCTGCAAAAGTACAGTGCTTTAAGCCTAGCCATAAATTCTTTATATAGATACGGTTTCACGATTTCCAAATTCTTAAGCATTTTGCATGGCCCAGATCCTAGTAGGCTTTTTTCCATCTCCAAACTAAAAGTATTCAAGTGGGGGGAACATGGAAGTCACGGCAGTAGTTGTGTTGACAAATGAATTAGAAAAATAAAATGTATACATGATGAAACTGAAAGAATTTAAAACAGAACAATATCAAATAATGGAAATGTGCTGTGTCCCATCCAAGTGCACACTTAAGATACTTTAATAAGCTCTGTTTGGAACAAATGCACTCAGAGCTCTAATAACGTAACAAAATATTATGTTCTTTAAAAAATAAAAAATTGCCTGGATTCAGTCCTGGCGCCGATGGTTGAGTAAAGGAACCACAAGTGTAGAACTGTCGGGAAGATTCCAGGTTCTGCCGCTGTAAGAGCCAAGACTACATTTGTACTGCAGGAAATGTTACTTCATCACTACAGAGAGAGGGCAGCCGTCAGCCAGACAGCTTACAAATGCAAATGTCCTCGCTGTACCCATTTTACTATCATGAAGTAAGCCAGGAGTTACCTCAAAGGCCTCCCAAGCCTGTAAAGCAGATTAGGGGTGCCTGCATGTCGTGTTAGAATTCTCTCAGTGTGGGTTATGCAAATACTGACCACAGCTAGGGAAGTCTAGCTTGCCTCCACTACACACACACACACACACACGCACACACACACACACACTGGTGAGTGGAACTGCTAATCACATCCTTTTTGGCAGGAACAGGACTATGAGCAAAATCACATCTTACATAAATGTTGTAGTCCATCATTACAATTAACAGAAAAGTATTTTGTCTCCTATGTAACATTTTTTTTTAAACTGTTGATCCTGCCAGTATATCCAATTCAGGGTAACAATGCTGTTCATTCCTCAGCGAAGACACTGCAGCATTGTCTGCCTGTGAACATGGTAGTGTTAGATGGACATGTACTAGAAGGACAACTATATGCACCCCTGGCAATATACTAGTTTGTCCCAACCTGAAGAGATTGGCTTGCAAGCAGTTGTGGAAAAAATATAAACAAAAACCTTAAAAAAAAAAAAGGCATTCATATAGTGAATATTATTATTATAATTATAGGTATAACCCCATAATATCACCAGAATACAATATGTTTTGCTATAATGTTCTTTGGCCAGTTGTTCCTCTGAAGATGGGTTGGGGTGAACTAGCAAGTCATATGGGGATCTATTGAGCCATATGCTGTTGCTTACTTATCAGGGTGGATCTATTTTGTCCAGTGGCCATCCAAAAGACTTTGGGTCGCAGACAAAAGATCATCACCTGACCTTGATGAAAACTGCTGCATTGGGTGACTATAAACTTATATCTCACTGGGTTCCTTATCCTCACCATACAAATAACGATAAATAATTTATAATAGACTTGATGGTTTCAGTGATCTTTCTCATATTCAAACCAACACAAAAAGAATGGTAAATTCATGATTTCCTTGCTGGAATTGGTTTTTCCACTTTTATAATACAAAACTTTTTCTGATCAAATCACCCTATTGATTTTGATAGATACCACTATTTTGTGAAAATGTTGATGTATCATATAGAGCCATTTCAGAGGAAAAGTTCTAGTCTTAGAAACTTTTTCTGGTGATGGTCATCTAAAAACTTTTAGATTTTTCTATGATCTGTCTGATGTTGGATTTAAGTCTATTGATCTAATGAATCAATTAAACAATCATTTTGTTTTACTGGTTGGCTCTATTAATTAATGACCATTTTCACTATTATCAGCATTAGACACATTTTCTCATTGACTTACAAGGACAAGTGCATTTTAGCTTTTGTGAATAGCTCCTAATTAGCGGGTAGTTATCACTATAGCTAAACCTAACAAACTAATTATAATCTAGCCTCACCATTATAAAGTATGCTGATATGTCAGGGAAAGGACCATTGATGACATTGTGATAATGATACTGTGGATAGAATAATAAAAAAAAAAAAAAACAACGTTTCCCACTGCTCTAAATGAAGTGGCCCAAATACTCTGCTAACAAGGCTGGCAGAGTGAGGGAGAGTAGAATATATTAGCCAGTGGCGGCCCGTCCTATCCATGCATCTGGCCCCCTGATCTACATGTCAGGGTGACAAACTAAGGATTCCAAAGAGGGGGGGGGAGTGTTTTTTCAAAGCACGTAATTAGAGCCAGAGGCTCTAATAGGCTTCAAAAAAGGGTGGGCTCGGGCGCAGTGATCCCACACAGTTGTGTGACAATAGCAAATACATTTTCGCTATTTTCACACTAAAGTTCCTCCCCACCAATCAGAAGGCAGGTCGTGAGACCTGTTTCCCGATTGGCCAAAGTGTCAGGTGATCCTTTTGGGTGCTTAGCTCTTTGGCGGAAGAAGAGACACACGGTGGAGGTAGCCAGGAAGGAAGGTTGAGGAGTGGACACCAGAGCCGGTGATGCCCACACTCCCGGAGAGGAGGAGAGGACACCAAAGCCCGCCACACAAGCAGGTAAGTGCCGGACCTCCCATGAGGTGGAGGTTTACTGTCAGTGTTGCGCCATCGGCTGTCCCTGATGGCAGGGGAAGGGGGGTACTGTCAGTGGCGCGCCAAGGCCGCCGGGGGGTGCTTTTTGTTTGCCGCCCCCCCCCCCAAAAGTAGAACCCACCAGCCACCACGGATATTAGCTATAAGGTCCTTTCTTGTATCTGTGGTGCAGGCTATTTAGGACAGTAACAGAGAAGGGACAAATGTTAATGAAACAGCACAGGATTGTGCATGGAAAGCATGACAACGTTTTTAGGTACCGGAAAAAGGTATGTCTAGTGACAGAGAACTCTTCTGTAAGGCTTGATAAGATTTAAGGTTTTCCCTCTTGAAACTTTTAAAATAAAACTACCCTTGTCATCTCAAAGCTATATTTGGACACATTGTATATATTGGGCAGAGGATTTTAAGTAAGCAACAAAACTCCAAGTAGGGGGGTGTATGTAGGGAGAAGAACCTGGAACATAGCCTACATGAAGGAAACCACAAACTTGAAAGCTGCAGTCAGGGCTATTTTTTGCTACCACTACAGTCCATGTAGAAGAGCTAAAGCATGCACAATGACTTAAGTTGCTTCCCACAGCACACCCACCACTGACCACATTGTATTTCTAAACGTGCACTACAGGAACCTCTTGTCAAGTCAACAATTTCAGTGATTTTTTTTTTATTGTACATAGCCAAAATGTTGCTATCTTTAATAATTTATTTTGGCATGTGTTGTCATATTTTACAATGTTCGAAAATTTGTGTTTTAAACTTTTAAAAGGATTTCATTTCTGACCAAAGCAAGGGTCATCAGCATAAAATTTGTATCAAGTACGTAGTCCAGGTACTAATGACAATGTATAAATTTATATGTGTAAGCCAGATCTTTATTAAAAAGCGTTGTCATTCAAAAACAAAGTAGTTATTTTAGCTTAAAGTAAAACTATAGGCAAACTTCTTTTTCATTTTGAAATAGTGTAAGGCAGGGTTTTAACCCCTCTCAGTTTATTTTTCGTTATCTGCATCCCACTGGAATATTCACATTCACTTCCTGTCTCATAGCCAAAGCAGGAAATAAGAGAACTCCCTGCAAATTAAAGGAGAAGTACAGCCAATGCTATGTTGGCCCTACTTCTCCTATGGATCACAGGAGTGCAGTTTGTTCTGCACTCCTATGACCTGTTTTCAGCAGAGGAATAAACTCTGCTGTTGGCTGACATCACCCAGCCAGACCAGGCTTTTGTCAGGATCCACCAAAATGCTTGGACTGGCAGCTGGCTCAGCCTCTCGACTCCCTCTTCTCCTGCCCCCCCCCCCCGCCCGTACACCCCCCCCCCCCCCCCGCCCGTACAGCCCAGTGCTCCAGTGAGTGCTGGAGGGGCAGAGCAAAGAGCTGGTGACTAGCGGTCACTGGCTCTCTGCAGACTGAAGACTGAGAACCAAGGAAAAGTATCCCCTCTATTACTTTTCTGGGGACAACCCAAAATGTGGGATTTTCTTTTACTTTGACTTTCAATGATAATGGTAAACAGGACAAGTAGAGGTGGTGAATCTCCCTAACGGAGGCACAGACAACAATTATAACCTAATAGGTGTTCTAATCCCTCTCCATTATGTCCAAAGCTTTAAAAAAAAAGGAAGAAGTTTTGCCTTTAATTATACTTTAATGGTTTTGGTGGGTGGTGGTGACCTCTATCTATATCTGTCGTTCCACCGCTCCTGAAATATAGTTTCAGTCTGTAAAATGCACAAATGACAGCAGAGATAAATGACCCTCGTTAGCAGGACATTTCATATAAATCAGAAAATTGTACTAATTAACTGTGACAAACTTGCTAATGACTCACTGGTTTGTTTTGGAGAAATTGTATTCTTCTCCTCTTAAAATGCTAATAGTTTCATTAGATTTGAAAGTCACAACACCAAATTTGATGACCAGTTGGGAAAAAAAAGTCAATATCAAAATAATGCAGAGAAAAAAAGAAAGATTGTAATAGTAGTATAGATATTATTTGCTAAAACAGTAAAATTAGCAGGATTTTATTGTTGTATTATCTGTAAGATACCATAACACCTTAGTTCTCAAGCATAATGTGAACTATGACTCCACTTCATCTGTTTGCGTCTCAGGAAAACTATTCCAGGAAGACTTGTGTCACTATATTTAACCTTACCAACTATGATTTTTTTATGAATGCAATTGTCCTTATATTTTAGGTTATATATGAAGCTCTAGTATGAATAGAGCTTCACTCAGAAGGGATTATTCCGCATTCATGCTGTTTTTTTTTGTTTTGTGTTTTTTGGTTCTGACATGAAATAGCAATGTAAGGTATGGATGGATTAAGACATGCGTTACAGACCAGTATATAAATTTTTCTCTAGGTCATCTTTTGACAGTTTTCTGCAATTGTTACTTGTAGACAGGAAGCCGAGTTTTCATGTTGTCTTCACTATAACATCTGCCAGCAGCTATAAATGTACAGTTCAGTCACTGTTATCAGGGCTGTGAATTATTATGTGATGTATGCGGAGATCATTTTTTTGTTTTAGTCAGTCACACAGGAGTCATAGCTCCTTCATACAGCAAATTCATTTATCTTAAATACAAGTTACTGTATTTTCTTTCACATTTTCCCATGAGAAGGAATAGCACAGTAAATGGTATTTTTACTGGATTTTGCCTAAATTTAGCCAATAGGGTTTATCTCAACAAGCTAACATGCATCCTACACATCCTGTGGCACGCCACCGTGTATTTACCATTGAAGTATTTCAAACTTATGGGTTGCATCCTTAAATCCTTTGTGTGGGGAACCAGTAAACAAACTTCACTGGTGCACCCCAAAGAACCCAATACACCTAGGGTGGAGCTGCCTTACCTGATCTTAATTATATTATCTCACTGCTCAATTATTCCACATCTATCACATAGACAAATCTGATCATCAATGCAACCAAAGCTTATTTTGCACCTCTCTCTTACACACACCATACACCATATGTGCAATAATGATGGTCTGCGGGGCTCCACTGTTGGCGGTAACTTCTCCTAGATCGCCTTAAACGTATGGGGACCTAGCCTTCACAAAATTGAATCTTCCTATCCTTCTAGGTTTCTCCCCTTTATGGCATACCAAACAATTACCTAAACTTTTTACGATCCTAAATTTAGAATTGTGGGACAATAAAGACTAGTACACAGGAGGCGAATGCCGGGCAACATCAGCCAGCTCAATAGAAACCAGCTGACATTTGGCCCATGTGTACTGCAGTGGGTCTGACAGAAGCCGGCTTCTCTCGAAGGGGCATGCCAATTGGCTCCCAATCAGCACTCTCAGCCGACAGCAGAGAGACCTGACCAGAGTGTTCTGGTGGGGGGGGGGTGTCCCCCTGTCAGATCACAATAACACAGTAGGGAGATCGCTCTACTAACATTGCATGGTTAGTACGGTGGCTCCTCAGGAGCTGTCAGTTTTTTTCTGTTAAGCCCTGCTGGTTTGAATGAAAAAAACTACTAGTGTGTACGAGGCTTAAGGGCATTTTCTATTTAAACAATTTGCTCACTGCAGGGTGTCTTAATCCTCAAATACTTAAGGATGAATTCTTCCTAATAATATGCTTTTTTGCTACCTACAATTCTATTATGCCCTACGAACCCAATTCTCCACTACTTAACCAACATTAGCGTCTATCCCTCTGTTAGTGGTATTATATGGCACTAAGCTTCAAAAATCTCCACACTACACAACACGTTTCTCAGCCCCTCTGCCACAAAGAGGTGGTTGAGCCGTGGCTTTACCACCCACCCATCTCCTCCCCACCCCATAATTCTAACATTACAACCCGCAAGGTCTGTGCACATGCTGAGGCCAAGGCATTTTTAACTCAGACTGTGGTTTGACAGGTGGCACCGCCTGTCAAACTTGCCTATTGAAATCAATGGGGCTGCACGGCAACCATGGGCCAAACCCTTGGCTCACAGTTCTGTCACCATACCACAATGTAAAATAAGAAAAAAAAAAAAAAAGATGTCAGGAGGCAACAGTAGCCCCTCCTGACTGCTTGTTGCCACACTGTCCCCCAAAAAGCAATTCCTGATTGCAGAATTTCAGGAAGATACTTCATTATGGTCATTAGATGGAGATGACGATCATAGCAAATACACAAATTAGACACATTGCACGGACTGTTTCCAATGGCGAGGCATTCTCACATAATTTTTTATTTCAAAAAGACTCCAAAACTAAAAAAGATCTGAACGTACTTTAGGTTAGCAGCTTTTGTACACATTGCAAACTTCTAGACAAAGATTTTTCAATAGAAAACCCACTTTCTCCTCAGACAAAGCTAAGGCAGGTGAGCAGGTTATGTCAAATATGTGTGGTGCATTCCTTAAATCAATATATCAGCTCTTTAGCCATCACACCTACCATAAACCATGACTGTTTAACTTCATGTCAAACAGCCTTCCTTCAACAATGTCTGCGTGTAAGGTTATAGCTTTGTCTGCTGGGATCAAAATTAGGGCCCTTTCTTTTAGTTCTGGCTAAAGAAAAACAGAAAAGTACATTATGGGATATCCTAAGAGACTTGTTTGCTCAGGAAAGGCTGCGAGAATTGCAGAGTTGGTTCTGGCCTGTCAGGATGACCCAAAGAGAAAAGCCAGACACAAAGTATTGAAAAAAAATTAACGGTTCAAGATATAAAACCTTAAAGCAGCCAAACCATAGAGAAGACAAATTTCCAAAGCAAAGATGCAAATTTGTAATGCTTTAATAATACAATGTAGTCTGTAAAATGTACTCCAGGATTACATTAGACAGTGGCTTATTTTTAAGCAGATTTTTATTTGCAGAGCAAGAGATTTTCCACCAATTATGTGAGCATTTTCAGGTTTCTTACTTAAGGCTCTGTTCACGTATCTGCGGCCGTGGCTCACAGCATGAGGTCCAGTGCCTCCCTGTTCACCGATTCCGGTGCCAATCAGGTCCGCATCTTCATCTGAATTTGCATCCGAATTGGACCAGAAGACACACAGGACCCTTCTTCAATGCAGACCATGGCTACCTCGGAGCTGTGTGAGCCGGCCCCATTGAGAGCCACTCACACTCTCCTGTCATGCGAATTGGATGTGGGGAAATCCGCATTCAATTTGCAAATGTGTGACTCCAGCCTAACAAAATGATTTATTCCTCTGCTTTCATGCATTGGGTGAAGTAATGTCGCAATGTTACTATGCAGTACCTGCACTTCCCAAATAGCTGTCAGAGTGCCCTGGGATCCCCAAAAATAAGGCAGGCCATAGACAGTGCAAATTTCTTTCCTGCAACAAAGAGCCAATTAGAGCTTCTGGCTCTAATCATGTGCTTCTCTGAAAAAAAACAAAAAACTGTACACCTCTATGTGTTTGACACCCCACATGGAGATTAGGGGACGGGCCCATAGAGATCAGGGGGGCAGTGCCCCTGCGCCCCTTATGAACTGGCCGCCTCTGGGCTATAGCAGCCTCTAGTGATAATTACAAGTGAATCCAGCAGGCTGGTTGTACCCAAGTTGATCAATCAACTTGGTACATTCAACCTGCCCACACATGGTTCGAATCTCCAAAATTTGAACTGCCTATGGCCAGACTAAGGCAGGCCATAGATGGTGCAAATTTCTTTCCTGCAACCCATTGGCACAATGCCCCCATCAATACAGACAGGGGCATCCCCCCTGCCGAGCCATTGTCTTCTCCTGGCGAGGGGGGGGGGGGGCAGGGATGGACAGGGGAAGTAGTTTCCAGCGGGAGAAGTCAGTGATTATTGTTAGCTATAGAAGCTGCTAGCAATGATCGCAAGTGAACCTGGTAGGCTGGTTGTATCCAAGTTGATTGATCGATCAACTTGGTACATTCAGCCTGCCCATTAACTTTTTGAATTTCTGAAAATTCAAACTGACTATGGCCAGACTAAGGCAGATCTATGGACAGCCTTAGGCCATTCTAATACAAGAGCATTAACTTTCATTAGGAAGATCATTGATTAGTCCAATTCCTATGTGTACAGCTGATGAGGAGGGAGAGTTCCCGGGGAGCTCTTGTACACATCGCTGGATCGCAATGGGGCTCAGGTAAGTATTGGGGGGGGGGGGCTGCTGCACATAGAAGGTTTTTTTACCTTCATGCATAGGATGCATGTAAAAAACCTTCAGCCTTTACAAACAAATGTTTCTTTTTGAATGTTATCCTATGTGTCCATGCACATTAGAACATTTAGGGGCATATTCTAAGCTCAGAGTTTAAAGGCAGACAAAAAAACATTCTGGTTTACATTTTTGAGAGGAGTTTTCTAGCAGAAAACTCTAAACACTGCTAAATGCTTCTAAACACTCCTAAACACCTGTACACAAAGGCTGTGTATTTTTAAGCCCAGTGTGCATGGACCCTAAACATGGGTTTTGTTAGGCTAAAATAAAAAATACTTCCATAATATCAGTTTGTGCATTTTCAAATCTTTTCATGTAGTATTAAATGAATCTTGTACGTTAGCCTTTCTGTATCATGGTGAATCTAGGAATTTGGAATGTTGATTAGATCCGAGGGGAAAAAAAAAAAAACTATAAGAAACCTGATATGATACTCAGTGAGGAGGACTACACCCAAATTACAGTGAGGCCAGCAGTCTGAATCATTTAACGGATGAGATGTTACCGATATTTATGCAGTTTATCAAGACTCCCCTACTCCAACTGACATTTGCAATCCAAGTTGTCCTTACATGAAACAGCACTTTGAAGCTTTCCTATACAATATAAATGTTCCTATATTTCAGCAAAACACACTTCACATATTTATGTATTGTTATCCAAGCAGGGGAGGATTATATATAGAAATATATACTGTATATAGAACAACCCAAAGGTGCTAGTCACCTGAACGGCAGTGTCAGCAGTCCCCCTCCGTACCAGCCCAGGCTGTATCTAAGTATGTATTTGATGTCCCATAAAGGAATCAGTATGTAGACTTTTACGTAAGACTGTAAGTACTTTAAATGGAAATGGGATGGATCTGGGAATGGGCCACTGGAACCAACATAAATGGGGGAAATCAAAGTCATTAGGACATTTTTCCTACTTGCCTGACCATTCCAATAAGAAAATGAAAGCCTATGATCTAAGTCTGCTTTTACTGCAAAGAATAAAATGTTATTTGTGGCATATAAAGGAAAGATATAAGATACAATTTCTGACTTTGTTGCCTCTGCTTGCTGCTAGTTTCTCTGATTTACAGTTTATTTACTGAATGCTTGTTCCTGAACTCTGAAATACTGAAGCCAACTTCAGATGAATGCAAGCAATGGCAGCCCCATATTTTTCTTATGACAGTTACAATTTAAGGGATCCAAGAACAGACTATCATAGGCAATGTCACCTGCAATGTTACAAGCTAGAAGACATGATATTCTTTTTGTGAACAGTCTCTTGGTGTTTTGGGGTAATAAATCTAGTTCTAGCAAATAATAAAAAGTAAGTGAATGGAGAGAAAAATGTTGCCAAAATATATATGTTGCATTCCAAGCATTGGATTGATAAATGCTCCAGTCCAGCTCGTTCTGCTGAGGACTATAAAACTCCCATGATGGGAGAATGGCTTAGCAACCACCACACTAATCAAACATCTGCCTTTGAAGCAAGGGAATTGTTACCCTTTTATGACTTTAAGGACTGCCATATATGATTGCTAGCTACATATAAACACTTTTGCCAGAGATCTGAAAATAATAGTGCGTTCTATGCATCATGAGTTTGTGATCAATCTGGAGCACATTACTGTAGGAGGCTCGGCCTCTGGCTACATTGATGGTAGGAGTTAAACCCTGTACTCAAGTGCTTGGTTAATATTGTGCACACCTGGAAAAAATATGTCTAAGTTCCATTTGAAACAATGAACTCTGCAATTACTTCCTGTTTACTGGGGATAAAGAGTTCTTCTATAACTGAGGATAACTCTTTAGCAGATTATAATGTTAGAAGTACAGATTAAAGATAACGACGTTAACTTTGACATTATCCAAGTAAACTAACAAAATCCATTTATCCTTGGATAATTTTAAGCATAGTATGCTACTTTTTTCCTTTTTTTTTCCTTCAATAACACTTTTCTCATTGCTAATGCTGTCTGTATGGATTCCTTCCGACTTTTATGCTTCTTTGTACCTTGAATACATTTCTGACCTTAAAAACCACAGGCACATTGATTCTAGTATTCTGAGATTTTTTCTTTTGGTCAATTATTATTCTACTGAAGAATTTACACTTCTGTTGGAATCTTCAGCATCAGCTGCACCTTCGGATGTGTCTGATGGTGGTCCACTGCTCCCTAATGTCGTTCTACCTGCCAGCCAATAAATCGTTTCAGGACATAGTAGTGGCATAGTGGCCTGGGCATGGAACCACAGCATGCAGCAGGGACCAAGCAGGAAAGTCAAGTAGAAGTAAAGGCAAATTTTTTTTGTCTTATTTTATCAGCTGCAGTGTGAGTATGGCATTGAGAAGCTGTGGTTCCCCTGTGTTGGTGAGTGCTTGACAACAGGACTGAAGCTGTGACATCACCAGGCAGCTTCCATCGCCCCTTCATTGTCAGCTCTCCCTCCCATCTGCTGCAGCAGCCCCTTACTGACACAGGGGAGCTGAAGCTTATCAGTTACTTAACTGCACTGAACAGTATGCAGCATAGGTATGAGGAGGGCAACAACATTTGTAACCAGACTTTGTCTTTACTTCCACTTTTAAGGTTTGTGAAATAATTTGGTAAAAACTGCTATGAACAAGTATGCAACAAGCAAAGTCAGAGTGATCACCTCTCCCCCCTCCCTCTTGCAAATCAACTGGGACATATCACAGGTCACAGTCACAGCGTAGCTTGCGCATGCGCAGTGCGTGACCAGCTGCAAAGCCACAGCCGGGCACCTACAGTGACAATGTCGGCACTGCAGAAAGGAGGGAGACCCTGGGACAGGTAAGTGTCTGATTATTAAAAGTCAGCAGCTGCAGTATTTGTAGCTGCTAACTTTTATTTCTTTTTTTATTGGAACTCCGCTTTAACTTTAATCTTGCATATATCGTTCATTTGGCATTTTGAAGTGTGCAGGAAATGAGAGATGAGATAACAGCCTGTGGAGCAGGGCTATAGTATTGAAAACAGGAGGAGTGTGCCCTAGTTGTGTAAAGTTCACCATACACTATACAATCTGGACGATGCAGGGTGTGTGCTAATGAGATCAGCTGGTTAGCTCTTTCCTGTGTCATGACCTATAGTCTGCCCAGGGAGTAAGGCAGAAGTAATGGATACATGTTTTGAAACATCCACGAAAACAGTGAGGTAAGTGTCTGTAGATTTAATGAAAAGCAGTTTTATTTTTGCAAAAGAAGTACATTAACCACTTGCCGACCGCCGCACGACGATATACGTCGGCAGAATGGCACGGGCAGGCATATGGGCGTATATATAAGTCCCTGCCTGCCCGCGGGTGGGGGGCCCGATCGGGCCCCCCCCCGGTGCCTGCGGCGGTCGGCATTTCTTCGAGAGCGATCCGGGATGAGGGGGCGGCCATTCATTCATGGCCACCCCCTCGCGATCGCTCTCGACGAATGGAAATCCCCCGTGACATCACTTCCTCTCCTGTAATGTAAACACAGGAGAGGAAGTGATGTATTCTCTCCTCCGTGTCGGTATTTTCCGTTCCGACACGGAGGAGAGCGGATCGGTGAGTTGCACCAACACTCTACACACACAGTAGAACATGCCAGGCACACTCACACCCCCCCTTTACCCCCCGATCACCCCCCCAATTACCCCTGCCCCCCAGTCACAGTGACACCAATGTCATTTTTTTTTTTTTTTTTTTGCATTGGTGTCATTTGTGACTGTAATAACTGTTAGGGCAGTTAGAGTTAGCCCCCTTTAGTTCTAATGTACCCCCCTAACCCCCCCAATAAAGGTTTAACCCCGTGATCACCCCCCGTCGCCAGTGTCACTAAGGCTGGGTTCACATTGCAGCGGTTTATGAGAACGAATGTGATTCGCACCGCACTGCAGTGCAAATCACATCCGATCTCTGTGCGATTCGAGTTCAGCCATTCGCCGCACCCGCCACACCCGCCGCACCCGCCGCAAATTCGCACGGGACCCTTTTTTTGGCCCGCAGCAGAATCGGATCGCATGGGTGTTCACACCATGCGATCCGAGTTTGCAGATCGCACTGCGATATGCGAACTGATCTGGGGGTGTCAGTAACATTTCACTGACACTCCCAGCAGTTCGCATAGGGCAGTGTGAACTGCCGCCGGGAGGCATGCGATGCGGGAACCCGCCGCGGATTCGCGGCGTTTCCGCATCGCTCCAGTGTGAACCCAGCCTAATAAGCGATCATTTTTCTGATCGCTGTATTAGTGTCACAGGTGACGCTAGTTAGGCAGGTAGGTATTTAGGTTCGCCGCAGCTTTTTATAGCGCCAGGGACCCCCATATACTACCGCATAAAGCCCCCTGATTGTCCCCTAGTTAACCCTTTCACCAGTGATCACCATATAACTGTTACAGGTGACGCTGGTTGGTTAGTTATTTTTTTATAGTTTCAGGGCACCCGCCATTTATTACCTAATAAAGGTTTAACCCCCTGATCACCCGGCGGGTGTCATTTGTGACTAATAACTGTTAGGGCAGTTAGGGTTAGCCCCCTTTAGTTCTAAGGTACCCCCCTAACCCCCCCAATAAAGGTTTAACCCCGTGATCACCCCCCGTCGCCAGTGTCACTAAGGCTGGGTTCAGATTGCAGCGGTTTGAGAACGGATGTGATTCGCACCGCACTGCAGTGCAAATCACATCCGATCTCTGTGCGATTCGAGTTCAGCCATTCGCCGCACCCGCCGCACCCGCCGCAAATTCGCACGGGACCCTTTTTTTGGCCCGCAGCAGAATCGGATCGCATGGGTGTTCACACCATGCGATCCGAGTTTGCAGATCGCACTGCGATATGCGAACTGATCTGGGGGTGTCAGTAACATTTCACTGACACTCCCAGCAGTTCGCATAGGGCAGTGTGAACTGCCGCCGGGAGGCATGCGATGCGGGAACCCGCCGCGCATTCGTGGCGTTCCCGCATCGCTCCAGTGTGAACCCAGCCTAATAAGCGATCGTTTTTCTGATCGCTGTATTAGTGTCACAGGTGACGCTAGTTAGGCAGGTAGGTATTTAGGTTCGCCGCAGCTTTTTATAGCGCCAGGGACCCCCATATACTACCGCATAAAGCCCCCTGATTGCCCCCTAGTTAACCCTTTCACCAGTGATCACCATATAACTGTTACAGGTGACGCTGGTTGGTTAGTTATTTTTTTATAGTTTCAGGGCACCCGCCATTTATTACCTAGTCTCACTAGTGTACCCCTAAATTTAGGGGTGTCTACTTTCCAAAATGGGGTCATTTGGGGGGGGTTTGTGCCATCTTGGCATTTTATGGCCTTCAAAACTGTAACGCCCTTAGAAAGCCTGAAGGCGGTGCTTGGTTTTCGGGGCCCCGTACGCGGCTAGGCTCCCAAAAAGTCCCACATATGTGGTATCCCCGTACTCAGGAGAAGCAGCAGAATTTATTTTGGGGTGTCATTTCACATATGCCCATGGCATGCGTGAGCAATATATCATTTAGTGACAACTTTGTGAAAAAAAAAAAAAAAAAAAAAAGTTTGTAATTTTCCCGCAACTTGTGGCAAAATATAAAATATTCCATGGACTCAACATGCCTCTCAGCAAATAGCTTGGGGTGTCTACTTTCTAAAATGGGGTCATTTGTGGGGGTTTTGTGCCATCTTGGCATTTTATGGCCTTCAAAACTGTAATAGGTAGTGAGGAGTGAAGTCAAATATTTACGCCCTTAGAAAGCCTGAAGGCGGTGCTTGGTTTTCGGGGCCCCGTACGCGGCTAGGCTCCCAAAAAGTCCCACATATGTGGTATCCCCGTACTCAGGAGAAGCAGCAGAATTTATTTTGGGGTGTCATTTCACATATGCCCATGGCATGCATGAGCAATATATCATTTAGTGACAACTTTGTGAAAAAAAAAAAAAAAAAAAAAAAGTTTGTAATTTTCCCGCAACTTGTGGCAAAATATAAAATATTCCATGAACTCAACATGCCTCTCAGCAAATAGCTTGGGGTGTCTACTTTCTAAAATGGGGTCATTTGTGGGGGTTTTGTGCCATCTTGGCATTTTATGGCCTTCAAAACTGTAATAGGTAGTGAGAAGTGAACTCAAAAATTTACGCCCTTAGAAAGCCTGAAGGCGGTGCTTGGTTTTCGGGGCCCCGTACGCGGCTAGGCTCCCAAAAAGTCCCACATATGTGGTATCCCCGTACTCAGGAGAAGCAGCAGAATTTATTTTGGGGTGTCATTTCACATACGCCCATAGCATGTGTGAGCAATATATCATTTAGTGACAACTTTGTGTAAAAAAAAAAAAAAAATTTTTTTTTTGTCATTATTCAATCGCTTGAGGCAAAAAAATAAAATATTCAATGGGCTCAACATGCCTCTTATCAATTTCCTTAGGGGGTCTACTTTCCAAAATGGGGTCATTTGGGGGGGTTTTGTACTGCCCTGCCATTTTAGCACCTCAAGAAATGAGATAGGCAGTCGTAAACTAAAAGCTGCGTAAATTCCAGAAAACGTACCTTAGTTTGTAGATGTGACAACTTTTGCGCAAACCAATAAATATACAATTATTGACTTTTTTTTTACCAAAGACATGTGGCTGAATACATTTTGGCCTAAATGTATGACTAAAATTGAGTTTATTGGATTTTTCTAATAACAAAAAGTAGAAAATATCATTTTTTTTCAAAATTTGCGGTCTTTTTACGTTTATATCGCAAAAAATAAAAATCGCAGAGGCAATCAAATACCATCAAAAGAAAGCTCTATTTGTGGGAAGAAAAGGACGCAAATTTTGTTTGGGTACAACATTGCATGACCGCGCAATTACCAGTTAAAGCAGCGCAGTGCCAAAGTGTAAAAAGACCTCTGGTCATTTACCAGCAAAATGGTCCGGTCTGAAAGTGGTTAATGCTATGTTGGAACACAGGGGAGCTGGAATTTAGAAAAAAAAAGGTGAACTTAGCCTTTAAAGTATATGTGAATTCTCAACTTGTAAAGCAACACATTTAGTTTAAAGTAGAAATGAAAGGTAAAAAATGTGTATATATATATATGTATAAAAAATTATAAATACTTTTTTCTCTTTTTTTATTAATAAGTGATCACATGACCTCTGTTTTCAGCAGTATAAAGGGTTTATGGAGGGGGTGGAGACTGCAGGGGGCGTGTCAGCAGGAGACAGAAACAACAATACACTAATCTTCCCAGTAAATTGCTGTGCAGGGGGCAGTGTCAGCAGAAGTCTGACAACTGGAGTACAGGCAGGCTTTTCTCCCAAGCAGAATGCAAAGAAAACTGAGTATGCTGGAATGGATGAACTTCCATGCCAAGCATAGTTAGACAGAAATAACAATGCAGGGGACTGGCAGGATCACCCGATATCTCATGCAACGGAAGCAATACAAACAGGATACTTTTTCATACAAGTACACAGTAACACAGACACATATCGGGAATATGGAATTTTGGGGTAACATACACTTTAACTCAGACTTTGCTTGGTGCATGCTTATTCTAGGTTAGTGAAAGTATTGTAGCAAAAGCACTTTTTTCAAAATGAATTAAACATAGATGCTCTCCAAATGTTGACGGCTTATAATAAACCATATGCAGGCTACAAACAGCCACAACAGATGACCTTAGAAAATTAAAACTGATTTGTATCCAATGTCAGCCTGGTACTAAAGTTCACAGCCTTGCACTCTCAAAAAGTGCTTGTAAAAAAAAAAAAAAAAAAAAAAAAGTTTTTCAGATTGTCAATTAACATAAAAACTATCATCTGGTGTGCATGGCTGATTTTATATTAACTTTCAACAAAAATACATTGAGGGAAATGCAAATGTAGCAGTTGTGCATGGAAATCAACTAGCTTCTATCTTCAGCTTGTTCAGTTATGCCGCGTACACACGACCGGACGTACCAGCAGACTAGGTCCAACGGTCTTCCAACTGACTTTCGGCGGAGTTCCGACGGACTTTCCGAATGAACGGACTTGGCCACACATGAACGGACTAAGTACATTCGAAAGTCCATTCGTTTTGAACGTGATGGCATAAACGGGACTAAACAAGGAAGTTCAATAGCCAGTAGCCAATAGCTGCACTTGAGTCGTATTTCGTCCGTCAGACCAGCACACAGACGAGCGGTTTTCCCAATTTTTAGTCCGTCGGAATTGAGTCAGTCGGATAGCTTTGAAACATGCTCTATTTCTAGGTCTGTCTGATTTTTCTTTCGAAAAACGATCGGACTAGCCCACACGCGATCAGATTGACGCATTAGGCTTTAAAAATGAAAGAAAGAAGGCGATTGGTTGCCATGCACAGCTGTTTGGGTAAATTCTCCTGAATGCTTATTCTTCATTTCATTAAACTGAATCTTTCATCTGCTAGTTAAGAAAACAATACTAACCCCTGTCTCGTAGAACAAAAGTATTACAAAAATTGTATGGGAATGAAAAGTAAAAAAATGTCAGCAGAAAAGCAGCCTTTTATTGTGTTGGTGTAAATATGTGAGTAAATTGAAATGTCTGTGCTTGACACAATTACAAGCTTAATGGATACCTATTCCGAGGCACTCCCTGCACTCACAATGCGCCTGAACACGTTAATGCAGTGGGCTGTGTCTTCTGTAGAGTTGAAGGGACACTAACCTGGGACATACGCTTCATATTCCCCCCCACTATAATAAAGGCTCATCCGTTGACAGATGTTATTTATGCAGACAAGGACATCTGGACTGCTAGGTGTTAAGACATGCCTTTGGCACATGAAGAACACCATTCTACGCTCTGGTATGTCTATGTCAGCTGCCTTTTTTACATTTGTAGGAACTTTCACTCTGTACTGTTACCCTGGTGTTTACAAAGACAAAACTACCACAAGGACAAGTACCATCATTTCATGCTATGCATTACAGGCATATCCCACTTTTAAGTACACATTGGGGTTTATTTACTAAAGTTGGAAAGTGCAAAATCAGGATCACTTCTGCATAGAAACCAATGAGCTTCAAACTTCAGCTTGTTCAGTTAAACTTTGACAATAAAATCTGGAAGCTGATTGGTTTCTATGCAGAGCGGCACCAGATTTTGCACTCTCCGGTTTGAGTAATAATTGGGGCTGATTTACCAAAAACACATTAAGGGCTCATTCATATGTGCATTGATCTCTGAAGAACAATCTGCATCCAGATCAGTGCATTTGACAGGTGGAGAGAAGGGGTTGTATTACTTTGTCACCACCAGCTTTAACCCCTTAAAAATTAAACTAAAACTATTTTCAGGGCGTGTTTGTAAAGCCACCCTATTCACTTGAATGCCCGCCCAAATGGACAGGGGATATCCTTCCTGCCATGGTCACAAAGCACAGCATTGCGGCTGCATGCAAAAAGTGTACAGCCTTCTGAAAAAACGTCTTGGCATCTATAGAGGAAGCAGATGAGGGCAATAAAAAAGTGGCTCAACTGTGAGGTTTTAGGCTGGATTCACACCTATGCAATTTTTGTGCTTTTTGCACTTTGCAGATTTGTATTACAGTCCATTTAACATTGGTTTCCTATGGAACACGTTCTGTAGTGCAAATCCGCAAAAAGCACTAAAAATGCATAGGTGTGAATCCAGCCTTACTGCCCCTCAACCACCAATGTGAACCATCTCTAATACTCCATTGATAGGGTCTTTCATTTGGAATAATGATTTGATCAGTGTTACCAGTTGCCTTTTTGTAAGCAATACCTGAAAAGTTGTACATGAATGGAGAAATTGTGTTTGTGTGTTATGCTTTTGTTATTGTATTGTTTGTAGGCAAATGTTCACTAAAACCTACTTCAAAAAAGATTGTCTCAGTCCTTTCCAAACTGGCCTCTCTAGTTATATTATGAATGTTAATGTTGGAATAATTATGAAATCCATTTACCGGTGTCATTCATGATGTGGTTGGTTTAGATGTCTATGAAGTCTGCAGAAAGCAAATTCCTCTAAATAAAAGGGAACATTTAATCTATAAAAAAAAAAATAGTAGCCAAAAAAAGGAGGGAGTTTCCTGTCAGAATAGCTGCATCTGGAGAGGCTTGTGGCCTACAGCAATTGAGCTGTATCCTAAGTGAGCCATCCTGAGGACATACATAGACAAAAGAAGGCTCTCAGCTTGTTGTTTATTCAAAACATAGAGGCCTTCCTGCCTGCTAATCTCAACAATTATAACCTGCAAGGAAGTGCTGGCGTGCTCATTACCTTGCTGCTGCACACTATTATACAGTTTAAACCTAACATATTAGGCATAAAGAATCTTTATTTTAAGGAGCTATGAATCAATGTTGGTCATGTGACAATGGTACTCTTTTGGGGCCTTTATTTTACCAGAACACAATATAACGCAGGTAAGGGCTCATTCACACAGGTGTCTGTACAATTCAATAACAGAGTGCAGATGTATGCTAGTCAGCGCAAAACCGAGTGTATACATGCGTCAGGTATGGATGTACGTTCCTGGACACAGACAGTCTGCATCCTGGAGTATACATCCATGACTGTATGCATGTATACATTAACATCTGCAATTATAGTCACCTATGTCATTGAATTGTATAGGCAGCTGTGACACCTGGACACACAAATGTGGCCAATTTTTACACTGGACTCCAGCCCTCTACATAATTATGAATGAGCGAGGCAATTAAAGTAGATCTAAACCCGTGTCGGCCCATTCATAGAGGGCGCACAGGTGCCACCCCCCCGATCTACATATCAGGACCATGGATTGCAATGCGGGGTGGGGTTTTGTTTTAAGCACCTGATTAGAGCCAGAGGCTCCAATAGGCTTCAAAAAAGGGTGACCTCTGAGCACAGAGCATTGCACTCTGATCCCACCCTGTTGTGTGACAATAGCAAATACATTTTCGCTATATTTACACTAAAGTTCCTCCCCGCCAATCAGGAGGCAGGTTGTGAAACCTGTATCCCAATTGGCCACAGCGGCAGGCGAGCCTATTGGATGACTAGCGCTTTGGCAGAAGAGGAGACACAAGCTTGTCACAAGACACAAGCTGGAAGACCGGGCCCCGGAGAGGACACCACAGCCCCACCACACAGATGGGTAAGTGACGGACCACCCATGTGGGAGGGGGGTGCTGTCAGTGCCACGCCGCGGGGGGGTGGTGTTTGTTTGCCTCCCCCAAAAGAAGAACTCACCAGCCACCACTGACCTAAACCCTGCAACCCGTCACTGCCTCCTGCCAGCAATACCTAAAAGTTTAGACAAATTAACCTGTTAGTTGAAGCACACTCCCTCTTGGTTTTTCCTAGAGCACTGGATTTCTGCTGCTTCCCTCATAATGCTAAGAAAACACAACTAAAAGAGACACAAACACTGATTGATTGGCAGCCAATCAATGCCTCTACATTTCCCATATACAGCGAGTTTGGGCAGAAGCAGCAGAAAATCACTGGTCCATCAAATCCCAGAGTTACTATGAGTGACAGTTAAAGGGGAGATCCACCCTTAAAAAAATTAAAAATAAAAAGGCTCCAAAAAAATTATAAAAAATAAAAAAATAAACAAAATTCACATACCAGAAATGGCTGTTGCTAGGCAGATCGTCCTAATCTGCCTCTTTCTATTCCGCTGTGATCTTCGGTCTTTTCCTCCTCACGTTGTCTTCTGGTGAATGGGACGCGGTGTATTGTGGGAAATGTGTGTGTCCCACAACACAGCGCGCCCCATTCACAAAGCACCATGTGACCCGCGCATGCGCAGTAGGAAACGGGCAGTGAAGCCGCAAGGCTCCACTGCCTGTTTCCCTTACTTTGAATGGCAGCACCGGGACCCAACAGCCGAGGGACGGGTCGTCCTTGGGTGGCCGACATCACGGGCACCCTAGAAAGGTAAGTGCTTATTAAAAGTCAGCAGCTACAGTGTTTGTAATTTTTTTTTTTCCGCTGGCCCACCACTTTAAATATTTGGCAGATCTTTTTCAGCAGGTAGTGTAGGGGGGAGGCATATTCTATTTTAGGCCTGCTTTATTTAGGTTACTAAAGACTACAATTTTTCTCATTTAATTATGCAATTCATGTATTTAAAGTAGTTCTAAAGGCAGAAGGGTTTTTACCTTCATGCATTATGCATGAAGGTAAAAAAAACCTGTGTGCAGCTACCCTGCCCCCCCCCCCCCCCCCCACCTGTACTTATCTGAGCCCGATCTCAATCAAGCAATGTGCACGAGAGCTCTCCCTCCTCATTGGCTCAGACGCAGCAGGGGGACCCACTGGAGATACAGCAGCGTGTCTTATGGACATACAGAGCACCATGCTCGGGAGAATGCATGCATGAATGCCCCCATTGCACGTGGGGAGAAGCCAGGAGCATCGGTGGGGGACATCAGAAGAAGAGGATTGGAGCTGCTCTGTGCAAAACCATTACACAGAGCAGGTAAGTATAACATGTTAGCTATTCATGAACAACTAACCAAACATGTTTTACTGTATTCCAATGCATAGAAAATATCAGATTACGGCACACACCTGTGAGAACAGCAGATATCAGCATGTTTAATAAGCTGCTACTAAACATTAAAGGGGTGAATTTATTAAGCGACAAATGATTGGGTCACTGCTCTTTTGCCACTAAATGACTCGGATTGTTCACTATAGTTATAAAGTGCATTCATCCCGTGCGGGTTTGCTGGGTCAAGTCCCATTCACTGCACATCTGGATTTCCCATTCTACAGTCAGAAATTTAGATCTCAGTAACATTTGTGAGTTTATGACTAGCCTAAATTATCATACTTCTTGAAGAGACCTTGTCATCAATTTGAAAAAAGAAAAAAAGACAACAGGTAAAAGCACAGAAAATGCACATTTAAAAATGCTTACTTGCACTGTTTTTCCTTTTCATAAACATTTTTTAATTCACTAGCAATGTGCATTTGAATCAATTCACCAATAAATTTGACCATTTCAGTAATGGTCGATTCCCTAGCACAGGCACAGTTCCCCCTCATGGGGGCCCTCTTTTTCTTCTGGGAGTGTCTAATTACTGTCTGTGCTGACCCAGCTCACCAGTACCTCTCTTCTTGCACACAATGCACTTCTACGAGTCAGCTGACTCATAAAGAACAATGTATTGTTTGGCAGCTCTATCTCAACCATTGGTAAAAAGGGAGACAGAGTAATTGCTCCTGTTGAGAGCTCCATCTACTGGTATTTTTAAGTCTCTATAGTTAATACAATAACAAAAATATGGAACAGCAAGCTTAGTACATTTAAAAGCCATGTACAAATTAAGGTATACATTGCAATAATAACTCAAAATGAGTGCTCATTGAAACACTTCACTTTCCCATCAAAGCTGTTTGTGAGACACCACAGAATGACCGGTGTGTATCATGATGATGTAATATGTAGCAAGACAGTGAAGAAAGTGATTGTGAGGGCCAAGCATTTTTAATGTAGTTCCTGAACAGACTGAGTAAAGAGATGGGTCACAGCCTGCAAAACTACACCTGGTAATACAGGAAGATATGGATGACTCATGTTTGGATTACAATAATGTACCACAGGCAATCTGAGATTATGGAGATGTATTATCATTGAGGGTGGGGAACTATTACTATTCACAATAGTTCATAAGCCTTGATTTTGTGGCAGACATTTCTGCTTATATCTCTATAGCTATGAAAATGAAATACAGAACGAATGCACTGATTACAGAAACCAAAATTGTAAAGTGCCTGAAAATAGTGTTGTGGATGTACACAAGTACTGGTGTGTACCCGTGTACCACCATTCACGTGGGTGTCTGAATGCAGCACCAGGGCTTCCAGGGCCAGAATTTACATTGCACACCCTTAACACACCTTATAGTGAAAAGCTGGGTAAATTGTCTTTAATTTTGTTTAGGCTTATGCCTGTGCTGATACTAAATATCTAAAACTGAGCTAGCTAAAATAGAGAGTCAAGAGTCACTTTTCCTATTCTGTTATATGAGATCAAAGTATGCCTTTCTGTTGGTTGGAGAAGTACAATTAGGGTGTATATGAGATCTGTAGTCAAGAGTTGGAAGCTTCCATTAGCCAATTACGTATTCAGGGGTTTCTGCGGCACTCTGGAAGAAGTGCAGTAACTCCAGTTCATTGGTTTGCTTAATTACTATAAACAGAAAGTTACATTATGGCTTAAAACCTGTACGATCATGTAAAGTTATTCACAGTAAGAAGATTTTCTGCCTCGTATCAGTCATCGTTATTTTATATAATCTTACCTCCTACATACTGGCTTGGTGAGATAGCGTACTTAATTCTTCTTCTTTTTTTAACGTAACAAAATACATATATTGAAAACTGTGAGGGTGTTAGTAGGGGAGCTGTCAGTGCTGACTTGTTGTAAAAGATGTAAGCTCAGGAGTTATCATCCTTATGTTATGTCTCATACCTAGTGAGTCAAAGACCTGAAGCAAGCTTGTAGGGTTCAAGTTAAAATTTGGGAGATTTTACTGGCTGAATGCTAGTCAGCGTCAGTGATTCACTGGGTGGCCTCAGAACGATAAAGGTGATTGACTGAGATCTTTACCGTTTTTAATTAAGTCAGCTTAGGCAACTTTCATATTTCTCACCTAACAAACCTGGGCAGTACAAACTGCATGCAAGTACCTGATGAGGTAATAAGAAAAAAATGCGAGCCGTCTTCATACCATGACTGCATGTCAAAACAACCAGTAAATCCAGCACAATATAGGCCAGCGTTTCTCAACTCCAGTCCTCAAGGCGCCCCAACAGGTCATGTTTTCAGGATTTCCCTCAGATGAAATGGCTGTGGAAATCACTAAGGCAGTGAAACTGATCAAATCACCTGTGCAAAATAATGGAAATCCTGAAAACATGACCTGTTGGGGCGCCTTGAGGACTGGAGTTGAGAAACACTGCTATGGGCCACTGGGGTGATATGCAAACCTTGGCTTTCCCAACCCTTTCCCTTAACACCCCCAGAGCCCCCTTTTTGATCAGTGAGGCCCACCATCATATTTTACAACCAATAGGGAAGCTTAAGTGGTGGGACATACAGTATGTGCACTGATAACGTCAGCAAACTAAACGTTTGGATGGACTGGTTGTTTTGACATGCCTTATTCACTGAAAGTAACCTTGGTCTAGTATTTTTTTCATTAGATGCTCTGCTTGAATTGTCCAGGTTTCTGACAAGTTTGTTTTATTAGTCAGATTTATTTATTTTTTTACAAAAAGTTATGATTTCATGTAAATCTTATTTAAAAGATTTGAAAATATTATCATTATTTCACAGCCTAACATGTTTGGACAGTTTTTTTTTGTAAAGCAATGTGTTTCAACCTATCTGCTAAAATTTCGGTAGTGTTAAAGGCAGGAGTGTTGCTAGGATTGTAAAAGACCTGGAATACCTTGGGTTGAATAGTGGGTGTGGCCAAATTGTGTTAACAGTGGGAGGGTCTTAAAGGGGTGTGGTTTGAGAGAAAAAAAACCGAGCCTTCTTAAAATATGCTTCAATTACTGTGCCACTCACAGACACATATAAACATTAGAACAAAAATAAAAATAAAATTAAACTCTTCAACTCAGTGGTTTTTGTTGCACACAATATACAGTAGAGACTGACAGTGACCACTCTATATGAGCATAGCCTAAAAAAAAGAATTACTATAGCGCCTACTTAGCAACCAGCAACTATTGAGACGATTTGGTCAAAAGTATGTAATGTACAACATAGCATAGTGAGTGCAAGGGTCAGGAGCATGAAATGTACAATGTAAATCCTGTAACCCAGAGAGTGCACGAGTAAGCAGTGCATGACATAGAGAGTGCAGGTGTCAGGACTGCATAATGCACAGAGGTCAGGGGTCAGGAATGCATAACACAAAGTGCAGGATACAGGAGGGCATGATGCACAGAGTGCAGGGGTCTGCACAAAGCGTATTGGTCAGAAGTGTGTAATGTACAGCGTAAAAGGGTCAGAAGTCCTCAATACCCAGTAAAGTGGTCAAATCTCCTCTATCCCCTTAGTACACATCTTTCCCTTCCCAGCACACATTTTTCCCCAAAGTCCACTCACCAGACCTTAAATACCACAGCAGTTCAGAGGCAAGTCTTACCCTCAGCTGTATCATCTGATACATCAGAGCTGATAATTTTCTTTTTTTACTGATCTGCTGTGGTGTCTGAGACCTGACAGTTGGCTTGTGGTACCTGAGGTCTGCCGTCGTTCTGTCGATTTGTGCCCTCCATCAAAAAGTGCCCGTGCATGCGCAGAATGGAAGGGAAATCCAGCTGATTTCCAGACCAGCTGGAGTGACTTCACCACAGCACTTGTAGGAGGCTTTTATTTTAGACAGGAGATACCATTTGATGGGCACAATTGAATGCTATGCAAACACTGGAGGGAGACCGCATTTGTCATATTGTGTCTCGCTGTTGTGCCATGGGTTTACAGTGAAAAAAGCCTCCTACGATGTGTACACGTGCTATGGTGACATCACTCCAGCTGATCTGGAAATCAGCTGAAGTCCCCTTCCGTTCTGCGCATGCGAGGGCACTTTTCGATGAAGGACACAAATTGACAGAACACCGGCGGCTGCAATGCCGGAATCTTGAAATATAAAAATTGTGGGTGGTAGTGGCGTGGGGACCTAGGTAGCCCCGGAAGGCATGCCCATAGTTAAAGATGAAAGGTAGGTAAACATTTTTCTGTTACAGAATATTTAATATGTTTGCAGACATTCCTAAACTTTCACTTGAATATTGCGTTAGGTAGGTTTCTAAAGGACAGCTTCAATATATTCAATTTTATGAAGAAGCCGGTCACCAGATGTAGATAATTCCTCCTGTACAACTTCCAGACAACAAAGCCAAAAGAACACAGACACAAATTATGAAACACCATGGCTGCCAATGCAGTTTTTCAGAACAAGGGGAAAACAAAGACTTTTCATTATATCACCTGGATACTGCCCTATGTATCCTTCACTGAACAGAATGAAACTGATGAGAAAACCTTCATGTCCATGCAAAGTGAACAACAGATTTGAGAAAAAGTAATGTATGGGGTTTTCCATTTGTGAATGTTTCAGATTGGTGAGGTCTGACTAGCAGCCTTTGCACATTTCTTCAGGGCATGTAGGTAGCTAACTGGCTCTGGTATCTTTAGCGGATGAAGATACCGTACCTATAAATCACAGGCACAAGGTGCAAAAACACAAATGCAATATTCTTCTGATCTAACTGCAGGAAAATAAAATCTGCTTGTTCTGGGTCACTGTCATTTGCACAGTATTGCTGTGCATTGGGCTGTTTTCCTGAATAAGCCTAAATTAATAAGAATCTTCTTGGTCCTTCTGGATCCTCATGATATAAAGAGAGGAAGGGCAGTATTACATTACATGCAGTCATTATCTCTGACATTACTGTCGTCACTTATAAAAATGGACTGAAAATTAAAATGATACCATGGCTATGTTTTTGTAAGACCATGGTAATTATCATGGTGCATTTACAATCACAGTTCATTATAGATTAAAATGACAGGGCTTTCCGACTTTACATCTCTTAAGCCTCTATGCTTTTCCCACCCCACCTCTCAGAACAGAGGTATTACCTTTCACACAAATCTCTGAATTGTAGGGGATTGCACAAGGCCTTACCAATTACAGTAAACTGTGTTATTTCTTTGAACTCTTATTGCCCGCAGTAAACTTTTAAGGAAAACTCTTTCTCCACCATTGAGTCAAACTCTTAGTGAAATTAATATCAGAAGCCTAGCGGATTAGACTTTCTTCCAGGTCTGCCTTCCAGCTGGCACACAATTATTTCATACTGTTATCATCTATAAAAGCCTAATACATGGGAATGCTAATACATCCTAGGCCTTGCTTTCAAGAGAGTAGATTTATGAAAGTACAAGAGTAAGCATGACTCAGATACAGTTTGCAACCTATAATCAGCAGTGATATCACTGACTTACAGTTTTGTTTTTGCTCTGCTTGTGTAAATGAACTATGTATTGATAATTACAAATCACAGTAACCTATAGCAACCAATCAACTCCAATTAGAGATAGTCAGTGAGTGGTTGGTATTGTTTACTGCCCATATCCTTACCAAAAAAATAACCCAATTTATTCACAATGAGGTAACTAGGGATCATTTACAGACTAATAGGCTACTACATTATAAGGATCAGCTTTGATGTAAAATATAACGTGACATAGAACTATATGATGAAATGGTTCTGGTTATGTGTTTAATCATGCTTTGTCCTTATTATGGTCTAATGATTACAAGCTACCAGAAAGGCTGTTCTGTTAAAAGTATAAAATTGCTTTAATAAGTCCTGACGTACATTCGCTCATAAGCTGGCACTCGCCCAGCACTCACAGTTGTTCTCTGCTTCATCCTCTGGCTCTCTAAAACTTCTCTGTTCCTCTGAGTATCATACCTCATTTCAATACCTTTCCCTAACCACATGGTGGTTTCTAAACTGGTCAAGACACAGTGAGTTTGATAAAGTAGACTTCAACACAATCTATTCAAATGTTAATACTATCGGGACACTGGTAAACCAAACCCAAACCTAAGCTGGTATCAGATGGTTCTCATAAAACATATTACCAGTTGTCGGAAATGTCTACTGAACGGTCACCTTTTTTTTAAATCCCAGAAAATATAAACATTGATTCCCATTTATATACAGATACCTTATCTAAATATTATCTTTGACGTTTTATCATTTTAATCCATGAGTGATTCTGGTGTTATGTGAGTGGGGATAGACAAGACAAACTTCAGATGTTCTTACAAACATTACTTGTGCCGAGATGGTTGTGAGCTACAAAACTACACCCAGGTTACAGCTACTTCAGCTGCCACTTTTGTGCACAGATCGCCCATGGTTAGCCATGCTGTTTCACAAGAAATAATTTGACAGTCAGATTTTTGTTTCTGGTGCTTTTGGCAGTAATGTGTGCCATGTGCAGCCACCAGCCATGCTCCACTTTGTGTGGCTGGTAGGTAAAGACTATGGGGTTGATTTACAAAAGGCAAATAGACTGTGCACTTTGCAAAATGCAGTTGCACTCTGCAAGAGCAGTTGCTCCAGAGCTTAGTAAATAAGCAGAAGCTCTGCTGACTTCCATCATCCAATCAGGTGCATGCAAAAATACCATTTTTATTCACCTCATTGTAATATGAAACTTTATTTACCTTAGTTACTAAGCTATGGAGCAACTTCACTAGCAGAGAGCAACTGTACTTTGCAAATTGCACAGTTTATTTGCCTTCAGTAAATTAACCCCTATGGATCATGAGAGGAGACGTCCTCCACCCATGTATGACTACATCTTTGCATGGTGATAGCATCTTAGAGAGATGCAGCATGGAGGACTGGCAAAGCTGCTTTTATCTATGTTTTCAGACGTCTGCAGGAAATAGCATGTATTGAAAAGAACTGGCTGTATGGACAGTCAAAAACTAGGGAATATAAAGGGAAGTGATTTAATGAATGTACACAGCAATGTCCAATTTAAAAGCAAAAATTACCATTAGCCTAGATCAGTGATTCTCAACCAGGGTTCCTCCAGAGGTTGCTAAAGGTTCCTTCAGCATTGGGCAATTTCTGCCTCTCAGATAAGTTCCCACTCACACCATTGATCTTTTTAGCGATCTGTAAGAAGGTAATTCTTCCCAATGACCACAAGTGTAAGGACCATTCTTCCCGAAGACCGTCACACTAATGTATCATGAGTTGTACATTTCTAATTTTTAGCAGGGGCTCCCCGAGACTGGAGAACTATTTCAAGGGTTTATGTTGAAAAGGTTGAGAAAGGCTGGCCTAGAGATAAAGTAAACTTTAAGACTGCATTTTTTCAGTGATGTCTACTTTATGGAATAAGCTCTGTTTTAAGCTAAAGTACTCCCAGAATTCTACCACTGGCACTTGGTGTTAGGATGTTTTTTTTTTTTCCATGAAAATTGTTTTTTTCTATAGAAACATCCAGCTCTTAATTCTTCCCTTGTTAATGGCTGTAAGAGAGTTGAGTTAGCGGTCATACATGTACAGAACAAGAATTAATTTGCTAACGTATACATTAAGTGAAATCAGACACTGTCCAGCAGATGCTGCTGGCACTGTACCCAACATCAATCTTCTTCTTGCATATTTACCAAATTAAAAGAAAAAAAAATGACATGATGAGAATCTAATCTAAGGACATCATAAGCACATTTATAGATGATTATGTAACAAACATCAAGTAATAACATTTAAAAAGAGAATAAAATCAGAAAAAAACAAACATATGAAGCATCTCCTATAAAAATGTCACACACACATTAGCACTTTCTCCTTCAGGGCGTAGAAACCAAACAACTAATTAAAGTGTAACAAGACCACCTTCACTCTGAATATTCTTCTCAATAAAACCCAATCCCTGGTCACCATTTCTCCAAATAAAAAGAAAAAATGCTGGCCATCATCTGATCAAAGCCAGAGAGGCTTACTTCACACATTGTTTCTTTCTTTCAGGTCCCAAAAACCACCCCACTGTCTAATAATATGAATTACACCTTTCCTAGTATATGTTAAAGGACATGTAGAGTTACATAACCAAGAATGCTCTTCCGCAAACTTCTATGACTACTCACTATAATTCGAATGCAGCTTTTTTATTTTTATTTTTTATTTGAAAAGCCAGTGGCGTGTGAAACACACCCAAAAACTCCACCCGGTGCCAAAAAAAGTGCACACATAAAGAGTGACACAAAACGTGCAATGGGTAATTCGAATGCAGCTATGGTGGGTAAAGTAATAGTAATGTGACTGTATACACCCTTGAAATCATTATACTTACCTTTCACTCCCTCAACCACTCCATTCCACTGGCAGAGAGCACTGACGTCCAGTGTAAGGTTTAACTGGCATTTTGCAGAGATGTGCAAATTAATCTTGGTGTCACATGATAGACCTCCAGCTAGGTGATTGGCCACTTGAGCACCAGTCTCTGCATTGTGAGGTAGCAGGAAGAGTGCCTTGTGTTCCCCCATACCTGGCAGATTGGGGTGTTGGGGAAGCAAAGAGGAAAGTTCTATTTAAGTGTATGTAAGGCCAAAACGTTATTTCTTACTTTTGTATAGAGCGGGGAAGGTTAGAAACCTCATCTTCGTGGCTATCCACTGCTCTTTTACAGAGATTTCCCCCACTTCCTGTGTGTCTGACAACATACCAGACAGGTAGCACAAGGGAGGCTAGAACACCTGTTAGATTCTTTTTCCTTGTCTGTGTCCCTGATACAAATTAGATTATCCACCATTTCCTGTCTTGTAAAACTGCTGGGAAATCCTAATGAAGCCCTGGATAGCAAATAAGAAAACAGACAGGGGTTCTAATCCTTCCCCCTCTTTATCCCAAGCAAAAAAATATTTTGGCTTAATAAATACTTTAAGAGTCCTTGTTACTTTGCCAGGTAAAGACACAAATTAGTTATAAATGTATTCTATTAGACCAGTGGTCATCAACCCTGTCCTCAGGGCCCACTAACAGGCCAGGTTTGCAAGATAACTGAAATACATGACAGGTGATATTGTTTGCTGCTCAGTGATTGCAGTATTCTAGTCTGCATCTCCCCAAGGTAATACATAAACCCTGGCCTGTTAGTGGGCCCTGAGGACAGGGTTGATGACCACTGTATTAGACAATATTAAATTGTGACTTTTTTCTGACAATAACATATACTTTTTTTTAAAAACACTGGCAATCAGGGTTTTGTATTACAGAAGAAACCCTAGTGGTCTCTCCTGTCATAAATACTTCTCCCAGCCAGTCAGCAGTAATGTAATTTAAGCCAATCCAGCACAGCTCAGACCACATTAATGACACCCTCGCTGTGCCATGGTGATGTGACTCCCATGAGCATGCATAGGAGTCACATCATTATGGCCCGGTCCTTCAAGAGCCTGAAGAGACAAGACTCAGAAAGGAAGACTGAGCGCATATGGAAGCGCTTGGGTTCCACAGGATCAGTGACAGCACAGCACTGGATGGCACATTATAACAGGTAAGTCTGTCATAATGTGCTAGTATGCAGTGCATGCTAGCATGTTATGGCATATACCTATAGAGGGAATAATTGAAAAAAAAATGTAAGAGATTTCCCACTGCAATAAGAGCTAGGAATCTAATGCATGTTTTAGAATTGTGTTTGACTTCAATAAAAATGTTGTTATAGTAATTCTCTACCTGGTTATGATTAGGATGTGCAGTAAACATGATTAATAATACAATTAAGCCCCGTACACACGGCTGTTGGTGGAAAATCTGACCGTGTGTATGCTCCATCGGACAATTGTTGTCAGACTTCCGGCCAACAAATATTGGCTAGCATGTCTTCAATTTTCCGGCAACAAATGTGTGTTGTCGGATTTTCCGATTATGTGTACACAAGTCCGTTGGACAAAAGTCCAAAGTACAAACAGGCATGCTCAGAAGCAGAAGCTGTTGGTCTTGTAAACTAGCGCTCATAATGGAGAATTAACATTCGTGACGTGGCAAATTATGAAATCTCTAAATGCAGTGCACATTCTCTTCTTCTTTAATGGGATAATAATGAAGCTGCTTTGCTGGTGATATTGATGGAGTTATTGAAAACTAATTTTCAAAAGGCTTTTTTTGTGATATCAATAATAATATTATTATGTTTTTTGTTTTGTTTTTTGCAAGTTACCACAAATACAATTATCCTGTAGTTTTTAAGATCAAAGATACAGCTATGTGGGTGTCCCTTGTTAATTTTACATTGTATTTTTTAAAATGTAACTGCCTAACCCCAAACTGTCATTTGAAGTAAAACACATAGCCAAGTATTATTCTACACAATTTTTTTATTGTGCACAAAAATAAAAAAATAGACATGCCATCTGCCAACAGAACTAAAAAGTCCATTCTATGCATCCAAAAATATAGAGAATATACCAAATCAAATCATTATTCAACAAAAAAATAATAATGTCAAAGCAATAACTCCAAGGCCAATAATACATAATATGTTATTTCCTCAGATTCCGCAACATGGCTGGTTGACGAATGGCCATTCAGAAACAAACTGAAAGGCACGAAATGAAAAGCGCGAACTGAAAAGTGCTAAAAGAAAAAACACGAAAAGAAAAGCACGAATCAATGCTAACCAAACTTCTAACACGAAATTAGCAGAAGGAGCCCAAAGAGTGGCGCTAAAGAGCTGAAAAACCACTTAGTGCGTCTTTTAGGTCACAACGTTCATAATTGTTGGCCAACATTTGTGTGACCGTGTGTATGCAAGACAAGTTAGAGCCAACATCCTTTGAACAAAATTCCACGTTTTTGTCTGATGGTGTGTACGGCTTTACTGAGGGCAAGTATGTATTGCAAATGTAACCTCATAACCACAACATCCCCAGTAAAAGATCATCTGGCAACATCTCAGTAGTTAAAAGATTTTAGAATTTTTATATGTTACAAAACATCTTTTTATATAGATGTTTCCGGAGAACCATCCAACATGTTCACTAGACACTCAAACATTTATTCTTAAACCAAGTGTTTTCCATGTTCACATGTTTTTAATAAACCTTCCAACAATAGCAAGCCTGAAGTCACATGTTCTGAAAGGACACCATTATAAAAAAATTACCAAAACCTGGTGGTCAATCTAAATTCTGCAAAACCAAAGCTAAAGCTAAAGATGAAGCTCTACATTCGTATGTATTCACAACATATATTACAACATATAAGGTTGTTTAGAAACTGTATGTTGATAATTATTCTAGGCATGGGAAAAAAATCATATACCAACGTTAATCATTATCTAATTATCTGATTGGCATGGCAGTGTTTGCCTCAGCAAGTATCTAAATGGCCACTTATTTCTTTCCTTCACATTATTTTTAAAACTTCATATAAATAATATGGCCAAATCATCCCAATCTTCTAGTGTATGGGAACTTATTTACCAGAAGCAAGAGACTACTGCTGGATGCATTAGTGTAAAGATCTGGATAACACAAGGGAAAGAAATAAAGTGAAGTCAATTGAAAAGCAGAGAACCAAAAAGCTGTACCCAAAATGGAGGAAATAGTTGAGCTATGCTGGAAGTGAGAATGAATGAATGACAGGGTAATGGGAGGAAAAGAGTAGAAAACTGGCCGATGAAGAGGTGAGACAGAGACGAGGGAGTGGTAAGAAATGAAGTGGTAAGTATTGGGGGGAATGTGACACAAAGAATGTGTGCTCCTTGAGCTTTCACTTCTTACATACTTCCTATAGTCAGACACCAAACTCATTGTTCTCTCTCACTGGCAAGCATCAGCCAACACGGTGCGCTGGATGTATAATGTTATCCTAACATAAATTATGTACTAAACAATGAGAAAATTCAAGCCAACTAAAAGCTTTCCAAACATGGTTGTATGGCCAAATTATGGCATCCTGACCAACAAGATGTCACTTATACAGTACTTTGTAGTCAACAGTAGATTTTCTTAACATTGTCTGGTTTTTAAAAATGCATTTTCCATTCAGATATATTGATTTTGCAGCCAGAACCTGTCCTTTGTAGGTGGCATAATTCTTTGAATCTTCCACGGACACCCTTTGATAGTCCATTAAGGTTTGTACAGTGTTTCTGCTGTCTGTCATTACCTTCACACTGTTAGTAATGTTAAACATATAGTATATGGCTAAATGTTCAGTATAACATACAATAACTCTCAGTATTTGGGAATTCTCTGAATACTCACATAGCACTGTGTGGGCACATTGATGCATTACTTTTGCCATAAATGCCTACTATTTTTAAGGTGTTGGGCTCTAGGATACTATTTTATTTTAACATATTTCCATTTCTTGAAATTGTTACCCAAAATGATTTATTGTTGATACCCTCAATAATAACCACTGACCTACATAAAGATCAAATCCAAAAATAGGTTATTTTGAGATATAATACAAATAACAGTGCAGCAGAAACAGAATTCATTTTTCTTGTTTAATTCTGTTCTCACCTCCATAATCTCACACATCCTTTTGAGAAATGCCAAATCCTCGGACACACCCTCACTGCAGCCTTGGCACTTGAGAAAAGCCATGTAAAGCTGTTAACATTAGACAGGCCAAGTGAATAGCATAAATAAAGCTGCCACTGTCTGCTTTACATATGTAGTCCCTAACGGACTGTCTGCCTTTCCTTTCTGCACAACTCAAATGTCTCTTTAATGCCATGTCTCTGTATGTAATGTTAATATAAGCAGTGTCATTTATCATGGTTATGGAGGCTGGCGCCACTACAAATAGGGTCAAGCTGATTCCTATGCCAGCCACTGTCTACTGCAGCTTGGATCCAAGTCACTGAGCTAAATTACACCTTCTGTGGTGCTTACTATGCCTGCTCATGCACAGCCTGATCATCTGCCTTTCACATCGTTTTTCCGACTTTCAGACACTTTGTCATTTATTCCAATTGGGGTAAAGTGACAGTGTCTTTAACCACTTGCTTACTGGGCACTTAAACACCCTTCCTGACCAGACCAATTTTCAGCTTTTGGTGCTCTCACACTTTGAATGACAATTACTCAGTCATGCAACACTGTACCCAAATGAATTTTGTGTCCTTTTTTCCCCACAAATAGAGCTTTCTTTTGGTGGTATTTGATCACCTCTGGGGTTTTTATTTTTTGCGCTATAAATGAAAAAAGACCGAAAATTTTGAAAAAAAACGCATATTTCTTTTTCATAAATTTTGACCACAATTTATACTGCTACATATCTTTGGTAAAAATAACCCAAATTAGTGGATATTATTTGGTCTTTGTGAAAGTTAGAGAGTCTACAAGCTGTGGTGCGAATCGCACAAAATTGATCACATCTGATGTACTGGTGGCCTCTCTCGCTTCTTGTGACCTGAACAAGCCAGGAAAGTACAAATACCCCCCAAATGACCCCTTTTTTCAAAGTAGACATTCCAAGGTATTTACTAAGATGCATGGTGAGGTTTTTGATGTTGTAATCTTTTTCCCACAATTCTTTGCAAAATTAAGATTTTTTTTTTTCTCACAAAATTTTCAATGTAATAGGTTATTTCTCTCACATGGCATGTGTATACCACAAATGACACCCCAAAATACGTTCTGCTACTCCTTCTGAGTATTACGATACCAAATGTGTGAGACTTTTACACAGCCTGGCCACATACAGAGGCCCAATATTGAAATAGCACCATCAGGCGTTCTAGGAGCATAAATTACACATCTTATTTCTCAACCACCTATTACATTTTTGAAGGCCCTGGAGCACCAGAACAATGGAAATGCCCACAAAGTGACCCCATTTTGGAAAGCTAACACCCCAACGTATAATCTATGAGGCATAATGAGTCGTTTGAATGGTTCATTTTTTTTCCAGAAGTTTTGGGAAAATGTGGAAAAAAAATGAAAACGCTTTTTTTTTACGCAAAGTTGTCCATTTATAAGATATTTCCAACACATAGCATGTACATAGCAAAAATGACACCCCAAAATACGTTCTACTACTCCTCCTGAGTATAACGATACCAAATGTGTGAGACTTTTACACAGCCTGGCCACATACAGAGGCCCAATATTGAAATAGCACCATCAGGCGTTCTAGGAGCATAAATTACACATCTTATTTCTCAACCACCTATTACAGTTTTGAAGGCCCTGGAGCACCAGGACAATGGAAATGCCCACAAAGTGACCCAACGTGGCACTGACAACACGTGGCACTGACGACACGTGGCACTGACAGATGGCACTGGAGGCAGATGGCACTGGAGGCAGATGGGGCTGACAGATGGGGCTGGCAGATGTCGCTGACAGATGGCACTGGGGCTGGCACTGGCAGATGGCACTGGCAGATGGTGCTGGCTATTTGCTCTGGCTAATTGCTCTGGCAAATGGGGCTGGCAGATGGCACTGGCAGGTGGCACTGGCAGGTGGCACTGGGGCTGACGGATGGCACTGGCGCTGGCAGGTGGCACTGGCAGGTGGCACTGGCGGCACTGGGGCTGACAGATGGCACTGGCGCTGGCAGGTGGCACTGGTGCTGGCAGGTGGCACTGGCGGCACTGGTGGTGGCAGGTGACACTGGCAGGTGGCACTGGCGGCACTGGCACTGGCGGCACTGGGGCTGACGGATGGCACTGGCGCTGGCAGGTGGCACTGGCGCTGGCAGGTGGCACTGGGGCTGACGGCACTGGGGCTGACGGATGGCACTGGTGCTGGCAGGTGGCACTGGCAGGTGGCACTGGCGGCACTGGGACTGACGGCACTGGGGCTGACGGCACTGGGGCTGACGGATGGCACTGGTGCTGGCAGGTGGCACTGGCGCTGGCGGCACTGGCGCTACTGGGGCTGACGGCACTGGGGCTGACGGCACTAGGGCTGACGGCAGGCACTGGCAGGTGGCACTGGCGCTGGCAGGTGGCACTACTGGCAGATGGCACTGGGCTGACAGATGGCACTGGGCTGACAGATGGCACTGGCACTGGGGCTGACAGATGGCACTGGGGCTGAGAGATGGCACTGGGGCTGACAGATGGCACTGGGGCTGACTTACAGATCGCTCTCCCTCCTCACACGCTGTCTGTGTGAGGAGGGAGAGACACGGCAATGGGAGATGATCTCATATGTTTACATATGAGATCATCTCCCATTGGCAGCTGCGATCGTGCTGTGAACGGCCGCTTTGATTGGCCGTTCACGGCGATCTGTATTTGCCTGTCTCCGGGAGACACGGCGAATACAAAACTTCCGCGATGCGCGCCCCCGGCGGCGTGCATTGCGGAAGTAAACACAAGGCCATCCAGGGACGGCCAGGCAAAGGAACCCGCCTGCTCTAAGGCCGTCATTCGGCTATAGGGCGGGCGGGAGGTGGTTAAAGCCACCCCCAACCAACTTGCACTCACCTTCCCATGCTCCATCACTGCACATTGCTCCTCAGTCCTAACCACGTAAGCTCTGTACTGGATCGTGTTAGATTTTACACTAACGTTATTAAAGTGGAAGTAAACCCATCGATTTAAACAGTTAAAAAAAAAAGGCATGCCGGGAATGCTAACTGCACATTGGCTGTGCTCTCAGCCAAACAATCAAACCATCCAGTGGCTGGTGTCATAATGAATCACATGTGCAGCACCATAGCAGTTTAAGATTAAACAGAGGCAAAGATGGCAGCTTCCTTGGCTGAAAATGATAGGGGAGTTTACTTCCACTTTAAATCCACAACAGTAAAACCATGCTGTATATGCAGTAAAGCATGTTTGTTATAGTCACTGTGGAACCTCAGGGGTTAATGTTCTGCATTGTGTAAAAAGGCTGTTTGATCTTCATTTCTCTGATCCTCCCCTCCTTCCACTGACTCCTAATAATTTCCTAAATAACACAGAGTCTATGGAGTCAGGCTGCACATGCTCAGTTTGGTGTGTATAGCTAGAGAGTTTTTTTTTGTTTCTTGGGAAGATGCATGTAATCAGCACAAGGCCAATCATCGCTGTCCAGACAGAGAGTCAGGGGTCTTGTAGTCTCCTAGGTCAGTCAGAAAACTCCTCCTACAAGCTTTAGCCAGTGCTTGGCTCTACACTGATAGAAGTCAAAAGACTGTTCTAACTGCTGATAAGAAAAGGTATTTAGTAGTTTATATTTACTAAAATAATTTTATTTCCATGTTCTGTGTATTGTGGGAGACCAGATATAGTGAATGCAGGGTCCATCGTTTAGTAACATTTTAATGTCACTGTCTCTATCTCTATCAGGCTGCAGTGTTTAGGCCTAGTGATCTGGGACCCTCAGGCATGAGTGCTGTATCACAGAATGAAATCATATGCTCTTACATGCCTACAATCTCTGTGTATTTTGTAGCAGCTGCAAAAGAGCAACAAAACCATAGGGGTGGGCAGAGAGGGTTAGTATACATAGGTCAGAGGTAGGTGTTAAAGAATCTGTAATTTTGCCCTGAACTGGCAAAATAACATGGAGCAAGGCAGAAAGTAGTGGTAACTGGACATATACAGCTTGTAAAAAAATATAACCAACATGGGTTAGGCCTCTTTCACTTGAGCGCCATCCATTCCAATCCACAAGGGATCCATAAACAGACTGGCTGAATTGGCACAAAATAGAATGGGCTATATTTCTGTGACATTCATATCCATTTTGTGTTTTCCTCCATCTTTTGATGGAGTGAAAAATGGAACAGACTCATGTTAGTTTTACAGGCAGGCAGATGTAAACAGACATGTATCCATTTACATTGCTGTACATCTAATTTGTCACGTTTACCTTAGAAAACCCATAGACTACCATTGAGCTTCCATTCAGATCCGCCTGAAAAATGGACAGACAGATCTGATCAGAACCTACAGTAATTGCTTGTGTATAGCTAGCCATATTTACTGAACAGAAACTCGATGTTCCGGCTGATCAGAACAGTTATGTGAAAAGGACCTTATTGCTTCTGAACAGGCATCCATATCTGCTTGTTACATATGTGCTTTCTGGTGTGTAACGCTGCAGAGGAATTAAGCTATACTGTTACTCTTTCTCAGTGTACGTCTATTAGTGACTGAATGAATACAATATGCTCTCTATGCAGCTGAGATTTTGTTTCTATGGGAGTTGGTTAGAGACCTTAAAAATGTGGCTGAAATGTATATAGTAAGTGGAGGGAGATTTTATAAATCTACATATGAAAATGGTATCCCTCTAAAATTGTACTGTATTTGGCAGACATCTTGTGAATCACCACTCATGCTTTACCATGAAGATGGTGTTCTGAGGAAGATGAGCAATGTTTGAGAGGGTTCGGGCTCTTCCAGGACCTGGAGGCCAGGCAAATAGTGGTGCCTGAGGGGTGCAGAGTCTGTCTACGCTGTGGCTTAAGTTCCCTTTGAAATATGTCAACAATCAATATCATTTATAGAGCACTAAGAAGCTGTGGTAACTCCCACATGTGATGCTGAGTTTCCATGATTGAAAACACTGAAATTCAATTAATAAAGAGAGCAGGCCAGGGACAGTCAGGCTGTGGAGGAAAGGGCTGGATTAGGCTGTATATCCTTTAGCCAAGAAATAAGGTGGTTACCATCTAATTTCCTGCAGCTTCTAATGCACACTGTGGGAGCCTCGCCGTATGCAGTGAAATCAGAGTAAGAAATTTTAGTACAATTGTGCGAGACCTAAGCTAAGGCTGGAGTTCAGCTTTAAGTAATGGTGGATTCAGGTGCAAAATTTATATTTTTAAAGTATATCAGCTACACAACAAATTGCTGAGGTAATCTAATTTACATATTAGCAATTACTCCGACATCAGAAACAATTAATAAGGAGAGATATTACCAGCTCCCTGTCCCTATAAAGTATAGAATGGTGTTTATGCCAGATAACTTCTCTATGGGTAATAAATAATTAATAGATTTAAAGTAATACAAACTCAGTGTGAGCTCCCCTCTTGTATGCTACAATGACAAGAAACAGCTACAGTATGCCATATGGTGTTAACAATACATCTCCTAAAACAACACATGAACATGAGAAAATAATGATTTCTTCATTGAGATAACTGTCTCTAATTTGATCCTTCTCCAAAAATGTAAGGGTGCTGACTGATTCCAAGACGACATCTCTCAGCAGGCTTGCCAGATAGCCTAAAGAAGATTACTAACAGCGGCTGTGTTATGATTTTTGATAACCAATGGAAATTCCTCAATGTCAAAACCCTAACGTTCCAATGAGTTCTTTTCTTTCTCTGGGAAGAATATCTGCTGACTTGATTCAAACCCCGAACAAGGAAAATGCCAGCATTTTATATGCCACTACTTTAAAATTACAAATTGGTTTCATGGTGGATTTTGCACCTGCTAATCTTTCCCTGGAGCAGTTATCATTTTCATGAAAATGGTTATAATGATTTATATATATATATATATATATATATATATATATATATATATATATATATATATATATATATATATATATATTTTTTTTTCTTCCTCTTCTTCTTTCTCTTTCCTGTAACTTCTTACTTATTACTATTCAATTGTTTTTTTATTGATATAGATACTAAATCCTGTGTTATTCTGTTTTTACATTTCTTGTTTTCTGTTTGATGTAATTTATTTATACCCCTGATGAAGAGAGTTTATTTAAGATCTCGAAACGCGTTGGGTTCGTTGCCTTCCGTCCACTGTAGGGTTTGGTTATACAGTTGGATTGAGGAAGTATACAGTGTAACAGGATATGTATTTTGTATATTTGTTACCTTATGATTGTAAACACATGTAATTTGTTTTGTATCTAATATTGTATATTTTAATTATTCATTATTATTAAATTACGCACTTTCATCTTGATAGAATTTTTTATACTTTGTATGGCCACCTGCCCATGTTAAAGTCCTCTCCCTAGAGGAGTAAATGTTTTTTCATATTATCTGTTAGTTCTCCAGAGTAAAGCATTCCTTCTCTATAGATGGGTCATGTGCCACTTGTACTCCTCCCACGTCCTTCTTAAAGTCTTATTAAACCCAGGACCTTGTATTCACTACATCTGATCTCCCACAGTACATAGAACACAACAATGCAATTATTTTAGTAAATATAAACTACTAAATATATTTTCTCATTAGACAGGCTCAAACAGCCTTTTTACACAATGAGGAAG
The DNA here is from genome assembly GCF_037356315.1 of Lithobates pipiens. Classification (NCBI taxonomy): domain Eukaryota; kingdom Metazoa; phylum Chordata; class Amphibia; order Anura; family Ranidae; genus Lithobates; species Lithobates pipiens. Next base: position 22,082,409 of record NW_027507696.1, on the reverse strand, counting down.
ATTAACCCCTTATGCCGCGTACACACGACCAGACTTATGTCCGACAGACTTTCGAAGGAGTTCTGCCGGAGTTCTGACAGAGTTCTGACGGACTTTCCGAATGAGCGGACTTGGCCACACACAATCACACCAAACTCCGATGGATTCGAACGTGATGACGTACGACTGGACTCGAATAAGGAAGTTCATAGCCAGTAGCCAATAGCTGCCCTAGCGTCGGTTTTAGTCCGTCGGAATAGCATACACACGAGCGAATTTTTCGGTAGGAACTGGGTCCGGCAGAGTTCTGGCGGAAAAATTTGAAGCATGTTTCATTTCTAAAGTCTGTCAGACTTTTGCGAATCAAAAGTCCGTTGCAGCCCACACACGATCGAATAGTCTGCCGGAATCATTCCATCAGACTTGAAAAGTTGAAAAGTCTGCTCGTGTGTACGGGGCTTAAGGTTCCACAGTGAGTATAACAAGCATGCTTTACAGCATATACAGACTGATTTTACTCGGGTTTAGTAACAATTTAATCCTCCTTTAATGTTTGCTTAGGGACCTTTCCATTTATTTTTGTTATGCTGTTATGTCCTGTTTAAAACGGTATGTCCTGAAATTCACACTTTATACTTTCTAATATAATGGGTCTTGTTTCTCCTACTGAATCTTTCTGAATCTTTCATCGTCTTCCAATATGTAAAATGCAACAAGAGTCCTGAGGTTTCTCTTGCTTTAAACAGACATGAACGATGGTGGGAATACCTAGCTGGCTTTTTATATCTCCCAGGGAGATAATAAAGTCAGAGAAATAAATCTTATAATAGCTAAAATACCTGTTCATACTGGATATATATTGGTGTCTTTGGTATTTACTTCTGTCCATTTCTTGGCTTAAAACTTTACATAGTAAGGGAAAAGACACAAGCCGATGGATCTTTATGATGACTAGCTGAGTAGAGAAAAGGACTGCAGCATGACTAGCTGAGTAGAGAAAGGAACTTCAGCATGACTAGCTGAGTAGAGAAGGGGGCTTCAGCATGCATAGTTGAGTAGAGAAGGGGACTTCAGCATGACTAGCTGAGTAGAGAAAGGGACTTCAGCATGACTAGCTGAGTAGAGAAGGGGGCTTCAGCATGCATAGTTGAGTAGAGAAGGGGACTTCAGCATGACTAGCTGAGTAGAGAAAGGGACTTCAGCATGACTATCTGAGTAGAGAAAGGGACTTCAGCATGACTAGCTGAGTAGAGAAAGGGACTTCAGCATGACTATCTGAGTAGAGAAAGGGACTTCAGCATGACTAGCTGAGTAGAGAAAGGGACTTCAGCATGCCTAGCTGAGTAGAGAAAGGGACTTCAGCATGACTAGCTGAGTAGAGAAGGGGACTTCAGCATGACATGCTGAGTAGAGAAAGGGACTTCAGCATGACTAGCTGAGTAGAGAAAGGGACTTCAGCATGCCTAGCTGAGTAGAGAAAGGGACTTCAGCATGACTAGCTGAGTAGAGAAGGGGACTTCAGCATGACATGCTGAGTAGAGAAAGGGACTTCAGCATGACTAGCTGAGTAGAGAAGGGGACTTCAGCGTGACTAGCTGAGTAGAGAAAGGGACTTCAGCATGACTATCTGAGTAGAGAAAGGGACTTCAGCATGGCTATCTGAGTAGAGAAGGGGGCTTCAGCATGACTAGCTGAGTAGAGAAAGGGACTTCAGCATGACTAGCTGAGTAGAGAAAGGGACTTCAGCATGACTAGCTGAGTAGAGAAAGGGACTTCAGCATGACTAGCTGAGTAGAGAAAGCGACTTCAGCGTGACTATCTGAGTAGAGAAGGGGGCTTCAGCATGACTAGCTGAGTAGAGAAAGCGACTTCCGCATGACTAGCTGAGTAGAGAAGGGGGCTTCAGCATGACTTGCAAAAACTGAAGATAGACCACCAGATGTGAATCAAATATTGCTCAATTTATCAACTTTACTTAAATGTGTCCTAAATAGCCATAATGCACATTTATAATCTGATAAAAGTTCAAATTGATTTTAAGAAGAAGTACTGAAAACTACTCATTGTCTAATTTTTTTTATCCTTTTCTGAACTGCCAAACGGTTAGTTATATCTTTTTGATCCTCCATTTGTTCGGTGAATTACGCATAATGGAACAAGTCTTATACAATAGATGGGATAACAAAAGAGGTGAATTAATAATGTAGTAGTCATAGTGTAAGAGGTTAGGCTCCGTATGGGGAAAACAGGTGTTTTCATGCAGGAAAACTGTTACTATCCCTGGATTCTAAACTACATTTAAATTATATTTTAATATCTCTGTGGATAGCCAGAAGAGTTGATAATTACAATTTGGCAAGACAGCACTTTATTCATTGTAAAATGTGAATTGCCAAAGTCAGTATTTGAACATGATAACATTTAATCATGAATCATGCAGAGCTGTTGAGCTGTCATAAGCATAATTTATTGAGTCTGGTTTATTTTAAATTCTGCGAACTTGGCATTTTGTCCAAATTTGTAGCATAAATAAATGGAGCATACAATTAATAAGAGCTTGTTTTATCCAAAGTTTAACAAAGTATGGCTGTAACACAACAGGGAGTAAATCTCTAAGCACTGCTCATGTATAAAGAAGCTTATTCACGGAAGTTTCATGTTAACCCTAGGTGCTACTTACAGAAGAGTGTCTATACCTGAAAAAGAACACAGTTTATATCTACATATGTCACTGCATTCCAGTCAAATAAAGACCCATCACACTGCTGACGAGTAAATAGATTAAAGCGGACCTTCGGTCATTTTTTCAACGTTGCATCTATGAAATCTTCTGCCCTTGTTGTTTTAACTTTGGATAGTAAAACATTTTTTTTTTCTGCCAGTAAATACCTTATACAGCCCACTTCCTGTTTCTTGTCTGGTCATTAGCCTAGGCTTATCACATTATGCACTGCTCTCTCTCTCTCATTCCTATGAGAGTTTGCCAGGAACGGAGGGGGGATGAGTCATGAGAGGGCCAATAAGAGCTGCAGAGCTGGAGGTGTGCCTTTGTGTGTCTGTGTAAATCCAGGAAGTGAACAGGCAGCAGCTGCTGCTGCCCACAGTTAAAAATGGCTGCAGTCAGACTCAGTGGAGGGAAGATTCTGTAGCATATTTATCAAGTACAGAATCCCAGTATATATAAAATAATATGCAAAGTGGTTGGAGGGAAGCTTCAGAATGGCAAAGATGTTTTTATTACAAATGACGTGAGCAGACTGCAGTTCCTTTTTAATAATATAAATAAACCACATCTGTGGGCATGAAAAAAATGCACTCACATTCCTTCAACACATACCTTTAGATGATTTTTTATACTTATGCACGCCCCCCCCATTTCTCCAATCATTGCAACTTGCAGAAGCCAGACCAGATTTACTTGTCGCATCTTTAGACTGTAAGCTCCATGAGCAGGGCCATCCTATTCCTTCAATATTGAACTGTATTGTAATTGTACTGTCCCCCTTTATTTAGTAAAGCAATGCATAGTTTTAGGTCTTCAAATGACGTGCCTCCGGACAACCAACAGGAAAAGTAAAATCACCCATACCTGAAAAAGTAACCTCTAACTCTTCAGCGAACAAGGTAAAAGACTTGAGGCCCAGTGTGTCATGTGACCATGGATTTAGGTGATAATTTTGGGCTTTTAGGCTTAGTTTACCTAGCAGTTATTTAGGGTGGTAGAAGGAGTAAGGAGGATGGGCTATGTCTAGAGTTCAACTTTAAAGGGGTTGTAAAGGTAAATTTTTTATTTTCTACATAGGTTCCTTTAAGCTATTGCATTGTTGGTTCACTTATCTTTTCCTTCGATTTCCCTTCTAAATGTTTTTTTTTTCTTTGTTTTCTTTGTCTGAATTTCTCACTTCCTGATCCTCCTCAGTAAGCTGTTCAGTAAGCTGTTCTGGCTGACTAACCACCAGCTCGGATGATGGTGAGAAGTTTACTGAGGAGAAACAGGAAGTGAGATATTCAGACAAAGCAAAAAAACATTTAGAAGGGAAATCAAAGGAAAAGGTAAGTGAACCAACAATGCACTAGCTTAAAGGAACCTATGTAGAAAATAAAAAATTTACCTTTACAACCCCTTTAAGCACTATTATTTGTATTATTGAGTTATCTGTGTTATCAGTTATCATCACAAAATATTGCATAGAAAAAACATAATTTTAAAGTGAGCTTGCACGTTATCCATTTATACCTTCCCTTTACTTCCCAGCACCTCCCATTTGGCCCAGGAGCCAACATAAGTAGCCCTGGAGCTTACATACAAATATGTTTGCACTTACATAACTTTTTATTTTATACATATAAAAATTTGTATATTATCTAAAAGGAGCTCTTAAATTGCATATTATTTACTTACCAGTCTCTCTACTAACAACTACTAAGATATCAGCCATAGCGAATGCATTCATTTCAATGACTAGCTGAATAGACTGGGATTACAAAAGGAGCAGTAAAGTACAAACAATATGTAGCACTGCAAAACAGCAGTGCCTACATTTTTTAATAATTTAATATGTTTATAACTTGCAAAACCGAAACTAAAAATATACAAAAAATACAGATACAATTTTTTCCATAAAGCTGATCTCATTTTATGTAAAAGGAAAATAAAAAAACACTAAAATAGAAATAAGATTCCCTTAAAGTGGTAGAAAACTTCTGAATTTAAACCCCAAAAATGTGGGTATACTATCACATTATGAGAGCCTTACCTTAAAACGAGGCCCTTCAGCTGAGTCAAAGTCATGGCACAGCTCTCTGAATGGATAGCACACAGTGCACTGTCCATTAAGAGCGCAGTGCACATGCGCCAGTGACATCACTGGCTATTTTAAGTATGAATATCTCCTAAACACTGCAAGTTTAGGAGATATTCACTGTACCTACAGGTAAGCCTTGTTGTGCAGAGTTTGATAATGTTATATAAAAAATGAGGGGCATCTAAGTGATATGTCACTTTTCTAAGTGTTATTTAAGTGAATATTCAACATTATAAAGTGGCATGGTCTTGTGCCCGATTCTGCCAAAACAAGCATAGTGGCAGCTTCTGTTTAATGCTCTTCTTAGTATGCACGCTAAATGGCAAAGTCTGTAAGCAACCCAAGGTCAGCATCATAGTTTTTGTGCAAGCAGGAAAGCCAAAATTTCAATAAAACATTTTAAGCCTGAATTCTGTATTGTTTAAAGTGGATGCATCAATCACATTGTGGATTGTTAAACAGTGTGATACTCCATACTTTATGTCAGCCAAAAACCTGAGCTTAACAGCTTGGATCTGTATTGCGTTACAATTACTCTAACTGTCTTTGTTTCATCCCAGGCTGCAGAAATATGAGTGGCTTTGAATTTACACTAAAGATCTCACTAGAACAGTATGCACATTGATGGGTGTTAAATTTGTATATTTAGGGTGACATATTGGAAAATTCCACATTCAGGGCAGGTGGTTACAGTTAATCTAGTCACTCTGCCATATTAGGAACTAATGGCTCACTATTTAGATTAACTAACAGCTCCGGCATCAAATAACTTATTTAGGGAGAAATTATTACCTCAATACACATTATGGTAAATGATACCATGACACGTCTCTTGAATCAAAGAGAACTGGTGGTAACACTGGTTACATTGTAAGCTAACTTATGCCCAGAACCAGCAGCATGCTATAATAATGACTGCCTCACTTGCAGAATAGGAGGGGGAATAGAGACTAGGGCAGGGGTCTCAAACTGGCCGCCCTCCAGCCATTGCAAAACTACAAGACCCATCATGCTTCTGCCTGTGGGAGTCATGCTTGTAACTGTCAGCCTTGCAATGCCTCATGGGACTTGAAGTCGTGCAACAGCTGGAGGGCCACCAGTTCGAGACCCCTGGTCTAGGGGGACTGGGTAGACATACAATATATGATAACCTTCCATAGATCTCTTTAAATAATATAAATAATGCAATTATGAGGCTTTGTAATGATTATAAATATATTATATTGCAAGCTGAAAGTTCAGAACAGAACAGCTCTTAAGCCCCAAACACACTATCAGATTTTCTGCTGAGTTTTTCCTTCAGATTTACCAAAACCATATAATATGAGGTCAAACCTTAGAAGTTTCAATTTGTATGCAGTCAGGTAGGCCCTTGCACTACATGGTTTTGGTAAATCTGAAGACAAAAATCATCAGGAAATCTAATAGTGTGCATGGGGCTTTAGGGTACTTGCACACAGTACTGATGTATGAACATCAGATATCCCTGGGATGAGAATAGGCTGTATAGCAAAAATGCGTGTATTTGCACATGTACACACGTGTAAAAAATCTTCTAGCTTTTTTTTAATCAAAGGAGTGGAGTGTGGCGTACATATGTATTTGCACGGATATGCAAGTAAAGATACTCACCAGCAATACAGATTTTTGTATTTTTTTCTTAGTGATCTATACACACTTATTAAAAACAATTAGCAGCAATTATATCAGTAAATAAAAATTTAGCATTTTTAGGCATTCATGAGCTAGAGGCCTTAAATTCACCTCTGTGGTACCCTGTGTCTCCCACCTCCCCTCCATTCTAGCATTGCAGGCTCTTCAGTATTCAATACTTTGGATTCTGGTGTCCCCCACTGAAAGCTGAGGCTATGACTCTTGCATCACTGCTGTGTTCGGTAATTAATCCTTTTTGCACACAATACTGGTATCAACCATATTTAAAAAGGTGCTGCAACAGCAACATTCTGACTAGTCAAGAAGTACAACATAAATATATCGCCAGGACACCACCAAGCTTGTTTCAAAGTGCAAAGCTCTTTACTCTTGTATGATCACATAGGAAAGGTGTCTAATCACAAACCTGAGGTCGGGTCTCTGCGCAGTCCCAAAACATTGCTTTTTTATGCAATTATAGAAGAATAAAGAGCTTTACAATTTGGAACAAGTTTGTTGATGTACTAGTGACATATCTTATTTATGTTGCACTTCATGACCAGTGGGAATTTGTGGCAGCATCCTTTTAACCATATGGTTAAAAGATATACCAGTATCGTGTGCAGAAAAGAACATACTCCATAAGTACAAAACACAGCAGTGATGTAAGGGTCAAATCCACTGTATCCCTGTAATTATGTAGGGGGTCCAAAGAAGGAATCATCACAGTGGAGGACAGAGGCATCCAACACTTCCAGAAGTGTCAACTGATGAAAAAGACTATAGGGATGATCTAGAAGAGAAACAAGAGAAAAGAAAGATGGAACAAAGGAAACCTATAAGATTTCATCTTTCAATCAAAGCAACTACTGATGGACTCTTGTTTATGCAGTCTATGTTTTATTTAGACGACTTCCCATAGAAAGCAACACACCTAATTTTTACTTTGTAAATGCCAGCATCATTTGCCAAGCCTTGGCACGACAATGTAATGGAAAGTTCATTCATACAAATTCCCCTGTGAACTTTAATCTTGAGATACCCAGGAGCTGATCCTTTCTTCTCTTGCTGCCTAATAAGGTAGGCTTGCTAAGGATCCTCTTAATACCACTATATATAAACCTATATTTATATACCACAACTGGTTTTGAGGAACGTGAAATGATGATGGGTCATTTGCTAGTTTGCCAACATGCAATCCCTAGAGAGAACAAATAGCTTTTGCAAGCATTTGGCAAGAATTCAACAAAATATATAGAATAAAATTAGCAGTGCATATAAAAACATAAAAGGGGTTCTTCAGGCTTCTTTACATTGGTGGTTCAATTTCAAACTAATTTCAGTTTAGATGCTATTAATGTGTATTAATGTTTTAAAAATAAATTCTGGGGAATTAACTAAAACTACCAGTGCCATTATAATGGTGCAGGAAACTGGCACAAGTGCCATGCACCACATTAACAACACTGATAGACCTCTTTGGGGGTTCCAAGTATTTTTTTTAGCAGAAAATATAAATTTTAACTTTAAGAAGTGTCAGAAAAAGATTTAGACTTTAAGTGGTTAAACTTCCTGCATTTACAGTGGTTAAAAGCTTGGCAGACTGCCCAGATTATTTGTTTACACAAGAAGTTCTATCTCTTTGATCTAAGAAGTAAGCTTAGCTACAATGTTTCAATTTCTAAACTTGGCAGATTGCCCGGGATGCTTTCTTTTGACAGAATCGCCTACTCTCAGTGGAAGAGATCGGCAGGGGGGGTGAATCGAGATCGCATTTTTTTAGCGATTAAGTGCAGCTCTATTCTCTATAAGAGACAATTAAATTAAAGCTGTACCGGAGGTGGAACTTTCAGAGAAAATATTTTTACATTTAATTTCTAAACTTGAAACAGATCCCATATACGGTAAGTATATGTATACACACATGGATTTATATTACTTAAATTCTCCTACTTTATATTAGTAGATGGACACTTCTATAAAAGAAAAGCTCTACTAAGTTCCAAAAAATAAATAAAAAATGAGCCTCTTGGGCAGTGCTTATTTTATAACGTGTCATTTCATTTCCGAGGTAGAGTTACCACAGGTGATTTTCCTCATCCTATTATATAGCCAGAGACTGTATATTTGTCACTCACAGCTACTTACCCAGCGAATACTTGGATAAAGCATCTTGTTTTTTTACTAATGCAGGTAACAGACTAATAGCGGGATTTGTCTCATTTGTATTCCAGTCACACACAGACGCTTGAAGGCTGCCAGATATATCAGTCATTTTTGGCCGCAGATGAACTTTAAGAAAATCCTCTTGCGAGGGAAGACTCATCATATTGTAACCAAGTGCAAAATGTACTTCAGCTTTCCACAGACTTATTTTTATCCAGAAAATTATAAAAAAATTTTAACTGAAAGTTTGGGTGGTCTATTAATCCAACCTTATAGACTACTGGAGGAAATAAATTCAAATATACTATGTACATTCAAGTGTGTTGTAATTGTACCAAATGGGAGTTTGGATCTAAACGATGGAAGAACTCATATTATTTTATAAAAAAATAAAATAAAAATTAAATCCCCTTTAGTCTGTAGGAAAATATGCCAAGCAAAAATAAAGCAAAAAAGAAAGGTTAAAAAAAAGGCGTCCTTCTTGAAGCTGAACATCACACATTACATCTTTAACTGTATTTTTAAAAATGAAAATAGGGTTAGTACATACACTTAACTTGATATTAGCCTCTTGAAATTTTCTGTAAAGCAGCACATTAATTAAAGTGGTTGTAAGTCCCTTCCACATATTCAGGGTAGTGATTGATTTCAAGTGATACACAGAGATTAAATAAATCCTCCTACACAAGTTGAATCAGTTTATTTGGAGTATTCTACTTCTCTACATCCATTTAAAGTGAAGAATTTATAAAGCTTGTCTGGGCTGTCGGAAAAAAGGGAGCGGAAGGCAAAAATTACACACTGCAGAGTGGAGAGCTCTGTGAGCTGATTGGAGGGAAGGGAAGGGACACCCCCCCCCCCCCACAGCACACATGAACGGAGCTGAGGCTAGCAATCAGCTGGAGGTCCTTCCCCTGTCACCACTTGTCAGAAGTGATTACATAGCAGAGGAACGAAGCAGCAGACAGAAACGACGGTTAGTGCTCTTAATTGGGACAAGTACACACTAATTGAGAGGGACATGCTTTGTTCATATTTCATATCTGAGGTTTACAATCACTTTAAGAGAGGGAGGGGTATGAATGGCAGCCAATCAGGCATGCTGCATGCAAACATGCTGATAAGACACAAGCTGATATGAAGACAGAGCAGAGTAAGCATTTGCTGCTCCATTACTGATCAATCACAGGCTGGGGTGGACTGATGCATACAGTTTAGTGGTGCCTGATATCTGTATGCATACATACACTACACCGAAACAGAAGGGAAACAATTATTAATAAGTTATACACAAAAAAGGTATATTTATAAAGCTGTAAACCTGACATTCACCGAACATTTACTGCATGTGAATCCTCCTGGGGCATGAATTTTAAATGACAGTGATTAAAGTGTTTAAAAAGGATCACGCCCAGGGTCCCCAGCAGGCAACAGTGGATTGATCTGGTTAACAAAATGCTGATATGTGAGAAGCTGACATACCAACACAGAAATGTTCCCCAAAAATGTTATAACCTCTGGCAGGATTGGCTTGAAGTTCCGGGCCTAGCGCCGCACCTGCTGATCCAACATAGGCTGCTACTAGGTTGACCCAACCCTAACCAACACAGTGGTGTGTAAATTACCTATTTAGAGTTTATGTACACCATAGCTTGGGGAGTGGGGACGGTCACTACTATTGTGTTAGCTCCAAGAGCGCTTTTATCTCTGCACTCTATAACTCTCAGGGGTTTCTGACTCTTTTTACCCCCCCTTTTTTTTATTATTTTTCTTTCTGTTAGGTTTTCCTGTTTGGATAGCTACTTTTTTTTTCTCGTGTTACTACTGCACTTGCTTTACATTGTCACGATAAATGTACCCCTCTGTTATGTTATCGCTGTGGAGACTCTATATGATATACGGGTTCAATGCTATGTAATTAAGTGCACTACATTTTCAGTGTTACGGGTGACTTGTAATATTCTGTTATCTAATAAAAACTTTTCTGATTTAAAAAAAAAAGTGTTTAAAAAGGATACTTTTTTTTTTAACATAACAAACATGTCATACTTATCTGCTCTGTGTAATGGTTTTGAAAAGCAGCACCAAACTTCCTCTTCTAGGGTCTCCTGCCAGCACTGTGTGCACCTCTTCTTTTATATCTGCCCCACAGGGGGGGCAGCCCCGCTCTCTGCTCACAAAATTACAGCAGCAGGAGTCAATGGCTCTACTGCTGCTGAGTCTCCTGTGAGAAAAGAGAGCGGGGAGAAGAGCTGCTGCAGACAGGCACAGCTCTGGATCAAGATTGGGCTCAGGTAAATGTTTGAAAGCCCCATCTCGATTCAGCAATGTGCATAAGAGTCTCCACTCTCCGGGGACTCTCCCTCCTTATTGGCTGACACAGCAGCAGGGACCATTGGCTCCCACTGCTATCAATCACAGACAGTGATCCAATGAGGAGAGAAAGTGGGTGGGGCCGAGCCACAGCTCTGTGGACATGTAAAGCTGTGGCTCGGGAACAAGGCAGATTGGGGATGCACTTTGCAAACCCACTGCACAGAGCAGGTAAGTATATCGTTTATTATTTTTTGCTTTAAAAAATAAGAAAACTTTAATTCACTACCAGTGAATAGTGAAAATGAATATTCCCTGCTTTATAAATGCGCCCCAAAAGAGTTTTAAATTAGAATACCCTCAATACTACTGCAGTACTATATTTGTCTGGTAAAATGTATGCAAAGTTTTGTAAACTCTAACAATGAACATCTCTAATTTGATTATACCATTCAAAGTATTTTTCTATATCTGTTTTACAAGTTCAAAATAATACCTGTTAAGATGGAAATCAGAGGTGTCCTGTGTTCTCTGCTGAGGTCTAAACAGAGTACACATCAATTACCGTATTTATCAGTGTATAACACACACTTTCCCCCCCTTAAAATAGGGAGAAAATCATGTGTGCGGCTTATACATCAATACAGGCTGCCACCAAGGGCAAGGAGGGGACGAGCGCTGCCAAAATAGAGCCAGATCTCCTGTGTACTCGGCTCAGCTCTCAGTCACTCTCAGTGTCCCGCCCCCTGGACATCTCCTAGCATTGACATCCCAGCATTGGACCGGCGTTATGTCCATCATAGAATCCTGCCAAGGCGCGGGACTGGGCGTGACACCGAGCCGAGAACACAGGAGATCTGGCTATATTTTGGCAGTGCTCGTCCCCTCCTTCCCCTTGGCAAGGCTGCAGATGGACACTGATCAAGCTGCAGTGAGGATCAATGCTGCAGGTAGGCACTGATTAGACTACAGATGGGCACTGATTAGACTGCAGATGGGTACTAATCAGACTGCAGATGGGCACTAATCAGACTGCAGATGGGCATAGATCAGGCTGCATGAAGCTGCAGATGGGCACTAATCAGGCTGCATTGATGCTCTAACCATTATTTTGCTTCAAAGTGGTTTATTTCTTTTTTTTTTACTTTTTTTTATCCTGAAACTTCCCTCTTAAATTGGGGTGTGTGTTATACGCTGACGCATGTTTTACGATATTCCCTATGCTCTGGATAGGGAGAAAGTAAGAGGGTCTGAATATTTTAGAAAAAGATAATGGGCAGACCTGACAACACTGAGTCCCCCAGAATGCTGTGTTGTCAGCCCATAATAGATACCGTAATTCTGATCTAAGTGCATTTCTAGCAGATCATCAGGTATTTTTCTGTATTAGCAGGATCTTTAAAAGAATAAAAAGTAACAGACAAATATTCATGTATTGCAGAGATGTACTGAATATGTTTTTCTTTGCCTTGATATACACTTTAATTAAAGATACCTCAGCACTGGTGTTATTACTGCCAGACCACATGAATTCAGAGTATAGTAACTAGTTTTCAGTGGCTTGAATTATTTGGTGATTTAAGTGGAAAGTGGTATCATTTTGCACTGCACATTTCAGTTTATTGCTTAGTTTAAAGCCAGATTCCATTTTACAAGATAGTTGATCGCTTCTGAACCTTTTCTCTGAAACTCAAGACACTTTCTTTGCTTCCTCTTTTAACCAGCGACTGACCTCATATAAAAGGATAACTAGAAGACTAACACTCCGCTCCTACCCCTACAGCTCCGTTATAAGTGAGTGAATCTAATATACCTACTGTGATTTAAATCGTTTTCTATTGTAATATTCACCAAACTTTTTTTGTAATATATACAAAAGTGTGATTGTCTATTAAATCACACATAAAAATATTTTCAACTGTGAAAGTGTGAGGATTTTCTTGGAGTTGTCAATCAATCTTCTGTCATATATCATCTTTCCTGGGGGTGGATAAATGAAATTCATGTATGCACATCTGACCACTTTCTTAGATCCTATTGGGTAGCCTACAGTAGTATAACATATGACCACACGTGTTATTTCCAGACCATCTATCAAGCCTTCAAAGTATTTCACAGTCCTGGTTTTTATGCTAAAGTGGCCAAAGACAGATTGAATTGTGGCCAATTTGGCAGGAACCACCTGGATCAACAAAAATCTATTTTTCAATCATCTTTTGTCAAAAGAACTGGTCTCAACATTTTTTGTTGTACAGTGCCTGGTTTATTCTGCCAGTCGTAAGTGCATGCTGTCTGAATAAAATAGCCAGCACTACACCTTCATACATTAACATTCTTTACCGTGGATAGAAGTGAGTGATTTCAGGTTAAACGAGAGAAATCTTAATGTGACTGGCCAGCTTAACATCTACCTCTGGGTCTATTGAACAGCAAGGGATTTATCACCTAATAGTTTATTGCAGGGGTAGGCAACCTTTTGAGCACAGTGTGCCGAAAAAAGTTTTCAAAGAAATTGAGTGTGCCGATTTTATAATAAAAAAATGTAAACTTCACACTCTCAATCACAAAAATATTTTTTTTTATAAAGTAAATGATGTACACTACTTTCGTAGTGAAAAATTAACATCCTTCACTCTCACTCCCCAGATCAGCCCCAATTCCTGCACCTTCACACCTCAGATCACTTCCCCCCCTGCACATCTGTTTCACCACTGTACCCCCTGCTCATCTGCCCCACCACTGTAACCCCCTGCACATCTGCCCCACCAGTGTACCCCCTGCACATCTGCCCCACCACTGTAACCCCCTGCACATCTGCCCCACCACTGTAACCCCCTGCACATCTGCCCCACCAGTGTACCCCTTGCACATCTGCCCCACCACTGTAACCCCCTGCACATCTGCCCCACCATTGTACCCCCTGCTCATCTGCCCCACTACTGTAATCCCCTGCACATCTGCCCCACCACTGTACTACCCTGCACATCTGCCCCATTATTGTACCCCCCTGCTCATCTGCCCCACCACTGTACTTCCCCTGCTCATCTGTCCAACCACTTTAACCCCCTGCTCATCTGCTCCATCAATGTACCCCTTTTCTCATCTGCCCCACCAATACACCTCCTTTCACATCTGCCCCACTGCTCTGCCCCCCTGCTTTTCTTCCCCAACACTGAACCCCCCTGCTCATCTGGCCCATCACTGTACCCCTCTGCTCTTCTGTTCCACTGCTGAACCCCCTTCTCATCTCTTCCACCACTGTTAACTTCCCGCACAACTGCCTCACCGCTGTACCATCCTGCTCTTCTGTTCCCCCTCTTCTCATCTATGACATGCGTGATATGCAGAGTGGTGAAAGGAAGCAGAGATGAGACACATCTACCTGTCCTGGCATATTCATCCTGCTGATCCACCTCTTGCATCCAGTCCAAGTGCTTGTATGTGATGTATATGATGTATGTGATGTATGTGATGTCACATACAAGCATATGAAATGAATGTGCAATGATGAGCTCAGGTCAGGGGCATTTTCTGAAAGCAGTGGGCCTATGTGCAGGATCATAAGTTGGGCTGAGAAAAAGTGGTTGTGTGTGATTTTCATTCCACTGAATACTGGCTGTGGCTTAAAGTGACACAGAGTACACGGGTTCAGTAGTAAGTGACGCAAAGGTTCAGGAATAATTTCAACAAAGTTCCCAGAAGCTCAACAGTAATTCCAAAACCTGTGACCTGATTGTGGTTTTCCCAATCACAGTGAAATCCCTTCTTTCTGAGATTGATAGTGGCAACCAAGCCAGTCATCTTCCTCCAGATGGTGGGCAAGGCTAGCAGGACTGTGATTGGCTTTAGCAGTGGCCAAGACAGTCCTCCACCTCCTGGAAACAGGGACCGCCGCCCCCCCTCCCCCCAGCAGAACTGCGCCCAATATCCTCCCCATCACTAAATCTGATGATCGTAGCTACAGCAAAGAGAAACAAACAATGTTTGCCATCTTATACAATGTGCGGGGGCACAGTGCCTCCCCCTCAGTGCAGGTGTGGTGTGGGGAATTCTGAGATTGGAATGCATTCGTGTCTCACTGACACTTCCCTGTGCTGCTCTGTTGATGGGGAGGGAGACGAGTGCTGGAAAAAGAGGCTTTGTGTGCTCCGGGTTGCCTACCTGATTTATTGTTTCCTTGAGATAAGTGCAGTATTGCTTCTCCCCAGGTGACATTACAGTAAATGTTGATGAAATAAGAGCATACACAATTGTGTGTATGACAAAGGAAAATATCAGATGCAAGTGTTCAGTGAAAATGTCTGGACAAATGTAATGGCAATTGCATCATTCTAAACATTACAACTGTCTGTCTTTTTGTCTTCCTTTTGTATTATTTGCCAAACTGTTTTAACAGTAAGTATTAAATATTAGTATCAAACCAGGGTAGTCTAAGGATAAAAAATAAAAAAAACTGTCAGGATAAATGATACTTCCCACTGCCCCAATATATCCAGCAGACAAGATGGAGATATACATAAGCATGAGCAAAGTGCATTGTTGAGCAGTTTCCAACTATACACAAACACCTTTCTAAAGATTCTCATAGTAAGGAAATCAAAGAGAAACACAGAACTGATACATTTATGAAGTAACTGCAACAAACAAGCAGCTAAGAAACAAAGATACAGTATTCCACCTGCTTTCTTTCTACTGAAACATTTTGTACTGCAAGCAGATGTATAGAACTGAGTAACATGAACCTGGAAGGCTGAATGAGATAAATCAATAGATTCCTCCATCCACTCTAAACAACATGGATGGAAGAATTGCCTCCATTGCCAGCTATTGTATTCTGACAGCTGCAGCACCTGTGGTTGTCTGAAAAGCCCAACAGTGACTACATCTGATAGGATGCAGTCTGTTCGGCTGATAATTTCCCAATTGCTCATTTCATTTTAAAATGTGTACAGGGCTTTATTTTCAATGAATAATAATGAGACCTGTGAGGTGGGGGGACAAGATCGAGTTTATTTCAGTGAAAATTCATTTTCACTGAACACTTGCATCTGATATTTTCCTCATCGCCGCACACTGACAGAGTGTGTGGCGAGGAGAGCCAATCAGCGGCATCTCCTCACAGGAATCATAGAGACATGTAATCAGGACACTGATCATCAGTGCCCCGATTACAATAAGGCCACTTTCACAATGAGGTGGTTTACAGGCGGTTTTTGCGCTAGAAATAGCACCTGTAAAATGCCTCTTCTGCACCCCCAGTGTGAAAGCCTGAGTGCTTTTACACTGGGGCAGTGCGCTTGCAGGACAGGAAAAAAAAGTCCTACAAGCAGCATCTTTGGGGTGGTGTGGGAGTGATGTACACACCGCTCCTAAACTGGCCCTGCCATTGAAATCAATGGGCAGCGATGTCAAAAGCGCCTGCAAAGCGCTTTGGCAGTGGTGCTTTGTGGGTTAAAAGCACCCAATTAGCAGCCAAAAACCGCTGCTAAATCAACGGTAAAGCGCCGCTAAAACGAGCGGTGCTTTACCGTCAATGTGCCCAGCGCCTCAGTGTGAAAGATGCCTAAAGCAACACCAGTGCCAGCAATCAGTGCTCACTACTGCCATCAATCAGTGGCCATTAGTGATGCAAGTCAGTGCCGCCCATCAGTGCTGCCCTTTCATTACTGCCCATCAATGCCACCCATCATTGCCCATCAGTGCTATCTATCCGTGCCACCCATCAGTGCCCACCAGTGCCACCCATCAATGCTCATCAGTGACACATATCAGTGCCACCTATCAGTGCTCAAAAGTGTGGCATATTAGTGCCTCATCAGTGCCGCGTCATCAGTGCCCATTACTTATTTACAAAACTTACTGACAAACTAAGAAAAACTTTTTTTTTCCAAAAATTTTTGGGTAAAAAAATAAAAAACCCAACAGTGATTAAATACCACCAAAAGAAAGCTCTATTTGTATGAAGAAAATTATAAAAAAATTAACATGGTTACAGTGTAGCATGACCAGGCAATTGTCATTCAAATTGTGACAGCTCTGAAAGTTGAAAATTGACCTGGGCAGGAAGAGGGTGAAAGTGCCTGGTAGGCAAGTGGTTAAGCTGGCCAGACATGCCATTTTCTTATTCAATTTCCTTTAGATTTACCTTTAACTATGTAGTGCAAGGGCCTGCCTGATTGCATACAAATTGAAAGTGTTTAGGCTTAACCTCATATTATATGGTTTTGGTAAATCTAAAGAAAAATTGTACAATGTATAGTCAGCCTTAGACCCTTTACAGTCTTGTGTGCAATCACACTAAATAGAGTCTTTATTAACATTTAACAGGAAATAAACTGTTATCCAGATTAAACTAAAGGAAGGTTCTATTTTACTGACTATGAATTTCCATTACCCCCTTCCCCTCCTTAACATTTAAGGTAACAATTTGCAAATGACCTAACTTTCAAAATGTGCTGTTTGTGAAGGATCATAAGCATCTCAAGTTTTCAAGAGATGACCTAAATTTGTTTTGGTTTTTGTCAACTAAAATTTGTCAAAGTTATTATCTTTAAAAAAAAACAGAAGACCTGTACTATTAACCCCTTATACAGGGCCCCAGTGAGCTGCATCAAGAAAAAAGCACTTGACTTGTCCAGGTCTTACTTCAAACATTTTACTGCTTAATGGAAAACTGTGGGAGGTGGGCTATTTTGTATTCATTGTCTTTTGTTCTCCCACTTACACTGAAATAATCTGCAAATGGGCTAAGTAAGAGAAAGGTCTGGGACCCACAAACAAGGCAAGTTCTTTCAGTGTGCTAATTCCTCAGTGTTGTCTTCCTTTAAAAAGTTTTAACTGCTTGACTGAAAGCCTTGAGCCCTGCATAACCCTCAGACATACTTAGCTTAATAACAACTTCCTTTATTGAGTAACAACTCCAAAGGGAATAAACAACTTGAAATGTCTAGTCTGTTCCCTGGTCTTCAGGGACACAAGGGAGCAGAGGACTGTGGTCCAGGTCCCACACTTCCATGAAACAAAAATAAAACGCTTTGTTTCCAGATATGATCACATATTGTATGCCTTTAAAGAAACAAGCAATAGGAGGCAATTCGGTCAAGGGAAAAAAAAAACATGGCTGCCAACGTAGAGCTCATTTATAAAAATGCTAGCTGACCGTCTATTATCCTGAATCACTGTTCTATTCCAACATGCACTATATTGTCAAAAGTATTGGGACACTTGCCTTTACTCACACATGAACTTTAATGGCATCCCAGTCTTAGTCTGTAGAGTTAAAAATAGTTTTGGCCCATCCTTTGCAGCTATAACAGCTTCTGGGAAGGCTGTCCACAAGGTTTAGTGTGTCTATGGGAATGTTTGACCATTCTTGCAGAAGTGCATTTGTGAGGTCAGGCACTGATGTTGGATGAGAAGGCCTCACAGTCTCCGCTCTAATTCAGCCAAAACATGTTCTATTGGGTTGGGACCAGTCAAGATTCTCCACCCCAGACTCGCTCATCGATGTCTTTATGGACCTTGCTTTGTGCACTGGTGTGCAGTCATGTTGGAACCGGAAGGGCCACCCCTAAACTGTTCCTACAAAGTTGGGAGCATGAAACTGTCCAAAATGTCTTGGTATGCTGACACCTTAAGAGTTCCCTTCACTGGAACTAAGAGGCCAAGCCCAACCCCTGAAAAACAACACCACACCATATTCTCCCCTCCACTAAATGATTTGGACCAGTGCACAAAGCAAGGTCCATAAAGACACGGGTAAGTGAGTTTGGGGTGGAGAAACTTCACTGGCCTGCACAGAGTCCTGACCACAAGCCGATAGAACACATTTGGGAGGAATTAGAGTGGAGACTGCGAGCCAGGCCTTCTCATCCAACATCAGTGTCTGGCCTCACAAATGCACTTCTGGAAGAATGGTTAAACATTTCTATAGACACTCCTGAACCTTGTGGACAGCCTTCCCAGAAGAGTTGACGCTGTTGTAGTTGCAAAAGGTGGGCCAACTTAAGATTTAACCCTACAGACTAAGACTGGGAAAGTCATTAAGCCTAGGTTCACACTGACAGCAGGAATGAAATTGTGTGAGTTCAGCTGAACTTGCAAAATTTAATTCCCGCATGTCAGTCCCGACTTCGGGGGCCATTTCAGAGACATCTGTGCGAGTTTCTGCACAGATGTCAATACAAATCACACCCCAAAGCCGCCAAAAGTATTACAGAAACGACTTTTGAATTTCAGTGCGACACCGCACCGATTCGGATGATACCAATTGCTGGAAACAGCTGCCGATTTGGCATGTGATTTGACATGTCAAATTGCTGCAATGTGAACCAGGGCTCAAGTTCATGTGTGTGTAAAGGCAGGTGTCCCAATACATTTGACAATATAGTGTATATTAAGGGTCCATTCACACCAGCTGCTGCAAGGGGCAGTTACGAAACAGTTGACACACAATGCAGTTATCAAACTGGATCAAAAATAACCTAGTCTGTCAGCTTAACTTGAAATCTGAAAAAATATGATTTACTGCACATCTTTAACATCATATATACACATGACATCTATGTATTGGAGATAATACACAATGTAATCTTACCACATTGATACACTGGAGTTGATTTACTAATGGCAAATAGGATGTTCACGTTGCAAGGAAAGTTGCACTTTGCAAGAGAATTTGCCCCATAGCTTAGTCAATGTGAAGTTCCACTCTGCAAAGAATACCCAATCGCAGGCGAGGAAAATGCAAAAAAAAAATAAAAAAAACCTAGTACCATTGCTTGCACATGATTCGACAATGAAAGTCAGCAGAGCTTCTCCTCATTTAGTAGGGAAGATTTGCTTGCAAAGTGAAACTTCCCTTGAAAAGTGAACAGCCTGTTTACCTTTAGTAAATAAACCCCTTTGTGTACAAAACTTGGATAGTATATATGTCTATAAACAAGAGTATATGATATACAAACAGAAAGGTGTAGCGCTCTAAACAGGGGAATACCAACAGGCAGGGCGGAGTCCACAGGTGGGTGCTCAGGCTGCGGTGTCATCCAGACAACACCCAAATAGGTAGACATAATATAAAAATAGCCGGCATCTCCAATCCATAAGGCCCCTTTCACAACAAGGTGGTTTTCAGGCGCTACAGCGCTAAAAATAGCACCTGTGTAGCGCCTGAAAAAAAACGGCCCCTTTCACTCCAGTGTGAAAGCAGGAGGGCTTTCACACTGGAGCGGTGTGCTGGCAGGACGGTGAAAAAAATCCTGCTAGCCGCATCTTTGGAGCGGTGAAGGAGCGGTGTGTCCCCTATTGTTCCCCTTTTCCGGCTTTCCCTTATACATACACACACACACACACACACACATTTTTTTTCCTTCTCTTTGTCTCCTGTTCTTCCTCCTTCCCTTTTCATGAGTATTTTCACATTTAGTGTTTAATTACTTTTCTGTCTGCTTATGTTCATAGGTCATTAACCATTAGCATGTCCAGCTCCTGAGGTTTCTTCATAGTGGTATACTCCCCCACCAACCCAACAACTCTTCAATTTGCTTTATTAGCCCAAAGCTGATTGAGTGGGTGGAGATCCCCATATATTATATATAGAATGAATGAGCTTCTAGCGCTTATGTGGGGCTCCATGGGACAGTACAGAGAGTGATAGTTAGGCCGCTCCCCCCTTCCTTTCTTCTATTTAGGTTGCCCCAGGTGATGGCAGATTGTGCAGCAGCGGCATGGCAATGGGTCCCGATTGGTTGAATCGGGCAGAATTGAGCCGGGCTGTGTCTATATAACCCGGTGGCTTTCCCGCTCAGTTCACCGCCTGAGGAGACCCTGCCAAAGATGGACCCCCGCACTGCACCCATCCTCCCTCCCTAAATAAATAATACATGTTGAATCTGGCATTTTTTAGTGGGGATTGTCATCCAGTTCAGCTCTGGATGGACTATGTGATATTAATAATTTATGGTTATGGAATTTTAAGATTAAAGATTTTGTTATGAGTGATTATTGTTTATCTTGGGTAACCCCTTAATAAATGCCATGGCCATTATTGCCAAACATGAAAATTGTTTGTGTCTCTTTATTTATATATCTTTAGTCCTTTGTGCTGTCCCATGTGTCTCTCTGTCATTTTTATGCAGTGGCCAAGGCTCTCCAGCCGAAACGCGTCTGCTTTTTTGTTTTCCTACAAGTGCCAATGAATTATTTTTATGGAGTGGAGTTGCCAGCTATTTTTCTATTTTGTCTACAAGGGAGAGTGTTGTAGAGGTAATCATCAGTAAGCAAAGACAGCTGATGATAGACACTAAGAGGATTGGAAAGTTTCTGTACAATTACATCTGGAAAAAGTAGCAAAAGAATACACAACGTAACGTATCTAAAGAGGAGCTTCGGTTTGGACATACTATGAAGGCAATCTGAACAAGTTTGATTACTTTTCCTCCATTTCCTGCTGAACAGTTATATACAAGTACTTGTAGATATTGATCACCATGGGGGATGCAAAGCTGCTAAGATCACTTCTCACTGTCCCCTAAATGAGTTGAATGGCTGGCACTCTACCAGACAGTTCATATTTTTTCCATTACCACAGAAAGTCAAAGCAGTTAAAGATCAAGACATTCATACCCTAAAAAAAGAAGACATCTCTGGTGACCCCATGGCCTTGTGTATCAAGTTGGTTTGTACTAACCCACTTAAAATCTGCTCATGTATGGCCAGCTAAAGATGGCTCAAACACCTATTTGTTTTCACAGTCACTCGTTATTGGCCAACAATCAACAGTGTACTGAAACAGGAACTCTTTCCTTTCTTTGCTCATTGCCAATGAAAAGGCTGGCAGGTTTGTAATTAGTAATGAAATCCATTTCCATACAAATGACAGTGATGATTAACACATACCAAAGGGTAATAGAAAAGCAGGTTTCCTGCAAACAGTTAGGCATTAGTTAATGTGATTAATGCTCCCCTACTGTCATCCAGTTGTTTACTGCCCTACCTCCACACATCAGTCACATGACATTTACAAGCGAGAACATGGAACAATGTCCCGCTCTTTGTTTTCACATACACAAATAACCCAGCTCTAAGCATTACTATGCAGACTTTGAAAATAAATACGGTATTTAAAAGTGAAAGATCACATATACAGATGCACAGTGGAACTAATGCTGGCTGCACATGGAATTGCTGAGGATGCTGATTGGGCCCCTCTAACCAATTCCCCAACAATAAATAGTTTTCAGCATTTCCGTTAACCCCGTTAACTCTAAAATAGGACTGAATTCATTTAACTGATGGAAAACCTTCTTTATGGAGATATACGTATATTTTACCACATACCTATGATCAATTATCTGACACAAAAGAAATCTGGAAGCTGCCATTACTGATTTCCATATGGAAAAGCTACTCTCTCGCTGGTATTGCTGACACACTGGCTTTGATCATCTCTGCATTGCTGGCCTGGAACATATATTCTGATAAAGTCAGAGCTACTTATCTACATACTTGTTCCATGTAAAATTCACAAGACTACAATTTTCAAATATAAAAGTCAATAAAGGCAGCCTCCATTTTTTTCCAATGACACAATCATAAAGACAAGGTGAATATTTATTCATTGATTTTATGTACGTTATACCGGTCATAACTGTTTCTTTCAAAATGAAAGAAATTGACTGATAAGATGTATAAATAATCGACATGTTCTCTAGGAATCCAACCAGCCTTGTGGATGCTTTGGAATAAAGGTGGCCCCATATGGCTCAATGTTTGCTACTAATGTCACTGATAAGAGCATCATTTGTAGGCTGACTGATACTGAGAATGTGCGAACGTCAACCATATATATTTTTTTTTTTTTGCATGTATACGATACATTTTATTTTTTTACAGGTATATCATACATTTTTTCTTTTTCAGGTATGCCATAAATTTTTTTAATATCCATGATCATTTTTCCAAGGTGTGTTCATCTTTTGCTGCTACATTTACTGTCATGTGGCTACAGCTAATATCGATATCCACCACCAATTAGTCCTGAATATCACAAAAAAAAGAATCTTGATGAAAAAAAAGTTTCAGCTTTGGAAAACTGAACTATTGTTGAACACAGCTATTAAAAATACAACACCCTTTTAAAGGTGGCCATATATGAGAAGATTATATTCAGACAATGTTGTTTTCAGAACTCTTAAGCCAAATATTGGCTTTTGTATGGGAAGCTGCTTACTTTCAAGAACAAAAGGATATTCACTTAGACCAGGGGTCTCCATAATTTTTAATACAAGGGTCATGTTGTATGTTTGAAAATACTTAGAGGCCAAGAAAGCTATTTCATAAATGAATGAATACAATTTAAATGAATAAACCAACACACTCTAAGAAATAGATTCACAACAAAACCCTCCTTCATATCAGACCCCCCCCCCCTTTTCACCTCAGAGCCCCCCCCCCCCCCCCCCCCCCGCCACCTTACAATTTCTCCACCGTGGCAGCATGGCACAGGGTTGGAGACCAGGTCTCCCTCTGAATATTGGCGTGGCTCTTAAACACCCTATCCTGGATCAGTGTCATGCATTTCAATGATGTGGTCAGGCTGGCCATGAACTCCATAGCAATGAATGTTTTTCCTGAGTGCTTTGGCGTCAATAGTTGTGCTGGAGACTGGGCCAACCACACTATGAAAATGCATTGGAGACGCTTGACTTAAGGTGGCCATGGATGAATCCATGTGTGGCTATTGCAGTTGAACATAAGTCAATTTACCAATCAAGTTTTGTTAAACTGTTTTGTTGCATAAAAGCCGCTCAATCAGTGCTGCAGGCCACAGGCTGCAACGTTGATTTGTGTATTCTGACAGTGGGGGAGTATGCTTGCTGTCCAAATACAATAGCACAGCGGGAAGGATTCCCCCATCTACCTCGCCCACTGGCTGCGCACACAAAAAAAATGGAACCGTGTAAGCTGGCTATATATTATAAAATTTTCTATAATCATTTTCAATTATTCAATTTCATTTACATTTACCTTCAACTATGTAGTGCAAGGGTCTGCCTGATTGCAAACAAATCAAAAGTGTTCAGGTTTGACCTCATATTATATGGTTTGGGTAAATCCAAAAGAAAATTGTGTAAGCTATAGCCAGCCTTAGACAATAAAACAGCCAGGATGCTGAATGTGATCTAAAGAGGGCTTTACATATGCCTCTAGTGTACATTTTATTGCTCCTGTTGAACAACAAAAAAAACTGATACAACCATTACCATGCATGGTAAAATCTGTTCCAGTCTGCACCTCCTGAAGAAAATAAAATGCTGGGGGTCCTAACCGGGCCTGCTTAAAACATGGATAAGCTTGTCTGATAAATTATTATGTAAGAAAGATCTTTGTGAATGAAAAAAAAAGAGCACAATTACAGGAAAACAAAGACATTGAACACGGTTCTACACATATAATAAAGTTTCTGGAAAACAAGGGATCAAGAAAGTTGACCATCATCAATAAATCCATTTAAGATAAGCAAAGTGGCATTTAAAGAAAAATATAAAGCAACAAAAAGTCCAAGCTGAACAGAACTGACATTTAAAGTGGAAAATGTGTTTCTGCACACAGTGATAAAGATCTCTAGGGTGATTTTATCCTGAAAGCTGAGTAATAAATATCTTAAAAGTGAGGTCACCTAAAGAAGATTACACAAAAGCCCATCACACGGTGTGTAAACCCAAGGACATTCTCTTTATCAAAGGAAGCAAGCAGGACAGCTCGGTGTCATGACTTTCATGTTGTTTCCCGTAGTCATTATTTCAGTCTGTACATTTTTTTCTGGGTTTTTTTTTTAATGACGTTATAATACGTTAACCATTTAAGGAAAAAGACTGCAGTATGGAGTGGGGCATATAAAATATTATAAATATATACAGTATCTCACAAAAGTAAGTACACCCTCACATTTTTGTAAATATTTTATTCTATCTTTTCAAGCGACAATACTGAAGAAATGACACTTTCCTACAATGTAAAGTAGTGAGTGTACAGCTTGTATAACAGTGTAAATTTGTTGTCACACAGCCAATACTCAACACACAGCCATTAATGTCTAAACCGCTGGCTACAAAAGTGAGTACACCCCTAAGTGAAAATGTCCAAATTGGGCCCAATTAGCCATTTTCCCTCCCCAATGTCATGTGACTCATTAGTGTTACAAGGTCTCAGGTGTGAATGGCAAGCAGGTGTGTTAAATCTGGTGTTATCGCTCTCACTCTCATTCATACTGGTCACTGGAAGTTCAACATGGCACCTCATGACAAAGAACTCTCTGAGGATCTAAAAAAAAGGATTGTTGCTCTACATAAAGATGGCCTAGGTTATAAAAAAATTGGCAAGACCCTGAAAATGAGCTGCAGCATGGTGGCCAAGACCATACAGCGGTTTAACAAGACAGGATCCACTCAGAACAGGCCTTGCCATGGTCGACCAAAGAAATTGAGTGCACGTGCTCAGCATCATATTCAGAGGTTGTCTTTGGGAAATAGATGTATGAGTTCTGCCAGAATTGCTGCAGAGGTTGAAGGGGTGGGGGGTCAGCCTGTCAGTGCTCAGACCATACGCTGCACGCTGCATCAAATTGATCTGCATGGCTGTCATCCCAGAAGGAAGCCTCTTCCAAAGATGATTTACAAGAAAGTCTGAAAAAATTTTTTGCTGAAGACAAGCAGACTAAGGACATGGATTACTGGAACCATGTCCTGTGGTCTGATGAGACCAAGATAAATTATTATTTGGTTCAGATGGTGTCAATCGTGTGTGGCGGCAACCAGGTGAGGAGTACAAATACAAGTGTGCCTTGCCTACAGTCAAGCCTGGTGGTGGGAGTGTCATGGTCTGGGGCTGCATGAGTGCTGCCGGCACTGGGGAGCTACAGTTCATTGAGGGCATCATGAATGCCAACATGTACTGACATACTGAAGCAGAGCATGATCCCCTCCTTTTGGAGACTGGGCCTTGCTAAAGAAGCTAAGGGGAAAGGTGATGGACTCCAGTGGCAACCTGTCAAGCTCTGATTAACTCCAAGCCCAAAAGGGTTAAGGCAGTGCTGGAAAATAATGGTAGCCACAGAGAATATTGATACTTTGGGCCCAATTTGGACATGCTCACTTCACTTAGGGGTGTACTCACTTTTGTTGCCAGCGGTTTAGACAATAATGGCTGTGTGTTGAGTTATTTTGAGGGGACAGCAAATTTACATTGAATGTTATACAAGCTGTACACTCACTACTTTACATTGTAGAAAAGTATCAGTTCTTCAGTGTTGTCATATGAAAAGATATAATAAAATATTTACAAAAATGTGAGGGGTGTACTCACTTTTGTGAGATACTGTATATTGTAATTCTAGACATACACAGTACAATTTTCCATCCAAAAAAACAAGGTAAGTCTGTAAAATATCCGTTTACAACAGGTTTGATTACAATTGTTATACCTGTGACCATCACATTTTTGAACCAAGTCCTGTAGTCAGTGCACATCTGGGTGGATACCCTAGTCAGTGCATGCATTCCTCAAACTACTTCTGCTGTCCACTACACAATCCAGAGGTTCAATACTGATAGGGAATATGCACATTTTTTAGACATAAAGTAGGTAAATTTTTTCTAAAATTTGGCCATATAGTGTCTATGTTGTACACCCAGGTCTTCTGCTGTATTATCACCTAAAGTTGGCTACGCACATTGTATTTTGATTATACAGTACAATGTCTTTTAGGTTTCCAACAATAATGTAGAGATACGACCTATTAGATTCATAAAATTGAAAGGATTGTTAATGAAGGCCCTCAAACTTCATTGTTGGTGTTCAATCTAATGGAGATTGTACCAACTAAAGTTGATAATCCGCTTTACATGCAAAAGGGGTCTTAATTATGTTCAGCCTGTGGTTTGTGATGCAAATACCCCTGCTAAACAAAACAGTTTGGTTCTCAGCTGCCCTGATTACAACTTTGCAGTTAAGCTAGGTCCACGACCCACCTCAGGCTGCCGGCTGAGCAATAAAGTGGAGAATCACTGTCCACTGCGTTAAGCTTAGTACACAATAGTTTTCTTCACTGGTTTGAACAAACAAAAACTGACAGTTCCAGTCAGAGCCACTGTACTAACAATCCGACATTAGTACTGTGATATCCCAGTATTCTGGACAGCCCCTGCCAGAACACTATGATCAGCACTCTCAGCCATTGGCTGAGAATGCTGATAGCTGGTTTTCTAGCATGCTCATCCTACAAATGCCAGCAGTACCGGCTGACACACACACAGGCCCTGTGTAAGCTGTAAGTCACTCAAGTCAAAGTTTACATAGGGCTATGCGCTCCCACCGTGTGACAGCAATTGTGCTTTTTAATTGGCCCATCACTGCCACAGACTGTGTCACATGCTCCATCATACCTGTAACTACCATATATGGGGGAGGAAGGACTGCCTATTTGCTTTAAAGTGAAACGATACCACATTATGAACATAAAAGTCATCCACAGGAGTACACATGATGACTACTGGTAATGTTATAAACTGAAATAGTCTCCTTTCATGCCCCTCTCTGATTTAGCATCTCCATATTACTAAGGGCCTGGCTTTTCCTGATCTCATGGCTTCAACTGCCATTCTACTGTCCAATAAGACTACCTCAGTGGGCGGTAGAGGCATTCTTATTGGGGGTGCCAGCTGATGGAGCTTATCCAGAAAGTCAAAGAAAGTCAGAGCACTGTAAGAAAGAGAAACTACAGAACAGGGTGGGGTACAGTAGTAACTGTTCTAGATAACAGTGCATTTTGTGTCTGTTCCCAGGTAAGTGGTGTACAGGTGCCCTTCTGAGAGATAACACACATTTATATGCTGGAAAATGTTTATAAGCAAAGATGATGATAAGCAGGTCTCTTATACTGTACTTACATTGTAAGGGTTATGCATGTCATGATCTTAGATAAGAGGTCTCCAAATCTTCTAAACAAAGGGCCAGATTAATATGCTTCAGACTTTGGAGGCTTGGTTGTCAGTGGTAGTAAGAAAATTACATAGCACCAGTGGTTTGTAAGAGGAATAGTTTCCCATCATTGGTATTGGTGGGAGGAATAGTGGCAATTGTTATCAGTACAAGAAATAGTGTCCCATCATTGATGTCAGTGGAAGGAATGGTGTCCCACCATTGGTGTCAGTGGAAGGAATGGTGTCCTATCATTAGTGCTTTGTTTGGTCAATATGGCATAGTGACCAAAGGCCGGGTAAAGGCAAGCAAAGGGACACATCTGGCCCACAGGCCACAGTTTGGAGTCCATCTTCTTTGAGCACTAGAGGTGACAGTGAAGGCCTTGGATTAAATATTTGGTTAAGGCAGCCATAGATGATTTTAGCCTTTTACCCTATAATAGTAGGGAAAAAAAAACAATAACTTTCCTTATCTAATGCCAACAGTGTGTATAGTGGAATCTCCATTGTATTCTTGCAGTCAGGGCACTTGTGGCTACAGACTCTGCCAAACAGTGACAGCATGTGACAAGATTCAGCCACTGTTCAGCTGATAAGTTACCACCCTGCTCAGGCAATTTTTGTTGAGCTGGTTGATGCTTGCAGGGCCACCCACGGCTTGGATTTTGGCCAATTCACCCAAAAGGCCATTTAAGGAAGCCTTTAGACAAATAATTAGGACAATGACCTATATCCAATTTACTCAACAAAAGAACCCACCCTTTTGTTACTCCAAGATATCCAAATAATAGAAATCATTGAGAAATCCCTTTAAAATAAATTCTCAAGAATTCAGTTCTGTAATAAAGGTCACAATCACTGCTATGCTATATACAGTACATTCCAGTTAACAATAACTAGTAGTAAATTAAAACAAATGTATGAGTCCGGCAGTTGATCAGCTTCTCTGAAGCTTTCTGAAGACTCTAGGCTTATGTTATGCACACCTGGAATGCATTTGTTACAGCAATTGTGTTGTGCTTATCCTTTGTATGGAAGAGCCCTATGGACTTATATATGTTAACATTTTAAAACTTATTTCCAGCTTTACATGCTCACACGGCTATTAAATATGTAGGCTGATCACGGCAGCTTAAAATTGGCAGGTAATATTTAAACCCTTCAGAAACCGCAAGACTTTTTTATTGCTTTTAAAATATAATTGTGACCTGCACTCTCAGGAAAGGTCAATGTAAATCAAAGAGGATAAAGAAAAGCTGTCCACAAAACTCAGATCAAATGTCCCACATCACACAAGAGGCAGCAGGACCTTTCTCCCCCCCCCCCCCTCCCCCTCCTCCAGGTAAAGGAACAAATGGCAGAGGGACTGAAAAGCCAGAGGAGCCTGGAGCTGAGCAACAGGAAGTGCACAATCTAAGCATCTGTCACCTCCTGGGGAGAGCTAAATGGATTAGAGCCTGACCAGGAGAAGAAAAGTCCTTTCAAAACATGCATTTGATTAACATGTCCACTCCAATATACAACATCGCTTCTACTCCCCTGAGCTATGATCACAAATCCCCATGCACTTTTCAAATGTTTGAATTCCTAGGTCAGTGGGGGTGGTAGGGGGGAAGGACACCAAATAACGATCAAATACACGAAATTGCTCAATGAATTGACATTGGTTTGACCCACCAGGGAAGAAAAGGGTTCCATAGATCTGGGGCTGTATATGTGCTCTTTTACAGCAGTAGAGATGGCTAGGGGGTCTGTTTGGATTGCACAGCACTCCTCCACATAAGCCAGGAATACAGTTCAATAGTGAAGAATGGAAGGGACAGATAGGGCTAATCTTATCAGAAAGGTCCTATCTTCAATAGTCCCACACTCTACTTGGATGTCTCTGGGGTTATCTGTAACTAACAGCCTTTCTGCAATCTCTTAAATGACCCTGTCACTATCTTGCCCTCCTGGGATCTGTTACATATTAAGAGACAATAGGTCGTCATATTAATCTCTGGAGAAGGATCGGACATGAAAAGCACAGACAATGGCCAGCACTCCACAATATATACTGATGATCACTTTCACGTCACACAATCTACTATTGATCTCTCAAACAAGTAAACGTTCAGATCACATCTAACTCTTAAAGCCCAACTCCAGCCAAACTGTCTGTAACTTTACCAGGGAGAATCTACTCACAATGGGGGAGATTTATTAAAACTGGAGAATCTGTGCATGGTAGCCAATCAGCTTCCAGGTTTTATCGTCAAAGCTTAATTGAAGAAGCTGAAGTTAGAAGCCGATTGGCTAATATGCACAGCTGCAACCGATTCTGAGTGCTCCATTTTTAGTACCCCTTTGTGTCCTACTGACACACCCTTGTAACATTAAAATAAAAAAAGAGGGACTGGAGGGGAGTGGGGGTCACTGACACAGGAAGGTGTGGACAGCAAAATTGAAATGTTATATTTTTTAGTACAGTGGAAAAAATATATATTTTTGTTGCCGTCTCTATTGAAGAGATTTCCCCTCACTTCCTGTGTCACTGACCACATCACTGGGATAGGCAGTGAGTGAAAATCTCCTTAATGGGACCACAGACAGCAGGCAACAGAGGTTCTAACCCTGCCACCGCCTACATAAAACAGAGAGAAAGCTTTTAGCTAAAGCTGGGCTTTATAATGTCATGAATTATGAATATATCACAGAAGCCAGTGACACCTATAGGACTCATAAAAGAGAACACACTGAACAGCTTGGATCAAGCCCCCCGTCACTCCTGGGCGATCTGAAGTGCATTTCCAGTAAGCGTTTCAATACTCGACATTCAGATTTCCATGCTATTCTATTGTGCCTGTTCATATGTATAGGGAGAACTGTAGGAGAGAGTAAAGTATAGAAGCCTCTTTGATGTGTGATCCTGTGTTTTTTGTCCCCTATAGACTTCAATGGGAAGGCTCTCGAGTGTGGGCATTTTTATGTGACTTTGGAGCCTTTTTTGCATGTTTTTCATCATGAGTGTTTCTCTTGTAGCCAGAGATATGCTAGTTATTAGAAGGAGCAGATGGTTGTTAGGCACAACATTGTGTATTACATACTATTTTCAGGTCCCCCCCTCTGAAGTCTATAGGGGCTAAAAATGAATGATCAAGGCTCAGAAAAAGCTCCTGTACTTCTTGTGAACACGGAGTAATAGTCCATCATGTATAGATGGGAACAGACACATTATAATAGCATGGATATCTGAGTGTGGAGCATTGGAGAACTTCTGTTTCAAATTGCTCAGGTGTGAATGAGGCCTTTATGGTGGACAAACACGATTCGATTTCATCATCTGACCGATCAAAACGGCAAATTATTGAATAGCCATAAATTCCCTTGTGATCAATTTAGCTCAGATTCAATCAAACTGTGTCGATCAGCCATGGCGGAATTCTATTGTCCGTCATTGATCGCCAGCACTGAGATGCATTGGACTTGTTATCGATTTAGCTAAGATTCGATCAAGCTGTGTCGATCAGTCATGGTGCAAATTGGCTGTCAATGATCGCCAGCATTGAGATGCGTTGGCCATGTGATCAGTTTGGTTTAGATTTGCTTTAACTGAGTTGATCAGCTGTGGTGGCAATCTATTGGCTGTCATTGATCACCAGCACTGAGATGCATTGGTCATGTGCTCATTTTAGCTCAGATTTGATCAAACTGAGTTGATCAGCCATAGCAGAAATCTATTGGCTGTCATTGATTGCCAGCACGAGAGGCATTGGTCATGTGATCGTTTAATTTAGATTCAATCAAACTGAGTCGATCAGCAATGGTGGAAATTGGCTGTCAATGAGCGCCAGCACTGAGATGCCTTGGTCATGTGATCAATTAGGTTTAGATTTGCTTAAACTGAGTTGATCAGCCGTGGTGGCAATCTATTGGCTGTCATTGATCACCAGTAGGGATGAGCTCCAGCGTGTTCGCTTGCTCCACGTGCAGAGCCCGCCAGCAAGTCGTCACAGCGCTGCACTAATCACAGGCAGTGAGACATTTCCCAATCTCTGCAGCCGCACATCGGTGCAATGTCTCACTGCCTGTGATTAGCGCAGCACTGCCCCGACTTCCTGGCGGGCTCTGCACGTGGAGTGTGTGAACACGACGGAGCTCATCCTTAATCGCCAGCACTGAGATGATTAAACGGAGTCGATCAGCCATGGTGGAAATCTATTGGCTGTCATTGGTCACCAGCACTCAGATTCTTCGGTCATGACTCCCAAACGGAGGTGGCTCATGCAGGGCACAGGGGCGCCGCCCCCCTAATCCATGGGCTACCCAGTTGCGTGACAACGGCGAAATAGTATTTCCTGTTTCTCCTTCTGGCCAATCAGGAAGTGGGTCCTGAGAACCAGTTGGCTGGCAGTCCTAAGTCCTGATTGGCTGGGAGGAGAAAGCGACTGATGGGACTCGGGAGGAGACAAGGGGGGGAAGCCACCAAAGCTGTGACCTGGGCGGGGCTGGCGGGAGAAGTGGCAATCGACTGAGTGCCAGAGGGGGGGTGTCTGGCTGGCTGGGGAGGCTGCGAGCCACCTCACCCCCAAGAAAATTGAGCACCAGCTGCCACTGCTCCCAACATATTTCCACTGATTAGGTTTCATGTGGTGGAAACAGACCTGCAATTGATCATTTAAAATTGTATCTTCCAACTATTGATCAATATCCACTTCCCTGAGTGGGGCATATCAATCAATCGAGTTGTTGAGTATAGACTGATAGGGAAAAATGGATCAGATAAGAAATTGATGATTTATGGAAGCGTGTATGGCCACGATTGGTGAGGGTAAAGTGACCACACTTGTTGAAGGTATGAGCTCCAAGCAAACATCACATCCCCATTCCCCAGCCCAGATCTCCTGCATACACTCCTAGAGAGGGATATGAGGATCTACAGGGCACCACCCTCCATCACATAAAAATAAGCAAGGGGGCAGAGGAAGCACATCCTCCAGGGAGGGGGGAGAAGAAGACCACGGTGTCCTCTATACAGGTGTGTCCTCACTTACCTGTAGTCAGGGTGAGCAGTGCCAGCAGTAGCCATGTCAGCCCCCCAGCCTTCCTCCTGGCCATCCCGTGAGATGTCATCTTCTCCCCAGGTGACCAATCACAGCATCCAAAGGTGGAGGGTCCGGAGAGTGTATGGAGTGTGCTGAGGACAGGGATGGGGCTGGCAGCCCCCCGAGCCGCCCGCTGCCTCTCCTCCACCTCCTGTACAATGAGGTCTTTGTCAGTTCTCTTCACCTCACTCCTTCCTCGTACCTTCTATAACAAGTCCTTGTACCAGCACTCCACAGACACCTCTACACACTCAACCTCACAGCTCCTCCGCTCCTCGCCCGAACCATCCTTCTCCGTACACTCCAAGCTAAGCGGGACACCTCCAGCACCAAACTTCCTCCAAGTGCCAGTGAGTCCCACTCAGCGCTCACAGGGGAGGTAGGACTAGTGGGCAGGCTCTGCTCCTTCTTCTCCCTGCACCCCCTGCCAACAGCATCCTGACGTCACCGCCATGGAACCACCGCTGTCAGGCAATGGGATGGGGGGCAGTGTGGGCGCCACCTGCTGGACGCGCGTAGAGCTACTGCGCAAAAAGGTCAGCATGTTCTGACTGACCTGAGGAGTCTCCTCGCTGCACTCCCAAGTCTCATCTCCCCGTTCCTCTGCGCTCATTTCACTCTGTAGTCCTGCGTGGCAGAGGAGGCTGCACAGCTTAGGTCTTTTCACAAATAAACATGAAAAAAAGCAATTTATTTCCACATGAACCACACATCTAGGGCCATTTTGTCATTTTTCACAAACATATTAACCATTTCTTCTCAGGAATGTTTACCCCCACCTTTCCTGACCAGGGCATTGAGTTACTTTAAAGCCCCATTCACACCTCAGGGATTATCTGCTTGAAGCTCAAAAACACTGGAGGAGAAAAAAAATCAATGATTCTCTGGTCACATCTCCACTCCAAAACGCCTGAAGCCAAACGCATGAAGCTCAAACAAGTTCTGGAGCGTTTTTTGTCGCTCAAATAGTGCTGGTTTGGGCGTTTTTGGCACATTTGTATTCCCAAAGAAATTAATTGAAATGCACCATTCACCATAGCGCGATTTTATGCTCAAATTAAAAATAGTAATAATATATGGTTAAATAAATGTAAAATAAATACACAAATAACTAAAAATCATCACAAATAAGTAAAATAAATTAATCATATGTAGTAATACATTAAAGTGGAGCTCCACCCTAATGTGGAACTTCCGCTCATTGGCACCTTTCAGGGGAAGGGGGGTGCAGATACATGTATAATACAGGTATCTGAACCCACTTCCAAGCATAGATAGCCGCAGAATCTGTGAGTAATTACGCCACTTCCTGTCCCTTCCCTGCTGTCTGCTGGGAAACACACGGGTCCCAGAGACAGCAAGGACCATCCGTATCGCGCAGAGCGACTCGCGCATGCGCAGTAGGGAACCGGGAAGTGAAGCTGCAAGGCTTCACTTACTGATTCCTATAGCGAAGATGGCGGCGGCAGCACCCGAGAGCCGAGCGACAGATCGGCTTCGGGGGCCGACATCGCGTGCGCGCTGGACAGGTAAGAGTCCATATTTTAAAAGTCAGCAGCTGCAGTATTTGTAGCTGCTGACTTTAAAAAAAAAAAAAAAACAGTAGAACTCCCGCTTTAATAAATAATAATTAACTTGTAACCTTAAAAAATATTAAATACATTATTATTATTATTATTATTATTATTATTATTATTAATAATAATAATAATAAATTAACAATAAACACCCAGACTCAAACAAAAAAATACATTATTATTAATAATAAAAATAATAATAATAATAATTTATTTTGTGTTAGTAAACCCCCCTATCGTTTTCAAGCCAAGGAAGCTGCCATCTTGGCCTCTGTTTGATCTACTGTATAACTGCCATGATGCTACACATGTGATCAGTTATGACACCAGCCATTGGATGGTTTGACAATTTGGTTGAGAGCAAAACCAATTGGAGTGTTACATTCCCAGCATGTGCTAGAAATGTACCTGTTTTTTGAAACGGTTAAATGGATAGGTTTACTTCTGCTTTTAGTTATTTATTATTATTTTATTTTTTTAAGGGGTAAGGGGTAAGTTAAGGGTTAAGTATTTATTTATTGTTACTTAGTATTCATTTATTGAATTTTTATTTATTTATGAGTTTTCTTTATTTGTGTATTTATTTTACATTTATTTATTCAATTTTTAATTTTCATATATTAAGAAATAAAACAAAAAAATAATATTAAATAAATCTAACCCCAACTCCTAATCCTAACCTAAACTGAACTCAAACCCCTAACGAAAAAAACATGATAATAAATAAATAATAATAAAAGAAAAAATAAAAGCTAATGGAAAAGCTAAAAAAAAAGCTGAAATACCTAGCAATAAATAATGCAACAGGTAACAGTTTTCTCTATTGGCTAATAAAAAAAACAGAAAAGCCCAAAAACGCTGCATACAAACACGCAAAGTTGCACAAAAATGTGCCAAAATCTCACATAACCATGCATGGAAAAACGGCGGAAAATCACTCAGGTGTAAACGCAGCCTAACTGACAACTGCGACCTTGTACCCAAATAAAATTAATGTCCTTTTTACCCACAAACAGAGCTTTCTTATGGTGTTTTTTAAATTTTTTGCGCTATAAACAAAGAACGACAATTTTGAAAAACAAAAACAATAATTTTACTTTCTGTTATTAAACACACCCAATAAAAAAATGAAAAAAGAAAATCAAATGCCTTCATCAATTTAGGTCAATATGTATTCTGCTACATATTTTTGGTAAAAAAAAAAAAAAATCCCAATAAGTGTATATTGATTGGTTTGCGCAAATGTTATAGCATCTACAAACTATGGGATTTTTTTTAACTAGTAATGGCGGCAATCAGCAACTTATAGTGGCACTATGATATTGAGGCGGACAAATTGGACACCTACAGTGCCTTGCGAAAGTATTCGGCCCCCTTGAACTTTTCAACCTTTTGCCACATTTCAGGCTTCAAACATAAAGATATAAAATTTTTATTTTTTGTGAAGAATCACCAACAAGTGGGACACAATTGTGAAGTGGAACGAAATCTATTGGATAATTTAAACTTTTTTAGCAAATAAAAAACTGAAAAGTGGTGCGTGCAAAATTATTTGGCCCCTTTACTTTCAGTGCAGCAAACTCACTCCAGAAGTTCAGCGAGGATCTCTGAATGATCCAATGTTGTCCTAAATGACTGATGGTGATAAATAGAATCCACCTGTGTGTAATCAAGTCTCTGTATAAATGCACCTGCTCTGTGATAGTCTCAGGGTTCTGTTGAAAGCGCAGAGAGCATCATGAAGACCAAGGAACACACCAGGCAGGTCCGTAATACTGTTTTGGAGAAGTTTAAAGCCGGATTTGGATACAAAAAGATTTCCCAAGCTTTAAACATCCCAAGGAGCACTGTGCAAGCGATCATTTTGAAATGGAAGGAGTATCAGACCACTGCAAATCTACCAAGACCTGGCCGTCCCTCTAAACTTTCAGCTCAGACAAGGAGAAGACTAATCAGAGATTCAGCCAAGAGGCCCATGATCACTCTGGATGAAATGCAGAGAACTACAGCTGAGGTGGGAGAGTCTGTCCATAGGACAACAATCAGTCGTACACTGCACAAATCTGGCCTTTATGGAAGAGTGGCAAGAAGAAAGCCATTTCTCAAAGATATCCATAAAAAGTCTCGTCTAAAGTTTGCCACAAGCCACCTGGGAGACACACCAAACATGTGGAAGAAGGTGATCTGGTCAGATGAAACCAAAATCAAACTTTTTGCACACAATGCAAAACGATATGTTTGGCGTAAAAGCAACACAGCTCATCACCCTCAACACACCATCCCCACTGTCAAACATGGTGGTGGCAGCATCATGGTTTGGGCCTGCTTTTCTTCAGCAGGGACAGGGAAGATGGTTAAAATTGAGGGGAAGATGGATGCAGCCAAATACAGGACCATTCTGGATGAAAACCTGTTGGAGTCTGCAAAAGACCTGAAAGTGGGACGAAGATTTATCTTCCAACAAGACAATGATCCCAAACATACAGCAAAATCTACAAAGGAATGGTTCACAAATAAACGTATACAGGTGTTAGAATGGCCAAGTCAAAGTCCAGACCTGAATCCAATCGAGAATCTGTGGAAAGAGCTGAAAACTGCTGTTCACAAACGCTCTCCATCCAACCTCACTGAGCTCGAGCTGTTTTGCAAGGAAGAATGGGCAAGAATTTCAGTATCTCGATGTGCAAAACTGATAGAGACATACCCCAAGCGACTTGCAGCTGTAATCGCAGCAAAAGGTGGCTCTACAAAGTATTAACGCAAGGGGGCCGAATAATTTTGCACGCCCCACTTTTCATTTTTTTATTAGTTAAAAAAGTTTCAAAAATCCAATAGATTTCGTTCCACTTCACAATTGTGTCCCACTTGTTGGTGATTCTTCACAAAAAAATAAAATTTTATATCTTTATGTTTGAAGCCTGAAATGTTGCAAAAGGTTGAAAAGTTCAAGGGGGCCGAATACTTTCGCAAGGCACTGTAACTGACACTTTTGACACTTTTTGGGGACCAGTGACACAAATACAGCAATCAGTGCTAAAAATATGCACTATCACTGTACTAATGACACTGGCAGGGAGGGGGTTAACATCAGGACGAACAAAGGGTTAACTATGTGCCTAGCCAGTGATTCAGTGTAGTGGGGAAGGTGTTTTTACTAGTGGAAGGCATGGATCAGTGTTTCTGCTTTACAGGAACACAGGATCCATGCCTTCTGTACTGACAGAACGACAGTTTGCCTTGTTTACATACAGTATGACACCTTTCACACTGGGGCATTTTTCAAGTGCTTTTGGGGTAAAAATAGCGCCTGTAAAGTGCCTGAAAAAACGCCTCCTCTGCAGTCCCAGTGTGAGAGCCTGAGGGCTTTCACACTGGGGGCACTGCGCTGGCAGGACAGTAAAAAAAGGCTGGTGAAGGAGCGGTGTATACATCTGAAAAATAGAATTGTTGCTCTACATAAAGATGACCTAGGCTATAAGAAGATTGCCAAGACCCTGAAACTGAGCTTCAACACATTGACCAAGACCATACAGCGGTTTAACAGGACAGGCTCCACTCAATAGAGGCCTTGCCATGGTCGACCAAAGAAGTTGAGTGCACATGCTTAGCGTCATATCCAGGGGTAGTTTTTGGGAACTAGATATATGAGTGCTGTCAGCATTGCTGCAGAAGTTGAAGGGGTGGGGGGGTCAGCCTGTCAGTGCTCAGACCATACGCTGTACACTGCATCAAATTGGTCTGCATGGCTGTTGTCCCAGAAGGTGATGCACAATAAAGCCTGCAAACAGTTTGCTGAAGACAAGCAGGCTAAGGACATGGATTACTGGAACCATGTCCTGTGGTCTGATGAGACCAAGATAAACGTATTTGATTCAGATGGTGTCAAGTGTGTGTCGGCAACCAGGTGAGGAGTTCAAAGACAAGTGTGTCTTGCCTACAGTCAAGTATGGTGGTGGGATTGTCATGGTCTGGGGCTGCATGAGTGGCTGGCATTGGGGAGCTACAGTTCATTGAGGGAATCATGAATGCCAATATGTACTGTGACATACTGAAGCAGAGCATGATCCCCTCCCTTTGGGGACTGGGCCGCAGGGCAGTATTCCAACATGATAACGACCCCAAACATTCCTCCAAGATGACCACTGGCTTGCTAAAGAAGCTGAGGTTAAAGGTGATGGACTGGCCAAGCATGTCCCCAGACCTAAACCCTATTGAGCATCTGTGGGGCATCCTCAAATGGAAGGTGGAGGAGCGCAAGGTCTCCAACATCCACCAGCTCTGTGATGTCCTCATGGAGGAGTGGAAAAGAACTCCAGTGGCAACCTGTGAAGCTCTGGTGAACTCCATGTCCAAGAGGGTTAAGGCAGTGCTGGAAAATAATGGTGGCCACACAAAATATTGACACTTTGGGCCCAATTTGGACATTTTCATTGAGGGGTGTACTCACTTTTGTTGCCAGCGGTTTAGACATTAATGGCTGTGTGTTGAGTTATTTTGAGGGGACAGCAAATTTACACTGTTATGCAAGCTGTACACTCACTACTTTACATTGTAGCAAAGCGTCATTTCTTCAGTGTTGTCACATGAAAATGTATAATAAAATTTTTACAATAATTTGAGGGGTGTACTCACTTTCGTGAGATACTGTAGACAAATTGCCATTCTGCCTGTGTATCGACCTGCCTCTGTGTGTCTTGTGAGGTACACACAATGAGAAAATCAAAAGAAAAATTCTGTATGAGGTACGATCGTTTGATTTTTCATCAGTGGGTTCCCAGCAGACATCAAGTCTACCGTATCCGCCGATCAACTCCCACTATGTAGAATCCGGGACCCGGAAGTGTCAAATCACGTACTAGGTATGTAATCTGCCACAGACTGGCCACCTTGCCACAGGAAATGTACAGTGGGTGGTCCGTAAGTGGTTAAAAGCAGATTTTTTTTGCTAGAAAATGACTTAAAACCCCCAAACATTACATATTTTCTGAAAGTAGCGAATCTGGAGAAAGAAGTTGCAATTTTTTTGGTCACATTATATTTTGTACAGCTGTTTAACAATCACATATTTTCAGGAATAATACAATAAAATGAACTTTAGTGCATGCAAGCACAATACAATACCCATGTTTTTGGTAATATAGATAAGATAGGGCTGCGTCAAGTAATGCCACGTACACATGATCTGACTTTCCAGCAGACTTGGTTCGGCGGACAATCAGCAGGACTTTGCAGCGGAGGTCCACTGGACTTTTCGAACGAGCGGACTTGCGAACACACGATCGGACTTTCTGGCGGACTAGGTCCGACGGACTCCCCGTCTGACTTTTGGCAGAGGTCTGAGAGACTTTCCAAATTAACGGACTTGCCCACACAGGGACTAAAGTCTGTTCATTTTGAACTTGACTCCAGGTATGACGGGACTAGAGAAGGAAATCAATCTCGCCGCTTTCATCGGCGAGATTGACACCTTGCAAGCCCCATCGGCTGGTATGGATCTTAAGGGTAACCCCCTACGCTGAAAAAATGCCGTGGGGGTCCCCCCAAAATCCATACCAGACCCTTTTCCGAGCAGGCAGCCCGGCCAGTCAGGAAAGGGGGTGGGGACGAGCAAGCGCCCCCCCCCCCCTCCTGAACCGTACCAGTCTGTATGCCCTCAACATGGGGGGTGGGTGCTTTGGGGAATGGGGGTGCCCTGCAGCCCCCCCACCCCAAAGCACCTTGTCCCCATGTTGATGAGGACAAGGGCCTCTTCCCCACAACCCTGGCCATTGGTTGTTGGGGTCTGTGGGCGGGGGGCTTATCGGGATCCAGGAGCCCCCTTTAATAAGGGGGCCCCCAGATCCCGGCCCCCACCCTATGTGAATGAGTATGGGGTACATCGTACCCCTACCCATTCACCTGGGGGAAAAACTGGCAATAAAAAAAAACACACTACACAGGTTTTTAAAGTAGTTTATTAGACAGCTCCGGGGGTCTTCTTCCGACTTCGGGGGTCTTCTTCCGACTTCTCCATGCTTTCCGGTTCTTCTCGCTGGACTCCCCGCTATCTTCTGCTCTTTTGCCGCTCTTTTGCTAGCGGAGGAGCCCGGCTTTCTTCTTCGTCGTCGGTGACCCCGCCCTTTATGACGTCACAGTCCCAACGTGCCCCGGGACTGTGACGTCATAAGGGGTGGGGTCACCGTGTGACATCGCCCAGTGACCACACCCCTTATGCCTATATAAGTTGCCACGCACCGTGTCCACGGCATTACAGCGGGAGAGAGCATTGTGTCAACATCAGAAGAACAGAAGGAAAAAGAAGAAGACGGCGACAATGAAGGAGAAATCCGAGCTCCTCCGCTAGCAAAAGAGTGGCAAAAGAGCAGAAGATAGCGGAGGAGCCCGGCGAGAAGAACCGGAAAGCGCAGAGAAGTCGGAAGAAGACCCCCGAAGTCGGAAGAAGATCCCCGGAGCTGTCTAATAAACTACTTTAAAAACCTGTGTAGCGTGTTTTTTTATTGCCACTTTTTTCCCCAGGTGAATGGGTAGGGGTATGGTCGGGCTGTCGGCTCGGATAAGGGTCTGGTATGGATTTTGGGGGGACCCCCATGCCATTTTTTTGGCGTAGGTTAACCTTAAGATCCATACCCGACCTAAGGGCCTGGTGTACAGTACCCTGTAGCTGAGAACCAGCGCGCTAGGATTGCACTGGAAACTTGTGGGCAGGTGCTGTAGTTGCCGTTGCGTCATAGTTGGTCCATCAGACAGGCATACACACGAGCGGACTTCCTGACAGGAACTGGGTCTGGAGGATTTTCGGCAGAAAGATTTTTAAACATGTTTTAAATCTAGGTCCGCCGGACTTTGAGAAAGAAAAAGTCTGCTGGAGCCCACACACGATCAAGTTGTCCGATCGTGTGTACGGGGCATAAGTAGATACCAAATATGTCCAGTTTTGTGAGGTACACACAATGAGAAAACTGGAAGAAAAATTCTGTACGAGGAACGATAGTTACATTTTTGTATAGTGTGTACGCAACTTTCCACATGTGATATAGACTTTCCAAACAAAAATTTCTGAAGGGACAAACTCCAAAATTTTCCTTGCATGTGAATAGAATGAACTATTTTCATTTAACGTGTACTGTTTTTCCAACAAAAAAATCTGATACAAAAGACTTTACATGATCAGAAACAATAAACCCCCCCAAAAAAAGCCTTTGTCGTACAAGAATTTTCATACATTAGTTCCATCCTTGGTTTCAACTTGCTGTGAAGCATCGAGGAAAGCCAGACGATCGTTCATCTGATTTTCTAGTATAGTGTGTATCCATCCTTAGATCAGTTGCACAAAGTTGTATTAATTCACTGATGTTTATACTCAGGATCTTGCTTAACCCTTTCCTGCCCAGCCTTTTGTAAAACGACAGTTGGGAGGGAGATCTGCTGTTGTGGGAGGACGTCATATGATGTAAACATCCCTTGTAATAGAAAAAAAACATGGCTGGACCTCTTAAATATGAGAGCTGGGGTCAAAAAGAACTCAGATCTCATATTTACACTAAAATGCAATTTTAGAGCAGCTCCTTATATTTGTTAATTTAAAAAAAAAAATATATTGTTTGAATTTTTTTTTTTAAATGTCCCTTTAAGAGCTGTGCAATGTTAAGGAGCCATCTTCCCCTCACTCGGCAGCCAGGCAAGCAGGGGACAGGATCCGATCGCCTCTGCCAGTTCCGGTAAGCAGTGGAGGGCTCCCGCAGTGTGGCGGGAGGGGGGCCCTCTCCCCCCACCGATAAAAGTGATCTCGCTGCAGATCCGCCGCAGAGACCACTTTTATCTCAAAGTGGACAGCCCGCTGAAGAAGAGGATAGCTGCTAGCTAGCTGCTGCCATAAAAACGATATTCTTCTTCAACAACGGCGGTTGGTCCATAAGCAGTTCACATCTGGGGCCATGTTTTAATTTTTCCCACACATGTTAAAATCAGCATTTCTTTGCTATAACATTACTGTGAACCCCGAAACATACACAGTATTTTATGAAAGCAGAGTCCTTGTAAGATAAAATGGTGGCAATTTTTTAGGTTGCACAATGTTTATCAAACACATTTTTTCAGGAAAAAAATACACTTCAATTCATTTTAGCGCACACAAACACAATAAAATACGCAATTATTTGGTAACAGATGGGGTTGCGGCAAATAAATAAATACCAAATATGTCACTCCTTAACATTGTACACACCCATAAAATTACAAAAATCTATTGTAGCATTTACCTCCAAAGGAGTCACTAATGTTTGGGTTCCTTGGTTCCAGATGCCAACGGCTTTCCTCATTCCCTTACATACCAAGGCTGGGAAGGAATATTTATTATAACAATACAAACTAATTTAAAGACCAAATGAATAGAAAACAGCAATAAACACCTCAAACATCTCAACAAGTATATGCAAAGAGTTGCAAAATAACATATGTGCGCTATATAAGTATTTCATTCATTCATTCGCAGATGATCAAAGCTCGCCACAGCGCCTAGAGGCGATTCAGTTCGCATTGTGCGCTATATAAGTATTTCATTCATTCATTCATTCATATGAACGAAGTAATTAACATGCAGAAAATGACTGAGCCTTATACTTTGGATCCCGTCTAAGGGGCAATGAAAGAGCAATGGTCTTTGGCAAACCATCTCCTACTGGCCAGTGCGCTGAGGCCCAAATGCAGCATGGGAGCAATCAAACTTAAGTCCCTTCAAACCTGGGTATAGGTGCCTGAATGGTGTCCCAATGGGCAATACTGTTCTTCTAATTGGGTGCAGTAGGGTATGGCCAGTGGCTTCCCAATGACTCCTAGAATGACAACTTGTCTCCTTCTGCTCTGCATCTGGGGCTCAGAGATATCAGCTGCAGTGATAACCTCGCCACAACCAGGCAGTGACATCAGGCTTGACAGTGGCATTCCCACAGGCCAGGAGATGTCATCAACACGTTCTCTTTTTGTCCCTGATACCACGACAAAATGTGCCTGCTGCACTGTGTGTGTGTTCTACATCATCCTCCCAACAACTGTCCCAAAGAAGAGTCCTTCATTTTCCTATCCTGCAGAGCTCTGGTAACTCTGGGATCTGTAGTTCCAG
Source organism: Lithobates pipiens (assembly GCF_037356315.1). Classification (NCBI taxonomy): domain Eukaryota; kingdom Metazoa; phylum Chordata; class Amphibia; order Anura; family Ranidae; genus Lithobates; species Lithobates pipiens. The sequence continues at coordinate 22,038,735 of NW_027507696.1, read as the reverse complement.
AGCCAATCTGCAGTTAGGCGCAGTTTCCCCTGGGACTACATTCCCCACAACTCATAGTTCCCAGCAGGCTCTGTCCTTTCCAGGATCCACAGCAGCACAGTTTCCTCTTCCTCTCTGTGTTCATGGGTGGTGGGCGGCATTCACTTGGGCTACACATACAGTCCAACAGCAGCAGCAGCCCCTCTCTTGCTCTTCCCTCTCCTCTCACACAGCCCTTCTAGCTGTCAGATGACTTGGGAGGAGGAGAGGAGATGCAGGGCATCTGTGGTGATAGTAGCCTGGTCCCTGCTGCCAGACAGAGCAATGCTGCAATCCAGAGGAGCAGCAGACCAAGGGTTACACTATGGTACCGTAACACTTTAAAAGCCTTTACAGGTTATCAGTTTAAGTCAGCCAAAGGCGGAGCGATATCCTGCTACCACAGGTTGCAGGAAAGGAAATTGCTCCGTTCCCCCATCTACACTGACTGTGTTGATGGGGGAATGGAGCGATTTCCTTTCCTGCCTTCCGTGGAGTCATTGGGGGTTATTTACGAAAGGCAAATCCACTTTGCACTGCAAGTGCACTTTCAAGTACAGTCCCTCTAAATCTAAGGGGTAGATCTGAAATGAGGGGAAGCTCTGCTGATTTTATCATCCAATCATGTGTAAGATAAAATGCTGCTTTTTTATTAACTTGCATGTCCCCCTCGGATCTACAGCGACTGCAATTTCAAGTGCACTTGCAGTGCAAAGTGGATTTTCCTTTAGTAAATAACCCCCATTGTGTTCTCCTGGAGGGGGGAGCCATCCAACATTTATGATGATAACTCACATGTGTGATGCTATTTCATTCCAACGTTTATGGTGATAACTCACATGTGTGATGTTATTTCTGTTTACACATGCACAACCTACACACTCGTTTGCATGCTGGCGCGTACAGGGGCAGCAGTGGTGGTTTTAATTTAAACATTTTTCTAAGATCATTGTTATTTATTTGATTATAATTATTTTTTATTTTTTTTTCGTTTAACTTGATTGCTACCTCAAACAAGCCCCCTAAGTAATACTATAGGCAGGTGACAGGCCTATTAGAACCTCTATATCTCTCCTGCCTTCCACTGCAGCTAATCATGCACAGATTGTAAGAGTCAGCCAGAAAGAAGTCAGCCAATTAGTAACTGCAGCCAATCAGATGCAGTCACTGTTTGGGTTATCTGATAGCAGCTGTCAGAATACAATAGCAAGCAGTGAAGATTCCTTTATACACACTGTTTAGCATGGATAGGGTATCTATGAATTTCTCGGCTGAGAGAGAAATATCTTGATTGGTAGTTTTACTGTGTTATTATCACAAGGAATTTTCCCAATTCTTATCTTGCAATACAGAACAATTGAAAAGTTTAATTTTTTTTCCTACAAAAATAAAAAACATGTTATACTTGCCTGCTCTGTGTAATAGTTATGCACAGAGTAGCCCAGATCCTCCTCTTCTTGGGTCCCTCTTTGGTGTTACTGGCCCCTCCCTTCTGTTGAGCGTCCTCACAGCAAGCAGCTTTCTTTGGGGGAAACCAAGCTGAGCTGCAGCTCTGTGTATCCACTCAGACACAGAGCTGCAGTTCGGCCGTGCCCCTTCTCTCCTCATTAGCTAACTGACTTTTGATTGACAGCAGCCAATGGCGCCGTTTCTGTGTCTCAGCCAATAAGGAGGGAGAGTCGTGGACGACCGAGGCACTCGTGGATATCGCTGGATTGAGAAGGGGCTCAGGTAAGTTTAAGGGCCCATAGCTGTAGAAAACTGTAGCTGTAGAATGAGTTTTTCAGCTTTTTTTCAGTAGTGTTTTTCAGCATTTTTTAAACAAAATTATATTCGCGGAAAAGCTTGTGGCTCAAAAGCTCTGATAAACACAGTATAGCCACATTTTTCAGCGTTTTTTTTGTGTTTTTATGCTTCTCTCCGCTTTTTTTAGAGTTTTGTTCCAGCTAAAAAACTCTTCTCAAAACCCACTAGTTCTGGGCCAGAAAACGCCCCTGCCAAAAAAGCTGATAACAGCCTATGTGTGCATGGACACATAGGATAACATGCTGGTGAGTTTACTGGCTACAGAAAAAAATGTCTAAAGCCAAAAACAGCAGCTGTAAAAATGTCCAGTGTGCCTTGGGGGGTAGCTACTGCGGACAGAAGGCTTTTTTCTTAATGCATAGAAGGTATTAAGATAAAAAAAAAACCTTCTGCCTTTCCAATCACATTGAGCCTATGGATGTAGGCTTGTCACTCAATATGGTCACAGATGGTCAGATCAGGCAACCCTTATTTATTCTCTATGGGTAACTTAGCAGTTCTAGCAACAGTGATACATATTTCAGGGCTTCCTTTTCCATTTATGTGCTTTATTAAGAGCTACCTTGCTTGCACCATTGCATTTTCAAGTTAAAAACAGATATTGTAAAGTTGGTCATACATGATGCGTTCAGCCCAAAAAACTGCACCGATTCCCCCATCCACACATTCGAGGTGGATATGGGGACCCTGTCTGCTGTGTTGTATTCTGATAGCGGGACTTTCAGAATGTCATAATACAATGAGTGAGCTAAAGTTTCCCAGCAAGCCCATTTGTGAGCAGTCGATCATTAGACAGACTGATCTTGAGCAGGATCGGCCATAGGTAAACTGACCAAATTTCTGATTAAAGTGAACATGTCACCAAAAAAAAAAAAAAACATCACATGGGACTTTTTGTCCCCTATGTGATGAAAAAAACTTTTTTTTTTTAGTTGTAAAAAATGAAAGTTACACCCAGGCACATAAAATCCCCCAAAAAAATGTTTGAAGCCCCCCACCCCTACATATACACACATATATATATATATATATATATATATATATATATATATATATATATATATATATATATATATATATATATACGTAAACGCATGCGTTGGGGCGCCTACGCATGAAAACATTGATTGTAATACATATGTTACATATTGCCGCACATGCCGGAATGAGAGCAAAAATTCTAGTACCAGATCTCCTCCGTATCGCTAAACTGTTGACCTATAGGGGGCTTTAAAAGCGTCACCTATACTGAAGTACTGAAGTTTGGCTCCCAACTTTTTTAGCTGGCTCCTAGATTCAAAGCAAATTTGTCTATCACATGATATTCAAACTATATAACAGTGATGGCGAAACTTGGCACCCCAGATGGTATGGAACTACATTTCCCATGATGCTCACCTATGCTGTAGAGTGCATGAGCATTATGGGAAATGTAGTTGCAAAACATCTGGGGTGCCAAGGTTCACCATCACCGCTATATAAAATAAAGACCCTAATGAAAGGTTTCTGAGAATTTATGTAAAGTCTTAAATTATTGAAAGTTCTCTCAGCTGAAGACAAGCAAATCCTGGAATAAAGTTAAAGTAATACTGTACTTCTCAATGCAGTTCAAGCTCTTGCAAGAGCAATATACACAAGATAACCAAAGGTATTGCGACGCCTGCCAACATGTTAAACTTAGTGGCATCCCAGTCTTAGTCCGTAGGGTTCAATATTGAGTTGGCCCACCCTTTGCAGCTATAACAGCTTCAACCCTTCTGGGAAGACTGTCCATAAGGTTTAGGAGTGTGTCTATGGGAATGTTTCACCATTCTTCTAAAAATGCATTTGTGGGATCTGGCACTGATGTGGACAAAAAGGCCTGACTCACAGTCCTCGCTCTAATTCATCCCAAAGGTGTTCTCTTGGGTTGAGGTCAGGACTCTGTGCAGGTCAGTCAAGTTCCTCCACCACAAACTCACTCATCCATGACAGGTCCTCTTTTTTTAAAAAGATCTGGGCTCAAAAAGACCCCAGATCTCTCATTTTCCTTTAAAATAAAAAAAAAAATAAAAAAAAAACATTTTAACTTTAAGAAAAAAAGAATCCTGTCTATCTGCCTGAGGACCAGAGATGACATTGGAGGTTGCTCCAGTCCTCCAAGGGCATAGAGCTGAGTGGGGGCCATCTTGCCCTCACTCGACTTCCTGCATATCCATCCGATAGATCAGATTGTTTCCGGGTTTACAGATGGCTCCTGTAAATGCAGAAGTGCCCCTAAAAGTGATCCCATGGCGAATCTTCTGCTGGGATCACTTTTAGCAGATGCTGAATCGCCCACAGGAAAAATTGATACCATGGTTATGGCAGCTAGCTGCTGTCATAACCCGGGCATTGAACGTTAAAATAATGACGTATATATACTGTGGACGGTCGGCAAGTGCTATTTTTAACAGATCAAAAAGGAGTAAACAGAATTACATTGTTAGAGTTTACACTTTAATGCTGTTTGTAGATTTTTTTCTATACAAGTCAAATTGTATTTCTGTTTATATTGTTTTTAATATTTTGGACAGTAGAGACAATAAAGCTTGAAGAAGAATGTGACTGGTTTCGTAAAAAACCCAGCTCCACAAACACCATCATATAAAGGTCATGGATTGATGTCTAAACTGATATGATTTATTACAGAAAACATCTGAAAACTATTCTTGTCCTTGGGGTATATTTTTTTTTTTGTAGCATTATAAAAGATCCAACATAAACTTCCTCAAAAATGTTCTCAAAACAGTTTCACCAACTGCTTTGAATTAGTTTAAGGTTTTAATAAAGTTAGGACACAATGGTATTAATTAACTTACACAAACATTGTTAACAAAAGAAGAAGAAATACAGGAGCTTATTTTGAATACAGATAATTGAACTCAATGCGCATGCATAGGAAACCACTAGTGTCACGTTATTCAATGCATTTATATCTGATTGTGTTGGACTTCGACAGAGAGTCCACTGCTTTCTCACCGAGTACAGGGCTACATGTCCTTCTTTACAGCACACTGGCAGGGGGCATGCTTTCCTAAATAGGCTGTCTGTTTTTGTTATGTTTTAAATGCCATTATTATATTATTATTATACAAGATTTATGTAGCGCCAGTTCACGCAGCGCTTTACAACTTGAGGCCACTCACATACCTCCTTAGATCCAGTCTGTCCGGATAGTATGGGCACCTATTGACTTACCATACACAGACAGAGATTGTTTTACTAAAACTGAAGAGTGCAAAATCTGACGCAGTTCTGCATAGAAACCAATCAGCTTCGAGGTTTATTTTTTATTGGCAATGCTTAACTAAAGTTAGAAGCTGATTGGCTACCATACAAAGTTGCACCAGATTTTGCACTCTCCAGTTTTGTGAATCAACCCAACAGCTTAACTGTTCAATAAGACACAGAAGTTGAATCCAATGCAATTTTCCTTCAGTGAAGTTCAGTACAGAGGATGCTTTTCTATTCTTTGAAGTGTAGGAAGACAATGGCTATTACTGAGCCCCATCTCCATGAATAACTAATAATGAATAAGGGTGCATGGAAGAAGTGGGGAAGGCTTAGCTTTGTTTCTAAACTAACTAGCAGTAAACAGAAGGGGGGGGGGGGGGGGGGGGGCAGAGGAAGATACCAAAATCCCATTAGTAAACAAAGGGATGGAAATACATGACCTTACCAGCTCATGATTTCATGTAGAGTCCCATAGGGATGGAAATACGGGACCTTACCAGGTCTTGGCTTCCTTAAAGTCCCTAAAAACACCCTCTTCTTCATTCAACATAATTTAGGGATGGAAGCACATGATTTAGCTCTATTGGTTTACTATTATCATATTTCTGCCATTTAAGATCTTATTTTTAGCCTCTCTGCCCTTTATAGGTATTTCTTCAGCATATCATTATACCCCTTTATCAATAAGTATTAACTTAATTCTTTTATATTTATATTAATTATTAAATACTGCTGACATTGGTACAGTTGGTTGGATTGCCGTGGCGTCCGGCTCCTTGTCCTCTCCCGGGGGCTGTGACGTGCACCACGGACCTCCGCCCCTTCCCCACCTTCCTGCTTGGAGGGGGCAGATGTTCCGTTCTGCGTGTCAACGTCACGCTTGCTGTGCAATACGTGCAGATCGCCGCACGTCTGCTACAGATATGTTACACTCGTGGGCAAGGGGGGAGTGATTCTTGTCCCGTTCGGCTGGAGAGGACTCTCCGACCAGCGGCGCCTCTCCTCCTCCCCCTCGTTATGCCACACGGCGTGACGATGGTGGGCGGTGCCGTGGTGACGCATATATGGGCGTCTCTCCGGGCGTTCTTGGCACTCAAGGCTTCCTGTACACTTCACCTTACACCGTGCTATTTTTTTCTCTCCCCAGCTGACTTTTGTTCGCACAGGTAATTGTTTTTGCTGCACTTTCCTTTGGTTGGCTATCAGCCTCTATACCTATCACCATTCACATTTCGGTTCCTGTCACTATTTTCTAGGTAGTTTACAACTGCCAGCTGCTAAATTATTACTTATCTTCACTAGCACGGGTGTCTCACTTCACATCTTTACTTTAGTCACCTTGAGTGACTTCTTATTCCAATCTTGACTGTTTTTCTTACAGAGTATCCTTGTGGTCCCTTGCCCGCCCTGATTGTAGCCTGTTTGGGTCGCCTTTGTTGGGCTGTCTGCCACGGCCCCCGGTTGGAGGCCATTCCGGATGTTTTTGGTGCCTTCCCGCCGTATCATTAGCTGGCCATTCCAATGAGTAAGTTCGTACCTCAGTCCTGTCAGGGGTATTACCTTACCCCTGCTTTATAGGTTTCATTTGATTACCTTATACTATTTTTCTCTTTGTTTTTTTCTTCTCTAGACATTTACGTGCATGCTCCTGATGAGTGGCGCATCAGCCACGAAACGCGTAGAGCTATTTGTTGCCGTGTGTTTATCTATTTTTACCTTTATCTATTTATTTGATTCTTACCCCATCTGGCTCAGCAAGGCCATAGGTCCTGCAGACAGTATTGTGCAATATTGATTTTACCCAAGCCTGCCCATGTTGAACTATGGAGTTTTACAATGATCATATCTGTGATACCATTGTCATTAAATTGTCTAATGTTTATTATTATGTTTATTTTTTTACCAACACCAGTGGTTATGTCTTTTGATATCCCTGCTGTCACTATGGCTATTATTGTTACCATGTTATATATCTTATTCGATAATAACAGTGTATTATACTGCTATGTGAATAAAATTCCTCTGTTCAACTGGTATTGTGTTTTGCTATCATGTGCTTCATATAAAGTCCCACCTTCCTTGTCCCCCCTCTCTTCTGACTCCATTAGTAAACAAGTTGTTGTGGTCCAAATCCGCTACAGAAAAATTACATGAAAGTGGAGCAGAACACCTTTCTAAAATGTAGCACACGTTTTGTTTTTCTACACCTAGCACGTATTCAATTGCTGTAAAGTGAAATTTAAATTGAACTTTAACCGCTTTCCATTCGCGCTATAGCCAAATGACGGCTACAGCGCGGACCTACATTGCCGGGAGGCCACCAATAGACGACCTCCATTTTGCACGTTACCCTCGTGTCCCCTGCAGGGCACACATGGTGTGCTCTGTGATAACAGAGTCAATGAGATCGCGGCCCCTTACCACGTGATCAGCTGTCAGCCAATGACAGCTGATCACGTGATGTAAACAGAAGATCGATAATCGTTTTTTTTTCTTCTTACGCTCACAGCGTGAGGAGAAAAAAAAGCCGCTCACCGGTTCTGTGTAAGGGACATCAGTCCTGAAGAGGAGGAGGCACGGCCACCTCGCCTGTGCCCACCAGCAGTGCCGCCTGCCAATGCTACCCACCAGTGCCCACAGTGCATATCAGTGCCCACCAATCAGTGCCCACCAGTGTATATCAGTGCCACCTATCAATGCCCACAAGTGCCACCTATCAATGCCTACCAGTGGTGGCAATCAATGCCTCATCAGTGCCACCTAGCCAGTGCTGCCTATCAATGTCACCTACCAGTGCCCATCACTGCCACCTATCTGTGCCCATCACTGCCACCTATCAGTTCCCATCAGTGCCAGCTATCAGTGCCACCTATTAGTGCTTTTCAGTGCCACCTATCAATGCCACCTATCAGTGCCCATCAATGCCACCCATCAGTGCTACCTCTCTTTAACAAAAGATAAAAAACCCAGAGGTGATTAAGGATCACCAAAAGAAGGCTCTGTTTGTGGGAATAAAAATTATAACAATTTCATTTGGGTACAGTGTTGTATGACCGCGCAATTGTGGTTCTAAGAGTGACAGTGCTGAAAGCTTAAAATTGGCCTGGGCAGGAAGGGGGTTTAAGTGCCCAGTAAGCAAGTGGTTAAAGCTAACGTTACGCCGGACCAGCTTAGACCCATAAAAATACGCTTGTGTGACACCTGGCCAATCCCTGTGGAAGTTGGAAATTACTACTACAGAGATTGCTGATAGCTTCTGGGTTCTGTGCCGAGCAGATGCACTGCTGCATAGGAATCACAGGAGGTCAATCAATGAATACAAAGCATTCTCTGATTGGATAAGGTGGAGATTGTGATGTCACTGTCCCTCCTTGCTCCCGCCATAAACTTAACCCTATCATATGTTCTGTGTTTTTTCAAAGTTTTCAGGACATTAAGTGTTAAGGATGACAAAATGCTTCCCCCCCCCCACCTGTATTAAAGAATAGAGGAGGTGTTTTGTAGTCCTAACTAATTCTCTGTAAAATTGTTACAACGCTGCTCTTTTATAGATACAATTCAATGAGTGAGCATTGTCACCCCAGGGCAGGAGGTGTGTTACTGGCGGTATCATTAGGTGAAAATGTACACATGAAAAAGGAAAACGTTTACAGGCCCCACATCTACTGACTGTAATATATTAACCACTTCGGCCACGGAGGGTTTTACCCCCTTAATGAACAGGCCATTTTTTGCGATACGGCACTGCGTTACTTTAACTGACAATTGCATGGTCGTGCGACGATGTACCCAAATAAAATCAATGTCCTTTTTTCCCAGAAATATAACTTTCTTTCAGTGGTATTTGATCACCTCTGCGTTTTTAATTTTTTGTGCTATAAACAAAAAAAGACAGTCAATTTTGAAAAACAAAAAACAATATTTTTTACTTTCTGCTATAATACATAGCCAATAATTTTTTTTAAAAATTCGAATTTCTTCATCAATTCAGGCCAATATGTATTCTGCTACATATATTTGGTAACCCCCCCTCCCCATAAGTGTATATTGATTGGTTTGCGCAAAAGTTATAGCGTCTACAAACTATGGGATATTTTTATGGAATTTCTATTTTTTTATACTAATAATGGTGGCGATCAGCGATTTTTAGCAGAACGGCAAAATTGCGGCGGACAAATCGGCCACTTAACTGACATTTTTGACACTTTTTTGGGGACCAGTGACATTATTACAGTGATCAGTGCTCAAAATATGTACTGTTATTGTACTAATGACACTGGCAGGGATGGGGTTAAGACCAGGGGCGATCAAAGGGTTAAGCGTGTCCCCCAGTGTCTATTACACGAATGATGTACAGGTATGTCGTTTCGCACAATAGAGCCAACCTGCCTCAGTATATCTGCAGTAGGCGGTCGGCAAGTGGTTAAGGGGCAGTTTTCACATCAGAACGTGGTGCGGGAAAGGCGTATTCCATGTTCAGAACGCACTGCCTTTGATGCGGGGTGCCAATACATTGTTAACGGTACCACAAACACAGTTTGCAAATGCAGTGCATTCCAGTGCGATTTTCAGCTCATTCAAATGAATGGTCTGCAGTGTGGGGAAAAACACACGAATCGCACAGGAATGTTGACTGCATTCCTATGCAATTGTGGTGTGAACAGCCCCTAAATACTAAATATTTGTTCTTTGTATTTAGATACAGTATAATAAAATAAGGAGATTGCTAAAAAAAACAACAACACGTATGGCTGTTCCTTGCGCATCATTGTCATCATACAAAATATTGTTCCCAAGTTAGCCTGCATGCTAGGGCCTTTATAGAGTGTCTCATTCTCTTTTACATTATATAAATCACAGCAGGCAGATTTGGGTTGGCTAAGATTTTATTTAATGTGCATGTCCAGCTAAAACATTGTTGTCAGTTTTGGAAAACGTGGGAAAGAATTAGAACCCCTGCCAGGCTCACTGTATGAACTGGTGCTATTGCTTTCTGATTATACAAATACAAGTTTCACGAATATCTTATTCAGTTTAGTCACTTTGAGGTGATACAGAATAGAAGCCCTGAAGAAAGGGGAGTGCTTAAACCCCCGAAATGTGTTGGCTGTTTTATTTCATCATAACGTGAATGAGTCTTTTCCAGGTTCTGTGACCATTGATATAGTGCTTTTCCTTTTACTGCTGTTTCTTTGTTGGGGAGATTGAGGTTGGGGTGTCACAAGGACAGAAAATGATGGGGACAGAAATTGTGACAAAGGCAAATTTATTTAGTAGAGAGGGGAAGGCTTAGGACTCTTGTCAGGTCTTTATTGTTTTGTGCCCTCCTGTCCCATTGGCACTGGCACCCTTCCCTTTCTGATCTTGGTGACACCAGGACAGGAAGTGAGGGGAAATTTTTCCACTGAAGACGCAGACAGAGATAAAAAATGTATTCAAGTTTTGTATCTTACGTTATTGAAAACTAAAATAAAATGTCGGTTGAGGTTGGGTTTTAGGATAGTGAGATCCTTGTCTTAAAGTGGAGTTCCAGCCATTTTTATGTTTATAAAAAGTCAGTAGCTACAAAAAGTGTAGCTGCTGACATTTAATGAACACACACTCACCTGTCCCAGGATCCAGTGATGTTGCCACCCCAACTATCACTTCTCTCCTTCTCCTATCCCTGGCGCCAGCATTACAACTGTATGCACACAGCTGTGAGAGCTTGCGGCTTCAAAGCTGGGTGCGTACTGCGCATATGCGAATCGCGCAGCACCTCCTGAATGGTCAGACAATCTTCTGGGACCTGTGACGTGTCCCAGAAGATTGCAGGGAGGGAGGATGAGGGAAGAACTTCCGCTTGGATCGCCTTGCAGAAGTGGGAGCGTGTGCCTGTCAAAACTAGGTATCCGCTCCCCTCCAAAAAAAACTTACATGCCAAATGTGGCATAGGAGGGGGGAGTGCTTTAAGAGGAATGTCCCCTTTTGGGTGGAGCTCCTCTTTAATAGATATGTGGGTTGATCCGGTCTCTATTATCCACCTTAAATGTGCTTCTGTATTTACATAAGTGCATCTGCCCTTACAGGTTTCTCCTGGTTGCCCCGAAAAGTCCTACAAATACCTGTTGAGCGTGCCAGTGAAATTCACCTAATGCAGCCCCCATGTTGGTAGTGTGGTGTGGCAATGATGCACTGCTTCTGTAATTTTGTGTTTTCACTCCCATGTAGGTTGTGCCAGCTTGCAGTGGGATGAAAAAAAATGTTGCAGGGGGGCATGGCTATCAGCATTGTCATTGCTAATTCACAAGCCTGTAGCTTGTCAATCAGCACCTGGCCACACCTAGTCCTGCCCACTGTTTTCTGGATTGATAGCACTACATCTGCTGCTGAAACCCTCCCACTGTGAGCTGCAGTGTCTGGGAGGGGAGGCATGAGAGCAATTAGAGGAGGATTTGGCTCAGTCAAGGAAGGTGTTTTCTTTATAATGCTTGTGCATCACATACTGTATTAACTGGACATATGATTTGTTTAGACTGCCATACAGATTATTTTAATTGTACTTTAACCACTTGCCACCCGCCATATAACAGAATGATGACAAGTTTGTGATATCCTGACCGGACATCATATGACGTGATCAGGATAACACAGCCGGGACGTGTCCCGGGTGGAGCGTGCAATGCAGCGATCGGAGGTTCTGTGTGTCAGTCTGACACACTGCAACTCCGATCATGGCATGGAGCCTCTGACAGGGCCTTCTTACCACGTAATCAGCTGTGACCAATCACAGCTGATCATCGCGTGAACCAGGAAGTGACGGTAAATCGTCTCTCCCTGTCAGAGGGGGTTCTGTTCTGATAATCAGCACATTAATTATCAGCACAGCCCCCTTCAAAAGGTGCCCATCAGCTGCCAATTAGTACCCAACACCTGCCACCCTGTCCCCATAATAAACGCCTGTCAGTGTCCACAATAGTGCCAATCAGTGCCCACAACAGTGCCAGTCAGTGTCCAAAAATGGGACAATCAGTGCCCCATCAATAATGCCTGTCAGTGCCTCATCAAAGTGCCAATCAGTGCAACTCAGTAATGCCTGTCAGTAGCTTCTCATCAGTGCTGCCTATCCATTGCCTATCTGTGCCGCCTATCAGTGCCATCAGTGCTGCCTACCAGTGTTGCCTATCAGTGCCCATCAGTTTTTTTTTTCAATTGTAAATTATAGCACAAAAATTTAAAAACACAGAGGTGATCAAATACCACCAAAATAAAGCTCTATTTGTGTGAAGAAAATTACACAAATGGATTTTGGGTACAGTGTTGCATGACCATGCAATTGCCATTCAAAGTGTGACAGCACTGAAAGCTAAAAATTGTCCTGGGCAGGAAGGTGGGAAAGCGTCTGGTATGGAAGTGGTTGAATTATATTTCAGTTTTTGGTAGGCTTTGACACTTCCATCATATAAAGTCCTTGACCTTAAAATTCAGCTTTGTTCACCCAGTTTTTTCTAAATTTTAGCTCCCTTATGTACCAATATAGCATTAATATACTTCTTTTGCAAAAGCAAAAAAGCTTTCCATTTATTCTACACTCGCTTAACTCACTGTCTTTATGGCTGTTTGAAAACACTTATCCATTACTTCTGCCCTACTTCCTGGTCAGACTTTAGGTCAGTGTTTCTCAACTCCAGTCCTCAAGGCGCCCCAACAGGTCATGTTTTCAGAATTTCCCTTGGATGAAACGGCTGTGATAATTACTAAGGCAGTGAAAAACTGATCAAATCCCTTGTGCAAAATAATGGAAAGCCTGAAAACATAAGCTGTTGGGGCGCCTTGAGGACTAGAGTTGAGAAACACTGCTTTAGGTCATGACACAGGAAGGAGTTGACCAGTTGAGGTTGGATGATACAGGGTGTGTGCTAATGAGGTCAGCTGGTCAACTCCTTCCTGTGTCATGACCTAAAGTCTGTCCAGGAAGTAAGGGAGAAGTAATTGCCTTCAAACAGCCATGAGGACAGTGAGGTAAGCGTGTGTAACATAAATGGAAAGCTTTTTCGTTTTTGCAAAAGAAGTATATTAATGCTATATTGGTACATAGAGGAGCTAGAATTTAGAAAAAAAAGAAAGAAAAAAAGAAGGTGACCATAGCCTTGAAGCTGGGGGTAGGCTTAGCCCATATTCATTCTACAGACAGTTTCAATAACACTTTCTTTTAATGAGAAAATTCTTAGATTTTTTCACTCATACACTAGTGTTAAAATGTTTACATTGTATTTAGCTGTGCCGATTTCCCCTCATACAAAGGCCCACTATGTCCTTGTCATATTTAGCTTAATATCCCCACCAAAACATACAGCAGAGGTGCTGCACTGACATCCTGTTAAGCTAGGAAATAAGTGTCTGTCTGTGCCCATGGGGAAGCTTCGTTGCAGTTTGGATAAATATCCTGGAGCTCTAGTTTCAGCTTTCAAAACTTGATTCAGAAGGCCTTGTTGTATTGTGAGAATAGGCAGGAACTGTCATCGCCCTGTCTTGACTTCATAGTTTTAACAGTTGTATTAGACAAAATTGTCTTCATTGGCTTAGCAGCCCTGATTCTAAATTGGCTGTTAAGTAATTTCTTTTCTAAAGCTGATTATGGACATAGAAGAGTGTTCAGACTAATGTACTTGTCAAAAGGAAATTATCTGGACTCTCCTGACTGAATCCTTATTACAACTATGTAGTGTAGAGCTTACAATCATACAGTTTTGTGGAATCTAAAGGAAATTGTACAGCAATTGTACAGCCAGATTGTAAGGTACGTGGACAGCTTTACTGTGTTATGCCAAACTAGTAAGTAGGAGTACACATCATTCAGCCAGTAGTCTTAACCCAAGTTAGAACGTCACCACCCTGTGTGTTGGCCAGGGACCAACTTGATATGAAACCATCAACATACCTTCCAAAAAAGCAATCAGCTGAACTACATATGTAAAACATGTACCATTTATTAATACTGCAATATAAAATACTCCACTGTCATGGGAAAAAAATAGCAAATAAAAAGAAATAATATAGCATATACAATTGTGAAACAAGTCAAATTGTAATTGAATGCTATTAAAAAGGCCTTCGCTTTTCAATCTGTAATGCAATATCCATTGGAGTTGTTCTACACAGAATGTTATGTTTACAGAACGCCCCCCAGAAACATAATTTCCTGCTTGTGTGATTGGCTTCCTGATTTTCCCAGAAGTCTACACTAAGATACAAGTCAGATTTTTGGCATCCCCTGAAACAAAAATGTCATTTTTGTAAGATTTTCAATAGGAAATGACATCTAAAGGGATGCAGACCCAGAAGGTTTCCTCCTCAGCCCCTGGTTGATAATTCTGAAACCACTCTCATTATACTCACCCAGAACAGGGGCACAGAGGAAAAAGCAGTGATTTATTCAGTATAACAAAAGGTAGGAATCTGCAACAAAGTTTGTTAAAATCCCTGCAATGTATACAGATCACCCAGAGTGGAACCCCTAAAACACATAAAAATCCCATATAGTTCATCAAAGAGCCCATTGAAACATAAATACCAGTTAAAAATCTTGTATTACCAGGGCCCAAGTCCTGCGGGAACGCATGGGAACGGAGTTCCTGCACTTTTTCCACAACAGGAACTCAGTTCCCGTTAGCAGCCGCGTCCTGCAAGACTTTGAAGTATGCAAGGTGTGTGGGAGGTGGTACACCAGCAGCCGCCGACACAGCTCACAATAGTAAGTGCCACACACTTACAGGGGTGGACTGACCATTCAGGCATTGCCAGTAGGGGGCCCCATGACAACTTCCACTTCGATCTACCTGTCAATCACAGCTAGCTGATGGGTAGATCAGGTCCCTGCTGCTAAGAGATTGTATTTAGTCAGACCTCTCGTGATGCTCTCCTCCCCGCCGCCCCCTCCTGATTTTCCGTCTCCTCGTTCCCCCCCCCCCCAGTCTCCTGAATACTTGCTATGTGTGTCCCGCTGAATCCCCCCCCCCCTCTATCTTCAGTGCCATATGATGAGAGACCCCAGAGGAGGAGCACAGCTATTCTGCTCACAGGACATGCAGGGAGAGAGGTGAGCTGAGGGAGGAACATCAGTTTGGGGTGGTAAGCTGGGCACAATACCTGGCAAAGTTTAATGCCAGGAGGGATGTTTATGTGAAATATGTGAAGGGTTGGAATAGCAGCGAGTGTGTGTTGGAGCCCCTGCAGAGTTTGCAGCCCCCCAAGCTAACATACATCTCCTAAGCAGGAACACATCACTATCTCCCCAAGCATTCTGTCCAGATAATGTGCAGTTCATTTATCACCTTTCCGTTTAACCCTGTGTTATCCAAACTCTGTTCAATGAAAAGTGTAAACTCACCACATAAACACTCTATATACAAAATAACATCCCCAATAAAGATCAGAACACGATGTTCACATTTCCATGGAAGCACAATGGAATGAATGCTGATTATTCAGAGAGTTACCGTATTTATGTTTGAGGATTGTTTTTTTTTATGTACTAACAGTTAAGCTTCATACACACAATAGGAAAATTGGATGAAAAATACCACTTTTGAAGCGTTCGTGCATATGAGCGTATCATTTTTATTTTTTTGGTGGCGAGTGGTTCTTGGGTGGGAGTTCCCACACTTTTTTCCCCAGGACTTGACCCCTGTGTATTACCTATAAGCACGTGCAAATAAATAAAGATTGCACAATTGTATGTAAGCCCTGGTCTACAGCACTGCTGTGTCTGACAGCAGGGACTGAGCTACTTTTACTGCTGCTGCCCTGCACTTCTTCCTCTCGCAATCAGTCCAGCGCAGGAGCTGCTGTGGGGAGATTTAGAGAGAGGAAATTGATCAGTGCTGGGCTGCAGAGTGACAGAGAGCTAGAGGGAAGTCTCGCTCACCACCGAGAGAACACAGAGAAAGCGGATATGGATTTCTGTGCATCCTGGGACAACAAGAGCATGCTGGAAAGACCTGGGACTGTCACTGACTGGTGCTGCCACCTGAGCATTGAAGAGAATACCACTGTTGCTGACTGGTGTTTCAGCGTGATTATTTGGGACAATGCCATTTTCACTGACTGGTACTGTCACCTGATCATTGTGGAGAATGCTGCTGCCGCTGACTTCACTAGGCCAGAGAACTTCAAAGAAGGAGAACAGAGTTGACAATATTGTTTGCTTACAGTGCAGACACCTATACCTGGGTTCAGAGGAACTTTATCTGAGCACGCCAGCTTCAGAGTTGGCCCCAACATACTGGCCAATTGGGAAAGGATTTGATAAAGACTGCCAAACTATTATCTTAGCCTATCCTAACTGATATAAGCAATAAAAAATACTTTTATTTATTGATGGCAATAGGATCAGCTATCAAAATTATAATTACTATTGTCAGAAAAAGTAATCCCTCCACTAGAGAATTATACTATTTTATATGTTTAAGTGCTTCTAAAGGCTCAAGGTTTTTTTTACCTTCATGCATTCTATGCATGAAGGTAAAAAACCTTCAGTATGCAGCTCCCCTGCAATCCATCGCAATGTGCACGAAAGCAGCTGCTCTCTCAGGTCTCTGCCTCCTCATTGGCTGAGAGACAGCAGCAGGACCCATTGGCTCCCACTGCTATCAATCACAGTGAGGAGGGAGCATGGGACACATAGTGCTGGCACAACATTACAGAGGATATAGCACCTACTCAATACGGTATCTCACAAAAGTGAGTACACACCTCACATAAATATTTTATTATATAAAATAACTCAACACACAGCCATAGTACACAATTAGCCATTTTCCCTCCACAGTATCATGTGAATCATTAGTGTTACAAGATCTCAGGTGTGAATGGGGAGAAGGTGTGTTAAATTTGGTGTTATCACTTTCACTCTCTCCTACTGGTCACTGGAAGTTCAACATGGCACCTCATGGCAAAGAACTCTCTGAGGATCTGAAAAGAAGAATTGTTGCTCTACATAAAGATGGACTAGGCTACAAGAAGATTGCATAGATCCTGAAACTTAGCTAAAGCAGGGTGGCCAAGACCATACAGCAGTTTAACAGGACAGGTTCCACTCAGAACAGGCCTCGCCATGGTCAACTAAAGAAGTTCAATGCACGTGCTCAGCGTCATATCCAGAGGTTGTCTTTGGGAAATAGACTGATGAGTGCTGCCAGCATTGCTGCAGAGGTTGAAGGGGTGGGGGGTCAGCCTGTCAGTGCACAGACCATACTGTCATCCCAGAAGGGATCCTCTTCTAAAGATGCTGCACAAGAAAGCCTGCAAACAGTTTGCTGAAGACAAGCAGGCTAAGGACATGGATTACTGGAACCAGGTCCTGTGGTCTAATGAGACCAAGATAAACCTATTTGGTTCAGATGGTGTCAAGCGTGTGTCGGCGGTAACCAGGTGAGGAGTACAAAGACAAGTGTGTCTTGCCTACAGTTAAGCATGGTGGTGGGAGTATCACGGTTTGGGACTGCATAAATGCTGCCGGCACTGGGGAGCTACAGTTAATTGAGGGAACCATGAATGCCAACATGTACTGTGACATACTGAAGCAGAGCATGATCCCCTCCCTTCAGAGACTGGGCCACAGGGCAGTATTCCAACATGATAATGACTCCCAAACACACCTCCAAGATGACCACTGCCTTGCTAAAGAAAATGAGGGTAAAGGTGATGAACTGGCCAAGCATGTCTCCAGACCTAAACCCTGCTGTGAATCTGTGGGGCATCCTCAAACGGAAGGTGGAGGAGCATCAGGTCTTTAACAGGAGTGGAAGAGGACTACAGTTGCAACCTGTGAAGCTCTGGTGAACTTCATGCCCAAGAGGGCTAAGGCAGGGCTGAAAAATAATGGTGGCCACACAAAATATTGACACTTTGGGCCCGATTTGGACATTTTCACTTAGGGGTGTACTCACTTTTGTTGCCAGCGGTTTAGTGTGTTGAGTTATTTTAAGGCACAGCAAATTTACACTGTTATACAAGCTGTACACTCACTACTTTACATTGTAGCAATGAAGTGTCATTTCGTCAGTGTTGTTACATACAATGATATAATAAAATATTTACAAAAATGTAAAGGTACTATATATAGTAATAAAAACAGTACAAAATCCCCAAAAAAACCTTGTGGATACTTTCCTCCCAACTGTCTCCTCCAGCCTCCCCATCACAATCTCCCCCCACTGCTAAGTTCCCACCTCACCCAATGATTCCAAGTCCCACCCACTCCCTCTCTACCTACCCAAATCCACCCCCTCCCACCTCTGATCCAATGGCCAGGTGCTATGAAATCCCCCTATGGAACACGCAGGCAGTGCAGCCACGCTATCAATACAGCATGCCTATATAATGTTGATAATGGGAGAAAGAAAAAAATAAAATGCTTAATCTGGACTGGTAATGCCGCTCATACATTTGTCTCCATGTATTGCTCCTGCTTAGTCCACCAGATACAGCCTGCTATTCAGTATCTGCTACACCATAGGTGTTGAAAGCAGCTGATTGACTTTTGGCTAGACAGCAGGGCATATGGAAGTGTAAGCTAGGCAGCAGCCCTCATATGCACTCATATGCACTCATCTGACCTGCTTAAAATAGTTTGTCAGAACTAGGGTCCACATATAGTATATGAGCGAGCCATAGGCATCCAACGAGTCCTCTAGATCAGCTCCCTGTAGACAAACAGAGCAAGCATGGATGCATTCATGCGTGCTTGTTCCAGAGCCCCGCTCTGTTTGTCTACAGAGGGTTGAACTAGAGGACGCATGTGGCTCACTGAAATACTATATGTGTACCCTATTTCTGATGAATCATTAGAGTTTAAGTACTTAGAGGAGAGAAGGAGCCAGGAGCACCAGCGAGGAACCTGAGAAGAGGAGGATCTGGGCTGCTCTGTGCAAAACCAATGCACAGAGCAGGTAATAAGTATAACAGGCTTGTTATTTAAACATACTTTTAATATCACTTTAAATCTGGTGCAGATTGATAAAAAATCCCCCACTGGTACAAAATACATACATCTGTGGTTGATTCAAGAGGATTAAATGTATTACATGTGAACATCAATGCTAGAACATCTTTAACTAATATCTTATCAGTTAGGAATAACAAAGAGCTACTGGCAGATGGCTACGAAAATAAAGTAATCTGAAACACAGAGGGAGAGTATTTTGCATTTTGCTGTACATTATTGCTACTCTTGCATGATCTTTAGGGTTTCAGCTTTTATTTTTATACTGAAGGTAAACTCAGGTGAACCTGTACTTTGCCAAGAGCAATGGTTTCCCTAAGTCTTGTGGTGCAAGCTTAAACAGGGCTAAGAACTCTACCCAGCAAATGTACCTCTCCTTGTGGGATTAGGGAAAATTCTGAAGGTGAAAAAAGCAAGCAAGATGAATAAAGAGAAAGATAAAGAGAAAGATGAATATATGCAGTGGAGGGGGCAGTTAAGTGAACCCAGGGACACTACCATAATTGTGAACATTTTAGGACAGCTTGGGGGGACACCTGTCACAAATAGTGGGCATTAAAATATTGTGGCTTGTGGCTATTATTTGGAGTGGCATAGTAAGTTAAACAGAACCACTGAACACATATGTCACAGTCCAAGCATCCACAAAATATGCTATAATAACAATGCAAAAAGTAACTGTTTTACAAGCACAGATCAAAGGACTTCAAATACATTTCTGCACACGTAAAGCAGTCTTAGAATTTAAAGAAGATTTTTTTAGAATGGATAATCAATACAAATGCTCAGAAAGAGTATTAAGTCCAATACAAACTATTAGTTTTTCTGCTGATTTTTGTCTTCAGATTTACCAAAACCATGTAGTGCAAGGGCCTGCCTGATTGCATACAAATTGAAACTCCTAAGGCTTGACCTCATATTATATGGTTTTGGTAAATCTGAAGGAAAAAAAATCATCAGAAAATCTGATGTGTGTACGGGCCTTAACTGTACATTGCAGTGTGCTATACACGTGCAGCGTTAAAATCTATAATGCAAAACAGGTTGAGAATGGCAGAAAAAAAAAAAAATTTTGTTCTTACTGTGAAATCAGTTTCTTGAAATTCTGAAGCTGAAGTTTAGCAAAAAAAAAAAAAACTATCTTCTCTATCTATCTAGCTTTAGCCACCTAATTTACCCGTAATGAAGTATGGATCCTGTAGTAATTTGCTGTGCAAGGATATCCCATTCTCTTCCTACTGCTCAGCTTACAGCACTAAAAGGGTTTATGAAGCTGCAGTGAACAAGCTCTTCATGGGGACCAGCCTCCATCTTCCTCCTCCTCCACTGGGAAAAGCTGCTTCATAGTGTACACTGCATGACCTGGGGAATAAAACCATGTGACCCGTTAGCCTTTACCCCATTTGCAGACTGTGTTACATGCAGTGCACACTATGAAACAAATTTTCTCAGTCAAGAAGGTGTGGATTGGTTTCTGTTGAAAGCTTGTCCACTGCAGCTGCACAGAAGACTCCGAGCTATAACCCTTCACAGAACCACAAGTTCAACAGCGGGAAGAGGACTGGGCATCACTGCACTAATGATTTTGACAGGATCCATATGCCAGCACAACATGGGATATACTTCATTACAGGTAAGTTAGGTCATCTATGGAGATTTTTTTGTTGGCAAGCCATTTACAGCCTGTCACACCACCATGATACATCTGTTTGTAGAAAAGTAACATTAGGAGTAGAGCACAAACACAAAGAGAGGTGAGACCTGTGTCTCTTAATGAACCCCAAGAAATGGATTTTACAGTAAGTACAAAAATACTGTTATCTTTATTATTCACTAAAGCAGAATTCCAGGTTAAACCTAACTAGTCTTAAAATTGCACCCTCATAAGGAAATTACGGTGGAGGAGGTATTGGCTGCCATTAAACAGGCAGCACTGGGCAAAACACCGGGCCTGGATGGGTTTACATCCTTATACTACAAAAAATGTGCTCCTTTATTAGCCCCCTCTTTAACACAATTTTTAAAGCCATCCAACTGGGCGGTCCAATAGATGTAGACTCTAATAGAGAGTTTATTGCACTCATCCCTAAACCTCACAAAGATCACCGTGATGTAGCTAACTACCGTCCTATATCTTCTATTCTATAATTAATACTGACCTGAAATTATTCACCAAAATTATGGCAAATAGGTTGTTGATGTTTCTGGCTGGTTCCATACACTCTGATCAGGTGGGCTTTCTGTCATATAGTCAAGCAGCCGATCAAGCAATTGACTTCATATCTATACTTCATTTCTCATGAGACAGCGGAACGAATAGGACTAGGATGCTGTTGTTTATTGATATCCATATTCGGTTCTCTCTCTGCCCTTCCTTTTCCGATTGTTGGCGAGATGGAACTTCAGTCTCAAATTCCTGGCCTCGTTGAATTCATTATACAGCTCACCCCCACAGCTCATAGTTTTCCGAGGCCATAGATTGGATCTGATACTCATCTTCGGGCACTCAGCAAAGATTTAACGCCCTACTAAATAAGCCCGTTAAAAATGTCCCGCAACATACCCATACCTTTATTTACTTTATGTTCCCTTTCGCCAAAATCTCTATAGCGACAACATGGAAAAGCCCTATTATAGACATAGCGAAACATAAACTTACCTGACTCATGTTGAATGAAAAAATTGTGAGTGTCCTACAAGATAAACAATCCATCTTTGATAAAATATGGTCCCTCTGGTTTGCTTATTTATAGGTTATTTACATGTCCCAGATGTACGAAACTGACTTTATGGATGGTTGATGGAGGATCCCCGGGCGGACTCACCCCTTTTTTTTCTTCTCCTCCTCTTACTTCCCCTCTTGTTTCCTTGATTCTTGCCAGCCTGGGCATCATGCTCTTCTTTCTATTTTATTCATTATGTTACTTGGGGAAATGGAGTCCCTCATCTGGGACCATAATGCTTTTTGACAATGGGAAGTATTTTGGAAGTTATAGCCACAGGAAAAAGTCTTTATCATTTTGAAAGCCTATTTACATTGATCACGCATTAGTGAGGTCTCGACCTCAGGGTCCTTATGTTTTACGTATTTAATTATTTATTAATTTACATATTCTGTTTAACTTGGCAGTATTCTGGAGGGCTACCTGTAAAAGTAGAAGTTTTTTTATCTTAATCTATGCATTAAGATAGAAAGCCTTCTGTGTGCAGCAGCCTCCCTCAGCCCCCCTAAAACTTACCTGAGGTCCCTGATTGGCTGAGACAACAGCGGCACCATTGGCTCCCGGTGCTGTCAATCAAAGTCAGCTAGCCAATCAGGGGGGAGTGGGGTCGGGGCTCTGTGTCTGAATGGACACAGGGAACTGTGACTCAGGTCAGGTTCCCGATAGCAAGTTGGTTGCTGTGGGGGCACTGAACAGGAGGGAGGGGCCAGAATCACAGAAGAGGGACCCGAGAAGAGGAGGATCCAGGCTGATTTGTGCAAATCCACTGTAACAGAGCAGGTAAGTATAAAAAGTTTGTTATTTTTATAGGAAAAAAAACAAGACTTTCAAATCACTTTAAAGAGGATGTCCGCCCACCCCTGCAAAAATTAAAAGCCAGGAGCTACACATACTGCAGCTGCGGATTTTTAATAATAGGACACTTTCCTGTCCTGGAGTCCAGTGATCGGCACTGTAGCTGATGTTTCCATCAGCTGTTGAGTGCTACCGCCACCATTGCTTCACGCCGGCGGTGAGGGGGGAGGAGGGTGCCAGGCTGTGATGTAATTCACCACGGCCAGGACTCCTGGAAGTGGGGAAAGGATAGGCTTCCAATCACAGCACCTGTAGTTTAAGCCAATCAGGTGATGGGTAACAGATCCGAGCACCTGATTGGTGGAGAGGCGGTTTAGTGTTAGAAAGCGAATATTCATTCGCTTTTCTAACACAGCTGAGTGACCTGCGAGTACCCAGCATGGTGCTTGCAGATCACCTTTTTTGACGCCTATTAGATATTGCTATAATGAGAAGAAAAGGAATTTTTGGACTTTAACCACTTGCTTACTGGGCACTTAAACACCCTTCCTGCCCAGACCAATTTTCAGCTTTCGATGCTCTCACACTTTGAATGACAATTACTCAGTCATGCAACGCTGTACCCAAATGAATTTTTTGTCCTTTTTTTCCCACAAATAGAGCTTTCTTTTGGTGGCATTTGATCACCTCTGGGGTTTTTATTTTTTGCGCTATAAATGAAAAAAGACCGAATTATGCAAATAATAAATTTTTCTTCATAAATTTTGGCCACAATTTATACTGCTACATATCATTGGTAAAAATAGCCCAAATTAGTTGATATTATTTGGTCTTTGTGAAAGTTAGAGAGTCTACAAGCTGTGGTGCGAATCGCACAAAATTGATCACATCTGATGTACTGGTGGCCTATCTCGCTTCTTGTGACCCGAACAAGCCAGGAAAGTACAAATACCCCCCAAATGACCCCTTTTTGGAAAGTAGACATGCCAAGGTATTTAGTAAGAGGCATAGTGAGCTTTATGTTCTCATTTTTTTCCCACAATTCTTTGCAAAATTAAGATTTTTCATTTTTTTACTCCACAAAATTGTCATTGTAATAGGTTATTTCTCTCACATGGCATGTGTATACCACAAATGACACCCCCCAAAAAATTCTGCTACTCCTCCTGAGTATTACAATACCACATGTGTGGGACTTTTTCACAGCCTGGCCACATAGAGAGGCCCAACATGCAGGTAGCGCCATCATGTGTTCTAGGAACATAAATTACACATCTAACTTGTTGACTATTTATTACACTTTTGAAGCACCAGGACAATGACACGTGACACTGATGACAGATGGCACTGATACGTGGCAATGATGACACTTATACGTGGCACTGATGACACGTGGCACTGATGACAGATGGCACTAATATGTGGCACTGATGACAGATGGCACTAATATGTGGCACTGATGACACGTGGCACTTATACTCGGCACTGATGACACGTGGCACTTATACGTGGCACTGATGACACGTGGCACTAATACGTGGCACTGAAGACACGTGGCACTAATACGTGGCACTAATACGTGCCACCGATGACAGATGGCACTAATACATGGCACCGATGACGTGTGACACTGATGACAGATGGCACTGATAAGTGGCATTGATGACACGTGACACTGACAACAGATGGCACGTGACACTGACAGGTGGCACTGATGACAAATGGCACTAATACGTGGCACTGATGACAGATGGCACTATGTGGCACTGATGACACGTGGCACTGATGACAGATGGCACTTATACGTGGCACTGATGACAGATGGCACTGGGGACAAATGGCACTGGGGGCAGGTGGCACTGGGGGCAGGTAGCACTGGGGGCAGGTAGCACTGGGGGCAGGTAGCACTAGGGGCAGGTAGCACTGAGGTGGATGGCACTGGGGTGGATGGCACTGGGGGTGGATGGCACTGGGGTGGATGGCACTGGGGCGGATAGCACTGCTGGGGGAGGATGGCACCGCTGGGGGAGGATGGCACTTTTTTTTTAACTTTTTTTTAAATCAAATCAAAGCAGAACAGCAGCCGCTGCAGCCGTTCATCTCTCCCCTCTCACACTCTGTCTGTGTGAGGAGGGAGAGTGGCGCTGAGAGATGATCTCATATGTTTACATATGAGATCATCTCCCATTGGACACGCCAATCGCGATATAAACGGCCGCTGTGATTGGCCGTTTACAGCGATCTGCGTTTGCCTGTCCCCGGGGGACACGGCGAACACAGAACTTCCGCGATGCGCGCCCGCGGCGGTGCGCATTGCGGAAGTAAACATTGGAACGTCCAGGGACGGCCACCCGGACGAAAGCGCCTGCTCTACGGCCGTCATTGAGCTATAGGGCGGGCACAAGGTGGTTAAATGAGGCAGGAACCAAAGGGGTAACTGCCTCCATCCCTATCATTGATTAAAATTGAGAGTAAGTGGTGGGACTTTATATGAAGCACACAGCACCACAAAAGGAAGTCAAGTGAAAAAAAATTCAATAAAAAATGAAAAGGAATAAACATAATTCATATACTGAATTTTTATAATCATTCAGTATATGAATTATGTTTATTCCTTTTAATTTTTTCCCCCTTTTCTTATATTTTTTGTTATATTTACTTTTGCTTTTAATTTACCTATGTTTATAAAAATGTATCCATTGTCTGTTCTATAACTGTTTCAATGAATGCAGACTACTATGTAACTTATGTTGTAAATGATCAAATGCTTTTGGAGGTTATATACCCATTTAGTTTTATGTTAGATTATGCAACATGAATAAACAGTATTTCCAAGTCACTTGACTTCCTTTTCTGCTGCCGTGTGCTTCATATAAAGTCCCACCACTTGCTCTCAATTTTAGATATGGCTATGGCTCTAATCAGCCTCTGTAATTCAGGCGCCGAAAAGGGGCTGGGCACCTGAATAGGGGTGGCAGCGGCAGCCATAGATAGATTCATGCATGCAATGTCTTTATTACCCCACTGAATATTAGGATGCACCTCCATCTTTTGTCTAAAAGATTCATCATAGAAATACCATGATAAACCTCCAAAATTCCTATAGGTCTCCAAAACTACTATGTGCTGAAAAAGGCCCGAACTATGCCTCGGAAACTTTACACACATAATGCTTGCATAAGTAGAGAATGCTTGCAGCCAATTATTAAATGTCCTAACAACTGGACTTTTTTTATCACCTTCACCTTTATCCTTATCCAACCTAGAATAATATTCTTTTTGCAGAAAACATTTTTTGCACCAAATCTTCTCTTTTGTGCTGGTTGACAAAAGAAAACCCAATGGGCACAATATACAGGGCATAGACTCTTTCCCACAGCTCTTAGGCACCTTGTCCAATGTAGCATTGCCCTGAGGCGGAACCTGAGCTGGGGGAGAAACCAACATAGATGCATTAGCAATCTGTCCAAACCCAGTGACCCCCGATTGACCCGCCCATACAGAAGCTTCCGCATCTTTGTCCGACACGAATGGTCTTTGAGGTGTAGCTGCATATAGATTAGAAACCAACTGCAAAAAGAGTAAAAGACAAGGAAGATAAAAGGCTAATTTGATCAGACTCACCAGCAACACTAGCACATTGGATACCTTAGGGCCCTGCTCTGCATCAGCTGAGAGTATGTTGACTGCACTGCTGTGCCCAAGCCTGGGTTAAAACCCATGGCTACCCCGGGCGCTTCCGACAGCTGCTCTTACGTTCCAGGTTGTCTGGGCTACGATCGACCAATCCGTGCCGCCAGCGGGGCCAGCTCCGTCCAGGCTCCGCCCTCTCTGCTTACGCCAATGGATCTTTTCTGGTGGGTGGAGACAGCCATGTCTTGACTCCCTCTTCTTCTCCTGGAGGGAGCCGGTGTCCTATCAAATATGGTCCCCCATCGGATAGTGTTCGCTGTGTACTGCTCATGCACAGTACACAGCACACACAGATTCCGAAAATAGCCGAGGATGAACGGCGCCTGCGCCGTGAGTCCAGGTTCCATCCCCACCATCCAAGTGGACATAGAGTTAGAATAAAAAGAGCCGAGCGCAGCGAGGCCGAGCCCGAAGCTTGGCGAGCGAAGCTTGGCGAGCGAAGCTCACCCGCGAGGGGCCCCTCTAATTTTCACAACCCTATTTCCGCTTGGATGGGGGGGCTAACACCTCCACTCACGGCGCAGGCGCCGTTCATCTTCGGAGATTTTCCGAAGCTTCGTCTGCCCCGTACTGCACATGCGCAGTACAGGGCGGACACTATATGATGGCAGGACACTATCTGCCAGAACACCGGTGGACTGTATGGCCTCTTCTGGCTCCTTCTTCTTTGTTCCTGCCTTGTGACCTCGACAGCTCTTCCCCTGGCAGTTCCGTCATGCCGACCTGGAACCAAAAACTCTGGTGTTTTTTTCATCTTCTTCCAGCGCACTGCCTGCATCTACTTCGACTTCTTCGGCTGATGCTCTATCCGCAAAGGGACCCCCGCCGCCGTCTTCTGGAGCCTCTTCACCCATAGTAAGGGAAAGGCATCTTTGGGTCAAGCCCTTGCCGCCCTCAGCCTCGGTCAGCTCCAGAAGCTGCAGAAGCAGGGTCTTCATGATGCCTTAGGAGGTATAATGCTGTGGGCTCGGGGGGGGCTCTTTTGCCTGAGCTCCTGCAGCTATACCATCCACCGGCGACCGGCATCGGACTCTATCTGTATCCCCTTTATATAGGGCCCCCTAGGGGTTCCAGAACCTTCTATCTATTTTCAAGGCTCCTCTCTTCAGCAGTCACAAGGCTCCCCCAAAGACATGAGCCCCGGACCTGAGGGGAGACTTGAAACTCCTGCTGCTGTGTTCCCATGAGGAAAAGAGGGGTCATGAAACCCCTATTCCGCTTTTCCTTATATTCCTTTTCCCCCATGACCAGAGCAGCAGTACAAGAGCTCCCTCCTCCCTCCCTAGTCGCAAGTAATATTTATGTGGTCGGGTTACCCTGGATATCTAGGGGGGGGGGGCGCGTTTTGTATATGGTACAATGTTGATGCCTTGCTGCTCGAGTTCTGATAACTGGGCAGATTAATAATTTTTATGTTCAATAAAGTTATGCTGAAAATGAATATTTACAATAAAAATCAAATGTTATTTAATATGTAAACCAATAAATGTGCCAAAATTAGATCTTGGTTATTTAGTTGGTAGTATCTGGGGAAAAGGGTTGTTTGAGGTGAGTGTGGCCTACAGTCTCATAGTGTAATGCCATTGCTGGACTCTTCACAGCAATGTCTCTGATTTTAATTTACAAATAACATAATGGTGACCCCACAATAGGAATACAACTTTTCCGTGGAAGGGAGTTTAATAAGACACGCGGCCACTCATTAAGATTAGAAGAAAAGAGGTTTAACCTTAGTCTGCGTAAAGGGATCTTTACTGTAAGAGTGGCAAGGATGTGGAATTCACTTCCACAGGTGGTGGTTTCAGCGGGGAGCATCGATAGTTTCAAAAAACTATTAGATAAGCACCTGAACAACGACAACATACAGGGATATACAGCGTAATACTGACATATAATCACACACATAGGTTGGACTTGATGGACTTGTGTCTTTTTTCAACCTCACCTACTATGTAACTATGTAACTAATAAACCAGGGTAACATGTGACTGCATAGCATTGTTTATTTAAAACGCTATAACAACAGAGTTAAGCTCAGAATCACTATTTAAAGTGGAGTTTCCAGTCTAATTGTCAATTTTTTTTAAAAAGCACCCACATGTTCTTGCTAATGCAATCAAAAGTGTAAACTGTTATTAGTGTGATCATTGATGTGGCTTAACAATCTTCGTTTACTCAGTGTCCCTGGTATGCAGATAGCACTCATTGCTACTGTGGGCATTGAAGCTCCCTGGTACATGTTTCTGGGATTTGGTGCAGCTGACTACCCAGCATGCACCTCCCGATCTGCTACCTGAGCAGTCAGGATACAGCGCAATGTACTGTTGATTGCAGAAATGGCAGCGGAGGATGCCCAAAATATTTTGACTCCCATTGACTCCTGGGATATAAGTGTCATCAATCTCAGGAGTCAATGGGAGTCAAGATATGACGTACATCCCCGTGACAACTAATGCCAGAAGTGGAGGGAATTTTAAACAAAAAAAAAGGTGACTAAACAAAAAATAAATAAAAAAGCCAAAGATTACAGGCTAACAGTGGGGCCATGAGTGTAAAAAGGGGTAGAACATTCCCTCGCAGTGAAGTCTGGGGTAGCTCTGGTAACACAGGTGAACATCTGGAGGGATCCAAGGACAAAGGACCCCCTCACTGAAACTGGAGTACTCTGGTAGCAATCTGCCAGGGGCTCCCCACAGTTTCTGGGTCTTTTGGAAATACTGAATGTAATTAAGCTCTGACTCTGCTGCCTGCATGCCGGTTTTGACAGTGGAGGGCTTCAAGATTACTTGCCCAGCCAACTCTGTCTCATCAAGTGTGGTCTCTCTGAGCTGCTGACGGAGGGAAGCAAAGAAGCTTATTATCCCTGGGGATGTCCAGGAATCCAGGGAGTTGTGGAAAAGGGAGTTAAAGGGGTATGAGCCTGCATCTCTGAGCATGGTGAGTAAAAGGACATTTACACATCTAATACTTTGCCAGTGCGTTTTTTTTCTGTATCAAAAACGCATGGAAAATAGGTTATATGGTCTCCAATGGCCACACCAGTGCAGTCAGTTCCAGGGATTGCCAGTTCCAAAAAAAAGTTGCATTTTTCCTCCACTGGACTGTACTGGAACGCAGTAAAACACACATGAAATGCACAGGAAAGCATAAAAATGCATAAAAAATGCACTGGACCCCAGTATAGTGGAAAAAAACAGGAAAAAAGAAGAAAAAAAGTAGCTGGATTGCACCCAGAAAAAAAAACGCTTCGGATTGTGCCGAAAATGTGGGCGCACATGCAGAAACGCATCCGGAACGGATCTGGAGTGCGTTTTTGTGGCGTGGACCAGCCCTAGTAAAATGTGTTACAACATGTTTTGATTGCATACTGGAGAGAGACGCTGATTGTAGAGTGGCAGCAGGTCCTGCGTGCTCAAACACAGAGCATTTCAGCTCACAGCAGTCTATCAGGCACTGTCAATTGGCATGATCACTGGCTTAATGGTGTCTGTGTAGCCTTGGTAATGATGGAGACATTGAGACATTGAGACATTGAGACATTCAGTGGTAAACTGAATACTAATCCCGAGGAGGAAACTTCAGAATCCCCATTAACACCAGGCCTGCAGCCTGTTCCTTGAATTGGGGTGAGCTGATCTCCCTTCTTAAATACATAAGGAATTTATTTGTGTGAAATTAATAACTTTATGATAACTGATTTGCTCATGTGTTTCCTTATTTATGAATTACCTAATGTTTACAATATTTTTGTATAGATACCTCTATGTTTGAACTCTTCCTGTGGAGAACCTGTCAGGAATACTCTAACTGTGATGTGCATATTACTGTACTTTTCAAGTGATATTTTGTAATTGTTTTGTTTTATGTCTTTATTAAAATTATATTGATTTTAAATTTCATTAGTTTTTGTCCATTATCAAGTGCCGGTATAGTCCAATCCATTATATGGCTGGATGGAACTACCTATGGGGTTGGTGTGAGCGACTACCCAGCATTTCCATTCAAGCTTCCTTTTTTAAAACCAGTAATAGAGGGAACTTTCAAAATCACTTTGAACAACAGTGCTGGGGCATCATTCTCCCCACTGATCAATGAAATATTCTGACTACTAGTATTTATTCTACCCACCAATGTCAGGGTATTTATTACTTCTACTATGCTGGGGAATTTATTATTCCTGGTGACAAAAGGGCACTTACTACTTACTGGCACCAGGGCATTTATTACTTACACTAATGCAGGGACATTTATTACTTTCAGCTACTACTGATGCCAGGGCATTAATTAATCCAACTGGTGACAGAGGGTATTTATATTTACTCCCACTGACCACTAGGGCAAGGGCCTTTATTACTCCTATTGGTAGAGGTGATCCATTTATCATACTTTGGAGACTTGTATATATTATTCACAAACCCAGGAGATGTTTAAATTTGGGGGGGGGGGGGGGGGGGGGGGCAAGGGGTAGCAACAAAGGTGAAGCCAGCACTTAGTGGCAGAAGTAAAATGCATTGGGTACATCTTAGCATCACATCAACAGTGTGATTCCTGCTGATGAATTGCAACAGTTCAAAACATAATGAACCACATGGCAAAAATACAAATGTTATTAAACATGATAGGGTTCTTAGCACTGTATATTCACCCTGAAGCATCTGTAACTTCACCACTGAAAAAAACAAAAAAATAAACCTTTTTTTTTGAGAATGGGAAATATTACTGGAGAAATCAGTCTGACAGAGTCTCCTGATTTGAATGCTACTAACAACTCAAAATATAAGCAGATATATCCAAATATGGTTATGGAGGATATTTCATGCAACAAAGGAAAATTGGTATTTTATGTATTCAGCATGCTATTGTACATGGAACAAAATTGTGCACAGCATTAAAAAGAACTGCTAGCAAAGATGCCTGTAACAAAGACATTTCACTAATACTAGTATAAAATCAATGTAAAGAAAAGCCCGGAGCAAAAGAAAAATAAAGAAATAAGCGGAGGGCAGACATGGCAGTGTAAACAGGGACAGGATACAGGATAGTAGAAGGTCTGGGAGAAGAAGAGTGGGAGGGGGCAGAAGTAGGTAAAAAGAGCTGGCTCCTCCCCACGGCAACATAGCATGAGGGAAAGTTGGAGAGTAGGAGCCATGGCGGGAGGGAGAAAGGCTGTGCAAGCTCGGAGGTCCCGGCCTCAGAGCGCTTTTCACCGGGCCCCTCCCCTAGAGATTTGCGTCATCATGGGAGTCCCCCGTGGGCCCCTTAGGAAGGGGGCGGTGGAACTTCCTCCGCCCGACAATCGGCTGGTAAGAAAAAGGGGGTCTGCTGGCAGTCCAATGAAAGTACCTGCAAGTTTGGGGGTCATGTCGTTACAAACACGACTGTTACGGGTGTTGTGGAGCGCACACGCTGTCCATATGTTCCGGAGGGTCCGCAAACAAGAGGGAGGACGCCGGTGATGGTGGTAAGCATGCGGCCATTTCTCAGTAGGTACCCTGACAGGCGGGCAGCCCAGTTATTAGATAAAGGTTTTTCAGAGGGGTTTCATATACAGTGTTCTTTGGATGTGATCCCATCTGCAGCTGGTAATTTGCACTCGGCTTTGCAACATTCGGGTGTCGTTTCTGAGAAACTGCATAAGGAAGTTAGGCTGGGCCACATGGGTGGTCCTTTCCCATCCCCGCCATTAGTTGGTTTGATGGTTTCCCGTTTGGGGGTTGGGCCAAAGAAAGAGACCAATTAATTTAGGTTGATACACCACCTTCCTTTCCCAAAAGGGCGGTCGGTTAATGATGTCATCGACCTGGGGGTGTGTACGGTGAGTTATACTTCCTTTGAAGTGTGTTCATCAGTACAGCAGGGGGCATTAATGCCGAAGTCCGATTGAATCGGCCTTTCGGCTGTTGCCGGTTCACCCGGACAGCTTTTGGTTACTGGGGTGTCAATGGAACAGAGAGTTCTATGTCGACAAATGCCTGCCGATGGGTTGCTCTATATCATGTGCACTGTTTGAGCAGTTCAACTCATTCGTGGAATGGGTGGTCAGGGATGTGTTGGGAGTGAATTCCATTATACATTTTATTTAGACGACTTCCTTTGTGTGGGCCTGGCATCATCCAGGATCTGCGTGGTACTCTTGTCTATGCTATAGCACATCGTGGATCCGTTAGGCATTCTCTTGGCACCGGAGAAGACCAAGCACGGTCATCACTTTTCTGGCCATTGTCCTGGACTCTGGTGCCATGGAGTGCCAGTTGCTCAAATACACGCTTGAGGCTCTCAAGGCAGAGGTTAAGAATATGTTAGGTTTGCGGAAAGTTCAGCTGCGGGCGTTGCAGTCACTGTTAGGAAAGCTTAACTTTGCGTGTCGCATACTGCCGATGGGGAGGGTATTTTGCCTGCAGCTGTCGGCAAGTATGGCCAGGATTAGGTCACCCAGGCACTTTGTCCACCTGGTCAAAGCACACAGGGAGGATCTGCAGGTGTGGCACTCCTTTTTGGAGTCATTTAATGGTAGGGCCTTGTGGATGGCTGCCCCGGTAAGCAACTTTGATTTGGAGTTATACACTGATGCAGCTGGATCCTCAGGTTTTGGGGCATTCTTTTAGGGCACATGGAGTGCCGGCCTGTGGCCACAGTCGTAGATTGACGCAGGCTTTACAAGAAACCTGGTGCTGCTGGAATTGTTTCCGGTGGTATTGGCGGTGGAGTTGTGGGGCACATTTTTCAGGGATCTAAAGGTGCAGTTTCATGGGGACAACCTGGGAGTGGTACAGGTGATCAATAAAGTTTATGCGTCTCCCCCCCCAGTAGTTCGGCTGCTTCAACACTTGGTGTTATGATGCTTGCAACTTAATGTCTTTGTTTATGTGTTGCATCTTCCGGGAGTAGAAAACGTTATAGCTGATGCATTGTCTCGCTTTAAGTGGGGCAGCTTCCGAGAGTTGGCGACGGAGACGGAGCAACAGGGGGTTCCATGTCCCGAATGGCTGTGGAAGATTCCATTCGAATTGGTCCAGATTGATCAGGAAGTCGGTCAGTGCGGCTATGTGGGCTGCGTATTCGAAGGTATGGCAGGAATGGCAGGAGTTAGTACAGGTGGCCAGAGCTGATCCAGAGGGCCTGGACGTCAGGTTGCTGGTAATATATTTTCTGTCCAGCAACATGGAAAATGGGGTATCCAGGTCCACTTTGGGAAAAAAGCTAGCAGGGTTGGCATTTCTGTTTAAATGGCAGGGTGGTCCGGATTTTACAAAAGACTTTTGGGTACAGCAGGCTCTCAAAAGGATATTGGAGGTCTAGACAGTCCAGGGATTACAGGCCCCCCATTTAGTTTGAGATACTGGAAGGGGTGTTGGCACAGTTGAAGGGTTTGAAGCCATGGCAGAGGTGTAGAGAATTCTGGCCCAGCTTAGGGCGGAGGCGGCGACCAGGGGCACAGGTTGGCTGCAGGAGACCCTGGGGCCCAGCAGGAGACCCTGGGGCCAATGCTGGTGGGGCCGGCTGCAGATCCAGATACTGGGGGGAGAGAGGCTGTGCAAGCTCGGAGGTCCCGGCCTCGGAGGTCCCGGCCTCAGAGCGCTTTTCACCGGGCCCCTCCCCTAGAGCTTTGCGTCATCATGGGAGTCCCCCGCGGGCCCCTTCAGAAGGGGGCGGTGGAACTTCCTCCCCCGGACAATCGGCTGGTAAGAAAAAGGGGGTCTGCTGGCAGTACAATGAAAGTACCTGCAAGTTTGGGGGGGGCATGCCTTTACAAACACGAGTGTTCCGGGTGTTGTGGAGCTCACAACAGTTATTAGATAAAGGCTTTTCGGAGGGATTTCATATACCGTGTTCTTTGGAGAGATATACACCACCGCTCAAAGGCAGGTCCTGGGAACTCAGAGATAATTGCTCCAGGCGAAGGAATCCGGGTGCGAGCCACAACATGCAGATAATGTGGCTAATGACAGAACTCTGGACGGCCGCACTTCAAGGCTAAAATGATGCTTTATTCAAATAATATTTAGGACACAACAAATGACATCACAGCAAAAGATGCTAACAGCTGACGCGTTTCGCACTAAGGCTAGTGCTTACTCATAGCTTCTTTCAGGGCACAAGGAGTGCCGGCCCGTGGCCGCAGTCGTGGATTGACGCAGGCTGTACAAGAAACCTGGTGCTGCTGGAACTGTTTCCGGTGCTATTGGCGGTGGAGTTGTGGGGCACATTTTTCAGGGATCTGAAGGTGCGGTTTCATGGGGACAACCTGGGAGTGGTACAGCTGATCAATAAAGTTTCTGCATCTTCCCCCCGGTAGTTCGGCTGCTTCAACATTTGGTGTTAAGATGCTTGCAACTTAATGTCTTTGTTTATGCGGTGCATCTTCCTGGGAGTAGAAAATGTTATAGCTGATGCATTGTCTCGCTTTCAGTAGGACAGGTTCCGAGAGTTGGCGCCGGAGGCAGAGCAACAGGGGGTTCCATGTCCCGAATGGCTGTGGAAGATTCCATTCGAATTATCTATTGTCTCCAGATGGATCAGGAAGTCGGTCAGTGCGGCTACGTGGGCTGCATACTCGAAAGTATGGCAGGAATGGCAGGAGTTGGTGCAGGTGGCCGGAGCTGATCCAGAGGGCCTGGACGTCAGGTTGCTGCGAATATATTTTCTGTCCAGGGACATGGAAAATGGGGTATCCACGTCCGCCTTGGGAAAAAAAGCTAGCAGGGTTGGCATTTCTGTTTAAATGGCAGGGTGGTCCGGATTTTACAAAAGACATTTGGGTACAGCAGGCGTTCAAAGGATATCAGAGGTCTAGACCGCCCAGGGATCACAGGCGTCCCAATTAGTTTGAGATACTGGAAGGGGTGTTGGCACAGTTGAAGGGTTTGTGTTCCTCAGCCGACGAGGTTTCATTGTTTAGGGTTGCATTCTTGTTGGCATTCTTTGGGGTCTTTAGGATTAGTGAGCTGGTCAGCCCTTCCAAAAAAATGCATGGGGGGATTTTGGGCCACGAGGTGACATGGATGCAGGAGTGGTGTCCTTGGTACTGAGGAGATCGAAAACGGATCAGGTGGGTGGGGGCAAGATGGTGCAGGTCTTCGCTTTACATGGCTCACCGCTATGTCCAGTTGGGGCTGTTAAGGGTTTTTTAGAGGTGCGCCCAGCGGCTGCGGGGTCCTTTTTAATGCATCCGGATGGGTGCCCGTTATCTAGATTTCAATTTGTTTTTCGGTTTTTAGGAAATGTTTATGAGCCTGGAAGAAAAGAAATTTTCTTCTCATTCCTTTAGGATAGTGGCGGCAATGGAGGCAACTAAGAACGGTATGGATACCGAGGCAGTTAAGCGTATCAGTAGGTGGGAATCCCGCCAGTTCAGACTATACATTCGAACCCATTTGCTCATAGGGCTGAACTAGCTGACGATTGGTTGGGAAGATGTGTGTATGGCTGTGTTGGTTGTTGGGATTGATGAGCTCATGGTAGTTGTTTGTTTTTCTTTTCATTCAGGAACGATGCAAGGCCTGGTTCCTTTGTATTTTGGGGGCTAAGAGGGCGGATGTTAGGCCGGAAGGTCGGCAACTGGGTTGGGAGTTCCGGGGGTTCTTTGGAGTAGAGTTGTTCCAGAAGTGCATTGTTTTGCATGTTTGGACAGGCCGCCCAAAGTTTTAATTTTGCATGTGGGTGGCAATGATTTGGGGATTAGGTCAATGTTGGATATTACGCAGGACATCAAATTTGATTTCCTTTGTCTCCGCATGGCATTCCCGGATACCATAATTGTGTGATCGGACATGGTAGCTCGGATCACATGGAGAATGGCGAGGTCAGATGTGAGTAGATTTGTGGTGAGGAACGGGGGATTAGCAATAAGGTATTTGGAGTTGGAGTAGGATACCTGGAGATACCTACAGGGCGATGGAGTGCACTTGAATGCTGTCAGGATAGATATGTGGGCATTGGGGTTGTAAGATGGAATAGAGAGAGCCCTGAGGGTGTGGAGGTGTGCCCAAGGGTAAGGGGTTCCCCTTGGGTGCTGTGACGGGTGTTGGTCTTTGCAGGTGAAAGGAAGATACCTCGGAAAGAAGAGTTCAGGACCTATCGGTGGTAGGCAGTGCGGTATTTACAAAATGGTAATTTTGGGAGTTGAGGTTCCTGCACAGACCAACACTAGGTGGACTGATGGGTTTTGTTAACAGATGCTTATGTTTTTAGTTAATTTTGGAAAGATATGTTTTTTTAATAAATAAGGCTTCTACGCCCATGTTTTACTCCAATTTCAGTTTGGTCTTGTTAATCAAGTATTGTAAGAGGTTGAGGTAAAAGAGTATGGTTTAACCACTT
This sequence comes from Lithobates pipiens, assembly GCF_037356315.1. NCBI lineage: Eukaryota > Metazoa > Chordata > Amphibia > Anura > Ranidae > Lithobates > Lithobates pipiens. The sequence continues at coordinate 22,002,141 of NW_027507696.1, read as the reverse complement.
TCAGACCGGACCAATTTGCTGGTCAAAGACCAGACCACTTTTTGCGATTCGGCACTGCGTCGATTTAACTGACAATTGCGCGGTCGTGCGACGTGGCTCCTAAACAAAATTGACGTCCTTTTTTTCCCACAAATAGAGCTTTCTTTTGGTGGTATTTGATCACCCCTGCGGTTTTTATTTTTTGCGCTATAAACAAAAATAGAGCGACAATTTTGAAAAAAACGCATTATTTTTTACTTTTTGTTATAATAAATATCCCCCAAAAATATATAAAAAAACATTTTTTTCCCTCAGTTTAGGCCGATACGTATTCTTCTATATATTTTTGGTAAAAAAAATCGCAATAAGCGATTATTGATTGGTTTGCGCAAAAGTTATAGCGTTTACAAAATAGGGATAGTTTTATAGCATTTTTATTAATAATTTTTTATTCTTTTTTTTTTTACTAGTAATGGCGGCGATCAGCGATTTTTATTGTGACTGCGACATTGTGGGGGACCCATCGGACATTTTTGACACATTTTTGGGACCATTGTCATTTATACAGTAATCACTGCTATATAAATGCAGTGATTCCTGTGTAAATGACACTGGCAGTGAAAGGGTTAACCAGTGGGTGGCAGTGTAGGGGTTAAGTGTTCCTAGGGGAGTGTTACTAACTGTGGGGGGGTTGGGCTTTCATTTAGTGTACACTGATCTATGCTCCAATCACATGGAGCAGAGATCAGCGTCACTAGTTGCTAGGCAGAATAGACAAATGTTGTTTACACAGCATTTGCTCTATTCGGCCGCTCTGTGAGACGATCGCGGGGATGCCCGCGGCGATCGAGTCCGCGGGTCCCGCGACCGGACTCACGGGGGTCCCGACCAGCGCGGGAGCGCGCCGCAGGCGGCGCGCTCCCGATGGCAGGGCGGCATCGAATATTGGACGTACCTGTACGCCAATATGCCTGCCCATGCCATTCTGTCGACGTACATCGTCGTGCGCTGGTCGGGAAGTGGTTAAGCAGCAAGGTACATCTGTTATACAATAGTCAAGGTGCGATCTGACCAAATACTATAATATTCTTTAAAAACACACTGTTAAAATTCCACAAAGAATATAAAAATTTATGCTGTAGTTATAGTAATATGATTTAAGCATAAACATCTACCCCTGTAAATCTTAATTCCACAAAGAATATAAAATTGATGCTGTAGTTATAGTAATATGATTTAAGCATAAACATCTACCCCTGTAAATCTTAAAGCTATCGCCAGCAAATCCTTTAGGGCAGTTGATAAAGTATGTTTAACAGTAAGTACATTGTACAAGTAGTTTGTCAATATGTTCTGAACTGTTGAAAACCTTATGGAACTATATAATTTTGATAAACGTTAACCCACATAAGCAAGAGTGATGCAAGTGGAAAAAAACAAGTGCCAGTCTTATAACAGAACTTTTAGACAGGGCATTATTAACTATTATCACCATTGACCTATTGAGGGCCAGTTCACGCCACATCCAGTCCAGTGCGTTTTTGTTCTACATCAAAAATGCATGGAAAGTAGGTTATATGGTTTACAATGGCATAGTTCACACCAGTGCAATCAGTTTCAGGGCTTTTCAGTTTCAGAAAAAAAAGTAGAAGATGCTGAATTTTTCCTGCACTGGACTGTACTGGAATGCAATAAAACATAATAAAAATGCATTGAAACACACTGCATCAAAAACACAACAAAAATGCACTGGATCCTAGTATAGTAAAAAAAATGAATCTGGAATGCATCCAGAAATGCATAAAAAATGCACCAAAAATGCACCAGAGCGCATCATTAAAATCGCGCATGCAGAAACACAATGGATCTGAAGTGTGTTTTTGTGGTGTGAACCAGCCCTTAGAGGTGTGTGTTTTAAGTGTGGGTGACTATTCTTCCTCTACAAGGTATGTCTATACTTCACCAGGAACTTTATGCAAGAAAGTTTGGGCCTTAGGTGTCCGTTTAGTATATTTTGATATTTTACATCTCTGGAGTTCTCTGCTCTTCTCAGAGATATTTGTTCTCACCCATGTGGCAGTTTAATATATCATGTAGATCACTTCTCCCACTGAGAATAGAAGTGATCTACAAACGCTCTGAGAACCCTGAACGGCTTCTGTTTCTGTAATCTCACAATAGCTCAGGAGATTTCAGTATCAGAATCCCAAAGTGAAATACGAAGCACTCCACATACACTGCACATATTAAGTTAATAATAAAGATATAATCCCCCTACCCAATAAACAGACACCCCATAACTGTAAAACATTCTAATTAATACATAACATATGTGCATATTTATGTGAATGGTGTATTCTGAAATGATAGTACCCTATTTGTCATGCAGATATGCACCATTCATATAAAAACAATAAATATATATATTAAATAGTTCAAAGTAATTTTAAAAAAGCATAACAATAAAAATATTAATTAATTAATATTATATAATTAATTTATATTAATATTAATTAATATTAAAAATATTAAATTAACAATTAAAATAATAATAAATAAATACATAATAATAATAAATATAAAAAATAAATAATACCGGCGTATTAACATATACTTTTATGCAAACACAGTGTGTACTGGACTCATCTGATGCTCTGAATTTTACAGCCACCTTGCGTTATCAGCGATGCATCATCTGCGCAGCTGTCAAAATTACAGCATCAGTTGTACTTCTGTAGCCACAACACTGCCTTTATATATATGCCTATATATATGTGTATATCTGTGTGAGTGTATGTGTGTGTGTGTGTGTGTGTATGTATATATATATATATATATATATATATATATATATATATATATATATATATATATATATATATATATATATATATATATATATATATATATATATATATATATTAGGGGTGCAACAGATCGTCACTGATCCGTGATTCGAATGGGTCACCCTGTTCGGATCGGCACACGCAGCGATCCGCGGTCTCGGCCTTAGGAAAGGTCGTGGCTTCGGCCTAGCTCTGGAGCGGCAGCTATCTTGGTGCACCCATCAGCCGTTTACGATTTGATCACTCTGTCAAATGATGGAGCGATCACTTGTAAACAAACGTCGGTTCCTCTCTCCCTTCTGTAAAGTGGAGGGGAGAGATCGGATAGAAGCAGCGCTGTGGGCTGGATCTGTAGTGTCCACAGCGCTGCTCTGTAACAATTGCAGTCACAGTCAGCCCTCCATACTCTGCCAATACTCTGCAATTCCCTGCCAATACCGTGCCAATAGTCTGCCATACCCTGTCAATACTCTGCCATACCCTGCCAATAGTGCTATACCGTGCCAATACCCTGCCAATACTCTGCAATGCCCTGCCATGCCCTGCCAATAACGTGCCAATACTCTGCCAATACCGTGCCAATACTCTGCCAATACTGTGCCAATACTCTGCCAATACCGTGCCAATACTCTGCCAATACCGTGCCAATACTCCGCCAATACCGTGCCAATACTCTGCCATACCCTGCCAATACTGCCATACCCTGCCAATACCCTGCCAATAACGTGCCAATACTCTGCCAATACTCTGCCATACCATGCCAATAGTCTGCCATACCCTGTCAATACTCTGCCATACCCTGCCAATACCCTGCCAATAACGTGCCAATACTCTGCCAATACTCTGCCAATACTCTGCCATACCGTGCCAATACTCTGCCATACCGTGCCAATACTCTGCCATACCCTGTCAATACTCTGCCATACCCTGCCAATACTGCCATACCGTGCCAATACCCTGCCAATACTCTGCAATACCCTGCCAATAACGTGCCAATACTCTGCCAATACCGTGTCAATACTCTGCCAATACCGTGTCAATACTCTGCCAATACCGTGTCAGTACTCTACCAATACCGTGACAATACCATGCCAATACTCCGCCAATACCGTGCCAATACTCTGCAATACCCTGCCAATACTGCCATACCCTGCCAATACCCTGCCAATAACGTGCCAATACTCTACCAATACTCTGCCATACCATGCCAATAGTCTGCCATACCCTGTCAATACTCTGCCATACCCTGCCAATACTGCCATACCCTGCCAATACCCTGCCAATAACGTGCCAATACTCTGCCAATACTCTGCCAATACTCTGCCAATACTCTGCCATACCGTGCCAATACTCTGCCATACCCTGTCAATACTCTGCCATACCCTGCCAATACTGCTATACCGTGCCAATACCCTGCCAATACTCTGCAATACCCTGCCAATAACGTGCCAATACTCTGCCAATACCGTGTCAATACTCTGCCAATACCGTGTCAATACTCTGCCAATACCGTGTCAATACTCTACCAATACCGTGCCAATACCATGCCAATACTCTGCCAATACCGTGTCAATACTCTGCCAATACCGTGCCAATACTCCGCCAATACTCTGCCAATCCTCTGCCATACCCTGCCAATACTGCCATACCGTGCCAATACCCTGCCATACCCTGCCAATACTCTGCAATACTCTGCCATACCCTGCCAATACTCTGCCATACCCTGCCATACCCAGCCAATACTTGCCAATACCCAGCCATACTCGGTAATACCCAGCCATACTCAGCGATACCCAGTCATGCTCAGCCAATTATTATTTGCTGATCCGAAAAATGATCCAATCCGTGACTCTGATCCCAGGAACGATCCGTTCCGTGAGTTTTTTGAAAATATATATACACACACAAATATAAATATATACACACACAGAAATATATATACAGTGACTACAAGTAGTATTCAACCCCCTGCAGATTTAGCAGGTTTGATAAGATGCAAATAAGTTAGAGCCTTCAAACTTTAAACAAGAGCAGGATTTACTAACAGATGCATAAATCTTACAAACCAAAAAGTTATGTTGCTCAGTTAAATTTTAATAAATTTTAAACATAAAAGTGTGGGTCAATTATTATTCAACCCCTAGGTTTAATATTTTGTGGAATAACCCTTGTTTGCAATTACAGCTAATAATCGTCTTTTATAAGACCTGATCAGGCCGGCACAGGTCTCTGGAGTTATCTTGGCCAACTCCTCCATGCAGATCTTCTCCAAGTTATCTAGGTTCTTTGGGTGTCTCATGTGGACTTTAATCTTGAGCTCCTTCCACAAGTTTTCAATTGGGTTAAGGTCAGGAGACTGACTAGGCCACTGCAACACCTTGATTTTTTCCCTCTTGAACCAGGCCTTGGTTTTCTTGGCTGTGTGCTTTGGGTCGTTGTCTTGTTGGAAGATGAAATGATGACCCATCTTAAGGTCCTTGATGGAGGAGCGGAGGTTCTTGGCCAAAATCTCCAGGTAGGCCGTGCTATCCATCTTCCCATGGATGCGGACCAGATGGCCAGGCCCCTTGGCTGAGAAGCAGCCCCACAGCATGATGCTGCCACCACCATGCTTGACTGTAGGGATGGTATTCTTTGGGTCGTATGCAGTGCCATCCAGTCTCCAAACGTCACGTGTGTGGTTGGCACCAAAGATCTCGATCTTGGTCTCATCAGACCAGAGAACCTTGAACCAGTCTGTCTCAGAGTCCTCCAAGTGATCATGAGCAAACTGTAGACGAGCCTTGACATGACGCTTTGAAAGTAAAGGTACCTTACGGGCTCGCCTGGAACGGAGACCATTGCGGTGGAGTACGTTACTTATGGTATTGACTGAAACCAATGTCCCCACTGCCATGAGATCTTCCCGGAGCTCCTTCCTTGTTGTCCTTGGGTTAGCCTTGACTCTTCGGACAAGCCTGGCCTCGGCACGGGAGGAATCTTTCAAAGGCTGTCCAGCCCGTGGAAGGCTAACAGTAGTTCCATAAGCCTTCCACTTCCGGATGATGCTCCCAACAGTGGAGACAGGTAGGCCCAACTCCTTGGAAAGGGTTTTGTACCCCTTGCCAGCCTTGTGACCCTCCACGATCTTGTCTCTGATGGCCTTGGAATGCTCCTTTGTCTTTCCCATGTTGACCATGTATGAGTGCTGTTCACAAGTTTGGGGAGGGTCTTAAATAGTCAGAAAAGGCTGGAAAAACAGATAATTAATCCAAACATGTGAAGCTCATTGTTCTTTGTGCCTGAACTACTTCTTAATACTTTAGGAGAACCAAACAGAATTCTATTGAATTGAGGGGTTGAATAATAATTGACCCCCTGAATAAACTTTTCACTATTTAAAAAAAAAATTTAACAAAGAAATAACATTCTTTTTTGCTGCAGTGCATTTCACACTTCCAGGCTGATCTACAGTCTAAATGTCACAATGCCAAGTTAATTCCGAATGTGTAAACCTGCTAAATCTGCAGGGGGTTGAATACTACTTGTAGGCACTGTATATATATATATCTGTATATATATATATATATACACATATAAATATATGTATATATGTGTGTGTGTGTTTATATATATATATATATATATATATATATATACATATACATATATATATATATATATATATATATATATATATATATACACATATACATATATATACATATATATACATATATATACATATATATATATATATATATATATACATATATATACATATATATATAATCTCTGTGTGTAATTGTATAGTTATTGTATTTGTAACCTGCTGTTGGTGTATTTTTCACTGCAGTTAAGAAAGTTTTTACTTTCATTTTTGACCACGGGAGAAGGAAGAAGCTTTTCTCTGGCAGAGATCTCCTGATATCTCCACCTCTGGGCTGGAGAAGCCAGAAAGGAGAACTTGAAAGAGAAGCACAGAGAAAAAGTGGCATCTCTGTTTACTAAACATGCCGTTTCTGTTGCAGTCAATGCAGCCGTTCTGTGTTCTGAGATGAGAAGAGAAAAAATAGTTCTCCAGCACTCATCTCGGTATATTAAACCTGCAATGCTCTGAGATAAGCAGAGATCATCCTGATCTCAGCTTATCAAAGTTTACTAAACGGACACCTTAATTAATTGCAAGATTCCCAAACTGTAACCCCTAGGTTTGTTTAAAGTGGCATTAAACCCAAAAGCTATCATTATTATATTGTAGCCTACCAATTCTTGGCATTAGCTTTCCTTTTTTGGGCTTTGTTTTTTATTTTGAGCTGGTGATCCTTTAGAAAACTGTGTTTACTATGCCTATCGTTTGTGAATGAACAGGAAGCTCTATACAGAAATTTCGGGGCTCTGAAAATTCTAGTTACTCCACTAACAGTCAGGGATGCTTAAAATGGTCAGCATTTATTTATGTAAAACCATTATCCCAAAATAATTAACTGGAGTTTGGCTTCAATTAGTTTAGTGTATCTAAATCTACTAGTACATTTAATACTACCCTCCCCTCAGACTAACAATGTCGCCGTCCAAAGGTGCCCCCTGTGCTAATTCATCCAGAGTGGAAGCATTCTAATTCAGAAGGTGAGGTGTGCTACTGGCCAGATCACCAAGTAAAAAGAAAAAAAAAAGAAAATTAGTGCAGCCCCCACATCTAATGATTGATAAGCTGCAATATATTCCATTTTTGATTTTAGGTTTAACCACTTGCCGCTCGCCATATAGCAAAATGACGGTGGCAAAGTGGTTGTAATATCCTGACCGGACGTCATATGACGTGATCAGGATATTAAGCCGCTGCGCGCCCCCGGGGGCGCGCATCGCGGCGATCGTTGTTGAGGGGTGTCAGTCTGACACCCTGCAACTACGATCTCGGTAAAGAGTCTCAGACGGAGACTCTTTACCACGTGATCAGCTATGTCCAATCATGGCTGATCACAGTGTAAATAGGAAGAGCCGGTGATCGGCTTTTCCTCACTCGCGTCTGCCAGACGTGAGTAGAGGAGAGCCGATCGGCTGCTCCTCTGACAGGGGGGGTCTGTGCTGATCGATTATCAACACAGCCCCCCCCGAGGATGCCCACACTGAACCACCAGGGATGCCACTAGACCACCAGGATATGCCCAGCATCAGGTATGCCCCCTAGACCCCCAGGGATGCCAGCCAGTGCCCATAATGAATGCCAATAAGTGCCCATAATGGATGCCAATCAGTGCCCACAATAGGCATCCCTGATTGGCATGCATTATTGTTTGGCACTGATTGACATCCATCCCTACAAAACTTTAAATTACAATGCCGCCTATCAGTGCCCATCCATGCCGCCTATCAGCGGCCATCCTAGCCGCCTATCAGTGCCCATCCTAGCGCCTATCCATGCCCATCTGTGCCGCCTATCCATGCCCATCTGTGTCGCCTATCCATGCCCATCCATGCCGCCTATCCATGCCGCCCATCCATGCCAATCCATGCCACCTATCCATGACAATCTGTGCCACCTATCAGTGCCTATTTGTGCCACCTATCAGTGTCTGTGTCGCATATCAGTGCCACATATCAGTGCCGCCTATCAGTGCCACTTCATTGGTGCCACCTCATCGGTGCCCATCAGTGCCACCTTATCAGTGCCCGTCACTGCAGCCCCATCAGTGCCCATCAGTGAAGGAGAAAACTTACTTATTTACAAAGTTTTGTAACTGAAACAAAAAAAAAACATGTTTTTTTTTTAAGATTTTCGGTCTTTTTTTATTTGTTTAGCAGAAAATAAAAATCCCAGAGGCGATCAAATACCACCAAAAGAAAGCTCTATTTGTGGGAACAAAATGATAAAAATTTAATTTGGGTACAGTGTAGCATGACCGTGCAATTGTCATTCAAAATACGACAGCGCTGAAAGCTCAAAATTGGTCTGGGCAGGAAGGTGTATAAGTGCCCTGTATTGAAGTGGTTAATATTGCTTTAAGGAGTGACAGTGATGATACATCATACAGGATGCACTTATGAGAAAGCATCAGAAGAGTAGATAAGAGGGCAAGAACTGTGGAAAGTTTTATTTAGGTAATTTAAAATCCTTTTGAAATCCTTCAGTGATTAATTGTGCTGTAAAAAAGCAGAGAAAGGAGGAAATAAGTATATTGTAGGATTCATCCACATAGGGAACTACATCATTAAGTCAGACAATAATGTCAACTGATGATCCCCCAAAAAAACGCGAAACATAGCCAGCAAATCTACTTACTGATGAGTCACCTTTGCGAAAGCCAAAGTACAAAGTATTGAAAAAAATATGCATGTACTCCTCTCTGGTCTCAGACTATCTCCCAGCTGTCTAGGTAGACAGATGCAACTAGATAATTTCATCTACTGCAACAGCAGTGGAGAGAGGAACGGCAGCACCTGCAATCCCCGGCGTCCTATATTTCACACGCGCGTCGTCTTGACATCATGCGTTGCTGCGTCATATGCGGTGTCCGCAATGACAAAATCCAGAGACCGGTATATCGGCCATATTAGGGACAAAAAAGCCACCGACACAGAATGTCTCCAGTGTCTGAGTGTGGAAGATATTTTCATTAACCTCAGTACATTTTGGGGAAAAAATGTAAGCCCCAAAAAAAATGTAGGGGCCTTTCTGTGCCGTGTATATACATGAGAACACATAGATCTGGGAGAGCTACCTCTAGGGGAGCACTCACACCAGTACATCAGGAACATAGATGCTAATATCCCATGCAAGCATATATACAAAGGAAAAAACTACCAAAAAAGGAAAAAGAAATAACAATATAGTATATTATATATTCATAACCCAAGGGTGCATTGTCTATCTCTCTACCATAGGTGCCCTGCCCAGGACACAACACCTATCGTATGGGTGCATGGGAGGGAAAGTCCATCCAGCTGTTGGTCCTTAACTATCAAGGATACATTTTAGGGAGCGCTCTAGAAGTTCAATGTGTTAATATGAATTAATCTGTATTCCCTGAGGTAAAACCCTCAACGAATGGTCTGAAAACCTTCTGTTTCATTCAGACCCGGGGTGGGTATTGGCATTAAAATATCTAATCCAGCGCATTTCGCGCTGCAGTAGAATCTTAATTCAATCTACCCCCGAGTGGAATATGAACACGGTCCAAGACTGTAAAATGAATCTCGGGCATTCGATAATTATGTTTCTTGGCAATATGTCGACCAAAAGGCAGATATAAATGACCAATCCTCATGCTATGCATATGTTTACTAACACGTTGTCCAAATTCTTGCCATGTTTTACCAATATAGAAGGAACCACACTAGCACTGCATTAAGTTGACCACCCCCTGTGTTTTACAGTTGGCAAAATGCGTCCCACGGAAGTGCTCACCGTTGGGCAGCAGTGTCAGATGTGTCCTTCTGTTGATGACTGAACATTGTGCACAGGATCCACAGGGAAAGGTACCCCAGGTTTTACAGGGATCCCTCCTTAATTCTCCTTTATATTCACTTTGTACAAGTGATTCTCCAATGGGTCCAGATTTTTTATATGTGATAAGATCCTGCCTCTTATTATCTTTTACACGATTGAAGGCTTTTTTTAAAGTTGATTCATTATACCCCCTCATTAATTGCCTCTTAGTCAGTTCTTCTGCCTCCTGTTAAAAGTCTTCATTTGTACTACAGTTGCGTTTAATACGCAGGTATTGACTAAAAGCTATAGATATTTTGAAAGATTCTGGGTGAAAACTATCAGCATGCAACAAAGTGTTGCTGTCAGTTTCTTTCCTAAAAAGCCTACTGGTTAGTTTACCATTTTCATCCTTAAGGATGCTAATGTCAAGAAATTAAATTTTGTGTTAAACACATGTCATTGTAAAGAAAAGATTGAGTTCATTTCAATTCACTTGGTCAAGATAAAGTTTCAATTTGTCCTTTGGGCCATCCCAAACAAGTAGTACATCATCTATACACCTTTGCCACAAAACATTGTGTTTTGTGTACAAAGATAACTGATCACTGGATAAAAAGTCTTTCTCCCACTCCTCCAGGTACAGGTTGGCATAGGAGGGGGTTCAACACGTCCCCATAGCTACACCCTATACCTGGAGGTAGTGGGAGCCATTAAAGAGAAAAACATTATGATGTAGAATGAATTCTAACATCTGCAATATAAACGTATTGAATTTCCATTCTTGTGTTGCTCTTTGTTGAAGTACACATCCCATAGCAGCAATTCCCAAATTATGTGGGATGCTGCTGTAGAGTGATTCAACATCAATCGTTACCAATAATGCAGACCTGGGAACTTCAAGATTTTCCAGAATTTGCAGTGAATCGTGTCTTTTTGTATAAAAAGTCAAATTCATGACATTGGGTCTCAGGTGTTGATCAGTGACTTGACTAATCCCCTCAGAAAGGCACCCATTCCCCAAAATAATGGGTCTTCCTGGTGGATTATGTATATATTTGTGCACCTTGGGAAGTGTGTAAAAAGTGGGTGTATGGGGATATTTGATACGAATATATTCCCACATTTTATTGGTAATTATACCTTCTCTTTGGGCCTCATTTGGCAATAAGTAGAAATCCTGGTTGAACCTGTCAACCAGGGATGACGAGATCTTACGATAGCATTTTTTATTATGCAAAATCTTTAAATACATATTTTCATACATGTCATTGTCAATTAGGATGATGTTCTCTCCCTTATCCGATGCTTTTATAGTCAATTTAGTGTTTTCTTTCAGGGATTTAAGTGCCAACTGATGTTTAGGATCCAAGTTTCCAAGTTTTGTATCATTTTTTATAGCCTTTGTTCTTTGTCTGACAAAAAGTTCCAGAGCTGGATTTTGGTTAAGTGGTGGAAATCTCTGTGATTTCTTTTTAAACTTTTTTTGAGGAGTATTACACTCTTCTTCCTCACTTCCCTCACTATCCTAATCTTCTTGCCACATGTCTTTGTATGATTTATTTAGCTGCACCAGCAGATTTAGGTCCCGAAGGGCCTTGACATCTTCCGTTGTAAGATTAGGTTCAATTTCACCTCCTTTATTAATTTGTTTTGTAAACATACTTTTAAATATTAATTTTCTAGCAAATACATTTATATCATATTATCTTTTATTATCTCAAATTTGTCCATGCTTTTATAACATGATAATCCAAGTGATAGTACTTGTTCCTCCTCTTGTGTTAAATTGTGAGAGGATAGATTGATAATATTCAATCTATCTTCTGTGACATTTTCACTACATAGGGCTCCCTTCTGTATTGTGGGTGATATGGCTGTATGGGATTGTTCAATAAAATCATCCAATTGTGTTTTGGTAATATCTCCAAATCTCTTTTGGTCATGGGTGTTTTGCCTTGAGTTGAATTAGGATTTTTAATTGTGCCTACATTTTGTGCAGTGTTACATCTCCTAGTGTTATGCCCACCACCTTTACTATCACGTGAGAATTCCATCTGGTACGTTTCCATTGTGCGCTTTTTGTGAGCTTGTTGTGGTTCCCCATCTGCCTCAGGTTGTTTGGAAAAGGAACCCGGAAGGGATGATCTGTGTGAGCAGAAACTGAAGAGGAAGAATTAGATGGCGTGTCAGATAAATAGTCACTTTTTCTATTTGTATCATTGCCTTTAGTGTCCTGATTCCTTTTTCCAATTTTTTTATCTTTGTTCCATTTATAAGTTTGACCTTCACCAAAAGCATTTTTGTCACTCCGGTATTTTCTCTCTTTTTCCTGTAGTATTTGTTTACTGTGTTTCTCCACATGTTCTTTCAGCTTATTTTCATGATTGGTATATTATTCATGAGTTTTTAGTGGAGAGAGTTGAGCAAATAAGGAACGTATACCTCTATCTAAAGTATCTCGTTGTCAATACTCATTTTGCAGGGTTGTCACATTTTTTGAACAATTATTTAATTTGCTTTCCCAATTTTTTTTCAGATCATTGGTGATATGGATACTGGGTTTATATTCTCTTTAATATATCTTTGCAAATTTTTGGTGAGACTGAAGAAGAAGGAAGACAAATCAAATTCTACTTGTTCCTTGGTTTGAAAGTTTGAATATTGGACATAAGCTCCTCCCATTCCTTCCCCTGAAGATCCCCCATCCTGAATCCCAAATGGAAGAAAAAAAAACAAGACAACTTTAACTTGTTCCAAAATATTCAGTCAAATGATTCTAACATTTGCTGAAAAAAGCCCCCAACATATTGGGGGGCAATAATAGAGATATATCTCTTAAGTTGCACCTTACTTGGGTCCACTCATAGTCGCATAAGTCAAAATTAGGAATGGGTGTATTATCCACCCTGAATTATTAGAAAAAAGAGACTCATGTGACTAAGTGTGTGATTGCCATCATCCCATAAGTATGTATAATGCAAACCTCATAATTGGGATTTTAAAGGCAATTAACCAGAATTCATACTTCTTAAAAAAAGTATTTTCTGTTGTTCATTAAAAGAGTTTTAAGAAAGTATTATAAATGTTTAAAAACAGTAAACCATCTTTGCTAAGTATTCCATTACAGTATAGTAATGTTCAAGTTACAAGAAATATCAGAGCATATTAAAGTGTTATTTGCCAACTACTTGTTGTTCCACCCTCTGTAATACAAATGAGGATGTTTTCCAGTAGGTGGTGATATTCAACGCGTTTCAAAGTATACAAAAAAAATCTTCTTCAGGGAAAATACCACTTCTGAAATACAGAGTAATTGTATTTTAGCATAAATGCCTCTTAAATGTATACATTAGGTTTAAACCACAGTGCATATATTTTTCACTTACATTATATTCCAACCTTGGCTAGAATGCTCTCCAAAAGAAACTCCCAAATCTTATGTGACTTATTGATCATGCAATACAAGGACTACTGGATAAATACCCAAAGCTTGTGGCACCAAAAGAAATTTGTGGTTGGAGAGTAGTGAAGCAGAGAAAGGAGGAAATAAGTATATTGCAGGATCCATCCACATAGGGGACTACATCATCAAGTTAGACAATAATGTCAACTAATGATCCCCAAAAACTGCCAAACATAGCCAGCAATGGTTAGTATTGAAAAAATATCTGGTCTCCGCATATTGTTTCTTGGCAATATGTCAACCAAGAGGCAGATATAAATTGCCATCCTCATGCTATGCATACGTTTTCGGGGGATCATCAGTTGACATTATTGTCTTACTTGATGTAGTCCCCTAAAAACAGGTAACCAATTACCTTTAATATTCTAAATGAATTACACATATTATAAAGCAGCACAGATGTCTTATTTTAGAATCTTTTTCACAAATAATTCGATGGGATGATCTTGGGTGTGTTCAGACCCTAGTCTGAAACCATCTTAGTTATCCTGCCAGGAAACTGTCAGAGCGCCCCACCAATCATAATTGGAGCTGAATGGGACAGATGTCAGTGTTTTGATGTCCATGGCCGTTAAGTGTGTGTCCACATACACCACAGACTTGTGGTGGCTTTATGGGGGGCCAGATGTAAATGGACTTGGGTCCATTTACATAAATGTCCACAGTTCTGTATAATATACAGTATAGTAATGAGGGGCAAGAACAGTAATGAGGGCCTGAGGACATTAATGGGATCACTGAGGACAGTAATGGGGTGGCACAGCACAATAATGGGGGGGGGGGTGAGGACATTAAGGTGGTCGCTAAGGACAATAATGGGGTCACTGAGGACTGTAATGGAAGGAGCTGAGAACTGTAATGGAAGGAGCTATGGACAGTAATGTGAGGGGGGCTCAGGACAGTAAAGGGGGCTAAGGACAGTAATGTTAGGGGGGGAGCTGAGGAGAGTAGTGTTAGGGGGCTGTGGATAGTAATGTAAGGGGGGCTGGTGACAGTATTGTAAGGGGGGATTTTGATTTGAAGGAGAGTGACTGCGATGTAAAAGGGGAACTGAGGATGCTGATGTAAGAACCTGATTGCTGTTATATTCAGATCTGTGCATGTGCGTTTGCACGCATACATTACGAGTAGGGCAGCCGACTCATTTTAATGGACTGCTCTACCCATGAGAAATGCAGGGAAATAAGTCCCAACCCTTTTTTTAATCGCACCGCATAACGCTGCATGATGCTGCATCACCATGTGGTTTGTTGCGCTTGAAAATGTTGCTGTAGGTGCAGATGTGTGGGAATACCAATAAGAATTAATGGCACCCCAAACGTATCTGCTTAAGTTCAGCGCATTTCTCTGCGCGATTTTGCATGTTTCCCAGCCACAGAGATGTGAGCCTAGCCCAGTGTTTCTCAAATCCAGTCCTCAGGCCCCCCCAACAGGTCATGTTTTCAGGATTTCCCTCAGATGAAACGGCTGTGGTAATTGCTAAGGCAGTGAAACTGATCAAATCACCTGTGAAAAATAATGGAAAACCTGAAAACATGACCTGTTGGGGGGGCCTGAGGACTGGATTTGAGAAACACTGGCCTAGCCTAAGAAGAGAGGGGGCTGTGATATGAAGGATCTGATTCATCGCACAAAAATGCGATTCAGACCTCAACTGAAAGGAAATTTTACTGGCTTGACCTCTGTGAATTTTAATTCAATACTCCTGTTTTATGCAGCTTAATCAGAGTACAGTAAATATATCACGCAATTATTTGTAGCACTGTCTAAATAAGACCAAAATAAAAAAACACTCAGATTAAATATATTTAAAATAAATTCCAAATTAGAGTAAACCCGGTAATCCACAAAATCAAAAATAAGTAATTACATTAGAAAAATATCGAGTTATCGTAATACTACGATAACTCCTCTGCAAACAGTAGGCCATAATCACTTTAGTGTGCACTCTATATAAATGGCAGCGATTAAATTGCAGTCTGCCTAAAGAGGTACCTCTTACTATGGACAATACACAAATTCTTGTGATGCAGCTATTTGAGAGCCTTAGTTCTTCAGCAGGCTAGTTTTGGGGTCCAGTCTTTATGGTGGTGCACATGAGTAGAGTTCCAGTAAAGTCTGCACACAGAAAATAATGTTGCTATTTAGCTGGCCAGTCCCTGTGTGCTCAATCTCTGCTATCAGCAATTGGTTAAGAATATGTAAACCCAACATTTAATATTCCTGATATGTGCCTTCTATACCATGTACTTGTAAGAAAAAGTGTTCTCTTTATATTGCTTCCTTTGTGTGAAATTCCTGGTGACCATGTCAGTCCCTTTGCTTTCCTATTAAAACTGACCACACTAGGCATGAGAGCACAGCGTGGTCAGTTATCTAGCTATGCTGGAAACTCAGCCTGCTCTCTGCCGATTATCAGACTTGTACTGAAACACCCCCCGGTAAGACCAGTGTGGTGCTGTTTCTCCACCCCTAGCTCTTATGCAGCTGTGTGATCACTTATAAAAAAGGGGGAAAAGGTGTTTATAATGTTTTTATATCCATACACAAATGTTTAGCCTTTTATTTCAGGGTCCTGTTGTTCAGATGCAGTTCACTTCTGGATCTGCCTGGAGTACAGTCCTCAGCTCAGTCCTCAGTACGTGGCCATAGGCTTGTAGCAGTTTGATGTGTACACAGGAGCAGCGATGTGCACATCCCAGTCTCCTCACATCAGATCTGAAATCCCTCAGTATTCAGCCCGTGAAAATACTACCATCTCTTCTTTATACCCTGCACGCATTGGGAATTGTAATCCAAAAGTCGCTTAACTGCCATAGTAAAGTTTCTTTCCCGAACTTCATCTCCCATAATTCAATGCTGCTGACCATGAAGTCTCTACAGAGAAGAGTCTCTTCATGAAGAG